>NW_025814834.1:46545000-47885000 GCF_022079265.1 Lynx rufus
ATCTGATGTTTTTAAACCCAAAGTTTTTCCTGATTATTTATTTATTCATTTATTTATTTTTGCTTGTTAGTTTGCCAAGTTGGCTCCATGGATGTATTTTAGGTAGTACAATAATAGATCATTTTTTGACTGATTCTGATTATCATTCCACATGGCAACAGCAGTGAAACTATAGTCTAGTATTAAGGGTCTAGTCATTTTATATTTTTAGAAGTTCTGCGATAAAGCATTGAGGCATCAACTAAACATCAATCATTTTAAAAGTTGATAGTCATGTTAAAGGGAATCTTAATAGAGTTTGTCCTTTTAAAGACAAACTCATGATCATATACTTTCTAGATGCTAAAAGCACAGCTATCAGATAAATATATTGACAAGGGAATTCCAACAGCCATAAAAATGTAGGGCCCTGATTATCACCCAAACAAACTAAATTCTGCACTCAGTTAGGCCATTTGTTTTCTTGTTCAGTCATTCCAGAATTCGAAGCCAAGTAGCTGAATAATATTGCAACACAGCCATACAATTATAGTAAGGACATTCCTATAACAAGTCAGTAAAAATCTCTTTTTTGTTGAAATTGTAACAAAGCATAAATATATTGAATTTTAAAATAGGTAGACTATACACTTAAGGTTTCTGTTCACTTTCAAATTGCCTCCATGACAAACACATTGTAGTACCAATCTTCTTGGGAGGGGATTGGTACTCATGGTTTATAGCCGGGATCTGGATGTTAGTTGAGACCAGACTTGAGATATACTTTGGTTGCAAACTCCCTGCATTCCACATCCTCAATTAGCACATGGGGTAACTCTAGAAAGTCCTGTGATAAACTGGGTAAAGCTATGAACTCTCTTCCTCCTGCTGATGTCCCAGATCACCCCAAGATGGTCTACTAGTCTGCACTTCAAAGAGAAAAATACCTAATTCATTTCAGGCAATAAGCTTTTCACAGCATTGCTTCCATCTCTATCTCCACTTTCCTTATTTAAAGGACTCTGATTAGCCCTGGAAAGGGAAAGAAGAGCCATCTTAAATTATCACCCTCTGGGACTTTTCTAGATAGTTAATACCCAGATGGTAAATTTCAAACTCTATAAACCAAGAGCCCTGAAAACTGGAGCTACCCCAGATTCCTGTAGTTGGGAATGTGGAGGCCTCTTAGGTGACTGATGGTGTCACTTTGACAAAATTCCTTGTGAAAGAGCCAGAGTAACAAAGCAGAACTACCAGGTCCTGCAAGTATAGTAGGTTACAAAATAATCCATGCTGACCCAGGAAGAGGAAAAAGTCCACCAGTGAGGACACAAAAAGGTAGAGTATAAACCAAAAACATGCAAAACTACAGATAATGACACATTTGGTGGGGGGGGGGAAGCGGAAGCAATGGAGGCAAGTGTTGTTGGACTAAGGGAATTAGTGGAGAATAGACATGCAGAGGCAGACAGAACAGTATAGAATGAATTTTACAGGCATTTATTTAAGCCTCAATTTCACATCCCTTTTTTGGGAACACTCTGTACTTTCCATAGGATACCAATGATATAGGCTCCTGGATTTTATGCCATTTGTTAGACTGCCCAGGGTTTGAATCCTGGCATGGTCACTCGCTGGTTAGTAACCCCCGGTGAAGAATCTTAAATAGTTCTACACAGAAACCTAAGATACTTAGTTTCCTCAACTGTGAAATGGGCCAAATAATAATGCTTTTCATAACACAATTTTCAGTGTTAAAAGGACTGTTAATATAGGTAAAGCACTTAGAACGGTGCTTGGCTCATCATAAGTCCCCAATAAGTTGTGGCTATCATGTTTATTATACTGATGCCAATAGCCTTACATGTCAGGGAAGATGATAGGTACTCATTGATATATCATGAATTAATATCACAAAATATGTTCCAAGCACATATTATTGCTCAAAAATTTTGCTTTGCTTATTCTATAATAATGAGATTGATGTCCGTCAAGAACATTCGGTTATCCAATTAAGAATGGTTACTCAATCTATATTAAGCATTGCATTGTGCCAAATACGGGAGGGAATATTTAAAAAATGAAAAAGAAATAATACTCAAGGAATTTATTATATCTTGTAATTTAAGAACCAATCATTATCGAAAACAAAACCTGTTAGTGAGAATTATTCTGTCAAATAAATACAGAGAAGTTTTATTTCAGATATATTTTAGAAAAGCAAATTTCACAGCTAGAAGTGTATATTCTTAAAAATGTACAGATTTTCTCTCATAATATTTCATAGAGTTCATCCATTTTTAGGGCTCACTAAAAATTATGTGGGTATATTAAGGAGATATTAGAGTAGACCCATAAGTAAAGTCTTAAAAAGAAGTCCTATTCAAAAAGGCAAGGAATTCAGATTATTTAGTTGGAGGAACGGAGACTAGAGTATGTACTAAGAAGTAAACAAAGATTCCTTCTACAGAGGTGATAATCAGGTTATTTCACTGAGGATTCAACAAGAAGTCAAGTCTTGTATAGGAATCTGTATACAACAAAAGTCAGTAAAAAGCATAATATACTCACTGACAGTTGTATGGGAAATTTGATCATATGTCTGAGACTGGTTTCTTTTAAACATAAGAACAGATGACTGAGAATGACTGGAACTACTTTTCAGTTCAGAACTAATTGATTCACGAATAATTAGAATGTTTTCAGTTGCCAACAACTAAAAATCTGACTTGAATTTGCCTAAATAATTTACTGGCTCACATAACTGAAGTAGGTCATGCAAGATTCAATATCACTAAGGGCTCAGTTTCTCCCTCTGTGATTTACCTTAAATTGTGTTCCTCTGGTGATCCCAGACTTCCAGGGCTACATTTTCCTTCAGTATATTCAGGATAGAAGAAAGAGTGAATTTGTCCACCCTTCGCAGAAAATCTCTTGGTTTCACTCTGATTCAAACAGCTTAGGTCAGATGCCTCAACTCAACCAATCGTTGGAAAAGAAGTGCTGATTGCTTTAACTCAGGGCACTTGCTCTAAAAAATGGAGCTGAGAAGATTTAGTTTCCCTAGAAGCACACCTTCGTCAAATAAAAATCTGGAGCTATGGGGGAAGTGTTGAGTAGAGGCCAGGAAAGTACTCACAAATGCTCCATCCAGGTCTTTTTTATGCAGAAATAAACCTTAATTTATCTTTGGTAATTTTAGCAAAATCCATCTAAATTAAATTTAAAAAAGAAAAACGAATCCCTCCGCCTTGCCACAAAAGTATATTAATATGCTCCATGATTGTACTCCAAATCTGTGACAGGCTAAATCATGGAGTGGAAAGAACCCTACAGATGTTATCAGGAGAACTGGAATCCAGCTTTGCCTCCATTGCTTGTTAACAGTTAAGATTCTGCAAGTCACTTAATTTTTCTAATCATTGGTTACTTATTCTAAAACAGATATCAGATTGTACCTTTTTCTCCTTAGCAGAGATGTATTTACCAAAAGAAATGATACATGAGAAATATTTCGTGAAGTAGGTAATGTTTTGTAAAATCAAGAAATATTGTTCTAGACGTTAGATTTCTGGTCTAAGAATTAGCCTGAAATTAATATTTTTAAGAGCATGTAGCATTAATATTTAGAGCTTGTCAAAGTTTTATTGCTCATAAGTTCTTGGAGATATTTGCTTCCATAAATGAACTCCACATGTAGGTGACTAAATTTATTATGTTGCCATTAGTCTTATTTCATAAATTTGTAATTATTAAAGTACTCTTGAAAACTATGCTCTATATCTCCTCTTTTCTGAGAGATTTTAGTACCTATTCTTGCACCTTGATTGTTTTGTTCTTTTTGTTAGGTTTGAAATATAGCACAATAGGAAATGATAGAGGTGGGATGTATGTTCAGGAAAGGTTTTCCCACAACTCAGAGGTCAAGAATAGAATCAATGTCATTGTCTAACTGAAGGTCAATATAGTATAATTCAAGAGAATTACCAAGAGAAGGTAATGAGTCATTTTAGACTGCTCTTCAAATACAAATTATTTAGTTTGATAACGCTGTATCACTTGTATTAAATCATAAGACAATTTTATTATTTCAAATATTAATTTTAGAAAAATATTGCTTTTTGATCCTTCTGGGATTTAAGCATATTTTATTGTATTACTTTAAAAGATTGTATTTCAAGAATTCTTACCATAAGTTGTTAAAATAGTTTAAACCTAAATGTCCATTTGTGTATGCTCACATACTCCCCATTGCCTCAACACTCATCTCAATGAATTCAGATGCAGTTAAAGTATAAATCTTTCATAATACGCAGTTATTATTTTAAAATGTTAAAAATTTTTAAGTTTCCGTTTAACCACCACTGCTCTAGGTTAGCCTATTTCAAAGATACTAATGCTAGAATTTATTCACTCATTGTGTACCTATACTCTATTATGTAAAAGGTATTGTACTAAATGAATGTAGATATCAAATTTCATAAGAAATTGTTCATGCTTTTATGGTTTTAGAATTGGGCACAGGTACATGACAATTATTTTCAAGACATGTGATATGAATGCTGGGTAAGTACTGAGTAAGTGTTTGACAAACACTGAGGGAGAAGACATTATCTCCAACTTTAAACAGATAGGAGACAGAGCTCATGTGGACCGTAGACATTTAGCTGGGAGGTTTACATGCAGTGGAAAGTGCATTCTCAGCTGAGGGAGCATTGTAAGCAAGCCTGCAGACACGGGAAAATATGAGTGCTGGTGTGGACCCACCAACTGGTGGGCAGCTGGCCTAATTTGGCCTGCAGAGATGTTCTGTTTGTCCTGTATCATAATTAAAATTCTTTAGAATTGTTGCCAACATTAAAAAGCAGGGAAATTATGGGCTTCCAGTTTCTTGTGAAAAAAAAATGAAGATTGATCTACATTCCACATTCCAATATTCCAACAAACCCATACAGCAATTATTGGGAGCTGAGAAGCTGCTGCTTTACTCAAAGGGAAGGAATCATCTTCCTTTTCCCAAACAACTGGCTTCATCATTTATTTAGGTTACTTGCTTTGTTCCTGTATTTGAGCTAGTTTCCCCTAGCCAGTATTACAAGGTTAATGCTGTGTGGAGTTGTTTGATGTCTCTGTATCAGAATGTGTTAAAACTTGTAAATTTTATTGAAAAGAACATCTGTCTCATAAAGAGAAGTATCTTGCAATCTTTTTGGTAGGGAGATTAAAAATGATATTTTATTCAGATGTGATCAAATTTGTATTTTAGTTTATGTTGGGCTATCTCTACCAGTATCAATATCACTATTCAAGAAATATTTTCCGGATGTCAACAATTCCAGATATGAAGATTTTATCTTCAGATTGGAGATAATATTTAACAAACTGGGCACAGTGCATGTTATCAATCGATTAACTGAATATGTGTTTAATATGAAAATAATGGGTAAGCTATGCTTTCACAATCCCAAATTTGGATCAGGTAAAATGATAACTGGGGGGGGGGGTTCGGAGGGGAGGAGACCTGGGTGGCTCAGCGGGTTAAGCGTTTAACTTCTGCTCAGGTCATGAGCCCCACATTGGGTTCGAGCCCTGCATTGGGCTCTGTGCTGATAGCTCAGAGCCTGGAGCCTGCTTAGGATTCTGTGTCTCCCTCTCTCTGCCCCTCCCTGGCTCATGCTCTGTCTCTCTCTCTCAAAAATAAACATTAAAAAATTTAAAAAAATATAAAATAAAAAAATAATTAGGAGTTTAATGTATTCCTAAATCTTTTGGCTCCCCACTCCAAAAACAACAACAAAAAAGTACACTGCCATTTCTCTCATGTTTTAGCATCAGGAGATCAGTAAGAAATTTTGACACAATCCTTTCCAGGATAATAAACTGTGAGGAAGGACTGGTCTATATTTGATCAGCTTTGTCTCATGAATAGACTCTGGTGGAATTTTTTGCTTGTCCCTTTAAATCTGCACAAAAAATAATAGTGAGAGTTCAACCTGGGCTAAATCTAATAATAGATTGGTAACCAAATATCAATTCCACAGAAATGATTAATAAGTGTTTAATAGGTACAAATAAGGTAACTGAATATAGTCATATCTTGGAGTCAGTCAATAAGTAATCCGACTGCTGCCTTATAGATTTAAAAAATAGAGTTTAAGGAAAAATGTTCTGTTTCTCGGTATTCTTTTTTTTCTTTTAAAAAACGTTTGTAGAAAATCAGGTTTCTCTATAATTAAAAATTCTCATAGTTCACTTAAGGCAGTATTTTATGCACTACTCTTAAAAAACAAAATCCGCTTAGTTAGAAGCTAAACTTTTTATCTTATATGAGTTTGATTTTTCTCAAATTCAAATGCATATTTAGATCATATGTTACATTTGATATGCAATCCAAGGAATAACTGCTTAGAGTAAACTGAGTATTAGTAATATTAGTAATGGGTGATGATTGTTACATATTATGAAATAATATGTAATTAGTAATATGCTTAGCTCTTCATATTTTATAATATATTTTCAACCTACAATATTAACAGTCTTTTTGGACATTAAACTGGGAAAAATGAGTAGTTAGGCTTAAGAAATAGAACTTTTTTTGTTTGTCTATAATTTGTCCATCAGATTGCTGTTGGGATGTTGAGTGTAATCAGTGAAGATATTTAACTGCCTAAGTTCTTTTTGTTTTTTTTAATGTCAAAAAAGCAGTCCTTTAATATTTCCTATGGGTCAGGTATTCTTGTAAGCATGTTATATAAATTAAAATTAAAATAAATACAACAACCTTATGAGGAAGCACCATTAATAACCTCATCATATAGATGGGGAAATTAAATCATGGAGAAGTTAACTTATTTGCCTAAGGACACATAGCAACTAGTGGAACAGGATTCAATTCCAGGCATGCTCAGAACCCATTCTTTTCACCTCTAAACTGGTAGTGCAGACTAGAATGATCTTAATCTTAAACTAGTGCAGATGAGATTGACATACTTTATTTCTCTCAGAAACACTCAAAATCCTGTTATGCTGACTTTGCCAAGCTATTCCTAATGCATTCCATTTTTAATGTGGGAGGGGGGTAGGTAAAACACTCATACCTTCTTTCTGATGTGCTCACTGCTAAGGGTTAGCAGGGAAGTGTTAGATTATTCTGAGGAAAGGTCAAAGTTGAAAATACTAGTGAAACACTCTTTAGTTCTAAATTGTACTTAGAGCCAGAACTGGGGCACAGAAAGGACAAGTCACCTGCCTGTGGCCAGACAAGTAGTAAGTGGTGGCTTTAGATTCTTATTCCTATAGGGATCGGTACGTTTCTTGTGAATTTAGATAAGACCCTGGAAGGTGGTTGAAGCCTGGGTTATCTTTTTAAATTTTTTTAATGTTTCTTCATTTTTGAGAGAGAGTGGAGCAGTGGAGCGGCAGAAAGAGAGGGAGACTCGGAATCTGAAGCAGGTCCCAGGCTCTGAGCTGTCAGCACAGAGCCCAATGCAGGACTTGAACCCATGAACTGGGAAATCATGTCCTGAACTGAAGTTGGACGCTTAACGGACCGAGCCACCCAGTGGACACTGGGTTATCTTTGACAGGAAACCTTCCCTCCACTGAATAGCATGCTCAGGAAGTCCAAGAACCCCCTAGCCCATTCCCAAGTGAAAGTTTCTGACATCTGAGGTTGTGCAAACAATGCTCAGTAGCCTGCCTGAAAAATCTCCAATATACTGTATGATAGAGGCAATACTTTGGAGTAGTCAGTGATAAGACCATTGGAAACACATTTTAGCTGGCTGAGCAGTCATCCTGAGCCAGCCACAAAACTATGCATTTTCATAAACAGGTCTTGAACCAATGTTAATTAACTCTTCTTCCTTACAACACTGTTCCCAAAATAACACAGGTAAATTCTGTGAAATTAAATGTAGGACCAGGAGGAAGATTAAGGGATGATAAGAGAAGTAAAATCTGAATTGAAGACTGAACCTGGATCATCACTGAAATTCGAATCTCCTCTCTAGACTACAAAATGTTTGCACTGGACTATGTCTGTTTAATAGAACTAAATTTAGTTTCCTCTTTGCCAAAGAGGAATAGATATATATTTAGAGCCAACCAGAATAAGGTGAGCTTCACATTTGCATATATTTGAATAGTAGTGACTCAGAACTGTTATATCTTATGTTTGTGTATGGGTGTAAAATACATTTTATGTATTTACCTACCTACCTACCTACCTACCTACCTCTATCTATTTGTATGACTGCTTATGAATCTATCTATATCTATCATCTTGTATACCTGTCTCAAGTACCTGGGAGAGCCTGAATTATCTACTGAAAGGCAGTCATCGCCAATGTTACCAAATGTTTTAAGTCTAAGCAAAAATAGGGTAGTTATACATATCAGTGCTCCATAAATAATTACATGGACATCTACTTTCTTTTTATTGTTATTGTTATTATTATTATTATTATTATTAAATTTAGGGAGACAGAGCATGGGAGAGGGGCAGAGAGAAAGAGGGAGAGAAATTCCAAGCAGGCTCCACAATTGGCATGGAGCCTTATGCAGGGCTTGACCCCAGAACCCGGGATCATGACATAAGCCAAAATCAAGAGTCAGATGCTCAACGGACTGAGCCACCCAGGCTCCCCTGGACATCTACATTTCTGTATTAATTGTATCAATACAGAGTTTTATACTCTGAAGAGTCATGGTTTAGTTGTTTATACTCAAGTTCAGGTTCTTGAATTTGTTTATGATGGGATTTAATTATTTGGGAAATGGTAGTAACTTTCATAGTTTCAATTGCCTGGGTGCCCTTTGATTTTTTTGGAACAATTCTGACATAATCTTTCAAAATCCTATTTACTAAATCAAAAGCATTTCTATGACAGTGCACAGTATATTTCTTTTATTTCTAAAACACAAATGCTTCCTCACTCTTTACTCACTTTTTCTTAAGACTTCACTGTCCCTAGGGAGGCTTTTATCATTCTATGCAATAAGGTAGAATTGTATAAAATTAACATTATGTATTAATTTTGATATACAAATTGCTATATGGCTTTATATGATTCAACAAAGTACCTATTAAAAGTTTATCCCCATTTCAAATCCACAATAATGTCATAATGTATATGAAATGTCTTCTGATTACCCTGATATAAACACAACATTATTTAACAGTGGGAAGTACTAAACTTCCCAGGAATTTAGAGTCTAAGAGTTCAGACAGACTGAGCTTAGGTGATGCTATTGGGTGCCACAACATGTGATTACAGTTTTGTTCAGATGTTCTAGATAATATGGAGAGATGTAACTTCAGATTAGACTTAAGTTATTAGATAAATGTATTAGATTGACAAATCTGTAATAAATAAAGACCTGAAAATGCAAACCAACCTCAAATAGTATAATTACTTTGTCATAAGAATTACAAATACTGCTTCTCAAAAATGAAAGTAGGAAATATATTAATTTCCTTCAGGATTTTGTATGTATACATAAGTATCTTTTCTCCTTCACAAACAAGTATATAATATATGGAATTCCAAAAGAGTGTCTTAAATTTATTTTAACCCTAGAAGATTTAGAGGAAAGGCCTGATTTGCATTAAGTTCAGTGGAGTCAATAGGATTTCCTCCAAAGAAGACCTGGGTGTTTGAAACAAAAGACTGAAAGATTACTTGCATGGATTTGTCATATTAAAAGGGCATATGGTGATAGATTTTGTAATCTTCTTTTTACTATATTTTAGTCAACATCCTTTCTCACACATACATACTCACACTTAAACTTAACAGAAGTCACTGATCACCTGTAATATTAACAAGGAATAAAGAAAGGACAAATAAAGTCAACAAATAACTGTTCCATTGACCAATCGCTGGGTAACAAATCTGCCCAAAACCTAGTGGATAAAACCAAAAAAAAATATTTTATTCATGAATCTTCAATTTGAGCAGGATTCTGTAGAAAGAGCCCATTGCTTCTCCATTCTGTGTCACTTGAGACAGCTTGAAGGCTGGGGACCAGAGTCATAGGGGGTATTATTTCCTCAAACAACTGCAAATTGATGTGGCTTTCCATGCTTACAAAATGGTGACTGGGGTCCAAGGAAGAGCATCATGAAAAGGGTGGGACAGGCATAAACTGTATCACCTTTCTAAGCTAGCCTTGAAAGACACAGTGGTTACAAATCTCCCACATACCTTTGGTTGGAAGCAACAAATTTAAGTCAGCTGATAATCTATGGGTGGAAACTTAGATTCCACTCTTTGATGGGAGAAGTATCAAAGAATTTATGAGCTTTTACTACCATACCACTTCCATTTTTAGCTCTGATAGGTAAAGAGCTTGAAAGTTGTCACTTCCTTCCTTATAAGAATAAAATAAATAAAATTTTATTCATAAATTTGGTAAAGTATAATTTGACAGGTTTTAACACAAGTGTATACCTATGAAACCATCACTACAGTCAGCATGAAAACATAGCTATAACCCCTGAACATTTCCTTGTGTTCTTTGTAATTCCTTCCACCTAACTTTCCTCACCCTGTCTATCTATAGGCAGACACTAATTTGCTTCCTGTCATATGGATTAGTTTGCATTTTCTAGAACTTCATAAGAATGAAATTATGCAATAGGTGGCTTTTGTTTTGTTTTGTCTGACTTGTTTCACTCAGCATAACTATTTTGAGATTGATCTGTGCCGATACATGTATCAATAGTTGATTATTTTTATTGCTGAGTAGTATTCCATGGGTTGGATATACCACCATTTGTATATCCATTCACCAACTGATGAACATTTGTATTGAGTCCATATTTTTGGATGTTATCAATAATTGTACTCTGAACATTTATGTATATAAGTCTTGGTATGGACATATGTTATTATTTCTCTTGGAGAAATACCTAAGAGTGGAATGACTGGATCATATGGTAAATTTATATTTAACTTTTTAAAAAGCTGTTGAACTGTTTTCTAAAGCAGTAATACCATGTCCATTTTTAGCTCTGATAGGTAAAAAGCTTGAAAGTTGTCACTCCCTTCCTTATAAGAATATGCTGGGGAAAAAAAAACAACATTTCTTGGACTCATCCATCAGACAATAGAGGTTGCAGAGAAAACCATCACTATGAAATCTAGAGACAGAGATGAATTCAGAGAGATATACTATCCAAGATTTTATTACATGTGACAGAAGATCCTCAACATCACACATTGGTAGAACCACTTACTTAACTAGTAATTTTAACAAATTGCTGGAAACTGAGTACAGACAACTGTGAGAAAGAGAAAATCTTAAAGGCTGTAGTTCTAAGAGATCCCCCACACTTTCATGGTTTCTGTCCAGGAAGTGCCATGGGTTGTCATGGTGAAGAACTGGGACAAATCTCCTGGCCCTGGAAAGGGGACGGTATGAACAGCCATTGTGAAAACCACCCAGGTGTTTCTCTTTAACAAAGGCCTACTTTCTGGAGGGAAGGTTGTTACCAGGAGGCTTACCACAAGTTTTTACCAAAGCTCATCCCAGCTAGCTGAACAAAATTCCACGCATTCCAGCCTGCCCTAGCCTTCTGTCCCACCTAGGGGAAAATTAATCATCATCATCATCATCATCATCATCATCATTAGGGAAGACGGTTTCAAGGAAATAGATTGACAATGTTGCAACAGGAAAAGAAGTATGGAGAAGTGGGTAGAGGGCAGCTATATCCTTAGAGTAGGAACAAAAATTCTCAGAAAGACCTTACTTTGAGATACAGGTTTGTTAAAACATTGAAATTTAAAAAGAAGATTATAGAACACCCCCTCGTGTCATCACCATTCTAAAATGCCTTCAGTAGAACAGTGGAAAGAGCTGAAAGATGTAGACTTTCTCTGAGGAACAACACAAAGGTAAACCCCAAAGCCAAAGCCAACACAAACATGAAGACACTTTAAGAATTTGAAAACGTCAGCACAGAGCCTGCTTGGGACTCTCTCTCTCTCTCCCTCTCTCTGCCCCAACACATTCTCTTTCTTTCTCAAAATAAATGAATAAACTTAAAATTTTTTTAAGTATTAAAATGTTGATTACACTGAAACTTTACTTCAGTTGGCTTCATTGCAATAAAAAGGCACTGCATTTCTTCTCATTTTTGCCTAACCATTTGCTGAAAATATAAATTCCTTAAGAAAGTATTATAACCTAGGCCATACTACTGAAATAGTAAGTAAATAAATAGGAGAACTTGGAGAGTCACAACTGATTCTGAGACAAAATATAGCAGATACTATGATAAACTATTTGTCCTGAATTTATTTTGCTCAGGCATGAATAAACTAGAATGAGGAAATATTTAGTTCTTGAAGTTCTGTATGTTTGTATGAGAAATGTAATTTTTGTCTACATTTGTTCTACACACACATACACAACAAATCATCCATGGACCCTTTCTACTAATATATGGGTTAACACTTATGACTGAATGATCGAAAGTTCAAAAAGTATTAAATATAATGTCCAATCTCATTTCTAATTATCAAACTAGGAAATGCTGGCACGGGTTTGTTTTCACAGGCATATTTTCACTACTTTTTTAAAAAAAATAAGGTAAGGATAATTTGTTTCTTTATGGAATTGATCATTTGGAAAATGGCAGTAATGAGTTTTTTTGTTTTATAAACAACCTATGTTGCCTATATTATCACCCATTAAAGTAGTGGGTCAGAAAAAAATAAAAAATATTTTAAGTATTGAAACTGGCTTTACTTCTGAGAGAGCAGTAGTTTGAAAATAATAATATTTCTGAGTGAAAAAAAGAAAATGACAAGACAAGGAAATGATTAGATTTGGGTAGGAAATAGAGCTGTGAAAGCTAAGAGAAAACAGAAAACTCTGTGTTTCAAGGTTTAAAAAATACTCAAAGACACAATATATGCAATACTGTCAATAACTCTTAACTGATCAGTATGACAGTTGGCCAGTATATTTTCCAGAAAATATAAAAAATGGTAATAAAATTTTAAAAATAAAAATATATAAAACCCAGGAACAACGTGTCCTCAATGAAAGTGGCATCTCAATCGCCACATATGAAAACATGCAGCTTTTCTTCATAATTTAAAACCCAAGAGTTCATAGGCAGATATATAAAAGTAGAATATTAAAATATATTTTAAAAAAGGAGAGAGAGAGATACAGATACAAGCAAAACAAAACAAAACTTGTCAGAAACAGAAATTTATCAAATACAGAGGATAAAACAGAAAGTCTTAAACCTTTATTTCAATCATAACAAGTGAATTCAGGGAAGGTATGAATGCCCTGTTGCCACCATATCTGTAGGGAAATAGCTACATACAGAAATAGATAATTACTATGTGAAGGCAAGGATGGGATGAACAGAGAGGCTGACTTAAACAACAACAAGCTCAGAGTTATCAAGAGTTGAGATTTAAGAGGAAATGAAATGGGCTTTGTATAAATTAAAAGTGTTATGCCTGTGCTAAAGTTATTTTTTTAGGAAACTTATACTACCATTTTGTTTTGTTCTCAATATTTGTCACATCATTGTTATTTTATAAGCAACGCTTTCTTAGCTCTACAGCAATCTAGTCAGCCATCGAAAGTTCCCTATAATCTAGGCATTCCTCACATAGCCTATAAGCAGTAGAACTTGATTTTAACCAAGTAGTTTGTCTCCAGAGGCTGAGCACTCTTAACCACTACTGCACTGTACGGGTTCACGTTAAAGAATCCCTCTAGCTGTTAGGAACCAGGTGTAATTGTACTCAATCAACCATCTATCAAAACCTTGGTCCTTAGCCAGGAATGCCCTTTGTTTCCATGCTCTTCTCACCAGCTGCAGAATCACCTGTTACACAATTCGGAACTGAAAAAGGAATGTTACTGGTGTAGGTAAACTCACCAGTGCTGCCTTTTAAAAAATTTTTTTTTGAGAGAGTACAAGTGGGAGAGGGACGGGGTGGGTGGAGGCAGAGGATCTGAAGTGGGTTCTGCACTGACAGCAGTGAGTCCGATGTGGCGCATGAACCCACGAATCACAAGATCATGACCTGAACTGAAGTGGGATGCTCAGCTGACTGAGCTACCCAGGCTCCCCCACCAGTGTCGTTCAAGATATCCATGGTATGGGGCAGGGGAAGGGTTGGAATTCAACTCAGTATAAATTAACGCATCAGTGAGAGTGGAAACATTTTCATTTACACAACTTAAGCCATGGGAATTAAGGTAATATGACCACACTGGTATCTGAAATTCATCTTGAGTGCCCATATTATCTGAAGAAATACTTTTGAAAAGGATGAAAACAAACTGGTATTCTTATAAAAATACAATATACCTACATGTATAGGCAATGATTTTTAAATTTCAGTGATGAGAATTTTTGACTATATATATATGGATTCGTTTTTAATGTACTAGAATGCAAGCCATATTCTATGTTATTTCAGTTGTAGGAAATTCTTCGAATCTGCAGGTCTCTGCCATTTGGTAACCTACCTACATTTCACAGGGAGTAGCCCAAGTAGTAAGGCTCTGAAAAGTTAGGCTGGTGCCTAGCCTGTGTTAGATAACGATAATTGCTTATAAAGACATATGGGCACGTGTAATAGACTGTCATAGAAGGGTAGGGATCTCTAATGCATTTTCCAGACTTCCTGGTTTGGGTTAGAGAAAGAGTGTTGTTAGAAACTGCTGAGGAGGTCCCCGTATCCATTTGCCTGAACTGTTAGGGTCTAGTTGGGAAATATAAATAAGTAGAAGTATTTGTGCAATTCTTCTGTAGATCAATAGAAGTAAGTGGCAAAAAGGAGATTCTTTCTTTTTTGTAAGTTTATTTATTTATTTTAAGAGAGAGCGAAACAGCACATAAACCAGGGGTCTGGTAGAAAGAGAGGGAGAGAGAGCATCTCAAGCAGGCTCTGCGCTGTCAGCACAGAGCCCGACTTGGGGCTCTGTCCCATGAACCCTGCCATCGTGACCTGAACAGAAATCAAGGGTTGGATGCTTAACCGACTGAGCCACCTAAGTGCCCAAAAGGAGATGTTTTCTAAATTGTTGTTTTATTCTCATGTGAATGGACACTAAAAGCAGCTAAGTATACTGAGCACTTCTTTTCAGGAACTACTGATTATCTCCTTGATTTGCTTAGGAAGCTACAATTGATTTATTTCAGTAAGAGAAACATTTCTTTTATATAAATGCTTTCATTGTTTTTGTTCTTAGTCACTTAAGCTCTGACTTGGAACACATAATATATATCTTTTTACTTTACTCTTTTTTCCCCCACTGTAAGTCCAACTCTGTATACTAACTTACAAGAAAATTGTTTGAGTTTCATTTACCTGTTCTGATTAAGTCTGGACTTTGAACACTTTTTTCCAGGAATGCAATTAAATTGATGAATGTTTGCAATGTGTGGTTATATAAAATGGGAATCTCTAAGATTTTGGGATTTGACTTGGTTTTAAAAGCACTTTTATAAAAAATTATTATTTTTTTAAGTTTATTTATTCATTTTGAGAGAGAGAGAGAGAGAGAGAGAGAGAGAGAGAGAGAATCCCAAGTAGGCTCCACACTGTCAGCACAAAGCCAGATGGGGGCTCAATCTCATGAACAGTGAGATTGTGACCTGAGCCAAAACCAAGAGTCAGACACTTAATCAATTGAGCCACTCAGACACCCCAAAAGTACTTTTATAAAAATTAGTGCTCCTATTAATTTATCTCCCTGTTTAAGAACAACGATATTACCCAGCAATACAGATTTTAATTTTTTTTCTTTCATAAAATTACTTGGGTCATTCTTCATTTTGAGTTTTGTAAAAGCATCTGTATCTCTCTGAATTTAACAATTGAATTGGTATCTGTGAAGGTAAGCCAAGCTAAAAATTGAAGTCACTTTAAATAAAATATCTATTTTGATTTTGGTGATATTCATTAACACCAGTCCCTCTCATGTGATTTGCTTATTTATTTTATTGTTTTATCTTTGGCCTCAAACTAAAAAAAAAAAAATATGCACTTTTCACTGGCCACCACTTATCTGTCTCACTTTCTGTATCCTTCTCTTTTTTATCTTACATATCAGAGTACTCCAGAGCTTAGACTCAGATTTCTTTTTCTTTTCTCCTTCTACTTTCATGCCCTGTATGACACATTTAGTTCCATGGCTTCTAATTGCATCTATGTGCTGATAACCATCAGGTTTTATTTCTAGCCCTAAATTTTCTCCTTAACTCTAGACACATATTCATATGAGTATTCAACCTCTCCACCAGATGTCTAGCAAACATCTCAAATTTAGCACATTCAGATTTGGATTCTTGATTCCTACCTCTCATACCCCGCTTACTAAACTTGTTCCTACCATGATGTTCTCAGATTTCAGTGAGTAGCACTACTATCCGCTTGTGTGCTGAAGTCAAAATCCTTGAAAAGAATCCTGGAATCATCTTTTCTCTTCTTATCCATAGACTCTACAACAACAAATTTTGAGGGCTTCACCTTTAAAATGTGTCCTGGAACCAATCACTTCTCATCACACCCACTCCTCTCACCATTTGTGCCTGGACTGCCACAGGAGCCTTCTCTGGGTCACTCTGCTTCCAGTCCCTAACACGCTATAATGTATTCATGGTAGTTGGAGATCCTTTTAAATCATCAACCATATTAAGTCATTCTGCTATAAACCTTCAGGTGGTTTTCCTTCACACTTCACCCAATGTCCCTCCTATGGCATACATGATCTTGTCTGCCTATTTCTGCAAATTCGTGTTTGACTCTTTGGCCTTTGTTCCCTGTTGTTCCCCCACTCTAGAATTCTTGCCATCATTTGAGTTCATCAAGTCTGTCCCTGCCTCTTTGCTTACTCTTCTTTATGCCTGAAAATCTGTTAAGCC
This sequence comes from Lynx rufus, assembly GCF_022079265.1. Taxonomy (NCBI): domain Eukaryota; kingdom Metazoa; phylum Chordata; class Mammalia; order Carnivora; family Felidae; genus Lynx; species Lynx rufus. The sequence continues at coordinate 46,561,895 of NW_025814834.1, forward strand.
TAGATCTAGATAGTTCATTGCCTCAGTTCATTTAGATCTCTGCTCAAATGGGTCTTCATTGTTCAACCTAAAATGGCATCCCTCTTTTCTCTTTATCCTCCGACTCTTCCTTATATTTTCCTTTGTAGTAGTTATTGCTACCCAACTTCATATTATATATTTATTCATTTTTTTCTTATTTCTCTATTGTACTTCTTGTTTTCTCTTTTGTATTGGATGATCTGGTTCTAACCTGCATTTCTAGCCCAATTATTTACAAAGTCTCATCACACAAACTTCTACCAAAGTAGACTATTGCATGATTGTAGAAGAGTATATGCTTTTCTAGCTTCATACATTTTCTTTTCTTACTATTTGACTTCACTCAAGTTTTTTGTCATATGCTATCACAAATTATTCAATTTTATTTTCAAGAGATAGTTATGATAAAGGCCTGTCCTAACACAACATCCCCAAAACTCATCCAGACTCATTTACTTCCTTTATGCCACTTGCTCTATTATTATTTTTGAATACTGTCAACATGTCTTTTCTTGCTTGCTAAAGTCCAGGACTTGATACTTCATCTTTTTCTATCCCTTCAAATATCAGACAATTATTATATGTTTGCTGAATAAAACTGTGCTTTTTTGAACATGGTCTTCAAAAATATTTTTTCCCACAAATCTTAATAATTTTACTCGACCTTTATAGTTTGCAAACTTGCACTGCTTTTCACATAGTTAAGCACATGTTCATTATGAAATAATAAATCTAAAATATTGCAAGTAGGTTATTTTTACTTTAGTTACCATATTTTAGTGAACCAAGCTACTTTAAAGCAATCTAACTTATCAGTGTAATTTATTTTTTTGAACAAAAATCATTTCTTGAATAACATTCAAGTGATTTGATTTAAAGAAAATTGGTGATTGCTCTGAAGATAATTTTAAGTTTTTAATTCCCTTACCTCCCTGTCTTCACAGATGCTTCAACTATGTTTTAGAGAAAATGAGATATTCACTTTGAAAGTGGTTTATGAGTCTATAATATCTGAGCAGCCTCAGTCACTTCCTTACTTCTTATAGGAAACCATCCATCAGTATCTCTTGGTTTTACTTGGTGGAAAACTAAAATAATCCCTAATCAGTATTGAACACATTTGACCAAATCAAGTTGTGCTCAGTTTTAGAAGCAAGATAATAAGGAGAAAATAAATGTTTTCATCATTCTTAAAGGAAAATGTCTAATCAGGAGGAAAATAACCATTATGTGTGTGTATGTGTGTGTGTATTGTTTAGTTTAAAGAAATTAATCTTAGTATATTCTATTGTCAACTTTCAGAAGATTACTACATCTTGCAAGCCATATTTCTAGAAGTGATCCTTTACCTCTCTTCCAGCAGAACATTGGGCACCACTAGGGTTCAACAAGCACATCTCCTGTTTCATGGAACTAATATGAAACGCAATTGTTTTTCTTATGTTGTAGTGTGGCATTCCACATTTAATATATTGTGAAGAACTTTTAAACATGTAATGCAACAATATATTAATCCTTCATTTTGATACTCTTTTCAACCTACTATTTGCATAGATAATGCAATTATTGAAATTTCCCCATGCATGTTTAATTCCTATACTTGGAGTTCAATGGTCTCCAGATTTTGAAAAAAATAGCTGAATGTCTTTTTTTCTGGAGAAACTCTGGGGCCATGTTTAAGTCAATCAAACAAAACTGGCAAAAAATAGAATTTGGCTTAATTGAAATAAGTTATTTGGGTGGTACTGAAGAATTTGGAAGAACCCTAATTTCTAAAGTCTTTCTTAACACTTCCAAATTCACTCTCTACCATTCTCAGTGGGATATCTATGAGGCTTCCCATCGTGAGCCCAGTCTTTTTTTTTCTTTGTATCTGTTATCTAGCTATCTAGCTATCATCTACCTATCTACGTATCTACCTAAAAATTTGAGTACAGTTGACACATAATGTTACATTAGCTTCAGGTGTACAACTTAGTGATTTGACAAGTTTATACATTATGCTGTGTTCACAAGTATAGCTACTGTCTGTTCGATTGCATTCCTATTACAATACCATTAACTGTATTCCTTAGGCTTTGCTTTTTATTTTTGTGACTTATTCCATAACTGGAAGCCTGTATTTCCCTCTCTCTTTCATCTATTTTGCCTAACCCCTCATCTCCTTCCCCCCTGGCATCCATCAGTTTTCTGTATTTATAGCTCTGATTCTTTTTGTTTATTCATTTTTTAAGATTCCATTTATGAGTGGAATCATATTATATCTGTCTTTCTCAGTCTGACTTATTTCACTTAGCATAATATCCTCTAGGTCCATCTATGTTGTCTCAAATGGCAGGTTCTCATCCTTTTTATGACTGTGCAATATTCCAGTGTGTGTGTGTGTGTGTGTGTGTGTGTGTACACACATTTTTCTTATCTATTGGTCTATTGATGGACACTTAGGCTGGCTATTGTAAATAATGCTGCAATTAATGTAAAGGTACATATATCTTTTCAAATTAGTGTTTTTGTTTTCTCTGGGTAAATACCCAGTAGCAGAATTTTTGGATCATATGGTATTTCTATTTTTAATTTTTTGAGGAACATCCATACAGTTATTCACAGTGGCTATACAAATTTACATTCCTACCAACAGTGCACAAGGATTCCTTTCTTTCTTCATCTTCACCAATCAATACTTGTTTCTTGTCTTCTTGATTTTAGCCATTCTAACAGATGTGAGGTAACATCTCATTGCGGTTTTGATTTCCATTTCGCTGATGATTAGTGATGTTGAGCATCACCTGATATGTCTGTTGGCAATCTATATGTTTTCCCTGGTATTCTGCCCATTTCTAAATTGGATTGTTTGGTTTTTTGGTGTTGAGTTGTATGAGTTCTTTATATATTTTGGATATTAACCCCTTATTGGATATATCATTTGCAAATATGTTCTCCCATTCAGTAGACTGTTTTTGTTTTCTTGATGATTTTCTTTGTTGTGCTAAAGCTTTTTATTTTGATGTACTCTCAAGAGTTTATTTGTACTTTTATTTCCTTTGCCTTAGGAGACATATCTAGAAAAATGTTGCTATGGCTGATATCAGAGAAATTACTGCCTGTGTTCTCTTTTAGGATTTTTATGGTTTCAGGTCTCATGTTTTGGCCTTTAATCCATTTTGAGTTTTTGTGCATAGTGTCAGAAAGTAGTTTAGTTTCATGCTTTTACATGTAGCTGTACAGTTTTCCCAGCAGCACTTATTGAAAAGATTGTCTTTTCCCGAATCTATATTCTTGTCTCCTTTATCATAGATTGATTGATACTTCTGGGGTTTCTATCCTGTTCTATTGACCTATCTGCCTATTTTAGTGTCAGTGCCATACTGTTTTGATTGCCACAGCTTTGTAGTATATCTTGAAATTTGGGATTGTGATACCTCCAGCTTTGTTCTTTCTCAGGATTTCTTTGGCTATTCAGCATCTTCTGTGGTTTCATACAATTTTAGTATTATTTATTCTAGTTTTGAAAAAAATGCTGTTTGTATTTTGATAGAGATCACATCGAATCTATAAATTGCTTTGGGTAATATGGACATTTTGACAATATTCATCCTTTAAGTTCATAAACATGGGATATCTTACCATTTGTTTGTATCATCTTCAATTTCTTTCATCAGTGTTCTATATTTTCCAGAGTATAGGCCTTTCACCTCTTTGGTTAAGTTTATTCCAGGTATTTTATTCTTGTTGGTGCAATTGTAAATGGTGTTTTTTTGTTTATTGTTGTTTTTTGTTTGTTTGTTTTAATTTCTCTTTCTGTGATTTCGTTGTTAGTGTATAGACATGCTATCAATTTAAGGGTATTAATTTTGTATCCTGACACTTCACTGAATTTTTTTATTGCTACTAGTAGTTTTTTGTTGGAATCTTAAGGATTTTCTATGTATACTATCATATTATCTGCAAAAAGTAACAGTTTAAATTCTTCTTTATCAACGTGGATGCCTCATTTCTTTTTCTTGTCTGACTGCTCTGGCTAGGACTTCCGACCATGTTGAATAAAAGTGACAAGAAGAGACATCCTTGTGTTGTTCCTGACCTTAGAGCGAAAGCTCTCAGTTTTTCACCATTGAAGATGATATTAGTTGTGGATTTTTCATGGATGGTCTTTATTATGCTAGTCTTAAATGCAGAGTTGGATTGCCTTAAATAAAATCGAAAAGAAAAGCCGATGTTCTGTAAAGTTCCAGGTATTGCCTACCAAGTTGCTCAAGATCTTTCCTGAGGGCCACTGTTATAGCTTATTTAGTGACCCTCTCAGCCAGTAACCACTGACTTTCATCCCAAGATGGATACTTTTCAATCTTTCTGAGGTATGCCATTTAGAAAGAAATTTAGCATTCATCTGTTGGTAGTAAATTCTTATAATTTTTTTGAAAATGAATTTATTTCATTGTTCTTGAAAGATATTTTTAGCTAGTATTCAATTAAAGTTGTCAATTATTCTCAGTACTTCAAAGACACTTTCTTCTGTTTTATTTCTTTAAATATTTTATATATATAAAATTAGTGGCAATATTACTTTTTCTCAAAAAGATTGTTTTCTTATAATTTTGACTATTTTTACAAAAGCACTTATTTGGTTGACCTTAACACGTATAAACACTGGGGTCTGAATTGAAGATGCTTTCATCCAGAGAAGATTTTTTTTTTTTTTTTGGCCAGAGAATATTAACAATTTGAGATACTAATCTTATTTCTTCTTTCAGATTCCTTGGTTCAATACAGTAGACTCTCTGGTTCACTCCTTCCTCTTTCTTTAGGCAATCATAACATTTGTAACGTTCCTTCGGGAAAGACTACTTTATTTATTTATTTATTTATTTATTTATTTAGAGAGCATGACTGGGGGAGAGGGGCAGAGGGAGCGATAGAGAGAATCTTAAGCAGGCTCTATACTGTCCACACAAAGCCTGATATGGGGCTAGATCCCATGAACCTGGGATCATGAAGAGTATGATGCTCAACCAACTGAGTCAACCAGGCATCCCTCTCTTACACCTTCTCCTACACTTATTAATTCAAGCTCAGGTCAGGGTTTTTCCCCTCCCATCCCAGGAGTTTCCTTTACTTCCATACCCCCAACTAAGTTTTCCAATAAAATTCACGTTATCCAAGGTCTATCCACTTTTCAACATTGATAAAACCCTAGGTATATATGCTGCACTGGAAGCAAAAATCAATTTTCTTTAATTATCTGAGTAATTTTTTTTTAATTTAGTAACATTTTATATTACATTTCACAGAATTGCAACACAAGCTAATTAAATTTTTGAGAAAAACAAAAGAATTTAATGGCTCACAGAACTGTTTTCAAATCTCCTAAAACACTCAGGAATGGTATAAAATGGCTCCCAGAAATAGCTGTAAAATCTTTCTAACTTCTGTTGCTGGTTTTGCTCTAAAATTTACTGTTTTTCTGAATTGCAGTTTTTTTTTTCTTCTGAAATGCTGATCTTGTCTCTAATGCTGCCAAAGAATGTGTCTCATTCAGCCAACATTTACAACTATTTCATTTTGTTCTGCAAAGGGTAACTCGTCCTTTTAGATTTTCTATAACCCTCTTTTATCCACTTAATAATGTGGAACAATTTCTCCTGGTCTGAGTCAAAGCACTTTTGACTGGTCATTCAGACATTTCCTTCAGTCTTAGTATTCCTCCATGAAGTAGCTGTCTTTTGACAATCTCCTATGAATTTAATGAAAGGTCTTAATCTTAGTATCTTAGCACTCAAGGTCTTCACTATTTAATGGGTGGGTTCTAAACAAGCTGTCATGCAAACAAGACTTCGGCCAGTTTGCTTTGATATCATACTTTAACAAAAATATGGTTATTTATTTATAATTTGATGAGTACCATGAGTGTAAATATTGCTACATGAGTATAAACTGTATCTAACTTTTCAAATGAGGAATGACCAAAGAAAGTTTCTTAATCTTCTTTCTTTAATGTTTATTTCTTTATTTTGAGAGAGAGTGCCAGCGAGCAGGGGAGATGCAGAGAGAGGGAGAGAGAAAGAATCTCAAGCAGGCTCCATGTTATCAGTGCAGAGCCCAACAAGGGGCTTGAATCCACAGACTGTGAGATCATGACCAGAGCCAAAAGGAAGAGTCAGATGCTTAACCAAATGAGCCACTGAGGGAACTCAACCACAGAAAGCTTCTATGGAGAAGTGAAGATAAGTAAGAATAATTTAGGGTGGAAAAAAAGGAAGTGAAAAAAGAAACATTCTGGGAAGAGTGAATAATATATATCATGACCTTGAGGAGGAACAGTAGAATGGCAGTTATAAAAACAAAAGCACAGATTGACTAATTTGTATTGTGATGGAAAAGTTAGAAATGACCTTGGGAGAAGTGGGAAGAATTTTAACATGTTAATAGAATATGTTAATGAAGTAAGACTTTAAATCTAAGAACAGTATGAGATATATAAAATATTTAATATGTAAAAAAGGAGAATCCCATTTGAAATTAAATAAAAAAAATTCTAACCATAATGGAGAGAGAGAGAGAGAGAGAGAGTTGGCTGAAAGTAGAAGCTAGAGTGGATCTGAGGAGATCAATTTGGAGCTATGGCAGTGATTGAAATGAGAAATAATGGTGGGTTGGACTGTGAGAATTACAATTGAAATGAAGACTAGGAGGTAGATTTAAATGATATTGAAGCATGTAACCTACAGGTTTTAGCCACTGTTACATAGTAATGAAGTGGAAGAGTCTACAAAATTAGCATCAGTTTTTGATGAAAATATTATCTTTCATCCTTGATGAATGAAGAAAAACCACTGTATTCAATCAATACCTCCCTTTTCCCATTTTCAATAGACTCCCCCCCCCTTTTTATAATATAAGTTATTGTCTAGTTAGCTAACATACAGTGTATATAGTGTGCTCTTGGCTTCGGGAGTTGATTCTCATGATTCATTGCTTATATACAACACCCAATGCTTATCCCAACAAGTGCCCTCCTCAGTACCCACCACCCATTTTTCTCTCTCCCCCTCCTATCAACCCTCAGTTTGTTCTCTGTATGTAAGAGTCTCTTATGGTTTGCCTCCCTCTCTGTTTGCAACTATTTTTCTCCTTCCCTTCCCCCTTTTCCTCTGTTAAGTTTCTCAAATTCTACATATGAGTGAAAACAAATGATATCTGTCTTTCTCTGACTGACTTATTTCATTTAGCATAATACCCTCCAGTTCCATCCATGTTGTTGCAAATGACAAGATTTCATTCTTTCTCATTGCTGAGTAGTATTCTATTGTATATGATTCACAGGGGCACATGTACCCCAATGTTTATAGCAGTGCTTTCAACAATAGCTAAATTATGGAAAGTGACCAAATGTCCATCAACTGATGAATGGATAAAGAAGATGTGGTTTATATATCCAATAGACTCCCTTTTTTAATGACAAGTATCTTTTGCCACTTGCACATTTTCCTCTCAAAAATGAATGAAATCTACCCCTACCCCATCCTCTCTGTATTAGGCACAAAACAACACTTGGTTCTTTTCAGTAACCCCAATGTCCACTCCGTTTTGTTTGTTTTTGTCTTTGGAAAATTCAAACAAATAGATTTCAGTATCAGAATCTTTCATATCTTCATGGGACATAGAGGAGGGAGACTAAAAGAGTTTGTCTTTTCCCAGTTCTGTTTTCTTGAAATGATGGACTTACTTTACCTTCAAATATAGTTGGAATAATTATTGTAGAACTATAAATTCTATATAAGAAAGCTCTCTCTTATTTATTAATGGTATAGGCTTAAATTGGCAGGAAAATGTCCTTCTCATTTGCCTGACCTACGATGCTATATTCTCTGATGACATATTCTGATGGCCTGCGGATGGCTTCTTAAGGTCTACACTGGCTTTAGAACTGATTTAGCTTAGAATTTATTAAGATTTAAATCTTGCATTGGAATTGCATTAGCGTTCTTCAAAGGGGGAAAAAAAGCCTTCTATATTTATTTTGAGGAATTGACTCCCATAATTATGGAGACAGAGAAGACCCACAATATGCTGTCTATAAGCTGGAGACCTAGGAAAGCTGGTGGTGTAATCCAGTCTGAGTCCAAGCGCCTGAGAACAGGGAAGCTGATGGAGTAAATCCCAGGCCAAGGGCAGAAGAAGACTGATATCCTAGCTCATGTGGACCAGCAATAAGGGAACAAATGTCCCCTTCCTTTGCTTTTTGTTTTATTCAGGCCCTTGATAGATTGGATATTGCCCACTCACATTGGGAAGGGTAATTTACTTGTTGAGTCCACTGATTCAAATACTAATATCATCAGACACACCTTCACAGACACATGCAGAAATAATATTTAATTTATACAGCCTGTGGCCCAGCTAGGTTGACACCTTAAAATTTACTATCACAAGAATCATTTGCTACAAAACAATATGTCGCAAGACAAAAATCAAAACGTCTTATTGCATTTTATGTTGTCAGAGACAAAATTAAAGAGACATTTTTCAGTCTAACTGCAATAGATCTGTATGCCAGATCTGAAGAGTAGAGTGTTGAGTTAGGGTGTTTTTGGCTTAGACTTGCATAAGGAGTAGACAATTTACAGGTGGGTGATTTAGAGGTGTGATCAAGGGAAGCCTCTGTCAGTTAGCTGGATGGGAAATGCTTATCTCTGTGTCTAGCTCTTTTCAGAGTGACAAACAGTTCTAATCTCAGCTTGTCATTCTTGAGACAAAGAATAAGAATTCAGAGGGTCCACATTTAGTCTTATTATTTATATTCCAGGAAATTATCTCCAGGTCTTAGGGGAGTCAATAAAAGAGTAAACAGTGAGTCTTATCTAAGTCTTATGGAGAAGTGTGGTTCTTTATGGGAAATTGTTTCCTGGAACACAAAATGCTGGTAAGGAAAGATTTCAAAAAACAGAAGTATAGAGGGATTTCTTACAAGTAACTGCTTTCTGGGAAAATAGGGCTCAGGTAAAGTTTAGCATTGTTATTTTTTACATGTGAATTCTAGATCCTTGCTATAAATTTATTTCATCACTTCTTCCCAGGTGCTGCTTCCCAACACTGGGTCACTACTTGAATTTTGGAAATTTTTGAGTAAAGAGAAGTTAATAAAGAGGTTAATTTCATGGGAATACATTTAGTTTTATCTCAAATTTGCAGGAATATGAGGCCATCTGCTTTACGTTTATGTTTACTTTGGTAAATTTGTCATTTTATGTCTTTCATTTGCTTTATTTATATTGCGAAAACATAGATTTTTACTAAACATGGTTAGAATATACTGCCACAAAATCAGTTCCTTGTTGAAATGGAACAGTAGCTTGCTTAGGGAATGATTTTATAGTACCTGTTTAAATTTGACCTGTTTACATGATATTGATTACATATGAATCAAATATTTCAGAGTATTATTGTTTTAACACTTTTCTTGGAAGCTTGCCAAGAAATCTCCCATATGAGTTCAGCAAAATTATACCCATGCTTATATTCTATCAAACTATGCACCTTTGCATTCTACATCAATGAACATCCTTCTGTTTCAGAGGAAATTTCAAATAAAGACTCCACTTGAGCTTTTTTTCCCCAGTAACTGCTTGTCCATCACCCTGGGCTAGTTGCCAAGCAATAATATGATTGTTTTATAGTCAGTGGATAGGAATTCAGTGGCATTTTTCCATTTATAATTCCTCTCAATGAGAAAGGAGGTTGTTAGGCAACAGATGACATAGGACAGGAGCAGGAAAAAAAGATTTTAGAGTTAAGAATTCACACCAAATACGGTTCCAAATTCTATATTGAGTCAATGTTTTAAACTTCTATTTCGAAATAACTTTAGATTCAAATAAAAGTTGCAAGAATAGTACAGAGAGTTCCTGTGTACCTTTCAACTAGGTGTCCCTAATGATAGCATCTTACAAAACCATAGTGCAATTATCAAAATCAGGAAATTGACATTCATGCAAAATTACTAAGCTACAGACTTTATTATCATTTTACTAGTTTTTACAGGCACTTCTTTTCTTTGCAATTTTGTTATTTAATAATTCTATAAAATTTTATCACATATATAGATTTGTATAACCTCCACCTAAAATTGAGACAGAAAACTGTTCTGGCACTCCAAAGAATATTTTTCAATCTAAAATTTTATTGTTTTTCCCTTCATATCTTATATTTCTTTGCCAAGATTTCTATTTTTATTTGATTCCACAGCATTCCTAACTTCTTGTCATAGTATTTTGTATTTTATGATACCTATATAAAATCATTGTCAGATAATTACAACACTTTGGTTTTGTTGTCTGTTGATTCTTTTCTCATTCAAATTGATATTTCTGATTCTCAATACGATGGATAATTTTGGAATATATTCTGGAAATTTTAAGTCATATTATAAGACTATTTCTATTTATATCTTCTGTGTTAGTAAGTAATTCACCTGCTAACGTTCAGAATGCATGTCCTGGCCCACTTTTGTGAGCTGTAGTTTAAATGCTAATTGAGATTTCAAAACCTTGCAGTGTTAATCTGGTGTGCTCTGTTTATGTGCTTTTCAATGAATGACCAATTTGAAACCTTGGTAATATTCTGCACCACAGATTGGTTTTCAAATATTTTGCTTTGTGATTCTAACTGGTTTCATGCATAGGTCACTCTGAAATCTGCCTAGAATTTCATACACAGAATCCCTTTCCGCAGCTCCCTTCCATCCCTGTGCATGACTTCTAATTTCTAACTGGGTAGAAGCTGGTGCTTCCTCTCTGCTGTCATTCATTTTGAGCAAGCTTGGGAGAGTCAACAGGACTCCCATTTCAAAGTCTCCACAGTACATGAAAGAGAGATGAAGGCGTGCTACTTCTTAGCTGATGTTCACTTAATTCAGGATTGGGATTATCCACATAGCTCAATTCCAGTTTCCATAGCCACAATGTTCAGTGTGGAGGGAGGGGAATGCACCTTTGCTCATGGTAGTGCAGTGTGGGGATGGTTGCTAGGGCTCTGACATATGGTCTCTACAATGCACGGTGGGAAGAGGTAGGGATTCTGCCTACTTAGTGTAAGGCAGGGAGGGAAGAGAGTTCTGTCCACAGTCTCTATGGCACCCTGTGGGGGAAACAGTGAGGCACAGCTTTTATCTTATTATTCCAGATCTGGAGGAGAGTCAAAAGAGTTATGTCCTACAGAGTCATCCTTTTCCCAGTCTTTGTATAAAGAAGCTATGCTTTCTTGCAGCTTTAAAAAAAATATTTTTACATTGGCATTTATAGTTTATGGGTTTCTCTGTTAACCAACCTAGGATATACAAGAGGTAAAACAAACAAAAAATAGAGAATTCACTTCTAGGTCATTCCTCAAGTCATAAAATTCCTAGTTAGTTTGCCTCCTTTTCTCTGCTTTTAGGTTTTTCTGATATTTCCTTATTTTGTCCAGGATTTTTAGTTGTAATTACTAGGAGGAATAAAGGAGAATGTACTAACTCTTTTTCTAGAATGGAAGGACCAATGCTTAGTACTTTTAAGGCCAGATATTCAGTCTAACCTCATTTTCTTTTTTTCAGCATTTCCTAAATATATTCTGAGTGCTATTAAATCTCCTAGAGAATTATAAAGAAAGTAGAAGACTTAGTCCCAGATCTCAAGTCTATTGCAATCAAATTCAGTCAAAATATATGAAAATCTTATGTTTGCCAAAGACATTTCTGAGCTAGGGATAAATATCATAGCCTAGTTGGGGAACAGACATTCAAACACATAATCCCATTACAAACAGGTGAATAATATATTATGAAGTGTTTTAAAGCTTACTGAAGTAATGAATATTTCTCTTTTTATATATGTACATTAATGCTACCTTGTGACAATTGAGATGGTTTTTGGGAGTTAGGCAGGAATTTGATAGACTCTTGGGGAAATGAGACAGACTAAAAATACAAATTTTCGTATAAGGAATCTCCAAACTCACATAGTCATGGTCATATAAAGCCTATATAGAGATACAACTATTAGATGTGGGAAAAGGAAAAGGAAAAGGATAAGGAACAAGAGAAGTGGGGGAGAATTTACTGTGGTTTGGTTTTGTGGAGCCGTATTTTAGCTGTGAACATCAGACACAAAGGAAAATGAACTATATGAATTCATGCCATGACAGAAATGTGGGGAAAAGCCACATGATTTCTTACTATGTGATAGTCATGTGCTTCTATTTTGGGAATGATCCTAAGGAGCTCATTATCAGTCACTTAATTAAATTAATTAATTAAAATTTATTTACTTTGTTTTTGAGAGTGACAGACACAGTGAAAGCAAGGGAGGGGCAGAGACAGAGAGACAGAGAGAATCCCAAACAGGCTCCATACTGCCAGCACAGAGTCCTATGTAGGGCTTGAACCCACGAACCATGAGATCATGCCATGAACCAAAATCGAGAGTCAGAAGCTTTAACCGACTGAGCCACCCAGGCATCCCTCATTATCAGTCATTTTAATTTTATAGGTGTCTTAGTTTAGACTGCTAGAATAGGTGCCATAGACTGAGTAGCTTATAAACAACAGAAATTTATTTCTCACATTTCTGGGCTCTGAAAGTCCATTGAGATATGAGTGCCAGCATGGTTATTAGCTCTGGGAAGCATCCCCTGCTGAGTTGCAGTCTGTGGGCTTCTCACTGTATACTCACATAGTTTGAAAAAGGATTAATGTGCTCTCTGAGGTCTTTTTTATAAGGGCACTAATCCCATTCATAAGGGTTCCACCCTCATGATTTAATCTCCCAAAGCCCTCTACTCTCCTTTCCTAATACCATCACACAGAGAGTTAGGATTTCAATATATGCATTTTGGAGGGACACAATATTTAGTCTGTTGCAATATAAAAGAGCTGTTAAAATTAAACATCAGTATAATACCTACATAATGCAATGCTCACTAGTATACATGAATAAGAGAAATCAAAGTTAAAGAAAGCCAAGGCACTTAATTAATGGTAAAATCATTCTGACAGAATGATTCTGAGGTGATATGACCATTTTTTTTGAAGACCAGAGAGAGGAAATATAGTAATAGTAATAATTCTTTATAATAATTAAAATTCTTGTTACATTACAATTAAAAACAAAACAATCCTTAATTTCTACGTGACTTAGCAATCTTTCCCTTTAAAAAGAAATTATAATTTATTTTTGAAAATGACATGCCATTTTTAGACTCTAATCATATTTGATATTAGATCCATTATAATAGAAAGAAGGCCAAAATCAACTTTTAAGAATTACTTTCTTACTACACTGACCTATATAATAAAATTAAATTTTGAAATAGGTGAGTTATCTGATTTTAAATAAGCCAAGGTATTAAGATTAAAGATGTGGAAAATTAAATTTCTCCATACTGTGATGAAATGGCTTACAATCTCTTCAGTATGTAACAGCAATCAAATAAGTCCATTGAAATCATATAGTGGTTTCTTAATATCTCACCAACTGATGGCATATTAGGAACATTCACATTGTTTAGAAAGGCCAAGCTTGCCACTCCAAAGCAGGGAAGATTGACTATAGTCGGACATAATTGTCTTACCTCCACTAGCCACCTAAAATGTTAGGAGAAAGACAGTAGGCCTTGGACAACAGAGCACTTGTCTTGGAGTTTTTATAGGAGCATCTGCTACTGTTGTAGCTGCTATGGGTGGAAAAAAGGAGGGAGATCTATATGACCCAATGAATCTGGCAGGGAAATAAACCCTTGTTATAAATGGAGTTGCATTTGGCTGTGAGCAATAGCCAACCAGACTCCAGGCTTGTAGGGGCTTAAATGCTTAGGAGATTATTCACCTTACATAACAAAATGTCTACAGCTGAATCATGTAGCGATGGTATGACGGCTCAAGGATAGAAACAAGGGCTCCATCTCCTATCTTCCTGCTCTACCATATTTAGCATGTTGTTGCTATCCTCAGGTCTGAAAATGCCTGTTTTGTCCTTAATCACCGCATCCATTGTCAGAGAGAAGAGACTACGGATTGCTTGTTTTTGAATAGAACCAAAGCAGAGAATGCCACTGGAGATGGAGACGATATTGTCACGTGGTTGATTCAGTGTGAACTGATCTTAAGAACAGCTGAGGTATATATGGAATTTAAGACACAAAACAGATGAACATATGGAGGGCGGGGGAGAGAAGAGAGGGAAACAAACCACAAGAGACTTAGTGATAGAGAATAAAGTGAGGGTTGATGGAGAGAGGTGGGTAGGAGATGGGCTAGATGGGTGATGGGGATTAAGGAGGGCACTTGTAATGAGCACTGGGTGTTGTATGTAAGTGATGAATCACTAAATTCTACATCTGAAACTAATATTTCACTGTATAATAACTAACTAAAATTTAAATTAAAAAATAAGTAAATAAAAAATTTAAAAATGTGACTAATCCAAACTGAGATATAAAAATACACGTAGTACAAAAATGGAAAAAAAAAAAAAAAAAGAACAGCTGAGTTAAATATAGTGTATCTTTGAATATTCAATGCAGTTTGCATCACAAGAATATACTAAATTGCCACATCTTCTACAATATGTTTTATTTCCTTGGGCCTATCTTCTGGTCCAACAACTATTTAAATGAATCTCTTTGCCTTCAGTCTCTTATTTCTATTGACTTATTACTCAGATCTTCTCTTCTTGTAGTTTTAGTATCTGATTATGGTTCATTCTGAAATTTGTTCTCTGTCTAGTTAAGATAGTTTGATTTCTTGTATCTCCCAGCTTTTGTAGTATTTTGTTTGTCTCTGTGTGTTTGTTGCCTTAAACCTCTCTTTGTGGCTTTGTTAATTAAGTTGCAGAAAACATGAGCAGTGAGATTAATTCCACTGTGAAATGTATGTGAGTGAATGTTCAACTATTTCGCTAAAAAAAAGTAGGGGATTTCTTAGCAGCAGAGGGAAAAAAGTACTGATAGTATGAAAAATATTATTCTACCATATAAGGTTCTATTTATTTACCATTCTAGGCTTAAAAACATGACACCATAACTTTTTGTGGTATGGCTTGAAATTCTTTTCTGAAGTTTTGGATTAGCTCTCAGTTAACAGCAAGTCAATTAAGCAGTTCGTAAATTATTTCAAATTTCAAGAGATAATCCTCTCCTCTCTTGTTTTAAAAGTTTTTTTTTAATTTAAATTCCAGTGTAACATAGTGTAATATTAATTTCGGGGGTACAACTAAGTGATTCAACACTTACATACAACACCCGATGCTCATCACCACAAGTGTGCTCCTTAATTTCTATCCTCCACTCAATCATCTCCCCGCCAACGACCTCACCTCTGATAACCATTAGTTTGTTCTCTATAGTTAAGAATCTGTTTCTTGGTTTGCCTCTCTCCCCCCCCCCCATGATAATTTGTCTGTTTTGTTGCTTAAATTCCACATATAAGTGAAATCATGTGGTATTTGTCTTTCTCTGACTGACTTAGAGAAATCCTCTCCTCTCTTAAATCAGATTGTAGGTTGTTAACTACAAAGAGTACAGCTGTGTTAAAAATGATTATAGGAACACATTTAATCTTACCTGGCGTGAACAGAGGTATCAAACAGAATGAGTTTGTATTTTCTCAGGTCCTGTTCCTCTAAAGGAGACCCCAACAGTTCTAAAGAGAAAAAGAGAAATATACTAAACATATTTTACACTTACTACAATTGTGAGGTAAAATACTACCTTTTGTCTGATAAATACTGAACTTGAATATGCCTGTTAGAATATCCTACATTTGTTACCACACTCGACCCAGAGTTATAGTTCCATTTTGACATTCACATTTAGGACTCTGACTATGATTTAGCAAAACATATTCCCATTTAGATTCAGTTCAGCTTCATTATCTCTGAGAATAGAGTGATATTGCAGTTTGATTGAGTAAGTGATATTTGGTGGTTTTCAATCTAGGTAGGCAGTAAATAATAAATACAGTGATTTGCTGTTGAAAGTGCAAATGAAAGGTATTAACAGATGCAGAAGGTCAGTAACACCTATTATCTGAAAGAAGAGCACCTTAACATTTGCGTAAGACAATTGTTAACAAAGCAGTTCCACCTCTATTGTATCATTTAATTCTTACAGTGCCAGTGAGGTATAAAATAGCTTCTTTATTTTAAAAATAAGAAAACTGTCACCAGAGATATTCACAGGACTTGTTCATGATCTCTAGTCATTAAGGATAGCCCAGAAACTCAAATCCAGGTCTTTTTTACCCTAGTTCAGTCCTACTTTTATGACACAGCTGCTCCTTTGAACACAAGAGGGTATATTCTGTTAGTTCTATGACGATGACATAAAGAGACTTGAAGTAAGGATGCAATATATTTGTCTTTATGACAAAATCTGAAGATAATCATTCATTTATTAATTCTATTATGATTCTACTCCATGCTTTATCTCTAGTACCCAGCACAACATCTGACACATATAACAGGTAAGAAAAGAGATATGTATATGATTAATGAATGAACATTATGAATGAATGAGTGCTAAGTCAAGCAAGCATCATGCTCTGCTCATGATATGGTGATATTGTTAAAGACCCTGCTTTCAAAAAGTTTACTAATTAGTAGGAGATACATACTTATCAGTAAGAAAATGCTATATGAAGTGAAAGATGTGAAATAAAAAATATGCAAGATGTTTTGACAGCATCTGAGTAGTGGATAAGTTTAGCAAAACTTCACTGAGCAGGTGGTATTTGGGGTTGACCCTGAGGACTAATTGGATCTTCCCTCTCAGAGAGAGGGAGCTTCATGCTCAAAAGTGAATGTGAATGGATGTAAATTTTAAAAAATAAAAAATAAAAAAAAGTGAATGTGAGAGAATGCGAATAGCTCAATGTGAGGAGGTAGTTCAAGTACATGGGTCAGGGGAGCCTGGTTTAGAAAGTGGTGACTGTGGAATGTTCTTGGCACCCTGTAAAGGACATGGGTTTGCATTCCATGGTGATAAATAAATTTGTATTTTAGAACATTAACCCTGGTAGTAGCAGGGAGGACTGACTTAAGTAAGGAGAGCTGCCAGTTAGACACTTTGTTTGTTGTCTGGCTTGTACATGAAAGAATGAATTCCTGAACCAGGGCACAGAGGGTGAAGGGGAGGAGACAAATTCTAGAGAGGGCTAGACCTAGTTTTGTGAGGCTTGAGGGCTTGAATTTGAGAGCTCTAAGAAAAAGTGCTCAAAATTACAAATACAAAGTTAGATATGAAAGCACACATTAGTTTATGAGAAAAAGAATCACAATATATTAGCAACTTTCAAAGGCTGACAAATATTACAGATTTCATAAAATCCAGAAAAATAACATAATATTCCTATGAGTTACTTTCCTGACACAGTTCTATATATACCTATAAGTATATAAACTTTTGGATGCATACTCTTTAATATCTTCCTATTTCAGTAATTTTTTTGAGAGAGAGAGAGAGAAATAGAGAGAGTGCAAGCAGGGAGGGCAGAGGGAGAGGAAGGGAGAGGATCTCAAGCAGGCTCCACACTCGGCACGGAGCCCAAGGTGGGGCTTGATGCAAAGCTCTATCTCACCACTGTGACATCATCACCTGGGCCCAAATCAAGAGTCTGACGCTTAACTGATAGAGCAGAAGCCCCATGACAGTAATTTTATAACACTAGTTTCTATGGAAAGATTTGGAAGAAATTAAGAAATTTTTCTGTTACAGTTGATCAATTAAAATTGATAGTTCAAATGCAAAAAAAAAAATGTGGCTTTACACACAGTTGTATCTGCTGTTGACAGTACTGCTGCAGACTGTGCCCTACAAACACAGTAATTTTTTTTCAATGTTTATTTATTTTTGAGAGACAAAGCATGAGCAGGGGAGGTGCAGAGAGAGAGGGAGACACAGAATCTGAAGCAGGCTCGAGGCTCTGAGCTGTCAGCACAGAGCCCGATGTGGGGCTCGAACTCATGAACCATGAGATCATGACCTGAGCTGAAGTCAGACACTTACCCGACTGAGCCACCAAGATGGTCCAAAACACAGTAATTTTGATAAATGTTATTTCAAGCATTTTTTTTAATCAAAAAAAGGGAAGAAAAAAATATGGCAGGTTTATGAATGTACATGCTGCCTTATAAATCCTATTTCTAAATGCAAATAACTTTTGATTAAGGCATTTGTGGGAACTGAATATTCTTTTAAAATTATGTCTGAAGATTAGAATTTCCCATATATTAGCTTCTGGTTCCATCCGTGTTAAACCACTTTGCTCCTCCATTCTCATAGTTGTAGTGCCACACGCCAGGGAACATCTTCACACAGTGATAAATTTCTGGCTTTTCACCTTCCTGCTGTGATGTTGGGTGTGTCAGCATAGTGGGTGGAAATCCTTCTGGAAGCCATTCCTACAGCAGGAATTCTAGCAATTATGTAACCATTCACAGAAGTGACTATAAATCACACTGATGTATTACAATAAAATGAAACCGAAATATTGCCAACTGAATTGCCTCTTCGATGGATTCCACTCATGCTTTGTGGTCACCTTAACACTACTCAACAGAAAGGGAAGTGTGATGAGGGAAGATCACTGTGGAGACAGCCATCTTAATAGATGGTGATGATTACTTTGGAAAAATTAACACATATGAATGTATGAGCACATTGGTAGAGCCCATCTCAGGGTATCGGGAGGGGTCCATGTGTGCAAGAGGCCTCAAAGTTTACATTTATGAAGAACCTGCCTCTGGAGGATAGAACCCACCTCTGGAAACTGGTTGGATATGAAGGATGTGAGAAATAGGAGTCATGGAAGGTTGAAAGATTTTTCTGGCTTATAATACTAGGTGGATATGATAAACAAAGAAAAAAATAGGGTAACCAATTTTCCAAATTTGATGGTCCCTCATCCTGGAAATACCTCCCTGAGAGTAAAAATCTCATTTAGCGTAAAAGCCCCTCATCCTAGAGATACCTCCCTGAGAGTAAAAATCTCATTTTTCAGGTGAGGAAGTTAGGAGAAAATGCCAAACTGAAAAGGCATTGAAACTATGATCTGCATTTCACAATAATGTATCATCCTTTGTTGGATCACTCCAAGTGATATAATTTCAGGGTGAAACTTTAGTGCATTGGAATCATGAGCATTAACAATCTTTCTTTGACTTTGCCCGTGGATTAACTGTTGTGCTTTGTGTTCAGATACTGCTTGTGGAAATAAATGAAGATCACCCCAATGAGAACAAACAGAGGCTATTTATTCAGAGCTTGTTATAGCATGAGAATCAGCCACCATCACCTGTATTTGGCAGAAACTCAAAGGCAGGCAGATGTACTGAAAAGTTTTATAGTGGAAAAAAAACACAGATCTGCCCTAATTAGATTGGTGTGAGGAAGCTGAAAGTGGGTTAAGTATCAACACAACATCCTCATTGAATTGGCTTGGGAAGCATATATGGCTTTCTCTAGTTCATCCTAGGTGGAAGCAAGGGCAAAAATTAGAGGAACTGATAACTACTGACCAAATCCTGGCTGTTCTGGGCTGACTGCTGCAGAGGCTAGGGATTGGCCTTGTGGTCTGATTGTCTCCAAAGTTGTGGGTCATAGTTCTATTGTTGAGTACAGATGGCCCTTGTCTATTCGTATAGTCAGACTTTCATGCTAGTTTGATTTTAATATTGTGAATCTTCTGGCTATATTTTCCAAGAATTTCTGGGAATTCAAATTAATGAAAATAAGAACAACTATAATATTAACACTGGAATTACCCAGATATCACCAAGAATGAAAAGCTTAACAACTTTGTTATTTTTATGGCAGGACACATATAACTGCATTAGGAAGATAAGTAATCAAAACAAATTATTTGCACAATATGCAGAAAATAATCTGAGATTGGGCTTGGTGGAGAGGGGGATGGTAAGACACACATAGAGATTGAATCTCACAATTATTTCCTTAAAATGTTTGATAATATTTGAAGAGTCCCTAAGGTGCCTAGAAAAGGATGAACTAACTACACTTGAGTTTCTCAAGGTTATGTGTAGGTTGTTACAAAAACTCATACAAAAAAAATGACTTGTTTTTAGAAATAAGACTGCTTCAGGATGTGAAATGTTACCACAAAATTCAGTGAAGTTAAATATGACTTTTCTTATTTCTTTACTGAGAATGCAACTTAGCTGGAATTCAACTTTGATTTAATAAATTGAAATTATCTCTGTGCTTTAAAACACAGTGATAGAGTTACTTTATAATAATATCCAATGTACTTTGAAATGTTTAAAATGATGACATTTTAGACAGGGGAAGTCTATAAGATAAATTTATAGATGTAAAGAACTTGACTGACACACAGCTGGCCTATCAAAACAAGCCTGTAGATTCAAGGAGGTACATTTTAGGAGAGATGGAAACTAATCCGGCAAGTCCAAAAACCTACTGTTGCTAGTAAGTAAAATCCTAAATAATCCATGTTCAAAACTTTCATGGAGAGGATATTTACCTTAATGTCATCACATCTGACTGACATCAGGAATCAGTGTAATGTGGGCTTGAAAAGAGCAAAGCTGGTTGTCAAAGAGAATTTTATGTTTGTCTGTATTCAGGTTTACTATTACAAAAAAGAACAGGTATAAATCCTAAATCCTGAAGGCAGTTCAGAGAAGTATTATTTGAAAAGGGAACAGGACAGAAAGACACATGCTAAAGTTATTTTTAAATTAAATGTAGGTAATGCTTGTTTAATTAGTCTGCATTTATTTCTTCTTGTAAAATGTCTTATATTTCAGTCTGTAAAGAACACATAAAAATATAGCCTCAAAGCTTAAGTATCCGATAAAAGCTTTAAAGAGGAGTAAAATAAATTGCTACGTAAGAGTAGAGGAAGAAAATTATAAACTATAAACATATTGTTATATTTTCATCATACATATTTAATTATTTAAATATTTATTTATTCTTAATGACTTTATTAATTTTTTATTTACTTCCAATTATAATTTTTAACTAGCTCTATTGCTGTTTTAAGTTATAGTATTTATATAATGGAACAGTAAATAATAAGTAAAAATCTATTATTTTGTTTTGATTCATACAAAATTCTTCTAGAACTTTGAAAATTCATGGAAGTCTATGTAAAAATTATTGATAATAACACTTGGAAAAATGAGCAGATTATATTTAAATACTGAATTTCTATGCTTCTGAATACATGATTCTGATTAGTATTACCTGTAAGTACAAAGATCACAGTAAATATAGCCTCATTAAAATTATATAAAAGACTTCAGTATATATGAAAATAAATTTTTTTCCTTAGAACATATATGAAATATTTTGTCTTTCTATTAATTTTCTAACTTTTGAACTTACAGTTTTTATTTTCATATTACAGAGATCATTATTTTCACTCAGTGTTTTAGTATCTCAATGTTTTGGTTTAAGATAACGATTTTTTTTGCAGTTAATGTTCTAAGGCTAGTAATCTATATTCTGTGTGTGGCTCTTGATTTACTCATTTGTGTCATCTATTTTATGATTATCTGTGATATACTCACTTCTAGGTCTATTTCCAAGTACTAAAGAGAAAAAGCTGTAAGAGAGCATTGCTGAATGTCCCTTCACATGCAAAATGACTATATTTTCACGTTGTGAATATTTAATCGGTTTCTGAGTACCCAAATTAACAAATTAGAAATAAAAGTTATATTTCAATATTATATAATTCATTTAATTTCTCTTACGCATTTATATTGAGTTTCTTGAAAAGCTGTATTCAGAACAATTACTTGAAAGGAAACTGAATTAAATGCTTCATCAAATGTTAATAATGTCATCATTTGACAATTGAATATTAATGGTTTCAAATGAGAAACCAAGTTTCAAATGAATCACCAAGTTATTCTAAAAAATACAGAAGTGAAATAATTCCAAGAAAAGTTCTGATTTTTTTTAAGTTTAATTTATTTATTTTGAAAGAGAGAGAGTGAGAGAGCATGAACAGGGGCGTGCAGAGAGAGAGAGAGGGAGAAAGAGAATCCCAAGCAAGCTCTGTGCTGCTGTCCCAACATGGGGCTTGATCCCATGACCCTGGGATTGTAACCTGAGTGGAAATTAAGAGTTGGAAGCCCAACTGACTGAGCCACCCAGGCACCCCCTGATGAAATTTTTCATTGAGATTTTGCTCCTAGCTAAATTAAGATGCAGGTGAAATTATCTTTGTTACTTTTCTCTTAGCCGTCTAAGATTTCAGAGATTTCAAATACCCATTTGCCCTTCAAGTAGAGCACAACAGAAGAGAAGAGGTAGAAAGGAATGCAGGGAAGAGAATGACACTTGTAATCAGAAGATCTGGCTTTCAGACACAGATGTACCACTTCCTGACTAGATAATTTTTGCAAGTAGATGATCCTGACTAGATGATTCTGAGCTTGAATGATGTTATCCACAAAATGGAGATGATAACTCTTAATCCATACAATTTTTGAGAAGAGTAACATTGTGAAAATGTCTAATGTGAAGTCTGGTGACTAAGTCACATTTAATGCATGTTCATTTTTCATTCTTTCAGTTAGTCATTCATTATTCAGGACACATTTCTGTTGTTTTAGTCCCTAGAGCCAAGTCAGTCCCAGGTTGGCTTTTTTCTTTTTTTTCATCCCTTCTTTTCTCCAGCATAATAAGTATTTGGCTTGCATGTAGTTATTTCACTCCTTCTGGATGTTCTATAGAAAGGAGTATTTTCTAAAATACTCTAATTTTTAATTTCTCTGAAACACATAAAAATTATTATCAGATATAGGAAACTAATGACAACCATTGATATTTCTGGACTTTCCTCGATTGTGAATTCGCTTAGGATTCTTTCTACACTCCTTTCCTAAATGATATTTAAGAATGCTCTAGTTATTTTCATGTTGTCAATCAATTTAGCACAATCAATAACTGATTTCACTGATGAGTAAAACTGATCATTCTTCAGTCTAAAAAAGGTTCGTCATAAAAGGCCAAGATTTATGGGATCCTCAGTCTTCTTCAGAATGTGCTTCTTAGATTTCATTGTGATATTATTCTTCATCCCTTCCCAACCATTTCTATCCCCTCATTCATTATTTTTTTGGCTCTGGAATTGATGAATTTCTACCTTGTGGATTCCTCTAAACTGTTATATCCTGCCTTTGCCAGTCTCCAGATGAAGAATTAAGTCTCTGTTTCAGCTCTTCAAATTTCCCCTGACCTATAAATCATCTACTTTGCCCTCCTGAAAGAATTCATGGCTTTAGTTCTGGGAAATTTACCCTTTCTTCTCACTTATTTTACTCTTGTGTACATTTTCCATTTCTAATCAATGTTAACCTCAAGGTTAGGGCTGTGCTATCCATGAAGCTGTATGCCTTTTCATATTAGCATAAACTAGTCTTACTAGTTGTCAGCATGCTCTGATGACAGACCTACCTGTCTTTTCTATTACAAACCATTTTCCACTGAAATAGAAAATATCTAGATTTATGTTTCTAAAGCTCATGCCCTCTCAAACCATTCACTCTTTCTTCAACAAACATTTTTGAACTCCTTTATTCAGATCCTGGGTTTGGTGATCAGGTCTTAAGATGAAAACAAAACAAAACACAATATAGTCCCTAATCACAAAGTTTTCTCAATCCAATTAATTTGTATTCTACACGATAAATAGTATACTAGAAGCAATCATAGGTTGCTATGTTTAGAAGAAGAAATTAACCTGGAAAGCTTCAGGAGATACTTGAATGGAGTCCATTTAGTTGGTCAAGTAGGGAAACATCATTTCAGGACATCATGTGCAAACACATGGCAGTGTGATAGGCCATGCTTCTTTAAAGGGCTGTAAATCATTCAGTGAGCTAAAGGGAAAAGTACATTTGAAAAGTGTGAGGAAATACCAAAGTGAGATGTTTATAGGACCTAAGTATGGAGGACTGAAGGCAATAATGTCCATTGAAAGAATTTACTTGAAGAATTACTATACATATTTTTGCTTTTGTCTTTATTTTACCTAATTCATCTTTACTAAAATTTATATCCTCTGTCTCATTCCTCTTCCACAATTAGATAACAAAATCTACACTGTAGTATTATTGACTGGAAATGGTTAATGTGTTATCTCTCTAAGGGTGAAATTTTAGTCACTTACATAGGTCTGTATGAGAAATTGTTTTAAGCATTAGGAAATAATTTTTGCTTCCTATTTCTGTCAGTTTCATGCTTGAAAATATAACATACTTGAAGGTTGGATCCAATTTGTACCAAGATTTATTCATCACACCCTTGCAGAGTGAGTCTTTAATGATCATTTGTGAAACTTAGAAGGTCCATATTACATACAGATTTAATAAAATGTTATGATCTTTAGTTGAACTTATGTATATTTGATGGCTTGTATCTTCTAAAGATTTGGCCCCTTTCATCTAAGTTACTAAATTTGTAGTCATAGAGTTACTTGTAGTACTTCTTTTCCATGTTTTTAATGTCTGTGTACTTGGAAGTCATGACCTCCCTTTCTTATTTGATACTGTAATTTGTACTTTCTTAACTTTTTTTTTTAATTGGCCAAGCTAGAATTTATCAGTTTTATCTTTTCAAAGACACAGTTTTTAGATTCACTGATTTCGTTTATTCTTTTGTTCTTTTTTTATGTTTATTTATTTATTTTCAGAGAGAGAAAGAGCAGAGAGGGAGTGAGAATCCCAAGCAGGCTCCGTGCTGTCAGCACAGAGCTCGACACAGGGCTAATCTCATGAACCATGAGATCATGACCTGAGCTGAAATCAAGAGTCGGATGCTTAACCAACTGAGCCACCCAGGTGGCCCATATTCTTTCGTTCTTTATATAGTGGAATGTAATGGTTTTTTGACACTAAAAAGACTGATACACAAAAATTTGAGGGTGTGAGTCAAACGTTTTCAGGCTGTCAAATGAAGTATGCAGCAAAGATCATATGTGTGCACACACACATGAGAATGCATGCGAGTAGAGTTGCTAATGCATGCAGACTATACCACTCATTTACTCACATTCAATTTTTAATTCATTCATTTATTCTTTCATTCTGCAATTATTTATGGAAAACTTACTATGACCAGGGCACCTACTATTGTCTGGAAATGTGCAGCAAACAAACAGACAATCCATGAACACATGGAGCTTAAATTATAGTATGCAATGTAAACTATAAACAAAAAAAAAGTAAACATCAGATAGTAACAAGTGCTATGAGAAAATAAGATGAAGAACATAAATAGGTAGTGCTAGGGGAGGGCTATTATACATAGACTGGTATTGGGAGGTCTTTTGATGGTAATGTTTGAGCTAAAGAAGAAAAACTGAACCATGTAGATTAATGGAGGAGGAGGAGGAACCATGTAGATGGTTCTACCATCTACTGAACCATGTAGATTTCAGGAGGAGGAGGAAATGGCAAGTCCATGAGATGGAAAAAGCTGTGTGTGTTCAAGGAACATCTGAGTGGGTGGCTCTAAAAATGCACTAACATTTACAAAGATGAAAGAGGAATAATTATTAAGACATCTTAACAGAGTAAAGCCTTTGAGAAAGCTCAAACTCTTAGAATTCAGTACCCATTCCATACTTACTCTAGAAACATGAGAGCTATTTAAGCTCTGGCATCTGCATGATATAGAGGTTGGATGTTAAAGTCAAGCTAGTACCCTCTTTCTACTATCCATTAGGATTAAATAGTTATCTTAAAGGTGGGACAATCTGGAGGTTCTGGTACCTGCATAGACTTTCACTTTGTTTTTTCTCTTGCTCTAGTAGTTTGGTGATTCTCGAATTTTCATGTGCATACACATTACTATACACAATTGTGCACACAAAATTAAGTTAGAAAGACATTGTGTGAGTATTCCCCCAACTCCCCAAAATAACTTTTGCAATAAGCAATTATTGGAATGTATTCTGTCTTTAGAATATTATTCCTAAATAAGTTGCAACACAATTATATTTCATTGAAAAGGAACCCATATACTCTGAGATAGTGTAGAAATTTGTTGCTTATTAAAACTTTAAAATACATATTCAAATTAGGTAAGCAAGGAATATCCTTATAATTATTTGCATGCCAATAATATAAACATGACTTTAATGTCATGTCTTTATTAAGTAACAGTTAAATGTTTAAAAAAAGGAAAGGCAAAAGTGATAATTGGTTAGTTGGTTTTACAACTGTTTACAACAGTTTACACCAATTTCAAACGTAATGATCAGATGTAATTTTCCCTTTTGTTGAATGCTACTAAAACCAAAAATACAATAGCCTGGTAATACTATGTAATGGAATGATACACTACTTTTTCTGTCTCTGCAGGCAATTCAAATTTCACTACAAGGACAGTTTGCATTGATCAGCAGGCACAGACACTGTCACTGGTATTTCTTAGAATGGTTACTTTGCAGTGTGAAATGTAGTCAAGAAGTCTGTCCCACTTTACTGAGCCCTATATCTAAATTTTAGATTTCAGTGATGAACCGTGTGCACACCTCCACCCCCAGCACAATGGATATTTCTTCCAGTAGATAATTTACTGAGAACCTACCATGTGTACATGACCCACTGCACTGGATACTAAGAGCATCTCTAACTTCCAAGAGCTTATGGTCTAGTGCATGACCATAGGAAAACAGTTGGTTACACAGTGGTGTGTATACCGATGGATACAGTAACTTAGACCAGTAAAATAATTCTGTGGTTTTTTTTCTTTTAGATAACTAGTGGAGGTATGGATTTCATACATTTCCACCTATGGATCCATAGAAGTATTGCGACTGAGAAGAAAGGGACACGTAAAATAGAAAATACTTTAATTTTTTCTGGCCATAGTTTGCTTTGCTTTAATCTAGACATTGATTTTTGACAGGAACACAATGTGCCTAGTCTGAGAACCCTTCAGTGACATACACCTAAATGAGAGATGTGGCGGCATTATGAATCTCTACAATATCTTCACATTTAGTAAACTGCAGTAGTTGCTGAATGATCGGGGATTGTCAATAACCCCTTTCATGGTTCTCCAGAGATGCACCATCCTACTAGATAGTGTGGATTTGGAAGTTCACCATGTATATTTTGTTATCTACTACTTACTCATAGAACATTGCTACTCAGGAACGATCGAGAAGTTGAATTAATTATCATCTCACTCTTGGATATCAAAGTTGCCCCTAAGTAATATGACTTTTATATCTCTTACTAACTTCTATTGTTCAGAGACAAATTTTGTTAGAACCAACTCTACATGTATAGAGAATTCATAGTTGATATTATGCCAATTACCTCTATTTAACATCCATTCTGCTCTTGTGACTATGCTGGTTCTCTGGCTAAACATTATCAAAATATTATTTCAGATCCATTTATATTGATCAGAGGGTACATTGGAATTAATTCCAAAACAAATCTAAAAGCATATGCTAGAAGTGAACAATTAGCTAAGCCTTCAGCTGAGTTTAATAAAATGAAATCTCTGTAAATAAGGATATAGTACAATAGCATTTTCTAATAGGTTACATCTGATATTATGCATTACATGCCTAATAACTATCTTTTCTTTCCATAAATGAAACCTTCACTTTTGTATTAATAACTGTAATACTAACTGAAATTTTGACCAAATTTTTGTTAATCTCCAGATATGTTTTTTACTATTAGTTTACTACTGTTTGATTACAATACAAGCTTTTAAGCAGCATATATTTGAGAATTTTTGACTAGTGAAGGAAAAAATAATCTTGAACTTGATTATTTATTAATAGGGAGAGAAAATACACACACATACACACACATATATATGGGTGAAAACATAGAACACTGATTGTGTATGATACACTTTATGCATAAACTTGGATTTTTTATATATTGGCATTTCTATAAAATTCTCAGTTATTGGTCATGAGCTCAAAGCCCTTCATCATTCAACTGAAGATTTAATTCAAATTGGACTCTAAGAGGCCAGAATGAATTATATCTCAAATTTTTGATTTAGTGTTAACATATTATTTTTGTTGTTGTTTTCTTTCAAAAAACAAAATAACTCAATTTTCTAAAAGAAATATCAAAATGAATAGCATGACATGACTACTCATTTACATATTTCTCTCCTATGTTTGCCATATAGAATACTGTTAGAATTTATTACACAAGAAGTATCGAACCACCATCGAAGTAAGCAAACCACCAAAATATAAGAATGCTCAAACTTTATACGTTAAGTCTTGTATTGAACAGATATATACCTGCTAATTATTCTAATTTACTTTTATAAGTAGTAAATCATAATTTTATAAAAATATAATTTTAATGTGTTAGAATAACATAGCCTTTATCTGCACATAAGTATTTACATTTTTTTAAATGCACCTGGTCTTGGAAAGAGTTCAATTTTCATGTATGGTATCTAACATTTTTCCATTTAAATTAATAAGGATCAGACTGTTGTGACACTCTTCAAAATCAAAATGATTTTCACCTATTAATAAATCTTAACAGCTCTATGATGTAACTAAATATTAAGGAGTGTGATTAAGAAGGCTCATAAACTACTCTCTGGGAATGTACAAAAATTTACTATCACATGACGATAAAGGTGTTAGACCAATGAAAAAGAGATATTGCACGATATAATTTCTTTGAATGCATATTTCCAAAAATGTAAAGACATTCATTAGGTGTTTGTTTCTTGTCATTGACATTAGTAAATATAGAGAGAATATATCTAACATTCTTGTAAGTAATATATATTTTATGCTTGTGATTTTTTCAGGATCTCAGTTGATTTGAGAGCAGAGATATGATTTTTGAGAAACTAGATAAACAGCATGTCTCTTAGCAGAGTTATCTGGAATATCAATCATTTCTATAGTACTCTGTGCAGGACTTGGAAACAAGACAATAAAATATTAACATTCCTAAGAGTTTCTAAAATGCAAGAATTCTAGGTGGCTGATTGAAATAATATGTGCATTATTTAGATAAAACCAAGCCAATGGCAATGCAGATTTTTAAAAATCTTTTTGTTTGGGATAATAAAAATTTTAAAGCCTGACATATTTTAGCCCTGATGAAATATTACTCAGATTCTAAGCTTATAAAAACTACAAAAAGGCAGAACTAAGATTATTTTCTTTCTGAAAAAAAATTTTTTTTGCCTATACTTAAAGAACATGGGAGCTTTAGCTTGGAAGACTGTGAGAGCAAGATCACACTATTTGAATACACTATTGGGGATAAAAAAATACTTGATAAGACTGCTGAAAAGTACTTCATTTTAAGCAAATTGCATTTTAATGTTCTTGCCAGATGAGCCTGTAAAAGAAAATTACATATTTCCAACTAAACAGACTAGCATGGCATTTAATTTTTTTCAAAAATATGCGAGTAAATAAGACCATTTACTGACAAAGTATATGATTATTTTAACTGAACCTATTTCACTTACTTGTGTTGTTTTAGTTGGAGTTAGGGAAAAATAAATAAGCTTGGGGAGACCCACTTCTGGAACGACAGTGTGAGGAGCTCTGCAGAGCAGCTCTTCCTCAGCAAAACAACCATAATTGGTGAAAATTACAAAAAAAATTTTAAAAAAGCACCAACCATTTAAAGTATCTGGAAATTGTCCTAAGGACATACAACAACAACAAAAAAGAAACATTTATTCAAGAGAATCTGCAAAACCCAGTAAGAACAGTAAGAGTATGTGGCACTCGTGTCCACTACAGACATGAGTATGATCCGCACCCCCATCAACTCCTGCACTCAGCATGACAGAAGCTCCACTCAAGGAGTGTGTGACCCAAGAAATGAGACTTCCTTTCCCCTAGTTCCCAGTTAAGGACTACAGTATTGTATTCATTTCCTAGGGCTGCTGCAATAAATCACCACAAACTTGGTGGCTTAAAGTAACAGAAATTTTTTCTATCAACCTGGAGTCAAAATCAAGATGTCAACAAAGCTATGCTAACTTCAGATGCTCTAAGAGGGGAATCCATTCATTGCTTCCTCCTTCTGGTGGCTGCAGGTGCTCCTGGACTTGTGGCTACATCTCTCCAATCTCAGTTTCGGTGGTCACAATGTTTTGTCTCCTGTGCATCAATTACGTGGATATTTGTCATTGGATTTAACGCTCACTCAGATAATCTACATGATCTTTTTACATCAATATCCCTAATTTAGGTGTGCCTGGGTGGCTCAGTTAGTTAAGCATCTGACTCTTGATTTCAACTTAGATCATGATCTCACAGTTTATGATATTGAGCCCCATGTCTGGCTATGTGTTGGCAGCATGGAGCTTGCTTCAGATTCTCTCTCTCCCTCTCTCGCCGCCCCTCCCCGACGCATGCTCATGTTGTCTCTCTAAATAAATAAATAAACATTAAAAAAAGATCCTAATTTAATTACATCTGCAAAGATCCCTTTTCCAAATGAAGTAACATTCATAGGGTCTTGGGATAAGGGTGTGAAAATATCTTTTGGGGCCACCACTCAGCCTACTATAGTCCACTCTCTAGCCTTCCCAAATTTACACCTTCCTCCCCACAAAACACATTAATTCTATCACAAAATTCCCCAAAATTTCAACACAGTACAGCATTAGATCTAAGTCCAAAATCTCATTTAAAGAGCATCAGTTCAAAAGTCCTAAATGTCATCATCTAAATCATCAAGATCAGGTATGAGTGATATACTGAATATGATTCATCCTGGAGCAAAATTCCTCTCCATCTGTGGACCTGTGAAACTAGAAAACAAGCTATCTACTTCTAAGATACAATGATGGGTTAGGGATGTGATAATAGTTAAAAACACTCTTATTCAAAAATGAGGAAAACAGAAGGAATAAAGGAGACACTGGTCCCAAGCAAATCCAAATCCCAGCAGCCAAATTCTATTAGATTTCAAGGCCTGGGAATAATGTCCTGTGGTTCTGTCCTCTGGACCCACACCTCTGTTGTCTAGATCTACTGCAGCTCCATAGGCCTTTACACTCAGACATCTCCATAGTCTCTGTCCGCTGAACTTGCTCCATAAGCCTTCAGTAGGTCTCTACTTCTTATGTATCTGTGCCTCCAACTTCTGCATCTACACATGTGCTTCTGTCCTTTGCTTTGGAATCGTAACTCTATAGGCGTTCATGCTCATGCCTCTGTGGGCATCTATGCCTATGGCTCTTTCCTCTATGTCATTCTTCATTTTTCTTTTCGAAAATTTTTAATGTTTATTTATTTTTGAGAGAGAGAGAGAGAGAGAGAGAGAGATAAAGTGCAAGCAGGGGAGGGGAAGAGAGAGAGGGAGACACAGAATCCAAAGCAGGCTCCAGGCTCTGAGCTATCAGCAGACCCCAATGTGGGGCTTGAACTCACAAGCTGTGAGATCATGACCTATGCCGAAGTCGAATGCTCAATCGACTGAGTCACCCAGGTGCCCCTGTCGTTCTCCATTTTTCTTAAAGGATAGTACATGTTTGTATCTGAGTAGCAATATCAGACTGTTTCCTACTATAGAATTTTGGAAGTCTGGCAACATTGTCTCCTTTCATTTTGTCCTGTTCCTTTCCCTTTCAGTATAAGCTGGAAGTATTTCTACTGATACAACGGTTTTTAAAACCTTGTGGGCCTTCTGTACATGTCATGGGGATTCATAGCATTAGAAAAAAAGGTCTTTCACAGGTCGTTCTTAAATTATCCCATGTCTACTCTCCATAGATCCCTCTTGGCTTATCCCATCATTATTCCTAGCTTCTTTGAGATGGCTGAGTGGATGAATGAGTCACACATCTAATTTCTTCAATAAATGCTTGTTCAGCCACACACTTGGCCTTCTATCCAGAGCACACTTTCCTAGCAGAGAATTTAATATTAGTGTCTTCCATAATTTGGATGGGCTGAGAATTTTTCAAATTATCAAAAGCTGGTTCCCTTTTGCTTAACATTTCATTCTCAATTTATCTTGTTCTTCTTATATTTTACTATTGCAACAAGAAGAATCCAGGCCATACCTGCAACACATTCCTTGAGATTCTCCTCAGCTAAATATCCAGGTTCATCACTTATTTTTTCTTCCTTCCTTTCCTTCCTTCCTTCCTTCCTTCCTTCCTTCCTTCCTTCCTTTTGTTCTTCGTTCTTTCTTTCTTCCTAATTTACATCCAAGTTTGTTAGCATTATAGTGCAATAGTGATTTAAGGAGAAGATTTCAGTGATTCATTCCCTATGTATAACACCCAGTGCTCATCCCAACAAGTGTCTTCCTTAATGCCCCCTACCCATTTAGCCTATCCTCTCACCCACAGCCCCTCCAGCAACCCTCAGTTTGTTCTCTGTATTTAAGAGTCCCTTATGTTTTGTCCCCTCCCTGTTTTTATATTCTTTTTGCTTCCCTTCCCTTATGTCCATCTGTTTTGCATCTTAAATTCCTCACATGAGTGAAGTCATATGATATTTGTCTTTCTCTGACTTATTTTGCTTAGCATAATACCATCTAGTTCCATTCATGTAGTTGCAAATGACAGATTCATTCTTTTTGATTGCCAAGTAATACTCCATTGTGTGTGTGTATCTATATCTATATCTATCTATCTATCTATCTATCTATATATCTATATATGTATCTGTCGATGGACATTTTGGCTCTTTCCATACTTTGGTTAGTGTCGATAGTGCTGCTATAAACATTGAGGTGCATGTGCCTTTCAAAATAGCACACCTGTATCCCTTGGATATGTACCCAGTAGTGCAATTGTGGGTTGTAGGGTCATTCTGTTTTTATCCAGGTTCATCACTTATAAGTTCTGCTTTCTACACAACTGTAAGCCACGATTCAGCCAGGTTGTCTGTGACTATAAAACAAAGCACCTTTCCTACAGTTTCAAATGACATTTTTCCTAATTTCTTTCAGAGCCCTTAATAGAAGCCCCTTTGAAGTTCTTATTCTACCAACACTGTTCATAACTATATATTAAACCTGCTAATGGAGAAAGGAGACTCTTTTGTACACTGTTGTTTTTGTTTTCATAGAGATACCAGAATGCAAATGAGCAACCCTCAAGTCTGTCTTGCAGACACTATGGGAATCCTGTTAGCATTCTCAGGAGGCCATTGCTTACTGTTTTTGAGGGCTGGTGATGATTCTACATAATACCTAATAATGAACTGCTGGCACTAGAGCTCTGTCTGAGAAGGTATTAATGTTTACCTCATGTGCTAAAGCAGAACAAATCAATCTTGGCAATTTGAGTACAGTAAAACTTACTTGATTGGTCACTAATTAATTCCCTAGGATCTAATTCAGAGTAAGTGCTACTTACTAGCTGATTACATGGAATTTCCCATGAGTTACCTTGCTCTTATGAGCCATGAAACAATAGTAGTTGTTTCACTTCGAGGGAAATCAACGAACCAAGAGTAAGTTTACTTACTTCTACATAAGACTGGCAGAAGTGTTAGGAAATTATAAATAAGGAAATAATCTAATTTCTGACCTACAGTTTTATTTTCATAAGCAGATGTAAATGTCATTGTTTATTGAAATTTTTGGTAAATATACACATATACACAAATATGTATGTACATTCATACGTTA
The DNA here is from genome assembly GCF_022079265.1 of Lynx rufus. Lineage (NCBI taxonomy): Eukaryota > Metazoa > Chordata > Mammalia > Carnivora > Felidae > Lynx > Lynx rufus. The sequence continues at coordinate 46,595,566 of NW_025814834.1, forward strand.
TGATGTATATATAAGCAATTTATAATCCATAGTATACATTTATCATGTGTCATATGTCATTTTATGTGTAATATGAGACATATAATATATATAATCAATTCCCAATTATACATGATTCCAAATGGATAATCTAAAAGCCTAGGTGGAATTAAGCTTAATTATTGGAAAAATACTTTTAATTATGTGGGCCAGGGCCCATCAGATGTTAATTGTTTGAAGTGAGTTTTTTAGGAGTTTTTCCCAATATTATTCTGTAACCTCTAATAAATCTTCTCAGTCTTACAACTGGTTCTGCGGACATGAGCTTGTTTTTTAAAAAAAGATTTAAGGACAATGATTTTATTTCATTTATTTCTCTTATAAAATAAGCACATTGATAACTATTCATTAAAAATAGGAAATAAAAGTGAAAACATATGGTATCTGTCTTTCTCTGTATGACTTATTTCATTTAGTATAACACTCTCCAGTTCCATCCATGTTGCTACAAGAGGCCATATTTCATTCTTTCTCATTGCCATGTAGTATTCCATTGTGTATATAAACCACAATTTCTTTATCCATTCATCAGTTGATGGATATTTAGGCTCTTTCCGTAATTTGGCTATTGTTGAGAGTGCTGCTATAAACATTGGGGTACAAGTGCCCCTATGCATCAAGTCATACAGAGAAAGACAGATACCATATGTTTTCACTCTTGTGTGGATCCCGAGACACTTAACAGAAGATCATGGGGGAGGGGAAGGGAAAAAAAAAAGGTTAGAGAGGGAGGGAGCCAAAACATAAGAGACTCTTGAAGACTGCGAACAAACTGAGGGTTGATGGCGGGTGGGAGGGAGGAGAGGGTGAGTAATGGGTATTGAGGAGGGCACCTGTTGGGATGAGCACTGGGTGTTCTATGGAAACCAATTTGACAACAAATTTCATATTTTTTTTTTTTTAATTTTTTTAAATTTTTTTTCAACGTTTATTTATTTTTGGGACAGAGAGAGACAGAGCATGAACGGGGGAGGGGCAGAGAGAGAGGGAGACACAGAATCGGAAACAGGCTCCAGGCTCTGACCCATCAGCCCGGAGCCTGACGCGGGGCTCGAACTCACGGACCGCGAGATCGTGACCTGGCTGAAGTCGGACGCTTAACCGACTGCGCCACCCAGGCGCCCCAACAAATTTCATATTTAAAAAAACAAAGCAAAATAAAAACTCACTATGTTTTCAAAAATAAAAATAAAAATAGGAAATAAAAAAATGTTTTTTTCTTAAACGCAAAAAGAAGGGCACCTGGCTAGCTCAGTTAGTAGAGTGTGAGACTCTTGATCTTGGGGTTGTGTTCAAGCCCATATCGGGTGTAGAGATTACTTAAAAATAAAATCTTAAAAAAAATAAAAGCAAAATGAGCCCATAATCTTACTGTTTAGAGATAATCAATTGAAAGCACTGCATAATTTTCTAAACATTTCACATATACACTCATTTGGTACTTTTCATAAGAATGAAATCATATTTTAATTTGCTTTTTCAACTTATTTTTTTACATCATTTTTCCATGTGAATTTTTATTAACCTCCTAACTAACTTTAATGACAGAAGAGCATGCCACTTTTTATTAACACATTTTCTTTCCCTGGGTCAGTTAAGCTCTGATAATACACCAAAAGTTAGCTCTAGTTAACCAGTTTCCCTTGAGGGCAAGCATTCTTAAGAACAAGAATGTTCTGATGTATTTCAGAATGATTCTTCTCTGTCCCAGCTGAAAGCAAGAGAGGATTATTCTCTGATATTTACTATGGGAATTGGTTGAGCTCTTGAGGGTGAGTCTCATAGGACTGTGGGGTCCTCCCTTTGACTGGGTCCTCTTGACATTTTTAGTTATCAGAGTGGTCAACATTGGGCCTCCAGCAATTCATCAGAGTTCAGATTATCCTACCCTGGCACTATTTCTTGGGTAGTTTCAGGTCATGAGTGTCTGTTTTGGTAAGCTATGACTCCCTATATTTGCCTGTCTTTCTTTCTAATCTTAGGGCAGTGGAAGGACTGTGTCCTTTCCTTGCTTAAAGATCCAAGAAGGATTGTTGATTTTCAGTCTTTCCAACTTATTACTTATTGTTAGGAGGAAGTGGTGACTTCCAAGCTCCTTACCTATGGAACTGGAAAGGCTCTCAGTTACACCTTTTTTGGTTTGCTAAGCTTCTTCAATTTGTAATTTAAAAAATAAATTTGGAAATATTTTGGCCATAACTTTTTCTGTTCCAGTTTCTTTCTTTTCTCTCCTGGGACATGCAGATAGAACTCTTGATATTCTTACACATGTCCCTGATATGTTTGTAATTGTTTTCTATTTTTTTTCTCTCTGTTCTTTAGATTGAATCGATATTATTGCTCTATTGTCAGACTTAGCGACCCATAGTTTGTCATCTCTGATCTACTTATAAGCCCTCTGATTAATTTTTATATTTCAGTAATTGTAATTTTTAACTATAGAATTTCCATTTTGTTCTTTTTTTAATTTTTTTTTCAACGTTTATTTATTTTTGGGACAGAGACAGACAGAGCATGAACGGGGGAGGGGCAGAGAGAGAGGGAGACACAGAATCGGAAACAGGCTCCAGGCTCTGACCCATCAGCCCAGAGCCTGACGCGGGGCTCGAACTCACGGACCACGAGATCGTGACCTGGCTGAAGTCGGACGCTTAACCGACTGCGCCACCCAGGCGCCCCATTTTGTTCTTTTTTTATAGCTTTCAACTCTCTGCTGAGATTGTTATTTATTCCTTCACAACAAGTATATTTCCTGAGCATACACTAATGGCTTTAAAATTTCTGCCTGTTATTACATCTGAAACCCTTAAGGACTGATATCTTTTCATTGCCTTTTCTCTTGAGTATTGGCCACATTTTCCTGTTTCTTTGCAGTTCAATAATTTTCAATTGTATCCTGAACCCTTAGGTATTGGATGTGATACAAACAATAGATTCTATTTCTCAGAAGATATTGATTTTTTTTAATTTGCTTGCTTTTGTTTCTAACAAGCAGTTAACTTGGCTGAACCCTATCCCCAACCCTGCTTCCTTTTGATGAATAACACTGAAATCTGTTCAGCTTTTTTGGCTTGGCTGGGATCCTGGTAGACTGGCCCACACATGCATAGTTTAGGGGGTCAGCCAGAGATTTGGGCAAAGTTTATATCCACAACATGGGACTTTCTCTGTTTCTCTCCTTTTATTTCTTCCTTTTCTTTCCAACTTCTGTGGTCACCCTAAAAACTCTGTCCTCTGTTTTTTCCTGCTAGAAGCACTGTGGATTCCATCTCTGAATTTTAGCCACCCCAGTTGTCAACGACTGGTGTTTGTGTCCAGGTGAAGAGATACACAAAAGGGGACCTCATTCAATGCTGCTCCTTTTTTTCCAAATGCCAATTCTCTTGTTTATTATTAGCTGATACACAAAGAAGATTGCAGAATAAAATGATATTAATTATTCTGCATGAACTTCCAGAGAAAATGATGTAAGATATGAATATTGGTCAAGACAGAGCAGTTTTATAGGAGGTTAAGAAACTTCAGACAAAGGTAAAACACATATAAATTACTTATTTAGAGATAAATTGATATGACACATATACAATGCCACGGTTATAAAGTTGTTCTGGGGCGCCTAGGTGGCTCAGTTGGTTGAGCATCTGACTTCGGCTCAGGCCATGATATCATGGTTTGTGAGTTCGACTCCCACATTGGGCTCTCTGCTGTCAGGGCAAAGCCGGCTTTGGATCCTCTGTCCACCTCTCTCTCTGCACATCCCCCGCATACACTCTCTCTGCCTCTCTCTCAAAAATAAATAACCATTAAAAAAATAAATAAAGAATAAGGTTATAAATTTATGGAAGAAATAAGCACTTGAATTTCATGAGAATTTAATTCTTAATTAGATACAATTTTAATCTATGAAGAATATAAGTTTTAGAGCACAAAGTGAATATCTGCCAATTTTTCTGTAAAGCATATTTTCCTAGGAATTATATATACTAACATTTTATTCTATTCAACTGTATATTTTTAATAAATCAAAAATATTTTACATGCATGCCCCCTTGGAAAAAATAAGTCACCACTACTTTTTACCTTTATCAGCAATAGCTATCAATCTCAGGTATCATATTTATTGAAGGTCGGCTTCATGAGATTGAATGAGAAAATGGCCACTTATTGTTTTTTGCCTCAGGGAATTTCATTCAGCTGAACTAATGTGACTTTAACAGTGTAAGGACAGAGATCATTTACTAGGAGGGACCCATTTATTATAAAATCTAAGAACATGAATTTTGTTCTACTGTTATTCAGTATACTTGAAAACAACTTACCAAATGTTTTCCATTTTATATACTATTACCATCCATAGTTGAAGACAAATAGGTACAGTGTGGAGATGATTAATCACAATGAGATTTGGCGCTCATTTATGTGGTCAATGGATGTGCTAATGGGAAGAAAGCTAAGAGGTCAACAGTGAACTCATTCCCAGTGTCTGTTTCTAAGGAACGTTAGCCCACTCACTTTCTCTGCCAAAGGGGGAACCACCATCTACTATATATCACCCCTCATAAAGATTTATAATCTGTACTAACATATTAGCATAGTAAAAGTCCTGTGATTTCTGTGATAAGGGAACCTATTTAATGGTGTTTAACCCAGTGTTCCCTAAACATATTCAACTGCAAGTATCTTTTTCACACATGAAGGGTTAATAAATCTGATGATACAAAGAGGTGAAACTGGTTATTCCATGTGTTAATGAGACCTGACATCTTGAGTGATTAGTAATGTAAAGTGAGAAGAAGGAAACTAACTTCATTAGAATGATAGTCTAAACTTCTTTTGATTTGGATGTTTCTGTGGGCTTGACCTATGAAAACCCATTTAGGTGTCCCATGGAAAAAGATTTCACACCAAACCATCTCAGATCTGATGACATTTTGAAGAAAGCAGTGTTCTAGATATGGATCTCTCTTTTCCTCATTCTGTGTATTTGGGTGTATGTATACAAGGATGTGTTTGGCATACAAAAGAGGAAGTGTATGTCAAGGGCAACCTGAGAGTTGTAAGAAATTAATACCGGATTTTAGTGCATGGATATGAATGTCTAATGTCAACTTAGTGGGCAGGTCTCTCAGAAGTATTGTTTGGACCCTTATAGTGGACCATCAATTCTTTTATAGGAAATCTCACCCAGAGAGTATCCTTTTCATCCCTGTTGCTATAAACCTGTTTGAAAAGATGGCCCTTAATATCAGAGAGGATGAGGATGTCAGACTCAGTGCATCATATGCACAATTCTGAAATTAAGTTTTTCTAATAGTTCTCTCAGTGACATTTGCTCTATTTCACGATGTTATAAATGCAATGACCATTGCCCACAATTCTCTTCCTTCCTTGTTTATCCTGGCAAATGTCCTAAAGGACTCAGCTCTGTGTCACTTCTAATGTAAAACATTCATCAACACCCACACTAACAGAGTTAACTGATCATTCTTTTTTCTTCCTGAGCACATTCTTTATGTGTTCATATTATATTAGAGCTGTTTGTTCATTTATTGTGACATTCTTGTGGGTTGGGTTTTGACATATCATTTTGCTTATATTGGTATTTAAGCCATGTCTAATATCTAGTAGTACTCTAGTAGTGCTCAGCAAACATTAGTTGATTGAATAAAGAAATAAACATGAGAGTTTCTCTTCTTCTTTTTAAATATTCCTTTACTCTTGTCCAGGTCTAGGTTTTAAAAATTTCAGTTTCTCTTTCAATTTTTCAATTTTGTTGTCCAAAAGGACAACAGTCTTGGCCCCCCTATTTATTTGTTTGTTTATTTATTTATTTATTTTTAACTTTATTTATTTATCTTGACAGAGAGAAAAGAAAGAGAGAGCGTGAACACGCGTGTGCGTGTGTGGGGGGGAGGGGCAGAGAGAGAGGAGGAGAGAGAATCTCAAGCAGGCTCCACACTGTCAGTGCAGAGCCTGATGCTGGGCTCAGACCCACAAACTGTGGTGAGATCAGGACCTGAGATGAAACCAAGAGCCGCACGCTCAACTGACTGAGCCACCCAGGCACCCCCGCCTCCTCTTTTAAAAAAGAGTACATTCAAAGAAGTCATAAAATGAGTGGGTATCATTTTTGGATGCTTCCTACATGAGGTACTGCTTGTTTAATTTTTATTTAATATGGATTATTCAGGATAAAAAATAACTATTTGTGACTAACAGAAGTCATTTTAGTGCATCAAAAATTACCACATTTCTTTTTAGATTTTTTTATCCTTTAGGCAAAATATTTTCCACCTGGGAAATATTTCTGATAGCACCTGTTTGTTTTTAAAATCTATCTAGAACAGAATGTCATATTTTCTTAAGAAGATAAATTCACCATGTATTCGTTCCAATCAATTCCAGAAAAACTGTTAACTGGCACAGAGCAGTCGGCAGCAGCCAGCTGTCATTTCACAAGCCTTCCTGTGTACCTGTGTACCTACCCACCAACTCTCCACCTGTGGAAACTGGCACTTAGATGGCAAACAATTAAAGTGAATAATACACATCAATACTCATTGCTCATATACTGAAAGGTGATCTATCTATCTCTTTTTAGAAACAGCACTGTGGCAATTTTGTTCAGGATTTGAGGCCACCCACGGGTTTAGTTAATATGGTGATGTTTTGTAGCTACCTAAAGAATGAAATGCTTTCCCAGTAGATAGACTCTTGACTCTTTCGGTAAATTGATCCATAATATGTGAAGAAACATTCTTAAGGAAAAGGGACAGGTATCACTGGAATGTTTAAATATAATAAAAAATGCAGAAAATTTATAAAGTGGTTGGGCACTTAGGTAAGCAACAAATGCTACTATCCCTGTCTCTCTTGCAAATGAAATACAATGTTTGGGTCCTAGGGGAATATAAAAACAAACCAAAAGGCTCAACAGGCTAGTATTAAATCATTTTTTTTAAAATAAGCATTCTTAAAGCAAGAACTGATACACATCTTTTCAATGCCTATTAAATTACACGGAATCGAGCAAATATCATTGTTAGGAGTACAATCTCACACCTTGTATGACCTACGCTTCTTTTAACACATATGTGCTATGTGTGAATGTAACTGAAAGTCCTATCTCAGAATCACTAATACACAAAACCCCATTTATTGCTCTTTACTTAGATAAGATTGTTATCTTTGTATGAAATCAATATTTTATTTTTTTATTTATTTTTTTTTAATTTTTTTCAACGTTTTTTATTTATTTTTGGGACAGAGAGAGACAGAGCATGAACGGGGGAGGGGCAGAGAGAGAGGGAGACACAGAATCGGAAACAGGCTCCAGGCTCCGAGCCATCAGCCCAGAGCCTGACGCGGGGCTCGAACTCACGGACCGTGAGATCGTGACCTGGCTGAAGTCGGACGCTTAACCGACTGCGCCACCCAGGCGCCCCGAAATCAATATTTTAAAGAAATTCTAAAATTTGATGAATGCATATCATTTCTGAATCTGGGTGTGCCCGATGTTTTGAAGATCTGGGTTAATTTAATTGTGTGTGATTTAATTTGGGGTTAAGTAGTAAGATCGTGACATTTAGCAACATGGTACTTAATACCCAAAAGAAAAATTCATGAAGTAAATCAACCAGGAAGTAACTATTATTTCAAAACATTTTAATGATATTTTATGTTTTACAAACTTATGTGCCACCTATTATCAAGTAAAGGTTTCATATATGAGGATGCTTCTGGGGTTTATTCAGAAGAGCCAGATAAAACATTTTGTGAGGAACACACAATACATATTGAGGAAATTGAAGCTTCCTCGATGTTCCTGAGGCTGTCTCATACTGTTTTATCTGTATCTAAAATTTTGAGAGCACCTTGAGCTGTAAGGGATATTAGGTTTAGAATAAAAATATTTGGGTTCCAGGCTCAGTCTTTCAGTGACAAACTTCTTAGTTTTCTCTCATTTAAGATGGGTGTGTTGATACCAAACATAAAGTCAATAAAAGCAAAAATAAGCCAGTGGGACTACATTAAACTGAAAACCTTCTGCACACAAAAGGAAACCATCAACTAAATGAAAAGGAACTTACTAAGTGGTAGAAAATACTTTCAAATCATATATCTGACAAGAGGTTAATATCCAAAATATATAAATAATTCATACAACTCAATAGCCAAAACCCAAACAATCTGATTTAAAAAATGAGCAGAGAATCTGAACAGATATTTTTTCCAAACAAGACATCCAGATGGCCAACAAGTACATGAAAAGATATTCAACATCACTAATCATCAGGGAAATGCACGTTAAAACCACAATGAAATATCACCTCACATCTAACAGAATGGCTACTGTCAAAAAGGCAAAATCAACAAGTGTTGGTGAGGGTGTGAAGAAGAGGGAATTCTTGAGCACTGGTGGTAAAAATGTAAGCTGATGCATCCACTGTGGAAACCAGTATGGAGGTTCCTCAAAAATATTAAAAATAGAGCTACCATATATGATCCAGCAATTCCCCAAGAAAATAAAATTTACCAAAGAAAACAAAAACACTACCTCAGCAAGACAGATTACATGTTCATTGCAGCATTACTTACAATAGCCAAAACCATGGAAACAATCTAAATGTGCATCAATGGATGAATGGATAAAGATGTGGAATGTGGCATGTGCACGCACACAGATATTACTCATCCATAAAAAAGAATGAAATCTTGCCATTTGTGACAACGTGGATGAACCCAGAAGGCATTGTGCTAAGTGAAATAAGGCAGACAGAAGAAGATAAATACTACAAGATCTCACTTAAATGTGGAGTCTTAAACAAACAAACAATAAAACAAAACTGAGCTCACAGATACAGAGAACAGAAAAAGATTGGTGGTTGCCTGAGGTAGGAGTGGGAGTGGGCAACAAGGGTAAAGGAGTCAAAGGCACAAATTTCCAGTTATGAAATGAATAAATCATGGGGATGTAATGTACAGCTTGGTGACTTTAGTTAATAATACCGTACTGAATATTTGAAAGTAGCTAGGAGAGATCTTTTAAGTTCTCATCGTGAGAGAAAAATTTATAAAAATACATGGTGACGGATGTTAGCTGGACTTATTGTAGTGGTCAATTTGCAGTGTATACAAAGTTGAATCATTACATTGTACACCTGAGACTAATACAATGTTATGTCACTTATACCTCAATTAAAAAAAAAGAACAATATCAAAATTAAATAAAAGAATGGGTGTGATAATGACTATTCTATCTAATCACCTCATAAGCCTATTAAGAGGAAGGTACAGGTAGGTCAGGGAAATTTTAAAAGTACTTAAAAAACAATACAACGTTCCAGGGTACTAAAGGACACGGGTATTTGGAATGCTGAAAACATTTCTGTTTATGAATTTCCTTACATTTTCCTTAGATGAACTTTGGTTTTGGCTTTCCAAAATTTATCTTTACCTGCTCTTCAGAATGTTATTGCACTGTTGTTCTAAAAGTAAAGACTGATAACACCCTCGATGAGTCATTTTTTTAAAAATAATACTTACTGTACTTCAGCTTTCTTATATGATTTTCATGTAATCATGAAGAAAAGATTTCAGTAGGTATTTTATTTTGCTACAAGGTTTGGTTTGTTTTTGTTTTGTTTTTCTCTGCTCTTGTTATTTTGAGTAATATTTTTATCTATGGACTTCTTACATTTTAAACTAAGTTTAAATGAGTTCTGAGTTTTCCAAACAGAAAACATTTTTCATCTCAAAAAATTAGCATATTGAATGTGATGAAGAACAATTGTTAACTCCTAGTTAATACATGCCTGAACTAACTAACTTTTGCTGTATCTATTTGTATTGACTCAGACCTTGAAGCTTTCATGTCTTTTAGGACCCAGGGTGATGTAGTAAATCTTCTATGTGGTAGATAATATAAGGTATGTGGAAATGAAGTTCCCCAAACTCTTAATGGATTATTTATGGTGCCTGCTAGGTACAGAGGACAGTTTAATTCGTTTAACAGGCTTTTTTTTTCTGACTAGAAGATTTATTTTTAACACCTTTAAAAAAAAGTGAAAATAGGTTTCCAGATACTAATTCCAAAATCACAGTAGCCCACAGCAAGGGATATAAAGATTTCTTCTTGAAGTGTATTGACACTGACAAAATTTAAAAGTTTACCAAAGTTAATTCTTTAAATTAAAGACATACAATGAATAAATAATATAGTGATTCTTAAAAAAGGAAACTCTTTATGGTGGTTTTTTCTGCCTCTTCGCCGGCTACTGGAAAGATGGCAAACATTTAGACTGAGCGTGTCTACCTAAAACAGACAACCATCTTTGAAATAAGAAGACAGTTTTGCTTGGAGAAACTGGCAAGGAGAAGTTCCCACAATACTACAAAAATATTCGTCTGGGCTTCAAGATGCCCAAGAAGGCCATTGAGGGGAACTACACTGACAAGAAATGCCCTTTTACTGGTAATGTCTCCATCTGAGGGTGGATACTTTGTGGTGTGGTGGAGGACCACTGTTATCCGTTGAGCTTACCTCCACTACATCTGAAAGTACGACTGCTTTGAAAAATACTATAAAAACATATCCGTGCACCTGTCCCCCTGCTTCAGGGATGACCAGATCGGCAACACTGTCACAGTGGGCGAGTGCCAGCCTTTGAGTAAGACTGTGTGCTTCAATGTGCTCAAAGTCATGAAGGATGCTGACACTAAGAAGTGATTCCAGAAGTTCTGAGACTAGACAGCTGCCCACACGCCCCAAAGAAGATAAAGTTATTTTTCCAGTCAAGAAAAAAAAAAGAGTTTTCCAAATAAAACACTTTTGAGACATTTGAAAGCTTCCAAAAGACTTCCAAACTCTGACCAATCTTAGAACATTGGTTTCTGTGTTTGGTATTTAATTATACTCCACAATCTGGAAGGCATTGAAAGGTATATAATACATAGCATGTTTACAATACTTGCCTTATATCTGTATCTTTTTAAACATCTGTATTAAACTATCCTATCTACTACCATCTGAAATTTATAGTTTATTCACAAAAACTTTTTGATAATTTATGTGTTCTCTATGTATTTTTCCATATTGTTGTCTGCTTTTTTTTTTTATTTTTTTTTTAAATTTTTTTTTCAACGTTTATTTATTTTTGGGACAGAGAGAGACAGAGCATGAACGGGGGAGGGGCAGAGAGAGAGGGAGACACAGAATCGGAAACAGGCTCCAGGCTCCGAGCCATCAGCCCAGAGCCCGACGCGGGGCTCAAACTCACAGACCGCGAGATCGTGACCTGGCTGAAGTCGGACGCTTAACCGACTGCGCCACCCAGGCGCCCCTGCTTTTTTTTTTTAATTAAAAATTTTTGTTTATTTATTTTTGAGACAGAGAGAGACAGAGCATGAACGGGGGAGGGTCAGAGAGAGAGGGAGACACAGAATTCAAAGCAGGCTCCAGGCTCTGAGCTGTCAGCACAGACCCGATGCAGGGCTCGAACTCACGGACCATGAGATCATGACCTGAGCTGAAGTCGGACACTTAACCGACTGAGCCACCCAGGCGCCCCATGACTGCTTTTCTTCTAAAACCAAAAAAAAAAAAAATATATATATATATATATATATAGTCTATAGCTAATATATAATTAGACATAAAATTAAAGCAATACAAAAATTAAGAAGTAAAATTTTCCCCAAATGTAAACATGCAGTTAAATACTTAACATTCAGGTGAACATTTTTTTTAAGTTAAACTTTTATTTTGAGATAATTGTAGATTTATATGCAATTGTAAGAAATAATATGAGGAAACCCTTATGTCCTTTACTCAGTTTCCCTCAATAGTAGCATCTGGCAAAGCAAATGATAAAAGCGGCATTTCAAATTAGTGAAAAAAGTGACCCATTTAATATATGGTATGAAAGTAACTGGCTAATCACTTGGAGAAAAAAATATATAGTTATGCTTTGTTTGTTACTCCAAAAAAATGCATATAGAGCACATGGGGAAATGTAAAACTATATCTTTAAAAGAACTAGAAGTACTCTGGAGGTAGGAAATGCCTGTCAAAGGTAGAATAGATGCCCCAAATTAATAGACATAAGACTGAAGAATTTTACCACATGGAAGATATAAATATCTTCAGCAGATCCTGCACAAGTCCAGATCCTCACAACAAGAAAAAGGAAAACTGGTTCCACGCTGTAATGAAATAAACTAAATGCTCCATTTTCAGAGTAAAGAGTTATATATTTTTTTGCAGTTGCTTCTTTTCTTTCTTTCCTTTTTAATGTTTACGTATTTTTGAGAGAGAGAGAGGGAGCGAGAAAGAGAGAGAGAGTGGGAGGGGGAAAGAGACAGGGAAGAGGGAGAATCCCAAGCAAGCTCCATGCTGTCAGCACAGAGCCTGATGAGGGGCTCAAACCCACAAACCATGAGATCATGACCTGAGCTGACATTAACAGTCGAACACTTAACCTACTGATCCACCCAGGTGCCCCATGCCTTTTTGTTTTCTATACGATCTAACACAAAGTTTGCTGACCAAAGAGCATGTGTCATCACATCCACAGAGACAGCAGAGCAAAGCCATGCATGAGCAAAACCTATACCTATCTATCTATCTATCTATCTAGATATATCTAGATATACATCTGCAGAGGTTTCCATACCTGTGTTAATCAACGTGACTCCTCATTTATAAATATGAACAAAATCAAGGACATACAAAAATAAGAATAAGAATGATAATAATAATAATAAAATAAGAATAAAATAAGAATGACAAAAATAAGATGAAAAATGAAATAGTTGGCCTAGAAGTAAATAGTTTTTATTTGAGTATCACTTTAAAACCATTTAATTGATATTCTCAGATATATAATTGAGAAAATATTGCACTGAGAAATAATAATAGGGTGCTATGTGCAATAGTAGAATCAGTAATATTGCAATAATGATATTACAATAAAGGAGCAATCTAAGAACACAAATTGAGTACAGGAAACAACGATATTGCCTGTTTAAAAACTGATCCAGGGAAAACAGAGAATTTAGTTATCAAGGAACACCTAGAATCGTAGTCTTTGAGAATATCAGAGACCAAGGCCTCTCTGTCATATCTGTTTTTTCAACTACTATGGAGAATACATCCCAAACTCCTTCAAAAGTGTAAAAAAAAAAAAGCCTATATCCTCAAATAGCAGAAATACTAAAAGTGGAGAAGTACAACTCATAGTTCATCTGAGGGGTGGGTTGAATAGCTCTAAAATGTGTTTAATAGGAATATCAGAAGGAAAGAATAGATATAGGAAAACAATGAAAAACATATTTGAAGATAATTTTTCCAAAATTAAAAAACCAAGAGAATGCCAAGAGAAAATAATAAAGCAGAGCTTATGCATTCAGATAAAAATGAAACATACTAACAACACATTCTCATAATAAAATTTTTGTAAATCAGAAGTTCACAAAAAATCTTAAATTTTTCCAACGAAAAACAGCTCCTGACAAAAGAACAAAATCCCTAATATAAACTTATGTAAGAGTGTCAACACACACATTTTTCCCCCCCAGAGTCGGTTGTTAAATATTTATCAGTGCACTACTGGATATGAGTGATTTTAATTTCCCTTTTTATGTGTCGAGATTAAACATGCATTTTACTTTTGTAATAAAAACCATATTCTGTTGGAACTACAACAGACTGGCATACCATGTAGCTTGTTTAGTGCTTTGAATTTGTTCCAATTGTGAAAGTGATAGCACCAGCGTGCTACAATAGTAAAGTAGCTGTTGAAAATGAGTTCTCAAGTACAGAAAGAGAAGTAAAGGTATATAAGCCATATGTAAAATGCTTGTGGCCAAACTTGTTTTGTACATAATCTCATTTAATACCCATTACAAACCGACAAAGTAGGCATTTTTGACATTTTAAAGATAGGTGGACAGTGAGTTCAGGGGTTTGAATTGAAAAAATTTACTCAGGAGGCTGAGTAATGGTATCTACCTGATTCGTTACCTGACCTTAATTAGGCAAGTCCAGAAAAGTTATTTTGCCAGTGTACTGAAATTGAATGACTCAGGGAGATCCAACCCTAATATGGTGAACTATATCAACCAGGACTCATGGACTGAATTAAAATGAGAAATGTGACTGTCAACAGACTCAATGTCTATGAAGCTTAATCAGCCTGATCTAAGGAAACTACCTAAGTTATCAGACAAGTGCTTGGTAGGTTTGGATTGAGAGCAAGAACAACGAATTACAGGATGTTAATGTGTAATAGCTTTATGTTCCAGTATCCTAATGCATCTATTCCCATAATAGGGATAAACCTGCCATAGACAGGATATTTAATTAATGTTGATGGACTTTGCAAGGCTTTGATAACTCCCCTTTATCAAGGATTCCATTATTATCTTGTGATTGATATTTTTCCCCTTAGTTATATTAATACTTGCAATCTTGATACTTTGAACATCTAGAAGCTATGTATTGATTTATAATTTATCTTTCAAACAACAACCTAGATATATTTATCTCAAAGTCCTTTGTATTAGAGGAAGGCTGTTTTCTCCTCAAACTAAGGATATATATTCCTTCAATTACCCACATCCTCCTCAGAGGCTCAGAGAATGTAAGCAGGGAGAGTGAGCATGGATATTGTCTGGAATCTGGAATCTGGTGGGAATGGGCTTATTGTACAGGCTATTTGTAAATAAAATACTGGAGTCCTGGGCACTGCTTTTGTGATTTTTATCCTCTTAATTTGCCTTTGTTCAGAATTTAGATTTCTTTCTTGGTTTTTAGCCTATTCTTGATGAATAAAGTAAATTAATAATGACTTGGATCATTTTACTATGCTCTTAGAATATTCCTAAGGGAATTGGGATAGGGATTGAATTAGCTTTTAGCGACCTAAGCCAAAGTTAATATGCTGGTCCTGGAAATTTCAGAAAAGGTATCAATTCACTTGATGGCAGTGAATGTAGAAACCATAAGGTCCAGAGAAGGCCTAATGAATACCTTCATGGATTTTCACTAAATTTTAAACTATTTATATGGCCTCTAATATGATGTATTGCATTTCATATATATATATATATATATATATATATATATATATATATATATTTATCTGTTTATCTGTTTATAGAATATCTGTTTATACTACATAAATATGTAGGTATATATATACACCTACATACACACAAACACATACACACAAAATCACTGATAGGAATGGCAATCTAAAAAATAATTCAAGGGGCGCCTGTGTGGCTCAGTTGGTTAAGTGTCTGACTTTGGCTCAGGTCATGATCTCACAGTTGGTGAATTCAAGCCCCGCGTCAGGCTCTGTGCTGACAGCTCAGAGCCTGGAGCCTGTTGGATTCTGTGTCTCCCTCTCTCTCTGCCCTTCACCTGCTCTCACACTTTCTCTCTCAAAAATAAATAACATTTAAAAACAAAGAAGTTAAAGAATAATACAAAAATATCTTTCTAGAGATTAGTCTCCTAGGAAATAAGAAGGACAACAACATGTTATTTATAATATAAGTTTGAGTATCTGTAAATGAATTATATATAGCCTATACATAACATTCTTCAGGCTGATCAATTTGTAATAGACTTTTCAATTGCTGATGTGAAGAAAATACAAATTCAGCTTGTGATTATGAGTAATGACTTTCCTAGAATTCCTACAGAATCTCACCTCCCACCCCCTAGTCCAACAAACACACAAATCATGATGTCTCATTACTGTCACATAGGGTAGTTATTTTTAGTATATGTGATTGAGGAATTAGTAAGAATGGTTGCCTCTTCATCACTCCAGAAACCTCACCCAATCAAGAGTTCAGCTTCAAAGTTACTGGGATGGGACAAACAGGGATCCATGGTATGAGCATCCAAAGAACTTTTGTCAAGATGAGGATGGACTGGCAGGTAAAGTTGTTTAATACTGAAGATTATTTAGTGGTCCCTGAATTATCCTGATCAACTTGAAGCCAAAAGTGGCATTGGAGACATTTAATACTTCAGAAAGGAAGTAAGTCACAGATGGCACATGTACTTTCTCATCCAGTAAGACTTCTTTTAAAAGATATAAACTTCCAGTTAGAAACTAATTAAGTTATGGGGATGTAATATATAGTATGATGATTATAGTTAATAATACTATATTGTATATTTGAAAGGTACTAAGAGAATAGATCTTAAAAGTACTCATGACAAGAAAAAAATTGTAATTATGCAGGGTGATAGATGTTAACTAGACTTATTGTGGTGGTAATGTGATAACATATACAAATATTGAGTTCTTCTGTTACATACCTGAAACTAGTATAATGTTATATGTCAATTATACATGAATGAAAAAAAAGACATCCTTTATTACACTCCAGACAGCATCTTGGTAATGAGAATCATCCAATGAAACAGGTAGATTTCTGGTAGGAATCAGAACCAATGAAATAATGACATATTTAAAAGATTTAAAAAGCAAGTTGCAAAAACTGAGTTAAGGATTTATTATTATTATGATTTTTATGTATTGTTAATTTTTTTTAACTTCTAGAAAGTGCACCACCCCTACCTCAAGCATTTGAGATACATTTTAATACTAGTAACATGTCTTTTCTTTGGTATGAAAATCAATGACAAACTCCTGTCTGGACACTGCCTCTATCACCTCTATCTGAGCATCATTTAGTGCTGCCTTACAAGGTCAGGGAAGAACATAAAATAAATAACAAAATTAAATATTGATGCTTGTTCCCAACTGATTTTCTACCCTTTTTAAAGTTTCGGACATCTTCACATCTGCACCCAGCTCTTTGAAGATGCCTTCAGCTAGTAGAATGAGCATCCCATTATTTCACATCAAAATATAAAGCCCTTAATATAAGCCCTAGGATGATGGTGTGTATATACACATATATGTACACATAATATATTTTATTCCAGGCATACTTTTTAGAGTTGAATACTGTCATTGCTAAGATAACTCAGAAACAGTTGGACCTGAGCTTTCTCTGAGGTCTCCTTATAGCTCTGCCTAACAGCAATTAAATTACTCTGGAATAGACAACTTTATCCATAACTTCTTTGCCCATTTGCCCTGACAGAAGTGCTAATATGTTTAAATATTGCCCACTGGAAATCACTTTTCAGTCTGGTTACATCATTTGCATTCCATCATGATTTTGTATATAAATTTTTTAAATATTTTATGGTTCTCACATTTACTTTGAGCTACTATTCCTATTGTTCATATATATATATATATATTTACATATATTTACATATATATATATATAATAACTGAACAATAATGTTGTCAAATGTCTACATGTGTTTCAAGCATCAATTTTTCAAAACCATAAATAAATGTAAAAGTGACAAGGCAGACAAAATGAACTGAGACACTTTTATAGGTTATACCTTTCAATTTGCTTTCCAGGCAAAAGGAAAAAAATAAAAAAAACAGGACACAAGATTAGTAATGATACACCTCTAGACTATATACTACTTCTTAGTTTGAAAATAACATTGTTTCCTACCTGTTATCCCTTTGCTATTGTACTACTAAAAATAAAATCTGTTTTTATATATTTTTTCTTCCTTGTGGCATCAATAATTTTAGCCCAAGATGTGACAACCTAATAAAATATAATGAATATTGCATTAAAATCTTGTAGGCCAGGATTTATTCCTCACATGTGTAGCCTTTAAGTGATTATTGCCTCTCAACAAAGTAGTGCTATAGAAACATTGGTTAACAAGTCAGAAATATGAAATCTAATGGGATGGGTGGAGATCCAATGAGGAAACAAGCTTGGACAATTCAGGGCAATAAGTGCCATGATTGATGGAGGTGTGGTGGGAATAGGGCATGTGGTGAGGAAACTAACCCAGTGTAATTATCAAAGTTTTCCTAGGACGTATTTCTAAGTGTATATCAAAGCACAGTGATATTAAATTAGTTACATATAAAGTTGGTTGTATATTTTCCTACTCAGGAGAATATCATGGCCAAAAGTCAGAAAGCAAACCACAAGAATTTTGAAAACTAAAGAAGAGCTGATGAAAAGAAGTGGGTATAATTAAGATTTCTAAGAAGCTGGAAGAAATAAGTCATCATGATAAATCTGAGGAGCGAAGGACAGGAAGGAGTTAAGAATCCTATCAGGACTTCTAGCTTAGACAAGGTAACATATGGTCTGTTTACTGAGATTTGTTTGAACAAAGGAGTTTGGGGACATAGGAATCGAAAAGATGATACGGTTAAGATAGTTAAAGTTACTGGATTTGAGGAGTCTGGGGACATCCGAGTGCAGATGTCCAGTGGTCAGTTGGGTATGTGGGTTTGGAACTCAGTGACAGAGTCGGGATGGACATGGAGAGCAGAATCTTGAGTACAAGAATTATCGTATTTGAGGCCATGGGAGTGAAGGGAATTATTCCAGGAGAATATGAGAACTAGAAAGATAAGTATGATGTGTGGATTAAGGTAATCACATGAGAAAAGAAATGTGCAGAAGTACATTATGAAAGATGGCCAGAAAACTAGGGAAAAAAAAAATCTAGGCCTGGCTGTGCTTCTAACAATCAGTGTATCCTCTACTATTAATTTAACTGCTTGGTCTCATTTTTTTGTCTGTTTAAAATAATAAAGATGCTCACGTGTTAAATTGTATTAATTGTATAGCACTTTACATAGGAAATAGTGCATGTTATGGGCTGGAAGTGTTTTCTTGGTCCATTGACCTGAGCTGCTGCCCAGGGCCTCTGAGATGGAGCTGTAGCCCAGGGCAGCAGAGACAGGGGCTGCTGCTCTGGTTGGCCTTGAAACAGCATATCAAGCAAAAGATTAGTCTTAATGAGCCCTAATATGTAACAAAATCCGCCTTGCTAGTTTTCAGTCTTGCTTGTGACTAGCAACCCCTTTTTTCTTTCTGATTTCTCCCTTTTGGAATAAGAATATCTATTCCATATCTATACCACCATTATATTTTGGAAGCAGATAAATGATCTGGTTTCATAGGTTCACAGCTAGAGGAAAAATGTGCCTTCAGATGAATCTTACTTCCATCTCATCCACACTTGATTTAGACGTTATTCAGAGATGTTGGACTCAGAGCTAAAACTGGAATGGGTTAAGACTCTTGGACTGCTGAAGTGGTAATTAGTGTTTGTTTGTTTGTTTGTTTGTTTTCATGTAAGAAGGTCGTGAATTTGGGGGATCCAGAGGGTAGAGTGCTAGGGGCTGAATGTTTCCCTCCAAATTTATATGTTGAAGCCTTAATCCCTAGTACCTCAAAATGTAAATGTATTTTCGGAGACAAGGTCTTTAAAAATGTGATTGAGTTCATATGAGGTCTTTAGGGCAGGCTCTAGTCTAACGACTGATATCCTTGTAGGAAAGGAAATTTGGACACAGAGAGAGACACCAGACATGTGTGCACACACCTAGACAGACAACCACATGAAGACAAAGGAGAAGACAGCCATCTAAGAGTCAGAGAGAGGCTTTGGAGTGAAACCAATCCTGCTGACAGCTTATATTGGACTTCAGCCTTTCACAGCTGTGAGGAAATACATTTCTGTTTTAGCCACATCGTCCAGGGTGTCTGTTATGGCAACCCTAGCAAACTAATAAACTTCATGTTATTTTATTTCTAACTATACTGCAATACAGATCTTACTTTCTCCACTTTAAAGATTAGACAGTTGAGATTTTGTGAAATTCAACTACCTAAGATCAAAGAGTAAGTGGCAGAAAAAAAAAAGGCTTAATCCTTGGAGTTAGGAAAGATCCAGTTCTTTGCAGCGTACCATAATTGCTGCTCCTGATATTAGCTGTTTCATAAAACTAAATGTGTGTATGTCAAACAGCATTTTCACAACAATTTTTGCTATTTGATTAAATATCTATATCCTTATATTGTAATATAAACTGAATTACATTAGGTACAACATTTTATTCACCTCTTAAGAACTAAAGATACATGAGTATAGAAACACTACATTTTAGAAGGTTCACATGGAAACTGAAATTTTGCTTTATTTTTATTCATTTATGAAAAGTATAAAAAAATGTATTTATAAAGGAGTTATCGCTGGTTGACTGCTCAGGTAGGAGTGATAGTTAGCTGGGTGCTTATATGTCAGTACTATTAATACTTCTTATCTTAATGCTTATAATAAAATAGTTATATTATCCCTGTTTTAGATGAGGAACAGAGGTTAAGTAACTTCTAAAAGTTATTTTTAAAATAATATATGGGAACCCAGGTTATTTGGCCCCAGAGTCTGCGCCAAGCTCTGTTATCTATACCTTGTTTTTGCAAATCATTAGAGAACACTTCTGTAGTCACTTGAGTATGTATTCCTTTCATACAAATTTCTTTTTCCTTCAATAGCATAATATTAATTATTTTCTAGTATTTGTGCAGGCAACTCAAATGCATTTTCAAGTGGGTAATGTAGCTTTGAATCTAGTGAAAAATATTTGAGCTGTGCTTGCCACTACAAATGTAAAAATACTGAAATTTTTAAATCAACAAAAAAGATTACTAACACTATACATTTTAAGAAAGGATATTTCAGATATTTAAGTGATTAATTATCATATAGATAATGGCTGTAGAACCAGTTAACAATGGATTGTTTACTTTGCCAAGAAGGAGAAAAATAGTAATTTTTAGAAACCACCAATTGTTTTTCTATGTAAAAACTATGGTAATAGAATCTGCTATAAAACTGTGTTATCAAATTTTGAAAAATCAGAGACTTATAGTTTTGTGATTATTCATGTAACTAAACAAATATTTCATGAGAAGCAAAACTATGAGTTGACATTACCACAGTGATGAGGGGAGTCTGTGCATGAATGAATGGTAAAATTACAAGGACGCATCTTTAGGACACACCAAAATTTGATAGAAAAGGATCTGAGAAAGAGACTCAAGAAGTAAGTTCACAGAAGTAAAAGGAAAAACAGACTGTGTCCTGGATGTTACGGGAAGAGTTTCATTGAGGATTAAAGATATTGTCAATTGAAATTGAAAAGATAATTGAAAATGTTCCAGAGGGAGCAAGTTGCTTGGCTGAAAGCATTTTACCCTAGAAAGTCTTATGTATTAACTTATTCAATCCTTTTCATTCTGTCTTTCACAAATAACAAAAGAAATTTTGAAGAAAACAGATACAGAAAATCATAGCATTTCACTTACACTGAGGTCATTCTTATTGATATATTCTCTGTTTTGTGATTAACCATTTCTTTATCCTATGAAGTCTGGTAAATAACTGTATTAAACCTCCCTCCCTCCACTGAGAGAAGAATCTTCAAGGCCAATGTTCCCCCTTGCTAATTCTGTCTTATAAATTCTCTCAGCATCTCTTTTTTTCTGGACTTCTACTGTTTTCACAGTCTTAAATGCCCTTAATTCTCCCATCTTAAAAAAAAAAAAGGAAAGAAATGAAAAAAAGGAAGAGAAAAGAAAGAATACAAAGTTAAAAAACAAAACAACTCTCTTTGACTTTGAATCTTCTTCCAAGTAAGAAGGATATGAAGTTTTAGTATTTAATATGGAAATCCAATAGCATAATGATGAATATTGAGTCTGGAGCCATATTGTTTTAGTTTTTACTTCCAGCTTCAGCACTTGGGCTAGTTACTTAATATTTCAATGCCTTGGTTTCCTCATTATACCCAATTTGTGTTTGCTATTATTGTTGTCATTACCTTTTTGTGTTTTCCTTGCCTTACTAGGCAGATTGAATGTAGTATCTTTCCACCCCGCCCCTTGAAGAGAGTGAAGATCAAGCCTTTCTAGACTACACAAAAGGTTTGGGAAAAAGTGTTCAATTGATTTGTACTGAGTTTAATGGACTATTAGATTAATATTTCAGACAGATTGAATTTAGAGAGTCATGACATAAAAATGAGAATCATATTGGAGAGAAGATGAAAGCCAGAAAGAAACTTATATTTTAATCCAATATAAACAATCATCCCAGTTTGCTCTGGTTTTAGTGTCGAAAGTCCCACATCCTGAAAAATCCCTTGGTCCTGAGGCAAACTGGGACAGTTAGTTGCCCTTGCACTTGACTACCAATTTTTCAAAATCAAAGTTCAACATCTCAGGGTCTAGCTAATATGTTTTTTCACTGAGATGCTTTGTCTGATCTCCTAGGCAGAATTTTGTAATTCCTCCTATATGTGTTTCTACAGTGCACACACTCACACATACACAGAGTAACTTGAATTAAGTATTTGTATAAATGTCTGATATCCCCAATTAGCTTATAAGGACACTTATAACCTGGAGCCATATATCATGCTGGTATTTCATCCCATACTCTGCTTGTTGCTTAAATAATATATTCTGGGGCACCTGGGTGGCTCAGTTGGTTAAGCGTCCGACTTCGGCTCAGGTCATGTTCTCACCGTCTGTGAGTTCGAGCCCCGCGTCAAGCTCTGTACTGACAGCTCGGAGCTTGGAATGTGCTTCAGATTCTGTGTCTCCCTCTCTCTCTGACCCTCCCCTGTTCATGCTCTGTCTCTCTCTGTCCCAAAAATAAATAAACATTTAAAAAAAATAAAAAAAAATATATTCTAATTTGTGTGACAAATGAATGAAAGCATAGAAATATAGACATGCCAAAATCCCTGCAACTAAGGAGGACCTTTTAATTGAAGAAACAAAAGCTTCTGTATTTTTGAAAGTCACACCATCTTCTTACTTCACCACAGAATTCACTGTTAGGCTTCAACTATTATCCTTGAACAGTGTGAACTAAAATAAATCCAAGTGACACCAGAGAGAACTGCAAGATGCTGTTAGGGAGACTAAAAAAATAAGGAACATTTTTGTGCAAGTAGCCTTTAGCCATTTTCTCTGTCTGCTGGTATGAGAATGAAACGGAATTTGTTTTTTTCTGCTCTAGCAGATTTACATGTTAAAAATACCGTGAAAATACAAATAATATAAAGAAATTACATGTTATTTATTAAATGGGGTAATGAAAAAGGAAGAATTAAATAAAATAATCTTAGTGAAGTATTCAATGGTATTTTAGTTTATAGAATTTTGGTACAGGAGAATTAAATATGGGATGGTACTTCATTTATAAATCTATATATAATCTTCAAAAACTGTTACATCTATGTGACAAGCTGATGAAAAAAATAATCTTCAACAGGGTACTGAGACCTGTGAATTTCCAGAATGCTTTCTGAAATGCACTTTGCCCACATGAAGATTCATTTTAAATAAACTCCCCCCTCTCTAAATCAAGCTTCTATCATCAGTAGATATTTTAGTATGTATACCGTTATCTCCATTGGTCATATGTTGAAATAATTAGACTGAATTAATACTTATCTTTCTAATGTAATATTCATCAGTTATTTGCCAAAACTCCTTGTTTGTCCTCTTTCCCAAAAGAGACAATGAACAAGAGGTAAGCTTTATTACTCAGCCCTCCTTGTAGGATTAAAACATGCCAACAGCTTATTTTTCAGGCAAAGTTTTGATTGTCCGCAATTATAGGAATGTCTTATCTAGTAGTACTGTATTTTAAAGTCTGCCCAATCCCTGGGTAGAAATAAATTCTGAAAATATGTAAGTTTTTTTGCTTGTATGTAAAGCAAAATAGTTATAATGTGTTAGTCATATTTTTATCTATGATGTGAGAGATTCCTATAATATGATGAACCATGTTTAGTGAGATTCTTTGAGTTTGTTCATCAGTACTGAAATATAAAGATCTAGAAGACTCCATTCACACTGTCACGTAAACTATGAAGGAAGGCCAACAATACTCAAACTCTATTTCTTACTTGAATAAAAAATTGGTTTTATTCTTAATGTTAATGGTTTTATAATTGAAGAATTCACAACACAAAGGGGAATTTAAATGACTCAGAGATAAGATGATAACATAATTTATCATCCAACCCTACTCATAAGTAACCCATCCAAGAGAATTTAAGATATAAATGCCTCTTAGTAGAAGAGAAATATTTTTATGTTTTAATTTTTTAACTTTTAATTTTTAAAAAATTTAAAAAAATTTTTAGAGAGAGAGAGCATGTGTATTCTGATATCCTATGTCTCTAAAAAATTTTTTTAATGTTTATTTTTGAGAAAGAGAAAGAGAACGAGCAGGGGAGGGGTAGAGAGAGAGAGTGGGACAGAGGATCCAAAGAGGGCTCCATGCTGACAGCAGAGAGCCCAATGTTCAGCTTGAACTCACAAACCACAAGATCATGACCTGAGCCAAAGTTGGATGCTTTAACCTACTGAGCCACTCAGGCACCCAGAGAAATATTTTTAAATGAAAGGTTTGATAAAGTATTTTGTACTTTTCCCCTGTGTTGTGAGTCTACAAGTGAAAAGGTAGTTTATTTTATACTTGCTTTGCTGCAGGGGGATGAAAAAAAAGTGACAAACTTTTCTATCCCCAGAAGACAGTTATTTTGATTTAGAAATTTGAAAACTAGAAAATAAAACTGTTGTATTACTTCCAGAAAAGAACTTTCACCAGACTTTTGTTTTGGGAAAGAATAGATCCATGTTGTTAGGGGAAAAAGCTGTTCATACTGGCTTGAAAACAGTGTGGAAGGTAAAGGATGTACTGTCTACTTGTGGCAGAAGTACCTGTACTGTGAAGTCTTAGACAACACACCCTCTGAATGGATGACATGAGAATGGGGACTGCAGTGGAAAAAATAGGGGAGTATGGAGGCCAGAACACTGAAAACATTAAGAGCCCAGCAAAGCATCTCTGTTTTCAAGCTTGGCATTGGAGCAACAGAAACACCTGATTTCAAAAAGTCATGTGGCTATGACGAGTGCCCTTCAGTGTGACCCCAACACCACATATTCTAGCTTACCGAAAACCCGGTAGAAGACACAACCCTATGAAATATGATTTTGACTGCGTTTACTAACAGTCAAATAGGCAGTGGCATTAAGTAGGTGTTGAGATTTAGAGAAATAAAAAGATTTTTTTAAGTTTATTTTTTCAGTAATCTCTACACCCAACATGGGGCTTGATCTTCCAACCCCAAGATCAATAGCCACATGCTCCTCCAACTAAACCAGCCAGCTGCCCCAAGAGAAATAAATAGGTTAATAGATGACTTTCATGTGTGCTACATAACCCCTCACAAAGGTATAGAGAGATTTTTTTTAAAGCATCTGATTTATTTTGATTATATTTTATTAAATTGACTTGTGCCTATATTACTAGTTTGGGACTTTCTTCTTTAATTGTAAAATAAATTTCAATATCTATGATGATCATCATAATCGGATGATCAGGACCTAAACTATTATTTTTCCCTCTCCTCAGAGAATAATCTACTGACCTTGGCTTAAATGGATTTGGCCTTGGAAGACTTTATGATACCCTAGGATTTTGGAATCTTGATAGTACAACTAGCCTACTTCAAGCAAAATCGCAGCTGTTGTAGCTGCCTCTGATGCCAGGGGTTACTTATCTCCAAGTATCAGGGAGCAAACAGAACAGATGGTCTAATATATCTCCAACAAAATATTTTGGAAACAACTGCTAAATTTTGCTTATGGGCATCAGAAATAAGATACCTACACTGAGGTTAAAAAAAAAACTTCTATTTTATCCTCATCACTGAAACAAAAGTAAACTGTTTTACATGCAAATCTATGAAAGACTTAGACCATGTTTAAGTTTATGTAATCCTAAAACAATTACCAGAAGCAACTGTCCTTGTATGAGAATATTATTATTAAACATTACATTATCAATAAAAACAGTAAAAAATAAAACCATGCCCATTTTTAGAAGTTAAAAATGCACAGACCCTGAAATTCCATGCTTCACCAATTTTATTGTTGACCTTTCTATGGAGTTACATGATTGTGACTATATAATCTATTTGGGTTCTCAGTGTCTCTTAGGAGCACCTTCTGCCCAAAATCAATGGTATACAGCATTAACTTCATTGTGCTATATGGTCCTCAAATGTCTAAAACCTTGGATTCTTTGAGGAGAATATTGTGAAATCAAGTTCCCTGAAGTGTTCAGAAAAAAAAAGGAGAGCTTTAATTTAGACTCAGTGTTTATTTACCCATTTATTAATACAATAAACATTTTTTTGAACCCCTGCTATGTCAGTTGCTGGGATACAAACTTCTGTGTGTGTGTGGGTATTTTATAACTTTTAATGATGGTTATATTTTATGTGAATACAAGTGTTGATATTGAGTATATTAATTCTTCGTAGTTTATATTACAAATATAATTATTATTAGAGAGATAGAGGGCTGAATGGGACTAAACAGGGATTTTGACAACACATCATGTGCACTTATATCTATGCACTTATTTGTTCATGTCCTCAGTGGATATCTGTTGTATCTATCTATCTATCTATCTATCTATCTATCATCTATCATCACCATTCTACCTTTGGAAAAGAGCATCCTATTTTCCCTGGAGAATTTCTTACTATACATGATCAGCTGATGTATGTTTTGGTGGTGATAGATATTGACCATTAAACTGTCACATCTCCTTTGGCTACAGGTTGAGCACTTCACTCAAACCTAGCCTCAGAGTCAAGAGGGTTGAGTTGCCATAAGGAATAAATGTAAGCCTAGAGTTCTGGCAGCCATTTTGTGCCATAAAAGGAGACATACCTGAAAATGGAGTTGCTAGAAAAGAAAGCTGAGCTGAGAAAACGAAAGAATGAGACCATAATTTATGATATCATTTGAACCATTCAATTCAACCATGTCTAAAACATTTTGTACACTGAACATTTTTCAGTTAGGGCTTAAGATTATGTGCCAAAACCTACATTTGTGTCCTGGACTCTACCATTTAGTGGTTATAGAACATTCACAAAATACTATGTCTCAGTTCAGCATCTGTAAAATAGGAATAATAATAGTTACCTCTTTGGGATCTTGAGACAATCACAGAACCTAGCACAAATCAAATTCTGATTTACTCCCTGTAAGCTGTCCAATTGAAAAATATATTTAAGTAAATTATTATTCTATCCTTTTAGTTGTTATAGGGCAACACAAAGAATTGGAATACTTAAACTTACATTTGACATTTGACTTTTCTCTTTCATTCTTCACATGCAATTCAACAGTAAATCTGTCCAACTCTGTTTATTATACATTTAAACTCTGGTTACTTTTAAGCTCCTCTACTTTTACAAGCCTGATCCAAGCCATCATTGTGTTTTGCTTGGATCACTGCAGTAGACTCAGAACTGGTCTTCCTGTCTCCTGTCTTGTCTTACTATTCTCAACATAGTAGCCACAGCAGTGCATTTAAGATATGTCAGGTCAGACTAAAGTACGAATGTCCTTCAAGGCTCTATACCTTTGGCACTGCTCTTGAAAAGGTGTTCTGGAAAATTGGGGGAAATTTTTATTATCACAAGAAATAGGGGTAGGGTACTTCCACTGACATTTATTTAGCCAAATCTAAGGATCCTAGAAATTCTACAATATGTAGGGTGTAACCGGACAGTCCTGTCTCCCTCAATAGCTTTCAAATGGAATAACAATTTCATGAAAATGAAAAACTTGTTTATGTTTTTGAGTTTAGAAGTTGGTTTTATTTTACATATAGCCAAAGTATTTTCTTTTTTTTTTTAATTTTTTTAACGTTTATTTATTTTTGAGACAGAGAGAGACAGAGCATGAACGGGGGAGGGCCAGAGAGAGGGAGACACAGAATCTGAAACAGGCTCCAGGCTCCGAGCTGTCAGCACAGAGCCTGACACGGGGCTCGAACTCACGGACCGCAAGATCATGACCTGAGCCGAAGTCGGCCGCTCAACTGACTGAGCCACCCAGATGCCCCTAGCCAAAGTATTTTCTAATAGTTTTCCTACATTGAATTTTCCAAGAACACCATGATTGGACTAAGATTATACTTAGTTCTGTTAGATAATTTAAGATATTGACTAAGATTATACTTAGTTCTGTTAGATAATTTAAGAAATAATGTTCACAACTTAAGAAGCTTGTATCACTGTAGTATCTCAGTTGCTAAAAAAATGTGTTTGCATCTATAGCTATTATAAAGAAAGGAGTGTTGAATACAACAGGGTCGAGGACAGCTGCCTTATATGATCTTAACTTGTCCAACTTCATTCCTTGTATCTCCTTAGCATCAATTTCTGCTTCTCCCTCCTTCACTTCCTCTGCTCAGCTCTAGTTACGCAATCTTCCTTGAATATGCCAGATGTGGTACCTTTGCCTGGTATCCCTCATTATCCAATGTCTCACACTCTCTCATCTCCTGCAGGTCTTTGCTCAAATATCAACTTCTTGCTGTCTTATGTAAAATTACACTGTCCATCCCACTTCAGAATTTCCTATTCTCTTTGACAGCACTAGTTTTCTCTATAGCATTTTAACATATTTGTTCCATCGTTTTTATCTTTTGCTCAGTTTCAGTGAATAGAATGTAAACTCGATAAAAGTGGATGTGCAAACATTTATCTGTTTTGTTCACTGCTATACTCCAAACACATAATATTAACACTCCCTATAAATGTTATCACTTCAATAGATATTTGTTGAGTGAATAAGTAAATTAATGATTATTACTGCACAGAAAGCACTTATGGCAGTATCCAGTACTTAGGAAGGTCTCAAATAACATGCTATTATGAACAACAAATTTCATTTTGCTTAAGTCAGATTGCATCCATGTTGTCATTTCTACTGATATAATCCTAATAAAAAATCCAAAATCCAATATATATTACTAAAAATAATACTGTCTTATGACAACAAAGGAGCTATCAAGAAATCCTGTTGTAGATACTGTAGAATTGTGGGCTTCATTAAGTTCTACAGCTTAAATATATGAAGAAAAATCTGAGATAGTACTTGTTATTAAAAAATATTCTTAGTAAGAATTGGCACTACTGAATTAAGATGTTTTAAACAATAGATAATTTATATGATATTGTGTCACAATTGGTAGAATACAAACCTAGTATGAAACAACAGAAGCAGTCATTCTGGAATAGAAAATTTTGTTTTGCCTATGATGAATTATTTGCAGGGATCTATCTCCATATCTATCTGTTGTTCTATATTTCTAAAGGGAGTGTGGTAAAAAAGAATGAAAAATGTCACAGAAGACAGTCACAGCACAACAAATGATGCAGGTAAATATTCTCTGCTAGCAGGTCAAAAACTTAGAGAAGCTTCAAATGAATTAGAAATATTGTATAAGGAAGAAGATAAGTGTTCAATAGTTACTCGGGGGATATATCAAAGAAGTATAAAAAATTACATTAGAATGGGTCAAACATCCTTAGATCACAAGAGGAAAGATAGAGAAATGATCAAAGAAAAGAATATAGGAATTAAGTGGCTTGAAAGTAGAAAGAGAAAAGGCATGAACATTTAACAATGACAAAAATGATCACAATACCTTTGAGGTACTGGATTTGAGGAAAGAGAGTTCTTGAAAGTAAGTGATAACTCTGATTATGGTTGAAAAAATGATTGCTTATTTCACTGCACAGATCTCAGACTTCAACTTTCTTATATCCCTCTTCTGAATGTATGTGTGTGTTTGTGTGTGTGCTAGTTCTGAGATTTGTCACAAGTGTTTCTCGTCTATTACTTCCTCTTGCATCTTTGCAGTAATCTCTGTCACTTGGGATAACCTCAACATTGCTCTGATCTTTGATAATGACAGAGTCTAACAAACAGGGAAAATGTGGGGCTGTTCTCTAATGGAGGAAACTGAGACCGCTTATGATAAAGAAAGTGATAATAAAAGAAAGAACTGGTGGTAAACAGTACAGAAAGAACACTGTAGTGCCACAAGTTCTTTGTTGGTAGATCAAATGAGCAACTGAAGTTAACCATGTTAACTTCTTTATGTCACAAAGATGACATCCTAGATTTTCCAAGACCAACAAGTGAAGAATAGTATAAAGATTAGGCAAGATGGAAACTTGACTATAATTTTTATGGATGTGTAATTGGGATTATAGTACTTTTTTTTTTTTACTTTGACCATTACTATAAGGACTTTGATACCTTGAGCAACAGTCCAGGTGACTCAGAAGTGAGCACATATGCAAAGACGAAAATAAACCAAGGAAACTTCTTAGTCTAGTACATTATACTGAATGCTCATTTAGGGTAGCATGCCCCATAACTAATGATAAATAGAGCGATTCCTAGAAAAAAGTACATTTCAAATGGGAAATTTGAAAAACTACATGGTTTCTTGATATCCATTACAATAAGAGTGTAAAGTTTTAAACACTGGAGTGATGACTTACAAGTGTTTAAACAGCAGGTTTAAGTGTCTTTTTAGAGCTCTATTCTTCTTAGCTTGAGTATACTTAAGGACAATGGAAACAAAGAGATGGCTTATTATCTCCCAGCAGCCATGGGAAAAGGACTTTAAAATTCAGAAATGGTAACACAACACAATATTGAGTAATGGCAGTGAGAACACGACAATATTTAGAAATATTTTCCCAGAGTGGGAAAAATAAAAATTATTTTATGGTAATGTAAAAAATATGTCTACTAATGGGAACATTAGACTGAGTTAAAAGATGTCACCTGGTAGATATCCTCTAGCAATGGAGAGTAGGTTATCCAAACACAGTAGAAACATATATCTATATATATGTTTTAAATGCTTATTCTCTTATCTGACCCATTTGGTAATTACGTATGCCAAAATAATATTCTATTCTCCCCTCAATATTTTTCAATATTATTATGAGTACATAGGTATGCTGACAGTCTATAAAAATTCCAAGTAATTACAGATTACATTGTTTAATGTTTTACATTTTACATTTTATTTTTTTATTCTGAGGTTCACCCCAGTTTCAGAAAATGGGCTTTCTTCTTAAGGAATGTATTTAGTATTTATGATAATAAATGAATAATGATAATTGTTTGAGCCAGGTGTTGTGGAAAGATACTGGAAATTAATCAAACAAAGAAGTCTACCAAGATCTATATACTTCTCAGGGCTCAGTTTCAGACTGCTTCTATTTCATCCTGGCTTCCTGTTTAATAGTGTCTAAAATTTGTGCCAAGACCTCAGAGAGATACCTTAAACTGTGATTAAAGGAAGAAGATAATTTTAATCACTCCATTAGGACATAAGGAATCTTCAAATTATTTTAGTAAAGTTCTCATTATTTAATATTTTGAACTTTTTTTCTTTTTTGGTGTCTTTCAATTTATAATTATTTCTTACCTTTTATATTTTACAAGATGGAAAGAATTGAAAACTACTGACTGCTTTGATCTATTATTTACTAATTGCTACTTGTCTTATCCAGGAATGGTAACATTTTTCAAGTTATTTTAAGATACTGAATCATATCAAGTTTTTACCATTTTATTGACATTTGTATCATTTCACACTAATTCTTTTTTTTTTTTTGAAAAACAAATTGGCTGAGATGCATGCATCATTTCTGGGCTGTCAGTCATAAGATAATTTCAACGTGAACATTGTTTCTAAGGCAGCTTGCAAACTCCTTCCTACTGTATCTCTGGCAATAAAATTAACTGCCTTCTTTCTATAAAGACTTCAGTAAGTATTTGGATTTTTAACAGGAACTATGTCACATTTTACTTATTGAGACTTACCTCTTTTTAAAATTAATCTTATGGGGTTTCCCTAATTATTTTCTATTGATTTATTTAAAGTTTTCTGAAAATCCAATAAATATCAAGATCTATCAATACAATTAACTGCAAGGGTCTCTAGTATGACTTGTTTGTTTTGCCATTTAACAAAGACCCTCTTTTAACCAAATATGAGTCAGGCTCCTCTAAGTCCTCTTTCTGACTAGTCCCTGACCTTGGGCTTTGTTGTTGTCCCTTTTACTCCATTTTTAGTAAGAATCCTGTTGGATCACTTTATTGATAAGCACCCATCTTTGATATCTATCTGATCATATTCCTTATCTCCACCCTCACGTTCTTATCATCCTATCCTATCTTCAGCAAGAATCTTATTGAGCTGGTTTACAAAGAATGCCCCTAGCCTTGATGTTTCCTCTTAGTAATTTTCTAGCCACTGACCCCCACGCTTCTCCTTGGTTACAAATCTCCACTGTCCTTGTATTTGTAGTTAAGCCCGGTCCCTCTCCCATATTACAAAAACCCATTGTAATAACCTTCTTGACAAAAGTCTGCCTTCCTGTCTTTAACAAGTGTCACAATAATTTTTTTCTTTACAATCTCAAAGGGATTTTGGGGAATTATAATTTAAATATTTGTTTGCTATACAATATCAGCAATTATTATTTAAAGTTTATCTCCATTTTCCTTCTGCCTCACCTTGACCACAGAATCTCTTCACTATTTACTATAAGTCTTTTTCTTAGTAACAAAATATAATTCATATTTCTCAGAAAAATTAAATTAAAACTTAGAACACTCAATAAAGTGTGAGAGCAATATGAAAATGATTTCAGACATTTAATATTTGGCAAATAAACTTTCCACATGCTGTTGCTATGATTTTCTTGAATAATGACGCTAATAGGCTCCAGGAAACGGTAGTTCAAAGAGGGAAGGAATGGAAAGGCTATGCTGAGAACTCAGGAGTGACCAGATCTAGATCAGATCAGCAGCCCACTGAGAAAAAAAAAAAAGGCAAATCTATAAAATAAATAATGTAATAAAAACAGCTGAAAAGTAAGGGGTTTCATAACGTCCACAAAAAGCAAAAAAAAAAAAAAATCAAACAAAGCTCTTTATAAGACAGTTCTAGTTCATATATAAAGCAGTGAGGTATGGCATGATTTCAAGTAACTGACTTATTAAAAGAGAAAAGACTACTCAACCTTGGTGTTGGGGTGCCTAGGTGGCTCAGTCGGTTAGGCATCTGACTTCAGCTCTATCTCACAATCTCACTATCTCACAATTCAAACAAGCCCTGCATTGGGCTCTCTGCTGTCAGCACAGAGCCCACTTCAGATCCTCTGTCTCCCTTTCTCTCCACCCCTCCCCCACTTGTGCTTATGCACGCTCTCTCTCTCTCTCTCTCTCTCAAAAATAAACTTAAAAAAAAAGAAATATTGTTTAGGTGATATCAAGTTGTGTGTGACATCAGACTCACAGAGAAAAAATGTAATCCTAGAGTAAAATTTGGCCAGGTGGTGAATATTTACATAATTAAATAATAATGTATTACGTATATTAACTATTGGTTTTCAACTTATAAATTGTTGTGAAGGCATAGGTACAATGGAACAGAATGTAGGAGTAATAGGATACAGACAGAAGGGGCAAAGAAGAAGACATTATTCTATTCTGATATTATATGAGAAGTTGAGTATGAGTGGAATACTAGAGGTTTGAGAGGAGAATATAAAAATTTTTAAATAATAAATATAAATATAAATATAAAATATAAAATAATTATCAAATCTCTACCGAATTGTGAATATGTGATAGTAGATGTCTAATGTAAGAGAGTTAAGTGTTCTTTTTTTTTAATTTTTTAAAACATTTATTCATTTTTGAGAGTGAGAGAGACACAGCATGAGCTGGGGAGGGGCAGAGAGAGAGGGAGACACAGAATCAGAAGCAGGTTCCAGGCTCCGAGCTGTCAGCACAGGGCCTGACGCAGGGCTCGAACTCACGAACTGTGAGATCATGACCTGAGCTGAAGTCGGACGCTCAGCTGACTGAGCCACCCAGGCACCCCAAGTGTTCTTCATAAAAAGACAACAGTCATGTCTTTTGAAACCAACAAAGTAGACTAATTATGTATATAACTTAGAGTTTTAGGTATAACCAGCAAAAATATTAACAAAGGACTAAATGTCTTTACAAAGTGGGAATAGGACTGATAAGGAATGAGGTGATTTATTTTTCTATATCCTGACCCTTTGTGGATTAATTGATTGGTTATTGTATTCGTTACTTTATTCTCAGAATACAAATTCAAAAAGTATTAATTTGGGGTGGTCCAAGATGGCTGCAAAGGAATACATGATTTTGTATATAAAAAATCTCAAAACTCCACTGAAAAACTATTAGTACTAATAAGTGAATTCAGTAAAGGTGGAGGATACAAAACCAATATCCAAAAATCTGTTTTGTTTATAATAAACTAATCATGAAATAACAGAGAGATAAATTAAGAAAACAATCTCATTTAGAATTGCATCAAAAAGAATCAAATACCTATGAACAAATTTAACCAAGGAGGTGAAAGACCTGTACACTGAAAACTATAAGACATTGGTGAAAAAAATTAAAGAAGACACAAAAAAGATATTCCATGGTCATGGATTGGAATAATTAATATTATTAAAATGTTAATTAATAGTCAATTAAGTTATGACAGAGAAGGCAAAAATATACAATTAATAAAGGACAATCTCTTCAATAAATGGTGTTGGGAAAACTGGACAATCACATGCAAAAAAAAAAAAAAAACTAGACTACTATCCTACGCATACATACAAATTAACTCAAAATGGGTTAAAGACATACAAATTAACTCAAAATGGAATGTAAGACCTGAAACCATAAAACTCCTAGAAAAAGTATAGGTGGTAAACAACATGACATCAATCTTGACAATGATTTTTAAGATATGACTCCAAAAATAAATATAAAAGCAAAAACAAACAACTGGGACTACATCAAACTAAAAAAATTCTGCACAGCAAAGGAATGGGAGAAATGGGAGAAAATATTTGCAAATCATTTATTGGGTAAGGAACTGATATCAAAAGTATATAAAGAACTCAAGACAACTCAAAACAACAAAAAAATCCCCCCAAATAATCCAATTTAAAAAAATCGGCACGGAATTTGAACACTTTTCCAAAGAAAACATGCAGATGGCCAACAGGCACATGAAAAGATGCTCAACATCACTAATCATCAGGGTAACACAAATCAAAATCACAATGAGATACCACCTCACATCTATTAGAATGGTTATTATAAAAAAGACAAGAAATAAGTGTTAGTGAAGATATGGAGAAGAGGGGACTCTTGTACAATGTTGGTGGGAATTTAAATTGGTGCAGCCACTGTGGAAAACAGTATGGAGATTCCTCAAAAAATTAAAAATAGAACTACCATATGATCCAGCAATTTCACTCTTGGGTATTTATCTGAGGAAACAAAAATACCAATTCAGAGAGATATGTGTACTCCTATGTTCACTGCAGCATTATTTACAATAGCCAAGTAAGGAAACAACCTAAATAACTATCAATGAATGAATGGATAAAGAAGTGGTACGTATATGAAGTGGAATACAATTCAGCTGTGAATAAGGAAAAAATCTTGCCATTTGTAACTACACAATGGACTTTAAAGGTATTATGCTAAGGGAAATAAGTCACACAGAAAAAGACAAATACAATGTCATTTTACTTATATGTGGACTCCAGAAACAAAACAAATAAACAAGCAAAACAAAACAAACCTCACAGATACAGAGAACAGAACAGTTGTTGTTTGAGGGGAGGGTGTTTGGGGGCGGGGGGGGGGGAGGGAAAATAGATGAAAGGGTTAGGCAAGAGGTACAAACTTCCAATTATAAAATAAATCATGGGAATGTAATGCAAAAAAGTATGTATGAATTTGAAGATTTTAGCAAGAATTTCTAAGATATACAAATAATTTCTTTGCTGGAGCCATTATTTTTGGTAGTCATTCTCTATCCAGTTTGTTCCTATATCTTTTTACTTTTCTTACTGTATTATATACAATTAACGTTCTGCCCCATACTATTAACTATTAGCAAAAATATGGTCATTTTATTTATTTTGGATATTTATTATAGGCTAAAAATGTTATTTTTCATAATCCTCCAGGTATACAGTGCAATATAAAATGAATAATAATTAACTGAGTAGTTTCTGGTGAAGTATATCATGAACAATTTGAACAGTATCTTTATCATACCTTATTTGGATTTTAAATGGTTTGAACTCAAATGAGTAAGATCTGAATGTGGGGCAATTTCATCTTTAATAAGCCTTTAGATTAATTTTTAAGTACATTTTTCTGTCATGTAAAATAACATATCTAAAACAAGAAATAATTAGTAAACTTCAATTATCTGATTTACTGTTTTATGTAAATCAGTAGAAAAACTGATAATTCCATTTGCCATTTTAGTGAGCACTGGTATTATTAGCCAAAATTCTTTGCCTTAGACTATGCTATTAGTTACTACGCCTTGCTATTAATCTTTTATTTTTTTTTATTTTTTTTTATATGAAGTTTATTGACAAATTGGTTTCCATACAACACCCAGTGCTCATCCCAAAAGGTGCCCTCCTCAATACCCATCACCCACCCGCCCCTCCCTCCCACCCCCCATCAACCCTCAGTTTGTTCTCAGTTTTTAACAGTCTCTTATGCTTTGGCTCTCTCCCACTCTAACGTCCTTTTTTTTTTTTTTTCCTTCCCCTCCCCCATGGGTTCCTGTTAAGTTTCTCAGGATCCACATAAGAGTGAAACCATATGGTATCTGTCTTTCTCTGTATGGCTTATTTCACTTAGCATCACACTCTCCAGTTCCATCCACGTTGCTACAAAAGGCCATATTTCATTTTTTCTCATTGCCACGTAGTATTCCATTGTGTATATATACCACAATTTCTTTATCCATTCATCAGTTGATGGACATTTAGGCTCTTTCCATAATTTGGCTATTGTTGAGAGTGCTGCTATGAACATTGGGGTACAAGTGCCCCTATGCATCAGTACTCCTGTATCCCTTGGGTAGATTCCTAGCAGTGCTATTGCTGGGTCATAGGGTAGGTCTATTTTTAATTTTCTGAGGAACCTCCACACTGCTTTCCAGAGCGGCTGCACCAATTTGCATTCCCACCAACAGTGCAAGAGGGTTCCCGTTTCTCCACATCCTCTCCAGCATCTATAGTCTCCTGATTTGTTCATTTTGGCCACTCTGACTGGCGTGAGGTGATACCTGAGTGTGGTTTTGATTTGTATTTCCCTGATAAGGAGCGACGCGGAACATCTTTTCATGTGCCTGTTGGCCATCTGGATGTCTTCTTTAGAGAAGTGTCTATTCATGTTTTCTGCCCATTTCTTCACTGGGTTATTTGTTTTTCGGGTGTGGAGTTTGGTGAGCTCTTTATAGATTTTAGATACTAGCCCTTTGTCCGATATGTCATTTGCAAATATCTTTTCCAATTCCGTTGGTTGCCTTTTAGTTTTGTTGGTTGTTTCCCTTGCTGTGCAGAAGCTTTTTATCTTCATAAGGTCCCAGTAATTCACTTTTGCTTTTAATTCCCTTGCCTTTGGGGATGTGTCGAGTAAGAGATTGCTACGGCTGAGGTCAGAGAGGTCTTTTCCTGCTTTCTCCTCTAAGGTTCTGATGGTTTCCTGTCTCACATTTAGGTCCTTTATCCATTTTGAGTTTATTTTTGTAAATGGTGTGAGAAAGTGGTCTAGTTTCAACCTTCTGCATGTTGCTGTCCAGTTCTCCCAGCACCATTTGTTAAAGAGGCTGTCTTTTTTCCATTGGATGTTCTTTCCTGCTTTGTCAAAGATGAGTTGGCCATATGTTTGTGGGTCTAGTTCTGGGGTTTCTATTCTATTCCATTGGTCTGTGTGTCTGTTTTTGTGCCAATACCATGCTGTCTTGATGATGACAGCTTTGTAGTAGAGGCTGAAGTCTGGGATTGTGATGCCTCCTGCTTTGGTCTTCTTCTTCAAAATTCCTTTGGCTATTCGGGGCCTTTTGTGGTTCCATATGAATTTTAGGATTGCTTGTTCTAGTTTCGAGAAGAATGCTGGTGCAATTTTGATTGGGATTGCATTGAGTGTGTAGATAGCTTTGGGTAGTATTGACATTTTGACAATATTTATTTTTCCAATCCATGAGCAGGGAATGTCTTTCCATTTCTTTAAATCTTCTTCAATTACCTTCATAAGCTTTCTATAGTTTTCAGCATACAGATCCTTTACATCTTTGGTTAGATTTATTCCTAGGTATTTTATGCTTCTTGGTGCAATTATGAATGGGATCAGTTTCTTTATTTGTCTTTCTGTGGCTTCATTGTTAGTGTATAAGAATGCAACTGATTTCTGTACATTGATTTTGTATCCTGCAACTTTGCTGAATTCATGTATCAGTTCTAGCAGACTTTTGGTGGAGTCTATCGGATTTTCCATGTATAATATCATGTCATCTGCAAAAAGCGAAAGCTTGACTTCATCTTTGCCAATTTTGATGCCTTTGATTTCCTTTTGTTGTCTGATTGCTGATGCTAGCACTTCCAGCACTATGTTAAACAACAACGGTGAGAGTGGGCATCCCTGTCGTGTTCCTGATCTCAGGGAAAAAGCTCTCAGTTTTTCCCCGTTGAGGATGATGTTAGCTGTGGGCTTTTCATAAATGGCTTTTATGATCTTTAAGTATGTTCCTTCTATCCCGACTTTCTCAAGGGTTTTTATTAAGAAAGGGTGCTGGATTTTGTCAAAGGCCTTTTCTGCATCGATTGACAGGATCATATGGTTCTTCTCTTTTTTTTTGTTAATGTGATGTATCACGTTGATTGATTTGCGAATGTTGAACCAGCCCTGCATCCCAGGAATGAATCCCACTTGATCATGGTGAACAATGCTTTTTATATGCTGTTGAATTCGATTTGCTAGTATCTTATTGAGAATTTTGGCATCCATATTCATCAGGGATATTGGCCTGTAGTTCTCTTTTGTTACTGGGTCTCTGTCTGGTTTAGGAATCAAAGTAATACTGGCTTCATAGAATGAGTCTGGAAGTTTTCCTTCCCTTTCTATTTCTTGGAATAGCTTGAGAAGGATAGGTATTATCTCTGCTTTAAACGTCTGGTAGAACTCCCCTGGGAAGCCATCTGGTCCTGGACTCTTATTTGTTGGGAGATTTTTGATAACCGATTCAATTTCTTCGCTGGTTATGGGTCTGTTCAAGCTTTCTATTTCCTCCTGATTGAGTTTTGGAAGAGTGTGGGTGTTCAGGAATTTGTCCATTTCTTCCAGGTTGTCCAATTTGTTGGCATATAATTTTTCATAGTATTCCCTGATAATTGTTTGTATCTCTGAGGGATTGGTTGTAATAATTCCATTTTCATTCATGATTTTATCTATTTGGGTCATCTCCCTTTTCTTTTTGAGAAGCCTGGCTAGAGGCTTGTCAATTTTGTTTATTTTTTCAAAAAACCAACTCTTGGTTTCGTTGATCTGCTCTACAGTTTTTTTAGATTCTATATTGTTTATTTCTGCTCTGATCTTTATTATTTCTCTTCTTCTGCTGGGTTTAGGCTGCCTTTGCTGTTCTGCTTCTATTTCCTTTAGGTGTGCTGTTAGATTTTGTATTTGGGATTTTTCTTGTTTCTTGAGATAGGCCTGGATTGCAATGTATTTTCCTCTCAGGACTGCCTTCGCTGCGTCCCAAAGCGTTTGGATTGTTGTATTTTCATTTTCGTTTGTTTCCATATATTTTTTGATTTCTTCTCTAATTGCCTGGTTGACCCACTCATTCGTTAGTAGGGTGTTCTTTAACCTCCATGCTTTTGGAGGTTTTCCAGACTTTTTCCTGTGGTTGATTTCAAGCTTCATAGCATTGTGGTCTGAAAGTATGCATGGTATAATTTCAATTCTTGTAAACTTATGAAGGGCTGTTTTGTGACCCAGTATATGATCTATCTTGGAGAATGTTCCATGTGCACTCGAGAAGAAAGTATATTCTGTTGCTTTGGGATGCAGAGTTCTAAATAGATCTGTCAAGTCCATCTGATCCAGTGTCTCATTCAGGGCCCTTGTTTCTTTATTGACCGTGTGTCTAGATGATCTATCCATTTCTGTAAGTGGGGTGTTAAAGTCCCCAGCAATTACCACATTCTTCTCAATAAGGTTGCTTCTGTTTATGAGTAATTGTTTTATATATTTGGGGGCTCCGGTATTCGGCGCATAGACATTTATAATTGTTAGCTCTTCCTGATGGATAGACCCTGTAACTATTATATAATGTCCTTCTTCATCTCTTGTTACAGCCTTTAATTTAAAGTCTAGTTTGTCTGATATAAGTATGGCTACTCCAGCTTTCTTCTGGCTTCCAGTAGCATGATAAATAGTTCTCCATCCCCTCACTCTCAATCTAAAGGTGTCCTCAGGTCTAAAATGAGTCTCTTGTAGACAGCAAATAGATGGGTCTTGTTTTTTTATCCATTCTGATACCCTATGTCTTTTGGTTGGCGCATTTAATCCATTTACATTCAGTGTTATTATAGAAAGATACGGGTTTAGAGTCATTGTGATGTCTGTATGTTTTATGCTTGTAGTGATGTCTCTGGTACTTTGTCTCACAGGGTCCCCCTTAGGATCTCTTGTAGGGCTGGTTTAGTGGTGACAAATTCCTTCAGTTTTTGTTTGTTTGGGAAGACCTTTATCTCTCCTTCTATTCTAAATGACAGACTTGCTGGATAAAGGATTCTCGGCTGCATATTTTTTCTGTCTAGCACCCTGAAAATCTCGTGCCAATTCTTTCTGGCCTGCCAAGTTTCAAAAGAGAGATCAGTCACGAGTCTTATAGATCTCCCTTTATATGTGAGGGCACGTTTACCCCTTGCTGCTTTCAGAATTTTCTCTTTATCCTTGTATTTTGCCAGTTTCACTACGATATGTCGTGCAGAAGATCGATTCAAGTTACGTCTGAAGGGAGTTCTCTGTGCCTCTTGGATTTCAATGCCTTTTTCCTTCCCCAGTTCAGGGAAGTTCTCAGCTATTATTTCTTCAAGTACCCCTTCAGCACCTTTCCCTCTCTCTTCCTCCTCTGGGATACCAATTATGCGTATATTATTTCTTTTTAGTGTATCACTTAGTTCTCTAATTTTCCCCTCATACTCCTGGATTTTTTTATCTCTCTTTTTCTCAGCTTCCTCTTTTTCCATAACTTTATCTTCTAGTTCACCTATTCTCTCCTCTGCCTCTTCCATCCGAGCCGTGGTGGTTTGCATTTTGTTTTCCATTTCCTTTAAAGCATTTTTCAGCTCCTCGTGACTGTTCCTTAGTCCCCTGATGTCTGTAGCAAGAGAGTCTCTGCTGTCCTGTATGCTGTTTTCCAGCCCAGCGATTAATTTTATGACTATTATTCTAAATTCACTTTCTGTTATATTATTTAAATCCTTTTTGATCAGCTCATTAGCTGTTGTTATTTCCTGGAGATTCTTCTGAGGGGAATTCTTCCGCTTGGTCATTTTGGATAGTCCCTGGTGTGGTGAGGGCCTGCAGGGCACTTCCCCTGTGCTGTGGTGTATAACTGGAGTTGGTGGGCG
Source organism: Lynx rufus (assembly GCF_022079265.1). Taxonomy (NCBI): domain Eukaryota; kingdom Metazoa; phylum Chordata; class Mammalia; order Carnivora; family Felidae; genus Lynx; species Lynx rufus. Next base: position 46,636,968 of record NW_025814834.1, read on the forward strand.
GGGCCGCAGTCCGACCTGATGTCTGCCCCCAGCCCACCGCTGGGGCCACAGTCAGACTGGTGTGTGCCTTCTCTTCCCCTCTCCTAGGGGCGGGATTCACTGTGGGGTGGCGTGGCCCGTCTGGGCTACTTGCACACTGCCAGGCTTGTGATGCTGGGGATCTGGCGTATTAGCTGGGGTGGGAAGGCAAGGTGCACGGCGGCAGGGGGGGCAGGCTTAGCTCGCTTCTCCTTAGGTGATCCACTTCAGGAGGGGCCCTGTGCAGCCGGAGGGAGTCAGATCGCTGCCGGAGGTTTGGCTCCGCAGAAGCACAGAGTTGGGTGTTCGCGCGGAGCGAGCAAGTTCCCTGGCAGGAACCGGTTCCCTTTGGGATTTTGGCTGGGGGATGGGCGGGGGAGATGGCGCTGGCGAGCGCCTTTGTTCCCCGCCAAACTGAGCTCTGTCGTCCAGGGGCTCCGCAGCTCACCCTCCCTTTGTCCTCCAGCCTTCCCGCTTTCCGAGCAGAGCTGTTAACTTATGACCTCCCAGACGCTAAGTCGCGCTTGCTGTCGGAACACAGTCCGTCAGGCCCCTCCGCTTTTGCAAGCCGGACTCGCGGGCTCTGCTTGGCCGGCGAGCCGCCCCTCCGCCCCGGCTCCCTCCCGCCAGTCCGTGGAGCGCGCACCGCCTCGCCGCCCTTCCTACCCTCTTCCGTGGGCCTCTCGTCTGCACTTGGGTCCGGTGACTCTGTTCTGCTAATCCTCTGGCGGTTTTCTGGGTTATTTAGGCAGGTGTAGGTGGAATCTAAGTGATCAGCAGGACGCGCGGTGAGCCCAGCGTCCTCCTACGCCGCCATCTTCCCCACTCCTGCTATTAATCTTTTATTATGTGAATAGTATATATTAAGCATTACTGTGGAATATATATTAAGTTTATGTTTCTGCCAGTAAGAAGCTATAGTGGATACTTTTGGTTACCCAAGATACAATGGACTTCCTCCTCTTCACAAAATTCTGTTGTTTTATGTTTTCTTTCCAGATATCTGCCTTCCCATCAGTGCTATAGAGTCATCCTAATTAGTAAACCACCTCAGGCCTTGCATTCTCCTTGTGATCAGGGTGTTAAGCCTCAAATTAAGAAGGGAAGGAATGTTAGTTCATTATTGGAAATGAAATTTTCTCTTCTGCTGTATACAAACAAGAAAGCGTAGAGCCTCCATTACCACTACCACTGGTAGGCACTTGTGACAATAGTTAACTAGCCTGAGCATGAAGTTGAGTTCACTGATGGTGACAGAAAGCGTTGACTGACAAGAAGATTCACAAGGATGGGACTAGAGTAAAGCAAGTGAAGCTCCGCATGCACAAATTTTAAGGAGATACTTCATACTTGCACAACCCTAGTTCAGGCCTTGACTCTTGGGACCCCAAATGACAATGTTTGCAAATCTACATTTAATTGCAGAAAAAAGACACAATACAGAAACACTATTACAAATCTTTATCACAACCAAAGGCTTCCTCAAGGCCAGGAGTCAAGAGATACCAAGTTCAAACTCAAACTCTCTGCTCTCCAAGGGCCTTACTGATAGGCTTTCTCTCTTGGATTGAGAACCACCTGACATGTACATGGACAGAAGAAGGATGCCCAAAGTACTTCCAGCTGGGGTTTCTTATACTCTGCTGATCACCTAAGCATAGCCTTGCTCTATAACTGACTCAGTGGGAAAACCTTCCGGAAGTCTCAGGAAATGTCTTAAGTCTTTTTTTTTTTAAATGTTTATTTTTATTTTTGAGACAGAGAGAGACAGAGCATGAACGGGGGAGGGTCAGAGAGAGGGAGACGCAGAATCCGAAGCAGGCTCCAGGCTCTGAGCTGTCAGCACAGAGCCCGACGCGGGGCTCGAACTCACAGACGGTGAGATCATGACCTGAGCCGAAGTCGGAAGCTCAACCGACTGAGCCACCCAGGCGTCCCGGAAATGTCTGAAGTCTTAAGACCAGGTGCATATCATCAATCTCACTGTTATCTATAAACAATGCTGACAAGCTTGTACACATAATCTGAAATCATGATTACAAAGCTATACTCTTAATCAGTATGTTTCATGTCTTGACTAGAATTCACTCCCATGGAGGTACAATTCTTATGTAAGTAAAGCAACTGAGGCCAATTCCAGGTTTGCTGGAATGTCTACCCTAGGTAGACAGACATCTGATTGTGTGATGACATCACTAAGATGCTAAACAACCATCTCTGGTTAAAAGAGATCTCTCTCTCTCTCTCTCTCTCTCTCTCTCTCTCTATCTCTATGTATTTTACTATTTAAACAGGTTGATAAGGAGCTTCTCTTTTGACAGCTCAAAGTATCCTAGCTTATACAGGAGAACACTCCTTTAGCTGCAGTGATTTGAGGGGAAAATGGGTGAATGAAAAAATGGGCATAGTATCAACCAAGAGAAAGGCTCTAGTTAGGCAACCATTGACTCCAGTATAACCCAATACCTCTTTGGTACTCTTACCTAGGAGAAAAGTCTTTTTTAAAAATATTTATTTATTTGAAAGAGAGTGTGTGTGTGAGAGAGAGAGAGAGCGGGGGAGAGGGGGGAGAGAGAGAGAAACCCAAGCAGGTTCTGCACTGTCAGTACAGAGTCTAATGCAGAGCTTGATCTCACGGTTCGTGAGATCATGACCTGAGCTGAAATCAAGACTGGGACTCTTTTTTTTTTTTTTTTTTGTATATATGAAATTTATTGACAAATTGGTTTCCATACAACACCCAGTGCTCATCCCAAAAGGTGCCCTCCTCAATACCCATCACCCACCCTCCCCTCCCTCCCACCCCCCATCAACCCTCAGTTTGTTCTCAGTTTTTAACAGTCTCTTATGCTTTGGCTCTCTCCCACTCTAACCTCTTTTTTTTTTTTTTTCCCTCCCCTCCCCCATGGGTTCCTGTTAAGTTTCTCAGGATCCACATAAGAATGAAACCATATGGTATCTGTCTTTCTCTGTATGGCTTATTTCACTTAGCATTACACTCTCCAGTTCCATCCACGTTGCTACAAAAGGCCATATTTCATTTTTTCTCATTGCCACGTAGTATTCCATTGTATATATAAACCACAATTTCTTTATCCAACATCAGTTGATGGACATTTAGGCTCTTTCCATAATTTGGCTATTGTTGACAGTGCTGCTATGAACATTGGGGTACAAGTGCCCCTATGCATCAGTACTCCTGTATCCCTTGGGTAGATTCCTAGCAGTGCTATTGCTGGGTCATAGGGTAGGTCTATTTTTAATTTTCTGAGGAACCTCCACACTGCTTTCCAGAGCGGCTGCACCAATTTGCATTCCCACCAACAGTGCAAGAGGGTTCCCGTTTCTCCACATCCTCTCCAGCATCTATAGTCTCCTGATTGGTTCATTTTGGCCACTCTGACTGGCGTGAGGTGATACCTGAGTGTGGTTTTGATTTGTATTTCCCTGATAAGGAGCGACGCGGAACATCTTTTCATGTGCCTGTTGGCCATCTGGATGTCTTCTTTAGAGAAGTGTCTATTCATGTTTTCTGCCCATTTCTTCACTGGGTTATTTGTTTTTCGGGTGTGGAGTTTGGTGAGCTCTTTATAGATTTTAGATACTAGCCCTTTGTCCGATATGTCATTTGCAAATATCTTTTCCCATTCCGTTGGTTGCCTTTTAGTTTTGTTGGTTGTTTCCTTTGCTGTGCAGAAGCTTTTTATCTTCATAAGGTCCCAGTAATTCACTTTTGCTTTTAATTCCCTTGCCTTTGGGGATGTGTCGAGTAAGAGATTGCTACGGCTGAGGTCAGAGAGGTCTTTCCTGCTTTCTCCTCTAAGGTTTTGATGGTTTCCTGTCTCACATTTAGGTCCTTTATCCATTTTGAGTTTATTTTTGTAAATGGTGTGAGAAAGTGGTCTAGTTTCAACCTTCTGCATGTTGCTGTCCAGTTCTCCCAGCACCATTTGTTAAAGAGGCTGTCTTTTTTCCATTGGATGTTCTTTCCTGCTTTGTCAAAGATGAGTTGGCCATACGTTTGTGGGTCTAGTTCTGGGGTTTCTATTCTATTCCATTGGTCTATGTGTCTGTTTTTGTGCCAAAGACTGGGACTCTTAACTGACAGAGCCACCCAGGTGCCCCGAGAAAAATCATTTTTTTTAGAGGGAGGTGGATGTACTTCAGAAACAATCCTACCACATGTAAAATGCATTAGTATCATACGTTGTTTGGTTTTCCCTAAGTAGGTTTTGTGGAAGAACATCCTTTGATTCCAATGATCTTAAATTTTTATCTCTACCTATTCCCCTTTCTCATACTTCTATTCTGAAAACAGTTTGCATTTGGTTTCACATTTACTAATTTCATAACTGCCTAGTCAAGTTTAATTTTTCCTATAGAAATTGATTATTAAATAATAGGTTAAGCTGTTCTTTGTGTTCAGCAGAGGTCTACAAAGGGGCATCTATACATTTAAATAAGAATTTGGTTTTGGAACTACATATTCATACACTTATGACCTCTAAAATCAAACTGTACTGTTTTGATTTTAGCCTTTAGTCAATCAAACCAACTCAAATAATATTTGTAAATATTAAACAATAATTTTGCTAAAGCTGCAACTTACACATTTGTTATTTCTTATGATGTAAAATATTTCAAACTTTATGGTAAGCAAGAGCAAACTAACAAATATTTAAAAAAAACAAACCATCTACTCAAACTTTAGAAAAAAACATTTTATAAAAAGGTAATTTGGTAAGTTATGCAATGTCTGCCTGTTAGAACCAAGCAGCTGGTGGATTGGGCCTGTGCATACTTGGAAGCAGGGAGGTTTGCAATAACTCCACTGTCAGGGAATTTTAATTTCCCTTTGTGACCATGGTTTTGGTTGAAAAAATTTCTGTCAAAATTCTCTTAATGGATCCAAAGTATAAAATAATATATAGAGATAGGGAAAGTGTTGGCACTAAATCCAGACTGGGTTTTAAAAAAATAAGATCTGTAAATTACACTGCCTCATGAATTTTGAACTTTCAGAACTTGCCTGAAAATTTGGCCCCAAATAAATGTCATGAATTAAATTTTACTTGGAGCTGTTTTTTATCAAGTTGATCTGATGCCACTGTTATAAACTGACCAAATGTTTCTCTTAAAAACACCAAATGTACATGAAATGAATAGAGATATTTGAAAAAAGAATAGTCCATAGAATGGACGGATATTAACAGAAGTAGTATGTAGGGCAATATATTATTAAAGTTTTCAAACTAGAGTTATAATTGAAGTCCAATTTCAATATGGGTGTATATTATCCTATACATTCTGTGCTTTTCATTTAATGTTAAAACTGGAGTTTGATTATATTTAACTATGATATTCATATATTACATCTATGAAACTCTTAAATCTTTATTCAAAAAATGGTGATACATAATAAAACATTCTTTTTAAGTAGGAAAATAAATAACTGAAGACCTTCAAATCATGCTGAAAATAAAAATGTGTAAAAAATTACTTGGAAAGCATCATGGCATCATAAAATATGGCACTAAATTATATATCAAAAACCTGGCTTTTAGCCTAGCTTTTCCAGTGGCCATGAGATATTGGGCAAATTATATTATTTCCCTAGAATTCATGTTTCACATCATTCCCAAAAATGGATTGGACCATATACCTATTATCTCTTTCAGTTTTCTTTTTATTAAGCCTTACCTTTTATCATTTATAGATAGCTGAGATTATATATTCCACAAAGATTTCTATCATTAAACTATCCTCATGATTACAATCACTTTATATGTACCAATTTCTCAATTATTTCATATCAAATGTTGTCGAATTACCCTGACCATCCAAGCCTAGCATCACAATAGAGGCTACTCCTACTATTCCTGCTAATGCGACCCCAACACTGATACTGTTGTTTCTGCAGTTATCCAATTCTACCCTAATGTTCTTGACTCTTTTTGTTTTGTTTTGTTTTGTTTAAATACTAGTAAATATATAGTGTAATAATGATTTCAGGAATAGAATTTAGTGATTCCCAACTTACATAAAACACCCAGTGCTCATCCCAACAAGTGTCCTCCTTAATGCCCCTCACCTATTTAGCCCATCTCTCCACCCAACACACCACCAGCAACCCTCAGTTTGTTCTCTGTATTTTAAGAGCCTCTTATGGCTTGTCTCCCACTCTCTTTTTATATTATTTTTGCTTCTCTTCCCTTATGTTCATCTGTTTTGTTTCTTAAATTCCACATACCAATGATTCATATATTTGTCTTTAACCGACTTATTTTGCTTAGCATAATACCCTCCAGTTCCATCTACGTTGTTGCAAATTGCAAGATTTCATTCTTTTTGATCACCGAGTTTTATATACATATACATATATATAATATATATACATAGATATATTGTATATGTATATGTGTATATATATTATGTATATATATGTATATCCTTGTATCCTTTGGATAAAAACTTAGTAGTGCAATTGCTGGGTCATAGCATAGTTCTATTTTTAATTGAAGAACCTCCATACTGTTTTCCAGAGTGGCTGTACCAGTTTGTATTCCCACCACCAGTGCAAAAGGGTTCTCTTTTCTCCGCATCCCTGCCAACATCTGTTGTTGCCTGACTTGTTAATTTTAGCCACTCTGACAGGTGTGAGATGGTATCTCATTGTGGTTTTTATTTGTATTTTCCTGATGATGACTGATACAGAGCATTTTTTCATGTGTCTGTTAGTCATCTGGATGTCTTCTTTGGAACAGTGTCTATTCATGTCTTTTGCTGTCATTCATTTTGTCATTCATTTCTTCAGTGGATTATTTGTTTTTTTGGGTCTTGAGTTTGATAAATTCTTTATATTTGGATACTAAACCTTTACCTGATATGTCATTTGCAAATATCTTCTCCCATTGCTGATTTTTTCCTCACTGTGCAGAAGATTTTCATCTTGATGAGGTCCCAATAATTCAGTTTTACTTTTGTTTCCCTTGCCTTCAGAGACTTGTCAAGTAAGAAGTTGCTGCAGCCTAGGTCAAAGAGATTGTTGCCTTCTTTCCCCTTTAGTATTTTGATGGCCGCCTGTCTTATATTTAGGTCTTTTGTCCATTTTGAGTTTATTTTTTGTGTATGGTGTAAGAGAGTGGTCTAGGTTCATTCTTCTGCATGTCACTGTCCAGTTTTCCCAACACCATTTTCTGAAGAGACTGTCTTTTTTCCATTGGATACTCTTTCCTGCTTTGTCAAAGATTAGTTGGCCACATGTTTGTGGGCCCATTTCTGGGTTCTCTATTTTGTTCTATTGATCTGTTTCTGTTTTTGTGCGAGTACCAAACTGCCTTGATGATTACAACTTTGTAGTACATCTTGAAGTTTGGAATTGTGATGCCTCCAGGTTCGGTTTTCTCTTTTCAGGATTGCTTTGGCTATTCAGGGTCTTTTGCTATTCCACACAAATTTTAGGATCATTTGTTCTAGCTCTGTGAAGAATGCTGGTGTTATTTTTATAGGGATTGCATTGAATATGTAGATTGCTTTGGGTAGGGTAGACATTTTAACAGTATTTGTTCTTCAAATCCATGAGCATGGAATTTCCATTTTTTTGTGTGTTCTTCAATTTCTTTAATAAGCGTTCTATGTTTTTAGCATACAGACTTTTCATCTCTTTGTTTAGGTTTATTCCTAGGTATTTTATAGTTTGGTGCAACTGTAAATGGAATCAATTCTTTGATTTCTCCTTCTGCTGCTTCATTATTGGTGTATAGAAATGCAACCGATTCCTGTACATTGATTTTATATCCAGCGACTTTGCTGGATTCATGTATCAGTTCTAGCATTTTTTTGCTGGAGTCTTTTGGATTTTTCACATAGAGTATCATGTCGTCTGCAAAGAGTGAACATTTGACTTCCTCCTTGACAATTTGGATGTCTTTTATTTCTTTGTGTTGTCTGATTGCTGAGGCTAGGACTTCCAACACTATGTTTGATAACAGTGGTGAGAATAGACATCCTTGTTGTGTTCCTGATCTTAGGGGTAAAGCTCTCAGTTTTCCCCATTGAGCATGATATTAGCTGTGGGTTTTTCATATATGGTCTTTATGATCTTGAGGTATGATACTTCTATCTCTACTTTCTTGAGGGTTTTTATCAAGAAAGATGATGTATTTTGTCAAATGCTTTCCCAGTGTTTGTTGAGAGTATCATGTGGTTCTTACCCTTTCTTTTATTAATGTGATGTATCACATTGATTGATTTGTGAATACTGAACCATCCCTGAATCCCAGGAATAAATCCTACTTGATTGTCGTGAATAACTTTTTTAATGTATTATTTGATACGGTTTGCTAGCATCTTGTTAAGAATTTTTGCAACCATATTCATCAGATAAATCGGTCTACAGCTCTCCTTTTTAGTGGGGTCTTTGTCTGGTTTTGAACTAAAGTAATGTTTCCTCGTAAAATGAGTTTGGAAGTTTTCCTTACATTTCTATTTTTTGGAACAGCTTCAAAAGAATAGGTGTTAACTCTTCTTTAAATGTTTAGTAGAATTCTCCTGGAAATCCATCGGTTCTGGACTCTTGTTTGTTGGGAGATTTTTGAGTACTGATTCAATTTCTTTATTGGATATGGGTCTGTTCAAATTTTCTATTTCTTCCTGTTTCAGTTTTGATAGTTTATGTTTCTAGGAATTTGTCCATTTCTTCCAAATTGTGTAATTTGTTGGCATATAATTGCTAATAATATTCCCTTATTATTGTTTGTATTTTTGCAGTGTTGGTTGTGATCTCTCCTCTTTCATTCATGATTTTATTTATTTGGATCCTTTCCTTTTTATTTTTGATCAATATAGCTAAGGGTTTATCAATTTTGTTAAATCTTTCAAAGAACAAGTTCCTGGTTTCATTCATCTGTTCTACTGTTTTTTTTATTTGTTTTGTTTTGATAGCATTGATTTCTGCTCTACTCTTTATTATTTCCCTTCTTCTGCTGATTTGGGGCTTTATTTGCTGTTCTTTTTCCAGATCTCTTGGGTAAAAGGTTAGGTTGTATATTTGAGACCTTTCTTCCTTTTTTAGGAAGGCCTGGATTGCTATATACTTCCGATGACCACCTTTACTGCATCCCAGAGGTTTGGGGCTGTCGTGTTTTCATTTTCATTGACTTCCATGTACTTTTTCATTTCCTCTTTAATTTCTTGGTTAACCCATTCATTCTTTAGTAGGATGTTCTTTAATCTCCAAGTATTCATGGTCTTTCCAAATTGTTCTTGTGGATGATTTCAAGTTTCATAGTGTTGTGTTTTGAAAATATCCAAGGTATGATCTTGATCTTTTTGTACTCATTGAGAGCTGATTTGTGACCCAGTATGTGGTCTATTCAGGAAATGTTCTATGTGAATTCAAGAAGAATATGTATTCTGCTGCTCTAGGATGAAATGTTCTGAATATATCTGTTAAGTCTATCTGGTCCAGTTGTGTCATTCAAAGCCACTGTTTCCTTGTTGATTTTCTGTTTAGAATATCTGTCCATTGCTGTAAGGGGGTGCTGAAGTCCCCTACTATTATGGTATTGTTATCAACGTGTTTATGTTTGTGATTAACTGATTTATAGATTTGGGTTCTTTCACGCTGGAGGCACAAATATTTACAATTGTGAGATCTTTATGGATAGACTCCTTAATTCTGATATAATGTCCTTCTTCATCTCTTACTACATTCTTTATTTTAAAACCTAGTTTGTCTTATCTAAGTATGGCTACTCAAGATTTCTTTGATGACCATTAGCAAGATATGGTTCTCCATCCCCTTACTTTCAATCTGCAGGTGCCTTTAGGTCTAAAATGAGTCTCTTGTAAGCAGCATATAGATGTGTCTTGTTTTCTTATCCATTTTGATACCCTAGGTCTTTTGATTGGAACATTTAGTCCACTGACATTTAGAGTGAGTACTGAAAGATACTAATTTAGTGCAATTGCGTTGTCTGTAGAGTTGGTGTTTTTGGTGATGTTTTCTGGTCCTTTCTAGTCTTTGTTACTTTTGTTTTTGTTTTGTTTTGTTTTGTCTTTTCTCTACTCAAAGAGTCCCCCTTAAAATTTCATGCAGGGATGGTTTAGTGGTTATGAACTCCTTTAGTTTTTGTTTGTCTGGGAAACTCTTTATTTCTTTTATTTTATCCTTGCTGTTTAAAGAATTCTTGGCTGTATATTTTTCTGATTCAGCATGTTGAATATATATCCTGCCACTCCTTTCTGGTCTACCCAGTTTCTGTGGATAGTCTGCTGTGAACCTGATCTGTCTTCCCTTATAGATTAAGGACTTTTTTCCCCTTGCTGCTTTCACAATTCTTTCCTTGTCTGTGTATTTTGTGAATTTGACTATGATATGCCTTGGTGATGGTCAGTTTTTGTTGAATCTAATGGGAGTTCTCTGTGCTTCTTGGATATTGATATATGTGTCTTTCCCCAGGTTAGGAGAATTGTGTGCTATAATTTTTTCACAAGCAGGATAACTGCTTCTCCCTGTTTGGCACACGGACCCCTCAGACCCTGCTGCCTGATCTTGGGTATTGGTTCTACTCCCTCACCAGAGCACTGCCAGGCACTGAACTCTGAAACTTCAGACTCTGTGCTCCACTGTTTATAGAATCCTGGTGGTATTGAAACCCTCTCCTTTCTTCCCATCAATGGTTTTGGGGAACAGATTTCTTGTTCAGTCCCCTGGGAGTGTTATCACTCTTTCTCTTTCTCTCCAGCACTTTCAGGAGAGTGCTTTTCCTGCACTCCAGATGAGCCACACTCTCCCCCTTTCTCTTTCTCTGTCTTCTCTCTGCAAAATGGTTCCTTATCCTCTGCAGCTTTTCTCTCCCCCATTTCACTTCTCTGCACTGTGTACCTGCCTAGTTCTGTGGCTCAAGTTATGCAGATTGTGTTAATCCTCAGATCAATTTCCTAGGTGTTCAAAATGGTTTAGTGTGATATAGCTGCATTTCAGGGATGAGACAACTCAGGGTCTCCATGCTCCTCTGCCATCTTAACTCTAAGACTTCGTGAAATTCAAATTTAATATCCAATTAATGTCTGTGGCAATGCCCCTCTTGGTAAGCCCCACAAAATATAGTGGGAGAATAATTCCTCATAAGTATACCATAGAGTTCATGGAAATGGGGTCAAATACTGAGCATCCAATACCAGATTAATATCTTCTCAAGAGTTTACTCCATTCTGTTGAATGTTTAAAATTGAAAGTAGGTTTGAATTCACATTTAGTATCCCAGAATTACGTATGTCTGACACATGACTCTACCATAGGGCAGAAGCTCCAAATGCAAATGAAGACAAACGTGGAAAAGAAAACTACAAATGCTATGGGAGCACAAAAGAAGTGATGACCTCTGCTTTGGCAAATTAGAGAAGCTGTCCGCAGGAAGTGACATTGGGGTTAGAATTTTAATGAATTGTAGCAGTTCAACAGATAGACAAACATCAGGTAGATCATTTACAGGCAGTGAGGACAGCTTGTGCTGAGGCTGAGGAATTTGACATTACTTGGTGAGCTTCAAAAAGGAAATTCAAAGGGTGTGGAAGCTGTAAAAGGGAAAATGTACAGGTAAAGAGCTTGGGAGTTAGAAAGGGATCAGGCTGTGATTGGGCTTTTTTTTTTTTTTTTTTTTTTTTTTGCCATGTCAAGGAATCTGCACATCACCTTTTAAGGCATGGAACGTTACCGAGACATTTTAGATGAAAGAAAACATGAGCTGCTTTGCAGTTCCCAAAAAAGCATGCAAGTATATGCCAGTTAAATCCTTCACAATGCCTGGAACATTCCTTAAACCTTTCCTACAAGGAATAAAAATCAAGTTGTAGATACCTTAGTGACAAAACATGATATGAACATTATGAGGTGGAAAATCTACATATTTCGAAAGATTCGGTGGATTTAGTTATACAGTTGATTCTCATTAGTTGCAGTAACTGTGCTCTAAAAAGTTGCTGTGCACAGGGAATCCGTGGACACTGAACCACTGCTCCTAGGCAAAGTACAGTGTTACGTTCCTGAAGCCTCTGGTCACATCAACCAATCAATTCATTACCTTGTTTTATATGCGTTTCTGTTTGAAGACACCTTATTTAATATATATTGTTGGTTCATTAACACTGAACTCACAGCCAACAGCACTATAAATCATGTCTGAACCTGAACAAAGCTTATCTGACACACACATTGTCTCTGTAAGGCACATCAGAGCTTTCTTGTGTTTAGGAACACTAGACAGCACTTCAGTACTATGCTTGAAGGAAATTTAAGCAGCAAAACCACTAACAAACACACAAAAATTAAAAAAAAATGCATGGCATGACTTAGACTGCACTTGTTTATTATATGAGAGCTGAAAAAAGAATGCAGAGCTTTGCCTTGTTTGACCTTAGTTGGAAATGTGTATACTGCTGCTCTGCACATGTACCAGAATGGCTGCAAAAGCACTGCAAAAATCGATTTTGAGATTGTAAATAAATTTCAGCAAGAATAAATTTTAGCAAGAATTCGCAAATATGGAATCTGTGAATAATGAGAACAGACTGTATATTTACAGTTGCTAATTTTAAGTAAACTCTATTTAAGAAAGACTTCTTTGAATTCAATAGGCGGACTATTAAAGGACATTCCTCAAACACTTGGTAGGCAAAAATTACTGTAAGTCTGCCAAAACTTAATGTAGAAAATATTGTGTTTGCATAGTATTGATTCATAGGAAAAGATACGTCTAATATAAATAATCCTGAAAAAAATGAAGAATGAATTTTCACTCTTAAACACTGAATCCAATCAGTTTTCAAGATAAAACTTTACATAATCAACATTCAAATTCAATGATATATGACAGAATTTTATCCAAGTCTTCCGAAATTTTTGTCATATGTGGCATATAAAATAGACATAAAATATTATCACTGAACATTCTCTTTATATTTCCAAAGTTGAGAGAGAAAGAAAGAAAGACCGAACTAAAGTTTTTAGTAAAAAATTAAACATATGTCACTAATTGATAACTTGGTTACTTAAATTGATTCTCAGAAGAAAGTTAATAGAAAGTGAACAATGGGTTCAATTAATGATGTTTCAGTCTCCTTTATCCTGCAAGGGCTTCTTGTTAATGTTAATCTTTGCAACAATGGCTTAACTAAAATATGCTTGCTCAGAGTAATAGCTTACTTTTGTCAGCCAAGAAATCACAACAGTAGGAGCACTGATAATACATGTTATATATGCACTAGTATCAAGTACGCAGTGTTCCTAACTAGGGTACCTTCCCTTCAAATGCTGTAAAAGCATTTTAGCTGTCAAAAATATTGACACTTACTGAAGTAATTATTCACCTTTGTAAAATTCAACTTACATTTTAGAAACAACGTAATTCATTTATATGAAAGACAAGGCTGTAATAATTTCTTCTTGGCAATCATTCCTTTACATGTTCATTTATAACTTATTCTTTTGATCTAATAATGATGTAAGTCCTCTCGCAATAGTAGAAAATCAAGAATTGGGGAAGTGTGAACAATGCGTGGTTATGTTTTAAGATTATTGCTTTGATTGGATTTTATGTTTAGCTTTCAACTTAGGTCTAGAAAGGGAAACAGTAGTTATATCCCTCTTATTACTATAAAAGAGTGAGCATCCTGGTTCTTCAATAGATATAAATACCTTCTTGTAAGTAAATCTATAAAGGGATTTTTCGGGGGTGCCTGACTGGCTCAGTTGGTGGAGCATGTGACTCTTTATCTCGAGGTCATGAGTTCAAGCTCCACCCTGGGCGTAGAGCTTTCTTTAAAAAGAAAAAAAAAAAGGTTAAAAATCTATAAAAGGATTTCTCAATTGAGTTTTCTTATACAGGTCACTGAGTGTTCTCCATTAAGCATTTATTTATTTAAGAAATCATAAAAGCAGATTCCATATATTTATTGTACTAAACTTTTAAAAAATCCCAGGGCAATAGAAGAGACAACACATATTTACAGTTTGTCATAAGTATTGTCATGAAATCATGATTTCATTCATTCTACTTCTCAACACAAAATTCTATTCCCCTAGCTCTTTTGTATTTTCATTTTATTCTCATCAGAAAATCGAATTCATAGACTCCCTTACTTTTTTTTTTTTTTTACTACCTATTGGCACTCAGATTGTTTTCATTTTCTGGGGCTGCATTCTGATCTGGGGGGTTTCATGCTTGTGAACTATTTGCTGGATCCTTTTTAAAAATAGTATAAAAATATAAATCACAAATACAAAATTGCCAGGGTTATTTACAGGGCATTGGAAGCGACCTGTACAAGGGAGGGGGCCTGCAGCTTAAACTTCATTAGCTTTAAATCACCCTCTGTTTTTGCCCTTTTCTTTCTAGGTTAGAACTGGGAGTTATCATTCAACCACATTCTAAGGAATCCAACTCTCCATCTCTCTAGCACCCACCTCCAAGAAATGAAGGAAAGATGTAGCACATAATATGACCTCGGATATTGCCACCACCAAAGGTTTATGGTCAGTAATCTGGCCTGAGTTCTCAATGCTAACAGAATTTTACAACATCCCCTTAGGACTTTCCTAGTCTTCAATGAAGGCTATTTCAAGCATTCTCCATAATCTTCAAATCTTTGATCTTGCATTTCCCATCAGGCAGCAGAAAATCTTGTCTCTTACTTTATTGGGGGAAAAACAAAAAGACAGTTTCTTTTTACCATCCCTACTTACAGGGTTGCATAGGCACTCACCCATTTTTGTTTCTTGTTACCATAGGGACTTGAAACCATAATCTGTTCTTTGGATCACTTTCCCTTCTGTCTTTAGGAGCTTCAGTTTCTCAATCATCTCTTCCCTTCCCTTCATTCTCTTCTCCTGGGTCTTTCCAATTTTATCCAGATATGGACCTGTCTGTATTCTTCCTTTTAAGATCAAGTTGTTGACTTCTTGAAAGACTTATGGATCTTAACTATATTTACTTTTTGTCCAACTCTTTTAATATGCTATTACCACCTTGTTTTTGCTTTGACTACTATGCTAAAATGGAATTATTTAAGTACTTTTATCACTAAATGCAATGAACACTTTGTTTTATGTCCTAGTTACATTTTTGGAACTCTTTAGTTTGATATTTCCATTTAACATCTCTTTGCTTTTTGTCTGTCACGCCTTTCCTCTTACCACTTTGTCTACTCTACTAAAATATCTTCTGTTGAACCTACACACATTTTATTTATTTATTTATTTATTTATTTTTTTCAACGTTTATTTATTTTTGCGACAGAGAGAGACAGAGCATGAACGGGGGAGGGGCAGAGAGAGAGGGAGACACAGAACCGGAAACAGGCTCCAGGCTCTGAGCCATCAGCCCAGAGCCCGACGCGGGGCTCGAACTCACGGACCGCGAGATCGTGACCTGGCTGAAGTCGGACGCTTAACCGACTGCGCCACCCAGGCGCCCCCCTACACACATTTTAAAAGAAGAAACATGTGTATGTGTATCTATGCATATTTATAATATATATTATTGAAATGTTTATGTAGCTAATGAGAAGAAAAAGACCTAACAGGGTAAACATTCTTTTTATAGTTATATATTATGGACAACTTTGACCTCTGAAGTTAATTTTAAAAATTATTATGAAACTAATGAATATAGGTTCTGAATATTATGTGAGATGAAAAGAAAATGTTTGTTCATTTCAAACAAAACTACTAAAATGCTTATTTTTAACAACATGATCCACACTAGACAAAATATGACGATATTCTTCTAATATTTTTCCTTATCCTATTCTTTAATACCTCTGTGATACTGGAGTAACAATTATTTTTATTTTTTAAATATTCTAATTGATCTAATAAGCAATTGAATTATAATTGCATCTTCAAATTATATATTTCATCTTGTGAGATTCTTTTAGATAATTTAATCATAGTTTAAGCTTTATCCAGGTCATGAACTATAGTGGTCAAAAGCAGATAGATATTTTATAGATAAGAGATGCTTGGATTTAATTTCTAACTCTATCACTCAGTCTTAGCTTTGAAGTCTTGTGGTCGTTACTCTTTTCAAATGTTAGAAAAAGGAAGTAGTTCCTACTTACATATGTGGTTGAGGAATAAGTGAGATAATTAGGTAACATGCTCAATTCACTCACTGACATACAGTTGGTGTTACAAGGGGGCTCAGGTTAAATTTGTTTTTAATAGGGGCATCTGGGTGGCTCAGTCGGTTAAGCGGCTGACTTCGGCTGGGGTCATGATCAGGCGGTCCGTGAGTTGGAGCCCTGCCTCGGGCTCTGTGCTGACAGCTCAGAGCCTGGAGCCTGTTTCAGATTCTGTGTCTCCCTCTCTCTGACCCCCGTTCATGCTCTGTCTCTCTCTGTCTCAAAAATAAATAAACGTTAAAATTTTTTTTTAAATTTGTTTTCAATACAGAATAGTATATGTCAGTTATACCTCAATAATAAATAAATAAATAAATAAATAAATAAATAAATAAATAAAATTGTTGATTTTGCTATTTTCCTAAGTTATAATTAACTTAAATTTAACGATCACAAAAATGTGTAAATCTGATACCAGGAGGGAATATTTTCTTGCATCATTCACCTCTTCTTGCACTCAAGACACCTATTACCATTGATTGTGTCTGGGTTTACAATTCAAAATTTTAAACGCAGTGATTATTTACTGCATGGCTGTTTTGTACCAAGAATTGTACTCATTTGAGAGACTATCATTCTAGATCTAGACCTCATACAGCTCTCACAGTACTGTAGTAATTTACAATATAAATGCAGTCTTAAAATTCACTCATTTATGCAGTGAGAAATTGAGGCATCGACTAAAATGATTTGATTTATTAAGGGATTGCGATGTACTTATATTGTTTATATTTCTTATATTATTTAGTTTCTTTTACGACCATGACTTAAATATTAATAGCAACTTCCATATTTCAACTTTCATGAAATAGAACAAATTTGACTATGGTGGTGTCTAAAACTGAACACCTAAAACATATCAAGGTCTAAAAATGGTTTTGTTATATCCTCCAAATATTGATTATGCTCAAGGTAAACCTGTGCTTATGAAATGTTAAGCGAACGAGTGGCCACCAGGGTTCCACAGTGTTTTGGGAATCTATCATCTTGCATGCTCGTTGAGAAAGTACATAAATCATTTACAATCCAACTTTAATTTGCAGCAAACCCTTGACTATCAAAAAGTTATTTCTGTGGTTTACATATGACATAGAATTCTAGACTCAAAAAGCTTTACATTTTATTTACCTACTCCCAAGTCTTCTCATAAAGAAATTAATTCCTAACAGATGTTTAATTTTAAAATTAAACAAAAGAAGCCAGTGTCTAATGATTTTGTCAAAACTTATAAAAGTCAAGAAAAATATGCAGGACTCCTTTGATGGCCTTTCCCATAAAAAGATGGGGGGAAATTGGAGAGATAAGATGGTTGGCTTTATTGGAGAATGTATTATTTATAAAAATAGGCATTATTTCTATTAGTTTCCCCTCCCAAAGCCAAGAGAAGCTGATAACAAAAGAATTACTCAAAAAGTTTGGATGTGTTGGTAAGAAGGAAGATACTGTTCTTTATCATTGACAGGAATGCCAGCTTACACGGAATTGCTAACTTGATCCAGTTCTACCAGAAGACCAAAGAGCCTTGGAGAAGACAGTGTGGTAGAATCACAGGCTCCACTGGAACAACAACCACCTAAAATAGGAATCCTTCTCTTGTGCTTACGGTCCCCAGATCTGGGAACCCAAATAGCAGATGATATTGAGGGATGTAAAGCCAGCCAGAGGTATTTACAGTTTTGGGGGGAAAAACCCTACCTATCCAAGTAATAAGGCTTGGGTTCCAAGTTGGGAGTCACCAGACAAATAAGTCTCACCGGAGTTCAGTCTGGCTAGGTAAGGATCATAGTTCTTTTCTTTGCCTGTCCCTATGGGCTTCTGCCTACACTAAGCCTACAGAAAACAAAATAAATCATGGCAGTGGTAACCAAAAGAAAAGGGACTGCGACCTGCCACAGGCCATGACTGACATCAAAACCTATCTTCCTTCTCCCCTCCTTTCTTCAACACCAGAGGATAAGTATAGAGAAGTAGGAAATAAGAGAGCACACCCCAGCTCTCTTGCCTATCCTTCAAAGACCAGTCACCAGTCTAGCTTTCTCTGAGTAGTAGCAGACACTTCAATTAAATGAGATTTCACTTTAAAATGGAGAGAACAAATATTTAACTGAAAAGAGACTGGTTTTCTACAGAAAGCGGCCATAACATTTCAAAATTGGACATAATTGTCAAAAGAACCAGATATCTGGTTAAACAGAACATATTTGGTAGCAATTACTATAAAAACAAAATGTGCATATTTCTCTCAAAATGGATTGATATTCCTAACTGGAGTTGTTAGAGAAATAATAACATGTTAAGGCTGTTTTTCTGTCTCATACTCTCTTTTTCCCTCTCTAGTGGTTATGGTGGTGTGATATACACCCAACGTATATATGTGTGCACGGGGGTAAGGAGAAAGAAAGAGAAAACCTTCTTGTAGTAGCAGCTACTTCACTCAAAAGATCTAGTGAACAAAAGAGCTCTTTATGTTTCTATATAGCACAGAGTATTTTGAAGTGGCAGAGCAGATATGGGAAAAGCGCATTTCTGTGGCACTGTGCCTGCCCTCTTCCTAGGGACTTTTAAGCAAGTCGCCTTATGGATTTAATGTGGGTAGAAAACCAGCAGGATGCCTAATCCCTAGTGTGATCACAACTAGCATAATGCAGTTTGTAAGATATTATTTTGAATACTAATGTCATAGATCTAAATCATACCTGTATGTATTCCTTTGCCTTTCTGTAATTAGAACAAGGTCATTTTGGAAAATCACCAGTAATACTATGCAATTACCTAAGAAATACACACATACATACATATATATATATGTATATATACATATATATATATGAATGATATATACATATTTTTTCCATTCATGTTAGACTTAAATTTCTTCTCTGATATAATTTAAGTTAGTCTCTTATGTGCCTAGAAAGATTTCTTCAGTTTGTGCCTGAATTGACCTTCTCTGAACCAAATAACCATATCAACTTCAAAGCATGTTGAACTGCTGACACAATTACTATGTCACAGCACTGAGCATTTACTTGGAATTGAAAACAGGATGAGATACAGTTGGCTTCAGTAATCCAACTGTGTGCAGAGTCTAAAGTGAGACAAATTGCCTATGCAGCTTAAATCTTTCTCACTGGAGATAACGGGCTATTTATCATAACTATATCAATTAACAAGAAATAGACAACAGTATCATAGAAATCATAATGATCAATTTTTAATTTCACAGCTTTTAATTATTTGGAGTCACTAACAACAAGTGAGAAGAAAACTTAAGTTCCTTTTATTAGGGTGGTTCAAACACAAGTGACACTAGGACTAAGTTAAAAGAATGAGTCACCTGTGCAGCAAAAGAACCAATTTCCATTTGCTAACGTGATGTCAGGAAAGTCTGTTGGCCAGCCTGAGTGCTGTCATACTTAGAGCCAGTTGTCAGGCTAAATTAACAGAACCATTTTTCTTTCCCTTCGATGAACTGTTTATAGCTCTCCAAGAAGAACAGCATTGAGATGCATTGTACTTTAATGGGAAGAGGTTAAAGGTTTAAAGGCTGTGGAGCCAGCAATTTTGAATGTGTAGGATTTTTCTTTCCCCTTTTTAACACTACAACATAAAAATGACATGTATTATAAAGTAATATATGTATCATAATAAAAATAATGGCACATTTAAAGAATAATGGATATATAAACACGCACACACACATATACACACACGTTCCTCTTTTCCTATCATTTCCACACTGATCCAAAACTCTTCCTAGAAATAACTGATGTGATCAGCTTATGGTACTGCATTCCTTTCGTACTTTTTTGTCAATCTTTCATTTTAACATCTCTATAGCCTTTCATTCTATTAAGACCATATGGTAATTTACCTAACAAGTCCCTTATAGTCATTGACGTTGTTTCTAGTTTCTCACCATCACCCCTATACCCCCTAAAATGCCACACACACAAAAAAACATACTGATAGAAAAAAAAGTACCAGTTTGAATGTCAGTTTTGCCATCCCCTAGATATGTGACTTTGGGTGAGTTATTTAGTCTTTTCAAACCTCAGTTTTCTTATTTGTAAAGCATGGAGAACATCCCGCTAATCAGTACTGTGGTAGGAACTAAATGAGATGATGCTAACATGACACCAGCTTGACATGAGTGTGAATCCTGCCATATGTGTGTGTGTGTGTGTTTACATATATATATGTATATATATATTGACTTTATAAAAATGAGAAAACACACAAACACGCATTTTATGGAGAACAAAAGGTAATACAATACCATAGATTTTAGCGGAGAATTATGAACACAAATCATAGTATGAATTGATAATTTTTGACCAGTCATTTTACAAATGAGATTTCTTGATCTTAATACTAATATATCTGAGCAAGGAGTCGTGGATGGCCAATATTCATGTATTTCTGAGAGAATGCTCTGATTATACTGATGTCTTTTCAAAATGTATGAAGAGACAAGTTTGAAGAAAAAAGGGCAAAAGCAATTTCCAAAATTAAGCTTAATAGTGGGACAAAGTAAAAAAAAATACACTCTGCATAGTGTCAGCTCTCAGCTGATATAGATTGGAGACACTTCACAGAAACACATATAATCATCAGAATGTTATTTATAAAGCCTATTTCGCTCATTTTGAAAATAGAGATACCTTTGTAATTGGGGGGGTATAAGTCTTATTTTATAATCTATATAAAATTCTTATTTTACCTCGAATAATGATAAATAAAATGCTTGAGATCTTCTTAGACTCATGGTAATATATCCATACTGAAAAATATGGTTATATGGAATGCCTGGGTGGATGAGTCAGTTAAGTGTCTGACTTTGGCTTAGGTCATAATCTCGCAGTTTGGGAGTTTGAGCCCTGTGTTGGACTCTGTGCGGACAGCTTAGAGCCTGGAGGCTGTTTTGAATTTTGTGTCTCCTTCTTTCTCTGCCCTCCTCCACTCGCACTCTGTCTCTCGCTCTCTCAAGAATAAATAAAACATTAAAAAATACTATGGCTATAGATGTGAGCAACTCAAAAATCTTTTCAAAGATAATTTCTTTTTTCTCTAGAATGATTATGAAATCTACTCAAAGAATCATGTGGCATAAAAATATTTTTATGTTTGAGGTAAATTAATAATCTGTATGCTGTTATTATGTATACAATATAGTCCTTAAAACATACAATTTAAGGATATTATGTATATTAATTAAATTTTAGAAATGAGGCTTTGCCTGAAAACTTGAGGTAAAAATATCATTTGAACAGAACACAATGATTATTATGCAGGCAACTAACTTTATTCTTTTCTATAGTGCAATAATCGAATACTTTAATAAGAAATTGGACTCCAATTGCAAGGAGTTAAAATGATTACTGTTCTTTTCTAGATGAAGAAAGAATGGGTTATATGGTGTGTTTACTACCCCACTACTTGGTGGCACTTAACTTTGCGCACGTCTCTGATGCATGTAGCATTTTTGCTTCCATTTCTCTTCTGCTGAGTACCTTTGCCCCTCTTCCCTAGGATCCCACTCAGACGCCTTCACTTCCTATCCTCATATCATTTTCCCAAGAGCTTTTCTGTGTCTTCTCCCAATGAGCTGAGCCTTTTGTGATCATGACCATGAAGCAGTTTGGACATGTGTGCATATTGGAGGCAAAAACATGGGAGGAAAGAAAGCAGATGCATCCTTAGAAAAGGCTTCCCACTTATTATTTCAAAAGTTCATATACATCTCTTGGTATGTCTTAAGAAGCTTAGATTTCCTTAGTATTTTACGTAAGATAACAATTTATCACACAAACTTGGACACTTTTAGGGTGAAAGGAGGTACTAACCACAAGGAACACTGGGACAACAGGCATTAACCAAGGCTGTCTAAACAAACTATGACATATGTTCACCCTAATTTTAACTTTACATTTGCTTTTCAAAATTATTCAATTAAAACATATAAAGGAATAACCCTCAAACTCAAAGGGACTATTATAATTAATGGTAAAGTAATTTTGTGATAACATCAGTTTGCCTTCCTAGAAAATAAATCATCTTAGTTATTTAATTTCCTACAAGAAAGGAATACATCTCATTATTAATAATAATACAAAAGGCATCTGAGTAAATTTAGTGTCCTAGGGAAATAGTAAATAATGTTGAAGCACTAAGGAAAAAATTTTGATGTATTCCTTGATTTTGATTTAAGTAAAATTAAGCTAAATGTAATTTTTATGGGTCACTATTTTAAAGTCAAAATCTGTGAGCTACTATAGCAATTTTTGTTACTTCTCTCAATTATAGTACAAAGTCCATGTTTTGACATACCACCACATTTTACTTGATGTATTTATGTTGAGACCAGAATATTTTATTCAACTAAAGGAAAAGTAGAAAAATGTTTAATAATACATATAGTGCAAACACTGCAATCTGTACTTGAAATATAGAGTAAAATATGATTACTTCTAAAATTAATCTTCAAACTTAGATGCATTTTATGACTGCCAATTTGGTCCATGTTTATTCATTGATTTTCCAAATTTTTCCTTTCTTTAAATTTTGTTTTTTAAGTGTTCAATGATTAGCCTAATTTAGCACCAAGTGTATATCACGTTGTGACCCAACAGTGTATATGTAAAAGTAATTTTTGTTCATTCTTGACAAGTTTCATTGCCTTGAATGGGCCTCTACACAACCCTACCAGCTTGTAGGGTGATGACATCAGCAGACCATGCACAGGGTCTTGGAGCTAACCCTAACTTTTCCAAGTCTTTCACCCAAGACCCTTCTGGTCATCTATTCACCACAGTAATGTTATACCCATGGGGCTCTGTATTCTGAAACAACCTCTTACTCTGAAATCTACCAAATTCTTCTCTTAATACCCTAAGACCACTGTTCAGTGATCAGCAAATTCCTTCGTATGTTCACCTTGTACCTATTTCATCGCTCACTTCCCATCTAACTCAGGATCTGGAAATGTGCTTGATGTCTTCCAGCTGCCCACAGTTCTTTCTAGACCATTATTTTTCCCGTTTTTGAGGAAAAAGCCCCTTGTTCTTTCAGGCTAAGATCATCCTCATTCCTGTCTCCTTTCCTCATTACTGAAGTCTACTGACCACTTGATTAAATCTTGTGGTTGTGTAATAGTATCACATTTTGGATCAAAAATCCATGTTCCCAAAGCCTAATAATGAAGTACTTTTTATGTACATAGTGAGTATGTGTTTACATTCTTTGTGAAGTGTTAGTTCATGTCATTTACCCATTTTTAGTGAAGTGTTTGACTTTTTATCATTGATTGTGGGAGTTCTTTATGTATCACGAATACCAGCTTTTTCTTAAATATATGCATTGCATATATTTTCTCCCATCTATGTTTTACCTATTCATTTTCTTAATGATGTCTTTTGAGAAGCAGATTATTTTAATCTTGGTAAAACCCTATGCACTTTTTTCCTTTAATGGTTATTACTTTCTGGGATCCAAATTGTGAAAAGTTTATTATGTTGTTTTTTTTTCTAATAGCTTTATTTTTTTTTTTAATTTTTTTCAATGTTTATTTATTTTTGGGACAGAGAGAGACAGAGCATGAACGGGGGAGGGGCAGAGAGAGAGGGAGACACAGAATCGGAAACAGGCTCCAGGCTCTGAGCCATCAGCCCAGAGCCCGACGTGGGGCTCGAACTCACGGACCGCGAGATCGTGACCTGGCTGAAGTCGGACGCTTAACCGACTGCGCCACCCAGGCGCCCCAATAGCTTTATGTTTTAAATAATGATATTTTAATCTGTGATCCATCCTAACTTATTTTTTGTGTATTGTGTAAAATATGGGTCAAGATTCACTTTTTTTCTGTGCTGATGATATCTAGCATAGTTTGCTGAATAGAATTTCATTTTTCCATTGGCTCAGGACATGATCTCAGGGTTCTCTGTGGGGTTCTGTGCTGACAGTGCAGAGCCTGCTTGGGATTCTCCCTCTCTCTCTCTGCCTTTCCCCTGCTCCTGCATGCTGTCTCTCCCTCTCACTCAGTAAATAAACAAATAAAGCTTGAAAAAATTATTCTTCGAACACATAAGCAAGATATATCTCTCCATTCATTTTGATACTCTAGAGTTTCTCCCATTTTATTTCTTCATTAGCCTAACAGATGTCTTATCAATTTTATTGATTTTTAAGGAACCAAATATTTGCTTTTTTATCTTTATTTTTTATCTGTTGCATATTTCATTTGTATCTGATCCAACCTTCATTTTTCCTTCCTACTACTTTTTCCAGCTTTTTTGGTGGTCATTGATTTTAGACACATGTATTTTTGTAATTTTTTTCTGAATTTTTCTATGTGTACTTTTCCCTCTGTTTGTACATCGCCCTCTAATACTGTTTAACCCAGATCCAACAACTTTTGCTATGTTGTCTTTTATCATCATTTGTTAGAAATATTTTGTCATTTTCACTGAGATTTCTTCTCTGATATATGGATTGTTTAGAAATAGACAGTTTAATTTTCCAAATATTGGAGAATCTACCAGTGTTTTATTGTTATTTTTCTACTTTAATATGAATGTGGTTTTAGAATGTATGATTTCAATCAACTGAAGTTTTTTGAAACTTATTTTATAGCTCAACATGGTGTTGAACATATGGTGTTCACAGGGAAAGAATGTATATTCTTCTATTTTGGTACATAGTGGTCTATAAATATCTGTAAAATCAAGGTTATTGATGGTGTTGTTCATATTATCTATTCCCTTATTTTTAGTATAACTGTTCTATCAATTGCTGAAACAGTTATATAAAATCTCCAACTATGATTATGAGGCTGTCTTTTTAACCTTTTAATTCTGCTTCTGTATGTATTTTAAATACTGTTTTTAGGAATACATGTATTTATTCTTATGTCTTTTAATGTATTAATTCCATTATGATTATGAAATACCCCTCCTTATCTTTTATATGTGATGTGTTTAAAATTTATTTTATGTGATGGGGCACCTAGGTTGCTCAGTCAGTTGAATGTCCAACTTTGGCT
Source organism: Lynx rufus (assembly GCF_022079265.1). Lineage (NCBI taxonomy): Eukaryota > Metazoa > Chordata > Mammalia > Carnivora > Felidae > Lynx > Lynx rufus. Next base: position 46,662,211 of record NW_025814834.1, read on the forward strand.
TAGGTTGTGATCTTGCAATTTGTGGATTCAAGCCCCACATTGGGCTCTGTACTGATGGCTCAGAGCCTGGAGCCTGCTTCAGATTCTGTACCTCCTTCTCTCTCTGCCCCTCCCCCACTCATGCTCTGTCTCTCTCAAATATAAATAAACATACAAAATAAAAATAAAAACAAAAATAAAATTTATTGTATCTGATACTAAAATAGTCACTGTGTCCAGTGGTGGAATAGTGTGATATTCTGCAGAATATCAAAATGGTTGTGTCTTCTGTGCACTATATTGTGACAGAGCACCAGATTTAACTTGTCTTTGGGACATTTAATGTATACTTCTGTCCTTCCTATAGAAATTGAGCTTTTTTTGATGAATGTTCTCTTCACATTAATAGATGAATACTAATTTCCAGGATTGGGTTGATCACTTTTATTATATAAAACTGGCTTGGCAGCTAAGTTTGAGGCTACCACAAAACTAAATCATAGAAACCCACAATTATCCACCATAATCCATTTGGATGTTCCAAAGGTCAACAGGAATCAAACGGGGGTGTGATTGGTACACCTATCGACCCTCACATTCACTATAACTTTGAGGGTGGCACAAATCTGTCCCATTCCATTGGTATACAATATTGTTTCATTTTAATGACACTGGTCTACAGGGCAGGTGGAGTAGTTTTAAATACTTTTGCTTAGCTTTTCTACCTGAACAGCTTTTACTCCACAACTCAGAGAATGTGACAATGTGGAGAAAGCTTCTGCACTAGCTGCTATGATGTACGAATTAAGAGACCAGGGAAATAAATAATAATAATGATTAATAATAATAATAATAATAATGGAGATAAGGTAAATCTGAAGACTTATTGTATTTTAGTGTGAGATGATCTTGGGTCAGGAGACCATTTATCAACTGACTTCTATCACTCCCATTCAAACAGGGTTCCAAGGTGGCAGATGGATTCCCTGTTACTAGTGTCATCTTGGATTCTTTATCCAACATGTCATCAAATAGTATGGATATTCTCCTTTCTTTTTTTTTCAATTTTTTTAAATATTTATTTATTTTTGAGAGACAGAGAGAGACAGCGTGAGCAGGGGAGGGGCAGAGAGAGAGAGTGAGACACAGAATCAGAAGCAGGCTCCAGGCTCTGAGCTGTCAGCACAGAGCCCCATGTGGGGCTTGAACCCACGAACCATGAGATCATGACCCGAGCTGAAAGTCAGAAGCTCAACTGACTGAGCCACCCAGGTGCCCCAGGATATTCTCCTTTCTTCAGTAAATGGAAAATGATCATGTATCTCTTTGGGGAAAGACTAGGGGGATGCTTATTTTATATTCTAATAGTGGAATTGCTGTGTCCTTCCCCAAGGGGACGCAGCATTCTCTTCAATCAATGGATATTGGATCTGGACAGTGACTTATGTCTGGAACTTGGATCAAAAACTGTAACTTTCCATTTTGGTGGGTGACATCAGCCTTCTGCTTGCCAACATACTTTTTTCTTGTTATGCAAGTTACATAACACTCTACCAGCTGTGCTTGGAACAGCATGATCTCTCAATCATCCCACAGATCCCTGAGGGCCAAGGCACCCCCACTGCTACTCTGATCTTGCTGCCCATTATACTAATTACATCTAACTTGCCTTTGATGGTTAAGTACTGCCACCTGGCATCTGACATTCCAGAATTCTGTGAAAGGGATGCCCAGAATTGGCATTCTGCTCCCACCCACCTGCACAGGAATTCACTATTAAGCTTCATAAAGATGTCTGTGCATTTCCTCTACCCTCCCCAACACCACCAAAACATTCTGTATTGACTTAAAAGGGAACATGCTACGGACGATCCTGAAGAAAAGTAGTGACAGTGATAGTGAGGTGATGGGTTTTCTGGTTTTCATAATAAATCCATCTTAACTTTTTCACCTCTTTGAGCCTTCTGTCTTCTTCCTCAATATGCTATCAAGGCAGTTCTTGAATCTTTACCTTATTCACTGTAGGCTATCATCTTTTACAAACATCAAGAGGATTATCCCAGCATAGTATTATAATTGGTTCCAGGTGTCCCTGCCAGTTTACTGAACCTTGCATCAAGAATGAGGGTTCTTTTATTAAATAGTTCCCTTTCAGTCTTATATTCTTCCTCTTCCAGCTAAATGTATGTTTTCTAGCTTTTACCTGTACACGTTGGCTAGGTCCTACAGTTCCTTTGGGGAGTTTGCTATTTACATCTAAACTTGGACACACATCTTTCTGCTCAGATTGTTTAATGCTCTATAGACATTATGTGTCGTGAAGAGACAGATATTGGGGAGGATAGGAGGCAATTTGAGAGGAATCTGCTTCAGGTGAAGTATCCACAGTGCTTCCAAACAAGGAAGACTATTCTCTGATTGTAGAGTAAGAAAATGCTCTGACAGCCCAAAAAGTCTGGGGTTCCCTGAAATATACAGTTCTAAATTTCTCAGGATTGCCCACCTGAAGTCTCCACCCCAGATTTCAAGGTCTTCCTCTTTTCCTATGAAGACATTGACTTGAAAATTGGCAACCTACTGAAGAAATAAATGTCATATCCTTTGCAGCTCCTCCTCCCTTAGATTTAGAACCAAGCCTGATTTTCAGCAAAGTCTGACCTATGACATAAGGGTCTACCTAAATATCACTATCGAAACTTTATAATTCACAATATTCCTTGTGTTGATAGTGATTGATCTGTCCCTGCCACCACTTTCTTTTTTCAAAATTCTAAAGCAATTAAAAAGTTTTCATTACAATTGTCTCTATATTATTTATATTTCAAAGGTAGTATATACACTACAGCTTCACGTTGCATGGACATTTCATCTCACTTTCACTGAGAATCTTAGTAATTGTCATGCTACTGCTCATCAGGGGTTAAAACTTTGGGTTGACATCAGAAATGGGATCCTTATGGCTTAATGACCTATCAGTGGTCTACCTCCAAAATCCCATCCTGGGGATTCAGTTTTTAACCCACTCCATCTCACTAGTTTAACTTAGATTCCTCAGAAGATAGAGCCTGACACAAAAGAAGACTGGAAGACACAGGAGTGGAACAGGGGAAAAGGAAAAAGAAATGCGAAGGTATCAGAGGAGAGTAGTGCTCAATCACAACAGGACATTCTGAGAAGCCTTATGAAATGTATCTTATATCTATTTGCCTGGAGGTTCCCATTTGCAGTTGTTCAATGATGGTTCTGTGGACATTAACTCTTCTGTACTTGCAGCACTGGTGAAGTCTTATGCAGGGAAGCGAGCAGTCCACTATAAGGGGTCAGGTCAAGGTACCATTCGAGTAAAGCATTGAGTAAACCTGAATTAAACTGGCTGAAGCCTGTTCATAGGTAGTCAGACAAAGACTAGGTAGCAAAGACTGGGATAAAAAGTGGACCTAAGAGAACACGCAGCAGCGCCTGAGACATATTTGAAAAAGAAGCATATTTTTCCACATATTTTTAAACTTCTATAGAATCAATGTTTTTCATACATGCTTAAGAAGTACTATTATAAAATAATACATATGTAAATGTATGTATTTTATTAAGCTGAGCTAATAACGCAAGTACATGATGTTTGACTTGCCCAGAAACGCATGATGATTCTTGTGAGGAAATTAGTGTAACTTCAAAGTTTTAAACAATTCCACACATTCTTTGTTGCTCTTTCACATGTTTTAACCATGGTTGTAAATTCCCTCTTTGTCAAATTTGACACATCGTTTGTGTGTTAGTTTTCCTTTCTTTTCCTTTCCTTTCCTTTCCTTTCCTTTCCTTTCCTTTCCTTTCCTTTCCTTTCCTTTCCCTTTTAATTTTTCTGTTTTTGTTTGCATTTGCGTTAATAATTGTCTCAGTCAGTTTAGTTGGAATATTCATATAAAACTCAGAATCAGGTATAACAGAGCATTAAGAGACTAATTGTTTAACATTCAGCAACGAAATGTCTGAAGGAATAGGGTTCTATGCTTCATTTCACCCTCTTCTTTTCAGCAAAGACACTGCTAATAAGTCATGGTGTTTTCTTTCCCATTGACTCCAGTTATGGCCTTATTTTTTCTCAACGTAATATTTTGGGAAGTTTTAGTTGGAATATGGAATTAAATACAATTGCTATCTTTGAAATCATTTTTAGTAGAAAACTCTTACTTTCTTTTCCCTTCCTTGTCTTCTCCGTGATTTCTAAGGATGGAAATAGCACACACTTCTCTCCAAAATATAATATGTAAGAGCTATAGCTTCTAATCAAATAAAATGTATTCTACATTTTATTAGCCATAATAAATTTATTTAGCAGTGTATTCTATACCTCTCCATTCAAACATTTCTAAAATAGAAATCTTGTTGCATTCTTTTTTTTTTTTTAATTTTTTTTTTCAATGTTTATTTATTTTTGGGACAGAGAGAGACAGAGCATGAATGGGGTAGGGGCAGAGAGAGAGGGAGACACAGAATCAGAAACAGGCTCCAGGCTCTGAGCCATCAGCCCAGAGCCTGACGTGGGGCTCGAACTCCCGGACCGCGAGATCGTGACCTGGCTGAAGTCGGACGCTTAACCGACTGCGCCACCCAGGCGCCCCGAAATCTTGTTGCATTCTTAAATTGAGCAAGAATAATTCAGAAACATTTTGTTTAATTATCTGTGAAATAATGTAAGAGTATGGACTAAATATTAAATAGAGTGAGTTATTTAGGCTCAAATAAAATTTCAGTGAAATACGGTATAGCAGTGCCTCTGAAAAATCTTGCTGAAATGCTAAATGGCAGATCCAGTTATCTTTTAGAAGGAAATAAATCTTCTTAGAAATGGAGATTTGCCTTCAAGTTAGAAATAACTTTTGATATGAACCCTTGAGTTTTACTGTAGATATCATGAGAAGTTTTTGAAGCCTATAATACACTCAATAATGTTTTTAAAGTGGACAGACATACAAACTTGAAGTAGGTTGTATTTGAAGACATAATAGAACTCTGTGGGATCCAGGCCAGTAGACTAACAGGACGATACGTCAGGAATTTGGAAATCATTGTATTGGATTATGTATCCTTTTCGAAACTTTGGCACAGCTTCTTTATACATAAACTTTGCAGATATTTGGAATTTTTTCAAGCTATTCTCAATTACATAAATTCAAGATGGGTAAGAGGCATGTTATGATTAATACTCATACTTAAAGTGATTTCCCCCCTTTTTTCCTAAATAAAATTATCAACAAAATAGCATACCAATGTGGAATGGTATTACTCTGAAAAACTTTCTTGTATAAATCATAAATTTTACTTTGTATCTACTGTCTGCCCACAATATTTAAGGTGCTATTTCTAAAGTCATTCAGGAAGAACAGAAATCCCTAATTTTATATTTAATGATCAAAATAAGGTTCAAAAGAAAGCACTGCATTTCATAAAACCCCAATAGATACCAATTTGGCTCTTAAGAGCCAAATGAACAAAGCAATGAACCAAAATCTATGTTTTAATTTTTTTATGTTTATTTAATTTTGAGACAGAGAGAGACACACTGTGAGTGGGCAAGGGGTAGAGAGAGACGGAGACACAGAATCCTATGCAGGCTCTAGGCTCTAAGCTGTCAGCACAGAACCCAATGCAGGGCTCAAACGCATGAACCGCGAGATCATGACCTGAGCCAAAGTTGGACTTAATCTCAGCATAACCAAGTGAGCCACCCAGGCACCCTCAAAATCTATGTTTTAAAACAAAATTGATGGGGCGCCTGGGTGGCTCAGTTTGTTGAGCATTCGACTCTTGCTTTCGGCTCAGGTTGTAATCCCAGGGCCATGGGATTGAGCCCCAGAACCGGCTCCACGCTGAGTGTGGAGACTGCTTGGGATTCTTTCTCTTCCTCTCTTTCTCTCTGCCCCTCCCCCCTCTCAAAAATAAATAAATAAACTTAAAAAATTGTTTCTATTCATTTCTGGCAACCATGTTATCAATATATAATTCGAATGCTCTTTATCTCTTAAAACAATGGCAATATATAAAAAAGCATTTGCTGGGGGCGCCTGGGTGGCGCAGTCGGTTAAGCGTCCGACTTCAGCCAGGTCACGATCTCGCGGTCCGTGAGTTCGAACCCCGCGTCAGGCTCTGGGCTGATGGCTCAGAGCCTGGAGCCTGTTTCCGATTCTGTGTCTCCCTCTCTCTCTGCCCCTCCCCCGTTCATGCTCTGTCTCTCTCTGTCCCAAAAATAAATAAACGTTGAAAAAAAAAAATTAAAACAAAACAAAAAAGCATTTGCTGGTAAATATTTTGACACATACTTCTTAAAGGCCTTATTTTTTAGTAAAAAGTAGATACCTAAGTAAAATCAAAACAGGATAATAAAGAAATCTGATGAATTATATTTAAACTTCACAGATATTGTTTTGATTTAGATACATATCATAACTTATTAGGGATACTTTTTGTAAATTCAAATTTTTTTCCAAGTTGACATAATGACTAGGTTTGGATATTTCTTAAATGCTTTCCTTTCCTTTTAACCAGAAATTTTTTTTTTTTTTACCCTGTTCATAAGCCCTTAAAGCTGATTAAAAACCTTTATCACTGGGTCAGTGGATTAGTTCAGAGAAAGTAACTTTCTTAAATGTCAACCCCTGGAATGCCTTAGATCAGTGAGTTTCAGGGCTTGTTTTACTTGGACTGAGCTTGGTATGTATCCCTATGTAATTAGGATGAGTGTGGTGACCCTTTTTGTGTCTTTGTTGTTAAATCTAATTGGTTTGTGTGTTCCCATCTCCTAATGAGAAATCAGTAAAAATTGGGGGAAGAATAGCTCTTGAAGAACTCGGGGAGGGGGTTGAATCTCCCTAATGCTTTAGGTAACAAAAGGGTACTAAGGGTAACAAAAGGTAACTAAGGCTACCCAAATAATGATCATATTCGTTATTAAGGAGCCAAGGAGTCTTTACAAGAACTGCTTCTCCAGATGCAAAACAGTGAAAAGAGGCACACTTGAGGCACATAACCATCCTTCCACATATTGTTTGAGATAATTTGAACTACAGGTATGTGGGATAGCAAACAGAAAAACTCCTGGTCTAGTGCCTCACTATTAGAAGAGATATGGAAGGGAGTGTCAAGACTTTACTGTAAATACCTAGAGGTATTTTTAAAGTCCTAAAAAACATTAGAGGTGTCATGAAAAAGCTATTTCAATAAATTAAGGTGGTCAACAAGATTCTAGGTTATCTAGAAAGTAAAAAATTAGAATGTTCCCCAAATATCCATTTGAGCTTCAAAAACTCCAATACATACCTTAGTACAGAGTAGTACAAATAACACTGTAAGAACAAAATTGTCAAATTAGGGAAAATACATGCCCTTTGGCTAGTGTTTGTGAAAGTATGAGGGAGAATCAAAACAAATAAATAGCTTAAAATTTTTAATGGAATTTGACTGTTACTTGAAGGTGTTAGCTAACACTTTTTGCTATCAATATGTAAGAGAAATGTTAAATTGACAGAGACTTTAATGGTTTGGACTAAGAACATGCAAAAATAGTCTGTAACGATTTTAGATTAAAGTATAAAGTTATTGAGGCACCTGTATGACTCAGTCAGTTGAGGGTCTGACTCTTGATTTTGGTTTGGGTCATGATCCCAGGGTCGTGGAATCAAGCCCTGCATCGGGCTCCACACTGAGCGTGGAGCCTGCTTAGGATTCTCTCTCTCCCTCTGCCCCTCTCTGTCTGCCCCCTCTCCCCTGCATGTGCTCTCTCTAAAAAATAATAATAAAGTATAAAATTATCATAATAGCTATTGACATCAACCACAAATAGAAAAAGGAGGACTAATCTTTTTCTCTTTTCTTCTATTATTGAAGAACATAAAAAAGGTGGAGCCAAAACTACAGAAGTCATTAAGTAATACAACTCCTCACTATAACTGATGAGAATATTGGGCTCACTTGCTTTGTCTTGCATTGTATTATACAGACATTCTAATGATCTCAAATTTCTATGTAATTGCCTGAATTGTGTTCATAAAATGATGGCTTATTTTCTTTGGCTTTTTTTTTTGTTATTGTTTATACTAATTTTTAAGTCTTAAAAAAGTACTAAGAATTTTATTTATAAAATAAGTTTTGGATAATATTCTGATGTTTCTCAGGATCCACATAAGAGTGAAAACATATGGTATCTGTCTTTCCCTGTATGACTTATTTGGGACGAGCACTGGGTGTTGTATGGAAACCAATTTGACAATAAATTTCATATTTTAAAAAAAGAAAATGTGAGATATCTATACACACACACATACATGCATATAATGGAATACGACTCAGTGATGAGAAAGAATGAAATCTTGCCATTTGCAGCAACGTGGATGGAACTGGAGGGTATGATGCAAAGTGAAATAGTCAGAGAAAGACGGATATCACAAGATTTCACACAGATGTGGAATTTGAGAAATTTAACAGATGATCATAGAGGAAGGGAAGGAAGAATAAATAAAAACAGAGAAGGAGGCAAACCATAAGAGACTCTTAAATACAGAGACAAATTGAGGGTTGATGGGGGGGGTGGAGAAATGGGTGATGGGCATTAAGGAGGGCACTTGTTGGGATGAGCCCAGGGTGTTATATGTAAGTGATGAATCACTGGATTCTACTGAAGCCAAAACTACACTGTATGTTAACTAAGTTGAGAATAAATTAAATTAAATTAAATCAAATAAAGAAAGAAAAGAAAAGAAAAGAAAAGAAAAAAAAAAGAGCCATATGATCCTTTCAATAGATGCAGAAAAAGCATTTGACAAAATATAGCACCCACTCTTGATTAAAAACCCTGAACAAAGTAGGACTGGATGGGACATACCTCAATATCATAAAATCCATATATGAAAGACCCACAGCTAATAACATCCTCAATGGGGAAAAACTGAGAGCTTTTCCTCTATGATCAGGAATAAGACAGGGGTGTTCACTCCCACCATTACTATTTAACATAGTACTAGAAGTCTTAGCCTCAGCAATCTGACAACAAAAAGAAATAAAAGGCATACAATTTGGCAAGGAAGAAGTCATACTTTCATTATTTGCAAACAGCAGGATGCTCTACGTAGAAAAAAAAAAAACCTCCACCAAAAAATTGCTAGAATTAATATATGAATTCAGCAAAGTTGTAGGATATAAAATCAACATACAGAAATCTGTTACATTTAGGTTTAAACTTTGTTCACCAGTAAAGTTTAGATAGATACAGTTTTATCTGGACAAATTCAGTGATAAATCATACAGATGAGTAAGAATCTATATAGTCTTGGCATAACATGTTATTCTTTGCTTGGATTAGTTACTCTGACAGCCTTATTCTTTTCAAGACTTCTTTCAAAGTTGAAAAGGTTTAATGGTTCATGTAAAGTGTGAAAATACTTGCATTAAAATTTGTGTCAGATACTTGGTGCATAGTACTCACTGATACTTGTATTTTGTGTCCTATGTATCTTACTAAACTTCTACAGTTAGTAAGCAAGACTAGGAAATCTGGGGCGTCTGAGTGACTCAGTTCATTAAGTGTTCAACTCTGGATTTCCACTCAGGACATGATGTCATGGTTGGTGAGAATGACACCCCCACCCCCCACCCCCAGTCAGGCTCCATGCTGACAGCAGGGAGCCTGCTTGGGATTCTCTCTCTTTCTCTTTCTCTTTCTCTCTTTCTCTCTCTCTCTCTCTCTCTCTCTCCCTCTCCCTCTCCCTCTCCCCCCCCTCCCCTTGTGCCCCTCTCTCCCACTTGCTCTCTCTCTCTCAAAATAAATACGAAAATCTAAAAAAAAAAGACTAAGAAATCTGATTTTTATTAAAAGATTAAACATTGGTTACAAACCTAATTAAATCCATCTTAATTCAAATAAAAATTATATAGTTATATGACTGACTCATATAAACACACACATAAAACAGAAAAATAGAGTAAATATATATTAAGAAACATACTAGAATTTTCAATATGATCACTACAATTGGCTTATTTTATTTATTTACTGGAAACTTGTTTTATACAATATTTATAGCAATTCTTATTTTGGCCAAACAATACTCTTATCAGACTGAAAATAAAATAGAATATTATCGCAGCATAAGCTAAAAATTTTGGATTTTTGACCAATAACTTTTTGGTAAAGGCATTTTATGTAATGTATCAAACTTGAGCTGTTGATCATCAGACTAACCCCATTTTTGTTGTATCTATGGATTTTTCCGTTCTCACTTTTTATTAAATGTTTATTTATTTTTGAGAGAGACAGACTGTAAGCAGGGGAGGGGCAGAGAGAAAGGCAGACACACAATCTGAAGCAGGCTCCAGGTTCTGAGATGTCAGCACAGAGCCCAACATGGGGCTCGAACCCACGAAGCACAAGATAATGACCTGAGCTGAAGTTGGATATTTAACTGACTGGGCCCCCCAGGCGCCCCAACACATTCCTTATATAGTAGCTGATTGAGTGAAGAGAAGAATTTCAGAAGGCAGGGGGCCAAAACTATATAGTGGGTTTGTATGAAAGGAGTGGTATAATCTGATTTCTGTGTTTAGATATTCACCCTAGCTGCTGGGTAAGAAGCAAAACAAAGGAGAATTACTTCACTTAGAAAAGAGTAGCCTCGGCAATCAAAAAGAATGAAATCTCGCCATTTGCAACTATGTGGATGGAACTGGAGGGTATTATGCTAAGTGAAATTAGTCAGAGAAAGACAAATATCATATGACTTGACTCATATGAGGACTTTAAGAGACAAAACAGATGAACATAAGGGAAGGGAAACAAAAATAATATAAAAACAGGGAGGCGGACAAAACGTAAGAGACTCATAAATATGGGGAACAAACAGAGGGTTACTGGAGGAGGTGTGGGAGGGGGGATGGGCTAAATGGGTAAGGGGCTCTAAGGAATCTACTCCTGAAATCATTGTTGCACTATATGCTAACTAATTTGGATGTAAATTAAAAAAGAAAGAAAGAAAGAAAGAAAGAACAAGAAATAAAGAGAGAAAGAAGGAAGGAAGGAAGGAAGGAAGGAAGAGTAGCAATGGGGCGCCTGGGTGGCTCAGTTGGTTGAGCACCTAACTTCAGCTCACGTCATGATCTCACAGCTTGTGAGTTTGAGCCCTGTATTGGGCTCTGTGCTGACAGCTCTGAGCCTGGAGCTTACTTCTGATTCTTTGTCTTCCTCTCTCTCTGCCCCTCACCTGCTTGTGCTCTTTCTCTCTCAATCTCTCTCTCTCTCTCTCTCTCAAAAATAAATAAACATTAAAAAAAAAGAGTAGCAATGAAATAAAAGTAATGGTGGGCTGAAACCGCAGGAGCTCCACAAAGACTGGACTGGAGAAGATTTTTCAAGTTTTTAGAAAAAGAAGAGAATGATATAAGGATAAGAAAATTAAGGATAATTTGTAAGAAAAATATAGCTAGCTAGAACAGAAATTTATAGTAATTATGACATTCATATCTCCTTTTGGCATTCTTTGAGAATTCTCTATAAAGATTTAACTGCTTTTCAAATATGTTCGCTTTCTGACTGGTATTCTTTAAAGTGACTTCAGGTTGATTCAAGCTACATGGAATTTGTAATTGGTACTTGGAGGTAACTGGCATGAGACCAAAATATTTCTTTTTTTTTTTTTTAATTTTTTTTAACGTTTATTTATTTTTGGGACAGAGAGAGACAGAGCATGAACGGGGGAGGGGCAGAGAGAGAGGGAGACACAGAATCGGAAACAGGCTCTAGGCTCCGAGCCATGACGCGGGGCTCGTTCGACCGTGAGATCGTGACCTGAGCTGAAGTCGGACGCGCAACCAACTGAGCCACCCAGGCACCCCGAGACCAAAATATTTCATTCCTAAATAAATATTTTGGAAGATAATTTTAAATCAGTACAAATAAGTTCTCTCTTCACTCTCATGATATAAATAAAATTCTTAACATTTAAATACCATGTCATTCTCAATGGATCCATTGTTTGTATTAAGACTAGATAGTGAATATTTAGAAATTTATGTTAACAAATTACGTAGACTATAAAAAAATTTCAATAATAAATTTATTTCAAGTTTCACTACAAATTTTACTGTGACAATGTCAACTGGTAATTAAAAGCATAAGATGAAGTCAGCATTAAGCTAGCTGACTAAAGAATGTTTCCAAACATAGGATACTTCCATAATTTGGCTATTGTAAATAATGCTGCAATAAACATAAGGGTGTATATCTCTTCAAAGTAGTGTTTTTGTATTTTTTGGGTAAATACTGAGTAGTGGAATTACTGGATCACATGGTAGTTCTATTTTTAATTTTTTGAGGAACTTCTATACTGATTTCTACAGTGGATGCACTATTTGCATTCCTACCAATAGTGCATAAGAGTTCCTTTTTCTCCACAAATACACAACACTTGTTTCTTGTTGATTTTTTTTCCATTTATTTATTTTTGAGAGACAGATAGAGACAGAACACAGTGGGAGAGGGACAGAGAGAGAATGACACACAGAATCCAAAGCAGTCTCCAGGCTCTGAGGAGTCAGCACAGAGCCTGACACGGGGCTCGAACTCGCAAATGGTGAGATCATGACCTGAGCCAAAGTTGGCTCTCATCTTTTTTTATTTTAGCCATTCACATAGCTGTGAGGTAATACCTCATTGTGTTTTTTCCAAAAAAATTTTTAGTGTTTATTTTTGAGAGTGAGAGACAGAGACAGAGCACGAGTGTGGGAGGGGCAGAGAGAGAGGGAGTCAGAATCCAAAGCAGGGTCCAGGCTCTGAGCTGTTAGCACAGAACCTGACATAGAGCTCGAACTCACAAACGGTGAGATCATGACCTGAGCTTAACTGACTGAGCCACCCAGGCACCCTACACCTTAAGTTTTTATAGATATTTATCAAGTTAAGGATATTGACTTCTTATCACAACTTGTGTATGTGTAAATGTAAATATCCCTCCTTGTGTCTTCCTAGTTTCTGGTGGTTGCGGACACCCTTGGTGTTCCTTGCCCTGCAGCTACAGCACTTTCATCTCTGTCTCCATTGTCACGTGACTTTCTCCCATTGTGTATCTCTCTTCACAGGGCATCATGTCTCCTGTTTTTATTAAGACACATACATATTTGATTAAAGGCCCATGTTACTCCCGTATGAACTCATTTATACTAATTACGTCTGTAAAGACCTTATTTCCAAAGGTCATATCCATAGGTACTAAGTATTAGGAATTTAACATATTTTAAGGAGACAGAATTCAATCCCTAACACCTGTTATTTTTTAGTCTTTTAATTTTTCATTTAAGTATGGTTGACATACAATATTATATTAGTTTCAGGTATACAATATAGTGATTTGAACATTTATATACATTATGAAATGATGTACTTGGTGACAAGTACCACGTGTCACCATAAATAATTATTACAGTATTATTGATTATATTCTCTATGCCTTCCTTTATATCTTCATGACTTATTTACTGGAAGTTTTCCCCCTTATCTCCTTCACCTAATTCACTCCTTCTCCCACTCTCTTCCCCTCTGGCAATTTTCTTATTTTTTGCATATATTTTAAGGTTTTCATTTAATGTACATATGAGTTTGCAGTCAAACAACCATACTGTCTGAATAAAAATGTTTTAACTCCATCTTGTATTTTCTCCTCTTAACTCATTAAATTGCCTAACACTGTAAAAACTTTATTTTCATGGTGATATCCATTTTTAATCTGACTTTTTAATAATCCTTCTTTATGTTAAAATACCAAGAAATTAGAGACATTTGAAAAATCAAAGAAAAAATACCAGTTTGTTAAATGCATATACATATTTATTTCTATGTAGGCTCACTGCATTTGGATAGAATGAATTTAGGAAAAGGTAAAAAATATTCAATAGCTCTATTTCTTTGAAATAGTGATATTATAGCTAATTTTCATTTCTTTTATTTTCAAAATTAATGTTTCTGACAGGAAAAAGGAAGTAAAAGTGGTAATACTCTTACCAAAGTAGTGGTAATACTGTTACCAAAGTTATATTATTTACTCCCTCTTCAATCATTAAATACAAATATGAAATATTCAACCCACTGCTTCATACAGGGTGTTCAAAATTTAGACTCCATTCCTTTTCCAAGTACCACCTTACTTCCTATTTAATCTAAGCAGACATTCTCCTTTTATGGCTGTGGTTTGTCTTGCATCTGAGTAGCTGAAGATTCTTAAAAGGACTTTAAAAATGAGGTATCTCTGATCATTAATCCGTGACCTCAAATCACTTAACTTAGAATGCCGGCTTCCTCATTTTAAAATGAAGACAACAAAAGTTACCTCACGGTAATTTTTACTATCAAATGAGAGAAAATATATGATGCTTTATGGAAAGCACTCTGTCAGTATACTATACAGTAAATAAAATGCAATTTAAAAATTACTTTAACTCTTTCAATATTAAGAGGTAATAATTCTGCTTTTTTTTTCTGTTAGCATGCTGTCAGATTTTCCATGTCCTTCTTTTGTTCAGCAAATCAGTAATCTCATTTTTATTTCAACTTAGACCATTAGAATGATTAATTTGCAGACTGGTGATGAGTTAAAAAAAAAAAAAGAAGAGATTTGCACCTAATTAATTTACTACTCAAAATTAATTTTGTTCTTGCTAATTTTTTTCCTTACTGTTATGGTACCATTACTTTTATATTAGCCCCATTTTCCACACAAGAGAGTTGATGAAATAAATTCCTCTTGGGCAGAATATGATAATGATGCAAACATCCTGTTCATCAAACAGAATTTCTCAAGAGGCACTGGAAAAATTGATGATTGCATGGCAAAGTTTGTGACACCCTGGAGTATACATATTGTAAAAGGAGACACATTTGGAACTTTACATAAGGGTTATTTGAAGCACATCACTTGGGAAACTGATACTCATCATTAATTAACTGGATGAAATCTGGAAGGCTATTAAGTAACTGATTCAGGGGGAAAAGAGAGAGAGAGAGAGAGGGAGAGAGAGAGAGGAAGCAACCTAAGAGGAGTCAAGAGGTAGGTATTTATGAAAAAGAAACAGGTTTAGGTACCAAAAAAAATTTTAGACCACATTAGCATGTTTTTTTTTAAACGACCAAAAAAGCATTAGAACACATTAACATTAATGATTTAAAGAAAATACTGCTTATACACAGAACAGCATGTGTATCTACTCAAGTATATTCTCTCTTTCCACTCTCTTCTCTTCTCTCTCTCTCTCCTGTCTTTCTCCTCTCTCCTCAGTCCTCTCTCCTCTCTTCTCTCTCCTCTCTCCTTCCCTCTCTCTATAATAATATGTACACATATATTATTGCTATTTGGACCCAAAAACCACTATTCTCAGTTGTAATACTCACTACCAACAAATACTCTCCACATATAATTAATTTTATTGAGAGTAAAATCTCTAGGATACTAAAATATTAGTGTAAGAAAAGTGAGGTGTGACCAGGGCAAAATGTAAATGAAAAACGGAGTAAATTTTGCCTCCACCAATCAGAAGGCAAGCTATTATTTTTATGTGAATAATTTATTGGAGCATCTATTAGGGTTCTCCAGAGAAATAGAAGCAACAGGATGGGTATCTGTATATAGGTTGAGATATATAAATATATACATTAAGATATACAGATTGGGATGTGTCAGCCTCCATAATAGCATGAAAGAGATTTATTATAAGGAATTGGCTCAGGCAATTTTGGAGACTAATAAGTCCCAAAATCTGCAGTAGGCCAACTGGAAACCAGGAGAGCTGATGGTGTAGTTCTAGTCCAAAAACCAGCAGACTTGAGAACCAGGAAGAGCTGACATTTCAGTTCAAGTCTGAAGGCAAGAAAAGGATGATGTCCCAGCTCAAGGCAAGTCGGGCAGGAGAAGTTTCCATTTTTTTCTTGTTGCTGTTGTTAAACTTTTTTTTTTTTAATTTAATTCCAAGTTAGTTAACATGTATAATAATGATTTCAAAAATAGAATTTAGTGATTTATCATTTACATAAAATACCCAGTGCTCATCCCAATACATGACCTCCTTAATGCCCACCGTCCATTTACCCCATTCCCCACCCAAAACCCCTCCCTTGTATTTAAGAGTCTCTTATGGTTTGTCTTCTTCTGTTTTCATCTTACTTTCACTTCCCTTCCCCTATGTTCATCTGCTTTGTTTCTTAAATTCCACATATGAGTGAAATCATATGTTTTTGTCTTTCTCCGACTTATTTTGCTCAGCACGATACACTCTAGTTCCATCCACATTGTTGCAAATGGCAAGATTTCATTCTTTTTGATTGCCAAGTAATATTCCATTGTATGCACATACCACATCTTCTTTATCCATTCATCAGTCGATGGACATTTAGAGAAGTTTCCCCTTACTTTCAAGGGCAGTCACTCTACTCTTCCTATTTAGGCCTTCAGCTAATTGGGTGCAATTCACTCACATTATGACAGGAAATCTGCTTTACTCAAAAGCCATTTTCAACCTCTAGCTATTATCTAACCAGCGGTATATCTTTTAAAGAATCATTACAAGTGTACATGCAACCCTACGTCAAAATCTCAAAGCAGAAAATAAAGGAGAATAAAAGAGATAAAATAAAGGAGATAAATAAATAAATAAATAAAATAAAGGAGAATAAAAGATATTTTAGAAGTCTTCTGAGAATTTGGGTTTATGTGTTAGATGTGTCTGTAATTAATACGTAATGTACCTAAAGCCATTATATAGCAAAACCTCAGAAAACCCTTCCTAGCTGGAGAATGATAGCTCAGATGGATGGTATTTGAAAATGGAAGGTGATAGCAAAGACAAATGAGTAATGTGGAAAACCTTCTGGGCAACAGACAGATACAGGTATTATTTTTCTCCATCAAAGCCAGAAAGGTCTGTAAATTCCCTTTTCCCCAAACTGAAGCAATAAGCAACATTTTGGTGTAAGCATTTCAGACATGTGCATTGGTTTTGCCAAAGAGTAAACCAAATGGGATGTCTAATAATTCTGTCACTGCATAGAGTACACAGTGCTCCGTGTGCACAAATGGAAAAACACACACATAGTTAAACACTCATCGGTTAATTCTTTGTATCTGAGTTAGAAAGTTTCTGACTTTTTAAGGCTGATTTGTGAATTACTGAAGACAATGATTCTGAGAATTCTGTGCTCTCTGGTATCAAGGCTAATACAAAGAGACAAGGACAGGTGGATGAGCATGTGTATAATACAGAGGAATAACAGAACCATGAGGAGAAAAGAAAATGAAAATTAGTGCAAGGACAGAGCTTTATGAAAGCCAGTTTGCATTATACCACATTTACACTGGTCTTTTTTTTTATTTTTTTTTTAATGTTCATTTATTTTTGAGACAGAGAGAGACAGCGCATGAGCAGGGGAGGGGCAGAGAGAGAGGGAGACAGAATCCAAAGCAGGCTCCAGGATCTGAGCGGTAAGCGCAGAGCCTGATGCGGGGCTCGATCTCACAAACCGCAAGATCATGACCTGAGCTGAAGTCGGGCGCTTAACTGACTGAGCCACCCAGGCGCCCCTACACTGGTCTTTTTAATAACTTATTTTCTTTCTTTCTTTCTTTACAAGTAAGAGTATACAGATCATTCTTTAGAACGAGTTTACAATTGTCTCCACCTATCAATAATTTTACAAAAAATTCTGAGTTAGAAATCCCACCTTAAGTGTTGCTAAGGAGAAGTAATTTTATTGAGTTATAAAAGTTAATACATACAGGAGGATATAGCTTACTTTATAATCACCATGTTGGTTCCCAGCATTTTCAGTGTCAAAGGCAGCGCTCCTTAGAGAGCCAGGCACATTCAGGGACTGCTTCTATTCAGTTGAGTTAGCCTTTAACTCCATTTAACACAATAGACAACATTCCTAAAATTTGTAGCCCCTCTTAACTCAGTTACCCTGAGGCTTAAATTAAATATATTAATGCTGCTTTTTCTTAATCCTTAGATTATTCTTTTGTTTTGTTTTTTTTTCAAATTGAGAACCCTCATTTAATGCTTCATTGTGCAATGAGATTTTTCATTTATTGCATGTACTTTGTTATTTATGATAGCGATATACTACAGTGTTCCAAAAACTGCAATTTATGGACTGCAAGAAATTCACAGGTGTTTTCTCTAGAGTCTACATGTCTTGAATGTTAAAAAACATAGGTTGTAATATGCATGCCACAGATTTGAAAATTTGATCATACTTACATTTGACAATCTATTACATAGCCTCGTGTCAATTTTAATTAACTCTTGAATTGAAACAGTATGCTACACAGGAATGTATTCAATAGTGAAAAATAACAGATTATCTTTTAAATATATATATATTTATATTTATATATAAATATATATATATATTATTGAATGTATTGTTTTATTTTGTAGGCCTATCTCCTGATGAGGGTTTTGAAATGCCATAATAGTTTCATAAAGAAGGTATGAAATGGGATGACTAGTCAATGAAAATGAAAGTGCATAGGATCTGTTAAATCATGTTAGAATATTTGGTACAGTTCCTTGGAATTGCAAACAGATTTTTAAAAACAAGCGAAACTTGGAATGTATCCTAAATGCAGTATTTTTTAAATATGTAAGTATAGAATGATTCCCAATTATTTGATTTGTCATTCATTTTACCAGGTGTACAGCTCTTCATGACCGAACAAGTGTTTTTCCTGGTTGGCAAAAAAGTAAGTTATTAACAGTAATTACGATGATTCACAAACATTTCACTTGTGCATTTCTATAAAGCAGAGAGATGGCATTGGAGAATAATTGTATGTAGAAGTACAGAAGTCACATATTTTGGCACAAGACACTGTGAAGGGAACACTTCT
Source organism: Lynx rufus (assembly GCF_022079265.1). Lineage (NCBI taxonomy): Eukaryota > Metazoa > Chordata > Mammalia > Carnivora > Felidae > Lynx > Lynx rufus. The sequence goes on from NW_025814834.1 coordinate 46,681,104, forward strand.
CTAATGACATCCCTTGTGAAGTGAAATTCACAGTAAGTCATGAGCAACTTCTCATGGTGCCATTTGAAGAGGCTTAGGTTGTATGTAAGCCAATTTGATAGTAAATTATATTTAAAAAATAAAATAAATTAAATTAAAACATAAAATAAATTAAAAAAAAAAGAAGAGGCTTAGAGACTGAAATATTAAAAGGCCATGAAAAAGGGTGCATTGACAATTCAGTGCATAGCAAGAGAAATTCAAATTATACTGAGACAAAAATTTCTCAGTTGAGTGGTTCTTTAAAAAATCATGACAATTTAGAGCAGAGGTGTGAAGCTCTTCTAGCAGAGGCCAGAGGCTGAGTACGGTCACAATGTGCAGAAGGGTGTTTAATTTCTAAAACATTTCAGAATCTGAATGTTTTTCATGGTACGGTGAAAACAATGTTCACAAAATTTTAAGTTCTTTCCATCAAGATTTATAATTTACTTGTTTTAGGCAATGGGACAGTAGCAAACATGAGGCTGCTTTTGGAGCCCACATGAACAAGCAGTGATCTGCTTAATATTTAGGAAAAAAGCATAACCCATGTTTGTGACAGTGAACACTATACATGTCTGAGGCCGAGTGAGGACAATCAGCTCCCAAGTACCTTCAGGAGTAGTATGTGTGTGAACACAGGACACGGCAACAGAAGAACTAACCAGATGAGCTCAGACTAAACTGACAAACTACAGAACCATGATCTATTAAAGTAATTGTTTAGCCCATTAAGTTTTGGGATGGTCTATTATAGAGTTATAATATGGCATGCCCACTATAAGCTGACACTAGTCTCGCCATTTTTATTACACAACACAGATTCACACATTGTGTTATCTACCTGCCTCCTGAACGTATTTCATTTCTAGGCCTGTGCTCTAACTCACTGAAAATCTACTCTTTAAAGAAAGAAGCACTGAATATCTATTATGTGTTTATAAATACAACGAAACAGAGTACAAATATGAATAAATCTTATTAACCCTCTTCAAGGAATCACTATCTAGTGGGACAGATAATTATGGATGCAATTAGCACGGGGCAGGCATCAGATGCCTAAGGGTACAAAGTCAGTCACCTCTGATTACAAATTTCAGATCCCCATCTGTGATTTCAGCAGGCTATTTGGTCTTCTCCTATGGTTCTCTATTATTCGTATCCACAAGAATTCCAAAGTGCACATATGTGTATTCCACAACCTTCTTGGAGTTTTTGGCTTTTGCTGGATGATAGGGAAGTCCTTTGGTCCTGGATTCCATCCCCATTGCCATGAGCACTAGTAAGAGCACTTTGCAGCCACAGCTATTTTTAGTAAAGCTTGAGGTTAGCACTCCCTAAGTCAGTGATTGAACTATTGCTATTGTGCCCAGTGCAGCAATCATTCCTAAATAAGAGGTGTGGCTGTTTCTGTGCTGTCCTGGGTTGTGAAATGGAGGAAAACTTCAAAGGAAACTTATTCAGGTGCCCAGTTGTGTTAAAAAGCAGCATTCTCCTTCATTACTATGGCTAACAAGGCCCAAAGCCTTGGAAAGTTCTAAGGAAATTAAGGTACAAACCGCCTGCTTCTTTTAAACAGTTTTTTTTAATGTTTATTTATTTTTGAGAGACATAGCACCAGCAGGAGAGGAGCAGAGGGAGAGGCTCCAGGCTGTGAGCTGTCAGCACAGAGCCCGACATGGGGCTCGGACTCATGAACCATGAGATCATGACCTGAGCAGAAGTCAGATGCTTAACCTACTGAGCCACCCAGGTGTCCCCACCTGCTTCTTGTGATGGCAATGCAGAGCCGGTAGCCTGTGGCATTGGCTGCTGCTGATCTGAGGGTTACATCACACAGGGAGGTGCAAGTTACAAAAGACTTACCTTGTCAGATGTCACAATTAGCTGTGTTGAAACACTTATTCTATAGACCATGTGATTCTTCAAATCCTAACCACTGCTACAATTTCTCCAGCATAACTCTCTATTAATTTTTCCACACCATGATGGCTTTTTGTTCATCAATGGAAATCTTTTTTTTCCTCTAGCATTTAAGAGTAAAATGATCCAGTATCTCCAAATGTTACAGTTCATTTAATTCAATCCCTCTTTCTCTCTCTCTCTCCTTTTTTTATTTCTATCTCTCTTCTCTCTCTCTCTCTCCCTCTCTCTCTCTCACACACACACCTCCATATATGTACAGAATTCATAAGAAAATGTTTATTTTAATTTTTTAAACACATTAATGCTGTATTTTCTACTAATAGAATCACGGGGTAGACATAAACTCTGTATCTTCTAAGATCCAGAATCAAGAAGTCTTGATCTTCATTCGGGTGACTGATACATGCCCCTTCTACCTGTTGACTACACTCATAAACTTCATTATCCACTCGTTTATTCTTTCCTCTGTGGCAGACCAGGGCCAGACCTGCTGTGCTCAGTCCTATCTAAGGCCTTGAGCCAGAGACAACCAATAGCATATATCGATTAATGGACACTGCATAGTTGCAATTATATTGCATAAGCTGTGAAACTTAAAGCAAAAGATTGTACTCAGAACAGACAAGTAGATTCAGAAGATATGGGCTCTGAAAGGCAGTTTGAGAAATATGAAGGCAATTAAAGTTTTGGAACATAAAGGCCTGCTGCAACCTGGAAAGATCTCACCCCAAACAAACCAAACACCATAACTACCATGGCCTGTGTGAAGAAACTAGGGAGACCTCGCCTGACTTTTGCTGAGTTACTAGTATCAATTTTGGTAGAAGAAGCCAAAAGTAGAAAATATGAGGAAATCTATTTTGAGGCCAAATGTAAAGAATTGATTAGTGGGAGTGTGTGCTCTGGAAGCTATAGTTATTTTCTAAGGGAATCGTATAATTAGCAGCAATCTTTGGTGAAGAGGCTGTGAAGGGAAGAGAGAAGGGAGCTCTAGGAAGGATAACGATTCATTTTCAAACAGTGTTAATATTTGCATAATATTTCATCTTAAGATTGGCCTATTTTTAACTAGTCTGCTATTATTTGACATTTAGGTTTACATTATTAGACATAAAACTGTAGCAAACCTCTTATGACATAAGTCACTTACTGCACATCTGATAATTTCCTGGAAATAAATTCTCAGAAATGGAACTGCTGGACAAAAAAAATTTTTTAATATATTGCTATTTTGTTTAAAACAATTTACATAAGTTTGTGTCTTTTACAGGACAATCACCAGCTTTGAATCAATGTCTGTCTTCCTTCCTTCCTTCCTTCCTTCCTTCCTTCCTTCCTTCCTCTCTTTTTGTTTTGGTAATTGTTGTATTTCTATCTTCTGATAATAAGAATTTCATTCTCTGTTTCATGGTTAGTTTCTTCTCTTTCTTTCTTTTTTTAATTTTCTTATTTGACTTCAAGTTGCTTAAGGGCAGAAACCATGATATACGTTATGGACAGTATTTGTTTTTCTTCCTCAGCACTGAGCACATAACAGGCTCAGCAAATTCTTCTCGAGTGATATATTAATACCAATTACTTTTACTGTTGCATGTTGGCAGCTAACTAATTCAGATATCAGCTAATAAAGAATTTATATTTGCATTTGATAGTTCATATATTCAATTCAAATATTTGATATTTGTAAAGAATTTAAGAAATTGCAAATATGCTTCTAAAGTGGTTAGGGCTGCCGTTTCTGAAAGGAATTGTAAGATACTATACCCTTTATTTGTGACCATTGGAGATTTCCTACTCTTTTAGAATCAGTTCCCCAAATCATGTTTCTACGGTCATCCAGCATGCTCACCGTTTTAAAAATACTGCTGTACCTAACGGGGAATCCAAACACTTCAACCTCAATTAACATTTTAAAGAGATGTATTTGGCCTTGTTGAGAAGCAGTTGTTGCGTAGCAGTTTCTCATTTCAGCTATGACTTGACAAATACTCCAAAAGCAAATTTTGGCTCACTTCAAAGAACATGGCACTTATTTAAAATTTAATTAAGTTTTATTTTGTTTTGTTTTGGTTTGTTTGGGTTTTTTTGTTTGTTTGTTTTTTAGAAATGTGTTCTACTAACAGGCTAGTTTTAAATTTAAATTAAGAGTTATATTAATTGTCTAAAGCACCTTTGGCCATTTGACAGCATACTACAAGTATTTAAAAATAACTGATGAAACTTTGACTTATTTCTCATTTCACATTATTTGACTTAATGTGACTTTATTTTTCAGTTTAAATTATTTTATGTTTCCAAAGACTATAAATTATAGAAGCTTAATTTAGTTCTGAAGTATACAAGCGTATATATATATCTTTTATTTATAATAACAAATTGGGAAGCACATATTATTAAAAGTATTCAGGGCACCTTGTTGGTTAAGCGTTGGACTTCAGCTTAGGTCATGGTCTCACGGTTTGCAGGTTCAAGCCCCACATTGGGCTCTGTGCTGATAGCTTGGAGCCTGGGGTCTACTTCATATTCTGTGTCTCCCTCTCTGCCCTTCCCCAGCTGGTGCTCTGTCTTTCTCCCTCTCTCAAAAATAAATAAACATTAAAAAATTAAAAAAAATAAAAAACATTATTTTTTTTTTAATTTAGAAGTATTCAATGTATTGTGCTGCTTGTACACACAACCCTCTGTTGTTAGTTTGCTTTTATTTTGCTGTTTAATTAATCTTATAACTGGATATCTAGATATCAAGTAAGAGACTTTAAATATAGAATATATTCATTAATCCCATAAATTATATTTAAAATTATTATGAAGTTAATGCTCTGAGTTATGTTAAATGCTGAGAATATGATATAAAATCAATCTGATATAAAATAAAAGATGATCGGGTATGCTTTTTATGTTATATGTAGAACTACATAAAAAGCAGGGACCTAATGCATATGTATTAATGATTATTATGAAAACATGATCTCTAAACATAGTGAGTTGTTTTACTGAAAAACATGACTGAAGTAGAATATAATTATATGTAAACAGTGATCAGAATACTTGTAGTGAAATTACAGAACATGTGGTCAGTTAAATACTTTATGTTTTTAAATACTTTTTAAATACTTTATGCAGTGAAATTTATTTCGGCTAAACATGTAGTTTTCCCCCTTTCTACAGTCTATAGTAATTGGTGATTTTCCTAATATGCTCCACTTCAGACTTTTGATCAGCACAGCATAACTCAAAATTTTATGTCTTCAATTGGTTGTAGGGGTGGGGGTTGAAGCTGAATAGCTATTACAATGAATAATAAAAGCCTTTCATGAATTTTCTTTAAATTGCTTTTGTAAAGCAGGGTGGCATGTTCATCTGTCAAAGACGGTTAAGTATTATTTAACTGAATCCAAGAAAATACAGCAATACTATCTCACTAGCTTATAATCATTAGCCTATGTCTTTTAGAGAGTAGATTTAAAAATACAAACAAAAATACTAAAATATTATTACATTAAATTTTAGTTTGGTAGCTATCTTATAAGGAAAATTCTGTATTATGATCCTTAAACTTTGTTCTAGTATTATTTAGTTAATATTGTCAAACAACAAATTATTTAGACTTTGGGCTTGCAGTTTCCTTAAATGAAATATGTAAAATTAACGTTCAATAAGAAAAATCCTTAAAAAAATGAACTGTCATTCTACTACATTTCTTTAGCCTAAGAATGAGCTATAAATTGTTGGCAGGTGTCTTTGCTATTTTTCCAGCTTTGTAGTTCTCTTGAAAGTCATCTTTTCTTCTCCCTCTGATGGAAGGAAGTGCTGAAGTTATGACATTTCATTGTAATGCTTCATGCCTAACCCCAGCAGCAATTATTCAAAGACGTTAAGGTTTAGTTATTTCATACTCACAAGCTTTGAAATGAGTATGCTCAAACTGCATTGCTGAAAAATGAAACTGTCCAAAAGTCAGTGGGTGAATGTGAATCGGTAATTGCACACATGTATGAGTCGTGGATTTATTACTTTAATGTAGATAATAGCAGAAGGTTGTCCTGTAAACATGCCCAGATTTAGAGTGAGAAAAAGCCTCAATGAAATATTCACTGAATTTTTTTCTTCAGAAATAAAGACATAGGGAAAAATAGAATTAAGAACAACAGACACAGTTCACATGTCCACAGGTTAGGTCAGGAGGTAGGAGAAACAGTGCAAATCACCAAGAAAGTTTTGCAAAAAGTACAGATGCCTATGCCTCCCCTCCTTATGATTATCTGATAGATGATTACTATGTATCTTACCAGGCCTACTGACATGCCCTGAAAGACTGATAGAGACTAGGAAACAGGATTTCTGTGCTTTCTAGCCTTTTTTTTTAAGTCAACATTTACCTGGTTGTGAGAGTTCTGTGTTGCATGTCCTTGCTTATTTAGCAAGTTACGGCACTGTATAAATTTGCAAAGAATGATATATATCTACTCTTTTAAGAAGGAACCGTCATTGTATTGTACTTGCAAATGTCTGAAAGCTATTTGTTCTTTGAAGGCAAACTCTGGGATTGACCTCCCAGTCATATAGATTTCTATGTAAGTGGATTGCTAGAAATTATGAATTTGGGCAGCCATCTGGTTTCAAATGTGCATGAGCTCTTGAAAGAGTAGTTTTATTCTTGATTCTGTGATGGTACTTAATTTTTATTGCACACTTTCTCATACAAGGTGGCCTCTTCTAAATATAACATTAAAAAAATAAGGGAAAAAAGGGTTAACCTTTCATTGCAACTTCTCTCAAGTTGAAGTGCTTTCCTCTGATCTAAAAGAAAAGGCAAGAGTCTTCAAAGCTTCTATACTTGTTAAGGATCAAAGACAATGCTTCTAAATGAAAGGTATAGGGATAAAATGAAAGTTATTGGTAGACTCCTGTCCCAGTGTTTCAGTATCTTAGAATCATTATTTTTTTCATGGTAATTTCTAATGATTGGTGCTCTTCAAAAATGAAAGAGCCTATCTTTTAAAGTACAGTCTAGAGATGACAGACATAAGTGTTATGCTAGGACTTCTGCCCTGGGGGAATCTGAATCATGTTGGTGGATGGAATGCATATCTGCCACCCACCAGATTGGGAATTATGAAATCTTTAAGACAGAAAGCAGACAGAATTGGACTTGTGGAATAGACTAGAAAACGAGGAAAGTCTCAGCTCAAAACAAATAAAGAGAATGGCCAGCAAAGGAAGGAGTAGTTTCAGGTGGAAAGAATGTCAACAAAGTGAAGAGCAGGGTAGTCATCAGAATAATCTAAGTGTGGTCTTTAGAATAATTACATCAGGAGACCTGTCCCACTATCTACCTATACTAAATGAATGGCATCAGAAGAATTTTGTCCTTGACTAATCCTCAAACACTACTTTATAGAAAATGTGACTGATGTGCCCAGAGACAGTTGCTTAGCCTGGATATTGGAAAAGAATGAGAAGCAGATTAGACATTATGGAAGCTCCATATCTCAACAAAAAAAAGAGTAAAGAGGAAAATGAAGAGGTAGGGGGAATAAAATACCAGTTTTTGTAACTGCATCAAGGATAAAGCTGTACTTACAGCTTTGTCCAGAGGAAGACTGCATCAAAGAGATACCTGAAGTGGGTACAGGAATCGTTCCAGACAGGGACGGAGATGGCAACCCGCATAACATAAGCTTATCACACCCATATGGCCACCTACGTCAACCTTTCTCTGAAAAGCCTGAAGCAAGTCTTCCATAATTAACACTTGTTTTCACAAGTCAAAGAAGAATTTTTGGCCTGAGAAAATATACTCTTCATATAAGACCTCTACAAGAAAAATAGACAACTATGAATCACCAGGTATTTGTGTTAAATCCAGACCATGGAATGAAGGCAATGATGTTAATAAACAGAATGAAATGGTGAAGAAATAGAGTTAATGGGGGAAACAATATAATTTAATATAATAATTACAGTTGTTATACTTACAGAATAAGAAAAGATAGTGCATTTTGGAAAATATGGGAATTAAAAAAATAAACATTCAAAATTCTTGATACGTATGAAAACACAGATATGTGTATCTATGCTGCAAACAGAATGGACACAGTTGAGAGTAGCAAGCTAGAAGACTCAGAAAGAAAAATATTATTTCAGAGAAAATAATGAACAAAAGTGAGAGAATATAAAGAGTTACACATATAATACACATATGTGTACATACAGATAATGTGTATATATTATATATAATATAATACAAATACATATTATACCCAGAAATGCTAATAGACATCTAGTAGGGGCACTGGGTTCCAACCAACAAAACAACAGAGAGAGGTAAGTCAAATAATAATCAACGAATCAAATGAAAAAGTCTGAAGTCTGAAATGAACAGCTGAGACCTAAAGTAGATGAATAAAAATAGACTAAAAAGCAGTTATATCTTAGTGATATTTAAGGACTGCATAGTTAAGGTAGAATTGTTAATATTTTCAGACAGTGAAATGTTACATGTATAGGAAAGAATCAAATGAACGTCAAACTTCAGCTTTAGGATGCCTAGGTGGTCGGTCAGTTGAGCTTCCAACTCTTGATTTGGGCTCAGGTCATGATTCTGGGGTCATAGGATTTAGGCCCATGTCAGGCTCCACACTAAATATGAAGCCTACTTGAGAGTCTCTCCCTCTCCCTCTACTCCCCTCTCCTCTGCTCTCTCTCTCTCTCTGTCTTCAGAAAGAAAAAACAAACAAACAAAACCCACAATCTTCAAAAAAAAAAAAAAAAACCTTCATCAGAGAAATATTTAAATACAATCAAGCAAAGGCTCCGAAGTTATGACAGAAAAGTGATGTTAAATCTAGACCTCTGTAGCTAATTAAATGTGCATTCACATATGAAAGCAAAATAAACTTAATTTTAGATATTCAAGAGCTCAAAGTCTGTTGGAGACAGATCTTTTTTTGAAAAAGAGAATGCTTACTGAACAAAGGAAAAAAAGGAAAAAGTGAGAGAGAGACAAACCAAGAAATATACTCTTAACTATAGAGAAAAAACTAGTGATAACCAGAGAGGAGGTGGGTGGGGGATGGATGAAATAGGTGATAGGGATTAAGAGCACACTTGTCATGATGAGCACCGAGTAATGTATAGATTTGTTGAATCACTATATTGTACACCTGAAACTAGTATAACACTGTATATTAACTATACTGGAATCAAAATTAAAAGCTTAATAAAATTTTAAAAAGTGGCTTATTGCAACAAAACTAGTATCATATAAACCAAATCTAAGAGAAGAGGGTGAGATAAAGGAATCACTGGTCTATGATAATAGCAATTAAAATTAGGCATAATTCTAAATCAATTTTATAAATAAGGTAATAGTAATTAAACTTTTTATTTTGAAATGTAGAGGGTAGGGAAAGAGAAAAGTGCTGCTAATTAACTGAATTTAAAAACTGGATCAATTCAATGAAAGTAAGGAAAAGAATAAAAAAATAAAAGAACACAATAAAGGAAATCAAAATAGTAGAAATTAATAATTATTACAGACTTTGCATACATTAATATCTCATTTAAAACAACTTTCAGACTCTAGTCCAAACATTTATGGAAGGAGTGCAAGATACACAATTATAGAAAAGTTTGCAAATAAAAGGAGAGACACATACGCTTGGCAGATGCCATTAAAATGAAAGCAAATGAGTCAATATTACTATCAGAAAGAGGACAAATTATAAATTAATGGACAGAGGACTATTAACAACTGATAAAAATTAATCATCCAAAACGACATAATAGAAAGTATTCATTAGGTACCCAACAGGACCATTGTGAAGCAGAGAGAGAATTCTGTAAGATATCCAAAGAGAATCTGGCAAATCTATCACCATCTGTGGAGACTTCAATATCTCTGTCTTAAAAATAAACAGATCAAATTAGTGGAAAAAAGGATCCAAAGATTTGGGAGGTGTGTGAGAATAATTTTTCTATCTGGGTACACGCATACATAGACACATATGTTGTGTGTGTGTTTTACATGTGTGTGAATGTGTACGTACATATACATATAATCATATATGTAAATTCTTACCCAGAAACAAAATTTAAGTTCTTGTTGTTGTTCAAATAGTCGTGAAATATTTTAAATATTGATTCCATTTGAAGTGTAAAGGAAGTCCCAAATTTTTCCAGCTAGAAATCTTTAAAGCCACATTATGTGTCCCCAAGACTAAAATTAATTTAGTAATTAACAAGAAAAAATAGTTAAAATAATTACTTCACATTCTGCTATATCACAGAAAGTTCCAGTAATCAGTAGTTCACAACTGGACATAGGTCCTTTCTTGGATTTCGCTGAGAACCAGATCATGTAACCTCGAAATCTCTTATAACCTAGGATTAAACTTTCAATATATTAGGAAATATATTTTTTTTCTTCCTCACAAAGGCTTTGGTAAAAACAAATAGGAGATAGCTCATTTTTCCAGGCTAGACTTTATAGTATGACTATTTTAATACCAGTGAGACTGAATTTCCCTATACCAAATGATAGAACATTCGAGTCCAATTACATAGTCATTTCTAATTATAATCATCCTCACCTTCCTACTTACTGAGAGGAACAAATCTATCTCTAATAGAAATATTCAAGTGCAAGCAAGAATAACTTCTGATCCAAAGGGAGCTTCTTCGAGGGCTTCTTCACATGTTAATATCCTCCTTTCTTGTTGCAATAACACACACACACACACACACACACACACACACACACACATTTCTAGCAAGATATTTTGATTCAAAGTCATGTTTCTCATTCATAAGGATATAGGAATTGCAAATACTAATTTGAAAATGACAGTGGCCTAAATGCAACATATAGACCTTTAACTACAAGTTTATATTTTCTTTGCAAATGTAGTAAAGAAAAAATAGTTTCTTAAAAGCATGGGGTGGGAGTAGGGAGAAGTATACAAAAAAAACCAGAAAGACAAAATCTTGATAGAGAAAGGGAAAAAAAGGAAATACTGAGATATACTGAGAAAACCAAACTTTCGGGGCACCTGGGTGGCTCAGTTGGTTGAGCATCCAACTTCAGCTCAGGTCATGATCTCACAGTTCGTGAGTTTGAGCCCCGCATCAGGCTTACTGCTGTCAGCGCAGCCCATTTTGGATCTTCTGTCCCTCTCTCTCTCTGCCCCTCCTCTGCTTGTGTTCTCTCTCTCAAAAATAAATAAACACTAAAAAAAAGAATAAAAGAAAAAGAAAAGAAAAGAAAACCAAACTTTCCTTGCTTTCTGGCTCACTAAAGGGGATCAAATCTCACAATTAACTTAGTAAAAATGCAAAAAACATCATTTGGACCTCTACCAAATGCAAGATAATATACCTGATGACTTTCAGGGTGTGTGGGGGAAAAATCCAGTAAAGCCGGGGAAATTGTAGGCAAACAGAAAACTATAAGCCATATATTGAAAAAAATAAACGAAAAATCAGAAATTCTGTCTCTCTTTATAAAGTTATCAGCTACAATGAAATAAAAACTAAGAAGCAACCTATTTAAGCTTTTTTTTTTCAGTCTCAGTGCAGTACATTAAATTGTTGCCCCAGAATATTTATAACGGCTTGTGATATATAATACTCATCTAATATATTAAGTGTAGATGAAAGTACAAATATGGATTGGGTGGCATTTTTCTATGCTTTTTCCCCCATGGATTGAGCCTCTTCTAAGTTTCCTGAATATCTATGACCTAAGAAAATAAGAGCCTCCTACACCTGTCTAAAAGTTGTCTACATCACTTTTAAATATTAGAAATATCAAACACTGTATCTAGGTAGACTTTAGGTTTATGGAATATATTTTTAATATTTACATGAAGTCAAAACATATGCCCAGTTTAGGAGAAAATAATGACTCATAAACTTTGCCTGATATTAATCACTTGTGATGTAAATAAATGCTGAGTGAACACATTAGTTTATTTTTCCCTTTTCCTTTTTCTTTTTGTTTTAACAATAAAGTTTTGATGAAGTAATTATTTACTTTGTGTTTTAAAAACTTTGAAAACAATCACCTACATGTATAGTAAAACCATAAAAGCATATATAGCAATGACCACCACTTAATTCAGATTGTTCACTCTAAAGAAAGAAAGAAAAATAATGAAGGATTGAGAGGAACCCCAGAAGCATTCCAACTAAAATTTTATTGCTTAAAATAATATGTTAAGTAAATATAATAAAATGTTTAAATTAGCAAAACTAAGTTATAGGTAGCTGAGTATTAATTCTATATTCTCTATCTGTATGTTTTAAATATGTCATTTAAAAAAATAAAGAAAATAAGATATCCCTTGCTTGGCAACAAAATCCATAAAGCATCTTGATTTTACTTAGCAAAGAATGCAAAAGATATTTATATAGAAATTTTATATTTATACTGAGATATAGTAAAGCTCTGAATAAGTGGAAAGAGTATATATTTCTGAATAATGTAACTTTTTAAGCTACACAGTTTCTCTCCAATATATCTATAAAATCATTGCATTCCCCCACCCACACCCCACCAAAATCTAATCATAACACTATGGCAATTTAATATCTAACAAAGCTGTTAAGGACAAATCATTGGGGAAATTGTTAGGGGAAAGAGTATATCTAATGGAGAAATAGAACTTGAAGGCTTTCATGAAATCACTTATATAAACACATTCTAAATGACAGCTTAAGTAACCACATCTCTGAGTAGCACAATATCTAATAATACAGTTTTGGCAAAGCTGTGGGGGCAACAACCCTCTCACTCTTCTGGGAGGAGTAAATTGCTACATTCATTCCAAAATCTAATCTAGTTGCACTATGAAACAAAGTGTTAATGTACTTTATGACTTATCAAAAACACTTTTGGGTATATACTGTATTCTCATATAGGTCAATATGGAAACACAGGTGAATACATGCCTAATTTAGCAGTTTCTGTCTCTCTCCATCTTAATAAAAATGTAATATATAGGGGACTCATACACTGGAATTCAGCACTTAGAAGCAGTCAATGAACTACTGTTATACAGAATAACACTGATGTATCTCAAAAATACAGTGTTGAGGGAAAATTGTAAGAAACTGCATAAAATACTGGTTCATGGAAATAATTTTCAGGGAACTACATACACATGTATGAACATAGAGTTTAACATATCTCAGTATCTTAAAAGCCATATGCAAAAGGCTCACAACTAATAATATCCTCAATGGGGAAAAACTGAGAGCCTTTCACCTATGACCAGGAACAAGACAAGGATGACTACTCTCACCATTACTATTTAACATAGCACTGGTAGCCTTAGACTCAGCAATCAGATGATAAATAGAAATAAAAGGAATCTAAATTGGCAAGGAAAAAGTCAAACATTCACAATTTTCAGATGACATGATACTCTATATAGAAAACCTGAAAGACTCCACCAAAAAATTGCTAGAACTAATACATGAATTCAGCAAGTCCCAGAATATAAAATCAAGATGCAGAAATCTATAACATTTCTATATACCTACAATAACAATTCTATACAATTACAAAGCAGCAGAATATCAAGGAATCGGTCCCATTTGTAATTGCAGCAAAAACAATAACATACCTAAGAATAAACCTACCAATGGGGTAAAAGATCTGTACTCTGAAAACTATAGAACATATGAAAGAAACCAAGGAGAACACAAGGAAAAACATTCCATGCTAATGGATTAGAAGAACAAACATTGTTAAATGTCTATACATCAAAACAATCTACACATTTAATGTAATCCCTATAAAAATACCACCAGCATTTTTCATAGAGCTAGAACAAACAATCCTATGGAAGCAGAGGATTTATATGGAACCAGAAAAGACCCTGAATAGCCAAAGAAATTCTGAAAAAGAAAAACAAAACTGGAGGCATCGTGATTCCAGATTTCAAGCTTTATTACAAAGCTCTAGTCATCAAGACAGTATGGTACTGGCACAAACACAGACACATTGATCAATGGAACAGAACAGAAACCTCAGAAATGGACCCACAAGTATATGGTCAACTCATCTTTGACAAAGCAGGAAAGAATATCTAATGGAAAAAAGACAATCTCTTCAACAAATGGTGTTGGGAAAACTGGACAGCAACATGTAAAAGAATGAAACTGGACCACTTTCATATACCATTCACAAAAATAAATTCAAAATGGAGGAAAGACCTAAATGAGAGACAGGAAACCATCAAAATCCTAGAGGAGAACACAGGCAGCAACCTCTTTTTTTAAAATTTTTTACAAACATTTTTATTTATTTTTGAGAGACAGAGCATGAGTGGGGGAGGGGCACACAGAGAGGGAAACACAGAATCTGAAGCAGATTCCAGGCTCTGAGCTGTCAGCACAGAGCTTGATGCAGGGCTCAAATTCATGAACTGTGTGATCATGACTTGAGCAGAAGTTGGAGGCTTAACCAACTGAGCCACCCAGGCACCCCAATGGCAGCAACCTCTTTGACCTTGGCCATAGCAACTTTTAACAAGACACATTGCTCGAGGCAAGGAAAACAAAAGCAAACATGAACCATTGGGACCTCATCAAGATAACTTCTGCACAGCGAAGGAAACAATCAACAACACTAAAAGTCAACCTACAGAATGGGAGATGTTTGCAAGCGACATATCTGATACAGCATTAGTATCCAAAATCAATGAAGAACTTATCAAATTCAACACCAAAAAATAAATAATCCAGTTAAGAAATGGACAGAAGACATCAATAGACATTTTTCCAAAGAAGATATCCAATGACTAACAGACACATGAAAAGATGCCCAACATCACTCATCATCAGGAAAATAGGAATTGAAATCATGATGACATACTACCTCACACCTGTCAGAGTGGCCAAAATTAACAGCAAGAAACAACAGGTGTTGGTGAACATGTGGAGAAAGGGGAACCCTCGTGTACCATTGGTGGGAATGCAAACTGGTACAGCCACTCTGGGAGAACAGTATGGAGTTTTCTCAAAAAATTAAAAATAGAATTACCATACAATCCAGCTATTGCATTATTAGGTATTTATCCAAAGGATACAAAATGCAGATTCAAAGGAGTATGTATACCCTGATGTTTATAGCAGTATTATCAATAATAGCCTACCTATGGAAAGAGTACAAGATGTCCATGGATAGATGAATGGCTAAAGAAGATATGGTATATATACACAAAGGAATATTAGTCAGCCAAAAAAAAGAATGAAATCTTGTCATTTGCAATGACACAGATGGAACTAGAGTGTACTATGCTAAGCGAAATAAGTCAATCAGAGAAAGACAAATACCATATGATTTCACTCTTATGTGGAATATAAGGAACAAAATAGATGAATATATGGCAAGGTAAAAGAAAAAGAGAGGAGAGAGGGAAACAAACCACAAGAGACTCTTAATAACAAAACAAACTGAGGGTTGATGGAGGGAAGTGCATGGGGCATGGGCTAGAGTGGTGATGAACACTGGGTGTCATATATAATGTCGTATATAAGTGATGAATCATTACATTTACATTCTATTCTCGAAACCAATATTGCACTGTACATTAACTAATTAAAATTTAAATATAAATTTAAAAAAGAATCATAATTAAAGTGCTCAAAACACAGAATTTTCACTAAAGTATATGCCACAAATATAAATATATATGGGCCCATATGTGTGCTATATATTACATATATACACACATATATATAATGTATACATGTATGTATTGTATCAAAATGTATCAAATGTATCAAAATGTATCAAAATGTAAACAGCTGAAGCCTCAGAACAACCTAGGAAAAAGGTACTAATATATCCATGCTGCAGAAAACTGGTATGGATTATAAGTAACATGAAAGATCAAATGTTTGTGAGTGGTCACTAACATAGCTAGTATATGTTGAAGCCAAGGTTCAAACCTTGACTATCTGGCTCCAGAGTTCACAATGTATCCTTATTTGCTATTACCAAATATGTTAGTGGGTACTTAAGGGAGGATGGAGATAGAGAGGGGAACCCACAATGATGGCAAAACAACAGAAAGCCAATCAGAGTCCTGAATCAACTGATGAGAATATTGTGAGGAAATTAACTCAACTCTGTGAACCTAAAGAAGAGAAAGAGGAGGAGAAACAGAAGGAGGAGAAAAGAAAAATATTTTTTAAAAAAATTAAATTTATTATTTTTATTATTTTTACAACAAAATTTACAGGTTTGGGAGGGAAGCACACAAAACTGTGCAGTAGAGATGAAGGAGAATCAGTACAGACAGATAAACAAGCCACTGCAAACTAATTGGGGATCAACAGGAGAATAGATTTCTTCATCATGTCTAACATATGTTTAAAGAATTACTATTACTATTTATAATGTGGACCCATATACTCATTTCTCAAAACAATGATCTCACCAATATCTATTGGTATCAGTAGACATCTATGACATCAAGTAATTTGAAGCTAGTGAATTTGGTCACCTAAACAGCAAATGGAAGCTAAGGAATGGCAGTAAATGTAGTCTCTATTTGCTACTGTTGAGAAAGATTTAAATACTGCCTTCATTAAGAAATGAGTAAAAATATGTAAGAATAAATGTTTAATTAAAATATTTTAGCCTAGTAAGAACATTTATCAAGTATGATGCTTAAGATCGTGACGTTGGGACACCTGGGTAGCTCAGTGGGTTGAGTGTCCAACTCTTGATTTCAGCTCAGGTCATGAGTCTTGAGATTGAGGCCCTCGTTGGGCTTTGTGCTGTGTAAGATTCTCTTTCTCCACTTCTGCCCCTCTCCCCTGCTTGTGTTCTCTCTCTCTCAAAATAAAAAATTTAAATTAAAAAATAAAGGTGGTGATGTTGATTTTTTTTTTTTGCTTTGCCAGGTTTTGTGTGCTTTCTATGGATTCAGAATGCAAATGTGGGTGCCCTTGGGTGGCTCAGTTGGTTGAGCATCCAATTTCAGCTGAGGTCATGATCTCACAGTTGGTGGGTTCGAGCTCCTCATCATGCTCTGTGCTGATAGCTCAGAGCCTGGAACCTGCTTCAGATTCTGTATCTCCTCCTCGCTGCCCACCCCCCCCCCCTTACACTGTGTTTCTCTTTCTCAAAAATAAACAAACTTAAGAAATAAATGAGATAAAAATAAAATGCAAGCATGAATATTGTGCAGTTTAAAAGAACTTGATCTTTCCTCTCTGGTCTTATGGCTCTATGCCATATTTTTACATTGAAATCACTAAGTTATAAGATTTACCTGAAAAAAAAATCCAAAACATTACCTACTTCAGGGCTAGTCGATTGCAATCTAGCTGTATCAAATGCTTAAGGGAAATAATTTTCTATCTGAAAGATTAGATAGAGATTAATGCTTGCCATTTCATAGCTCATTATCCTGAAATGCTCGCCTCTAAAACCAAGAAATGTCTAGAGATTCATATGAATACTTTTAAAATAAGGTGGTATTCCCAGAAATCATTAGTTCTGCTGTGCTGTTTTTCTTTGAAAGGCTTTCAAAATAAATGTCCTGCCTTATGAAAATAAAAGCCAGTTTGAATTGCTGGAAATAGTTATCTTCTCATATTTAACCAGTGTATCTCTTTTTTTCAGGAACAATAGTTCCAATTAATTTTATCATATTAACCATAAAGACTTATGCTGTAGACGAACCATTCTGCATGGGTTAAATTTGAAAAAAAAAAGTTTACATTTATTTCTAAGCACAAAAAAAAAGCTTTATTTTATGGTCTGCTAGAGAGATGTTCACATTATATTATTAACTTTTAAATAATTACACTGTGCTTTATAATACATTTTTGCATTTTCATGGTTTCCTTTCCTTCCCCTCTTCATCTGGATGCTAGCTATCTGAACTAGTATACCTACTTCTAGCAACTACTCTACACTTTCTAAATACTTTTCTTCTTTTGAATTTTAGGTAAAAAAAATGTGACAGGTTTTTAGCTAAAATAGTGATAAATAGGGGATACCAGGAGGTTTTGCTACTAATATATTGAATATATATCAAAAAAAAATGAGGAACTATTGCAAAGCAGCTCAGAGGTCGTTTTGCTTACCTTATTGACTGTCCTGGATGGACGACATTTTTGCATAAGTAGATTTTGTCTATTAGTTATCTGACTCTTCTTTATTATTATTATTTTTAAATGTTTGTTTATTTTTGGAAAGAGAGAGAGAGTCAGAGCATGAGCAGAGGAAGGACAGTGAGAGAGGGAGACACAGAATCCAAGGCAGGCTCCAGGCTCTGAGCTGTCAGCACAGAGCCTGACATGGGGCTGGAAGTCACAAGCTGTGAGATCCTGACCTGAACCAAAGTTGGGCACTTAACCGACTGAGCCACTCAGGTGTCCCAGTTGTCTGACTCTTCTGTTGAGAATGTTGATTTTCCTAATACGAGAATATAAATTTTTGAAATGTCTAAAAAAGTAAAGCAGTATCTGACATGTCATTTTTATTGATTCCGTATTCTCAAAAAGAAAAAAAGAAAAACACAACAACAACCTAAGCGTGTACTCAGTTTGTGACATTCAATGGGCTAAAATTGACATCCATGAAGCTGGATCAGGTATGGTTCCAACCCTTGGAAGTTTATACCAATTAGAAATATTAATGTAAACAAAACTCACCATATAAAATGCTTAGTGCTATTAGAAACATGGACACTGGTTAGCAGGAGAGATCATCTAACTGCGTAGAAGAGTCAGGGAAGCCTTCAAAGAGAAAATGGCACTTCAGTTGGGTCTACAGTATTAAAAGAAAGGCATTAACAACAGAAGTCACTGTATGAGCTAAAGCAAGCTAGGCAGAAAAAATGTATTTGTCTGAGGAGCAATGCTTTGTGAAGGTTCATTGAACAATCCATGGTACATATTTTAACTTAGTCAATTGTCACACAGTAATCTTTGCAACTATTTTTTGCACAATTTAAGATCTAATCCATGATAATGTATTGCATTTAATTATTATGCCTCTTTATTCTCTTTTAATCTAGAAAATTTCTACAGCTTTCTATTGTTCTTCTCAACCTTGTCATTTTTTAAAGAGCACAGGTTAGTCATTTTATAAAACATCTTCAGTTTGGATTTATCTGATGTTATCAGTTCATGATTAGATTCAAATTATACATTCTTTACAGGGATACTTTACACATGTGATATGTCCTCCTCAGTACCTCCTATCAAAAAACACATGATCTTGTTTGGTCCCAATACTTTTTATGTTAACTTTGATTAATTCACTAGATGGTGTTTGTCACATTTCCTGACTGCGAAGTTTCTATTTTTCCACTTAAAAACCAATCACTTGTGGAAAGATTCTTTGAGACCATGTAAATACTGCATCCCTATTCAAAATTTTACTACTAAGTTTAACAATATATTATTTTCTAACTCCCTCATACTTTCTACATTAATTCAAATTCTAGTATGTAAGGAAGATATTTTGCTTCTTCATTCATTTGCATCAGTATCAAATTGCGTATTCCTATTTTGTTCAATAATTTATAATAAATGGCTATCATAATTTAATTTGACATTCAAAATGTCTCACATTTGACCACTGCAAGCCACTTCAAGCTGGCTCATACATCTTTTTTATACTATCTCCATTTTTCTTTAAGCAACTTCCTTTCTTTCTAGAGCAAGATGTCCCAAGCTCATCTTTTTTTCTGCCTCAGACCTAGAATAAATCTTGTCTCTAAGATTCATTAGTTGCTCTTAGTGAAGGACACTATTAAAAAGCGCAATCTAGGGGTGCCTGGGTGGCTCATTTGATTAAGCGTCTGACTCTTGGTTTCCTCTCAGGTCATGATCTCACATTTCCTGAGTTTGAGTCCTGTGTCATCTCCAAGCTGACAGTGCAGAGCCTGCTTGGAATTCTCTCTCTCCCTCTCTCTGCCCCTCATTATTCCCCTGACTCTCTCAACCTCTGAAAATAAATAAATAAATTAATTAATTAACAAATTAATAAACAAGTAACTTCTTAGAACAAAAAAGATATGATCCAGCCTCTTGGTCAGGGGTAGGCAAACTTTTTCTGTAAAGGATCAGAGAGTAGATACTTAAGGCTCTGCCAGCCATATGGTCTCTGACACATTTCTCAACCACTACAGTGAAAGACAATATGTAAATGAATAAGTAATGGCTATATAGCAAAAAAGAAAAATGGATAATGATATTTGAATTCCATATAATTTTCTTGTGTCACAAAATATTCCCCTTTTCATATATTTCAACCATTTTAAAACGTAAAACCCTTACATGGTTCATATGCTGCATAAAAACAGGCAGTGACCCCAACTTGGCCTATGGGGCTTTTGATTACTCATTTTTGTTCTAGGTTGTGTTCTTTGCCAGTGATTTGTCTTTGCTTCTAGCCTGTTTCTATTTTCATTTCATTGACCCATTTTTCTATCTTTATGTCAAAACCACACTGTCTTGATTACTGAAGCTTGATGGTAATTCTTGAAATTTACTTATATAACTTGTCCAATTTCTTCTTTTCATAATTGTTTTGGCTATTTCAGCCTTTTTTGTTTTTTTCATTTCCTTATATATTTTTGAAACATAATGCCAATTTCCTTTTAAAAAAAAAGTGGGGCACCTGGGTGCTCATTCGTTTAAGCATCGACTTTAGCTCAGGTCATGATCTCACAGTTTGTGAGTTCCAGCCCTGTGTCAGGCTCTGTGCTGACAGCTCAGAGACTGGAACCTATTTCAGATTATGTGTCTCCCTCTCTCTCTGCCCCTCCCCTGCTCGCGCTCTGTGTCTGTCTCTCTCTCAAAAATAAATAAACATTAAAAAAAAAAAAGAAAGAAAAAGAAAAAGCCCACTGGGATCATAACTAGAATTTCATTATATTTCTGTGCTTTTTGAAAATTACTTTCTTGGCAATATTGAATCTCTAATTCTTGAATATGGCGTATATCTCATTTAGCTATGGCTGAAAGTCAGCAACTTTGTTAAACTTTTTCTGAGTACTTTATGATTTTCTATCATATTTTTAAAATGTTTGTATCTACCCTATTTAAATGAATATTTTTATTTTTCATATATACACTGCTAAAATAAAGAAACAGTTGAGTTTTGCATATTGACTTTGTATCTTGCAAACTTGGTAAATTCCCTTTATTGTTGTACTGTTATGTAGATTCCTTAGGATTTTCTGCATAAATAATTATGGTATTTTCAAATAACTTTTACTTTTTCCTTCACAATCTTCATTATTTTATCTTATTTTCTTATTGCACTGTTTAGCACCTCAAGAAAAATACTGAATAGAAATGGTGAAAATGGAATTCCCTGACTTGTTCTCATTCTGAGAGGGAAAGTGTCCTGTCATTCACATGTATCAACCACATTACTTTTTAATTAGGCTGGGAAGTTTCATTTTATTTCTAGTTTTCTGAAATGTTTTATCCTGAATAGGCATCAAAGTTTGTCAAATATTTTTTCTGCATTTACAGAGATGCCCATATTTTTTTTCTCTTTTAATTTGTTAATAATGTTAATTATAGTCATAGATTTTTCAAATGTTAAACCAACCTTGTAATCTTGGAATAAAAACACATGGCCATAATGAATTTCCCTTTACCATATTATTGGATTCAATTTGCCAACGTTGTGTTAAAGATTTTTATATCTATGATCATAAAGAATATTTTTCTATAATTTTTCTTTTTTGGGAATGTTTTTCTCTGGTTTGAGTCTGAGAGATACTGCTCTCATTAAATGATAAGGGAAGTGTTTACCCCTTTATTTTCAGAAACTAGATTAAGATTATGTAAGAATGGCACTTTTTCTTCAATAAATGCTTGACACATTTCACCTGTAAAATATTTTGATATTGGAATTTAGTATGGGGATTTTTTTTTTTTTTTGAGAGAGAGAGAGTGGGCACAAGTCGGGGAAAGGGGCAGAGGGAGAGAGAGAATAAATCTTAAGCTGGCTCCATGCTCAATGCAGAGCCCGATGCCAAGCTCAATCCCACCACCCTGGGATCGTGACCTCAGCCAAAATCAAGAGTCAGATGCTCAAATGACTGATTTACCCAGGGTCCCCACTGTGGGAACATTTTTTGATAATCTACACTTAAAAAAATGAACTATTTTATTTAAGTCACTGAATATGTGTTATCAGAGTTGTTTAAAATATTTTATTATGATTCTTTTGATGTTTTCAGGATCCATAGTGTTATTTCCTCTTCATTCCTGATATTGATAATTTTTTTTTAAATTTCCCTTTCTTGACATGTTTTGCTACTGTTTTGTTAGTTTTATTCATCTTTTTAGAGGTTAAGCTAATAATTTTATTATTTTTTTCCTATTGTTTTCCATTTCCTATTTAACTGATTTGTGAAATTATTTTCTTCCTTTTACTTATTTTGGGTTCATTTGGTCATCTTTTTCAAACTTCTTAGTGTGCAACTTAGATCCTATACTTAAAACTTTTTTTTCTAATATAAGTAATTAAAGATATAAATCTCCTTTTTGGCACTATAGCTTTTATTTATAACTACCTTCTGCTAAAGGGAGTGCCTTCAGGCAAAAAGTCACATACATGTGACTGACATAATGTAGTTCCCTTCTTTCAAGAATTTACTTCTGATGTTCTGTCTACTTTGATCACTCTACAGTGCCTTCAAATAGTTGAGTTAGGACAGTAACCTGCAATTTATATATTAAAAGATGTATGCCATCTCTACCTAAATTGCACTAGGGGCAAAAGTGAAAGCAAAAGGACCAACTGGGAGTCAACTGCAATAGATCAGGCAAGTAGTGATTGGATGAGGTAATAGCAAAGAACTTTAGAACTCAACAGATATAGTAGGTGTTTTGACTGTAGAGCTGAAATTGCTTTTCTGGACTCAGATGTTTTGTTTTAACCTTAATATTTTCATGGAGATTGACGGAAGAAACTCTGATTAAGAATACTGTGGAATTTGGAAGGAAAGCAGATTTTGGATACGATGGCATTTCAGTTTAGTTATAGTACACCTGAGATGTCTACTAAACATTCCAGTCTGGAGCACAGGAAGATTTTTCACCCTGGCTATATAAATACAGGTGTCGTATCTTTAATAGATACTATTTAATGTGTAGAACTCTTTGAGATCACCTGAGGAAGTGATGAGGCGTGACCCTTTTTTATAGTTCATGAAAAGCAGAATGATCCAGCTAATGAGACTGAAAAGGGTCTGATGCTGAGGGAGAAGGAAAACCAGAGAGGGTTGTGTCCTGGACACCAAGAAAAAATATTGTTCCCCGAAGGGACTGATTAAGTCTACTACTGCTTAGAATTATTATATATAAAATCATCAACATATCGATTATACTTATTTGGAGAATTCATGTTGAACAGGTTATTAACAGGTTTCCTTACTGTCAGGTGGATAAAGTATATACACAAACTATTTTGACCATGTGATTTTCCCCACTGAGGAGTATTATGATGAAATACTGTTCCCAGAAATAGTCTTAAGAAAATTCCCATTGAGAGTCACATTTCTTAAGGTCTCTGACAACATAAATCTGGGGTCTATGAAACTACACTTCCAATTTCTATTTCGGTACCTCCTCTATATTAATATTTGAATTTTAAAATATATCCCAATGTGAAAGAATGATCCATCAAAAATTTTCATCCTTTTTTTAACTTTTTAAAACTTCCCTGGAGCTGTAAAATTTAAAATGACTTGAAATTAGTAGAGGAATTTCGCAGTTGTAAATTTACATGGTGCTGGGGGCCAATTCAATTAGCTAAGAACTTACTTTCAAATTGTTACCAATTGGACCAATGGAGTATGACAGCTTTCCCCCTTCATTTCCATGTTTCTAGGGACAAGAGGTTGAAAGAAACATACTGAAAGACTAATTACATTTTAGAAAGATAGAGTGTTCTTTCTCTTCTTTTTAACATTAGTATGCAAAAGGGATTTATTTTTAATTTATAAAGAAGGGGCTACTGATTACATTAAACAGGGACACAAGTGAACTCTCTCTGTGCAAGCTGCAAGAGAATTCTTTACTTCATGCTGATTCCAGCCTAGCTTCAATTCCTCTTCTGTTTTCAGAAAAAGCATATACATAATACCACACTGACAGTGTTTGCTTATGGTTCAAGCCTCCTACTTAAACCTGTAACAATATCTCTCAAAACTGCCTAGTTCTCTTAGCATTTATTAACAGCACTATCTTCAAATGCCATTTCCTTACCCTTTTATTTTAATCAATCAAAAATTTGTAAGTGTGCTTAACACTATTGTTGACTACCAGTTTGCTTTTTCTATTTAAGTTATTGAGGTGGCATCTGAGCATTGAAGATAAGGACTTCTTTTTCATTACAATTTCAACATCACTTGTGACAACTACAGTGTTGCTTATAACATGTGGAAGTGCTTCAGCACCTCATTGTGCTCCTGAAATATTACTAGGACAAATATTATCGCTGGTAATATTTATCATGGATAATTTCAAGATTATTTAAATTCTACATTTACAGCTGGTAATGGAATAATGGAAGCTCATAGTTCATAAGATTAACAAATTTTTAAAAATGCTAGCTCCAGTTAATTTTAGGGATTTTATAGGTCATATTGGGCTGAATTTCCTAGTCATTTCTTGGTAGGGTATATGTAAACCGATCTAAAGGTGGCAACCTTGAACAGGAAAAAAAGAGCACATGTCAAAAACTGAATCAGAGTGTAGACTTTTTCCTACTTCCCTCAAGACTTTAGGCTTCACGTTTTGTGTTCTCTACATGAGAGCCAGAGACCATGTTGGCATTTTGGCTGTCAAATCAGTCTGAGGCAGAGACTCAGTGAATGATCCATTTCTTTAGGAGATAACAGTAAAATCTGACCAGATACAGAAATGTATTAAATGTGGCCTGTTTTGAAATTGAAAACTTTTAAAAGACTAAGTTTTTCAGGACGTTGAAGATCAATAAGCCTCACCAAATGCTTAATAGTTTTGTGATTTTTTTTAAGCCAACGTAGTTTATGTAAACATAAATCTCCTACCCTCTAAATATAATAATCATTTATTGCTAAAGATTTATCATCAATTTAATAGCTTCTTAAAGTGAAAATAAAAACTAAATTTAATATACACACTAAAAATATAAGACTGTCCTGATTACAGAAATGTTAAATGTGAAGAAAAAGTACAACTTAGAATTGAGAAAATATTATACAACAAATCAGGGCTAATTATTTTCAAAAGATTGACCAAATGCTTCATAGATCCCTTTAAATATTGTGTTCCTTTTGTGTGTGTGTGTGTGTGTGTGTGTGTGTGTGTGTGTGTGCGTGCGTATATATATATGTATATATATATATATATATTTTTTTAATTTCAATTTAAAACACTCCATTTTTAGATACATAAAATTCACTTACATTATTTGCCCCCAAGAACGTACTTACTCTACAAAGCAAGGCTGAAATTTGCCAGCTATTTATGTCCTAGGGGATTAAATTCAGATGCATTATCCATTTTGCAAAACCTTTCCCAGAGATATGGATATTTAAATGTGTTTTGAGTGTGCATAATTCCTTACAGGTACACACTACCTGCACTGAGGATATGTGTAGATACTGAGGAGGAACAGTGCGCGTGTAACTATCATCTCATCTGACAGTGGTATAGATGTTCTTTTTCTATCACTGACAAAAGAGTAAAGATCGTCAGTTTGGCATTACTTTAGGCTTCAATGCAGTGTGACTTGATAACAAGTCTTTGTATACTTCAATATATTTGTGTATTTTTTATATGTTTCCATTTGATTTACATTTTATTTTTTATATATTTGCTATATATTTCATTTGCTTTATATTTCATTTGTCCAACCTGGTAAGTCTGATTTTGAATAAGCATACAGGCTTATTGTCAGTAAGATTTAAGTGGCAGAGTTAGTGTTCCTGTGGGACTCATTGATAGGAGATGATGTAAAGTAGTCACTGGTTTGAGTATTTGCCTTAGGTAGTGTCAAAATCAAATTTGAAATAGTATGTTGAATAATACCTGTTACTATGGAGAAGAGCAAATTGATAGTGTAGCGATGCTGTGATAATTTCACAGAAAAGGTACAATTTCCATGTTTCAGATGTATCTCCTGATAAACACAATGAAGTATACAAGACATGTCTTTATTTTTTCCATCAAATTACATTTGATTAAGACACATCCTCCTGGGCAGGAAATTCAATCTTGTTATCTTGAATAGGGCAGCAGAGAGGATCTTTTTCTAGTGAAGCACCTAGAAAATGTGGAATGTTTCCTTTCTTCTATATTCAAATCATCACAGTCACCAATAAGAACGTTATTTCCCAAGTTTATGTCATCCTTTGAAGACACGTGGTTCAGTCCTCTCTGGGATAAGAACTTTTGTCACTGTGGACAAAATTTTAGTAACTGCAATCAAGCCCATTTGGTCCATAACTTAGCCATTTGCCTCTAAGAACCTGGCAATCCCCTACGGCCTAGGCTACTGAGAAAAATACAGGATGCCAAGTTCAATGTGAATTTCAGATAAAGAGCACATTTTTTTGGCTTAATTATGTTGAAAATATTGTCCAGTATACAATTATAGTAAACATATATTATTTATCAGAAATTCAAATGTAATTGAATGTCCTGTATTTTTATTTGCTAAGCCTAGCAACCCCCTGAGACATAATCAGTGAGTGGTATAAGGCCCACAAGAAATCAAGAACACTTCTTCCTGGGCTTAGGGGAAAACTCTGCCTCTCTCTATGTCTGCCTGTTCCTTCAAGGTAAACACTCCCTTCGGTAGTACTGAACTGACACTTTCAACCAAGGCCAAGCTTGGCAATCTCAAATGCCTGAAGATTGCATACTGTAACATACAGGGCTAAAGTAGGCCCAGAGGGGAAACTATTATTAATCAGTTAGCAGAGGCAGCTGAAATTAAGCTCTAGCCAGGTATAGCCCGTGATGTTGGCCTAGTGTTGCTCTAAAATGCAAACGCAGACTTTTTTTTATGGGCAGTCTCCTTATATTTAAATATTAGCAGCAAATCAAAATAATTTCTAAAATGAAAATAAATAACCAGCAAGTGACCCTCAGTCCAAAGTTTTTAACCTTCATTATAGAATTACACAGTCAAGATTTTCTCTAACCTGCTTCAGATTTCAGTTCTGCAACAGAAACCTCGCCTGAGTTGAGAGCTCAGAAAGCCCTATTACGAAACAAAACATGAATAACAAAACAAAACAAAAGCAAAACATAATACAGCTCAAGTGCCTCTGTGTACTAGAATGATGAAATAGCATGTAAAAGATTCACTGACTTGAGAAGTTGAAAGTGAATCATGTAGCATCAAAGCTTTATTTCAAAATTGGTTAGTACTTGTTTTATAGACCGAGAGGAAATCAATAGCACTGTGATGTTCACATAATGTCCCAGAATATTTGGAAGGGTTTTCAAGCTAATAAAACAAAGATAAAAATGAAAATAGTTTACCTTACCTTTTAAATCATACACACATGATTTTTTTAATTCAATAAGATGCTATTTTCTGTTTCCAATTTTGTCTTATGATAGCATTAAACTAACATCTCACATTTTTTTTGAGTATAATTGACACACAATGTTACATTAGTTTCAAGTGTACAACATAGTGATTCAAAATCTCTATACATTATGCTATGCCCACCACAAATGCAGCCACCATCTGTCACCATACACTGCTATTACAATACCACTTACTATATTCCCTACGTTGCGCCTTTTATTCTGTGACTTAATCATTCCAAAATTGGAAGCCTGTATCTCCCACTCCCCTCCTCTCTGGCAACCTCTGTTTGTTCTATGTTTTTATATTTCTAATTCTGCTTGTTGTATGTTTTTTATT
Source organism: Lynx rufus (assembly GCF_022079265.1). Classification (NCBI taxonomy): domain Eukaryota; kingdom Metazoa; phylum Chordata; class Mammalia; order Carnivora; family Felidae; genus Lynx; species Lynx rufus. The sequence continues at coordinate 46,708,981 of NW_025814834.1, forward strand.
TATTTATTTTTTTAATATTTCACATATGAGTAATAAATGGTATTCAACTTTCTCAATCTGGAAAGTCTCATATTCTTCAATTTGTTTTGAAGACTTATTTTTCATATAAAAGTTTTGGTTATTTACATAGTAATATCATTAGTTTCTGAGTGAAATTCTGCCTTTGTCACTCTTTCCTCTGATATACACAGAGTTCGTAATTGTGTGACAAGTAGTAGTAAGTGTAGCTTTCTTTTAAATGCAAATAGGATAAATCTAATTTCATTTGTACATTATATTAATCACCTTGGCAACTGGACATAACAAGTGAATATTTCTAAGCAGTTTATTTCCCTCATTCTAAGGTAAAAGTTATTTAAAAAGCTAGGTGAATATAATGAAGAAATGGAGAATGCCTGGTTAAATATTTGTGCTTATTTAGAAACCTGCTTTGAAAGTCAAATCTTCCAAGAGACCTCAACAGCTTTATCTAAAAATACTAAATAAACAAACAGGACAAATACTTCAAAGTCAGTTGACTCTTTTTTGAACATGAGGCAAAGATTCACCTAATGAGAATCAATATTTAGCCAACAAGATAATGGCTTGGTGACGAGTATAACAATGAGGTAAAAAACAATTATATGTTTAACCCCAAATACAATCTACTACATTCACTGAGATCTTATTCTACAGCAGTCATTGTGCCACATGCTTTTGATATAATGTTTAATAATATCCTTGATGCCATCAAGGGATTCAGTTTTTTTTCTCTTCTTTTTTTTTTTTTGTAGGAAAGCAATAAGTGAACAGGTTATTACAATCTTCTGTAATACAATTACAGTTAATTACAATCTTCTGTAATTGGTGGGGGGATGCTGGTTGCTATGGGAGCATATAGGAGGGACATCAAGCACATGTGATGTCTCAAATCCTTATAGTGGAATTTATTTTAATGTATCTGAAAAGAACATTTCCTAGGGGTGTTGCTTATTGAAAATGCCATGAGACATACAGAAAGGAGAAATGGGGTATATATAGGTCTGTGTCCTTAGCACAATCCAGAAATGTATTTTACCATGCATGTGGATACTTTTTTTAAAAATGTTTATTTACTTTTGAGAGAGAGAAAGCGAGTGAGCGAGAGAGCGTGTTAGCAAGGGGGGGGGAGCGGGGGGACAGGGAGAGAGACCGGGACAGAGGATCTGAAGCTGGCTCCGCACTGCAGCAGGGAGCCAGGCTTGAACTCACAAACCATGAGCTCATGCACTCAACAGACTGAGCCACCTGGGTGCCCCCATGCTGGTATACTTTTGTAAGAGAAGACACTATTAATATTTACATTGTGGTATCAGAATTAACCTAAAATGCCCCAAGAAAAATAGAGCATATGGTTATCTTATGCATGTTCCATTCTAGCTCAGCTCCAGAAAGAGTAGCTAAATCCTTTCCTGCATTCCAGATCTACTCTGTTTTACAATAAAATGGTTAATTTAGAGTTTGACATGTAAATATATACCATTCTTACCTATGGGATGTCACAGAAGTCTTTGTTATTGAATTTTAGTTAGAACACTAAACACGTGTAAGGTGACTGGGAAGTTATTTCTAGCTGCAGACCATGATAGGTTTTCCGCATTCTAGTAGACATTGTCTAGAAATCAGTTTTTAGATTCCAAATTAAATCTCTACCTCTTTTTTCAGATGTCTGCAAAAGGTAAGCTTATTCTTTGCATGCTGTCTATTCAATCTTAAAGTCATGGAAAATACGATGCAGCCCAACACAGTAATACATAAAAGAAAGAGAAATATGCCAACCCTGCATGATTAAGGCAAAGAAACAAGGTAATACTGTTATCTGAGTTGGAAAAAGCCTCTGCTAACGGTTTCTGCTCATCTCAGCTATTCAACACACCTGAATAGTGTAATAGAAATTATTATTTCATGCCTTCTTTTTCCATCTTCCTCGACAAATGTATCTGAAATGCTTACTGTCCCACAAAAGTAACGGCCATTTATTAAACAAAATATGTATTATTAACAATAATGGCAAAATAATTTTTTTGGCAGAAACCCAACTATTCCATTATACTTGACACTTGCTTACTGGTGTGATATCTGGTGCATTTAATAATAGCTAATGAGATGTTAGTGTTTACGAAAACATGCATAATTTATTGTAGGTGTTCAAGGACAACAGAATAATTTTACTCTTTCAATTATAATAAATTGCTTTAAATAAAACACATACAACAATCCTACTCAAATGATTTTGTGGACACTTTTCATAGCATGTGATTTATTTTAATATTCCATTTACAGATAAAAATTGTGAATAGCTCCTATTTGGCTGGTAGGAAAAGTGAGTCACTGTAAGTTGTGACAGGCCTAAGGTCATTACAATTCACTTTCTTCTAATACTTTGCTGCTGTATCTTCCTCAAAAATTCTTGTAGAATTCTCTAAGTTTATACTTTGTTGAAGCCACTTATTTTGTAGTGAAGATGATAATGATGTTATAAAACAGGAACAAAATATGTCTGTTATAAGAAAGATACAACTGTAACTGAAAGTTTTAGAATGTTGAAAAAAATAGTTTTACTGAAAAATAGGTTTGTTGAAATTAAACTTCTGATGAAATTTAAATTCTTTATTTTAAAAGTTGCCCTCAAAAGTCACTGATCAAATCTTATCTATTGATAAGATTCCCACAGGATCACAAATTCTGGGAGACATGACAGAGGCTTTATAGGTCATTTATTTTCAGTGGTTTAGAAGTCCTTGTGTTAAAACTTCTCCATATAAAATCTGAGAGCAAAATATTAGTCATTAAGTTATTTGAAAATACTAATCAAACTAGTTTGATAAGCATATGTGCAGATCAATTTATGGAGACTATCGAATTCTGTCTGGCATTTACAATTAGTTGATCTTTCATGAAAGTTACAAAAGAGGAATGAGAATATTCATTGTGTGATGGTTAATTTTAGTGCCAACTTGACCAGACTATGGGTACTCAGATAATATTTCATTAGATATTATTCTGGGTATGTCTGTCAGAGTGTTTCTGAATGAGATTAACTTTAGTTGGTAGACTAAGTAAAGACTACCCGCCCCAGTATGGGCGGGCTTCATGCAATCCACTACCACCCTAAATAAAACAAAAGGTAGGGTAAGGGGAGAATCTTTCTGCCTGACTTTTTTCAAGCTGGGACATTGGTCTTTCCCTGTACTTGTCTGAAACTTAAATTAGTGAAAGAAAATTCTCCTGGATCTCAGACCTTTACACTTGCACTGGAACAATACCAATAGCTCTCCTTGCAGAAGGCAGATCTTAGGGGACTTCTGAGCATTCCGTAATCATGTGAGGCAATTCCTCTGATATCTCTCTTTCAGACACACATATGTGCACACATATTTATAATTATATATACATACATATATGTTTATGTGTATACATATGTATATATATGAAGATATATAAGAACATATATATGAGGAACATATATATGAAGAAGATACATATATGAATACTAGTTCTGTTTCTCTGTGGAATTCTGATTAATACAAACTGAGATATAGCTGTTCTTTTATTAAATTTTTAATTAAATCATACATTGAAATAAGTGGTGTGGGTTCTGTTTCCTAACTAGTCTCTGACTGATACAGCTCCTTTTTATTTATTCTGCCTATTATAACCTATTAAAACTAATTTTTCTACCCAACTTCCCATTATTGCTAACAGCATGGAACATTTTTAATTTAGTAAAATACAAATTGTTTTGCCAATATACTGTTAATATTAGAATACTTTAGAAGACCTTAACTCCATTTATTCCCTCACCTTTTACATTTTTGTCATATGTTAATTTTTATATATTTCAAACCAGATAACATATCATTTTCATATTTTGTACAGTCATTAGTCTTTTATATTTACCCGCACATTTAACTTTCTTTTTCTTACATTTAGTGTTTCCTGTTGAGATCATTTTCCTTCTTCTTGAAAACTCTTTAGAACTCTTTTTTTTTTTTTTAATTTATGTTTGAGGGGTGGGAGGGACAGAGAGAGGCAGACAGGATCCGAATCATGACAGAGCAGACCCCAATGCGGGGCTACAAACTCACAAACAGCAAGATCATGACCTGAGCCAAAGCCAGTCGCTTAATCAAACTGAGCCACCCTGGTGCCCCAGAAATTTTTTAAGAAGAGTTTTGCTAGAGAGGAATTTCCTCAGTTTTTTGTTTTTCTGAAGTCATCTTCATTTACCTTCACTTTGGAGCGATATTTTACTGTGTATAGAGTTTTCAGGGGGCTTCTATTTTCTTTGGGCACTTGGAAGTGGACCTTCTATTATATTATACCCTGACATCCAAAATCTTCCTCTCAGATCTTTCATTCCTTGGAACCTTAGCCTTAATTTTCACTACATCAGCAGTCCTCCACTACTATTAAACAAATGGTTTATTCATTTTAATTGGATTTTCTGGTCACTTTTCATTTATACGGTTATGTTCATAAACAAACAAACAAACAAACAAAAACCAAAAAAACCCAGAGTGGAATCAGTATAAATGAATAAAATGAATAAAGGTTGATTTTTTTCTTATTTTCTAGTCTAAATACCTGTAGTATATTGAGTGGCATTAAATAGGTAAGGTCTTCAAATGATAAAAGAAAGCAATAAAATAATATACTTTTTATTAAATATATTGAAAATTCAGTTTTTTCTTCTATTAACACGTAAAACAGTAATTTTTCTCTTAGTAAGTAAAATGTGCTTGGGAAAGCTGTAGAAGAGTAACTTCCCCACCATTATGATGACATTAATGTGAAATGCTTATGCAGTAAATACCTAACAGAAATTGAGAAGACCTAATTTATTACAACTTAGCACCTCTATTATTGCAATTGGTATAAACATGAATTAAGAACTCTCGGGGCGCCTGGGTGGCGCAGTGGGTTAAGCGTCCGACTTCAGCCAGGTCACGATCTCGCGGTCCGTGAGTTCGAGCCCCGCGTCGGGCTCTGGGCTGATGGCTCAGAGCCTGGAGCCTGTTTCCGATTCTGTGTCTCCCTCTCTCTCTGCCCCTCCCCCGTTCATGCTCTGTCTCTCTCTGTCCCAAAAATAAATAAACTTTGAAAAAAAAATTAAAAAAAAATTCTTAATCATGGAAAACAGGAAATTGTCATTTAGGTTAGTGGTAACTAACCACTAATAGGGAAGAGTTGCCCAGACAGACATTTTGGATTACTTTCATTTCCAGTTCTGTTAGGAAAATCTATTAAACCTCTCCTACAAGAGAGACAACTCCTTTAAGGCTACATAACTAGCAGTTGGGCAGAAGTTGATGTCAAGGAGTTTACAGTAAAGAATAATACAGCTACTTAATATGCAGAATTCCTGAATCTAACTCTGGCCAACTTGCCAGGAAACCTTCTCCTCTATAGAATATCTAATCTCAGTAAATGGAAAACCCATATTTCTAGATCCTCAGGTAAAAAGAAAAATCTTGGAGACTTATTTTAGTCTTCTCTTTTTCTTATATTCTATATCTAATGCATCGATTAATCTTATATCCTTATAGAGTTAAAGACTTTGGGGTGTTGATAGTTACTCCTACCATGTGTCTTTAATGGATGCTAGTATTGAAGACCTTTGTGAGATATGATGTAGACTACAACAAATAAATTGGCTTTGTACTTGGAACCTAAATAGGACTCTCCTTATTTAGTGCAATTTTACTTGATAGTGTTTTAAAATAATTCTATCCTGCTTCGGGGAGGTGAAGTACTTAATACGCTTTGTTAAAGGTTCCAAAGATTCACCTGTTAAAAGCTTACACACATACCTTCTGACTATTTATGAAAAACATGCAGGTATCATAGCCCACACAAAAATGCCACGCTGTTCTGAAAATGTTTTAATTGGTTCCACTCTTAATTCAGACACTTGGGACTTCCTAGAACCATAAAAATGTTGGGTCTGGAATAAACAATTTATTTCTCAAGTAAAGATTTAATTTCCCTCTGACTTTCTACTTCATTAAAACAAGTTCCATTCTGGAATGTCTTATAATTATTGTTTAATGACTGTCATTGTTGTATTTATTGTGCTTATCACTAATGGAAGTTACTTCTCATTTGCTCTTATAAAGTATTTATTTCATAGGATGTAGACATTTAATTGATTTTGCATGGTCTTTAAGGTTTCTTAGCTTTAGGTAAGATAAGTTTTCCAAAGCACTATATTTTACCACAGAGATACTTAATATTTTAAAGGAAAATATCTACATTTTTTGAAATGTTAAATAAAAACCCATATCAAATTCTTTAGCATGAAAAAATATGTGTGATATTCCTAATGATTTTTTTAAAATATGAAATTTATTGTCAAATTGGTTTCCATACAACATCCAGTGCTCATCCCAATAGGTGCCCTCCTCAGTACCCATCACCCACCCTCCCCTCCCTCCCACCCCCATCAACCCTCAGTGTGTTCTCAGTTTTTGTTTGTTTGTTTTTAATTTTTTTATGTTCATTTATTTTTGAGAGAGAGAGAGAGACAGAGACAGAGACAGAGTGTGAATGGGGAAGGGCAGAGAGAGAGGGAGACACAGAATCCGAAGCAGGCTCCAGGCTCTGAGCTGTCAGCACAGAGCCCGACACGGGGCCTGAACCCACGAACCGTGAGATCATGACCTGAGTCGAAGTCGGCCGCTTAACCGACTGAGCCACCCAGGCGCCCCTTAAGAGTCTCTTATGTTTTGGCTCCCTCCCTCTCTAATCTTTTTTTTTCCTTCCCCTCCCCCACGGTCTTCTGTTAAGTTTCTCAGGATCCACATAAGAGTGAAACCATATGGTATCTGTATTCTATGACTTATTTCACTTAGCATAACACTCTCCAGTTCCATCCACGTTGCCACAAAAGGCCAGATTTCATTCTTTCTCATTGCCAAGTAGTATTCCATTGTGTATATAAACCACAATTTCTTTATCCATTCATCAGTTGATGGACATTTAGGTTCTTTCCATAGTTTGGCTATTGTTGAAAGTGCTGCTATAAACATTGGGGTACAAGTGCCCCTATGCATCAGTACTCCTGTATCCCTTGGGTAAATTCCTAGCAGTGCTATTGCTGGGTCATAGGGTAGATCTATTTTTAATTTTTTGAAGAACCTCCACACTGTTTTCCAGAGCAGCTGCACCAGTTTGCATTCCCACCAACAGTGCAAGAGGGTTCCCGTTTCTCCACATCCTTGCCAGCATCTAATATCTCCTGATTTGTTCATTTTAGCCACTCTGACTGGCGTGAGGTGGTATCTGAGTGTGGTTTTGATTTGTATTTCCCTGATGAGGAGTGACATTGAACATCTTTTCATGTGCCTGTTGGCCATCTGGATGTCTTCTTTAGAGAAGTGTCTATTCATGTCTTCTGCCCATTTCTTCACTGGGTTATTTGTTTTTCGGGTGTGGAGTTTGGTGACATCTTTATAGATTTTGGATACTAGCCCTTTGTCTGATATGTCATTTGCAAATATCTTTTCCCATTCTGTTGGTTGCCTTTTAGTTTTGCTGATTGTTTCCTTTGCAGTGCAGAACCTTTTATCATCATGAGGTCCCAATATTTCATTTTTGCTTTTAATTCCCTTGCCTTTGGGGATGTGTCAAGTAAGATATTGCTGCGGCTGAGGTCAAAGAGGTTTTTTCCTGCTTTCTCCTCTAGGGTTTTGATGGTTTCCTGTCTCACATTCAGGCCCTTTATCCATTTTGAGTTTATTTTTGTGAATGGTGTAAGAAAGTGGTCTAGTTTCATCCTTCTGCATGTTGCTGTCCAGTTCTCCCAGTACCATTTGTTAAAGAGACTGTCTTTTTTCCATTGGATATTTTTCCTGCTTTGAAAGAATATCCAAGGATGAATTTTATAACTCTAAAAAATAAAGATGATTTTAAAAATAATTGGGCCTTAGTTTAGAGGAGGAGAAAAGGGAAATCTACACATTTAGTGAGAAATTCATACTTTCTTATAAAGTATGTGAATCTTCATTGATATATCACTATACTCTATCCCCTTTGGCACTGGAAGTATATTTTGTTGACTGTGACCAAGAAAACTACAATGGGGGTGCCTGGGTGACTCAGTCAGTTAAGCATCCAACTCTTGATTTCCACTCACATCATGATTTAAGGGTTCATGGGATCGGGCCCTGCACTGTGCTCTGAACTGACAGCATGGAGCCTGCTTGGGATTCTTTATTTCTGTTTCTCTACCCCTCTCACGTGCATATAAGCATGTGCACTCTCTCTCTCTCATAATAAATAAGTAAATGTTAAAAAAAAGAATACTACAATGAAAATGATTGTTTTAAAGATGATGGCCTCATATTTACTGATGATTTCTAAACGTAGATTATTAATCTTAATCATTATGAAAATTATTTAATGATACCTAAGAATCCCTAAGAAGAGGGATTCTTTCAAAAATTATACAAAAGTACAAGATGAAAGGTATGGGAAAAAGGTAACATGGATAATTCTATGGATTTTAAAATTCATTTATTGGACACCACAAAGGGACAAAATTAACAGAAAAAAAGGGTTAGAAACAAAATGTATAAAACAGAAAATGTCTTAAGCTGATAAAATACACGAACCTTTGAGCTAAAAACCCACACAGAATGTCAGGATTAATCCTTTTAAAGATTTCCACCTAATAAATTTACAATCCTAAAATCATCCATAAAGGAAAGAAAATTATTTCTATAAAAAGTACAATTTAGATAGCCATCAGTCACAGCCACACACTAGAATATGTTAAATGTAGATTAATAGATGTCTTCTAATTTCTGAGGAAAAAATTTTGAAGCTAAAAATCCAAACTCTGTTAAGCTCTCAGTCACTGTAAAAAAATATGTAGATCTCTTTATACAAAAGGAGCTAGGGAATTAGTTTCCAAAATATTCTTCCTGAAAGAATTACTCAAAGAAAAACTCAAAGTTTTAGTGAGACAAATAGAGAAACAAAATAAAGCAAAAAAATAAATTATCAGTAGTGTTTACCATTCCTAGAAATCTGGAACCAAGGGAGATGTACAGGAAAGTAAATTCTAGGGATGTGAGTAGATCAGAGCTATGGATGAGACACTAGTGGACAATAATAAGAATGATTACTCCAGCCTAAGGGGAGAAATGTGAAAAGTATTCTTCATTGCCCAGCTCAAGATCCAACCAGAATGATATATGAAATAGGAACCAGAGGCAGACTTTTTAGCCAGGAATTCATATTTCCATGTGGCCAGTGTTAGGCCATCCTTGAACCAAAGCACAGTAAAAGGTAGAAAAATGGGAAACATGATATTAAATTAGAAAAAATAAATAAATTCCAATTCTAATTCTCCAGAAAATAAGACCAACATTAAATTTCAGTTTCTTTTTCTAAACCCCAGTGCTATTTCTTTAGTCTACTTCTTTATGTCATCGTTCTTAATCTACAGCAATATACTCTTCTTCCCTTAATATTTCTCATGATTATACAAATGTAATCTTCCAGAAACACACATCCAAATATTGTATTCCTCAGCATGACATCTGTATTTTCTTTCTCTCTAACCCAACCATGTTTCATTCAGAATTAACTTCAAACTCTAACTAATAAACCAAATGACTTGTGATGTCTTGTTTCAGACTACCTTACCAGCTTCATCTCTTGGTATATCCTTTCATTCGGTCATTTTTCCAGTCAAATATATACTGCCTTGATTGTAATTCCCTGAATGTTCTCTCACCCTCCCCCACCTATTTCTTCTACCATCACTTTTCTCACAGAGTATTGATATAAGCTTTGCTGGGTTCCAAAAAAATACTGGGTTTGGGTCCTGAGGAGTCAACTTTCTTAGCCAATAGGACTCAGAAAATGGTAAAAAAATTAATAATAATTTAAATACTTTGGCCGGGGGCAAGATGGGATGAAGAGTTCACAAATAAGTAAAAAAAAGAGTATCAGAGTAGGAACCACTTGAAAAACATGAGGAAGGTCCACTATGATGACTATGAAAATGGGTTTTTGTTTCATATCCAACAATACATTAAAAAAATCATTTACCACAATCAAGTAGGATTTAACCCTGGGATGTTATGGTGGTTCAAAATTCATAAATCAATCGACATGCTACAACACATCAGCCAGAGAAGAATAAAAATCATATGATAATTTCAATAGATTTAGAAAAAGCATTTGACAAAGTACAAATTCACTCATGATAAAAGCCCTCAACAAAATATGTTTATAGGGAACATCCACAACATAAGAAAGGCCATATATGAAAAACCTGCAGGTAACATCATACTGAATAGGGTAAAACTGATCTTTTCCCTTAAGGTCAGGAACAACAGATGGATGTCTACTCTCACCACTTTTATTCAACACAGTACTGGAAGTAGTAGCCACAGTAATCAGACAAGAAAAAGAAACAAAAGGCATCCAAATTGGTGAGGAAGAAGTAAAACTCTCACTGTTTGCAGATGACATGATACTATACATAAAAAAACCTTAATGACTCCACCAAAAAACCATTAGAATTGATAAACAAATTCAGTAAGGTCACAGGAAACATAATCAATATACAGAAATCTACTGCATTTCTATACATTAATAATGAAGTAGCAGAAAGAGAAGTTTGGAAAACAATCTCATTTACAATTGTACCAAAAATAATAAAATACCTAAGAATAAATGTAACCAAGGAAGTTAAAGACCTGTGCTCTGAAAACCATGAAACACTGATGCAATGAATTGAAGATAACACAAACACATGGGAAGCTACCCCATGCTGATGGATTGGAAGCACAAATATTGTTAATATGTCCATACTACACAAAGGAATCTACAAATTATTGCAATCCTTATTAAAATAAATTTGTATGGAACCACAAAAGATTGAATAGCAAAAGCAATCTTGGAAAGCAAGGACAAAACTGGAGGTATCACAATCCCAGATTTCAAGATACACTACAAATCCATAGTAATTAAAACAGTATGGTATGGGCACAAAAACAGACATAGATCAATGGAACAGAAGAGAGAGCCCAGAAATAAACCCATAATTATGTGCTCTATTAATCTTAGACAAATGAGGGAAGAATACACAATGGGAAAAAAGACAGTCTCTTCAACAAAGGGTGTTGGAAAAACTGAACAGCTACAAGCAGAAGAATGAAACTGGACCACTTTCTTACGCCATACACAAAAATAAATTCAAAATGGATTAAAGACCTAAATGTGAGACGTGAAACCATAAAATCCTAGAAGAGAGCACAGGCAGTAATTTCTCTGATGTGAACAGCAACAACATATTTCTAGATATGTCTCTTGAGGCAAGAAAAACAAAAGAGAAAATAGATTATTGGGACTACATCAAAATAAAAAGGTTCTGTGCAGCAAAGGAAGCAATCAACAAAACTAAAAGACAACATACTGAATTGAAGGAGGTATTTGCAAAGGACATGTCAAATAAAGAGTTAGTCTTCAAAATATATAAAAAAAACTTACACAACACACTCGTGCGTGCGCGCACGCACACACACACACACACACAATCCAATTAAAAATGGGCAAAGAAGGGGCGCCTGGGTGGCGCAGTCGGTTAAGCGTCCGACTTCAGCCAGCTCAGGATCTTGCAGTCCGTGAGTTCGAGCCCCGCGTCCGGCTCTGGGCTGATGGCTCGGAGCCTGGAGCCTGTTTCCGATTCTGTGTCTCCCTCTCTCTCTGCCCCTCCCCCGTTCATGCTCTGTCTCTCTCTGTCCCAAAAATAAATAAAAAAAAAAACGTTGAAAAAAAAATTAAAAAAAATAAAATAAAATAAAAAAATAAAAAAAAATGGGCAAAGAAAAAAAAAATGGGCAGAGGACCTAAACAGACATTTTTCCAAAGAAGACATACAGATGGTCAACAGCATAAGATGCTCATTATCACTACCCATCAGGGAAATGCAGATCAAAACCATGAGATACCATCTTTTACCTGTCAGAATTCCTAAAATAAAAAACACAAGAAACAAGTGTCGGTGAGGATGCGAAGAAATGGGAACCCTCATGCACTGTTGGTGGGAATGCAAACTGGTGCAGTCACTGTGGAAAACAATATGGAGGTTCCTCAAAAAATTGAAAATTTAATTCCCATATAACCCAGGAATTTTACTATCGCATATTTACCCAAAGAACACAAAAACACTAATTCAAAAAGCTATATCACCCCTATGTTTACTTCAGCATTATTTACAATACCTAAATTATGGAAGCAGCCGAAGTGTCCACCAATAGATGAATGGTTAAAGAAGTGGTGTATATGTACAATAGAATATTACTCAGCCATAAAAACAATCAAATCTTGCCATTTGCAACAACATGGAATGATCTAGACAGTATAATGCAAAGTGACATAAATCAGTCAGAGAAAGCCAAATACCATATGATTTCACTCATGTGCAATTTAAGAAAGAAAACAAGTGAACAAATTAAAAAAGAGATACCAAGAAATCAACTCTTAACTATAGAGAACAAACTGTGGCTAGCAGAGGGGAGGTGGGGGGACATGGGTGAAATAGGTGAAGGGGATTAAGAGTACACTTAGCAAAATGAGCACTAAGTAATGTACAGAACTGTTGGATCACTATATTGTACATCTGAAACTAATTAAACACTGTATGTTGATGATACTGGAATTAATTTATTTTTTTAAATCATGTCATTTGTGAATAAAGACAGTTTTACTTCTGGGCACCTGGGTGGCTCAGTTGGTTGAGCGTCCGGCTTCAGCTCAGGTCATGATCTCACAGTTTGTGGGTTTGAGCCCCGCATCGGGCTCTGTGCTGACAGCTTAGAGCCTGGAGCCTGCTTCTGATTCTGTGTCTCCCTCTCTCTCTGCTCCTCCCCCACTCATGCTCTGTCTCTCTCTCTCTCTCCTTCAAAAATAAATGAAAACATTAAAAAAATTGTTTTAAGTAAAAAAAAAAAAAGGTAGTTTTACTTCTTCCTTTCCAATCTAGATGAATTTTTCTTACCTGATTGTAATGACTAAAAGCTCCCATGCAATGTTGATTAAAATGGTGAGTGGACATCCTGTGTTCCTGGTATTACAGAAAAAGCAGTCTTTTGTCATTAAATATTACATTACCTTCCTTTTTTTTACAGATGCCCTTTATCAAGTTGAGGAAGTTCTTTTCTATTTCTAGTTTTCTGTGAGAGTTTATCATACATGGATATTAGCTTATGTGAAATACTTCTGTGTCTGTTGAAATAATTGTGTTTTTTATCCTTTATTCTGCCAATATTAATATTATATAAATTGATATTTTCAAATTTTAAACTAACTTTGCATACCTGGAAGAAACCCTACTTGGTCATGGTATAATTCTTTTTATGTGTTGCTGGATTTAGTTTGCTAGTATTTTATTGAGATTTTTTTTAGATCTATACTAATAAGGATGATCTCTAGTTTTATTTTTTCATAACATCTTAGTTTGCCTTTTGTATTGGAGTAATGCTGGCCTCTTAGAATAAGCTGGGAAGTATTCCCTCTTCCTCACTATTCTGTAAGAATTTGTGATGTATCCGTGTTATTTCCTCTTAAATTTTTTGACAGATTTCATCAGAGAAATATCTGGGCACAGGCTTTTCTTTTCTTTGTGGGTCTGTTTTAAATTACTAATTCAATTTCTCATGTGATTTCTTTATTTACAGACTTGTAAAGTGATCAGAAGCTTGTGCCAGAATACAAATCAATTAATTGCTTCCTTCTTTAAATTTTTTTTCAAAGTTGGCTAAACTAAACAGTATACTTAATGAAGTAATTGGTTTACGATCTGGTGCATGTTTCTAAAGTCATTATTGATAATAACAAATATTTCATGTATGGGTAACTGTCCTTGGATCACATTTTGAGTAGCAATGATCTACAGTATGAAGACAGGATTAATACAGACACTTTGGAAGCAACTTGATAATGTGAGCTACTTAAAACAATAAAGGAAGGATTTATTATGTTTTGCTGGGATGTATCATTGTCATAGTCCATTTGGGCTGCTATATCACAGACTAATAGGCTTACAAACAACAGAAAATTATTTGTCACAGTTCTGGAAGTTGGAAAGTCCAAGGTCAACATGTTGACAGATTTACTGTCTGGTGAAGATCCATTTCCTGGTTCAAAAAGGTCATCTTTTCACCATAACCTCATATGATAGAAAAGGTAAGGGAGTTCTCTGGGGTCTCTTTTATAAGGCCACTAATTTCATTTGTGAAGTTTCCACCTTCATGACCTAATCACTTGCCAAAGGCCCACCTCCAAATAAAATCACTTTGGGCATTAGGGTTTAACATGAGTTTGGGGAGATCACAAATAGTCTATAGCAGTCATGGAACCTAAGGATAGAGATACGGCCAGGTCTCAGGTAGGGTCTGGAATAATGAACTGGAAAATGCTATAAACCAGAAATACATTTCTTTTCTCTGTCTCTTATCTTTTGTTGTTGTTTTCCTGATTAACTTTCCCAGCTTCTTTCTCACATGGTACAATGTAACCACCTGAAAATTTCCAGCATGAATATGTGTCTATTTGTCCCAATGATGTCCACTTCCTATACATGGACTCTATCATATACTGCAAACATGTTTGGTGTCTCCAACATGTTGGTGGCTCCCCAATGAGGATAAAAGAGGAATGCAGCAGAGAAGACAGGTGGGCAGACACTACCAAAGCGTATCCTATTTAAATTTTAATATGATTCCTCTTAAAAATTACTTTTGGGAAGCATGTGGGTGGCTCAGTAGGTTAAGTGTCTGACTGTGGCTCAGGTCTCACTGTTCGTGGGTTTGAGCCCTGCATTAGGCTCTCTGCTGTCAGCGCAGAGCCTGCTTCAGAGCTTCTGTTTCCCTCTCTCTCTGCCCTCTCCCTCACTCGCACACACACTCTCTCTTTTTCTCTCTCAAAAATAAATAAACATTAAAAAAATTACTTTTGAAATTCGTCTTGAGAAATTGTGGTCCAGGGGCACCTGGGTGGCTCAGTTGGTTAAGCTACCAACTCTTGATTTTGGCTCAGGTCATGATCTCAGGGTTCGTGAGATCAAGCCTCATGTCGGGCTCTGCACTACCACTGCAGAGACTACTTGGGATTCTCCTTTTCCCTCTCTCTCTACCTCTCTCCTGCTCACTCTCTCTCTCTCTCTCAAAAATAAATAAACTTAAAAAAGAAAACACTCGTGGTCCATTACTTTAAAAGTGTCCAATGCAGGTAGATCATGTAGGGTAAAATTCACTTTTTAGCATATTTAATCTTATTTGAACTTGCATTTGAATCCATTGGGCTATCTGACTAGGTTTGTAGCCTTTAGTTGAAAAAATTATTATATAATTTATTATATGGTTTGTACTAAAATGTAATCAGTCTGATTTTCTGTTTGTTACAAATTACTCAAAATTTACTAAACAAGAGTCTCAAAACATTTGAGTGATGAAGAAATGTATAAACTCCCAAGTGCATGGTTTAAAAGGACAATGTTTAGGGGCGCCTGGGTGGCTCAGCTGATTAAGCGTTGGAATCTTGGTTTCAGCTCAGGTCATGATCTCATGGCCTCGTGGGTTCTAACCCTATGCTGGCAGCACAGAGCTTGCTTAGGATTCTCTCTCCTCTCTCTCTCTCTCTCCCTCTCTCTGCTCCTCAACTTGTGCTGTCTCTGTCTCTCTCAAACTAAATAAAATAAACCTAAAAAATAAATAAAAGGACAATCCTATGAACCAGATAAAATTCCCATGATATAAGGGATTTAGGGATCTGATTTATTCAGATATAGGGATTCCTATTTAGGAAACTTAATATTTCATTCTCACTAATATTTGTCATTTATTATATGCATGAACTTCAAGGTCACGAGCAGTAAATGTGAATAAATAGTGCTTAATTAACAAATATGTATATATATACATATATATGCATATATATATATATATATACACACACACCAAACTTTTTGTTAGTTAATATATATATACATATATATACACACACATATGTATACATGTAAAAATATATACACATAGATGTATTTACATGTATATAACATATATGTCACCATATTAGCATGAATAAGACACTTCTATCACTGGGAACATTTCAAAGGTTTTAGGAGCTGTGTGCCAGAAACTAAGAATAAAGATCAAATATATGTTTTCATTATACCATAGAAGTACATTGTAATTCTTATCCTTATTCTTCTCTAGGTAAGATATACTTTTTCTTTGGCTTCTTGCAAGAATTTTTTTCTTTAATTTGCTGCAGTTCAAATATGAGATGCTCACCTGTGTAGTGTTTTGGTCTTTATACTGCTTTCTACATCTGTAGTTTGGTGTCCACCATTAATTTAAAAACATTCTGGGCCATTACTATTTCAAATATTTCTTTCCTATTCTCTCTCATTTCTCCTCTTATTACATTACACATATATTACACTTTCTAAAATTGTCTCACAGTTTTCAGATACTCTGTTATTTTCTAAAATTATTTTTCTTTTTGCATTTCTGTGTGGGAAGCTTCTATTAACTTTCAATCTTACATGAATGAGTTAATTCCATGTAGAAAAAAATTAGATCACTGTTGTATTTATATTCATTTTATTGTCTATGATGAACAAACTTTAAAACAGTACTGATTTACTCTATGTATATATGGGCTCAAAGAATTAAATACATACAATTTACACTCTAAATGAGCAACCTACATTTTCAGTGAGCAACCTATATTTTATTAGCATGTTGAAGAGAAAAGTATAGTATGCAAACATGATAATATCTCTATTTAAATTAAAATTAATCTACACATAATGAACACACACATACATATGTATGCACAGATTTCTTAACTAGATTTATCCATTGGAAAAAAGAACAGATTTCCAAATTCACAACCCAGACAGTTTAGTTCCTTATGCAGTAAATGTAGGGTTTAGAGTTCTTTTTTTCTGTTTACGGGTCTTTGGCTTAATTCACATTTGAAAAGGAAAGAACAGAATGCATTTTATTTATTTATGATGTCTTAGCAGCAAAGTTCATGTTTGTTTAAAAAAAAGAGACTAAGAGGAAAGTATTTTCAAATGCTGAACAATCAGCAATTTAAGCAAAATCTGTCAAAACCAGATGTTGTTTTGACAATCCATCCTAAATAGACTTGTTTTGCATTCCTATCTTTGGTTTAAAACAAAACAAAACAAAACAAAAATAGTGCACTGAAACAATGTAGTCTTCAGCAAAGGGTAGACTTTGTTGTAAATTTGGAACAAAAAAAGGGGAGGGGAATTAAATAGTAGGATTCCATGCTCAATGGACTGAATTAGAATAAATTAATTTATTATTAATATCCAACATTATTATGATTACTTAAAAAGACATAAACAATAATTGCATACAGTTGTCCAACCAACAAATGAAAAGATGGTCAACATCACTCATCATCAGGGAAATGCAAGTCAAAACTACAATGAGAGATCACCTCACACCTGTCAGAATGGCTAAAATCAACACTACAAGAAACAACAGGTGTTGGCGAGGATGTAGAGAAAGGGGAACCCTCTTTCACTATTGGTGGGAATGCAAACCGGTGCAGCCACTGTGGAAGACAGTATGGTGTTTCCTCAAAAAATTAAAAATAGAACTACCCTACAATCCAGCAATTGCACTACTAGGTATTTACCTAAAGAATACAAAAATATTAATTCGTCCCGATATTTATAGCAGCATTATCTATAACAGTCAAATTATGGAAACAGCCCAAGTGTCCATTGACTGATCAATGTGCAAACAAGATATATATCTATATATCTATATCTATGTATCTATATATCTATATCTCTATATCTCTATATAGATATATATATATCTATATATATACATGTATACCTATGTATACATCTATATAGATAGAGATATAGAGATATAGATATGTCTATCTATAGACAGATAGATAGATACACACACACACATATATATACATATACACACATACATACACACAATGGAATATTACTCAGCTATAAAAAATAATTAAATCTTGCCATTTGCAATGATGTGGATGGAGTTAGAGAGTATTACACGGAGCGAAAAAAGTCAAAGACAAATACCATATGGTTTCACTCATATGTGGAATTTCAGAAACAAAACAAACAGGCAAAGGGGAAAAAAAAAGAGGCAAACCAAGAAACAGACTCTTAGCTATAGAGAACAAAGTAGGGTTGCTGGAGAGGGGGTGGATTAGGGGGGTGGGTTATGTGGGTGATGGGTATTAAGGAAGGCACTTGTGATGAGCACTGGGTGTTGTACATAGGTGGTGAATCACTGGATCCTGCACCTGAAGCTGACATTACAGTGTATGTTAGCTAACTGGAATTTAAATTAAAACTTGAAAAAGGAAAAAAAAAACCTTAAATACCAATAATAAGAACATCATTGTACAGTATTTCTACTTTATAGATGTGATAGGTATAAATAAGTCCAAGAGGATAAAAAATCGTTAAATGAAGAAAACAATTAGGAAATGATGGCTTTTAACTATTATTACAATTTTAGTATAATTTATTTCATTGTAAATTTATATAATGTATTTTTAAATAATGATTGTGTTTAAAAACTGACTCACAAAAGTCCTAGAAATGTAACAATTTAACAAGCTGGTAGGAACTAACTCGAGTATACCACTGACTATCTCCATTAAAAGTTCCCTTGTCCTTTCCTTCCTTTCTTCCTTTCTACATGCACATTATCATTAGTTTGGAATTTGCCTAAAATATCTCCTCAAATCATCAGCTGCTCCAATAATTCCCTCTTCATCTTGCCATTTCCACTATTCATAATTGATTTTAATAATTATTGAGCAACCAGGATGTGCTAATATTGTATGAAGACAGCACAGTCACACATATCAACCCATTAGAGCTGCTAGATGATTGAAACAGCTGCTTCTCCTTAATAATCAGCTCATTGGATATTGATAGTTTGCCAATAGATAGTTTAAAAAGGTATGTCTTGAAGCCACCATTTGGGTAAATATACAACTCATTATGTACACACAGGTAAACAGAAGACTTGATCTTGATCAAAAACACACAAGCAAAACATAGTTTGTCTAAGAGTCAGTCATCACTAGAGGAATTGTATCTGTCCTCATGTTGTAGCTTACTTAATCAATTTGCTGTTTGGAATTCTCCAAGAGATAAAACACTCACAGCAGTTTGGCTAATAACGCCCTGCTTCAGCTAAATAACAGTGTCAGAATCTATGAGTTATAATGTAACATTAAGGAGTATAATGACAGTTATTCTCCAGAGGATGTTTCAAAATCACAATGAAGTAACAAGCAATTTGTTGAGGCTCCTACCCTGCCAGTTGCCAAAGCATTAGCATTCCATCTGCCAGGCAGTGGGATTAGCATATCCCTAGTGAAGTTGTTATGGCAACTTTCAAGACTAAATCAGTACTTTGTAAAATCTTTAGGAAACCATGTGTGAAGACTGTATTAACTTCTTCCTTTAGGTATATATTATGTTAGCTTTTTTCCTTGTTGCTTATTTATTTATATTCATTTGTTTTACCATGTATGAGATGATAAATGGAGGCACCACTACACTCTTAACACTTTTTTTTCCACTTGAGCAACTGAAGGCAATGGTCATACTATGTTTCTTCCTCTTAGAAATAGCCCAAGAGGGCCGAAGCCCTCTTAGAAATAGCCCAAATTGCTTTAGGTCAGCAATACCAATAGCTTTACACGAACTGAAGCATTTTGAAGAATAGGGATGCATTGTATGTGCCTTTTCTGGGCTTGTGTGTTTGCATTACCTGGTACTTTCACCAATATCCATTGATTCAGAGCTGTGATTTTTGGTTGTTTGTTTTCAATGTTTATTTATTTATTCTGAGAGAGACAGCACGAGTAGGGGAGGAGCAAAGAGACAGTGAGAGAGAGAGAGAGAAAATTCCAAGCAGGTTTCATGATGTCAGTGCAGAGCCCGAAATGGGGCTCAATCACACAAACCGTGAGATCATGACCTGAGCCTAAATCAAGAGTCAGACGCCTAACTGACTGAGCCACCCAGGCACCACCACAGTTGTGATTTTTGAAAGTTATTTGTAGCATACAAATATACAAGTATGTAGAAAACATACTTCCTGTGGTGTTTCCTGTGAAAGTTATATGTAGCATACAAATATACAAGTATGTAGAAAACATACTTCCTGTGGTGTTTTCCTGAAAATATATTTTTATAAATACTTTGTAGCCTTTCAAACAAACTTGAGATTAAGCCAAAAAGCCTGTCTCTCACTGGTTAGAACGTCAGGTTGATAAAAATTAAGGCTGATAACAGTGCACCTCTACTTATACATTAGAAGAATTATTTCTCTGCCCAGTGTACCCTGAGAATATTAACCTGAGATAGGACAAGAGTTCAGAGTGGTGGTGGCTTTTATAAATTAATAACCCTAGGTTAGCACTATCAGGGCTTAGTATGCAAAGAGTCTGCAAGAGTTCTGAGGCAGGTTTATAGTTTTAATAAAGAATTAGAAACATCTGGCAGCTTGTAAGCTCTTTAGTTTTCATATTCTGTTCAACCTGTTCTTTTTCTTTGTTCTGTTTTACCCAAAATCACTTTAAAGGTTCTTGATCTCAGAAAGTGATTAACCTCTGTTACCTCAACCAATTTTATAAAAACAAAGTTACTACTCTTTTATATTTCTTTTAAGACAGATGCATAATTTATAAGTAACTAATTCAGCCTAATTTACTTTAGATAGCAAACATGTTTATTTGTATAGTATTTTTCAATCAAACAACTGCAAATTATTCTGCTTAGTATAATACTAGCTGCAGTGACAAGTAAGTGTATGATGGCTTAGCAAACAAGATAGTAACTTATTTTCCACTCTCATAAAGTCCTGATCAGTGGATGGCTCTTCTCTAAGACAGGATGCATATACCTCCCATTCTTCTGCCCTACCATCATCAGCATATGGCTTCCAAGCAAGATCATTTTGCCCACCTACAGTAAGCCAACTAAAGACGAAAGTGCCAAAACCCCATGTAGAAATCTTAGAAGAGTATACCTCTGCTCATATTCCATTGGCTAGAACTGAGTCATATGACTACATTGAACAAAAGGAAAAGTTAGGAAAAACAGCTCAACTTTGTTTATAAATTCAAAGGGCAATAGATCTGGTGACTAGCTAGCAATCTCTACCATAGTATATTACAGATTAGTGTTAGGCCACTGTGAAATCAAATGATGCCTTCTGTGAAGTTTAAAATATTAATGTCTGCCAGTATTTTGAAACAATGCTTCTAAATTATGCAGGCTACATTTCTAAGTAAATAAATACTACCTTGCCTTTTGTTCACATGAAAGTAGAAAATAAACTCTTCTGCACTGATATCCATCCATTCACTTATTCATTCAGTATACCATAATAACCAGCTTTCATATTTTGTCTTTTTTATGTTCATTTTCACCATTGTGTCTAATAATAAACCATGCCTTATCAATCTTGAAATCATTGAAGATATATATGAAAAAGTATTATAGTTCTGCAGGCTTAAAATACAAAATAAATTTCTTTATGCAAGAAAACATTTTTCTTTCTGTACATTTGCTTTCCCACTCATTTCAGTTTTATCTTTAGAATACACAGAGGTAGTCAATGTTAATAGCCACTAGTAACTTATGGATGGTGCCTTTAGTTTGAAACTTCATGAGCATATGTTCTATTGGTATATAATTTACAGAAACTTTTTAAAGATGTCTTCTCATTAGAGATCACTTCGGTAATATTTTGAATATAAATTTAATGCTGTTTCAAATCCCAAAAGAATTTAGTATGCTAATGTTTTCTTCTTAGATTGTCAGTCTTACCTGTATTTTATACTAGTATAAAGTCTTTCTGTACTTAGCACAATACACAATGCTTCTACATACTATTAGGGAACATTATGAAGGATAAATAAACTTATAATTATAGTCAGGAGAACTGATTACTAATAACAGAAAAGAACATCTAGCATTTTAGCTTTGTTACTAATTTAGATGCTCGCAATAAATGGAACTTATTTCATGGCTTAAGGAAAATAACTCCTCTAACTATTCACTGTATTTCCTTTCTTTATACAAACTTCTCAAAGTCAATGAATTACAAAGAATACTAAGGATGAAACCTTTGAAATATTCTTCCATCCATACATATTTAACATTAGATACATAACCAACAGTTTGCATATGTTTTCTTTTCTTTGGTTCACTGGGATTGTATAGAGGGTATTTCTTCCAATCTGAAAAGATGGTTGCAGAAGAATCAAATAAATCTTATAAGCAGAAACTGGAGTAGAGATAAGCGAAGGAGCCCACTGGACAGCTCTGCTCATAACTGGTTAGGGTTGGCTGAATCATGTGCGCCAAATACATCCATACATTGATTCTTGCAATCTGTGAATGCTACCTTATATGAATGTAGATGTAATTTATAGATGTAATTAAATTGAACATTTGAGATGAGAAATTTTCCTGGATTCTCTGGGTTGGCCCTAAATATAACCACAGTGCTCTTATAAAAAGAAGGCGAAAGAAGATGTGTCTTCAGAAAAGTACAAGGTAATGTGATTATGGAAGAATTAGAAGAGAAGGAGGGAGGTTTGAAGATGCTATGTGGTCACCTTTGAGGACAGAAGGAGCCATAACCCAAGGAAAATAGGCAGCCTGGAAAAGGCAAGGAAATTGTCTCCTAGAGCCTCAAAGACAAATCACCCTGCTGATACCTGGACTTTAGAGCAAGGAGATGGACTTTGGATTCTGGCTTCCAGAGTAATAGATTAAATATGTATTGTTTTTAGCCACTAAGTTTGTAGCAATTTGTTAAGTGGCAATAGGAAATTAATGCACTGGTATATAACCATATCTCTCCATGCTACTTTTTTTTTTAATTTTTTTTAACGTTTATTTATTTATTTATTTATTTATTTATTTTTAATTTTTTTTTAAACGTTTTTTATTTATTTTTGGGACAGAGAGAGACAGAGCATGAACGGGGGAGGGGCAGAGAGAGAGGGAGACACAGAATCGGAAACAGGCTCCAGGCTCTGAGCCATCAGCCCAGAGCCTGATGCGGGGCTCGAACTCACGGACCGCGAGATCGTGACCTGGCTGAAGTCGGACGCTTAACCGACTGCGCCACCCAGGCGCCCCTTAACGTTTATTTATTTTTGAGACAGAGCATGGACGGGGGAGGGTCAGAGAGAGGGAGACACAGAATCGAAACAGCTGTGCTGACAGCTCAGAGCCTGACGCAGGGCTCGAACTCATGGACCGCGAGATCATGACCCGAGCCGAAGTCGGCTGCTTAACCGACTGAGCCACCCAGGTGCCCCTCTCCATGCTACTTGTGGGAGAAGCTGAGTTAAGCTTTTTTCTCCTCCTGCAGTGGCTTATTCCCATGTCATATTTACTGCTCCAATGCTCAAGAGGATTAGGAAGTCAAAGGTGATAGTACGAGCTTTTGCTATATTCGAGAATTTTAGTGGCACAGATGTTAGGGGAAAATGTGGCTAGGGAGAAGTAGGGGATTAAAAAAGAAAATCATGAGCAACAAAAGACAAGACTAAACCACGTTTTCTTTCTGAGTGGGATTTTGTATTTAGTCTCTAATGTCCAAAGAACCATCATCTTCTTCATAAAATACACACTACTTTCCTCTAAAAGTCTCCGTCATGTCTCTGTGTATGCTTCTCTCTCTCACACACACTCTTGATATTAGACCCAAGGAACTGGATCTAATATCAAACCCCACCCCCCAACACACTTGACATGGTAAGTGGCACCAAATGTGCTTACAAATGAAAGATTTCAGAAATTCTGGAACTGTTGGTCCTGAACTCATGTACAGACAGGATGGACTCCCTCCATTTCTTGCTGATCTCTGTTTTTACAAAAGTTGAAAAACTCACAATTATTCATTCCATGGATGATGTTGTTTAGCCATTTGCAAAATTTGAGAATTGTGTTGTATCATCTACTACAAAAAAAAGTAAAAGAAAAAAAGAAAAGAAAGAAAAAAGAAAAGAAAAAAGAAACAAAAGAAAAGAAAAGCATAGTACTTGGTAGGTCTCTTTTTGTTGTGAAGGCAACACATTCCACACCTAAAACTACTGGATAAAATACAAAGCTGCCAGCCTTTAACTAAGCCTGGAGTAGAAAAGGGCTCCGTAGCAGGTCAAGGCTTCCATGAAAGCAGTCCTGTTACTAGCGCCATTAGATACTAGACCTGAGGTATTGGGTATGTCAGTGGTGGGAAAAGATGCTGTGTATTTTTGATGGAAAGCCTCAGTGGAAGAATTACAATGCAGTGCCCTGCAGATTTAGAACAGGAATTATATGCTTTCTGAGAAACAGATCCTGGCCTGTTACTAGGCCGTAGTAGAGATAAACACTTCATCATGTGCACAGAACACCCTTTTGTGAGCTGTGTTTTGTTTTATCCTCCAAATCAAAAAATTGGATAGGCCCAACAGCAGTGTATTATAAGATGGAAATGGTCCATCTAAGATCTAATCTCAGTAGGCCCAGAAGGCACAAATAAACTACAAGAATAGGTGTCTGAATTCCCATATCACCCACAATAGTTGCACAGAATCCTTTCCTTTTCTAGTACCTGTGGTAAGAAGAGAGTTCTGTACAACCAGCTACAGGAGGGAAAAAGGCCCAAACTTGGTTTTACATATATGTTAGCAGGATATAAGGATGCAAGCTAAAAAATGGATGACAGCTGCACTATAGTCACGTGAGAGACATGATAGGAAGTGAAAAGAGTTGCAGTGTATCTGGTCATCCATTTATTATACAAGGAGAAGTGACCTGAGGTGAGAATATATATAGATTTCTGGGCAGTCATCAATGGCCTGGCAACTTTGTGAGTGGTCTGGAAGGAAAGGGAATGAAAAATTAGAAATAAGGAAATGTGGGGTAGAGACATGTGCATGGATGTCTGGTTGTGGACAGAGAACATGAAGATATCCACATCATACATTAACACTTACCAGAATATATTCACCATGACAGAGGTACTGAACAACCAAATAAACAAAATAGTTTGGACAGCTGATGTTAGTCAGCCTCATCCATCGGTCACCATGGAAGTGCGACAATGGGCACATGAACAGACTGATCACATTGACAAAGACTGATGCTACACATGGGCCTAACAGCATGGAATCTTACATACAAAAGATGATCTAGCTACTGAGGCCTCTGAAGGTCCAATCTTTCAGCAACAGAAACCAACGTTAAGTCCCAAATATGGCACCATTCCTTGAGGAGGTCACATGGATACAAGTTAACTACAGCTTGGTCACTTGAGCACAAGTCAACTACATTAGTCTCCTTCCATCTGGGAAGGGCCAGTGGTTTGTCCTAACATGAACAGTTAATCTCCCCAATATGGATTTGCCTCTCCTGTCCAAAAAAATGTCAGCTAGCGCTATTATCTATAGATTACAAAATGCATGATCCATAAAATTGGAAGTTCACACAAAATATCATTTTACCACAGGACCTATTTCACACATAAAAAATGAATTATACGAATGGGTCCATGACCATGGGATCCACTATTCATCTTGTCTTCTATACCAGAGGCAGACAGACCCACAGAATTTCAGTACAGCCAAAGTGTCAGCTCAGAGACAATATTCTGCAGGGGAAGGAGTGTCATCCCTCATATAGCAGTGATCTGAGAATCAAAGCAACTATGCAGCTTAATCTACATTAATATGACTTCTGCATTCCTCTATGTTCATCAATTTAACTTTACAATTCCAGAAAACATTTGCCGAGGAAGATACATATAGAGAATTACTTTATTGTTTATTCAAGTAATTTCCTAGAAGACCCATCAAACCTTCAATAGAAAAGCATCAAACAACAATTTATACTCCAAGATTCTTTAGATTCCTTACCTCAATATCTTCACTGCTACATCCACTGATGTTGAACTATTAAGGTTGACCTTTGATCAACACTGGTTTGAACAATGTGGGTCCATTTGTATGCAGATTTTTTAATAAACACATTGGAAAACTTTATGGAGACTTGCCATATGAAAAAACTTGCAGACAAATCATGTATCCTAGAAATATTGAAAAAAATTAAGAAAAAATTAGGAATGTCATGAATCCATAAAATATATGTAGATGCTAGTCTATTTTGTCATTTACTACTATAAAATATATACAAATCTGTTATAAAAATTTTTAATTCACTGAAACTTACACACACAAACACAGAGGGTACATGGTGCCATTTTCAGTTGAGACAAATGTAAACAAATGTAAAAATGTAGTATTGAGTCATAACTGCATAAAATTAACTATAGTACACACTGCACTACCATAATAATTTTGTAGCTATCTCCCATTGCTATTGTAGTGAGCTCAAATGTTGTTAAGTATCCACTTAAAATGTCCTGTGACACTAACCATCTTACATTTCCCTAGTAAATTGCATATTGCAGTAAAAAGTGATCCTTCACCATTTTTGCATATTTTTTCATCATTTTAGTGCAACACTGTAAAACCTGAATAACACTATGGGATCCATATGAAGTGCCACTAGTGATACTAGAAGTACTCCCAAGAAGCAAAGAAAGTCATGACATTACAAGAAAAAGGTGAATTGATTGATATATACTGTAGTTGCCGACCATTTCAAGATAAATGAATCTAGCATAAGGACCGCTGCAAAAAAAGAAAAGAAAATTCATGAAGCCATCACCACAGCTATGCCAGCAGGCAAAAAATCCTTGCACTTTTTGTGAAATACAAGCTTTTGAAAATGCAGCTTTTATGTGGGTGCAGGACTGCTATAAGAAAGGCATACCTATAGACTTTAATATGATCCAAAGAAAAGCAAAGTCACTACATGACAACTTGAAGCAAAAGGAAGGTGAAAGATCTAAAGCTGAAGAATTTGATGCCAGCAAAGGATAGTTTGATAAATTTAGAAAGAGGTTTGGCTTTAAAAATGTCCACATAACAGGAGAAGCACATTCTGCCAAGAGGCAGCAGACAAGTTCCCAGATGCTATTATGAAAACCATGGAGGAGAAAGAATATCTGTCTGTACAGGTTTTTAATACAGACAAAGTGCACTATTCTGGGGAAAAAAAATGCCACAAAGGACATTTACTAGTAAGGAAGAAAAGCAAGTACCAGGATTTAAGACAGGAAGTGATAGGCTAACTCTACTGTTTTGTGCAAATGCAGTTGGGTGTATGATCAGGACTGCGTTTATCTATAAAGCTGCTACTTCCTGAGCTTTGAAGGGAGTAAAGAAACACCAGTCTTTTTGTTGTACAACAAGAAGGCCTGGACAAGAACTCTTATTCTGCATTGATTCTATTGATGCTTTGTCCCTGAAGTCAAGAAGTACCCTGCCAGTAAGGGGCTGTCTTTTAAAGTTCTTTTGATATTGGACAATGCCTCTGGCCACCCAGAACCCCATGAGTTCAACACTGAAGGCAACAGAGTGGTCTACTTGCCCCCAAACATAATGTGTCTAATTCAGTCTCTAGGTTAGGGGGTCATAGGGACCTTTAAGGCTCATTATATATGGTGCTCTACAGAAAGGATTGTCAATGGTATGGAAGAAAACCCCAACAGAGAGAACATGATGAGAGTCTGGAAGGATTACACCACTGAAGATGTCATCATTATAACAGAAAGAAGCCACAAAAGCCATCAAGTTTGAAATAATAAACTCTTACTGGAGAAAACCACGTCCAGATGTTATGCATGACCTCACAGGATTTACGACAGAGCCAATCAAAGAAATCACAAAAGAGACTGTGGATAGGGCATTAAAAGGAGGGGGGGCGGTGAAGGGTTTCAAGATATGGGTCTTGGATAAATTCAAGAGCTAATTAACAGATGGCTTGATGGAGATGAGTGCTTCCACACCAGTGCCATAAAACAAATTGACATTAGACAATCTGGCGGAAGGTTCCAACTATTCAAAATTGTGTTTGACTTCTATGACATGGATCCTTCTATGATATGGGCACTGAAACCAAAGCAGATGGTGGAAGAAGAATTAGCAACATATAGAAACATTTTTTAAAGAAAAGAAAAAGCAAAAATTTCAAAGAGAAATTACAGTCTATTTCTGTAAAGTTACACCAAGTATGCCTACCTC
Source organism: Lynx rufus (assembly GCF_022079265.1). Lineage (NCBI taxonomy): Eukaryota > Metazoa > Chordata > Mammalia > Carnivora > Felidae > Lynx > Lynx rufus. The sequence goes on from NW_025814834.1 coordinate 46,737,226, forward strand.
TCTTGCCTCCCCTTCCATCTCCATCTTTTCTGCCTCTGCTAGCCCTGGGAGACCTGCCCTTCCTCTTCCTCTTCCTCCTCAGCCTACTCAATGTGAAAATGATGAGCATGAAGACCTTTATAATGATCCACTTCCACTTAATGAATAGTGAATAATTATGCAGTTCATAAACTTATGCTGTATATGTATGTGCCTTTGTAGGAAACTCTAATGACTGTGAGCAAGAACTGCATAAAACCTTTTTATGTCATCATCACCACTTAAGTTGTCATCGTTTAGAACATCTGTGCAATAAGTGAACAGCATATCCCTAAATAGGCATAATGTGAATGATATTTAATATAAAATTAATAATGTGTTCATTTTCTTATGATTTTATAACTTTGCTTTCAAAGAAATACACTACTATACTGTATGCCTCTCTTTCTAACAAATGGAGAAACTGCATATCAGCTTATTATCACAGAGTAGCAATGTATCTAATACTGCATTATGAATATGACTGTAATACTATATGCTATAAAAATGTTATAGCAACTTCATTAGTGTATACATTGGGCTACTATGAAGCAATCATATTGATTACACTATACCATAAAGCAACTGTATTTATGTTTCTTCATTATCAGTGTATGAGATGTACACCCATAAATGTTAATGAACATTTTTTTAAATTACCTTTTCATTTTTGATGTCTAGGGTTAGTGATAACATCTACAGTGTTTTGATTCATGAAAGATAATATTGCTGTTAGTACTGACTGATAATCCATCGTGTAAACAGATGACATAAACTTATCATATCCATAAATACAGTACTGTAAATGTATTTTCCTTATGATTTTCTTACATGCTTTCTTCCAACTTATTTTATTGTAAAAATATAGTATATAATACACAAAATCAAAAATATATGTTAATCAACTATTTATGTTATTGGTGAGGCTTCTGGTCAACAGTAGCCATGTTTTTGGGGAATTATAAGTTACACATGGATTCTCTTTTTTATTATTATTACTTTTAAATTTTTATTTATTTTAGAGAGAGAGAACATGCGAACAGGGGAGAGGAAAAGAGGGAGAGAGAGAGAGAATTTTAAGCAGGCCCCACACATGTTACAGAGCCGCCTGACGCAGGGCTTGATCCCATGACCTGGGATCACGACCTGAGCCAAAATCAAGTGTCAGATGCTCAACCAACTTAGTCACCCAGGCCTCCATCCATGAATTTTCAACTGTGAGAGGGTAGGCGCCCTAATGTTCACATTACTCCAGGTCATGTATATCATGACCTTTACTCAGTCTTAACCAAGTCTCCACATTGAAAGACCTGCCTTAGAAGACACCTCAAAATCTCAATATCAAATATTTGTATTCTTTTCTCTGAAATGATATTAAGATTATGTTAAGATAGTATTCTCCTTTACCACAATAAGCAAAAATCTCAGCTTTATCTCTTCAATAGGCTGTTTTGTTGATATTTGGGGAGCTGGCATTCAGATCTTTGTACAGAAGCTCTAAATATGCTTCATAACTAAATTGAGGAATACACTATATAGAAAGCTATTAAATTTTTGTGAAAATGTTTTCCCTATTCTATGATGAAGCACGGGTCAGGCACAAAATGTACACCTAAGTGAATCTCAGATCTCCAGTGTTTGATAGATGCAGGCTCTTCCTCTGCCAGCTTCCTTGGCAAACTCTGCTCCAGGAGCTGCTACTGAGATAAAAACCTTTGGTTATATTTATGGGGGCATATCTAAAGCAACTTGAACATATGTATGAAATAAAAATAAACATAAATAACAGATGTCAGATACAACTTTTCTAGAAATAGTGTTAGAAAACATGTATTTGTCACCTGTCTAATAGCTTTGCTGTTTGTAGACGTGTGATTTTCTTTAGAGATTTACAGGGGCAATTGCTATTTATCAATTTTAATAAGAATAGATGACAAAGACTGTTATGAGTTTCGTACATTAGCCATGGAAAATTCCAGAGGCAGATCATTCTCTTCATATGATCTAAGGTCACTTCTGCAAGGTGGTTCATTTATGCATTGCTGTACCTGGACTTGTAACTCTGAGAAAGTCCTAAGAGATATGTGACATTCTTTTCTATCGGCAGATTTCTCTCACTGGTAGGAATAAAGAACTAATTGGTAAACAGTTCTGATAAATGACTCACCTCGACATCATTTTTTTTAACATAGGAAGGGCAATATTTTACTAAAATTGAAGAAAGCATTTTTTTCATTGCTAATGTAAGGAAAAGAACACCTCAGTGATCATAACTGTCAAAATAATTCATGTAAATCCATTGACCTAGTAGTTCACAAAAAGAAAAGAATACAACATATTATATATAATGAGTCAGGTAATCTAACAAAAAAATAACAGAGCAAATAATATACAATGGGGAAAAGATAGTCTCTTCAATAAATGGTGCTGGGAAAACACGGCCACATGAAGGAAGAAAGGAAGGAAGGAAGGAAGGAAGGAAGCAAGGAAAGAAAGAAACAAAGAAAGAAAGAAAGAAAAGAAAGAAAGAAAGAAGAAAGAAAGAAAGAAAAACAAACTGAACCACTTTCTAACACCTTACACACACACAAAAAAAAACAAACTCAAAATGGATTAAAGACCTAAATATATGACCTGAAACCATAAAAATCCTAGAAGAGAATATGGGCAGTAATTTCCCTGACATCAGCCATGCCAATATTTTTCTATGTATGTGTCCTCAGGCAAGGGAAACAAAATCAAATTAAACTACTTGGACTGCACTAAAATAAGAAGCTTTTGAATAGCACAGGAAACCATGAACAACATGACAAGGCAACCTACTGAATGGGAGAAGATATTGGAAATTGATATAAGGGTTAATATTCAAAAAATATAAAGAACTTATACAACTCACCACTAGAAAAACTAACAATCAAATTAAAAAATAGGCAGAGGACCTGAACAGACATTTTCTTCAAAGAAGATGCTGATGTCCAACAGACATATGAAAAGGTGCTCAACATCATCATCAAGGAAATGCAAACTGAAGCCACAATGAGACATCACCTTACACCTGTTAGAATGGCTGAAGTCAAAAAGATAAGAAATAGCAAGTTTCGGTGAGGATGTGGAGAAAAAAGGACACTTTTGCACTGTTGGTGGGAATGTAGACTGGTACAGCCACTGTGGAAAATAGTCTGGAAGTTCCTCAAAACATTAAAGATGGAAATACTACATGATCCAGTATTTTCACTAGTGAATATTTACCCAAAGTAAATGAAAACACTAATTCAGAAAGATATATGTACCCCTATGTTTACTGCAGCACTATTTACAACAGCAAATGTATAGAATCAACCTAAGTGTCTACTGACGGATGAATGGATTAGGAAAATGTTGTACACACACACACACAAACACACACACACACACACACACACACACACACACACACACGGGAATATTATGCAGCCATAAAAAAGGATGAGTTCGTGCCATTTGCAACAACATGGATAGACCTAAAGGGTATTAAGCTAAGTGGAATAAGTCATACTGAGAAAGCCAAATACCATATGATATCACTTATATGTGAAATCTAAAAAACAAAAACAAACAAACAAAAAACCAGATGGATAAACAAGCAAGCGAAAAGCAAAATCAGACATATAAATACAGGGAACAAACTGATGGTTGCCAGAGTGAAGGGGGTTAGGGATGTACAAAATAAGGGAAGGGAGGAGCAGGAGATACAGGAGTTCAGTTATGGAATGAGTTAGTCGTGCAGTAACAGGCACAGCAGAGGGAATGTAGTGAATGATACTGTAATAATCAGTGCATAGTAACAGATGGTAGCTACAATTAATTGTGGTGAGCAAAGCATGATAGAGAAGTTGAATCTCTATGTTGTACACCTGAAACCAATGCAACATTGTATGTCAACTAAACTATGCTTTCCACTTTTTATGGTGGAAAAAACATAAAGAAAAGAAAAAAATAACAAAGAGCAAATGTGTTGTAGTTTTTCCTCCTGATAGTATACCAATTACATTAAATTTAAAAATAAATAAAAAGTGAAAGAAATACCTAGATAGAGGTGTTATACTTTTTATGATAGGTTGATATATTCATCAGTTAATAGCCTAGAACAGTTGTTCTCAAAGCACGGTCCCTGGATCAACAGCTTCAAACCAAACCGGAGAACTTATTTGAAAGACAAATTCTCTAGCTCCACCCCAAACCTACAGAAATTCTGGGAATGGCACATAGCAAAGAAATTTCACAAACTCTCTAATATGATTCTGATATACACTAGCCTAAGAAAGAATATAAGTTTATGTTGTACAAACACTGATCAATCAATAACTATTTGGTAACTATTATTTGCCCAGAAAAGTAAAAAGAAAAAAAAAAATAGAAGGCATGTATCTGGAAATGAGAGCGATGTTTTAAAATATAAACCTAAGTATTGCTACACTGAGCGCCTTAGTTCTCTCATCTTGAACATATGTAGAAATTAAGAATTTGTGGGGCGCCTGGGTGGCGCAGTCGGTTAAGCGTCCGACTTCAGCCAGGTCACGATCTCGCGGTCCGCGAGTTCGAGCCCCGCGTCGGGCTCTGGGCTGATGGCTCAGAGCCTGGAGCCTGTTTCCCATTCTGTGTCTCCCTCTCTCTCTGGCCCTCCCCCGTTCATGCTCTGTCTCTCTCTCTGTCCCAAAAATAAATAAACGTTGAAAAAAAAAAATTAAAAAAAAAAAAAAAAGAATTTGTTTCCTCCCTTTTTAAGAATCTGTAATCACTGACTGAAAAAATAGTCTAAATAAAATGTTATTCTCAGAATAATTAACAGAAGAAAAATCTGTATCTTAACATGAAATGATGAATCTTTTGGGGGAGAGATTAAGTCAAGGTCTGATTTGAAAAGGTAAAATTTGAATACATCTAGAGAAGGGCAGCACATTCTAGGTGGGAAAAATGCTTTAAGTGAACCCATGGTAGAAGCCAGAATTAGAAATCCAGTGTTCTGGCAGAAAGCCTCGACATGGTGGGAATTGGGGTGAGGGAGATCTTCAGGTCCACATAGCAGCCTGAGAAGTGGGCATTTGCTGTAGAAGTGCAAGGGGTTTTCATGCATAGGATTGTCATGGGATAGTGGTACTTTTCCAACTTCAGCTCTAACGGTTATGATTGGTTGATGCAAGAAACATGGTAAGAGTTTGTTGAACTAACCATACAGGAGATAATAATGTCCAAAATGTAGTTATTTTGATGAGGACTGAGAAGTGGGAAAGCAAAAAGAGAAGTGAAAGGGTCTACGTCATCTCCCTTATAAGCCTTCAGGAAAGAGAAGACAAAGTGGTGGTGCCAACAATCCCCTGGGACCCTGTTGAGTTGTTTGATTTGTTTGTTAAAATCTGGAAGTCAAACTTATGTGATTTGAAACATAAGTTGGAAAATCTAGCATATAAACCATATGATATCATTGTTTGAATATTTTTTACACTCCAGTGACTTGTAAAGTATAATATACACATGGGCATTATCATATCAAATATGTCCTTTTATAATCATAATAATAGTTAAATGTGCTGATGCTGAAGTCAGATTATATAAATTAAACTCTCAGTTTAGTCACTAGCCAGTTTATATGATCTTGGACAGATTACTTCATCTTTCTTAGCCTCATTTTCTGTTTCTAAACTTTTTTTTAATTTTTTTTTCAACGTTTATTTATTTTTGGGACAGAGAGAGACAGAGCATGAACGGGGGAGGGGCAGAGAGAGAGGGAGACACAGAATCGGAAACAGGCTCCAGGCTCTGAGCCATCAGCCCAGAGCCTGAAGTGGGGCTCGAACTCCCGGACCGCGAGATCGTGACCTGGCTGAGGACGCTTAACCGACTGCGCCACCCAGGCGCCCCTAAACTTTTTAACATAATAATAATGCTTACATCATTGGTCTAGAGTCAGGATTAAATAAGGAAATCAATATAAAATTTGGCAAAGGGCTTGGCACACAGTAACTATTCAGTAAATGTAGTTGGGTATTACTGAATAAAAAACAAATCAATAGATAATTAATAGATTCTTATTAAATTAATGAAGAAAAACCCAAATCTTCTTGTGTAAAATATTGTATAAAATATTATTGATAGCTATATTTCATCTAGAAACCTTAAAAAATATATTTTGAATGTGTAATGTTCCATAGATATGTGGACATTTATGAGATCCATTTGGCAAAAATGATCTTCAGTTAATAAATTTTAGAAAACACTCTCTAATGTCTTTTAGTTATAACTCCTAGTTTTTTTGCTTCTTACACTGCTTTTACTTTTTCAGAAAATATGTCCTAAGTCATCATATATTTTTAGATAATTACTTACATCATGTAAAATATTAAGTCTGACCTATCTGAATGTTCATCCTAACACTGTTTTATTATTTAGAATCAATAAATAACTGTTCACTGATACAGATTTTAAAATGTTTCAATAACATTTCTGACATTTTAATACTTTATTCTTAAATAATAACAATCCTGTTCATTAATTTCCATTGTAACCTCAACAAATAGATTAATTCCTGATTTTATTTCTACCAATACACTTTTTTAAAATAAAGAGGGTACAGAAGGTAGCTGTTATTGACTTTCTCAATAAAGGTGATACCATTTTATTAATTCTAATTTCTCCCAGGAAGAGACTGTTTCCTGTGCCTTCCCAGTACACTGTCAGCTGGTGGTTTTTCTGGTTTTCTTTAATACATCTGTTTTATTTTATTTTTTTACTGTTTGTTTATTTTTGAGAGAGAGACAGAGAAAGAGAGGGGGAGACACAGAATCTGAAGCAGGCTCCAGGCTCCGAGCTGTCAGCACAGAGCCCGACGCGGGGCTCAAACTCACGGACCGTGAGATCATGACTTCAGCTGAAGTCGGACGCTCAACTGACTGAGCCACCCAAGAGCCCCTTTAATACATATATTTTAACATACTCACTTTTCTGGGCCTCTGCCAGCTGTCTCAATTCTGTTTAAGCAATTCTGACATCTATGCCTCATTTATTGGTGCTTCTATGCTTCAAAGAAAAATTTCTTGAAACACACTAAGCCTATCTCCAGTATTCTTAATGCATTACTAAATTCAAAATGATGTCCCTATATGAACAAACACATTTCCTATCAGCCGTTATTTCACCTTCCCTGGTCTAGCACCCTCTGAATCCATTCCCTAGCATGTTCTTCAGATTCCTGCTGGTACATACCAGGATGTTAGGTCCTTTGGCACAGAAACTTCTTTCCATAGCAAGAACTATACTTTTCCACCTGAGTTCTGGTGACACTGGACCCTATTTATTGATCTAGAGAGCAGTGAGTAAAAATAGAGACACATCAAAAGAGGCAAAGAATAATTTTTCAAGACATTAACTTCAGTCAGGCCTTTTAATAATCTACGAGTGGCATGGGGATATCCTTCTAGCAAGGAAGATGGCATCTTCCCATCCTGCTTAGAGTGTCCAGAAACATCTAGGAATATAAAGATCTCTGACATCTCTACCCAAATATCCTAGCCTCAGCGTCTCACTCCTTCCTTATCAGGGCTCAAGCTTCAACATGAGAGATGTGTTATGGCTGTAAATCAAGCGTCTTTTGTGGTGAGCACCTCTTACAAGTAAGACCCTAGTTTTCAACACTCTCTTACCTCTAGCTACAGAAGATAAAGGGTTTTCTCAAGTGCTGCCAAGGACACTTTCTGCATTTTACTCTGTACTCTAAATTATTTTATCTGCTAATCTATATATGTTACTTTCTTGGGACACCTATAATATTAATAATCACCAACAACACAATCTGTATAATAAGTGTTACACTCATTCTTTTAAGCACTAGGGCTATTACATAAACCACTGCTAACATTCCATCTGTGTTCTCTGCTAATCCATACTAACAACTGAATTGTACAGGATGCTGTAGATTATCATCATCCCTGTTACCATCAGCGAGGAGATCCTTGTTGACATCTAGATAGCAAGTGATCCATCTCCAGAATCTCATCCTTCACCACCTGTTTTAGGAGTTCCCTAGAGGCATATACTCTAAGAAAAAATATTTGATTGAAAATTAACTGCAGGAAGGATTATTAGAGGAGTGGGAAGTAAAACAGGGAAGGAAATAAAATAATAAAAGGTGCTTTAAGTAGGTTGCTACTGAAAGTAACTAGGATTCAATTTTGAGAGAAAACCCTGCTCTATGCTGGTTATCTGATCCAAGACTGAAAAAAGCTAAGACATTTATCTTTCAATTCACTTTGGTCAATGAATGAGTAAAGATCACTAAAGGCCTAATTTAGGTCATTTTCAGCCTGTAACGTGTATGGGTCTAGAGAAAGCTCTCAGGCAGAAAGAAGGAAATCACTGACAAACCATGAGTGCCAAATGCATATGAGTGGGGCTCCAACAGTATCTACTATAATAGCTGCATCAGGTCTGGGCAATTTGTAATCTAGAGGTCAGCCATCTGGTTTGATTCTTCCCAAAGTAGCAGAAGCTTCTTAAGAATCCCATTAAAAAAATACTCTTTAGTGTTAATTAGAGGGGAAAAAATGTACATGGCAATCCAGATCACCTTCAAAGAAGTAGAGTTCTCAAAGTGGATGGTACTGGCTCCATGGGGCATTTTGAGAATTTGTGGTGTCTTTTCAGGTAACGCAAATGATATAAGGAACAACCCTGTCATTTAGTGATGTGGTACCAGGATGTTAGTTTCAATGCTCAAAATATTCCCACAAAATTATTATCTCAGTTTCTACAGGACTTTCAAATGTCAACATGCTCCCATTCATGTGGATGAAATATGTTCATAGTAGTCAGAGAACATAATTCTGTAACTCAATTTTAGATGTAAACAAAAAGTGTTTTTAACATTTTTCAATTGTCCAGAAATACAATTCCTCTAGAAATTGAGAGGAGTTTGTTATTTACTGTATCAAAAACTACTAGATTTCATTGTTTTGGAAAATTAAATCAATGCTGCTCTGCATGATTAGAATCAATATAACAATGAACCTATGCCAGTCTGTACTTTAAAATTTTAAATTCACAATTGCTTCTGTTTATATTTATTTATTGTTTATTTTAAATGTTAAGGATTTTAAAAAGCCAACACTCTTCAGTTGAATATTGTCTTGTTTTTCTCAAATCCAAATATATTTATTTTAAGTGTAAGACGTTTTACTAATGTAATAGGTCATCTCATGAGCTACTACCTAAGATTTATATTCTGAAACACATATCCTTTTATTATATAAATTGCATTAAGATTGGGACACATGTAAATATTTTGTTTTCAATTTTATCTTATATATTTATAAAAATAGTTCTTAGTGCTCCCTCTACAATCCAGAGTGATATTAGTATCTTGGGGTTAAAAATTATTGCTCTATATGACAGTATTTGTGATACTTAAAAAAATTCCCAGGGCCAGTTTCCACCTCCTGCAGATTATGATTTATAAGTTCTGGGCTGTGGCCTGGGGGATTGTGATTGAAATAATTGATTAGGTAGCCTCAGTTATAGTATGATATATAAAATTATTACCAACAACTTAGGCAAATGGAAAATTCAAAGTTATTTTTTTTACTCCCTAAAATTAGTTTGTATATAAAATCAGAACTCTCATATTTTCAATGAATAATAGAAACAAAAACTTCATTGCAATTAATTAAAAAATTCACAAATGTTTATAATATATGCTTCCTGAGGAAAGAAGAATACCTTACATGTTGTTAAAGTTATATCACCAGGTAAAATAGCTTAATGAACTAAATTGGTCACTTTAAAACTAGTGCAGAATGATTTTATTATCACAATACTCTCATCATTTAATGTAGGAGAAGGAAATTCATTTTAAAAATTAAACTATACCTTAGCTAAAAAAAAGAAAGAAAGTATTGGTTTCTCTCATTAGTGTGTTTTACTAAAAGAACAACATGAAATGGTTCAAAAGTTCAGCCTGCATAAACATTTAAGATGTTTGATTCTTGGTTGACTCTTAGCCAAACCACCCAAACCTTTTAAGTCTGAGAGAGTCGACTGGAATTCTTTTAAGAACAGTCTGTCTTATGATATTCTTGGCGGTTTTTTAACCTCAATTCTGTAAGGCCAGTAAAAAAAAAATAAGTACAAGTATAAGCACAGTTTTCTTTTAAATTCATAATTCTGATATGCTTATTGCTTACCAAGTTAAAAAAAAAAAGAATTTTAGGTTGAAAGCATAGAAGTGCCTGGCTGGTTCAGTCGGTAGAGCATGCCACTCTTGATTTCGAGGTTATAAATTCAAACTTCAAGTTGAACATAGAAATTACTTAAAAAATAAAAAGTAAAAAATAAAATCACAGACACACATGCAAAAATCAAAATACTTTGGCTTTATGTACTCTAAAACTAAGTTTCATTTCTCCTTTATCGCTTGTGATCTTCCACCCTCCACCAGCATTTCTAGTGCCCTACTTTCCTACCACTTGCACCTGAGAAAGGGAAAAGAAGGGTCAGAACATTTCACTTTAATATTTTTTTCTAAATATCTCTAAGTGTGATGTTCTAATCAGACGTATACCTCTGCTTCTAATTCTGTAATAAGCTTCGGTCATACTTCCAATTTTCTAAAATATTAATGAAAATATAATAATGCCACTACTATTAATTGTTAGTATTGATAAATTCTTGCTAGTGCCAGAAGATAAGTGCTTCACTTATTAAAAATAAATAAATTTTAACGTCAACCTTTAGCGTTAGGTATTTCTATTCACTCTTATAGAGGAAACACACACAGACACACACACACACACACACACACACACACACACACACAAATCTGTTTGGGAAACCTCATCCAAGATCACTTTACACTCTATTTTGAATAATTTGCATGACCCCGAAGTATCACACTTTTTTGGTCTCACCCATGGGCACTGCAAAATATACTCCCTGTGCCTGAAATGCCTTTCCTCGAACCCTCGGTTTTAATTCAGGTATCATTTTATTGATTCCGTAGCCATATCCAGTTTCATTTAGGTGCTTGTTCTTTGTTATCCAAGATCACTTGGAAGTTTTCTGAATTTCTTTAAGTTTTCTGTATTGGATTTTCTTCTAATAGTCTGTGAACTCATTTGTGGCAAAGATTTCAACTTTTATCTCTGCATTCCTAGGCACCAGAATAGGGCTGTCCAATAAAACTTTATATAATAGAAATGTTCCATTTCTGTGCTTGCCAGTACAATAGCCCCTAGATACATGTACTTACTGAGCACTTTAAATGTGGCTAGTGTGGCTACAGACCTGAATTTTTAATTATTTTTATTGACTGATTTATATAAATTTAAATAGCTATATAGGGCTACTGTTAATTGTGCAATGTAGCTCTAGAGCACAGCCGACACTGTGCTCTGTGCAGGTACACAAAGAGTGTTACACAAATGAGTGAATGAGTGAGGGGATAAACTAACAAACTGAAATGACTGTAAGCTATCTGAGTAAAGAATGGAGACAGGGAAAACTAGAGGGAGGGAGATGTGTCAGAAAGTTTCTTCAGGCTTTCTATCCATCTGCACCGCCTCCACTTACTCATAAACATCAGTCTTAAGGTGGAAGTAATGATGAAAACAAACATGAAGTTAAACTAACAATGCGCGCTCAGAAGCACCAATCCAAGATTATGACTCTAAGGGTGATTTCAGGTCAGGAACAAAGAACAAGTATGCCTCTCTACATTTGCCAGCATCAGTGTTCAGTCTTGCCTGTTTGTATAAATAAATTGCATTAGAACTGCAGATCATAATTTCAAAATTTCTTTTCCATAGTAAAAAGACTTTCAATACATTTGGTATATGTACAGTATGATTCATTCACTCCTGTGAGAAAGTAACTTCTCTTGCATAATCTACAATAAAATGTTTTAAATACTCAAGCTTTTAAGGAAGTTAAGTATTTTTTGGCATTTTTACTAACAAAATTATTATAAATATTATCAGTACTACTTTTCATCTTCAGTATCTGGTTACATGTTCACAAAAGAAATAATACATATTGAAAATAAACCTTCAAGATGATTTAAAAGACATATTCTGCTTCTTAATTATTTTTTTGCTTGCCAATAATTAATTCTTTGCTTAGTCACTTAGAATACCTTAATTGGAAGAATAAAAGGCTTATATTTAGAAAAAGTGGGGAAGATAAAAAGTTAAACACAGGAATTCTGGTTACACAAATGAAAACCAACATAATTATGACTCTTGTTTGGAGTTTATCATCACCCCATAGGACTGTGTAGATCAATCTCTCATGTCCATTCAGTTCATAGTACTTATTTAGTCTATGCTGCATCTTTACTCATATTTCAAGGTATGTTTGCTACAAATCATAAATCTCAAGTCAATTTCAACGCATCAGGTGTAAGGCATGAAAAATAAGCCTTTTAAATTTTTACTTCAAACCATAACATTTACTTCAAACCATTAACATAATGCATTTATTTCTTAGCAAATGAATGATTCTATCCACTTATGGTAGAGCATATCAATAACTAAACTGTCAGCAGCTTATGCACAAAGAACATTAGATCATTCATTTTGATGATTCCTGTTCAGTGAAACATGGGTGTGATGACACATGATAGGTTCTTCCGCACTGAATGATCCCTGTTCAAGGAGGAACATTTCACCTAATCTTCTGGAAGTCTATGGGGAGACAGCTGTTAGTTACAAACCTCTTCAAGGATTGCCTCAGAGGCACAGCTCTGCTTGGCCCAAGGCTGCATCCCTTTAAGGATGGCTCACATCAAGTGACTGATATCAACAGCAACAAAAAGGACCAAACCAGAGCAACTCTCATGGGCCATTTTATCTTCAGAGCTCCGCTAAGGAGTCTGCCAAGGCTGTCATCTACTTCCCATTTCTTTTCGTTTCTTTTTTCTTTTTTCTTTTTCTTTTCTTTTTTCTTTTCTTTTCTTTTCTTTTTTTCTTTGATCTTTTCTTTCCTTCCTTCCTTCCTTCCTTCCTTCCTTCCTTCCTTCCTTCCTTCTTTTGATGTTTATTTATTTTGAGAGAGAGAGGGAGAGAGAGAGAGAGAATGTGTGCACATGTGGGGGAGGGGCAGAGAGTGAGGTGGAGAGAGAGAACCTCCAGCAGGCTCCATGCTGTCAGTGCATAGTCTGACATGGGGCTCAATCCCACTAACCATGAGATCATGACCTGAGCCAGTATCAAGAATCGGCCACTTAATCTACTGAGCCACCCAAGCACCTTTCCTTCTATTTCAACTGAAGTTTCTCCCGCTACCTTATCTAGGTTCCTTTGCCTTCCTGTCACAGGTGTTTATCCCACGGGTCTTCCCAAATGATCATATTTGTCCTCTAACCACTGTCTCAGAGTCTTCTCTACAGGAATTCCCGACCTGCAACAATGCCAGACACAGTTGTACCTTAGGAAAAAATAGTGTCCAGTATGAAATAAACCCCTATCAAGAACCCCATTTTACTTCCAGAGCAGGAATAACGAGGGAGAGACAGAGAGACAGAAAGACAGAGAGAGAAGAAAGGTAGGAAGGAAGGAAGGAGGAAGATAATCATTTAAGCTAAAGTAGAGTCATTGGGGTTTTGTTTTTTTTTTTTTTTCATCTTAGGCTAATAAAAGCAAACATGTTTTCAGAAAGCACTAGTGTGAGAAATTTTAAAAAAATGTATAAAAATACTTTTAAAAGCTTCATTTCTGAGGGCTTACTGACACCTGCCTCATTCTCTCTCTTCATTTTGTTGATTTTTATAATGCCTTCTGATCACATTCTTTTATTCCCTCCAAACTAAATGCCTAACTTGTACTCTTTTTATTCTCTTCATTCCACCATATTTATGGAGGATTTAAAAACACATGGATGGGGGCACCTGGGTGGCTCAGTCGGTTGAGCGTCCAACTTTGGCTCAGGTCACAATCTCACAACTCGTGAGTTCGAGCCCCGCATCTAGCTCTGTGCTGACAGCTCGGAGCCTGGAGCCAGCTTCGGATTCTGTGTCTCCCTCTCTCTCTGTCCCTAACCCACTCGCATTCTGTCTCAGTCTCTCTCAAAAATAAATAAACACTTAAAAATTTTTTTTAAATAAAAAATAAAAAAAATAATAAAACCACATGGATGAATCCTTCAATGCCATTGTTGTCAGTACTTGGATGTGTTCATCACCAGTAACCTACAATTCCATGCCTCCCCAGAAACTCGCTCTCACAGTCACACACCTGAAATTCTTATTTCTTGACAGATCTCCACCACAGCTGATAATTTAAGCCCAGAGAATGTTGTCTACAACTACTTATCTTGTCAACCACTGGTTTTTTCCCAGGATGTGTGTCCTTCTACTTCATCAACCCCCCAGTCTCATATTCCCTTTACTTTCCACAGCCTGCTTCTCTCTTCATTTCTTCTTTATTTGTCAGATTCCATTGACAAATTTTTTTTTCAATTCTCTCAATTTCTTTTTTGATTACATCCATCTGGCAACTGTCTTGTGTGTGTGTGTGTGTGTGTGTGTGTGTGTGTATGCATGCACACACCCAAAGTGATGTACGTTGGGGAAAAACTGAGTGAGTGTGTACATTTTTAGAAATATAGGGGTGCCTGGGTGGCTCAGTCGGTTAAGCATCTGACTTCGGCTCAGGTCATGATCTCACAGTTTGTGAGTTGAGCCCCACATCAGGCTCTGTGCTGACAGCTCAGGGCCTGGACCCTGCTTCAGATTCTGTGTCTCCCTCTCTCTGACCCTGCCCTGCTCGTGCTCTGTCTCTCTATGTCTCAAAAATAAATAAAAACATTAAATATATATATATATATATATATATATATATATATATAATCTCCCCAAATTTAATATATCCTTCAACTCTTTTGCAATCCTTTTCTGTTTTCTTGGTGAGTTTTTTCCCCATTTTCCTCACTGAACATATCAAAGTTTCTCCACTCTCTTCAAATATTTATCTCCCTTTCCTTAAAATGTTCAAAGATTTCTAGAGAACAGAGAAAACAGGTTTTCTACACTTCCTGACACCACCTCACAAACATCTCCATAATCATCCCTTTTCCCTTCCCACCTATTACAATGGAAGAAGTATTCTAACACCAAGGCTGCTACATCTTCCACTTGTGATCTGTATTTCATCCTGTTCAGCCTTCTCAAGGAACTTAATTCCTGAGTTTATCTTTTCTGCTCTATCTTTAGTGTCTTTCTTCCCTTCTTTCTTTCTCGTTCTCTCCATCTTTCCTTCTTGTACAGAAAACTTTAATTTCTCAAGATACTACCTTGCATGAGACAATCTCACTCTTTCAATTATCATAAATCAATATATTTTAGCCTGCATCTCTCCTGAATTGGTCTTACTTATCTAAAATTTAAGTTGGCAAATTCATCTCACATACTCCTCAAATTCAACATATCCCAAAATGAATGTGTTTCTTACTTTGGAGAGAAATGCCATAATTTACCTATTTGCTTAATTTAGGAACCTAGAGCCCATTCTTGTAATCTATTTATTCTTTACTTGAAATTTCAATCTATCACTTATAACATGTCAGTCTTACCTTTTAAACATCACCAATAGTCTTTTTAGCTGTCATTCAGCATCTGTCCCTGGATTATTACAAGAATACATTATCTAGTCTTCTTTCAATCTATTTAATGCAGTTAAAAATTACCACTTTCCTCTCGTACCCCAACAATTTCAATGATTTCCCTGTCAGGATTTAGCCTAAGATCTTTAACTTGGTTCCTGATCTTCCACAGAAGTTGGCTCTGTTTCTCTTCACACCTCTCAGTCACTGTATTATCCAGCCCCTCTCTACAATTTACATTTTGTTGAATGCACTATGCTATCTTTTATATCTCTTTATCTCTTTTGAACACGCTGTGTCTGCTGCTTCTCTTGGCAACCATCTACCTATACTTTAGGTCATAGCCTGGATGTTCCTTTTTCCAAGAAATCTTCCTTGCTCGTGGGTAAGCTATGGATAAATGTTTTACATAGATGCTCCCATGATAAGTTACATTAGCTCCACCACAGCAATCATGTTATTGACTTGAGGAGTTTCTTCATGAATCTGTAAGCTCTGTAAGAGCATGAACCATGTCTACCCTATTCACAACCATAGTCTTGGAGGTGGATACATGGTAAACACAGAGAAATTATTTATTAGATAACCAAATAAATAAGGACAAAAAGAAAGAAGAGAGACTGGAGACTGCTCAAATAAAAAAGATATGAAGATACGTAACAAATCTGTGACCTCCCTCCCAAAATAAAAGGTAAAATGATGTGATTATATGAGAAATAAACTAGGAGGAGTAAGGTTATGAAAAATGCATATTTTCTTTAGGGTATTAATTAAAGTCTGTAATCTTTGGCAAACATTTGGAAGTGTTTGTGCTATTTTAGGATCAATAAGCATTCAAATATCATCAAAACTTGGAGCCGCAGATTTACAAGTGGTTAGCTTATGAAGAGATATTGGTTTCCTTCATCTTAAACATAAACTGTAGTTCAAAGATAGTAACAAGGTTTATTTTGAAGAAAAACAAGAAGCACTTCATTAAGAGCAAAGTTACATAATATTTTCATCTACCCAGATAGATGTTGTCAATTCATCTTTTTTTTTACCATGTCTCAGCATTATGAAACATGAATACATAACTAATTTCCACATTTGATTGTTTTCTTGATAGAGAGTTACAGGCACAACATGGGAGCAAATTTGGTGTTGGTGAACTTTCCAATATTTCCTCTTCTTTAGTAGCTAAATATCCTCTCTTTTTTTTCAGATTGGTAAAGATTAAAACTATTGGAATATACTGAGCCTAGTAGGATACAAGCAGAGGTTTATGGCAAAGCAAACACACACACACACACCCCAAACAAAACCCCAAAATGCATTTTCCATTATTTCTCTACTTTTATTTCTGAGAATACATATATTATGCAGTAATTCATTCTCTCATTTCTTCACTTCGTCTTCAATGTTCTATCTTTTATATACTTCAAATTATTTTCTTTTGAGCTATAGATGACATTTCATGTGAGGGAGGTATCAGAGGGGTAGTATGAAGTGTAAGAGCCAGTCAGGAATTTTGCTCACTGATTTTATGGATAGTCGAAATGACAAGTCTTAATGATGATGCTTGTGACCAAAGTGGTGGCAACACAGAACCCTCTTTCCCCCCAAATTCACAAACCTCTCTCTTTTATTTCCTGTAGGTCTTTCTCCAAATGCCATCACTTAGATCTTCTCTGACCATTCCATACATAGTATTACTCTCCCACTCCCCTTTCGCCACCCCTCATTTAAGATACATACAGTTTCAGTTTTCACCATAACTCTTAGTGTGATCTGAATGACTACATACGCACTGACTAGTTTGTTGTGTGCCTCCCACAGCTTCAATATAATTGTAAGGGGAAAGACTATGTTGTCCATAGTTGTATACCTGGTGCCCATAACAGCTCCTGGAATGTAGTAGACGATTAGTAGATGTATGTTGATTTAGTGAATAACCATCTTTCTCTGAGGCTGAAAAGATCAGAAAGGGTTGAACTGCAATAGAGATCTATAGTGTTACCAAAAAATCATTTGTCAGGAAAGAGAAATGTAAAAACTACAAATAGCTTTCACAATATTCCTTTTTAAATTTTTTTTTTTCAACGTTTATTTATTTTTGGGACAGAGAGAGACAGAGCATGAACGGGGGAGGGGCAGAGAGAGAGGGAGACACAGAATCGGAAACAGGCTCCAGGCTCTGAGCCGTCAGCCCAGAGCCCGACGCGGGGCTCGAACTCACGGACCGCGAGATCGTGACCTGGCTGAAGTCGGACGCTTAACCGACTGCGCCACCCAGGCGCCCCAATATTCCTTTTTAAATATCTTATTCTAAGTTCATTTTAAATGTTTATTTGAATAAAGCCAGATAAATTTTGAATCTATTTATTTAGTTAACATCAGAATAATTGAATATGGCTAATTGCTATGGATTAGAATAAATATTACAGAAAAGTCATAGTCTTAGACTTCAGTTAAATATGTGTGTATCAGTATAGTATGCATATATTTCAACTTTGCTGTCATGCTAATACATGTTCAGCATTCCAAACTTGAAAGCAAAGTTTGTTACACTATATACACATACAAACACACACACACACACACACACAATATCTAATTATATATAATATATATAATTACATATAATATATTATTTTATATAATATATAATATATATGATTAAATATACATATTTAATATTTTACCTAAAATTTTAAAACATTATTTTCTTGAAATTACTTTCTTGAACTTTAATGTTCATATATTTCTGAGTCTTTATTGAAATTTTGAAAAACTATTGATTAAAGTTTAGGGAAAACACTTGCTGCTGTTTATAGCCAAGTCCTGGAAATGAAAAATAAAAGAAAATTATATTTGAGTTTACTTTTAACTTTTTATTAAGTTTAAGAAATTGTAACATAAATAAATATAGTATATATTGATTTACACTTAATTCATTGTAATTATAAATTACTGACTTTGTTACATTATAACTCTGAAAGAATCAAATGAAGGTATTAATTTCTGCATTTCTCCTTGTTTTTATGGTTCTTCCCAACAAGCACTTAAAAATATTTTACATATCTGAGAAAAAAAGGTAAGGAAGGTACCATTAGCTACACAAGGCAGAATCTGATCCAAAGAATCTTTGCAAATAAAATCCACTGTGAAACAGTTTAAGATAAAAATGCATGTTAAGCTAAAAAAATGGAAAGCATACACAACAGTTTCCTTTCTGTCAGACTGTTTGTGAAATTATTTAATACAAAGGAAGATATAATTCACAATAGGACCTCTTTTTTTTGAGTAACAAAAGTGAAGTCATTTATTGGAAGGACATAGGAAAGTTCACATAAAGAAAGAGAACACTCAGGAACTGGGCTCAAAAAATACAGAAATGGGGCAGCTCATGGCACATATACAGTAAAAACTTAGGAATGACTTTAATTCATAAGGAACTATTCATAGAGTTTACGGAATTTATAGAGTTTACTGAATTTATTTACTATTTATATACTATTTATATAGTAGTAATATTACTATTTACATAGTAGTAAATAATACTATTTATTACTATTTATTTACTATTTATATACTATTTATTTACTATTACTCTATAAACTATTTATAGAGTTTACCGAATTATAGAGTTTACATTAATGTAAAAGTTTTCTTAATTATAGCAGAAATATGGGAAGTGTCAGTGTTAGGTCAAATGCTCAATTTCTTCGCTAACATGTACAATCCTGTAAACATACCTGTAAGAAATGTTTTTCTTTCATTTTTTAACACAGCTTAGAAGGCTAATCATAATGCTTTTATAACTCATCAGCCCATAACATCTGCTACACTGCAAAATCACATTTTCAAAAACTGTATCAGTTTTCTTTTGAATGTATAACTTAACTAAAACTTAAATTTAACATAATTAAAATTGCACTAGAGCAGAACTCTGCCTTCGATTACTCTTGTAATGAAATATTTATTTTTAACTCATTTGAGATATGTCTTTAATATTAAAAATGTTAAACTATCATACATCTTCACATTTTTTTGTTTTGTTGCTTTCACTTTAGTTTGACTTATAATATTTTATTTAGCTATGATCTCTCCTAAGACCTCAGTTTTAAAAGCACACAGAGTTCAGGCTGGAAGGAAAAGGAGTTAAACAGAGCAGGTGAGTGATAAAACTTACAGGATAACATTTACCTCTCTCGAAGGGACCCTTGAACCCAGCTCTGCTTTATGGGTGCCCTATGGAAATATTAGTCCAGTTTTTCCAGATAGTCTGTTTTTTTTTTACAAGAAAACTAGTTAACTTATTTGTATTCAAGATGTTTTAATTTTTAAATATTGTATACTTAAAAATATCTTGGTATGGTGGACAAAAACGACCTGTAGACTGATGCTGTCTTGACTGCCCCTGATTTGTGGCACTGTTGGTGTATATCTTTAAGATTTTGTTCTGAAAGTAACCCCTGATTGAAGATTATATATTTGCCTATGTTTAGTTCTGCTTTAATCTGAACACTAATAGTGTTTAGCTCATTTCTTCTTTATTTCAGCACCTGATGTGTAATGGGTATCCAACTTATTTTTCCTATAAAGCTGTTTCATTAGCTCCATTTTTCCTAGTGCCTTATAATGGCTCATTTTTTTAATTCCCAAATTGGTAGAACTGTTTGTATGAAAATATCTTTTCCTCGTTGAATGTATGTGTATATTCTTGTATGAGTACCCCTCTGTAGTTTTATAGTACAATGTTCAGTTTGGAGAGTCAACTCATTTTCTACCATTTTTAACAACTTTATGATTAGTGCATAACTATTCTTTAAAATAGACTAAAGGGCACTTGGGTGGCCTGGCCGACTGACCATCCTACTCTTGATTTCAGCTCAGATCACGATTTCATGGTCAGTCATGGGATCCAGCCACCTTGGGCTCCCTGCAGGGTGTGGAGCCTGCTTGGGATGCTCTCTCTCCCTCTCTCTGTTTCTCCCATGCTCATGCTTTCTCAATAAGTAAGTAAATAAATAAATAAGACTAAAAATCACCGTAATAAATGCAATAATTTAAAAATCATATATCACTTTAGAGAAAACAACTTTATATGAAATCTCCCCATCTATCTCCCTATCTGTGTCTCTGTCTCTGTCTCTGTCTCTCTCTCTCTCTCTCTCACACACACACACACACACACACACACACACACCCCTCTGGTACGGTTTTGTGACTCTTTCTTAGGCTGACTTTCAGACTTTTTCTCAATTAAGTTCATAACTTAGATGCATAATTATATAATACTGAGAATTGAAACATGATTTTTTTAAATTTTTGTGAAATATCTCTACTTATGAAGTGGATTCCTTGGTTTCTGGACTGTATACTGCTAGTGTACACACAAATCTCAGAAATTCTGCAAATTTTTTTATAATATTTTCATATACATTTGATTAGTCCTGGAGATAATATCCATAGATTCCATTGGATTGTCAAAGACTTTGATGATCTAAGAATAATTAATGTCTGATGTAAACAATTTTCCAGATTTATAACATATTAAAATATCAAATATACTTAAAAGTTTCTTAAAGTGCTTTGACAGTTAACAGAGAAAAAGAAATACATGGAAGGTACTATATTCTAAACATAAGAGCAACTAATGATTTAGTGAAACATTAGTTCACTAAATTAGGTGGGAAATGCTAAATTAGGTGGGAAATATAAATTACAGCCCATTTTCCCTTCATGTAGGTGATTACATTCCCCTCCTAAAAATAATGAATGTATTAATATTGATTATTATTATAATAGTTATTGTTCTTATTGTTCACCAGTTAGTGGACACTCACAATGTACTAACCACCATGACAAGTACATTGAATGCAGTATCTAATTTCACTCTAAAAAAGTCTCAGTTATGAGGTATTATTGTCATCATTTTCATACAGAAAGTGATCTTAGGAAATTGCCCAGATGATTAGCAGCTGTGCTAGAAATAGAACTTTGATTCTTTTTTTTTTTTTTTCTCTCTCTCTCAGGTTAAAAATAAGCCTTCTCTTCCCCACTTTTTTTTTTCACTCCTGTGTCTTGGCCATATAGGATGAAGTAAGTTCCAATAATGGCTTTTTATTAAACATTGAGGCTCTCACAATGACAAAAGTTTAGCAGTTGAATCCTTGAGATTAATCCACTCCTAGTAACTTTAGAGCTTGAATGAAATTATTACTGCTTTTCACTAAGAGCTATGTTTAGCAGTAAGCATGTCAATCGCCAAAGCTGCTCTTATTAAACAGTCAAGAAAACAACCATTCAGGATTTTTCATATTCACTTACCTCAGGGAGCTTTAGTATTGATACAGCACACATACAAAGAATCAGAGTCAATATTTGATGTCTGACATCTAGAAACATACCTGTGAGTCTGTGGTGAGGGAGTATTTTGAAAGATATTGTTGCAAAAGAAATTTTTGAAATCAATTTCTTAAGCTCCTCTTAATATCAACAGCCAATCATAATAGATTTAACCTTTAACCCATACATTAGAGAGAACTCAGAACATGGTATGAGAGAAAGTTGGAAATCCTTTGTGGCTTCAAGAATCTGTGGAATTGGAATAAAAGACAGAGATAAAGCATGGAGGTAAAATGCTCAAGTTCCAGCTTTCCCTCTTCTTGGGGTAACATCTCTTGGAGAAGATTAGAAATATACATAATCCTGTAGGTGAGATTTGAAGAAAGACAATCTGAAATTGGAGGCCACTCTCTAGTGATGCTGTCTCCTCAGGTAAAGAGAGATGATGCCTGTTTGATGAAATTATCAAAATGGTGATGTATACAGGTGATACTTTGGAACTTGAGTAGACACAATTAATTAATCACTCAATTAATTAATTAAGAGAGTGGAACAGGATGGAGGAATCATTGTGTGTTACTGAATTCCCATGTAATGTTTCTATTCCTGTACCATTTCATCATGATAAGGTTGTTGCTCCAGTACTTTAGTGTCTTTTGACTCATGTTCTATATTCTGCACAACCAACTGAAGAATGTGTGTGCTAAGAGTCGACTTTGTTAATTTGAGTTGCTGTGGCCATTGAGGAGAGGTTTGGAAAACCTGGAGATGGTAGGAGTAAATGTGATATGTCAAATACATAATATAGATATAGATAAAACCAAAGAAACTCTAAAGTAGTTCTTTTTCTAGGGAAAGCATAATAGTCTGGGTTCTCTAGAGAAACAGAAGTGATAAATTAAACTTAAATTAGCATATATACATGCAAGTTGGAGAACGAAGGAAGCCAGCGGTGTATTTCAGTTCCACCTTAAAGACCTAAGAATTAAGGTGACTATGGTGTAAGTCCTGCTTTGAGTCTGGAAGCCTGAGAACCAGGAAAGCCAATGTCCAGAGCGCAGAAGATAGTGGATGTCCTGTTTCAAGCACAGACAGCAGGTATTCCCTTCTTCCACATTTTTGGTCTATTCAGGCTTTGAATGAATTGGATGGTGCCTACTTTCATTAGTGAGGACGTTCTTCTTCACTCAGTCTATGGATTTGAATGTGACTCTCTTCCAGAAACACCCTCACAGACATAATGTTTTACCAGCTCAGTCAAGTTAACAGATAATATTAACGATCACGTTGAGGATAAAATGGATTGTTTTGTACAATCCTGAATGCAGATTATAAATATTGGCACAGCTTTTTAAAATTATGCATGGCTAGACCCCATCACAGAAAAACTGATCAGAATATTGAGGATAAGTCATGGATATTGGCACTTTTACGTCTCCCTAGGTGACTCTAATGCAAATGACTCCCTAGGTGACTCTAATTATTTCTTATCTCTAGGAAATAAGGTGATGCCTCTTTGCATTCTTCCTACACTTTTTAAAAATGCCAGTATGACTTTTCTCCATGGAAGGTGAAGTTTGGTATTGTAGGAAATTTGTTTTTTCTTTTCTTTTCTTTCTTCTTTTTTAATTTTTTAAATATAATTTATTGACAAATTGTTTTCCATACAACACCCAGTGCTCATCGCAACAAGTGCCCTCCTCAATGCCCATCACCCAAAGTGGGAAATTTGTTTTTTCAAATGTAACATGTCCTTACATGCTCTCCCACTGGCAAACCTTTCCAGTTCCACCCCCACCAATCCTCAGCCCCATAGAAGGGTGGAATGTAACATCCTCATTTGGCTGGATTTTAAAATGATACATCTGTTTGGACAGAAATTTTGTCAGCCCTGGGTAATAAAATATGATTTGGAAGTAATGTGTATTTTATTTAACTATTGACTACAAATTAAAAATAAAAAGTACCCCCCCCTCAGCAACTTCTTAAATAATCTCCTGAAATAGAACAGCTTGACTGGCCACTACCAGCCATTTTTAGGTGATTTTTAAAAATTATTTTTGCAAACAGGAAAAAGACAGTAAGGGATTTTAGTGAACAAAGCCAAAACTGTCTCAACATGATAACTCAGTTCCAAGGTTTTCAGAACGATGCATTCTTTCTTCTTAACTTTTACACATGGTTTTCATAATATTTACATTCCTTTTTTTTTTTAATTTTCCATCCTGAGTCATAAGCACAAATAACATATTTCTATCCTGGGAACAGTTTTTAAGAAACTTTCTTATTAGTATTTAATACCCATAAATATAACATGCTGCTGTTGAGAAACTATAACTTGCAAGAATGTAACACTACATTTATAATTGTGTAATTTATGAGAAAAAAAGCTATTTTTACATAAAGTCAGTATATCTTGTTAAGGATAGCATTGAATCTGTAAATTGCATTGGGTAATATAAGTATTTTAACAACATTAATTCTTTCAATCCATGAGCATGGTATATCTTTCCATTTGTCATCTTCAATTTCTTTAATCAATGTTTTATAGTTTTCAATGTACATGTCTTGCATTTCCTTGTTTAAGTTTATTTCTAGGTATCTTATCATTTTTGGTACAATTAAAAATGAAATTATTTTATTTCTCTTTCTGCTACTTTATTATTTCTGTATAGAAATGAGACAAGTATCTCTGTGTTAACTTTGTATCCTACAACTTTACAGAATTAATTTATTACTTCTAATAGTTTTTTGGTGGAGTCTGTAGGGTTTTCTATATATACTATCATATTACCCGCAAATAGTGACACTATCAAAATACCAATAGTACTTTTCACAGAACTAGAATAATCCCCAAATTTGTATGGAACCAAAAAAGGCCCTGGATAGCAAAAAGCAACCTTGGGACAGAAGAAAAAGAGGTGGGGGTTTCACAATCCTAGATTTCAACATATATTACAAAGCTATAATGATCAAAATCATATGATAATGGTACAAAAACAGACGCATAGATCAATAGCATAGGACAGAGAGCCCAGAAATAAACCCATGCTTACATAGTCAATCAGTTTATAACAAAGAGGGCAAGAATATGCAATTAGGAAAAGACAGCCTCTTCAATAAATGGTATGGGAAAAACCGGACAGCTACATTCAAAAGAATGAAACTGGACCACTTTCTTACACCATATACACACAGAAAAAAACCCTCAAAATGGGTTAAATACCTGAATGTGACACCTAAAACCATGAAAATCCTAGAAGAAAACATAGGGAGTAAACTATTTCACCTCAGCCTTTGCAACATTTTTCTAGATATGTCTCCTGAGGCAAGGGAAACAAAAGCAGAAAATAAACTATTGGAACAACAGCAGAAAACAAAAAAAAGGTTTTGCACAATGAAAGAAACTATCAACAAAATGATGAGGTAAACTACTGAATGGGAAAAGATGTCTGCAATTGATATATCAGATAAAAGGTTAATATCGAAATCAATAAAGAACTCAGCACCAAAAAAAATAAATAAACTGACTTTTAAAATGGGAAAATGACTTGAATAGACATTTTTCCAAAGAACGCATACTGATGGGCAATAGACACATGAAAAGATGCTCAACATCACTAATCATCAGAGAAATGAAAATCAATACCACAATGAGATATCACCTCACACTTGTCAAAATGGCTAATATCAAAAAGACAAGAAATAACAAGTGTTGGTGAGGATGAGAAGAAATATTCATGCACTGTTGGTGAGAATGTGAATTGGTACAGCCAGTATTGAAAACAGTATGGAGATTCCTCAAAATATTAAAAACAGAAATATTATATGATCCAGTAATTCTACTACTATTTATGCAAAGAAAACAAAAACACTAATTTGAAAAGATATATGGACTTCCATGTTTATTGCAGCATTATTTGCAATAGCCAAATTATGGAAGCAGCCCGTCAGCAGATAAGTGATTAAGGAAGATGTTGTGTACACACACACACACACACACACACACACACACACACACTGAAATACTACTCAGCCATAAAAAAGAATGAAATCTTGACATTTTCAACAATGTGGATAGACGAGAGGGTATAATGCTAAGTAAATTAAGTCAGTCAGAGAAAGACAGATACAATATGATTTTACTCATGTGGAATTTACGAAACAAAAACAGAAAAAAGAGAAAAAACACAACAAAATGAAATCAGACTCAAATATAGAGGACAAAAAGGGAGGTGGGGGGGAGGATGGATGAAACAGATAAAGGGGATTAAGGGTACATTTACTGGGGTGAGTATTATGTAATGCATGGAATTGGTGAATCATTATATTGTACACCTGAAACTAATACAACACTGCTTATTAATTATATTCGGATTTTAAAAATGGTAAAAATATTGTCACATAAATAAGATTTGCAGATGGGAAAAACCAGATGTATAGATAAGGATGTGGTATATATACATATACAGAGGAATATTACTCAGCTATAAAAAGAATGAGATCTTGCCATTTGTGACAACAGGTATGGACCTACAGAGTATAATGCTAAGTGGAATACATCAGAGAAAGACAAATACCATACGATTTCATGTGGAATCTAAAAAACAAACAAAAAAGTGAGAAACAGACCCACAAATTCAGAGAACAAACTGGTGGTTGCCAGGGGGTGCATGGGGTGGAGGATGAGCAAAATGGATGAAGATGAGTGGGAGGTACAGGCTTCCACTTATGGAATGAATATGTCATGGGGACGAAAGGTACAGCAAGGGGAATCCGGTCAGTGGTTCCCTAATAGCATTGTGTGGTGACAGATAGTAGCTACAGTTGCAGGGAGCATAGCATAACGTATAGAGGTGTCCAACCACAGTGCTGTACCCCTGAAACTAATGTAACATTGTGTGTCAACTATACTTCAATATTTAAAAAAAATAAAAATAAATCAAAAACAATTATAACAGAAGATATAAAAGCAGTATAATTTGTGATTTTATACTTTTTTTTACTATGTTAACTTTGGTTTTTTTCCTATTATATAGCATCTCTGTGATACTATTATGTGTGATAATAATGCCTATATGATATTATTATTTATGTGACATTAAAGTTTGTAATGACATACTGGGTTTGACTAAAGGCTTGCTAAACTCTATTTCAGTTCTGAAATTATTTGAGTCTCCTAACAGAATACTGACATGATGTGAGTATAGCAACATTCAAGAAGAAGACAAAAAAACTGTTTTTTTTATATTTTCCTGCCTTCATTGTGGATTTTAAACATTATAGTAATTCTATCTCCCTGCTTTGAAGTCTCCATTTATAAGTCCTGACATTAAAATAATGTTATATGAGTATTTGGAAACATAATCTGATATTTTAATATAAGTGCGTTGACTTAAATAAAAAACCAATTTGAAACTTAAAAAAAAAGTTCTGCTTTCAGTACAATTCATGATACAAAGTGATCTTTATTTTACAAAAAGTTCAAAGTTCCATTAATTTCTGAATTTTCTTTATATATCCAAGTATTTTCATATCGTTAATTACTTCAGAGATACTTGAAGAAAATTGGGATTACATTTAAAATATTAGGGGCGC
This sequence comes from Lynx rufus, assembly GCF_022079265.1. Classification (NCBI taxonomy): domain Eukaryota; kingdom Metazoa; phylum Chordata; class Mammalia; order Carnivora; family Felidae; genus Lynx; species Lynx rufus. The sequence goes on from NW_025814834.1 coordinate 46,764,796, forward strand.
CTGGGTGGCGCAGTCGGTTAAGCGTCCGACTTCAGCCAGGTCACGATCTCGCAGTCCGTGAGTTCGAGCCCCGCGTCGGGCTCTGGGCTGATGGCTCAGAGCCTGGAGCCTGTTTCCGATTCTGTGTCTCCCTCTCTCTCTGCCCCTCCCCCATTCATGCTCTGTCTCTCTCTGTCCCAAAAATAAATAAACGTTGAAAAAAAAAATTTTTAAAATATTAGACACTACCAACTGAATAGTAATGTGGAACAAACTTTATTAATTAAAATAAAACATATGGGAGAAATAAAGATTTGACTGACAAGCACTAATTTGCTCACAACTTTGAAGAACTCTATTTTGTACAAAATGAGGCACACCTGTATATCACTTTAAAAAAATACTAAGTACAAGCTTTTTGAGGAATTGCTCTCTGCATAGTTACATCAGATATTGTGGTCATTTCAAAGTAGGCCAAGACAGCCTCACTGCAAAGATGATTACTTTTTAGGAAAGGAACAAAAATTAAATAATCAGATTATAAAGTCAAAATATTAAAACAAAACAAAGCAAAACAAATGCTTTTTAAAATGAAGAAAGTACTATTGATTTACCATGGAAATAGTCTGTGGAAACGTGTGATCCCTTAATCCAGCCCTTCTATCTCCCCTTTGTCTTACTCCTCTGACTTCTTCTGTTTTTTTTAAAGTTTACTTATTTATTTGGGGGCCGGCGGGGGGGGGGGGAGAGACCTGAGCCGAAATCAAAAGTCCGAGGCGTAACCAACTGAGCCACCCACGTGTCCCTGCCCTTGTTTTTTTTTTTAAAAATCTCTATTCTATTAAAGTATTTGACAGTCAGGAAAGACACCTGCATAGCAAAATTTAAATTTTCATCATTTCTTTCTTGTTTGTGTTGGCTTTCAGGACGAAGCGTGTGGCTTTATTCTGACTGATAAAAACTGAGGAAATGTACTGGTAGATCCTGAAGAATCTCCTTAGTTTAATAAAGGTTCACAATGAAGGAATGTATTTTCTTTTCCCCTTCTGGCTTTTGGGCATTTAATGTGTGACGCTAAGATGCCTGCAAACTTTATAGGCATTTATGTAACAGGAGACTACAAGCTTAAGCTTAAAACCAACATCCTGAGAATAGCTGAAAGATGGAAAAACTGGAACTTTGCCAAAACTCATTGAACCACTAAATTAATTGCAACACCATCTCCAGAGCTCATGTTGTGTGATGATAATAATAATAGTAACAATAATCCCTCATTTGTTCAGCACTTTTTAAATTTTTTAAATGTTTATTTATTTTGAGAGAGAAGAAGAAGGAGGAGGAGGAGGAGGAGGAGGAGGAGGAGGAGGAGGAGGAATGGCATAGAGTGAGGAGAGAGAGAGAATCCTAAGTAGGCTCCGCACAGTCAGCACAGCCCGATGTGGGGCTCTATCTCACGAACCTTGAGATCATGACTTGTGCTGAAATCAAGAGTTGGATGCTTAACCAAGGGAGCCACCCAGGAGCCCCTGTTAAGCATTTTTTAGTTGGAGATTCCATATTTCAATATTAGAATCATGTCTAGGGTAGCATGATGTCATGCCCTCCATATCCTAGTTATTTGAAACCATGAAGCTACCTCAACTTACTGGTAAGGAAGTCTGCCTGAGAAGTCCAGAAGGCTAACTGGATGTTCTTATTTTGGTGTATATACATTTAACCTTGCGAATTTAAAGTACTGATAAATTCCTTGAAGTTTTGCTATAACTTCTCATAAATGAATTCCCTTTATAATTGACCTGTAGGTATTCTAGGTCATCAATTACTCTGCTGTGTGTATTTTAACAGCTCAAAAATACGCTTATATATTGCTGGTATGATTTCCATTTTCACTGGCCACTTCACATAACAGGTTGATACTGTTAACTCAGCCTTTCAGTGTTAGAGCTTTCACTGGATCAGTCCCTCTGCAACTCACTGCCTCACCTCTGCCATTTCTTAGGAGGTCCATGTTCTCACAATACATTTTTACTCATTTGCAGTATTTCCATCTGCAGATATCTGGTATCTTCCTGCTAGACCTTTAGGTTTTACATGTCCCTTTAGGTTTTATGTGTATGGAATGAGACGATCTCTGGAAAAGTAAAGGTTAACCTGTCCAGGAATAATTTCCCTGTGGGCTGGACTCTCCCTAAAATACTGGCCTCCTGAAAAGCTCCACAGAAACTGGGTATAGCTAAGTCTTTTGCACCAGCCTTGTGATAACATGAGGGCATAGACTGGTGTTCCTCCATTCATTAAAGCTGACAGGTACAGCCGGGCTGGCACCAAGGGTTTGCTATGATCACTGCTGTTGGAGTCCAGTAACTGATCCTCACAAGGGAGTGGCTGGTGCTTCACCTAATCATGTAGCCCACAGTTCAAGGATCTTATTTCCTTGAACTTATTTCCCAAAGTCTGATGTCCAGTCCTGTTAGTTCTCTATGTGCTCTCCTAAAATGTAGTGAGCATAATTAATGTTATTTTTTCTCAGTGAGTTTCTCCTAATAAACATTACTACTCTAGCACTCTTTCTCATGTACTTGGTAATTGGCCTTTGATTGCTTGATACTTGCTAAATTGTGCACTCATAGAGAACTGGTTCCAAAAAAGACAGAGGTCACTTTGGAGAGCCATCTGATGTCCTATTTTGAAACCCACTAAAGGGGAACCTGAGTGACTCAGTCAGTTGAGCATCTGACTTCAGCTAAGGTCATGATCTCATGGTTTGTGAGTTCAAGCCTCAGGTAGGGCTCTGTGATGACAGCTCAGAGCCTGGAGCCTGCTTTGGATTCTGTGTCTCCCTCTCTCTCTCTCTCTCTGCCCCCCCACCTCTCAAAAATAAACATTAAAAAATTTAGAAACCCACTAAATGTCTTTTCCTCATCCACAACCTACTTTGTCTTTTGGTTGCACTGATGTTAAAATCCATCTGGATCTGGGAGTGATAAGCTCCTCCCTCTTGGTATTCATTATGTTCACAACACAATAGAGCAGCTCGAGTGGAAGAGATGGTGCAGATTGACCTCCTGAAGCTACTATGTCTGCATTCCCTAGCTATCTTTCTATGCCCTGGAAGTTCAGGACTTCTCTTCCTTTACCTTAACTTCACTTATATCCCTTCCTTTCTGCGTCTCTTTTACCACAGGACAGTCCCAGCTACCCTCTCCAAATTCCATGTTCTGTTTATGACTAATTAGATCGGCAATTAGATTATAAATAATCCTGGCTTCCATAACCAAATGTCTGATTGACATCACTGAAGACCCAGTGCCTCATGGATTACAACACTGATAAATAATCTGATCTTCCTGTTTTGTTTTGTTTTTTTTCCACCAGACTTGAGTTAGTGAGGCATCATGTGAGAAATATCCTGCCAAACTATGGCCTGAAGACAAAATCTGGAATGACAGAGCTACTGCTAGTAACTCCTGACCCAGAGGAACCCCACCTTGGGAAGTAATAAAGAAGGAGAAGAGGAAAGACTCTAAAGCAGGAATTCTTGGCTGTCCAGTTTACTCCAGAATGACCATGATGCCTGTAGCAAGTGGAACTCTAAGAAATGTTCATCAGTAGAAGTGTGTCAGTATTTGAAGAACATAAAAGCTGTGTGGCAAACATGTAGTGAGTAAGGAACAGAACAACATTAGTCGAGATTAGAGATACAGAGTCCAAGAACATTTAGTGCCTGTAGGTCAAGATAAAATATCGGGATTGTAGTCAAACTACAGTGAGAGCCAATAAGAAGGTTTTGATTATTGATTTAGTTTTGTTTGTTTCCCTACGCAGGATCCAATTTTGTTCATTTAAAACAGGTGAACTAGGGAATTTTTTTTTAAATGAATGATGAAGTAGAAGATAGGGAGAACTTATAATGCAATATAGAGAAGAAAATAATTGCAAAGGAACAAAACTCCTGAAAATATAAGGGGAAAAACTACAACTAAATGTACAAGTATTGGACTCAGGAAAGAGAAGGCATATCTTCTCCATGGACACATGAAGAAAGGAGTAGATGGGTGCAGATACAGGTTTATTTTTGGAATTAGCCATAGAAAGATTGAGGGATTTCCCATATGATTATCTTAATTTTCCCAATGACATGTGCAAGAAAGATGACAAGACTGCAGGGCATTACTGAGTTTCAGGATTATAATTACACAAAAATGTTAGTCTGCCTGCTTGCATAATTTTCCTAATCAGTGCTTAGCTCTATACATGCAGAAATAGCAAAGGTGATATGTGTGTGCACATATATACACACACAGGATATTTTTCAGGCAAGTAATGAGTGAAATGGACAAAGAATAGAAATTATGGAACCTAAGATGAAAAGTGAAGTAATCATAAAATAGATATGCTGATTAGCAAAAAGGTGGTGAAATAAACTGACCAAAAGTTTCAGTGAAGTGAAAAAAAAAATTTCCTATGAGGATTTTTGAATAGGTAAAATAGAATGATAGGAAATTATTAGTGAAATAGTTAGATATGTAAACGTTATTTTGGAAGTATCAAATATAACTAGTGTGTTAAATTTATTTCAAACAAATCAAGCAACCTAACAAGGGCAGAGTTGAGTGTTATTTATGTAAAGGTTGCATCCTCTACACTGTCATCCTTTGATCCACTCTTCCTCTAAGAAACGATCCTGACTTACTTTCTATTGGGTTCCTTTCCTTCATTCTTCTCAAAATTTTCTGTATAGCAGCCCTCACTCCTCTCTAGAGAGGGTGCCTCATCTAGGGGGCAAGATGGGGGAAAGAAGGGGGCAGTCTATTAACAGAAAGGTACTTTGACAGTAGCTAGAAGTGGTTCATTCTCTACCTCTAATGTGAAGAGGAGATAATTTGATCATATTAAATATGTACAGTATTGCCAGTGGTATATCACATATGACTTAGTGTTCCAGGTTATGGTTCTAAAATATCTAAAGAGAAGTCCCCCAAAGTGTTTTTAAATCTGAAGTCTATACATACAATGCCATTTTTGCTTGACTCTAATTATATATTTAAAGATATTTTATTTGTTAAAACTTTTGCTCCCGTAGCAATAAAAGCATAAAATGCATTTCCAATTTTAAAGTACAGACTTAGAGAAAATAATATCTTTACAAATTTCTGATACCATATGAAATATCACACACACACACACACACACAAACTGAAGTGTAAGTAGTAAAAATATAGAGAGAACTACAAAATATGGTGTCCCATTAAGATGTATCCTGTACTCTAGTAAAACTGTAAGCTTGCAAAAATATCATTTGAGTTATTACTTTTTGCAACAGAAGGTGAGTATTCCACCTGGCTATTAGATATCTGAGATCTGTAGGAAAAGTTGTAACCTGATTGAAAATGAACAAATACTTTAAATTCAAGTTAATGGCTATCTTTTTATGCATTTATAGGCAAATTTCTAAAAATTTGCCTAATAATGTATAAAATAAGTGAAGACCAGCTATTTGCTATGAGTAAATACAGAGACACAATTTAATTGTTCTACAAGCTTTTTTTAAAATCAACATTTTACCAAAAAAGTCAATATCACAACTCCAGGGGCGAAATACTCCATATCAGTTTTAATTATTTTTATTGACCTAACATTTATATAATAGTTCCATGGTAACATTCAATCTGAAAAACCTAAAGTATGCATCACAATCTACATGTTTATCCAACTGTAGTTATATTAATAAGCTTGATATGCATAACACATTTGAGAAACACCCTATAATAGTTTCCAATTGCCTATCAACACAAATTTTGTGCCTTGGAACAACATGAATTTATTATTTTATAGTTCTGGAGTTTGAAAGTCTTAAAACAGGTCTTACTTAGCTAAAATTAGTGTCCTTAAAGGGCTATGTAACTTCCTAATGCTCCAGGAGAGAATTCATCTTTGCTTTTTCCAGCTTTCAGAGGCCAGCTTGTATTCCTTGGATCATGGCCCTTTTCTCCACCTTTTATTTTATTTTTTTAAAGTTTTTTAATGTTTATTTATTTTTGAGAGAGACAGAGACAGAAAATGAGCAGGGGAGGGTCAGAGAGAGAGAGGGAGACACAGAATCTGAAGCAGGCTCCAGGCTCTGAGCTGTCAGCACAGAGCCTGATGCGGGACTAGAACCCATGGATTGTGAGACCATGACCTGAGCTGAAGTCCCACAAAACCGACTAAGCCACCCAGACGCCCCTATTTTTATTTTTTAAACTTTATTTATTTATGTTGAGACAGAGAGCGCGCAAGCAGGGGAGGGGCAGAGAGACTGGGAGAGAGAATCGCAAGCAGGCTCTATGCTGTCAGTGCAGAGCCCAACATGGGGCTTGAACGCAAAACTATGAGATCAAGGCAAGCACCGAAATCAAGAGTTTGATGCTTACCAGACTGAACCACCCAGGCGCCGCTCCCCCCCTTCTCTATATTTTAATGCTTCCAATTTCAGCTTCCAATGCCACATTTCCTTTTTCCGACTCATCTTCTTGCTTCTCTTATACAAGAGTCCTTACAATTACATGGGATTTACTTGGATAATCCAGGATAATCTCCCCCTTTATCAAAATTCTTAATCACACCTACAAAATCTTCTTCTTCTTCTTTTTTTTTTTTTTTTTTTTTACAGTTTTCTTTCAACGTTTATTTATTTTTGGGACAGAGAGAGACAGAGCATGAACGGGGGAGGGGCAGAGAGAGAGGGAGACACAGAATCGGAAACAGGCTCCAGGCTCTGAGCCATCAGCCCAGAGCCTGACGTGGGGCTCGAACTCACAGACTGCGAGATCGTGACCTGGCTGAAGTCGGACGCTTAACCGACTGCGCCACCCAGGCGCCCCAAAATCTTCTTTTTTTTAACATGCAAGGTAATGGATATACAGGTTCCAAAGATTAGGGCATGAACATTTGGGGAGTCATTATTCAGTGTAACACACGCACACACACACACACCAGAGCATATGCTTCAGAACTTAACATTTTTATAGACTGATGTTATGATTAATGACTATCATTAGCTGCCTGGATTGTAACTAGTGAAAATCGTTAATGCTTCCCCCTGTGTTTTAGACCTTGTTCAATCTGATACTATAATCCATCTGCATTCTAAATAATCCCAACTCAGAAAACCCACTTTGAATACTAAATAGTACTATTATGATTTTGTGAAATAATATACTGAACATTATTCCATTTAATGACATTTTGGATTAGGCATTTTGTGGAAGATATAGATACAAAGATAAATAAGAAAAATCTGTCAAAGGTGAACAAGAAGAAACTTTGGGGCATATAATGTAAATATAATATAAGGGTGGTCATGTAAATTGCTATAATGTAAAAGAATCAAAACAGTATGAACAGAAAAATTTTGATATGGAACACTAGTAAAGATCTGACAGAATAGGGGTGCCTGGGTGGCTCAGTCAGTTATGTGTCCACCTTTGGCTCAGGTCATGATCTCGCAGTTCATGGGTCGAGCCCCGTGTCAGGCTCTGTGCTGACAGCTCAGGGCCTGGAACCTGTTTCAGATTCTGTGTCTCCTCTTGTTCTCTGCCCCTCCCCCACTCACTCTCTGTCTCTGTCTCTGTCTCTCTCTCTCAAAAATAATAAACGTTAAAAAAATTTTTTAAAGATTTGAGAGAATAATTAGTTGTGGTTTTGATTTTATAAGATGAGAAGGATTTTGACTAGTGGACATAGAGAAGAGAGAGAATGCATTCTAGGGAATAAGAACTACCCAGAAGAAGATGTAAGAACAAAAAGCATGTGGTTGGAAACATACTAGCCGCTAGACAGATGATGTGCATAATCAGATGTTATGGCTTGAAAGAGGTTAGGATCAAATTAATGAGGAATTTCAATGCCATACCAAGGGGATGGAATTCTGTCACAATATGAAGCCACAAAAAATTCTAAAATGTGATGTAAATTTTTGAAATGTGTTTGGAGTTTCCACTTCATTGCAGATACTATTCTTGGTAATGGCAATACAGTATCGAAGTTATACTCTAATGGCCAGTTAACAGGTCATGGGATCTAGTCTTTTAACTTGATTCCTGATTTGGTTTGTTTATCATTTAATACTTCCAATATAAACATATAATATATATAAAAATTACATATATATATATATATACACACACATGTATATATATATTCTACTGAGTATTATGGTAACATTGGGTATCAGAGGAGGGAAGACTTAAGTTTCTCGGTGGAATTTTCCTTTCTCCAGAAGGGGGCAGCACAGTCCTTGCCTAAGTAGGTAGACTAGTACCTCCTAGAATGTCTCTACGAGTGGGTGTTTGGAAAAATGAAAGCCTGGATTTTATCATATTTCTTCTTAGCTCTAAAAAGAAAATCCCTACGGAAATAGTGACCCACTTAAAAGTACATAATTACTTCAGACCAGGGTCCATCTAGTACTGTATTAGTTCATGCTCATTTCTGCATCTGTTACTCTTCTCGCCCCCAGACTCCATGACAAAACTCTTGTGTTTCACTCCTCCACATGTATTTCCTGCGACACTTAGCATGTGGCTAGTAATATTTTTGTTCAAATTTACCATCACTTAAATATTAAGTCAGCATTCAGTCATTTTGGTTATAAATGTATAACAGCATTCATAAGGTTTTTCTTCTATTCAGCATTTGATTGATGTAAAATCATGCATCATGACAAGACTTTTCTTATTGCTTGCTAATACATGTTCTTTCTCCAAAATCACATTGATCAAAGGGATTCTAGATAGTAATACTAAAAGTCCTCATATGCCCTCATGTAAATCAACAACTAAACAACTTTAAACATGTCTGTCTTAAGCTTTGCTTTCAGAGCATCTCTCAACTTCTTTTTGTACACTGTCTATCTAGTATTCAGGGCATTCTTATATCCCTCCTCCAATCTCTCCTTGAAATGCCATATGACTGATGTTTCACCTTTTCTTTTGTCACACAGAGTTCATTAGCATGGTTTCCAAGTTAACATATTTCTTTTGTAATCATCCCATATCCTGCTTTTAAAGACAAAACTTACTAAGATGACTCCAAAGCTAGTTTTACAGAGAATCCTCAGCATATACAAGCAAACATTAAAAAGGAATCTATGGTTTAATGTGAGGATACATGAAAGAGTTTAGGTGAATCATCTGCTACTTAAAAGACCTATGTGATTCTTCTGAAGAGACTAAAAAGTGAACCCTTTTTGGACTTTAGTTTCTTCATTAGCATAATTATGGGGTTTGAATAGATGAGCTGGCTTGTTCTAAAACTGTGTAAGTTTCATGACAGTTCTGTTCTCAGGCACACTCAGAGAATCATTTTTGTGTATTTATCTGCATAATGGATATATATTCCTCAGAGCTCTACACTTTCCCTTATATTCAAATCAAGATGATGGTGGCCCTCACTAGGCCAGTTTACTGGCTAATTTACACATCCACTCTATCTTCCAGAATGTGTGAGTCAATTTCACATTTCAAAAAACTAACACATTTTTGTAGTTGGAAACTATGGAGACATCAATGAATATTAGAATATTGGACTATTCAGTAGGCAGGTATCAAAAGTTTACTCACTAATGTGTAGAAAATAATATGCTACTGGGGCACCTGGGTGGCTCAGTAGGTTAAGTGTCTGATTCTTGATTTCGGCTCAGGTAATGATCTCACAGTTCGTGAGTTCAAGCCCTGTGCTGGGCTCTACGCTGGGAGTGCGAAAGCTTCTTGGGATATTCTCTCTCTCTCTCTCTCTCTCTCTCTCTCTCTTTCTCTCTCTCTCTCTGTCTCTGCTCCTCCCTGCTTGCTCTCTCTGTCTCAAAATAAATGTACTTTTTAAATGAAAATAATATACTACCACATATTTTTCAGACTTTCATTTTTTATGTCTTCATTGGTCACATTTTCTTTGTTTTTAGAGATATATTTGTTAGAACTAATCTTAATAGTATGACATTTATCATACAGTGAAAAATTACTCATGTCTTACCAACATTTTTCTCAAATATTAATGATAAAGTTAATTTAGAATAATGGCATTCAGAAATAATGTTGATAATATTTAACTATGGCCTTGAACACACAAAGAAGCAATTTTGCAAATACTTACATAACCCAGATAAATGTATGGAATATGGCTTCTATTTAGAATTGGGAAAGTAGTTTTACTAAGATTCACTAGACCATGTTAACCTTTTTTTTCTTTTTCTTTTCTTTTTCTTTTTTTTTTTTTCCTTTTTTTTTTTTTCTTTTTCTTTTTAAGTAAGCTTTACGCCCAATGTGGAACTTGAACTCACAAGACTGAGATCAAAAGCTGCATGTTCTACCGACTGAGATAGCCAGGCACTCACCTGTCACTAGACCTTTTTAAAGTCAGTAAGTCAAAAATATAATTATAGTTGTCAAATGGAAGCATTTCTTCTGAAATGCAGAGCACAGATTTACTATCTGTGTATTAATTGGGTAAAAATATTATCTATTTTGCTATCCTGTAAATATATTCCAGATAGAAATGTTTATAATTATAATTATAATTCTGCAAAAAAGCATATCTATATTATACATAATACTCAATTTTTCCATACAGTACACAAGCATTAAATTAAGGAAAGGAATAAAACAAGTTATTTAATATATTTTATGCTTTACTCAGTGACAATTTCAAAATTATGCCCTATTTTCTCCAAACTAGCTTGAGCTGCTAAAAAACAAAACATAAAAATCATGATTGCCAAATCAGTCCAGTCTGTAAATCAAACTAATTACTCTCTCAATAATTTCAGAACATTTACTATTTTACTTTTAATAAGTGAGTATAGTTTACCAGGCCAAAAATGAATTTCCAATGAAGTTGTCTTTATTTTGTTAATATGACAGATTACATTGATGAATTTTTAAATATTGAATCAATCTTGCATTCTCAGAATTAACCTCACTCAATCATGCTGTAGAATACAATGGATTGGTTTTGAAGTATTTTATCCAGGAATTTTATGTGTATTTACACGAGAGATCTGTAGTTTTTCTTTTCACTTTTCTTTTTTTCTGTGTGTATGTGTGTGTGTGTTGCCTTTGCTCGTGATGGTATTAGGGTAATGCTAACCTTTTATATAAAAAATTGATAAGTTTTGGCTCCCATCCAGTTTTTTTTGGAAGAGTTTATATAGAATTGGTATTAATTCTTTAAATGTTTGGTAGAATTCTCTAATAAATTTTGTGGACTTTAAGTTTCCTTTGTTGGAAGCTTTTAAATGACTGATTCAGTATGTTTTAATAGTTGCAGACTATTCTGATTATCTATTTCATTTGGGGTGAGGTTTGGTCATCTGTGTTTTTTTGGGATTTGGTCTAAGTCTTTTAACTTGTCAAATTGATTTGCATATAGTTGTTCCCAGTATTACTTTTATCTAACTTTTTGATGTCTGGAGGGTCTGCAATGATATTCCCTTCATTTCTGATACTGGAAATGTAGGTCATCCCTTCTTTCTTTGCCTATTTTGCTTACAGTTTATCATTTTTTTTAAAGAACTCATATTATGGGGCGCCTGGGTGGCGCAGTCGGTTAAGCGTCCGACTTCAGCCAGGTCACGATCTCGCGGTCCGTGAGTTCGAGCCCCGCGTCGGGCTCTGGGCTGATGGCTCAGGGCCTGGAGCCTGCTTCCGATTCTGTGTCTCCCTCTCTCTCTGCCCCTCCCCCGTTCATGCTCTGTCTCTCTCTGTCCCAAAAATGGATAAACGTTAAAGAACTCATATTTTGTTTCATTGTTTTCCTCTGTTGTTCTTCTGTTTTCAACTTCATTGATTTCTGCTCTTTATTATTTCTTTCTTTGTGTTGTTTTGTTTGTTTTTCTAATCTTTTTGAACCCAATGTACCCAGTCATGTCAAACCATATTAGTGACTGAAGCAAAAGGAAATAATAACTAATATTGATCCTCTCTTTAATTAAAATGTGAATAATTCTTACATCATAGATTTTTATATTAATTTTCATTTTTAAAATATTACACTAAAGTATTACTTGTCTTAATTATTGAGGTTTTGGTGACCTTAAAATTTTGCCTCTGGGGTAAGTGCTTCGCTGGCCTACTCCTAACACTGGTCCTCCTTAAATCTAACTTCTTTTATTAAGAAATATGTAGGATATGATTTTGCCCCTTTGTAGCACCTTTAAACACTTCACTAAGGATAATAAATTAGGGAACTGCTTTTCAATCATTTCATGACACTCATCATATTAAGCTGAGTCCTTCAGAAACCAGACTCTGAGGAGTGTGTTTCTGGGCAAATCATTTATTTAAAAATTATTCCCAGGAGCTGTCAGTAGAAGAATGTAAGAAGAAGGATAAGGAAGGGGAAGAAGCCAAGAAAGAGTACAATTTTAGTTAAAATCACAGGGAGAGTGGCTTCAATCTGATCTTGAATGGGATCCTGGGAGTGTAAATTGTGCCTCAGAGTTGTGCCTATTTATAAAAGGGAAGATGACTTTCCTTATATTTGAATGTATCTAAGGTCAAAAAGTTGGATGGATAGTGAACTGGGGCTAAACTCCCAACCACACTGACTCTCTCTGCCCTTGAAGGCAAATCAGCTCCATTCCTTCGAGACCAGTCTTCAGAAAGACTCAAGATACTGACCTGGCCATGGAAAGCAAACGGGAGAAGTAGCAGATGTGGCATAAAGAAATGGTAAAAATGAGAGGATCTGGACCCATCTCCAAGTGTGGGCTGTATCTGTTATGTAAGTATATATCAATTACAAATACAGAAGGAATTTCAGGAATATAGAGACTTACTGTAATACAAACTAATGACTAAATTTGAGTGTTCATCAACTTTAAATATACATTCATGTACATATTTTCTTTGAGTTTATTTATTTTGAGAGAGAGAGAGTGAGAGAGAGCACGTGCACACACAAAAGCAGGGGTGGGGCAGAGACAGAGGGAGAGAGAGAATCCCAAGCAGGCTCTGCACCGCCAGCACACAGCCTGATGGATATGGGGTTGGAATTCACGAACCCATGTGATCATGACCTGAGCCAAAAGCAAGAGTTGGATGTTTAACTGACTGAGCCACCCAGGCATCCCATACATATATTTATGTATATACTCTCTATATACATAGACACAGGTATATGTGCACATACACACCCCTCTATCACACTCATTCACTTTCTTTCTCTCCAAGAATTCTCCTTCTTGTAATATTTCTTTAAAATAAAACTTTGAGGAGCACCTGGTTGGCTCAGTTGGAAGAGGATGTGATTCTTGATCTTGGGCTGTGAGTTTAAGCCCCACGTTTGGTGTAGAGATTAATTAAATAAATAAAAAACTAAACTAAACTAAATGAAAATAAATAAAAACTTTGATAAATTTTGGAAGAATAGGTAAGTTATCAGTAGTGCGGATAAACACAATATTAGAAGGATAGCTGGATAGCAGGGAAAGTTTTGACATTTTCCTGAACACATTCTTAAAAGTGTAAGTCAAAATTCTGTTTGTGTTGTTTTTGAAATTTTTGCTCTTAAACATTTAAAATAAGTTTGAAAAACTATGTGCCACCTCAAGCATTTTTATTAGATATCAATATTTTATCACTACAAAATTTAAGATAAATATTTGATAACATTTTAAAATGAATCTCTTAATATATATGTATATATGTATAATAGTATGTTGCACAATAGTTTGTTTACATAGTCGTGTAAAATATATTAAGTACATTAGCAATTTTATACTAATTTTTATATATTAATATAAACCACTATCATATCTATGTATCTATAAAGAGTTGTGATTCAATATCCACCAATACCTATATAAAAACAATAAAAATAGTTTTCCTTAGGAGTCAGGCATTTTACTTTGTTCTCTTTCTTCTTTGAATTCTTATATTAATAAATATTCTATTACTTTTTTACTGTTAAAACAGTACTGTTTAAGCAGATCATTTTTTAAAAAGAATATATTAAAAAATTGAGTATCTTAAAATGTATTCCCTTAAATTTATCCATGTTCCTTTTTCACTTAATGTTATGATATTTTTAGAAATATAACATTAAATTGAAATCTATTATATGTACCCAGAAGTTTTAAAAACAACTTTTATATATTCATTAAATTGTCTTGCTTGTGTTGTAAATCATACCTACATTTTCCCTTTTCAATCCTAGAAAATTGTATCTCCATAATTGGGTAAAATCTTTGCAATATTTGACTCTGTATCTTTTACTTAAAAATAAAATCTTGGCGCCTGGGTGGCGCAGTCGGTTAAGCGTCCGACTTCAGCCAGGTCACGATCTCGCGGTCCGTGAGTTCGAGCCCCGCGTCAGGCTCTGGACTGATGGCTCGGAGCCTGGAGCCTGTTTCCGATTCTGTGTCTCCCTCTCTCGCTGCCCCTCCCCCGTTCATGCTGTGTCTCTCTCTGTCCCAAAAATAAAAAAATAAAAATAAAAAACGTTGAAAAAAAAATTAAAAAAAATAAATAAATAAAATCTTAAGGGGCACCTGGAGGGCTCAGTTGGTTGAGCGACCCACTCTTGGTTTCAGATCAAGTCATGATCTCACAGTTCATGAAATTCAGCCCTATGTTGGGCTCTGTGCTGACAGTGCAAAGCCTGCTTGGGATTCTCTCTCCCTCTCCCTTGCTCCTCCCTCTCCCTTTTCTTGCTCACAAAAAAATAAATAAAACTTTTAAAAATATCTTTAAATTTTATGACAACATAAAATACGTATGCCTATTCCTCCTTTTTCCTCAAACCTTCCACCATCCCAGAAATATACAGCATTATCATCATTTAAAAAAAAAAGTTGGGGAGTAATGGGGATTGATACCTATAACACAGGTGATGCTGTGGGGTTTCTTTTTTAACTTCCTGCTGAAATACACTGTTATATTCTTTTCTTTGTAAACTAGTAGTCTTCAACTGTTGTCTTTCTTCTTTCTTTAATTCAGTAGAATAATTTATAAATGTATGTTCTAAAACCCTCCCCCATGAATACAAATATTTCCAAGGATAATTACAATTAAGTTTTTAGCATACGAAAAACTTAGTAAAGTTTGCAAACAATTGTGTGAATTATAGTCTTGAATCAAATTTACATTGAAGAATATGTGCATGACTCAATTTTGTTAGGAAAAATCCCGCACACTTTCCAAATATTCAATGGTTGATATTAGTAAACTAAATTAGTGTGCTAAGTAAGATAGGTCATGGATATGATGATTGCTTTTTCCTTAGAAGATTAAAGATTGCTTTTTTATTTAGATGAATGAATGATTCACATTTTTGAAGCTATAATGCTTATCACTTAGAATAATTGGATATATGAGACTTATCCCATTAAATCAAAATATAATTTATTTTAATTATTTCTAGGAAAGTAATATAGTGCTTAAAATTTATAGTAGTTAAAAATTGAAAAAAAATAATCTTATTTTATCATTTTGCTGCCCCTAAATATTTCAGCAACAAAGCAAAAAAGTTTATCATATTGAATGAGCTACATTAGCAAATTATACCAAGGAGAAGGATGTAATGAGGTAAAATAACACAATTAACTTTAAAACACTGAGGCATTATTAGAATGCTATTGACTTTTTTGGATATAATTAAGGTGTCAAAGGAAAACACATCTTAAACTCACAGATCCTAAAATAATTTAGTTAATTTGTAACTTTGCTTCAAAGAAAAAGTCCAAATGGGCTTTCCATTGGATTAACAAAACAAATGTCATTATATTTATTTCTTAATGAATTTATAAAATTACAGAAATCAATTTTTAAGAGTTCATTTAGAAATAAATGGTCTAAATAAAGTGAAATCAGGGATACTATTTAGAGACAATGTATTTTTATTGCATTAGATTATAACTTACTGAAAAATGTTTCTGATATATATTAAGATACTTTTCTAGGTTAAAGTTATCTTTATGTAAATCATTAAATCAGACAGTTATCCTATAATCGATTATTTTATATATGAGAAACTACAAATACACGGTGTGGGGTAAGAACACTACATAGCAGAAGAGAAATTTACACAAATATCAAGGGAGAAACATGTTATTAGCATAGTCATTCTAATGGAACCAGTAAAATTAAAGGCATGTATTGTCAAAACAAGTGAACGGAATGAAAGGAAGAAATAAGATAGCAGTGGCTGGCTGCACTTACTGAAATTAAACTTGTGCCTAATCTATGACAAACTTTTCCAGATGCATATTACAGAAATCCACACACAGAAACTTAAGTTTACATAGAAAGATATTCACTGTAATATGGCTTATAGGAATGAGAAACTGGATGTAACTGAAGATCTATTACTACATGGAAAAAATGTGTGGGTACATTATGGCATATTACACAGCAGTTAGAACATACAGATTTATGCAGAAGACTGGTAACATTACTAAATTTTTTAAATAAAACAAAATTATACAGCATAAGTGCAATAGTGATATTTATTCAAATTAAGCACTCATCATCACCACCATCACTTCTACCATCAGTCACACAGTATGTATTTTCACAAATACGTAGATATTTAAAGACATAATCAGATGCATTACAGTGGATGCACAGTGCAGTAGGGGAATGGAAGTGGGAGGCATGATGGCATAGGAAAAACACAGATCTACATTTATATCTATAGATATACTATAAACATACATAAGTGTATTTGTATATATAGATGTATATATTTGCACTATTTATAATTTATAGATAGGATATAATAAACTCATGTGTGTATGTATATGTGTATATGTAGCTATATGTATTTATATTTACTTAAGTATATCTAATATTTAAATAAATATGTTATATCTAATAATATACTATTTCAAATAAGTATTTTGTCTAACTTATGATATAAACATATGTCTGTGTGTGTGTGTGCATGTGTGTATGAAAATGAGAAGGAAAGAGAAAGAGACAACAATAGAGGTTTTGTAAAAGACTCTATCCAGTCTCCATTTTTCTCTCTGAAATGTGAAACGTTTGTTTAGGGCAGCAATTGCTTAAGAAAAAAAAACAACAGCGGCACCTGGGTGACTCAGTCGGTTAAACATCCGACTTCATCTCAGATCAAGATCTCGTGGTTCACAAGTTCGAGCTCCATGTCAGGCTCTGTGCTGACAGCTCAGAGCCTGGAGCCTGCTTCAGATTCTGTGTCTCCCTCTATCTCTGCCCCTTCCCTGCTCACGCTCTGTCTTCTCTCTTTTTCTTTCAAAAATAAATAAACATTTAAAAAAATTATGAAAAAAAGAAAAGAAAAAACAACAACATCAAAATCCAGGCTTCCTTCTGGCTGGATCTGGGCATGAGATCCTGTGTTAAATAATGGAATATAAATAAATAAAGTTGAAGGGCAAAAATGTCCTAGAAAGTTCTTTTTAAAAGGGACTAGTCTGGGGCACCTGGGTCGCTCAGTGGGTTAAGCCTTGGACTCTTGACTTCGGCTCAGGTCATGATCTCATGGTCATGATCTCAGGGTCGTGAGAATGAGCCCCCCTCAGGCTCTGCACTGACAGCATGGAGCTTGCATGAGATTTCTCTCTCTGCCTCTCTCTCTCTTTCTCAAAAATAAATAAATAAGCATTTAAAAAAATTAAAAAGATAAAAGGGACTAGTTTGATTGGCTTCATCTCTACAACTTTGTTTCTCCTTTCCCCTTCTTTCTAGGACAGAGATATGATGCCTGCCACAGGCAGGTCATAACAGAGATGGATCCTTGATTTCTTAAGACTTATTATGTAAACCTTTCCCCACCACCCATTATAGGAATAGCAATTTGTTTAAGATGAAATAAGGAATGATTACATCAATCTTCCCAATCTGAGATAGGGTAAAACTTTATTTGCTATTATGAACATTTAAATATTTTTAATGGTTCTGATAAAATATACTTACTTATGACATTCTAATATAATCTCTGAAGTAATCCCAATGAATGCAGTTACAAAGGAACAAGACAGGTTTACCTATTTCATATATTTCTTCACAGAATTTTAGCTTTCAATATTCTCTAATTAACATTAAATTCAAATGATGCATTTTTAGTGTGTTGTCCATGTTTGCCACAGTGGAATCCATGTACCCACTGCACTTCTGAGTGCAGTTTTTTTTGTTTGTTTTTCCCTCCAAGAGTCAGTTATGCTAAATTTTATTTTATTGCAAATGATGAGACAAAATTAAGAATTCATTTTATACTTGGTCTGAAATATAAGAGGTTCTGGAGGTCATATCTCACCTGGGAACCATGCTAATGTAGCTGATTATTAAACATTTCATTATGGTAATAATGAGATATGTGTAAAAACTGCCTCTATTAACTCAGGAATCCAGAAGATGGTGTTTATGTTTACTTGTATACTGAAATGTCTTTCCCTAGCCTCGACAAACAATTCAAGGATTCTTGCTTATCTGTCATGCTCTAAACTTATCCATTTATCCAAGAACAAGGGCCCTATTGTTTCTTCTGTAATTGTTTAGGGCTCTGACTACAAAACCAAATTCACACAATTTTGTTCCAATCATACATTCGTGTTTAGGTTTGTAGTTTTAGAATACATCTCTCCCTATAACCTAATCTGGATATCAATTGTTGTTGCCCTAAATCTTTGGACGTTCAAATTGCTTACCTTGGGCAATTATAGTAGATGGAATCATTGGTCCTAAATTCTTTCCTACTCCCTATATCCATGCCCTTTGACAGTTAACATTGTTGTTCCTTTTGCTACTGACACAATGTACTTCCCAGCCCACTGACTTGGGGCTCTGTCATTTGACTTGCTTTGGGAATAGAATATGGTTAGAAGGAATAATGTCCAGTTACAGCCCAGGCCTTAAGATGTATTATATGTTTCTACTTGCCTTCTTGTGCCTCTGTCAATAGTATAAGAACTTCCATTGGAAGCCCTACAGCTTAGGTCCAGAATGAATAAATGAGAAGTGGACTTGATCCCAAAGAGTGACAATAGCTAGTGTGACCCAAAGTCTGAAGCAGAGTCAGACTGCCCAGATAAACTAAGTCCTAACCAACCCAAAGATGCATGAAAAACAAATGGCTTTTGCTGTATGCCTCTGAGTTGTGGTTGTCTACTGTGCAGTAAAAGCTAATCAATATGGTAATATTAGCTTTCCTTACATTTTTTTTTCATCAACTGTTAGGGCTTCAGACTTAACTTTTGATATAGCTAGCTCTTTAGGGAATGCATGTGCAGAAAAGCTTGAATTCACTTGGTAAGGTCTGAGAGAAGTTCAAGTGGTGTTTAGAAGTCAGGCCAAACCTTTATTAACCTGCAAAGATGTCTCTGATTCAAAGTCCTTGGTTGGAAGCAACAGAAAGAGATTTTGAATAAATTAAAAAGGAAAAGGTGTGTTGTAAGTTACCAAATAGGTCAGATAATCTGTAGAAAGTCTTCAGAACCTCATTCAAAAATTGACAAAAACCATGGTGGCTGGGCAGCAAGGAACAGTCACTCTCACATCCCAGAAAAAGTATTAATTATGATGCTATTGTAAACACCACCAATAGAGAACACTGGGTGGGGATGGTAAAGGTTGACTCTGAAGAAATAATCCCTTTATTCTTAATTTTTTTAGTACTCTTTGATATTCAAATTTACAGACTAGATACCTAATTGTTTACATTTAGTTCACATGCCTGCATCCGGTTTTAGTATATGTGTTGCCAAAGCAAGCAATACATACACATGACTGCAATCTGATGTCAAGAAGTAAAGAGAAGGGCCTGTGTGTGTTGGAGAGGTGGGGGGCAGGGTAGATTTGGAAACTTAAGCTTCTGTGTTGGAAGTGGAACCTTAACTTCCACCCCAAATCATACAATAGTGGAAGGATATTCAAAATACAAAGAATTTTCAAGTGTGGGGTGTTAAACAACAATAACAGCAATTAATGATCTGTACAATATTCCTGGGGTATCATATTTAAACGAAATATAAGAACTGAAGCAAGATATATGGGAATCAGGAAAAGAGATAAAGTGGTGACACAATCTGGCAGGATAAAGTGGGCACAGAGTCAAATAACAAATGAAGTGTCAATCAGGACTGCTCTGGAAACAATGAAGTTCAGATGAACTAAATACTGGGGGGACTTAATTTTATAAACTTGTGGCCCTTCTGCGTGAGGATCCTTTAGACAAGGGGCTTCTGTGTTACCCATGTATCCTATCATTAGAGTGACTAAACCATCTCCATTACCTGTGGACTCCCATATATTTTGCAGAGAATTATAAAACCCTAGTAATCAGACTCCATGAACAATAACATTAAGTTTTTAGCAGCCAAGAGGAGATCTGTTCCATTCCTTCATGAGACATTCATTTTTAATTTTTCCTCACTAAAGGATGCTTAGCATGGCAAATTGAGGTTAATAAAATAAATGCAACTTTGCTCATAGAGGGTGTTAATACATGCACAGCTACTCTGTATGTAAGCTTCTGTAGTACTATTTTGATGTGCTGACAGTTTCTAATGAAAGTAACATTTGTCTGTTAAAGTATTAAGAATCACTCTAAATTGAGGCTTAATCTATTCTTTTTTTTTTAGAAAGCTATCGATTAGGTGCTCATAGATTTTTATAACCAAAGAGACATAAAAACACCTCTCATTTCACAGAAGAGACTTCTGAAGCCAGCAGAACCAATGCTTTGACAATTATTAGACAGTGAATAAGGGGCAGATCTGAAATTAAAACCAAACTCTCCTTATTGCTTCTCCAAAGAAAATATTTCATTTTCAGGTACGGAGCATGCATTTTGCATGCTGTTGTTCAAATTATTTCTACCAAGGGCTAAAAACTCAGCTCTAAAGGGGTCAGTAAAGTCATATAAGTGAGTGAAGAGGAACAATGAAAATGTATAGGTGTGGACTGTGTGAATGGCAGTGCAAACTACAGAGCCGATGCTCTATCTAAAGAGGCTGCCTCCTCTCAGCTCCTGCTGGCTACTGCCATTGGCAGTGCATGCCCAAAGTGACCTCATGTGGTTTTTTTATTTCAAATATCTCTATTTTTAAAAGTTATATTTAAAATAAAAACTTAACAGGGGCACCTGGGTGGCTCAGTTGGTTTAAGCATCTGACTCTTGATTTCTGCTCAGGTCATGATCTCAGGGTTGTGAAATGGAGCCCTGTGTCAAGCTCCATGCTGAGCAAAGAGCCTGCTTAAGATTCTTTCTCTCTTCCTCTCTTTCTGCCCCACCCCTGATTGCTCTCATGCACACATGCACATGCTCTCTCTCTCTAAAATAAAAAAATAAAAATAAAAACTGAACAAGATGAAAGCCAGATAATACCCATTTAGGAGATGAATTTGGTTTGCAGGCTGCGAGTTTGTAATTACAACTTATACCATCTACTATGCAATCATGTGGAATATCAATATTATTCACTGAATTTAAAAACAAGAAATATTCAGCATCACTGTCCTCAGTATGAGAATCTACCAAAAAAATATATTTTTAAAAACTTCTAAATCAGTTAGTATCATAATTGATTTGTCACTGCTAAGCATATTCCTTTAAGGTCTACAAACACTATCTATATGAAATCTTCAATATGAACAATGATAGAGATAATTAATCTTATAAATAAAATAAGAAAACATAACTTGGAACAGGTGATCAATACACCCACATAACTTTGAAAT
The DNA here is from genome assembly GCF_022079265.1 of Lynx rufus. Taxonomy (NCBI): domain Eukaryota; kingdom Metazoa; phylum Chordata; class Mammalia; order Carnivora; family Felidae; genus Lynx; species Lynx rufus. The sequence continues at coordinate 46,786,470 of NW_025814834.1, forward strand.
CAATCCATTAAACTCATGCATGAAATGTAGACAAATCTCCATAGCTCTTGATATAATTGAATACTTGTCAATTTCTTCATCAATAATTCGGTGTTAATTAATGGACTGGTAGTTTCTCTAAGAACTACTCATTGATTATCATGATACAATGATGCCATTGATAAGTAACTATCCTTTAACTAGTACATGTGGTTCTTCTTTTATATAAAATTTAACATTCAGTTGAAATGGCAAAATAAAGTCATTTCTTATTCTTAATTTAGTTGACTAATCTGCCAATGAAACCTAGTTTTCTTGGGTTTTTAAATCACATTTAGAAAACAGTTTCATAATAATTTTATATATCAACATACAGTTTTGTATTAAAACAATGTTTTTAACCTCCTCTCCCAAAAGAAACCTAAATTACATGTGTTCAATTAAAAATGGAATTTATGTTTTAAAAGTTTGGGAAACGTTGCATACTAAATTCTTCTGATAGAAGTTCACTTGGCAAAATAATGTCTTAAAATTCTTAAGTTTTCCCACAATTAATTCTATCTTATTTAACCTAATATTTTTCAAGTTTATTTGAGCAAGGATTCACTTTTCTCCTTGATTTTAAGGAAAAATAATTTGGAGAAGGCTGATACGGAAAGGAAATAAGTTGCCCAAGGCCACACAAGTGATTAAAATCAGATTTAAAAATAAAAATACTTATAAGTATTTCTGATTCCTACAATATTTTTAAAAAGACAATTTAGGGCAAATTATGTGGATGCATTTTCCTCAGTCTTGGTGAATATTAAAGGAACACATCTTAATCATGTAAAATCTTTTGCAAATTTTGAATATTTACCAACTAACCTATTTTAATTCATCAGGATGTTCACATGAGTGCTAAAGACAGAACTTCCATAAAATTAGTATTTTCAAGGGAAATAAACTGTGGAATGAGTGACAAAAGAAAAGATGTCCTATAAATTTTCAAATGTATTCAGATTTGTGTAAAAAAATTTAATAGATATTTTCTTTTTTTTTTTTTTAAGTGAAATTGTCTCTTCATTGTTTCCTCCACCCCCAGAAGATTTTGCAAATTGCAAGGGCACAGATGGATTACAACAGACTCCAAAACTCTCTAAAGAGACTGCCTTATTTGAGGTCACAATGGTCCCTCCAGCTCTAAGAAGGATGTAAAATAATTACAAGCTACCATTGCTCCAGCATATGGGGGAGAAATTTCTCTGCCAGGCCTCCTCCGCAGCAGTGAGGAAACGAGAACTTTTCCAGCTTCCCTCCAGCCCATGCTGCCTTTACTTTTATTTCATTTTTGGTTTGGTCATTCACTCACGGCACAGCAAAGCATTTTCTCTCTTCTTATTAGAAAACACTGGTCCTTACTGGGCTCTGCCCCCAGCTCATAGCTATAAAAAGACAGCAAGTCAGTGTTTTATTTTCCCTAAGGCTGAGAGAACAGCGAGCTTCTCATTTCTTGAAAGGCTGCACAGATCCCTTCAAGGCTATATATACATCAAGACTCAGTGAGGCGCCTGAGTTGGCTCAGTCAGTTAAGCATCTGACTCTTGGTTTTGTTCAGGTCATGATCTCACTGTTAGTGGATTCGAGCCCCATGTCAGGCTCTGAGCTGGCACCATGGAGCCTGCTTGGGATCCTCTCTCTCCTTTTCTCTCTACCCCTTCCCTACTCATGCTTTCTCTCCCTCTCTCAAAATAAATACACTTAAAAAAAAAGAAAGAAAAAGAAAGATAGACTCTGTGAGGATCATTACAAACACATCCACAAGGTTTTTTTTTTTTCCTATATCCTTTTGCAAACTTTTTATGGTAGTAGTTTTATAGACAAAGATACAAAAGTTCACAAATTGTAAGTGTGCAGATACACAAACTTTCACAAACTAAAACACATGCAGGCAAACCAGCACAAAATCTGAGAATATTATTTGCTTCAGAAAGGATCCCTCCATGTCCACTGTAATTGCTATTGCCTTTTCAAAAGCAACTACTATTGTGATTTCAAACTCTATAAATTGTGCTTGTTTCAGAATTTAATTTAAATGGAATAAAGCAGTATTGTACTCTTTTCTGATTTATTTTATTCAGCATTATGTTTCTGTTGCATACAATTATAATTTGTTTATTCTCATCTCTGCACAAAGTTTATTAAAATTCCTCAAATCACTTATCCATTCTAGTGTTGATGAACATTTAGGTAGATTCAGCCAGTGTCTATTTTGAATACTGTGACTATGAATATTTTATACATGTGTTTTGGTGAACATATAAATGTAGTTTCATGGATTATAGCAAGAAGTAAAATTTCTGAGTCACCACAGATCTGGCATACTGGTTAGGAGTGGTTCCAATCCATAATCCTATCAGCAGTGTACAAGAGTTCCAATTCTGCACATCTTCACAGCAATTGGTGAACAAGCCAGAAGCACCAGGAATATGAAGTTTGGTGGTGTGGCTGTCCTGCTGAAGCAGGGACATTTGTCATAAAAGTAAACATACGTATCTGTCCCAGGAGTCACAAAATTTAAAGGAGAATCTAGTGGAAGGTGGAGCATTTGCAGGCTGAGTCACTGTTAATGATGTCACAGTGAATCAGCAGATCAGTGACATGTGTAAGCTATGAAATGGCTGTTGCTCTATATTCAACTCCAAAGTCACGCAAGAAGCTCTTTTATGGCCCACCTTATCTGGAAATAAACATGAAAGTGAACTGTGGGAGATGGGTTTCAGCCTAGACAAGTTGACACATAATAGGGCTATGAAATTTGGTAGCGTCACTCATTTTTATTTTAGCAATTCTGATGTGTAGAATTTTTTCAAAATGTCATTAGCCCATTATCTACATTGTTTTGTCATTTTCATTTTGACTCTTACATATTTAGAGTTTTTAAATATTTGGATTTCCTATCTCTCTTCTTTTAAAGATGGATATATCCAACATCACTTTCTCATTCTATGTCCTGACTTTACCTACTTTTAATGGTTTCTTTTGATTAATAGAAGTTTTTATGAAGTTCAATTTATTACTCTTTCTTTTATGTTTAGTAAATTTCTGTCTCACTTAAGACTCCCCTTGCCTATTCAACACAACTTCTTGAAAAGATAATTCTTATCAGATTGGCTTTTTCACTTAGTAATATGCATTTAAGGTTCCTCCATGTCTTTTAATGGCTTGACAGCTCATTTCTTTCTAGAACCAAATAATACCCCATTGTCTAAATATACCACAGTTTATTCATTCATTCACCTACTGACAGACATCTTAGTTGCTTGTAAATTTTGGCGACTGTAAATAAAGCTGCTATAAACATCTGTTTGCAGAATTTCTTTAAGAGTATATCACACCAATTTTATTTCAATAAATGTGAAGATTGAAATGGAATGGGCAAATTCATAGAAAATATAAACATTTCAAAACTCCTTAAAACACATATTATTAGAGAATTGTATGCAGGTTTTTGTAAGTTTCCAATTCATTTTGGTATAATACCAACTAGCGTGACTGATGAATCATATAGTAACAGTATGTTTAGTTTTGTAAGAAACTGTATTTTCCAAAGTGGCTGTACCATCTTGCATTCCAACCAGCAATGAATGAAAGTTCCTGTTGTTCCATATCCTTGCCAAGCTACATACTGTATGATTCCAACTATATGACATTGTGGAAAAGGCAAAACTACAAAGACAGTAAAAGAGAAGTGGATTCCAAGAGCTAGGGGGGAGGAAGGGATGAATAAGCAAAGAAGATTTCGAGGACAGAGAAACTATTCTGTATGATACTACAATGTGGATACATGCCATTATACATTTGTCCAAATTCACAGAAAAGACACCACATTACGAATGAAGCCTAAATTGTGGCCTCTGTGTGATACTGATGTGTCAAGTGCGGGTTCACTGATTATAACAAAGATATCAGTTTGCTACAGATGGTTGATAGTAGGGGACGTTGCATGTGGGGGGTAGTGGATACATGAGAACTCTTTGTACTTTCCAATCAATTTGCTGTGAAACTAAAACTGCTCTCAAAAATAAATTATATTAAAAAAATAATTAGAACACTCTTTGCCCACTGCATAATAGCAGCATCACAAATTATGTGACTGTATACACGGGAGTCAGCTTGTAAACTCTCAATTCTCTTCTCTTAGTTTAATTTATGTCATTGCATCAATAGCCCACTGTTTTAATTATTATGGAATTATAATAGGGCTTGATATCTAGTGTGTAACTTTACACATGGTAGTTGTTGAAGGTAATTTGAAGATATTCTGTCAGATTATCAATCACATTTATTCTCACTTGCTGAGAAATTTTTGTTTAGTTTTGGTTTTATTTTGTTTCATCCTTTAATAAGTGATTGTTGAGTTTTACCAAATGCTTTTCTACATATATGGAGATATTCAAATGATTTTTTTTTCTGTTAATGTTATAAATCATGTTGACTGGTGAAATTGAATCCTTCCTTGCATTGCTGAATTAAATCACACTTCATTGGTATTTCCATTTTTCTATATCCCTTTGATGTTTCATTTTCTTTTTTTTTTTAATTTTTTTTTAACGTTTATTTACTTTTGAGACAGAGAGAGACAGAGCATGAACGGGGGAGGGGCAGAGAGAGAGGGAGACACAGAATTGGAAACAGGCTCCAGGCTCTGAGCCATCAGCCCAGAGCCCGACGCGGGGCTCAAACTCACGGACCACGAGATCGTGACCTGAGCTGAAGTCGGACGCTTAACCGACTGCGCCACCCAGGCGCCCCTCATTTTCTGTTATATCTCTAGCTTCTTGAGTTACATGCTTAAGTCATTGTTTTCAAATATTACTGGGTTTAATTCTCTAATATTTTGCTTAAGATTTTTGTATCTATATTTATGAAAGAGACTGCTCTAATTTAGTCTTCTTCTTATATCCTTGCCAGATTTTGGCACTGGATTTTTCTTTAATGAGATTTTCTTTTCTTTTTATTATTTTATTTTGTTTTATTTTATTTTATTTTATTTTATTTTATTTTATTTTATTTTATTCTAATGTATTTAACATACAATGTCATATTAGTCTCAGGTGTACAATATAGTGATTCAACAATTACATATATAACTCAGTGCCCATCAAGATAAATTTGTCTTTATCCCCTTCACCTATTTCACCCATTTCCACCAACACCTCCCCTACAGCAATCCTCAGTATGTTCTATTTTTTTTTTAATTTTTTTTTCAACGTTTATTTATTTTTGGGACAGAGAGAGACAGAGCATGAACGGGCGAGGGGCAGAGAGAGAGGGAGACACAGAATCGGAAACAGGCTCCAGGCTCTGAGCCATCAGCCCAGAGCCTGACGCGGGGCTCGAACTCACGGACCGCGAGATTGTGACCTGGCTGAAGTCGGACGCTTAACCGACTGCGCCACCCAGGCGCCCCTGTATGTTCTCTTTAGTTAAGAGTCTACTACGGCTTGTTTTCCTCTCTGTTTTTATCTTATTTTTCCTTTCCTTCCCCTATGTTCATCTGTTTTGTTTCTTAAATTCCACACATGAGTGAACTCATGGAATTTGTCTTCCACTGACTGACTTATTACACTTAGCATAATATACTCTAGTTCAATCCATGTTGTTGCAAATGGCAAGATTTCATTCTTTTTGATGGCTAAGTAATATTCCATGATGTGTGAACGTAAATGTAAATGTATATGAATATGTATATGTATATACATATATAATAGATATACATATATATCTATCACAGTTTCTTTATCCATTCATCAGTTGATGGACATTTCAGCTCATTCCATAATTTGGTTATTGTTGATCGTGCTACTACAACAATGGGTGCATGTGCCTCTTGGAATCAGTATTTTTGTATCCTTTGGATAAATATCTAGTACTTCAGTTGCTGGGTCACTGAGTTCTATTTTTAACTTTTTGAGGAACTTCCATACTGTTTTCCAGAATGGCTGCATTAGTTTGCATTCTAACAATGTAAGAAGGTTCCCCTTTCTCCACATCCTCGCCAACATCTGTTGTTTCCTGAGTTGTTAATTTTAGCTATTCTGACAGGTGTGAGGTGGTATCTCATTGCAGTTTTGATTCGTACTCCCTGATGATGAGTGATGAACATTTTTTCATGTGTCTGTTAGTCATTTGTATGTCGTCTTTGGAGAAATGTCTGTGCATGTCTTTTGCCCATTTCTTAACTGGATTATTTATTTTTCAGGTATTGAGTTTGCTATAGATCCTGGATACTAGCCCTTAGTTAGAAATGTCATTTGCAAATATCTTCTCCCATTCCATAGGTTGCCCTTCAGTTTTGTTGTTTCCTTCACTGTATATAAGCTTTTTATCTTGATGAAGTCCCAATAGTTCATGTTTGCTTTTGTTTCCCTTGCAACATGTCTAGTAAGAAGTTGCAATGGCCGAGGTCAAAGAGGTTGCTATTTATGTTCCCCTACAGGATTTTGATGGTTTCCTGCCTCACCTTTAGGTATTTCATATATTCTGAATTTATTTTTGTGTATGGTATGGGAAAGTAGTCCATTTTTATTCTTCTGCATGTCACTGTCCACTTTTTTGACTACCATTTGTCTTTTTTTCCATTGGATATTCTTTCCTGCTTTGTTGAAGATTACTTGGCCATATAGCTGTGAGCCCACTTCTGGGTTTTCTATCCTGATCCATTAATCCATGTGTTTGTTTTTGTGTCAGTATCATGTGTCTTGATGATTATAGCTTTGCAATAACAACTTGAAGTCCAGAATTGTGATGTCTTCAGCTTTGGAGTTCTTTTTCTTTTTTTTTTTTTTTTTGTGTGTGTGTTTTATTTTTTTTTATTTTTTTTTATATATGAAATTTATTGACAAATTGGTTTCCATACAACACCCAGTGCTCATCCCAAAAGGTGCCCTCCTCAATACCCATCACCCACCCTCCCTTCCCTCCCACCCCCCATCAACCCTCAGTTTGTTCTCAGTTTTTAACAGTCTCTTATGCTTTGGCTCTCTCCCACTCTAACGTCCTTTTTTTTTTTTTTTTCCTTCCCCTCCCCCATGGGTTCCTGTTAAGTTTCTCAGGATCCACATAAGAGTGAAACCATATGGTATCTGTCTTTCTCTGTATGGCTTATTTCACTTAGCATCACACTCTCCAGTTCCATCCACGTTGCTACAAAAGGCCATATTTCATTTTTTCTCATTGCCACGTAGTATTCCATTGTGTATATATACCACAATTTCTTTATCCATTCATCAGTTGATGGACATTTAGGCTCTTTCCATAATTTGGCTATTGTTGAGAGTGCTGCTATGAACATTGGGGTACAAGTGCCCCTATGCATCAGTACTCCTGTATCCCTTGGGTAGATTCCTAGCAGTGCTATTGCTGGGTCATAGGGTAGGTCTATTTTTAATTTTCTGAGGAACCTCCACACTGCTTTCCAGAGCGGCTGCACCAATTTGCATTCCCACCAACAGTGCAAGACGGTTCCCGTTTCTCCACATCCTCTCCAGCATCTATAGTCTCCTGATTGGTTCATTTTGGCCACTCTGACTGGCGTGAGGTGATACCTGAGTGTGGTTTTGATTTGTATTTCCCTGATAAGGAGCGACGCGGAACATCTTTTCATGTGCCTGTTGGCCATCTGGATGTCTTCTTTAGAGAAGTGTCTATTCATGTTTTCTGCCCATTTCTTCACTGGGTTATTTGTTTTTCGGGTGTGGAGTTTGGTGAGCTCTTTATAGATTTTAGATACTAGCCCTTTGTCCGATATGTCATTTGCAAATATCTTTTCCCATTCCGTTGGTTGCATTTTAGTTTTGTTGGTTGTTTCCTTTGCTGTGCAGAAGCTTTTTATCTTCATAAGGTCCCAGTAATTCACTTTTGCTTTTAATTCCCTTGCCTTTGGGGATGTGTCGAGTAAGAGATTGCTACGGCTGAGGTCAGAGAGGTCTTTCCTGCTTTCTCCTCTAAGGTTTTGATGGTTTCCTGTCTCACATTTAGGTCCTTTATCCATTTTGAGTTTATTTTTGTAAATGGTGTGAGAAAGTGGTCTAGTTTCAACCTTCTGCATGTTGCTGTCCAGTTCTCCCAGCACCATTTGTTAAAGAGGCTGTCTTTTTTCCATTGGATGTTCTTTCCTGCTTTGTCAAAGATGAGTTGGCCATACGTTTGTGGGTCTAGTTCTGGGGTTTCTATTCTATTCCATTGTTCTGTGTGTCTGTTTTTGTGCCAATACCATGCTGTCTTGATGATGACAGCTTTGTAGTAGAGGCTAAAGTCTGGGATTGTGATGCCTCCTGCTTTGGTCTTCTTCTTCAAAATTCCTTTGGCTATTCGGGGCCTTTTGTGGTTCCATATGAATTTTAGGATTGCTTGTTCTAGTTTTGAGAAGAATGCTGGTGCAATTTTGATTGGGATTGCATTGAATGTGTAGATAGCTTTGGGTAGTATTGACATTTTGACAATATTTATTTTTCCAATCCATGAGCAGGGAATGTCTTTCCATTTCTTTAAATCTTCTTCAATTGCCTTCATAAGCTTTCTATAGTTTTCAGCATACAGATCCTTTACATCTTTGGTTAGATTTATTCCTAGGTATTTTATGCTTCTTGGTGCAATTGTGAATGGGATCAGTTTCTTTATTTGTCTTTCTGTTGCTTCATTGTTAGTGTATAAGAATGCAACTGATTTCTGTACATTGATTTTGTATCCTGCAACTTTGCTGAATTCATGTATCAGTTCTAGCAGACTTTTGGTGGAGTCTATCGGATTTTCCATGTATAATATCATGTCATCTGCAAAAAGCGAAAGCTTGGCTTCTTCTTTGCCAATTTTGATGCCTTTGATTTCCTTTTGTTGTCTGATTGCTGATGCTAGAACTTCCTGGAGTTCTTTTTCAATATTACTTTGGCTATTTGGGGTCTTTTGTGGCTTCATACAAACTTTAGGATTGTTTATTCTAGCTCTATGAAAAATGCTGGTGGTATTTTGATAGGGATTGTATTGAAAGTGTAGATTTCTTTGGGTAGTATAGACATTTTAACAATATTTGTTCTTCCAATCCATAAGCATGGAATGTTTTTCCATTTCCTTATGTCTTCTTCAATTTCTTTCATAAGTGTTCTATAGTTTTAAGAGTACAGATCTTTTACCTCTTTGCTTAGGTTTATTGCTAGGTATCTTATGGTTGTTGGTGCAATTGTAAATGGGATTGATTCCTTGATTTCTCTCTCTGCTGCTTCATTATTGGTATATAGAAATGGCACTGATTTCCGTACATTGACTTTGTATCCTGCAACTTTGCTAAATTCATGTATCAGTTCTAGCAGTTTTTGGTGCAGTGTTTAGGGTGTTCCACATAGAGTATCCTGTTGTCTGCAAAGAGTGAAAGTTTGACTTCTTCCTTGCCAAATGTATGCTTTTTTTTTTTTTCTTTTTGTTGTTAGACTGCTGAGGCTAGGTCTTCCAGTACTATGTTGAACAAAAGTGGTGAGAGTGGATATCCCTGTCATGTTCCTGACCTTAGTGGAAAAGATCTAAGTTTTTCCCCATTGAAGATGAGATTAATTGTGGGTCTTTTGTATATGGCCTTTATGATGTTAAGTAACGTTCCTTCTATCCCTACTTTCTTGAGGGTTTTTATCAAGAAAGTATGCTGTGTTTTGTCAAATACTTTTTCTGCATCTATTGAGGATATCATATGTCTCTTACCCTTTCTTTTATAGTGGTGTAACACGTTGATTGATTTGACGATTTTGAACCACCCCTGCAGCTCAGGAATAAATCCCACCTGATCATGGTGAATATTCCTTTAATGTACTTTTGGATTTGATTTGCTAGTATCTTGTTGAGAATTTTTAAATCCATGTTCATCAGGGAACTTGGTCTGTAATTCTCCTTTGTAGTGGGGCCTTTGTCTGGTTTTGAAATCAAGGTATTGCTGGCCTCATTGAATGAGTTTGGAAATTTTCCTAACATTCCTATTTTTGGAACAGCTTGAGAATATAGGTATTAATTCTTCTTTAAATGTTTGGTAGAATTCCCCTGGGAAGCCATAGGGCCCTGGACTCTTGCTTGTTGGGAGATTTGGGATTACTGATTCAATTTATTTGCTGGCTATGGACCTATTCAAATTTTCTATTTCTTCCTGTTTCAGTTGTGATAGCTTATATGTTTCTAGGAATTTGTTCATTTCTTCCAATTGTGCAATTTGTTGGCACATAATTGTTCATAATATTCTCTTATTATTGTTAGTATTTCTGCAGTGTTGGCTGTGATCTCTCCTCTTTCATTCATGATTGTATTCATTCGGGTCCTTTGTCTTTTCTTTATGGTAAGTCTGGCTAGGGGGTTATTAATTTTGTTAATACTGTCAAAGAACCAGCTCCTAGTTTCATTGATCTGTTCTACTGTTTTTTTTTTTTTTTGTTTCTTTGTTGGTTTTGTTTTTCTTTTGGTTTCTACATCATTTATTTCTGTTCTAATCTTTATTATCCCCCCCCAACCCCTGTTGGTTTTGGGCTCTATTTGCTGTTCTTTTTCCAGCTCCTTCAAATGTAAAGTTAGATTGTGTATTTGAGACATTTCTTCCTTCTTCAGGAAGGCCTGGATTTCTATCTACTTACTTCTTATGACCACCTTTGCTGCATCCCAAAGTTTTGGGACTGTCGTGTTTTCAATTTCATTTGCTTCCATGTACATTTTTATTTCTTCTTTAATTTCCTAGTTAACCCATTCATTCTTTAGTGGGATGTCTTTAACCTTCATGTATTTGTGGTCTTCCTATCTTTTTTGTGGTTGACTTCAAGTTTCATAGCATTGTCATCCAAAAATAAGTACAATATTATCTCAATCTTTTTGTACTGATTGAGGCCTGATTTGTGACCCAGTAGGTGATCTATTCTGGAGAATATTTCATGTGCATTTGAAAATAATGTGTATTCTGCTGCTTTAGGATGAAATGCTCTGAATATGTCTGTCTAGTCCATGTGGTCCAGTGTGTCATTCAAAGCCACTGTTTCCTTGTTGAGGTTCTGCTTAGATGATCTGTCCTTTGCTGTAAGCCTGACTAAAAAAAAAAAAAAGATGAAAACAGAAAATGAAAACAAACAAACAAAAACTATAGGCCTAATTAAAGAAGAAGAAAAGAAGAAGAAGAAGAAAGAAAGAAAGAAAGAAAAAAAGAAAGAAAGAAAGAAAGAAAGAAAGAAAGAAAGAAAGAAAGAAAGAAAGAAAGAAAGAAAGAAAGAGAGAGAAGGAAAAAAAAAGCCTGGTTCTATCTCCACCAGAAGTGAAGCTGATGCTTTAAAGCACTCTATGATCAGTAGACTTGGTGCACAAAGGGTGTCTGCATTGGTCCTCTGGGGGAGAGGCCCACTGTGATGGCTCACAGTCAGACCTAACCTACTAAAGATGCCCCTGCAGGGCACAGTGGGGTAAGGTTTGGTGTAAGCAGCTCCAGCCTCCACTAGGGTTGCTGTGCTGCTCACTGATATCTGACCATACTGGTGGGGAGGGGGGAAGATGGTCACCCTCCTCTCTAGTCCCTGGGTTGGGGAGCTTGCAACAGTCGCTTCTCAGGAAACCTTCAGACAAGTGAACAGTCATCTCTCCTGTGTCCCAGACTTCTGTCAAATCCCTGCCCTCAACCCATCTGTGCCCAGGTTATTGGCACGCCAGGCACCACAACTCTTGCGTGTTTTATCTCTTGTGGGTGGCTGGGATTCAAAACTGCAAATCTTAAAGGACTTGGCAAGGTGTGGACGTGCTCCCCTTCTCTGGAGGACAGCCTCACAGTGCTGTACCTGGTGCCTTTCTGTCCCATAAAAGCAGTAGTGGAGCTGTGCAGGTGCCTGGAGTTTATGGTGAAGCACAGCAAAAAGCTGCGACCAAGTTATCCACCCTCTACATGTGCTTCTCTCACCTGCTATTGAACAGCTGCTCAAAGGTGACAGCCAAGTCTTTTGTCCTTCAGAAGGCAACATACCTTCTTATAAATGCACTATAGGAAGGGAAATGTTGTCTCTCAGTGTGACCCAGGGGATCCCGACACCATGCTGTCCACTGTGTGTTCCCAGGGACTCCACCTTCCTCCCCAGGAGCATTGCCTCCCACCCAGATTGACTCTGGCAAATGGCACTAACTTCTAAAACCTCAGAATTTGTGCTCCATCATTTGCAAAAACTTGCAAATAGTCAGTTCCTCCAGTCAGTGGTTTTGGGAGATTCCCCAAATCAATGGATTTGGGGGACTGCTTTTCTTGCACAAACCTGACACGATGTTTCTCTCTCTCTCTCTCTCTCTCACTTTCTCCTCCTCTATGGAAAAAGGCTCAACGGTTTTGGGTGATTTCCCCAGGTCAACGGTTTTGGAGAGTGCCTTTACTGCATCAACTGGATGCAATACTCTCTCTCCCCCTCTTTCCTTCTCCTCTGTAAAAGGCTCCCTCCCCTCCATGGCATAAGTGTTTTTTCTCTCCCCCAATTCATGCCTCCACACCTCATACCTGCCAGGTTCTCCCCCTCAAAGTATGCATATTGTTCTCTTAATCCTCAGATAAATTCCCTAGGTGTTCAAAATTATTTTATATTGATCTAGCTGTGTCAGAGGGGTAAGGCAAGCCCAAGGTCCCCCTGTTGCTCTGTCATCTCAACTCTTCCTCCTTAATGAGTATCTCTAGAAATTTCATTTATTTTGGCTAAAAGAGAGCTGAAACTTGACTTTCAAACATTCTTCATTATACTTTTTTCCAATCATTTATACTCTTAGCTTTATTTTTCCTTTTACATTCCATTATAATCTTCTGTTCTTTACCTACTTTCTTGAGTTGGAAATTTAGAAAACTGTATTTTTTTTCTCATTTATACATTTGAAACCACAAATTTCCTTCTGAGCAATGTGCTAGCTGCATCCAACAAGTTTGATATGTCTTGTCTTGATTGAGATTAAAGTATTTTTTAAAATTTTCATTGTGATTTTTCTTCTGTGCCCATGGATAATTTAGAAGCACACCGTTTAGTTTCTTGGTGGTCGAAGGCGGGGGGGGGGGGGAGGCAAGGAATATTCTAGTTATTTTGTTGCTATATTTTACCCTGATTCCACTCTATTCAGAGAACATAATCTAAATATTTCAATCTTTTCAAATTTGTTGAGGTTGTCTTAATATGTCACCATTTGGCCAATTTGGGTAAATGATCTTTGAGCATTTTGAAAATAATGTGAATTTTGAGGCTATTGGGGACAGTATACTCTTCACAGCAATTTGCTAATGTTTGTTAGCTCTTTAATCTCCTATAGCATAGAAAACTGCTAAGTCCCAACAGAAGAATTTTCCCCATTTCACCAAAACAAAATGCAAACCATCAATATCACAGCCATTGCTCAACAATACTGGTAAGTTGAAACGTATAAGACTAAAGACATTTAGTTATTCAAAGCTTATTAACTTTTAGTTAAATTTAGACCTTTTGTAATAAATATAGTAGGGCTTTGTATATTTGAAAATTTGTGATTATCCATATTGTCAAACTTGTTTGTTCTTCCAATATATTTTTTCAGATGTTTATTCTCACCTTTTTATTTATTCACGTATTTCATTTATTTATTTATTTATTTATTTATTTATTTATTTATTTATATTTTATTTATTTATTTATTGCAGCATTTGCCTGTCTACTGATTCTTAAAATTGTGGTAATACATGTTTTAATCCTGCTGCTTTCTTTTTTTTACATTTTTATTTTATTGAAATAAAATAGTGTAATATTGGTTATAATATAGTGTAATATTGGTTTCTGGTGTACAATATCGTGATTCAACACTTCATAGAACACAAATCAACACAAGGAGTGCAAATCACAAGTGCACTCCTTAATTCCTGGCACCTATTTAATACAGCCCCTCTACCCACCTCCCTCTGGTAATCATAGGTTTGTTCTCTATAGTTCTTTAAGAGTCTGTTTCTTGGTTTGCCTCCCTCTCTCTCTTTTTTTTCCCTTTTTTCATTTGTTTTTGGTTTTAAATTCCACATATGAGTGAAATCCTATGGTATTTCTCTTTCTCTGACTGACTTATTTTGCTTGGCATAATACTCTATACCCTTCATCTATGTTGTTGCAAAGGGCAAGATTTCATTCTTTTTTATGGTTTAGTAATATTCCATTATACATACATATATATATATATATAGTATATATATGTATATGTATATGTATATGTATATAATATATATACTATATATATACACACACATTATATATATAGTATATAGTATATATATAGTATATAGTATATACATATACTTCCATTATATATATAGTATATATATTATATATAGTATATATATGTATATGTATATAATATATATACTATACATATACACACACACACATTCATACATACACACATCTTCTACATACATTCATTAGTCAATGGACATTTGGGTTTTTTTCCATAATTGGGCTATTGTTCATAATGCTGCCATAGACACTGGGGCATATGTACCCCTTTGAATTAGAATTTTTGTATTATTTGGGTAAATACCTAGTAGTGCAATTGCTAGATCATAGGGTAATTGTATTTCTAACATTTTGAGGAATCTCCATACTGCGTTCCAGAGTGGCTGCACCAGTTTGCATTCCCACCAACAGTACAAGAGGTTTCCCCTTCCTCCACATCCTCATCAGCACCTGTTGTTTCTTGCACTGTTGATTCTAACCATTCTGACAGGTGTGAGGTGATATCTCACTGTGGTTTTGATTTGTTTTTCCCGGATGATGAGTGATGTGCATCTTTTCATGTATCTGTTGCCCATCTGTATGCCTTCTTTGGAAAAATGTCTATTCATGTCTTCTACCCATTTTTAATTGGATTATTAATTTGGGGGGTATTGAGTTTGAGAAGTTCTTTATAGATTTTGGATACTAACTCTTTATCAGATATGTCACTTGCAAATATCTTCTCCCATTCCATACGTTGCCTTTCAGTTTTGTTGATTATTTGCTTCGCTGTGCAGAAGCTTTTTATTTTGATGAAGTCCCACTTCATTAAAATTTATACATCAATATTTATACATAAAATATTGTCAACTGAGAACATATGTGTTCTAAAACTTACGGCTCTTTGATGTACACCAATAGAGCTAAAGAAATTAATAAAGATTAGGGCGCCTGGGTGGTGCAGTCGGTTAAGCGTCCGACTTCAGCCAGGTCACAATCTCGTGGTCCGTGAGTTCGAGCCCTGCGTCGGGCTCTGGGCTGATGGCTCAGAGCCTGGAGCCTGTTTCCGATTCTGTGTCTCCCTCTCTCTCTGCCCCTCCCCCGTTCATGCTCTGTCTCTCTCTGTCCCAAAAATAAATAAACGTTGAAAAAAAATTAAAAAAAAAGAAATTAATAAAGATTAATATTATTTAGATACAAAGACATGTTTTTCTTGTCCTTCTTGCACTTAAAATAAAATAATTATCATAGTTAATATATAGCAGATATTTTATATCACTTATTTTTAGTGTTATATATATATAATGTTATATATAATTATCATATTCTTATAAATAATCTAACCAAAACAGCATTAAATAACTATTACATTTTATTGTTTAATTCAAATCATTTAAAAAAATTAGACAACTTGAAACTTAAAAAAAATTTTAAGAGTATACATCAGGTGAAACAATGCATTTGATTGCTTACTGGTTCTCTTAAATAATTAGTGTTCCAGTTTATTTCTAATAATATGGGAGAGATTTATTTACTAAAAGCTATTTAAAGAGGTTCTTTTTCCAATAAAGAAACAATAAAATTATTCTGTCTGTACTATAAGGTTTACTCAATGTTTTTTTTTAAAAAACATGTAGTATTGGCATAAAATGAGGAAACATATATTGTTAAAAGAAAAAAATGCAAATAGCTAAAATGTGTGTGTGTGTGTGTGTGTGTGTGTGTGTGTGTGTGTGCGCGCGCGCGCGCACGCGCGCACGTGCATCATGATAAAGTCTGGGAGATATGCATTTTTTTAAAAGCAGTGATTTTCTGGTTCACTCTTTTTATACCTGCCTTGTTTAAACCCTTTTCCCCCTTATTCTTAGCATATAATACAATGTTACCTGCATATAAAAACCATTACAAAGTTGAAGAGAAGACATGAAGCATAGAGGGCAGTATACACAAACTCAGAGAAGTTCAAAATTATAATGCCTATGTCAGGAAGTTTGTCCTGGCAGCATTAGATAATACATTTCAAAATGGAGTCCTGTTAGGAGATGGGGGTGGCTAAATGGGAACTCTTGCTGAGTTGCTTAGACTCTATTTTGTAGGTGACAGAGAGCAATTTCTGGATTCTAGGTAAAGGAGAGGAAGTGACACAAACAAGGTTAAATTTCAAACTGAGTAAACTAGATAATTACTAGGAACTGTTTTAGAGAAGATGATGAAATGGAGGTGGGTAGGGAGTTAAGAGTTGAAACAAGAAGGTTACTGGAACAGTCCAAATGAGAAATGATAAGGACCAGAATATGACAATGAGCAAAGGTAGAGTAGATGAATAGAATGTTGAAACTGTCAGTTTGTTCTCAGTTTTTAACAGTCTCTTATGCTTTGGCTCTCTCCCACTCTAACGTCCTTTTTTTTTTTTTTTTTTTTTTTTTTTCCTTCCCCTCCCCCATGGGTTCCTGTTAAGTTTCTCAGGATCCACATAAGAGTGAAACCATATGGTATCTGTCTTTCTCTGTATGGCTTATTTCACTTAGCATCACACTCTCCAGTTCCATCCACGTTGCTACAAAAGGCCATATTTCATTTTTTCTCATTGCCACGTAGTATTCCATTGTGTATATATGAGGGTTGATGGGGGGTGGGAGGGAGGGGCGGGTGGGTGATGGGTATTGAGGAGGGCACCTTTTGGGATGAGCACTGGGTGTTGTATGGAAACCAATTTGTCAATAAACTTCATATATAAAAAAAAAAAAAAAGAATGTTGAAACTGTTGAATTTTGATAATTATGCGTAACAAGTATGTTAGGAGGCTGTTGGATACAAATGCAAACTGCAAAGTGAAGTTGAAGACTACAAATAAAGATACAGCATTTTCCATCCCATATGTAGTAATTACAGTCATCTGTAAATAAAGTCCCTCTGGGAGAGCATTAGAGAAAGAATAGTGAAACCAGGGCAGAACCCTTAAAGTGATAATTAATTGTGCTCAATTGAGGAAATAATGCCCCATGAACTAGAACAGTGAGAGAGCAAAAAGAAAGAAAACCAAATGGAAATGTCACAAAAACTAAGAATGGTTTGATAGTATACATAACAACATTTCAGGAATAACTGGAAAACTAATAAGCATGTAAAAACTTCTGTTAGGCAGTTAGGGTTTTAGTTACATTATACATCCTGGTTTTACATTTTTTTCTGTGACTATAGATAGAAGTATTTAATTAACTATTTAAAACTTTGACATTTACCTTAGTAATTTTCCACCAGAAACCTACATTTTAACAAAATCAGTGGATAAATGGGAAATCAATTGCTAGATGACTATACACACTCCATTTGAACAAGTACATATGATATGATGGCTACCTAAATATGTTAAGTAAGCACTTGAATTTTCTACCTGGTTTACCCAAAAGGTAAAATCTCCCAGAGGATGATGTTCGGAATTAACAAGACCAACTAATTAAATTTAATTAGGTCAACCTGCATGAGATAATTAGCATAATTAATTTAATTTTGAAGTGCCCCAAAGGGAGGCAGTATTCGTGTATTTTTGAAGAGAGCTTTAGTAAAAAGAAAGAAAAAGAAAAAAGGAAATAGGTTTGAATATTAGAAAAGTGACCCAGAGTAATTTGTCATGACATTTTATGTATAAAAACTTGTTTTAGTAAAATTTATAAATACTTATCAAAATTATTCAGAGAAACCTTTTCCCCAAGTTCTGCTCTATCTTCAGATGGTTGTTCTTGCCTCCTCCCTTCACTTATCTGTACCTCCTACTACAACATTGAGAAATGTGGCTCCCATTATCCACCACCCATTAGTTAATTATTCAATCCCAATATACAGGTAGAGTAGTAACAGAATTCCTAATGGATAGAATACAGTAATAGTGTATAGCTTCTTTGCCTCCAGTTTCACCTATTCCACTAAATTTCAAAATTACTTAGCCCAGCATCCTTTTCTCATTCCTTTCATTATAAGGTGGTTTCATAAATTTATTATACAGTTCAATTGGTTTATCACATCTGGCATTCCATCCTGGGATCTTCTGACATCCAATTTTTTTTTTAATTTGTATAGATTCAAGTTTACTCTTCCTGTTGTGAAGTTCTATAGGTTTTGACAAATGCATGGAGTCATGTCATGTATCAACCAGTAGAGTACCATATAGAGTAGTTTCATTGCGCTAAATAATCCCCTGTGCTTCATGTATTCAACCCTCTTATAGTCCCCTGAAAGCCTGGCAACCACTGATCTTTTTATCATCTCTATACTTTTGTCAATCCCAATATGTCTATAATCAGAATCCTACAGTATGTAACCTTTTCATATTGGTTTCTTCCATATAGCTATATGCATTTAAGGTCTCTCTTTGTCTTTTTGTGATTTCATAGCTTATTTCTTTTTATTGCTGAGTATAATATTCCATAATATGGACGTGCCACAGTTGGTTTATCCATTCACTTATTGAAGGACATTTATTTACTTCCAATATTTGATGATTATCAATAAAGCTGCTATAAACTTTGCATGGAGGTGTTGTGTGGATATGTTTTAAAATCTGTTGGACAAAAATCTAAAAGAGCTATTATTGGATTGTATGGGAAGGCTATGTTTAGCTTTATAAAAAACTGCCTGTTTTCAAAACAGATGGTACCCATTTGTGTTTGCACTAGCAATTAATGAGAGTTCTTATTGCTCTGCATTTTCCTAACAATTGGTATTGGCAGGTTCTTGGGGGATTTTTTTAATTCTAATTACACCTAGTGGTATCTCCTTTTTGTTTAATTTGTAATTATTTAATGGTAAATGATGTTAAACATCTTTCATATACTTACTTGCCATTTGTGTATCTCGTTTGATGAGGTGTCTGTTCAGATATTTTACCCATTTTTAATTTTTTTCCTTATTTATTTATTTATTTAATTTTATTTCCTTGTTGAAATTTAAGATTTTTTTTTGGCATATTTTGGATACAAGTGCTTTATCAGATATGTGCACAAAATATTTTCTCTATGGCTCTGGCTTGTCTTTTGATGCTCTCCACTTTAGAGGGTAGTTCTAATTTTAATAAAATCCAAGTTATCAATGTTTTTCTTTCACAGATCATGCCTATATCTAAAGATTCATCACCATACTGAAAGTCACATAGATTTTTTCTATGTTTTCTTTTAGAAGTTTTATAGTATTGCATTTTATATTTGTATCTATGATACCTTTAGAGTTATTTGTAATTGTAAGGTCTGTGTCTATTTTTTGTTTGTTTTGTTTTGTTTTTGTTTTTCATTTGTTTGTTTTTTTACATATAGACTGAAAAGACAACTTCTAAGTTCTTCATAAATTGGAGATATGTAAAAAGTGTCCAAAAATACATTTCTAAGTAGAAGAGAAAGAGGAGGGAATAGTGGGTTCTGTATACATAATTGGTAGGTTAGATATATATGGGAACATAATGAATATACAAGTGTAATATATATTCATATATATGAAGTTTTGAATACTAACATATTCCTTCCTGAAAAAATTAAAAATAGATAATTGGGTAAATTATTTTCATTGTCCAAATACTATCTATTTTCTCTCAGTGTGAATATTTCTCACTTTATGTTTTTTCCTTGCTCAATGTTATCCTTTTTCCTAATAACTAGTAATTTGGGATATTGTTTGGGATATTACTGGCATATTCTCCATTACATTTGCTGAGTTCCTAAATATGTCTCTGGTTTGGGTGTCTCCTTTTGTATCTTGCACAAAATATCAGGGCAGCAGAAACAGAATCATAGAAATCATTATTCTCATATATAATCACCCTGAACAATAGACCACTGGTAGAAGTTTGATAGATGGTCCTAAATGGATTATATATTCTCTCTGTAAATTAAATAACAGTGATGTTGGCCTATTTATATGTACAGGAATATGATGGAATGTGTCCATATCTCTTATTAAAGTTGGAATGATTTTTAGAAGTTTCTACAAGTTAGAATATTATTGAGATATCATGAACTTTATAAGGATCAAATTTGTTTAAATTTATGTTTAAATTAGAAAGGAAACACTGATTTTTTTTATTTATAATATTGAAAGTACTTACTTTATGGATTCTAAAATTGACTACTAAATTTAAACTATTTTTCAGTGAGGTTGAATATGCCTCTAACACTTATTACAGACACCAAAACTGATTGAGTTTTATGGGCTCTTTTATGATTTAAGTTATAACCCTAATATTTTTGTTGTTGCTTTCTCTGCTAAAAGAAACAATGGCTTATTATGCTTTTCTAAAGTATAACTGTAGTTTAGAGTCAAAGTTTCAAGTACAAGAAATTGAAGTTGAAAAGCATCATTTTAGGCATGATACTTCAGAAAACATTTCCCCTTCCCTGTATTATCCTTCTCAGTTAAGGCTACCTTACAATCTAAAGGGAAAGCTGCAGGTATACTTGACAATTTAATAATGCTAAGCACACATACGTCTCCACATCAAGTTGACACACACACAAATACATATCATCCCTGTGACACTTACAATGGTAAAATAATAGTAGTGATAAAAATCAATCACAATTTGAGTAGCTATGCTGAAGAATACTAAGTCAACAAACATAAAATCTTCTAAAAGATTAGTTTGTACAAGAAGAGAGCACATTATTTCTGCATGTTTTTAATACAGTATGTATTGTGCCCATAGATAAGAATGCACCATATTGTTTTTTTTTTTTATTTATTTTTTTTTATATGAAGTTTATTGACAAATTGGTTTCCATACAACACCCAGTGCTCATCCCAAAAGCACCATATTGTTTTTAAGAAAATTCCCTCAAACGTGGTTGAACAGTTTTTTTTCAAAGTCACATCTTTAGTGTCTGAGGCTCTTATTTATAGTTTAAACATAGTTTGTTATGCTTCTCTGATAAAAGACCCTTCCTATTTGAAAGACTATTATAAAATCAGGCTGTAACAAATCCCAATTTCTTTAATCTTTGTAGATTTCATTTTCAAACCCCAAATATGGGCTTAAGGGAAAAAGAACTGAAAGTTACAATTCAATTCAGCAAATATGTATTGAATGGTGACTTTTTGACTTGCTCTGCAATACAGAGTTGAATGTGGTAGGATCTAACTCTACATTCTGATAAGTGATACGCTTGCAATCTGAACAAAGTAATTTGAAAGCAGAGAAAAGACAGCACCATTCTTTCAGTTATCTGAAATTTTCATTTAAACTACATATTAAAAGATGAATAGGATTTGGTCATGCAAAAAAAGAGAATAAAGTTAAAGAATTATGTCATAACATCTTTCATACCAGTTTTTTATTCCACTCTTCTCTCTCAGGCCAGGTGCTTTGCAACTATCATTTCAAATACTACTATAATATTATAACTACTAAGCAGTCTTCTGGTTTGTACATCTCCAATTCAGTATCAATCCTGCTGAAGGGGTTTGCAATATGCAGTTACCAGAGAGGGATAATTGTTATAACAGGTCACATTTGTTTATTTTGTATATGGTTTATTTCTACAAATATATTACATCTATTGAAAACATGAGAGTATGCATTTTAATTCAATTATTCTTCTTAGTACAGTATTGGGCATTCAAAACTTGAATGACTGACTGTGAATTCCAAAGAGATAATATGTTGTTTTTTCAAAGGCTGTCAGGAAACTATCCTACTCCAAACTTAAATATTCACAAGAAGCTCAGTCCCCATGTTTAACTTTCAAGAAGCGTTTCTAAGAAAATTGTTATTATCCTCTGAGTATCGCCTCTATACAAACCTAAAGACCATTATTCAAATATAACTTTCCCCTTCCTTACCTTCTTTTCCCAGCTAAAGAATCAGTTTCTAATAATTAGTTCTTTACAGTGGATTCAGGTTTGGGGACTTGCAAGTTCTAGTGCAAAATTAATTCCTTGAGTTGTATATAGAAAGAGTCTTGAGCTGTGAAGGAGCTCAGGGTTCTAATGGAGGCTCTACTGCTTACTGATGTCTTGGGTCAAGTGATGGAGCCTTTCTATAGCAGGTCATATCTCTTATGGGACCATCAATCAAAGCTAACTCAATTTCTAACATAAATAGAACAAAACAATGAGATAGAAAATTACCCTTTTCTTTGTGCTTTCTACAAAACTGGTTCTGAAACAAGGGATAGACATGGGGGGGGGATTGTTCTTCTTATTCCATGTTATAGGCATTTTTTTCTAAACTATTTCCAGTTGTAAAACAACTAATTATAATTTGCACTTGAGCTTCAGGTCAATTATTTTTAGTAAACATTCTTCCTAGACTCTTAAAAATTATTGACACAAATTTTATATTTTCGAAGTTATTTCCATCTCAAGTTTGTTAAGACACATTCAAAGGAATTTTAATGAATATTTAGAAAAAAAGAAGATAAGCAAAATGTCTCGATGCCATCTGAGAGCAACAGCATATCTACTTGAAAAATTCTGAATAATTTTTATAGAATTCTTATGACTGCTGTCATTAATTATGCTCATTGGCATAAAAGTCTTAAGATAAATTGGCAAATTTAAAAGAGAATAAAGGCAATGAGAAGAAACCAAAAAAGAAAAAATAATAATTTGTAAAAGAAAGAGGGGGACAATAGTAATAAAATAACTAGCATTTCTATCCACAACTTTTTCCAAGGGATTTGTTATCAATGTGGTTTTAATAATCAAAATATTACTGTGGAAATAAGCAAATGAAGATATGAATAATTTACTCCAGATATCAATCACTGGTTGTGGAAAATGGCCCCAATCCAATTCCACCTTGGTTACTACTGAAGATCTCTAAAACCATACACCCCACAATATTTTCTAATTCATGATTCTGGATCCCATTTCTTGGCTCTACATGGCCTAGTGTAACTGATATTTCTTTGGTTACTGTCTAAAATACAGAGAGGCTAGTATCCCTAACATAGATTCCTTTAACAATAAAACAAAGAAACATCCAAACGGTATAAGGTTAAGCCATTCAGTATCTTGCTTAATCATTCTAGAAGCATAAAATCTTCCAAGAAGACACAAAAGTGTGACCACTGGTGAAAAAGCATATATAATAAATAGCCAAGTAATTTGCCTCAATGAAAATATCTGATCCATTTTAATGGTGACTTTTTATTTGGAGGAGTGTGACACTGCATAAGATATATAGATGCCAATTAAAGACAGATAAATGAGTACCCGTATTTGAAATTCTCATTTAGGAATAATATAAGAACTGACTCTCAGGTGAGATCACTACACCTGTCAAATGAAGGCAATGAAGTTTTGGAATCCATGATTATTTATAAGCACTCACAAATCTTTCCTAAATAGTCTGTTTCCATGGAAACAGGAATTATCCACTGAAGTCTGACCTTTCCTTTGCATAGTTTAGTTTTGACAGCTATGTAAGCACTGTTTTAGAAAGCACATATAACCCAGGAAACCTTACAAAGACATACAAAGTAGAAAGTAACTGAAAACAATAAGCTTTAAAAATGTAGCTAAGATAATATATTTTTAAATGTGATTTTTCATTTTTTCAAGAGCATGAGGGTTTTGTTTTAAGCTAGTGTTAGCTTGTAATGTTCAAAAATAAGAGATATAAAAAGGTGGAAAATTATTATTATTATTATTATTATTACAGATAAATTTTGTTACTTAAGTAAATATTAAAAGGAAAACAAATGCTTGTATAAGGAAATACCTCTAAGCCTATAATGGATACTCATTAAGAATAGCTTAAATGTATAAGCAAATATAGGCAGTATACTTCACATATATTGCATTACCATAATAATCTAATTATTACACTCTGGAAAGTATATATCATTATCCTATTTTTAAATTGCAAAAGGGTCAAGCTAAATGATTTCCCAATGTCACATATCAAGTATTTAAATGCAGGGTTTATGTCTTGGGGATTCCAAAGCACAAATTCTTTTAATTTCAGCCTTTAAGATTATGAATGAATGAAGTAATATCAAGTAGAAGAAACATGTTAGCTAAAATATTGAAAATTGTCTTCTAAATTTAATTAATTATTATGATTTGACAAATCATGGCCATATTTCTATCTGCTTCTGCATCTAGGAAAGATCATTTTTTAAAGTGTTTTGATTAGAAGCACCAGGGTGGCTCATTCAGTTAAGCAACTGACTCATGATTTCAGCTCAAGTCATGATCTCATGGTCATGAGATCGATCCCCACCTTGGGATTTGCTCTGGGCAAGGAGCCTGCTTAAAATTCTCTCTCCCTCTCCCTCTGCCCCTCCCCTGCTTGCTCAGTCACGCTCCCCCCTCAAACACAAACAAACAAACAAACAAACAAACAGTTTTTATTTGTGTTCAGATTTGCAAAGAAATCCAAGGTCTATAGTTTTGGCATTTGAGAGAAAATTAATTATAAAACCTCATAGATTAGAATTTTACAACACAGAATCTCAGAAATCAGATGATAGATATACTTATGGCAATTGTCAACAGAACTTCATTTTCAATAAATAAAACTTATCATCAAGTACAGTTGAGGACAAACCATAAAGTTACTTTACAAAAAGGGTTAATTCTACTTACTAGTTTTAACTATTATATATATATATATATATATATATATATATATATATATATATATTATATCATTTACTATAACATATATATGTGTGTGTGTGTGTGTGTGTGTGTGTGTATATATATATATATATACCATTTTGGAAATAAGCTATCTACCTAAGATAACCACCATGAAGGCAAATAAATAAATAAAATAAAATAAAATTCAGTAATGAATCAAATGTAAAACAAATGAGTTTTCAATGTTAGATTGACAGAATAACCTTAAAAGAGCCTTAAAGGACAACACAATGCAATTTCGTTTATTTCAAGAAACAATTTTTAAAGTTGCAAATTATAAAAATGTGAAAATACATCTGTAATAATTTTAAATTATTAAAGATTATTATGTTTTCATGTTTATGATAAAATTTAAAAATATATACTGACTAATTCCCTGTCCCCTCCAAGTCTATTTTATATGTTTATACTTTCTAATTTTATGACTTAAGTAAATATATTTATGTGTCACCTTTCACAAAGTTAAAACATATAAAAGAAATAAAATTATAGATTAAATTTCTGTAGTTGTAGAACACACATTTCTTTCCTGAAATGAATAAACTTATATATTTTAAGCTTTAGCTTCTATTTTCCTCCTCTTAAATTTGGTAACTTAGTCTTTGAAGAAAGTAAACTACAATGTTATAGATTTGAAAGCTGGCATCACAAAAAAGATACAAGCTAATGGGTTCTTTTTAGTGAGACTTTGGTTGAAATGCATGACAAGTATAAACCATATAAGAAAATAATCTGTAGTCAAACTCAGATAAACTTATCTGCCCCTATTCTGACTCAGAAAAATCTGTGGAGTGGGCTGTAGGAAATAAATTTACCAAAATATTTTAATTGGAAAGAATGGAAAGAAAATTTCATGACAGTTCTCAGCATTTAGATTACATTTAATCCTCTTAGAACTTCTAGAAAAGAACCAGGATTCCTAGAAGAAATGCTTGATTATAGAAATTCTTTGTGTAGAAAGTCTATGGATAAAAAAATATATATCTTTTTTGTGTGCCGAAAAATAAAACAATAATGAAAGACTGATGGAGACGTATCAAAAGGATACAGGAGCCAGACTGAGCAAGCAGCCACTGGTCAAATCAGGGAAATTTTAAGAATCAAATAGGCTGCAGGGAAAAGATTCAACCTGCACAGGACTGGAGGAGGGGGAAATGTTTTGAATGTGCCACTCTCAAAAAGCAGTCTACTGCTGCCTTTGTCTGGACTTAACTCTGTGTTCTTGAATAAGTCATTCTGAGGTAAATTCCTTCGTTTCTAAATGAAATATTTCTCTAAACTGACATCCAGTTTCAAAAATCTATAAATAGAAACAACTGGTAGAATAGAGGAGTGAGGAGTGTACTAGAAGCTAAGAAACACTTTCACTAGACAAAATTATGAAGAGCCATAATTTAAAGTCTCTGAAAATTGTCCTAAGGCCATATGGCAAATGTAGAAACATCCATTCAAATAAATTGTCTATATCTTTTTTTTTTTATATGAAGTTTATTGACAAATTGGTTTCCATACAACACCCAGTGCTCATCCCAAAAGGTGCCCTCCTCAACACCCACCACCCACCTGCCCCTCCCTCCCACCCCCCATCAACCCCCAGTTTGTTCTCAGTTTTTAACAGTCTCTTATGCTTTGGCTCTCTCCCACTCTAACGTCCTTTTTTTTTTTTTTTTTTTTTCCTTCCCCTCCCCCATGGGTTCCTGTTAAGTTTCTCAGGATCCACATAAGAGTGAAACCATATGGTATCTGTCTTTCTCTGTATGGCTTATTTCACTTAGCATCACACTCTCCAGTTCCATCCACGTTGCTACAAAAGGCCATATTTCATTTTTTCTCATTGCCACGTAGTATTCCATTGTGTATATAAACCACAATTTCTTTATCCATTCATCAGTTGATGGACATTTAGGCTCTTTCCATAAATTGTCTAAATCTTAGCAAGAATCACATGTCTGTGGTATCTAGTCACAGCCCACTTCCCCTACCCTTCTGTCTCCTGCCCATCCCAAGCTACATCTTAAAGAAACTATTCCAAGAGTTTTAATACAGGAAGCTGCAGCCAAGAATGTGAATTCTCTCTTTCCTCATGTCCCACTCTGGGGTTTGTTTTCAAACTGGGAATTAGGGGATGAGGAGAGGGGAACAGGTAACCTTTAAGAATAGCTCATCCTACCCCAGTCCCATGTCCCAAGAAATTCTATTCTAAGAAGAGGCAGCTGAAAGGAACAGGGTACCCTTACTCTAACCACTCCCCACTCATTGGACAGGAGTTATCAGCAGGATGTAGAGAAGAACTGAAAACATTCCTAAACCACAAAGAGATGAATCAACAAAAGGCAGAAATCTCAGTGGCACTAGACACTTAAACACAACTTCTGACCAACAACTGGCTGAACAATAATGTTATGGACTGAATGTTTGTATCCCTCCAAAATTCTTATGTTGAAACTCCAACCTCCAAAATGACTATATTTGAAGATAGTGTCTTTATGGAGGTGATTAAAATTAAATAAGTCATAATGGTAGGCCCCTGGTCCAATAGTATTTTTATCCTTATAAAAAGAGACACAAGAGAGTATACTTCCCCCTTCTTCCCCCTTCCTTCCCTTCTTTCTTCCCTCCTGCCTTCCTTCCTTCCCTCCTACTTTCGTTCCTTCCTCCCTCCCTCCCTCTCTCTCTCCCTCCCTCTCCCTCTGCCATGTGAGGACATAGTAAGAAGTTGGCCATATGCAAATCAGAAAGAGAGCTCCCACCAGAAAGTGATCATATAGAGCCCTGATCTGGGACTACTAGCCCCAAAACTGTGAGAAAATAAATTTCTATTATTTAAGTCACTCAGTCTATGGCAGGTTTTTATTGCAGACTGAGCAGACTAATACATAGAGGCAAATCCTAAGAAATCAGGTTTAAAATTACATTAATTCCTGGCAGCTTGGAAGACTGTATGCATGGTCAAGGTCTTGCCTTCTCAGGAGCCATTACAGAGGAAAAATCCTACACTGCAGAGGAAAAAGTACATAGACTTGGCTGAAGATGTGGCAAAAACATACACTCTTTTAACTATGATTGTAGACTCCAAGCTGTAAACACTTCCAATAGTAAAGATTAACAATCTAACTGGCTAAGATGACTTAACTCAATCTTTGAGAAATAAATGGCTTATGTGGATTTCAGGGGCAGCCCCTAGGTAGCCAAGCATAACCTTTGAGTAATAAGGGGCCTATGCTAATTCAAAGGCAACCCTTAGGTATCCAGGCTAAAAGATAAAAATAAAAGAAAAAAAATAGAAGCAGGGATATCAAAGGTTACATGGTCATACTCAAGGGGGAAATCAACTTCAAAGAATCACTTCAACCAAGTCTCTTAGCAAATAAATAAATGACGAGTCCAAAAAACAACATGACTCATGAGTAGAAGACTCAGAATCCTATGTTGCTAAAACATGTTTTCTAAAATATCCCATTCTCAAGAAGAATATTCTAAGACATGCAAAAACCAGAAAATTATGACCATACACAGAACAAAAAAAGGCAGACAACAGAAACTGATTTTGAAGTGGCTTAGATGTTGCAGTTAGCATACACAGGCTTCAAAGCAGCTATTATAAATATATTCAAAGGAGTAAAAGAGACCATGTCTGAAGAACTAAAAGAAGGTATGTAGCAATATCTCATGAAATAGAAAATATCAAAAAAGAGATAGAATTATTTTAAAAAGAACCAAATGGAAAAATTTTAGTTGTAAAGTACAATAACCAAAATGAAATATTCACTAGATGGCTTGAGTTAGCAAAGAGGGAATCAGCAAAATTGAAGATTGATTAAAAGAGAGAAGGTAATCTGAGAAAATGGAGAGCAAAAATAATGAAGAAAAATGAACAGAGCCACAGAAAAATGTGAGGTACCAATAAGCACATAACACACATAATGGGAGAACCACAGATGAAAGAGAGAAAGGGGCAAGAATTATGATAGTAAAAATGTGAAGTATATTTTGATAAGATGAAATACATAGAACTATCATTATCTCTAGATAATAGAAAAATTATTAAAATTATTAAAACAATTAAAATTTTACACTAAAAATTATCTATCAAATTGAACAGAAATTGGGTAAGGAAGAATAGAGAAACAAAAATGATGTGAGACAAAGAGAAAAAGTAACATGGCAGGTATAAATGCAATCATACCAATAATAATGTTAAATGTAAATGGATTAAATATTCTAATGAAATATGGAGTTTAGACTGGATAAGGAAAAACAAGACCCTATATACACACACACACACACACACACATATATATATATATATATATATATATATATATATATATCAAACATTAGATTTAAATGAGCAAATACGCTGAAAACAAAGGATGAAAAAAAAAGAGATCATGAAAAAGCAACTTTAAAAGGGCTGGAGTAGCCATACTAATACCGGGAAAAAAGACTTTAAGTAAGAAATGTTTCATATATAAAGAGGGCTATTTCACAATGATAAAAACTTCAATACATCAAGAACAAACACAGCACTGGTACCAGAGTCCCAAAACACAAAATCTGACAGAAATGAAGGGTAAAATAGCCAATTCAAAAATAATAATTAGAAACATCTAAACCCTGTTTTCAATATTGGATTAATAAGTAGGCAGAAGATCAACAAGGACACAGAAAACTTAAGCAACCCTATACCACCTAGACCAACTGTTCTCTCTATAGTGCATTCTCCACAATAATGGCAGAATACACATTCTTCTTAAGTTTAGCTT
This sequence comes from Lynx rufus, assembly GCF_022079265.1. Taxonomy (NCBI): domain Eukaryota; kingdom Metazoa; phylum Chordata; class Mammalia; order Carnivora; family Felidae; genus Lynx; species Lynx rufus. Next base: position 46,816,084 of record NW_025814834.1, read on the forward strand.
ATGGAACATTCTCCTGGATAGATAAAACAAGCCTCAATAAACTTAAAGTGACCAAAATAATACAAAATATGTTTCCCAACCAAAAGAGAATGACATTAGAAATCAAAACCAAAAAGTTTGGGAAGTTCACAAATATAGGAAAATTAAACAACACACTCCTCAAATAACCAATACGTAAAGAAAAAATCACAAGGAAAATTAGAAATAAGATGAATAAAAATGCAAACACTATATACCAAAGTTCATGGAATAAATCTAAAATGGGCACAAAGGAAAATTTATAACTATAAATATTCATACTAAAAAAATCACTTCAAATCAATAATGAATCTTTGCATCTTAAGACACTAGGAAAAAAATAAAGAAAAAACTAAATTTAAAGCAAGTAGAAGAAAGGGAATAACAAAGATTAGAGTAGAAATGAACAAAATACAGGCAAACCTCATGTTATTGTACTTTGTTCTGTGTTTTGCAAATGTTGCATTTTTTACAAATTGAAGGTCTGTGACAACCCTCCATCCAGCAAGTCTATCAGCATCATTTTTCCAATAGCATTTGCTCACATCATTGTCTCTTTGTCAAATTTTAGTAATTCTTTCAATATTTCAAATTATTTAATTATTATTATATTTGTTATGGTGATCTGTGATCAGCGATCATTGATGTTACTATTATAAATGTTTGGGACTCCACCAACCAGGCCCATAGAAGATGGTGAAATTTAATTGATAAACGTCGTATGTGTCCATGGAGAGGGCTTCCCTATTTCCTGAGACACAACAATATCGACATTAAAACAAATAATTACCCTACAATGGCCTCTAAGTGTTCAAACAAAATAAAGTTGCACATCTCTCACTTAAATCAAAAGCTAAAACTGATTGAGCTTAGTAAGGAAATCATGTTGAAAGTAGAGATAGGCCAAACGCTAGGCCTCTTCTATCAATCAGTTTGCCAAGTTGCAAATTTAAAGGAAAAGTTCTTGAAGGAAATTGAAAGTGTTACTTTAGTGAACACACAAATGATAAAAAAGCAACATCCCCTATTGGGTGATATGGAGAAAGCCTCGTTGTCTGGATAGCTCAAACCAACCAAAACATTCCTTTAAACCAAAGCCTAATCCAGAGCAAGGCTCTAACTCTCTTCAATTCTATGAAAGCTGAAAAAGGTGAGAAACCTTCAGAAGAAAAGTTGGAAGCTAGCAGAGGTTGGTTCATGAGATTTAAGGGAAGGAGCCATCTCCATGACATGAAAGTGCAAGATGAAGCAGCTAGTGCTGAAGCTACAACAATTATCCAGAAGACCTAGCAAAAGATAATTAATGAAGGGGGTACATTAAACAATAGATTTTCAATGTAGATGAAATAGCCTTCTATATGAAGACATCATGTAAGACATTCACAGCTAGAGAGAAGTCAATGTCTAACTTCAAAGTTTCAATATATAGCCTGACTCTTTTGTTATGCGATAATATAGCCAGTGATTTTAAGTTGAAGCCAATATTCATTTACAATTCTGAATATCCTAGGGCTCTTAAGAATTATGCTAAATCTACTCTACCTGTGCTCTTTAAATGGAGCAATGAAGTCTGGAAGACAAACATTTGTTTACAACATAGTTTACTGAATATCTTTCTATTGAAATATAGTTGACAGTCTTAGTTGCAAATGTACAATAAATATTTTAAACCTACTAATGGGATCTACTGTTCAGAAGAAAAGGGGTTTCATTCAAAATACTATTCCTGATTGACAATGCACCTGGTCACACAAGAGTTCTGATGGAGATATATGACACTAATCTCATTGTCATGCCTACTAACACAATATACATCTTGTAGCCCATAGGTCAAGAAGAAATGTAAACTTTCAAGTGTCATTATTTTTTTCTCCTCAGAGACCTACTTTTTATTAAGATCTAAACACATGAAAACATTGGCCCAAGCTCAACCCATCTTAACATATATCACTCTGTAGAGTGAAAAGCACCCTATGTACACAGCCAAAAGCTGCATTGACTGTGTCCCTGAAGCCTGGATCTGGCCCTCCTCAGGCCCTTACTCCCTCAAGGTATCTAAAAAGAACAAGCGAGAGAAGTAGTGCCCAGCATCAGCACAAATAAGGGAATAAACAGGCATTAGAGGTCAAGTCTTGTCATTTAAGAAATACATTTCATAAAGCTAAAGAAGCTGCCACAGAAAGTGATTCTTCTGATAGATCTGGACAAGGTAAATTGAAAATATTCTGGAAAGGATTCACCATCCTAAATGTTTTCAAGGAGATATATGCTTCATGGGAAGAAGCCAAAATATCAACATTAACAGGAGTTTGGAAGAAGTTGATTCTAACCTCATGGATGACTTTGATGGGTTCAAGACTTCAGTGGAGACAGTAACTGCAGATGTGATAGAAATAGCAAGGAAACTAGAATCAGAAGTACAACGTGAAGATGTGACTGAATTGCTGCATTCTCATGATAAAATTTTTAATAGATAAGGAGTTGCTACTTATGGATGAACAAAGAAAGTGGTTTCTTGAGATGGAAACTACTGCTGGTGAAGATATTAGGAAGATTGTTGAAATGACCACAAGGAATTAGAATATTATATAGATTCAGTTGATAAAGCAGCAGCAGGGTTTGAGAAGATTGACTCCAAATTTGAAAGAAGTTCTACTGTGGACAAAATGCTATCAAACAGCATTACATGCCACTGAGAAATTGTTCATGAGAGGAAGAATTAATTGATGTAGCAAACCTCTTTATTGTCTTACATTAAGAAATTGCCACAGCCAACCCAACCATTAGCAAACACAACTCTGATCAGTCAGAAGTCATCAACATCAAGGTAAGACACTCCATCAGCAAAAAGATTATGACTTGCTGAAAACTCAGATGATGGTTAGCATTTTTTAGCAATAAACTATTTTGTAATAAAGGCACATTGTTTTTTAGACATAAGGCTATTACATACTTAATAAACTATAGTATAGTGTAAACATAATGTATATATGCACTGAGAAATCAAAAAATTCATTTGACTTACATCTGCTTTATTGCAATGCTCCGGAACCAAACCCACAATGTCTCCAACATAAACCTGTAGAAACAGAAATACAGTGAAGAATGTCAACAAGACAAAAAAACTGGTTCTCTGATAAGATCAACAAAGTAGAGAAAATTATAGGTAAAAACAGACAAGTTAATTAGAGTCTCAAATTACCAATCCTTTAAAAACTTCCAAATTAAAAAAAAAAAAAAAAGAGAGAGGACACTTCCCAGCTTATTTTATGAAGCCAGTATTATTGTGACGCCAAGGTTAGGTAAATACATCACAAGAAAAGAAAACTACAAATTAATATCCCTTTTTAATATATATGTAATAATCCTCAATAAAATACTAGAAAATTGAAGCCAGCAAGATATATAAAAGATCATACATTATGATTATGTTGGTGTTACTCAAGAAGGCAAGTTTAGTTTAACATATGGAAATCAATGTAATAATCATCTTAGTGGAATAAAAGACAATCTTCATGTGACCATCTTAATAAGAACAGAAAATTAGCATTTCACAAACCAATGTCCTTTCCTAATAAAACATTATACAAAGTAGGAATAAAAGTAAATTTTCTCAACATGGGAGAGGATATCTATATAAAACCCACAGCTAACATCATACTTAATAGCAAAAGGCTTAATGTTTTATCCTCACGATTAGAAACAAAATAAGAATGTTCTCTCTTTCCACTTTTATTCAGCATTGTTCTGGAAATTCTAGCTAGGACAATTAGGCAAGCAAAAGAAATAAAAGGTAGCTTTATTGGAAAGGAAGTAAAACTATATTTGAAGATGATATTGTTTTATTTATAGAAAATCCTAAGTAATTTATTTAAAAGACTATTAAAACTAATACGTGAGTTTGGCAAAGTTTAAGGACCCAAGGTCAATATACAAAACTCAGTTGTGTTTCTACACATTAACAATGAAATTAAGTTAATAATCAGTATCATAAAAAGAATAAAATCATTAGGCCTAAACTTAACAAAGCAAATACAATTACTGAACACTGAAAACTGCATAATATTGATGAAAGAATTAAAGAAGATCTAAGAAAAGAGAAGTCAATGGATATTCATGAATTGGAAGACAATATTAAGATGACAATACTCCCCAAACTTATCTATATTCAACATGCTTCCTATCAAAATATGTTTGCCCTTTTACAAAAATTGACAAGCTGATCTTAAAATTCATGTGGAAATTGAAGAGAATAATAGGCTAATGCATCTTGAAAAAAAGAACCCAAGTTAAAGGATTCACACTCAATGCATTTCACATTTTGGTACAAACGTGCAGTAATCAAGACAGTACTAACATGAAGATAGAGATAGGTCGATGGAATAGAACTGAGAGTGCAGAAATAACCTCTTAAATTTATGGTCAATTTATGACATTAAAATCATTATGATTTTATACTAATAGTAACATATATCACCTCAGATATGAGAGTATGGTTCACTCTACTGTATCAGAAGTAGTTTAAAATAAAAATAATCTAAGTTTTGTTATAAGAAGTTTAATTTTAAGTTCATAAAAGAAAATAAATCTAGAGGATATACAAGAAAGTAAATAATAAAAAGAAAAATTTAAGAACTACAAAATAGAAAATTGATATAGATAAGTGTTTGTTCTTAGAAAAGATTAATAAAATTGAAATATGCTAAGCGTAACAGATGAGGCAAATTATATTCTACCCAGATATTAAAAGGAAGATATCATTACAGATACCCTAGCTATTAAAAAGGAAACAGGAAGATATTATAAACATCTCTATTCCAATAAATTTTTATAATTTCAATAAACAAATTTACCAAACGGTAACAGGAAGAAATATAAATGATAAACTTTGAGTCCTCCATGCAGTACCATTCCATGAGGAGATCAACAAGCAACGTGGTGGAAGGTTTGTTTCCTCTCTGAAAAGGATAACGATGGGATATATGCTAGCTATAAGTTTCCCTTTCTAATCAGCAGTGTCTCAGCACCACTATTCAAGGGTTCACACAGGATACAAACTACCAGTGTGGGATCCCACATAACATCACCTTGGGCCAAGGGATCCACTCTAGGGCAAGGAATGTAATAACAAGCACATAATTATGGTATTCACTGGTTCTAATACATACAAAACCACCTGGACACTGCTGACCTTATAGTAGTGGAACAGTCTCTTGAAAGTCATCTATGCATCTGTTTGTGACACCATGAGAAGATGGTACATTATCCTTCTGTGTTGGTACATACTTTAAACAAATATTCATTATATAGGTCTGTTTCCTAATATGCAAACTACCTGTTATAGAAAAAAAGGAGTAGAAATATGAGTGATCCTCCTCTCAAACACTCCTGTTAATGTACTTGAAGACTTTGTGTTTCCTTTCCCTATCACATTAGGTTCTGTGCTTCTAGACTATCTGGTTGACTGAGCAGTTCCATCAGAGGACTCAAAAATGGTCCCTCTAAATTTAAAGCTATAATGGCCTCCTCTTTTACCTTGGGCTCCTTGAAATTGTTAATTAGAAGGCAAAGAAAAGAGTTAACATGCTGGCAAAGTTTACTGACTCTTATCATCAGAAGAGGTAGGTCTGCTACCATACAATGAGTGCAAAAAGAAAAACACTGATTAACTAAGTGATAAACCAGGATAACATTTTATATTCTATTTTAGAGTTTTGATTTATTTATTTTAATGTTTATTTATTTTGAAAAAGCGAGAGAGAGGGCACATGAGTGGGGGCAGGGCAGAGAGAGAGGGAGAGAGATAATCCCAAGCAGACTCCACAATGTAAGCACAGAGCCGGAGGTGGGCTGATCTCAAGAACCAGGAGAGCATGACCTGAGCCAAAATCAAGAGTCGGAGACTTAACTGAATAAGCCACCCAGGCATCCCCAGTTTTATCTTTCAATCGACAGGGACAACAAAAATGGCTCTATACAAGTATGATAATTGGGGATTTAATTACCTCAGGTATGAATGTCTTGTTCTCTCCATCAGACACAGCACTCAAACAAACAAATTTTCCCTGAAGGAATGGAAATCTAGAGTTTGTGGCAGAGACAGAATGAAGATCAGTAACAGCCTAATTTAAAATCAGAGGTATTGTTTCTTCTTAAAATATTCATCTTGAAATTTTCCCCAGATGTGTCTGAAGAATCCTAGAGAAACTGTGCCCAGATGGAATGAACTAACATGAGAAGAAAGATGACTTGAGCAACGTAAGCAGTAGACTATGGTAGATGTTGTTGGCACCCTACCTACACAACCCCTTTATTACCAGTGCAACCATCTCCTAACTGTTGGCGATACAGGCATCTGACAGCTCATAACTTTACTCTTTTCTGAAAATGACTCTTGTCCAAGGAAAATCACTTTACCAGGGAAGGCATGAAAACGTACGTCTTTTACTTAAGAAGTGGCCTACAGACAATGACTTAATTGATACGGAGTACAAAAAGTCATCCTTTTGTGCCAAGTTTGGTCAATTCTATGATTCAGAGCTTCTCATTTGTTCAATGTAAGAGTAGAATAAACTGAAATACATCTTTGATTAGCTCCTTGCCCCAGTTCTATACTGCTTTCCTTCATTTCCTTAACAGGATTCTCCTAAGAGAATTTCTTCAATAAATCACTTATACCAGAATACCATATCAGGTTCTGCTTCAAAAGAAATTGGACTAATACCAACCACTCTAAAGACTGAGTCTCTAAGACTTAGCAAAACAAAGAAACTGTAAATATTTTATATAATAAAGAAATATTTTAAACAAATGAATACAAAGTAGTTAAAAATACAGTGATACAAAAAGGTATATCAGATAAGTATGAGCCAAAAAAAAGATGTTTCTGTAATAATATTAAACTCTAACAAAAGACCAGTAGACATAAATGGATAAACAAACAATGGTATATCTATACAGTGTTCACTGGGCAATAAAATATTAATCAAGTTGAAATGTGTATGAACAAAGAATCAGGATAAGAACAACTGATTCTATGCTTATTTGTCAAATGACCTTGGCACTAATTCTTTTATTTTACAGACTTTATTTTTTCCATTTCCACAGTGTAAATTTGGGGATTTCCACATATCTCTAAGCACATACTAAAAGCAAAGAGTGGAATCTATTCATTCTCAGTGATTCATGAATATGTTAAGACAACTGTTTCATTCTAGAGTACAATGTGAAATTTGCACAACCCTTTTTCTTACTAATTGTGTCAGCGGGGACTAATTATTTAATTTTTTTAAGCCTTACTTTAGGATAAAAATTCCTAAATTTCAAGGCTTAATTAAAAATCACACATATAGGGGCGCCTGGGTGGCGCAGTCGGTTAAGCGTCCGACTTCAGCCAGGTCACGATCTCGAGGTCTGTGAGTTCGAGCCCCGCGTCGGGCTCTGGGCTGATGGCTCGGAGCCTGGAGCCTGTTTCCGATTCTGTGTCTCCCTCTCTCTCTGCCCCTCCCCCGTTCATGCTCTGTCTCTCTCTGTCCCAAAAATAAATAAACGTTGAAAAAAGATTAAAAAAAAAATCACACATATAATCTCTCAAACGCATAGATTACAATCTTTCAACAACTGATAATTCCTCATCCACTTTTTTCTTTTCTCCCTCTTTCAAAGTAAAAAAAAAAAAAATTTCATATCATACGATTTCTTTTTCCTCTCTCAGACAAATTAAGTGTGAACTTCTGTAGGTGGAACTTGGATATCATTTTTTTACATGAAATTGCTTAAGTATAATTAATATTGTTACACTCCTGAAACTAATATTACAATATATGTTAACTGAAATTTAAATAAAAATTTGTAACAAAACCAAACACAATTTTACATTAGTTTCAGGTGTACAACTTATTGATTCAACAATTCTCTACATTACTCATTGCTCACCAAGATAACTGTAGTCATCATCTGTCACCATATAACATTATTACATTATTATTGAATACATTCCCTATTATTTGATTTTCAATTCTAAGATTTTAATTTTCTAATAGAGCAATAAAAAGAATAAAATAATGAAATTTAATATCAAAAAGAATTTCAGTATTTAAAAATGCCTTCAGTATTATTATTATTATTACTACTTTAGATGCCCACTGAAATATGAAGAGGCAGAATTATACGTACAGATGAAACAGAACAAGTTCTACAGGTTAAACAAGATAGAAGATATGCCAAAGAGAATGTTTAAATTTTGTTGTAATATTTTCAGAAAGATAAAATAAATTCTTTTCATATGTCAGCAGGAACACAAAGGGGTATCTCTAGTTTGCTCATACTATCATTTTGTTTCCTCCAAACTCATTAGAGAAAGTTAGAAAGGGAATATTATTTCATATTCCAAATAAGATGGAATTATGTAAGCTAATGGAAAAGAATTCCTCATGTTGTAAAAAATGCATGATCACATCCTGGAAAAATCCTCTTAGGAGACAACATTTCTCACTGCCCCTGTCCCTTGTCAAAAATAGCAAGAATAGCAAATACCAGCCCTCCAGGTAATTATAATAATAAACAGTACCAGAATTTTGATCAAGTGCTTAATTCTTACCTTAAGGAATAACTTAAGCCCCTAAAATACCAAGTTTCTATGTAGAAAATAACTAATGGCTACTAAGACACAGTTCTCATGTGTGGTTTTTATGCTAAGATAATCAAACTTACTTTTCTAGACTTTTTGAAATTGTAGGCAAACCAAAACTTTTAAAAAGTAGTCACGAAAAAAATATGTTCTCTTATTTGGAAGTAAATGAAAATGCTGCTTACCTCATAATACCATTTTGTCAACTGCTCTGACAAAACATTTATAATCTGCACTTCAAAGCAGCCATAGCTTTTAAGAAGCAAGGTTATATTACCAGCTCTAGTTATGCATGTTCTTATAGCAACATTACTGAATTTGCCTCCCTTCAGGAAGCAATTTACTGTTATTATTAACTCTCATAAAAGAACAAAGAAAAACCATGCATTCATACCATGGCAGTATAGAAAGGGGATAGGTTTTAATAATAAAAACCTGAGCTTGAATCATGGCTCTGCCACTTATAATATGAGTGATCTTAGGGCAATTTAATTAACCTTTTAAAATATGTTTTTCCATGTGTGAAATGTAAATAAATGTATAGCATTATTGAGAAAAGAAAAGAGTAAACATCTATCACTCTTTTGCAAATAGTCTACACTGAATAGCTGTTATTCTTTTTTTTCCTGTTCTACACTATACTCAAAATATGGCACCTTGTTGGAAAGAAATAGAATTATTGCTATATTATGCATCATATTTAGAAAGTAAATTGTTTAGAAATACATGAGATGGTATAAGAAAAATTCCCTTCCAATTATCATTCATTAGCTAAAATCCTTCTTCCAAGCTCTATACTTAGGTATCTAATTAACTTTTTCAATCCTCCAGTTGACTGTTCTAAGATATTTCACACTTAATCCAACTATGCTGAACTGTTGATTTGTTCCTGTCCCCATGCTTCTTTATAAGAGCTTTTATTCTACAGACTTTTCCAAATTAGTAAATGGCCTCATCAACCACCCATACAAGTCAGCGCCGGGGTACTTCTGACACCTCCTTTTCTTCCCCCAGCATCTAATCTGTCCAACCTAAGCCATTTATTTCACAAAAATATATATCATCCATTTCTGTTCAGTTTTGGTGCAGATCACTGTCATTTTTCATCTGGAGTACTGCAATAATCTCCTGACTAGTCTCGTCTCTAATTATCTTGTCACTTTCCACTTCATTTTCCACAAAGCAGCCAAGATGATAATTTTAAAACACAAATTGTTTTGTTACTCTTGCCTACAACTGTCCAATGCCTTCCATATCCACTTAAAAATTGTATTTTATACATATATATATATATATATATATATATATATATATATGGCATTCTATGTTCTGACCTCTACCTGACTCCCCAAACTCTTCTCATGATATGTCTTCTCCCTACTGATTGTTTCATCCTTAAGGGTCTCTCAGGTACTTAAACATGCTGTGTGCTCTCTCACCAAGTGCAATTTCTTTTACCTGAGAATCTTTAGCATTCCAATTTTCATGTAATTGGCTTCTGCTCATCTTTTAAGTCTCACATTAAATTTCTTCTGAAAAGCCTTTCTGGCAACCCAAACTAATACCACATCGCCTATTACTTCCTCTGAGAACACCTTTCCTTGCTATTACTTTTGCAATACATTATTATATACATTAGGTGGGATTTTATTCCTCCTTACTTTCTCTTCTAGGCAAGGAAGGATGTTTTTGGCATAGCATAGTAAAAAAACCCAAACAATTAATGGCATCATATGGTCACTTATTCAACCAAAGAACACATGATGGGGTAGAAAATGATGGGTGTGGTCAAGAGCAGTGGCTATTTTATACAGATGATTCAGAGAAGAACTTTAAGATGAAGTGACATTTAGCAGAGATACGAATGAAGTAAGGGAGGAAGCCAAGAGGAAGTAGGTTGTAGGCAGGGAAGCACAAGCACAAAGTTCCTGAGATGGGAAGATTTACAGTGTGTTTGAGGAATAGTCAAGGAGGTCAGGGTGATTAAGAAACAGAGAAGGCAGAAAAGAGAGTTAAGTTAGATTTAGATTGTGTAAGGAATCATAGATCACAGCATGGGATGTATATTTTATTCTAGTATCAATATTAAACCATTAGAAGCAATCAATTTTGTGTTTTTTGTAGATTCTCCTGTCTGGATAGTTTAAAGACCAAATATACTCCCCAGTGTGGAAAAGCCACTGTTACCACATGATAGAGTCAAAAGGGAGGCCCAGAATATGAGCACATCTAGGGTGGAGGTGGGAACCCAAAGAGTGAAGCCAAGAGAGTAAAAGACTGAAGGGATGATTGAGAGAGGATAACAAAGGAGGAAACTGGAGTCTAGAAGAGTTTTCAGACACTATCTGTGGTATAAGAGATAACTAGTGAGAACAGTAAGGGAGTATTTTACACTATCCTTCTATCTCATTGGAAGTTCATAATCATCTAAAGTAATATGTCTTTCTATGTGTCCAGACAGTGTACTGTGTCTAGGAAATGCAAGAAAATACAAGGAGTTAAGTTTGAAGGGAATTAATTACCATATTTATTGATCTATGGTGTGATGTCTAACCTTGCATGAATCATAACAAACCATATCACTAAACCAGGAACATGGAACCAAGCCAGCTGAACTACAGATAGAATGGAGTGAAGACTTGAGTAGAACTAGGGGCAGACCTGGAATTAGAAGTACCCTCTTAGGCTGAGTCCAGAATGGTGTAAACAGATATGACTACAGCATTAGGGCCACTAGGGAAATAAAACTATAAAACAATGGACATTTCAGACACTTCCTGCTTCAGCTTTGACATTTAAAAAGCTTATTTGGAAATCGTCACTTCCTTCCTTATAACTGGAAAATATCTGAACCTAAATAATTTTTCTCAGAAACATCAGTGAATTGAGTTCGCAGGTAAAACCACCACCCCAAAATCTGGAGAGACAAGTGAATACAAAGAATCACAGGCTACAGAGACTCAGTTTGCATGGAGCAGAAGCCTCTGGAGCCATATTTTGAAAGAAACACTTAAAGAATAATTTTGATGAATTGCTGGAGGCACAGTGCCCATTAGAGTGAAACCCTATACATTTCTCACTCTCAGAAGAGAAAATCAGTGAAACCAAAAGCTGGTTCTTTGAAACGATCAATAAATTTGATAAACTTCTAGCCATATTAACTAAGAAGCAAGGAGAGAACACACAAATTACTAATATCAGAAATGAAAGAGGGGTCATCACTGATTGCATAACATTAAAGCTAATTAAAAAAATACTGTGAATTCTACAGCCACAAATTTGATAATTTAGATGAATGAAATGGACCCATTCCTTGAAAGACACAAACTACAAACAGCTCGTACAAGGAAAAAGAGATAATCTGCATAAGATTATATCTACAAAAGAAATTATTTCATTATAACCTTCCAAAAAAGAATATGCCAGGCTTAAATTATTTCACTGGTGAATTCTACCAAACACTTAAAGAAGAAATGACATCATTTCTCTAGTCTAGAAAATACAATGAGTCAGATATCTAGATTTCATTATTTATTGAAGTAAAAAACTAGAGAAGTGAATAGATTTAGACAAGAATGAAAGTTTTCTGGGAGAAGTCACTTATACCCACATTTTGATTAATTTTCAGTTTCTCTAAAGTTTTCAAAAAATGCTCTGAGAAAACCAACACTTTTCAATTAATTTGGGCAAAAGAAAAGAAAATGAAGATATGAGGTCATCATATCTCAGAAGCCAGATGGCAGAGAAAGACTGCTGTAAAGTTTAGTGGGAATATGTGAAACTACAGTGATGAAACAACAAGGATAGTTCCAGAGTTAAGCTGGTTCTCAAATAGAGGAAATATATAAGCAGTTATGCTGTTTGCACGAATGTGTTATACAGGAAATAACATAAATGACCACTAAATTGGGGAGTATAAAAGAATAACAGTACAATTGATTGAAACTAATACATCCTCAGAAATAACACTGAAAACCAATATATGATGACGCTGAAAATGTACAGAAGGAACAGGTGTTATAAAATGTCATAAAAATGTTAATATTCAATTTTGTTTAGCAAAACCACTGGCCACTAGAAGCCTATTAAAAAAGGATTCAGACCCCCTACACTAATATTATTATGCATCCAATCCATTGCTGGATAGCTAGAACTTATGAAACTATTTTACGTTGGTTAAAAAAAACAAAACAAAACAAAACAAAACAAAAAACATTCATATGTTTTTCCCTTAAGAGTCCTATTCCTTGCGAAACATGATTTTCTTATAATTAAACACACATTAATATAAACATGGTAGATATGTCACAGTACATAAACATAGGTAGAATTTAAACAAACTTCATTAGGTATCAAATCATTTTTAAACTTCTTTTACTGTAGATAAACTTGCTCAGAGACATTACCTCAATAAGAAAAAGACACTGCATCTTTCTCCAAGGACAAATTAAATTTTTCTCCTAAATATAACTGACTGAATGTGTTTCCAAAATTAAAATTAGAAAAATATCAAACAAGCTATAAGTTATATCTTTGTATCAATATTGGCTGGCTGCATTTCATATTCATGATCATATTATTTTATTGATTTGAATGTATGCATTAGCTTAGACAAAAAAAAAATCTAGACTTATAGTAAAAGAACATGCTCCCTATCTCTTTAATCTGTCTAAAGATTAAAAAAAAACTTGTAGGTATCTGGAAGTTTGAAATTTCATGAACAGGGAGAATAATTTATTGGTCTGGGGCATCATTCAATGTATGGATAATCTGAGAATAACCACATCTCATGCCTGTGTAATCAGAGTCATCTGAAGTCACTGCACAAACTTCCCAGATTTTGCTCCTATTTGTTCATGGAGGATGGCTACACGACTACGAAATCTTCTGAAGCTGCTGTATGAGTTGTCTATTTTCTGCCTACCTCACTGAGTTCACATTCAGTCAATCAGTAAAAGATAGACACATCACCCTTACCACCATACTGGTGCCCAGCATGGCAATGACAATGTACACTCAAGGGCCTCCTACAATTATTTTCTATTGCATTACCCAAGGTTTCATCTGTAATTACCTCATGTTGGTGTTTCTTGTTGATTTTCTGTCTCTCACTCAATAATATAAGATTAATGATAAATTTTCTCTCTGGTTCATGTATATATCCCTATATCCTAGTACAATGATGGGTGTTCAATAAATAGAACAGTAGCAGTAGTAAAGCTTCAAGGGTTCTCAATTGCCCGAAAGACAAGATGCAAATTCTTTAATGTCAAATAAAGCTTTTTATGAGCAGACTGTGACCCACTCCTTTGCCCCACTCAGGTTATAGCCCTTTTTTTCAAAAGGTCATTAAGGCAAACTAAACATTGCTTCCAGAGCATCTGCACCTCTGTTACCTTCAGATTATTGACTAGGATTAGCTCCACTGGGATATTCTTCCTATCATCATTTCAGAAGATGTTTGATTTTTTTTTTTTTTTTTTTTTTTTTTTTTTGCTTTGTGAGAAAGAGAGAATGCAAGTGGAGGAGAGGGGCAAAGGGAGAATGAAACAGAGAATCTTAAGAAGACTGTCCAGCAAGCATGGAGCCCAACTCAGGGCTCCATCTCAGGACTCTCAGGACAGTGAGATCACGACCTGAGCTGAAATCAAGAGTCTGACCCTTAATCGACAAAACTGCTCAGGTGTCCCCAGAAGATATTTTATGTATCATTCAAAGTTCAGACCCAAAGTCTATTTTTTTGAAGACTCTTTGCACCCCTCAAACAGGATTTATTCCTCTTCATTATCTCCTGACATATTTTATTTATCTTTCATATGGGCAATAAGCATATATACAATACTTTTGCATATTTTTGCTCTCTTTACCACGCAGTGAGTATGTGAGGGCAGAAACCATGTATTCTCACCTGCCTACATTTAGAATCTAATACAGTAATTAATATATCATACTTTGTTGAATGAAAACTTTAATTTTACTAAGCAGCTTATTTTCCCTCCTAAAATAGATACAATTACTGATACCATTAAAATTTCTCAAAGTTCCCAAATTCACAGAACATAATGAAAGGGAATATTTGATGTATCTTAATTATCAATAACACACATAGCTTTTATGGTAGGTTTTGGTATTTGTGGGCAGCAGGCTTGTAAAAGCAGCAATGGCCAAGGACAGTAATGTTTTATTTATCACATACCAGCTGGGAAACTGCGTATCAACCATTAGAACATACTGTTTGAGTTTTGGGTAACGGTTATAACCACTTGAGAAATCATCATGCAACTGCACTAAGAGAATTGAGTTGAAAGCAAGCAGGTATTTCAAAATCCTCAGTTTTAGTTTCATAGGTGAATAACACAGGTTTTTGAAGTGGTATTTCAATTTCTTCGGCTTTTTCATTATAGTTAAATTTGCTAAGAAAGTAGATCTTACCACGCACACACAAAAAGGTAATTATGTGAGGTGTTAACTAACCCTATTGTTGTAATCATTTCATGATATATGTATCAAATCATCATGTTGTATATCTTAAATATATGCAATGTTAAATGCCAGTATATCTCAATAAAACTGGAAAAAAGGCATAATGACATTTAAAAAATTAGGGAGAACAGTGTAAATTATTTTGGGGTGTGCATAGGAAACACTGAAGCTCCCTTGTTCCTACCTATTTCTTTTCACTGGAGTAAAAACTAAATTGAATTAGCAGAATTCTTTCTATGAATATTTTTAGTTCTTTGAAGAGATTGTTTTTATGTTCTCAAAAGGCTCATCAAATAAAGACAACTTTTATCAGTAAGCTCATGTTGACCATTTTTGCTAAGTGACCGACAAAGTCCTCTGGTCATATACTAGTTAATTATGAAACCGTTACTGGAATACGTAATTCAATCTCCACAGGAAAAGGAATCAAAATGTTCTACTCCTTCATAAATGCCAGATCCACTCCAAACCACCATTTGGTTGAGGTAATATATTTGGGGTGAAAAAATTAATTTGTAAAAACTTAATTTCCAGATAATATATTAATTATTATTGTTATTTATGTACACCCTTTAAAGTAATTTTTTAACAAATAAATTCCTGTGGCACCTGTGTGTCTCAGTAGGTCAAGCATCCAACTCTTGGTTTTAGCTTGGTCATGATCTCACAGTTTTGAGAGTTTGAGCCCCACATTGGTGTGGAGCCTGCTTGGGATTCTCTTTCTCCCTCTCTCTTTCTCTCTCTCCCTCTCTCTTTCTCTCTCTCTCTGCCTCTCCCCTACTTGCACTGTCTCTTCTCTCTCAAATAAACTTAATTTTTTTAAAAAAAGCAAATTCCTTTTTAGGATTACTAATATAATATTTAATTATTAAATTGTCCATTTGGGTTGAATTGTTTCCTCCAAAAAAGATATCCTAAAGTCCTAACTCCAGGTACCTGTGAATGTGATCCTATTTGGAAACAATTTCTTTGTAGAAATAGTCAGGTAAGATGAGGTCATACTGGATTAGGGTGGGCCCTAAATCCAGTGTCTTTTATCCTTATAAAGAGATATTCAGTGACACAGAGAAACACCAGAAGAATGCCATGTGACAATGGACCCAGAGAGCAGAGGGATGCACCTATACACTAAGGAAAAGCAAGTGTTGCTGGCAACCACCCAAAGCTAGGAAAAGGCAAGGGAGGATTCTTCCTTCCAGTCTTCAGAGGAAGCATGATGCTGCCAAAACCTTAATTTTAGACTTTTAGCCTCTAGGACCATGAGAGAATGAATTTTGCTTTTGTAAACAACCCATTTTGTGGTAATTAGTTAGAGTAGCCCGAGAAACTAATACAGTGCTGTGATACAACATATATACTATTAATATATTGGTCTGTCTTTTCAATTTCTTTAAAAATGTATATAATTAACTTTAATAATAACTAAGTTATTTGGGCTAAGCTCTCTTTATCAGTACCTCCTTGAAGGCCAAATTCTGCTGTCTGTTTTATTATGTTTGTTATAATGATTAATATAGTCACAGAAATTCTCATATATATATATATACCTCATATCAATTACTTAGGATAATTACTAAGTCAAAGAAACTGCACAGTATTATACGATTGTATATATGTTGTCAAACTGCCTGTGGTAGTATAAAATGGGTCCATTTCCATACCATGTGCCACACTGGAAATGATTAATCTTCTGCATCTCCACCAAACTGAGAATTGAAAAGCAACAATTGATATCTGATTTTCATTTCTTTGATTATTTTGAGTCTCACTTTTTGATATATGTTTGCTGGGACATTTATAATTATTCTTGTGTTCCCTACCTGATTACATATTGTTTTGTTTTGTTTTTTCAATCAGGTTGCTTAATTTTGTCAATTATCTTGTATTCTGGACTCTTTAGACCTGAATCTCTAGCCTTGCGATCATGGCCAAGTTATTTAATTTCTCTAAGCTTCAGTATTCTTATCTGTAAAATGGTAATAATGAGAAAATATACCTCTTATGAATGTCATAAATAGAAGAATATATGCAAAGAATTATTATACAGTACAAAAGAGATCCCGAAACTGCACAGTACTGAGTGAGTACTGTGTACTGCATAAGTAGTGCACCATCAGTGAGAGAGAAGAACCATCAGTGGTATAATATATAATTGGCTTTAGTATGAAAACATTTGGTTTGTTGTAATGAAATAAACATGTACTTTATGTCAAACTTTGCAGGTCAAGTAGAACTGACTTTAATTCTACCCTACATGCTTTTTAATGTACATGACTTTGGCTTATTTATGCTACCTTTTTAAACTTCAGTTTTCTCCACAATTAAAATATAACAGCAATACCTTCAATCTAAATGGCAAATTTAATCATATGGACCTGGGTTTATACCTTAATTTTTGAACTTCATTTTCTGTATGATTATTAACTTCCCCATACTTTAATTTTCTTCATGTATACAACAGGCATAATACTATTAAGGTAATTCTTAGAATGTTGGGAGAATTAAATTAGATAATTCTGTACAGATCTTTATACAGTGTCTAGCACACGAGTCAGTATCTAGTAGTCAATATCCAGTAACTATTATCATTGTCATTACTATTGGACTATTTAAGGTACCAAGTGGATAATGTATGCAAGCTCTTATCAGGGTGAATAAAATAGTAAATGTTTATTAGGGGTTATTGATAGTGCGATGGTGGTAGAAGAGCGGAAGAAGGAGATAATACGGGAGGTATTTCATTTATAGAAACATTTCGAGATCAAACTTTTGCAATCACCTTATATTCCACAGAACTTTGTGGACATTATTAGCTATTCATATATATGCTGGGAGACACCCTAAGCTTTTATTTCATGGGGAGAAGCTTAGCAGAAGCTATGCTGGTCCACCTCTGTGTGAATACACCACGGCCTCTGGTCAGGTACCTGTCCTTGTCAGGCTCCTCACATTTCACAGGGGATGTTAAACTTACCTTCTGTTTCCCTGATTGTTGCGGCATATGGCCCTGCACAAACTGGCAGTACAGAAGAGCTGCGTTCCAAGTACTTGTTAGGGAATGTGACCTTGACAGAGTTGACTGATATAAGTTGAGTTAAAAGAAATATTATGTTTAATTTTTTTCTAGTGACATATTGAAATCTCTCTCTAAATAACCCAAATAAGCCTATTTTAAAAACTTTTTATCATAGGATGTAGCTTAAAACCAATCCCCCAAAATCCCTTCCATACACTTTCTATTTTAATGAATCACACTTGAAGTCTTTTGAAACTCATCCCTATATTTACTCTAAAATTATTGTTAAAGATGATGTTCAGCACATTATACATTCTTCTTTTTTTGAGGATGAATAAGAATTCCCTCTGTGGTCTCTGTACCAGTAATATTTGTACTATTCTGATCCACAGCTTGTCTTCAATTCACGAACATTGTACAACTAACATGTTTAATTTTGGTTGCTAAAAAGTTTTAAGCCAATTTTGCCAGGCAATTTTGCCAATATTTGCCCTTCCACAAATATATAGACTCCTATAACATGCATTTTGTGTGATTTATTAGCATTACTTCCAGCATTATGTTATATTTAAAAAACTAACCATTTTAAAATTCTTTATGAATTTCATACCAACTTACTTTTTAAAAAACACTCTTTTAGTGAAGTATGATACATATGAAGCAATATAATTCATAAATGTATAGCTTACTGAATTAGCACAATGGGAACATACCTGTGGAATTACCCCTCAGAATGAGAAAGAAGTCATCACCAGCAATAAGGATGCCCCATATTCTCCTTTTCAATCCCTATCATCCTCATCTTCACCGTCAACCAGCATCCTGATTTCTATAGCCATAGTTAACTATGCCTGTTATTGAAGGGCATATGAATGGACCTATACATTCTATAAGTTAATATTATATTTCTGAGATTCACCCATGCTATTGTATGTAGCAGTAAATTTAATTTTATTACTAAAAGAATATTTTTAAAAATTAATTTTTGGACAGCTTTCTTTTGAGTAATCTTTGCATAATATACCTTTTCTATACTTTTATTTTCAATTTATATGTGTTCTTATAAACAACATAAATTTAGGTCAACCTTTTTCTGAACATTTAATTTTTAATTGGAGTGTTTTAGTTCAATTACATTTTATGTAATTACTAACGTAATTAGGTATACCTCTGCTATCTTACTATTTGTTTCTATTTCCCCAACTGTTCTTCCTGTATTTCTCCTTTCTTGCCATTTATGTATTTTCTAACGTAGTATTTTATTTTCCCTCTTTGTAAACTATTTTTACAGCCACATGCACCTTTGATTCATCAAGTCTAACGTATATGAGTACTTTGCCTACATCATGTACAAATGTATATTAAAACTCTTCAACTCCATTTAATACTTTCCCATATTTTATGCAATTATTTTCCTAAATCTTAGCACTATTTTAACCTCCATATAATATTATGTTATTTGAATTTACTTTTTAGTTCCATTCTCTTTATCACTTTCTAAATACATGTTTTCATCTAGATGTAAGTACCATTTCTGCAACTGCCCTTTAATATTTCCTTTAATATGATAGACCTACCCTATGACCCAGCAATAGCACTGCTAGGAATTTATCCAAGGGATACAGGAGTACTGATGCATAGGGGCACTTGTACCCCAATGTTTATAGCAGCACTCTCAACAATAGCCAAATTATGGAAAGAGCCTAAATGTCCATCAACTGATGAATGGATAAAGAAACTGTGGTTCATATACACAATGGAGTACTACGTGGCAATGAGAAAGAATGAAATATGGCCCTTTGTAGCAACGTGGATGGAACTGGAGAGTGTGATGCTAAGTGAAATAAGCCATACAGAGAAAGACAGATACCATATGGTTTCACTCTTATGTGGATCCTGAGAAACTTAACAAAAGTCCATGGGGGAGGGGAAGAAAAAAAAAAGAGATTAGAGAGGGAGAGAGCCAAAGCATAAGAGACTCTTAAAAACTGAGAACAAACTGAGGGTTGATGGGGGTGGGAGGGAGGGGAGGGTGGGTGATGGGTATTGAGGAGGGCACCTTTTGGGATGAGCACTGGGTGTTGTACGGAAACCAATTTGACAATAAATTTCATATATTGAAAAAAAATAATTCAACAAAGAATAATAAAGAAAAAAAAGGCAAGGCACTCTGTTTTGGGAGATGTGACTCCTACTTTGAAATTTCTGACATTTTATATCTCAGTTTCTGGAGACAACTGTCGTTGTCCTACTAGCTTCCCAGTTTGACTTAATGAGATAATAATTAAAATGGGATAGTGCTTTGTAAAAAAAAAAAAATATTTCCTTTAATGTGGGTTAACTGCTAATAATTTTTTGAAAATGTTTATTTGCTTAAAACAGTCTCTATTTTGCCTTAATTAATGAAGGGTAATTTTTGTTCTATATAGAAGTTGATTGTGCCAGTTATTTTCTTTCCCCATTTGAAGCTATCATTCTATTTTTGGTTTCAATAGTTCAGTTTGAGAAATAATCCATCAGTATTAATGGTGCTACTCTGAAGCTTATGTTCTCATCATTCAAAGTCCCTTTAAGACAGTCTCTGTCTTTGATTGTCAGCAGCTTTACTATGGAATACCTAGGTGTATTTCAGTATGTAGGTGTATTACGAGGTGAATTTAGAATTTTTTGCTGTTCGTATCATTTCTTGATATCTGTCATCAGTTCTGGAAAATTCTGAACCATTATGTATTTAAATAGCACTCTGTCTTATTCTTTATCTCCACTATTTCTTGCCCTCAAGTCAAGTTAAACTGAAGTCTCCATTTCAATGTCTGTCCTGACAATGAAACAAATAAACATATTAGTTCTTTACCTGGAAATTTGTTCTTACTATCTATATTTTTGGTCCTTTAGCATTAGAATTCCTGTCAAAACTCATACAGTTTGATGTAACCACACTTTTCTTTCTATCCCACTTAGCTGCTCCTTCCTTTACATCTTCTGATCTTCACCTTTTAACATCTGAGCTCACTAGAACATACTATGTAGAAGTCTAATAATGGTCTGCGCTGATATTTACCTCTTTTCCATCACTGATAACACCTCTAAATTTTCAACATATATTTATTGAAATAGTGTTTACCAATAAATTACTAAATGCCAGGCACTATTCTATGTCTTAGTGCACGTTGCATTTTAGTGACTATATGGTCACAGTATGAATTTTGATTCTCACAAACATGTATTGAGTCTGATCCATACAGTGTGAATATCACCAAGAAGACAAAGGAGAACAAAGTCACAGCCTTTAATGTTAAGGAGCTCACAAAATAACATCTAATATAGACTATATAAAGTTTTTAAAAATTCTTAGATACATATTAAGAAAGGTATAGAGAAACTAATGAGAACAAGGAATATGCAGACTAATCGGAACTTAGAAGACAAAAAAGACTACATTGAGGGGCCTGGGGTGGCTCAGTTGGTTGAGAATCAGACTCTTGATTTCCGCTCAAGTCATGATCTAAATGTTCCTGGGATTAAGCCCCACCTCAGACTCTGGGACACGGGATTCTCTTGCACACTCTCTCTATGCTGTGCTCTCTCTCTCTCTCTCTCTCTCTCTCTCTCTCTCAGAATACATAATCATTAAAAAAAAAGATTACATAGAGACAAAAATATTAGAAGTCTTGAAAGAAATACTGGATTTGCCAAACACATGAGTTGGAGTAGGAAAACAGGCCAGGCAGAGGAGATTTCCAAAGGAACAGAGATTTCACAGAGCAGAATATATTTAGAAAATTGAAAATACACAAGGCAAGGACAGATATTTATTAATTTTGTGTATGGGTATACATGTATGTGTGTACTGAGGTGGTGGCGGTGATGGTGTGTATGGGTGTTCATAGAAATTGAATGGGGCACTGGGGTAGGTACTTGAGAGAAACAAGTAAAATATTTGGCCAGACCATTCTATTAGATGTTTGAAGTGTCTGGCTAAGAGCTTCAGACTGTCTTGCAAGTACTGGGAAATTTGACATTTTAGGGCAAACTGTCATAAATTCATATTTTTAGAAACATAAATTTTCTATGTGGGGGTAAATTTGAATTTTTTTCTTAAAATCTTACAATGTTCCTTTTCCTGACAATGACGAATACTACCTTTCACAACTATTTCAGACAGTTTAATGATATGATTAGTATCTCTGTTTCCATCACTTTCACGTCACCAACCAGCACTTCCTTTTTTTGTGATAATTGTTCACAGGACCAGTTCCCTTACCTTTTGCTCCCTCTTCAGAGATAAAATTGTCACTAAAGAAATAGCAGCAGTTATCAGATTTCCTATTTTAAGTGGAATGAGAATTGTAGCTCTTATCTAGACTGAGGCTCTTATATATAGGATGAGGGCACTGATATAAGATATTTTTCAAGCAATGTGTTATTAATGACAGTGTTATTTAGTATATATTAGCATTAGTATTAATAATGTATTATTTATGTTATGTTATGTATGAGTTTGAGAGTTAAATACAATAAAACAATTTATAATGACTAAAGATTATCCCTTTAATCATATCAATTTTACTCATGTTCACACATGGTTAATAATTGTGGGAGAAAACTACCAAGCTGGACATTATACAATATCTGAAGCCAATTTATACACAAACCAGACCCCAGAGTAATCCATCATTAGCAGATCAATTGAACACAAATTGTTAGACTGTTTAACTTAGCAAGAACATTTAGTGGGTTTTATCAAATATGAAACTGTTTTCTAATTCCCTCACTACTTTTACATTTATTAGTTCTCAGTGTGTTGTAAGAGAGAGCTTTCCCTTCTTTACATTTATTCAAAAGTTCTTAAATTATTTTGTGGTATAATATGTAACTATCACTATATATTTTAACACTCAAAGTACTCATAAATTAGTCAATGGGAGACCCTGAAAGCTGGCTACTGTGTCCTTCTACCACGCCTCCATCATTCTTTGAGCATTTCCCTATTTCTGGCATAGCAAAATATTTCAAACTCTTTCAGCACAAGCCCTGATATCAGCAATTTTGCCAAGCAATTTGCCTACTTTTAGTTGGTTGGAATTCAAATATGCATTCTGGATGCTAAATATACTCCTAGCTACTGGGATATCACTGATTTTCAGAGGCCCTCTAAGCAAAATCGTCAAGAAATACATGTATACGTGTGTGTGTGTGCGCGCATGCGCACGCACAGAGGATACATTTAATCTTCTTTCTGTATTTGTAATTCTTTCCTCTGAAATAACAAGTATGGATCCTATCATAGATTATATTTTTATTTGTTTTCTCAATCTTAGAATGTTCATAGTTTCAGAATTGCTTATTCATACCACCATGAAAATAAATGGACTAACTAGAGTTCAATATTGTTCTTATTTTTTAATATTTAGCCTAAGGGTATATGGTCAAATACTATTTGACAGCCATCAGAGTAATAATACTCTTCAAGCAAAAATTATCACAATGAAATGAAATTTTGATGGGCAAAGATATTTACTACCTACACAGGGAAAGACAGTAATGTTAAAGTAGAGAAATTTGGCAAGAATCACTTTAACCAAGTGATCAAAATTAAGGTCTCAATAACAAGAGAGATAGACATGTAACTTCTAATATAATGCTCTGGGGAGCACACATAATTCATACACATGGTATTTCTGTCAAAGAATACACATCACTGGAATCAAATCATGAGGATTATTTAGACAAACCAATAGTGAAGAAACATACACAAAATAAATGTTCTTTACTTTTCAGAGTCAAGGGCTTGGAAAACAAGAAAGCCTAATGTACCTGTTTTAGTTTAAAAGATAGCAAATGATAATAAAATGGAAAGAAAAAAGGAAGGGAGAATGGGTGGGAAGGAGGAAGGGAGAGAAATAAAAAAGAGAGAGAAAAGAGAAAAAAAAAAACCTGTGACAATTAAATGCAATGAGTAATCCTAGACTGATCCAAGACCAGGCTATTTATTTTTTCTTTTAAAATAGGACATTAGTGGGACAAATGGAAAACTTGAATAAAGTCTGTATACTAGACACTAGTATTGTATCAATGTTAATTTCCTTATTTAAAAAATTACACAATAGCTATATACAAGAATACATTTGTTTTTAATATACACTAAAGGTTTTAGGAATAAGGGGGGATCATGTCTATAGCTTACTTTCAAAAGTGTCCCTCCAAAAATGTGAATAAGATAGGTAGAGAGAATGATATTGCAAATGGGATAAAATGTTAACACTTGGGTAATCTGAGTTGGTGGTTTTAAATATTTGTGCACACTTCGATACTTCTTCCTTCAAGAAGTGAAGGGAAATTCTTCTTCCTTTGGTTTTGGGCTAGATTTAGTAATGTACTTCTATCAAGACATAAATGGTGGAGTATAAATCTGAGATTATGTCATTAAAGGCATTTCTCTCACTTTAGCTTTCTTTCCCTTCCTTCCTCACTCTCTGGAAAGCCAACTGCCAGGCTATATGAGCATCCATATAAAGAAATTCACTTGTTGAGTCTGAGTCAAGGAACTAAGAGTCTCATCAACAGCCATGAGTATTTGAAAGATTTTCCAATACCCTCTGATCATTGCAGCCCCAGTCAACATCTTGACTATACTCTCATGAAAAATTCTAAACCAGAAGCATTCAGCTAAAGTGCTTCCAGATTCCTGACACATAGACACTAAGCGAGAAAATAAACGTTCACTGTTTTAAGGTGCTAAATCCTGGGGCTGATAAACAATATTTAGATAATTAATATAACCTGTGAAGGATTTATAGGCATTCTTTGAGCAATTTTGTATCTGTCTCTGTAAGTCTGAAATTATTTCAAAATAAAATGTTGAAAAAAAAGAATCTAGAAGAGTGTTGCATATGAGATTTTCCAGTCACCATGTCATAGTAGTAAAAATAGTTTGTTGTGCATCCAGAGATATGCTGATTCCTACCAATTTTTTTCTCAGCATTTACTGCATCTCTAGCCTTTATTTAGTCTGTAGAGCACCACCAAAGAGTGCTGCCTCACATTTTTCTTTTTCTTTATTCAAATATTTACATACATCCATTTTAATGTATAAAGGTAAAGTATGCTATAGACTTTAATTTTTGGAGTTTTCAATTATTACTTTAAAAAGTACAGGAAACTATGTAATTCTCTCCATGCTTTGAAAAGTTTATTCTGTACATGAAGTAAATTATTTTCTCCTGACCAATAACATAGGTAAAAATGGACCTTGAGACAATTTCTCATACAACCTCTACGCTGCCAATATAGGACAACCAAAAAAGAAACCTTCCTTTTTTTATGAATTAACATTTGTGTCCAGGAACCTATCAGCTGAGTCTCTTGATTTCAACTAGAAAACAGAACTCAGAAATTACTTAAGTAATTAAATTTATTATTTTAAGTTTGAAAAAAAAAATCTCTTGCCATTTAAGGTTCAATGTTTTTTTTCCCCAGTTTTATTATATATAGTCCCATTATGAAACCCTTTGTAAGAATTCTCTTAAATTGAATATATCATCTTACCCTGGCTAAGATTCCCACCTTTACATTGTGACTTGTGTCAGAAATATTACTACATCAACACCATCGTGTTAAATAACGTTCTGTAACTGTAATTTCACAGATTTTCAGTCTATGTTCTACATTGAAAAGCATTTGAACCTCTTTGTTTATTCTTTTATTATGGATCTTTCCCTACAGAGACCGGATGATAACTGTCCTATTCTTTTTCTTTCTCAAAATAAAATAAAGACTTTTCAAAATTTAATATTGTCTGGATCTTTAGAGATGGGTTGAAGAATCTATACTTCTGCTGTTAGAATTATTTTTCTGTTCAATTTCCAGAGTTTGTCTTTGCCCTTGCATGTGCCTACTTGGGTCCTTCACAAATCCCTTTCTCAGATAAACAGGAAGGCAAGGCTGAGGTTTGAGTCACAGCCAAGTCCTAGCCACATGTCCAAGTCCTAGCATCTAACAAGCATCAATCCAAAGAAGGGTATGCAGAACACATTGGGAAGTTTGCAATTATACTTCACCATATTGATGGATTAAATGTATTTTTAAAATTGTAATCCTCAAAAGTTAATCCTATAAAGGCATTTATTGTATTTGATACCATGAAGAGTGCTTTAACTAAGACATATCATCACCTTATGAAATAGTTTCTCCGTGTTTTCCTTTTCGCTTAATGTTTTCTACTTGTTTGTTTATGGCATGGTAGTGTAATAAATCTGAGCAAAACTTTATATTTATGTACTTTTATTATACTTATCCTTACTGTTAATATTTTGTTTGTCCCAGTACCCTCATCATGTTCTACTCTTCACTCTTTGCTAAATTACATCTACTCAAGTCATCTTCTATATGTTTATGTGCATTTAAAAGTATATATGAAAAATATACATAGATAACCTTGTATATAAGTCTCATTTTTTATTTCTATTTAAAGTACTCTCTTTCATGTAGGAGCATATTTCTGCTTCTTCAAACAGACATACAAGAACACTCCTTAAAATATATTTTCTGGACTTCATATGGCAGAGTTAATTTGGAATATATACTACGAAGTAACACATTTACTTTCATTGTGTATTTCCAGAAGTTCTTCAAAATGGCTATATACGTCTCTATTTATTCAGTTTTTCTTTTATGATAAACTTATGAATTCTTTGCATGCTTAAGTATCAACACTATGTTTACAAAATCAAGCCATGTTGTGGTGTAAAGTTGCTGTTCATTAATTCTAATTGCTTTATAAAATGTCATTGATAGAACACATCACAAGTTGATTATCAATTACAGCTGCTAAAAGCAATTTGGAGAAAACTTAGTAAATAAAAGGAATTTTGGCATTTTTTAACGTTTTGAGTATTGTTACAGAGGTTCTTTGAAGATGAACCGATTTCTTATCAGATACATATTATATGTGGAATTACTAGATCATAACATATGCACATGATGAGGGAGGCAGAAGAGTCAGAAAAATACATAATTATGGAAATAGGGTCACAGAGATTCTATGTTGTTGGACTTCTGACCTGACACCAAGATAATACATTTATGTTGTTTTAAGCAAATGAACTTTTGGTAAGTTGTCACAGAAGCAATCGAAATAGAAATAGAAATCCACATATAAGAACACAATACTCTAAACTCAAAAATATGAGCAATATAAAACACATTTTAAATTATTAAATTCTTTAGAATAACTAATTTCAATTCTTTGGTCTTCACTAGTAGACTGTTTGATGGCTTCATATTTAAAATAAGCATATTTGCATAAATAACCTTATGTATGAATAGATTCACACTAAAATTGATCAGAAAATTGATTTAATGATAAACTAATCTATTAAAAAACATTCAAATGTTTCTTATTAAAAACAATATTTAAAAATACAAATAATGGGGGTGGCACCTGTGTGGCTCAGTCAGTTAAGTGTCCATCTCTTGGTTTTGGCTCAGGTCATGATCCTCGGTTTTGTGCATTCAAGGCCCATGTCAGGCTCTGTGATGGCAACATGGAGTCTGCTTCGGATTCTCTCCCTCTCTCTCCACTCCTCTCCCACTTGTGCTGTCTCGGTCTCTCTCAAAATAAATAAATAAACTTAAAAAAAATTTTTTAATTAAAAATACAAATACAAATAATGTTTTTTTAATCGTACAACTGTACAATTTTTAAATTGTAATTAATGATATAAAAAATTATTTCTTTTTTTGTGTCTCTTTGGCTATTACCATCTAATTTCTGTTTTCTTACACCTATTTTGATGTTCTACTTTCACCTGTGTGAGGAAACATTCAAAATATCTAGAATTTGAGTAAGGTACTGGACATGATCATCCTCTACTTTTAACATGTAGTTTTTGCAGCATATTTGTTTGTATCAATGGACTTAATACTTAATTTTCCCCTCACAGAAAATAGCAGGCAAATTAATATTTTAGTGCCTGATAATATTTTAGATATCTATATGCCAAAGTGAATAATATAAATTGAAATATATCATTTCATTCTGGAGTGTATTACTTAAAGTCATAAGTCATTCTCTTGCCATAAAAAAGTTTGGGAAAAGGAGACAAAGAAAAATGCACTAATGTTGAAAAACACTGATGCTGAGGGACAGCATGCCTATATTCCAGCACCATAAAAGACCCTTAGCCTATAAATGTCTAGAACTAAGGTAGAATGTGATTTGATTTCTGAGAATAAAGTTAATAGTTTGCCTTTAATGTGTTTCCTGTTATTCGGTAAAAGGTCCAGTTGCAACATTGTGACTATTTTCTGCATTGTACTACAAATTCATAAGAAAAAAACTTTATCTACTAGTGTAAGAATATGTCACTTTGATATGTGGCTGAGGCCATTGTAATGTAAAGTGAATAGACTTGATGATTCTTGAATATTATTTTAAAAGCTAGCATAATTTACCTTTCTCTTTATTCCTTTAAGGTTAGGAAAGATATGGATAGAATATGGAGCTTGCATGCTCCTTTTGGGAAAATTATATGGGATTTAGAAAATAATTTATCCAAGATTGCCAATAATAAAACAAAAATCTAGACATCAGGGCAATATTAGTGCCAAATTTGTCATTAATCTACAAAACTGAATATAGTACATGCTATTAGCATTCAAGCCCTTATAACTACAAACTGACTGATTAACTTGTTTCACCCTTATTTTTCTGACTCTTTCCTATGGAATGAAAAGATGACATATTGGATTATAAACATAATAAGGTCACATCAACATGTTCTTTCTTCCACATATAACAAATATAATTAAATGAAACAAATATCAGTGGACATTTTATCAAATAAGTCTAGAACATTATTTCTTTATTCTTAGTACTTTGGGACTCTAGGACTCAGTTTTTATATAAGATAATCAATAATAAAAAATCAGTTTATAAAATATTTTTATTTTCTCAGAGAAAACAAAGTTATATAAAAAGCACTAAAAGAACTATAGTGTGATGACATATTGAGCTGCATGAAACACTAGGTTGTATTATTAGTGAAAAACTTATTTTTCATTCAGTAAATAATCTCACATGAAGCAAAAAGTAAAGATAGTGACATACACAACTGATGTACCAGGACACTATTATTTCCTAATCCCAGTCCCTAATCCCCACCCACTCTAGCCTGTCCCCATTTGAATACTGAACTGGTAAACGCCAAAGCCAAAAGAGAATCCTTTAGACAAATTTGGATTATCATAGAGTATCTTAATTCAGGGCTTTATTGGAATCTGTTAGATGCCTAATGAATTGCATATATAACTAAATATTTCTCTATATACTTCCAAAATGTGTTCATAGTAATTGGAATATATATAGTAAATACAGTATATATAAACATATATATATAGTATTTGAAATATATTTCAAATATACAAATGCAAAGCAATTAAAAAAATTTAATATCTTTATTCATTTTTGAGAGAGACAGAGAGACTGAGTTATATCAGGGGGAGGGGCAGGGAAAGAGGAAGACACAGAATCTGAAGCAGGCTCCATCCGAGCTGTCAGCACAGAGCCCAATGCGGGGCTTGAACTCGTGAACCATGAGATCATGACCTGAGCCAAATTCAGACACTTAATCAACTGGCCACCCTGGTGCCCCAATAAATGCTAAGCAATTTTTAAAAGGCATTCATTTGAATAAAAATTTTGTGTTTTACAGCAACAAAAAGAAGCAAAATACAAACTTGAAAATGGTTGTTCTTCATCAGTGTTAAACTTGTTGTGTAATCAGTCAGTGGTTTCAAGGCTTCCAGGTAGAGAGAATTCCCAGCTCACATATCAATGTGAAAGTCCCATTAAAGATTTTCAGAATCCAGGAAAGTAGTAAAGAAAAAAAACTAAATTACTGAGGGAAATAATCATGTGAATAAAGCATGTGAATATTTAGTAAATAGTTTTCTTTTAAAATATGTATCACTGACTAATTCAATTACTCTTAATGCACTTCAATTATTTATTTTATTTTTTTAAAGTTTACTTATTTAGAAAGAGAGACAGAGAAAGAGAGAATGAGCAGGGGAGGGGCAGAGAGGGAGAGGGAGAGAGAGAATCCTAAGCAGGCTCTGCCCTGTAGGTGTGGAGCCTGACATAAACCCACAAACCATGAGATCATGACCTGAACTGAAACCAAGAGTCAGATGTTTAACCAACTGAGCCACCCAGGAACCCCACACTTCAATTACTTTAGATAACATTTTCATCTAAACTCCATCAGGATGCTATAAAGATAATCTAATGTGGTAAACTTCACAAATTACAAATACTTTTTTGGGATGGCTATATATTTTAAAAAATGATGATATATTCTTCTTGTTGCTGACTATAACTTGAAATAGACTCAAAGGCTTATTGACATTTAATTATTCTTTTTACCAGTTAGCTTAACAATGAGCTTCTAAAAACTTTGTATCATAAATATCCTTGCAAAAATTCATCCCTCAAAATCTAAGGAAATAGTCTAGACAGTTTTCCTTCTTGTCTTCTCTGTAAATTAAGGTTAAGTCTCACTTCCACCCATCAGGATAGTATAATTGTATGATCTACATATGTAATTCTTCCCCCAATCATTATAATTTTCAATTCTAAAAACTCAGAATATATGTATATCATCTTAGAAAAGTCAAAGGCAGAAATTAAGAGCTTAAACTGATGAATTAAAGCAGGGATGTTTTGCAAAATTAGCTTAACCACGTAAGGTGCAAGTACGTATTACTCATTTAAAAAATGGAATCAAATGATTTCTTTTTAATCTTTAAACTAAATCATCCACAATCCCGATAGTATTTTAGACTGCTGTATCCACATGGAGCTTATGTTTCTCTATAAATTTACAGAAGAAAAATCAATTCATGAATTCAGTCTTTAATTCTTTCAAATGATGAGATCACTAAATATCAATACATTTTTCCTTGCAGATAAATAGAAAGTGACTGGTAATTCAAAAAAATTTTTTTACACTGGTTAGGAAAAAAATCTCAGTTTCAGCACTGCCTTCCCTAAATATATGAGATTTAGAGTATTTTCTACTAGCTCCAATTTTGGCATGATTACTCCTAATTTTGGTTGAATAACCTCTAATGACTTCTTTCCTGTGCCATTATTTAGGCTTCTAGGAAAACCCTTTTAATCTTAAATTATGTTCTTGTTTTTAAATATATGTCACATATTTTTGTCACTACTTCTATTCTGATTTTTCCTTAATTATGTGTTTACAGTTAAAATGTTAATAATAGATACAAATTTATGTCTATTCCCTAATGAATTCTAACAAATGAGTATATAAAACTTGATTCAGAGTAAAAGCAACAGCACTCTAGAAAAAAACAAGAAACCTGACTTCTAGGTTTATCATCATTTACCTCCTATATTATCATAACAGCCTCTCGTTTTCCATGCTTCTACATTGTCTTGCTATAGACTAATCTCTGGATACGTGATGCATTTCTGTCAGTTCTTTCTTTCAGCAAAATGTTGAGATGTGCCACTGCTTTTTGGCCTCTATGATTTCAGATACGAAATATGCTCTCATTTAAATTGATGTTCCTCTAAACACAAGTGTCATTTTTCTCCGGTTATTTTTAAAATGTTTTCTTTGTTTTTAATATTCATAAGTTTAATTAGGATACATCTTCATGGGTATTTCTTTGGATTTATTCTATTTAAATTTCTCTGGACTTCTTTTTTTTTTTTTTTTTTAATTTTTTTTTTTCCAACGTTTATTTATTTTTGGGACAGAGAGAGACAGAGCATGAACGGGGGAGGGGCAGAGAGAGAGGGAGACACAGAATCGGAAACAGGCTCCAGGCTCTGAGCCATCAGCCCAGAGCCCGACGCGGGGCTCGAACTCACGGACCGCGAGATCGTGACCTGGCTGAAGTCGGACGCTTAACCGACTGCGCCACCCAGGCGCCCCTCTCTGGACTTCTTGAATCCATAGGTTTATGTCTTTTTTCCAGATTTGGTAAAACCTCAGTCATTTTTTCTTTGAATATTTGTTCAACCCCACTCTCTTACTCCTTTTACAGGCGTGCTAATAATAAATGTCAATCTATTATTACCTTACAAGTCTCAGAGGCTCTGTTCATTTCTTCCAATCATTTTTCTGTTGTTCAGATTCAGTAAACTGTTGACCTGTCCTCAAGTTCACTTATTCTATCCTCTGTTATCTCCACTCCACTATTGAGTCCATTCAGCAAGGTTTTTTTCCTTATTATTTTACTTTGCAGTTAAACAGTTTCTATTTGGCTTCTTTTATGTAATTTTCTTTTTTTGCTGAGATTTTTCTATTTTTCATTTGTTTTAAAAGAATTTATAATTATTTGTGAAGCAATAAATAATCATAAATAAAGAGAGCCTCAGGATAATTTAAAAATCTTGACAGATAATTCTAACATTTAATTAATCATAGTATTAGCATTAGTTGATTGTTTTTTTTCTCATTCAAGTTGTGCTTTTCCTTATTATTGATATTTTAAAAATACATATTATATATGATATATAACACACATGATGTACCCAAAATACATAAAAAATAAAACACGTATACAAACAAGAAATGAAATAATTTTCATTACATCCTACACCTTTTGGGTATTATGTATTTTTAGAGAGAGTTTCCTTATGCATGGCTTACTTGTTTATACATTTCACTGCTAGTCAATGAAAGGTAGCAATGATCAAAGGTATTAGTAAATTACTTATCTTCCTTACCCCTTCAGTGTGTAACCTATAAGTTTTAACAGAAAATACACTGGAGAAAATTTAATTTGTTCTACTGAAATCTACATATTCTTTTTTTTAAGTTTATTTTGATAGAGAGAGAGAGTGAGCGGGGGAGGGGTAGAGAGACAGGGGGACAGAGGATCCGAAGTGGGCTCTGTGCTGACAGCAGAAAGCCTGATGTAGGGCTCAAATTTAGGAACCGTGACCTTGTGACCTGAGCTGAAAGTGAACGCCTAACTGACTGAACCACCCAGGTGCCCTTGAAATCTACATATTCTTTAATGAACTTTTGGCTTTATAAAATTCTAGACAACCTTTGGTTTAGAAATTATTGAAAATGTTTCATTTTGTTTTCATTTAAATAGTGCATGATCCCAAACAATATGAAATTAAATGTAAAATCAAATGGAGGTACTTTATAAAAACATGTATTATTGATTTTGAGTTAATATTCATCAACGAAAATGGCATTTATAATAACAATATAGTAGGTTTACATTTGGTCTCATATTTATTGAAGTAGTATTGTGAGAGTTTTTAATGTTAATTTTTAATTGCTTACCCTTGAGACAAGTTCAATGATGAAATAAGATTGTTCATCATCACAATGTGCTTGAGTATCATGATATGGACAAAATATGGTTCTGTGTTAACTAAACCAACATTAAACCAAGATATGTGCATATGTATGCATTTGTTTATACACAAACATTTTTTGCATATATGTGTATATTTGCATATATGCATATACACATATACACAAATATACATATTTTACATATATTATAAGATACAAACATATGTAATATAATTTATAGAACATATAACACGTGCACACACACATATACGTAAGTGGTGTGTGTGTGTGTGTGTTTGCACCCAGAAACACCCTTTAAGTAACTAAACTAAGTAATTTTGATTAAATAAAGTCATATTCTAAAATGATTTCTCAGTGCCCCATATATAAATTGGAAGGAAATTATGTTGTTTTCCAAATTTTTACATAGCAAAAAACAGTATTTGAATAACAAATGGCACAAGAAATCCTGCCATATCATTTGCATGGTTGAAAAGAAAACCATTGAGGGGGCGCCTGGGTGGCTCAGTAGGTTAAGCATCTGACTACCGCTTGGGTCATGATCTCATGGTTCATGAGTTCAAGCCTCATGTCAGGCTCTGTGTTGACACCTCAGAGCCTGGATCCTGCTTCAGATTCTTTGTCTCCCTCTCTCTCTGCCCCTCCTCAGCTCGCACTCTCTCTCTCTCTCTCTCTCTCTCTCTCTCTCTCTGTCTTTCTCAAAAATAAATAAAGCATTAAAAAAAAAGAAAACCATTGAGCTGCCAAAGTCTAAAGAAAGAAAAAAGCAGAAAAAATAAAAATAATCCAAGACTATTCAATCACCTGCTTTTTTTTTTTTTAATGTTTATTTATTTTTGAGACAGAGAGAGACAGAGCATGAACGGGGGAGGGTCAGAGAGAGAGGGAGACACAGAATCTGAAACAGGCTCTAGGCTCTGAGCTGTCAGCACAGAGCCCGACGCGGGGCTCGAACTCACAGACCGCGAGATCATGACCTGAGCCGAAGTCGGCCGCTTAACCAACTGAGCCACCCAGGCGCCCCAATCACCTGTTTTTTAAAAATCATAATCCCCTACATGAATCTTATGATGCATATTTATCAGTGAGGGCAAAATAAGTGAATACTACAAAGGCCTACTCACCTTAGAGCGAAATTTGAATTCAAACTATTGAAAATAATGCTTTTATAAGGCATGCATTGTTTTTTCCTGACTTAACGTCATCTATCATTTCATTTGTGAACTGCAGTGAAAAGAAAGTAAAATTTTCCTGAAGCACCTCGTAAGAGAAATATTATCTTCCACAGGAGTTCCTGAAGATAATCACCATGTAATGTAGGAATGTACTGGAATCCAAAATCCATATCAATGAGAATTTCTAATTAAAAAAAAATTTAATGTTTATTTGAGAGAGAGAGAGACAGAGCGTGAGTGGGGATGGGTCAGAGAGAGAGGGAGACACAGAATCAAAGCAGGCTCCAGGATCTGAGCTGTCAGCACAGAGCCTGACGCGGGGCTCAAACCCACGAACTGTGAGCTCATGACCTGAGCCGAAGTAGACACTTAGCTGACTGAGCCACCCAGACACCCCTGAGAATTTCTAAATTTTTGTTAAAAGCTAACAAATACTTAATGATACAGAAATGTTAGGATTCTGAGCGAATGGTCAAGAAAGAATTCTTGAGATGTCTTCAGTGCAAGAAGGGGTTTTAGTAAAGCGTGGAGACAGGACTCATGGGCCACAAGAGCTGCACTGAAATTGTGAGGAGTAACTGATTATATATGTTCAAATTGTGAAAGGGTTACCAACAGCATTATAAGGAATTTTGGAAGCAAGGACCTTGAGGAAGCTAGCTCTTGTTAGGAAAATGTCATTTATTACTGTCTAATAAAACCTTAGTCATGAGAACTTTCAGATGTATATCGGTGGGCCATATGTTCAGAGGATGATTGCTAACATATATCTTGGGGGTAGAGATAAAGGCAGTTTCCAAAGCAATTGTTGTATGTTAAAGGACACTTATAGGATCCTGGAGATCAGTTTAATGTTAAGATTGCCTTTTGCCCTTACCAATGTATCCACATCAAGACAGTTGAGCTCCTAGATGAAGGTCACTCTGCCTGTCTCAAAGACTTGTCAATACCGTAAGGAAATTTAATTTTTTCTTTAGCCTTCGTTTCCTACATCACCTGGAATAGGTTTACTTGTGATAAAATTTACCATTTTTTATTATAAAATGGCATAGTAATGTTCAGGGCTATAAATCAAGTATATGTGTAGGTTGTTGTCATAGCAAGATTTCTGTCCTCAGCAGGAGAGAACATAGGACATTTACTCTTGTTTATTCTAAAACCAATGCCTTTTTTAAGAGCTCTTACCCTCATCAAAAGCATTTATTACCTAATGTAAAAATATGTAAAATTCAAGCATTCTCTTTAAAAGTTTCATTTTATTAAGAAACTGCAAACAAATTAAAACTTTTCCTTATGTAAAAAAGAATTTGAATTATATATTTATTTCTTATTCCTGAACATATTTAAGTATCCATAAACCAACATTTCCCAAAGCACATTTTGCAGCAAACTAATACCACTAACTCTTTGAAAAATTATTGAATGGATGATAAATACTGGTTTAAGTCAAATAGGTTTTCCTATTACAGAAATTCTTGGAATCTTTAATATGCTAACGGAATTTGTGAATATCGAATAGGGCATCATATTTTCCAAATGCATTTGGCCAGAGAACCATTCACCTTCTTTTTCTTCCCATACCCCAAATCATCATTTCAATGCAATTCTGAGAAACCAACTGCAGAAATGCTGCCCTAGAAAAATAATTTCCTTTAAATTAGCAAAGCTTATTCTTTGGTTTTGTTTAATAATTCACTTAGGAGAGCATAAGAAACCCTCCAATAACACACAAACACATCTTTATTATCCCCCTGTGCTGTCTCTTCCAGGCTTTACATCTGAGTGCAATTGTTTTTATCCTTTTCTGGCACCAAGCAGAAAATCCTCTTCTCATTTTAGATTTCATCCCCTTGATCAGGAGGAAATGCATAGCAGTTGACTTCTTTTACAACTATTAGCACATTCTTTCAAAAGCAGCATTGTGAAGCTTTTTCTAGTTAGTTGTCATCAGCTGTATAAAAAATTTGATGCTAACATTAAAAAGGCATGCTAGCTCTTATACTAGAGAATAGCTAACTTAAAGTCCTGACTCCATTTCTCTTTATAACTTTGAACAAATATTTAACCTATAAAAATATTATCCACATCATTTTTAAAAGGCCATCATAAAAGTAACTACCTCACAGTGTTCTTAGGAGGATTAAGTGATACAATGCATATAAATTCTCTTTATATAACACAGGGCAGACCACAGGATAAGCATGTGTTACATGGCAATTTTTAGTACTGCCATTGTCAATGTTTCTCTTCATTTAAGTAGTATAGCTAGGAATTGTCATATATCATCCAGTAGCAAAGCCTTTCTCCAAAGCCTCAAAAAACTTGCTCAATCACCTGTGTGTATGTAATATTTTATAAAAGTTATATAATGCTCATCGAAAGATTGTCCATATTTGTATCATCAGCATCTATCATGATACTTGATGTATAATAAGTGCCTAAGATTACTGGGAAAAAAATGAATGACCATGGATATAAATGCACAAAATGATGGGAATCTTGTGAAGAAAAAATTACTATTCTAAACATTTGCAAATCTGTTATTTCCACATCTCCTATCATTTTTTATTCAACCATGTAAGAAACCAGATTATCTGAAATTCAAATATTTCATAAAATCTGGTTAAATAGTGAAACATTTAAATATTAAATAAAATATTTTTATTAGCAAAAAACATTTTTGTTTATGGTGAAAAGTCTTTTGCTTACATGTCAAAATCATATATTTGACATTTAATTTGTTACTTGTATTTTAAGTTACTTTGTATTTGAATTAAAAACTACAAAGGATGCTTTGATTTCCTGATGAGTATGTTATTTGCCTTATCTATTGTAGTTATTTTTGAGAATTTCAAGAGCTCTCCCTTTTCTAACATTTACATGCTTTTGATCTTGTAGTTGAGTTTAAAACACTCAAAGTATTGTTTGTGCCCTTACTAACCTAGCTCTCTATAATACAAAATATTAAAAGGGTTAAAAATATAAGACAGAAATCATGTTATTACATAGCTAAAAAGTCTAGTGTTTTATAAGCATTTTCATTTCAATATTAATAAAACTCATCTAATAAAAACTATCAGGGATAACCTGTAGTCCAAAAAGTTAGGTTTATTAACTTGCTACAACAAGGGAGATTGCTCACCAGAGAAACCATGAGCCTCTGGATAAGAGGTAGTAGGAAAGACTTTTTGTAAAGGCAAGGCTGGCATAAATGTTTCTGAGGAGGGGTTAACATTTGCACAGATCAGATCTGGATTTGTTGCTGTCATGATGCAAGAAAAACTTAATATTGAGTTTCCATCAATCTTGATTGAGAAGTACTGAAGAAAGGTTGGGGCCATTATTGGAAAGAAAGCAGTCACTCAAATAAAAAGGATAATTATGAGACTTTAATGTTACAATATGGACTTGGGAGAAATACTGTTTGCTGTTAACTTTAGCAGTATCTATTACATAGCCTGATTAATGGCAAGGTCAAATTTTCATGTAATTTTTATATATTTAAACATTATTCATTTATTTGCCTCTATTAATAGACTTCAAATTCTTTGACTTATTCATTTTTGAATTCCCAGGCTTTGTGAGACAGTAAAAGATCAATAAATATATGTTTATGTGGAAGGAAAAAAAAGGAACGAAGATCATAACCAATGTATATTAAAATATATATTATCATAACCATAATAAAACTATAGATAATTGAATTGTAGATAAAGGATATGAGTCTAAATCCACAATATCTCTTTTGTATGTGCAGTACTATAGCCTTCTTTTTTGGTTAAATTATTTTATATTGATATGAAAATTAAATTATATAAAATCACTTTAAAACATTTGCTGATAGGAGTGCTTAGCTGGTTCAGTCAGTAGAGCATGTGACTCTTGATCTTGGGGTCATGAGTTCAAATCCCACGTTGGATGCAGAAATTACTAAAAATATTTTGCTAATAAACTGGTATTATTCTTTTCTCCTCAGTATATATCTTTCTTTGAATTATGAAAATTAACTGTTAGAACTGCCTGAAAAATGTTATATAATAGTTCAATCTTCCACAAGTCTTTGACTTTATAAGATCATCTATAAGAGCTGTGCTCGAATATATTGACTTATAGTAGTGAGCCTGACAAAGAATCATCAGGGAAAATTAGCAGTGGATTTATTTTATGAACTCTGAGAAATAGGTGTGAGATAAGTTTTCATAAGTTTTGTTTCTTAAATTCCACATGAGTGAAATCATATGGTATTTGTCTCTCATTTCACTTAGCATAATACTCTCCAGCTCCATCCACGTCATGGCAAAATTTCATTTTTGATGACTGAGTAATATTCCACTGTATATATATACCACATGTTCTTTATCCACTCATCAGTCCATGGACATTTGGGTTCTTTCCATAACTTGGCCATTGTTGGTCATGCTACTATAAATATCAGGGTGCATGAATCCATTTGAATCAGTATTTTTGTATCTTTGATCAAATACCTAGTAGTGCAATTGCTGGGTCATAGGGTAGTTCTATTTTTAACTTTTTGAAGAACCTTCATACTGTTTTTTCAGAATGGCTGCATCAGTTTGCATTCCTACCAATAGCAAGATGGTTCCCCTTTCTCTGCCTCCTCACTAAATCTGTTGTTTCTTATGTTGTTAATTTTAGCCAAGCTGGCAGTTTTAAGGTGATATCTCATTATAGTTTTGATTTGCATTTCCCTGATGTTGACAATCTTGTCATCTGTTGGCCACTTGTATGCCTTCTTTGGAAAAATGTCTATTCATGTCTTCTGCCCATTTTTTCCAAAATCAAGAGCTGGACACTTAACTAACTGAGCCATCAAGGTGCCCCTTTCTACCCATTATTTTTTACATTTTTTTAATGTTTATTTATTTATTTTGTGTGTGAGAGAGAAAGCATGAGTGGGGAAGGGGCAAAGAGAGAGGAAGAGAGAGAATCCCAAGCAGACTCCACACTATTAGTGCAGAGCCCAATGTGGGGCTTGATCTCACGAACCGTGAGATCATGACTTGAGCCCAAAACAGGAGTTAGACAATTAACTGCCTGAGCTACTCAGGTATCCTCCTTTCTGCCCATTTTTAACTGGATTATTTATTTTTTGGGTGCTGAGTTTGATAAGTTCTTTATATATTTTACATACTAACCCTTTATCGGATATGCCACTTGCAAATGTCTTCTCCCATTCCAAAGGTTGCCTTTTAATTTTGCTGATTGTTTCCTTCGCTGTGCAGATGCTTTTTGTTTTGATGATGTCCCAGTAGTTTATTTTTCCTTTAGTTTCCTTTGTCTCAGGAGACATATCTAGTAAGAAGTTGCTTCAACCCATGTCAAAGAGGTTGCTGCCAGGGCTCTCCTCTAGAATTTTTATGATTTCCCATCTTAAAATTAGGTCTTTCACCCATTTTGAATTCATTTTTGTGTATGGTGTAAGACAGTGGTCCAGTTTCATTCTTTTGCATTATTGTTGTCCAGTCTTCCCAACACCATTTGCTGAAGAGACTGTCTTTTTTCCACTGGATATTCCTGTTTTGTCAAAGATGAGTTGACCATATAGTTAGTTATGGGTCCATTTCTGGGTTTTCTATTTAGTAAAATCACAGGATACAAAATCAATGTACAGAAATCTCTTGCATTTCTATACACCATTAATGAAACAGCAGAAAAAGAAATCAAGGAATCAGTCCCATTTACAATTGCACTAAAAATTCTTAAGATACTTAGGAATAAACCTAACCAAAGAGATAAATATCTGTACTCTAAAAACTATAAAACACTTATGAAAGAATTTGAAAATGACACAGAGAAATGGGAAAACATTCCCTGCTCATGAATTGGAATAACAAATTTTGTTAAAACGTCTGTACTACCCAAAGCAATCTACACATTTAATGCAATCTCTATCAAAATGCCACCAGCATTTTTCACAGAGCTAAAACAACCCTAAAATTTGTATAGAACCACAAACACCCCAAATAGCTAAAGTGATCTTGGAAAGCAAAACTGGAGGCATCACAATTCCAGACTTCAAGTTATATTATAAAGCTTTAGAGATCAAGACAGTATGGTATTAGCAGCAAAACAGAGACATAGATCAATGGAACAGAATAAATTTAGATTTAAAATGCTACATTACATGAAGGCAAGATTCTTTCATGGTGGTTTTTAAAATTACTATCATCATTTTATATTCTTTCACTTCCTAAAATTATTGCAAAAAATGTCCATAGATAATATTTGAGAAAGTCTTGAACAGATTACTTGCGTTTTCAGAAAAGGACTGTTTCAATAAACCAATTTCTCCTTACTATATACAACTGTGTTATTTAAGATTTTATTTAGGTAGCAAAATTCTAATAATCAATTCATATTGGTAGCAAAGTTCCATTTTGGGACAGTCTAGACAAAGCATCCAGTTTACGTTTCAATAAATTTATATTGGCACAAGAAATAAATGTGGATATAAATGTTGTTGACTTCTTGCCCCAAGCTTAACTCTGGAAACAAAACAAAAGAAAAAGAGAGAGAGCAAAGCATTCTAAAAAACTCATACTAAACTCTGAGAAACCATTCTGGCAAGGAAGAAAATGCAATCTAAAGCAGGCAGCACTACAGTCTGGGGCTATTTTGAATGCAGTGTTTGTGCATTTTGTATTTTTCTCTCCACATTACCTTGAGCATATTCTTGTTTGACCTTTTGCCACTATATAACAAAACCAGTTATTATAGCCAAGGTCACCCAGGTTTTGTTGGAATAATATCAAGACAGCATGAAAATCTGGCCAGGGAGTATGATACAGGTAGACCAGATAAATTCGAAAACTCCTACCTTCTTCTTTCTTCCATCCTTGTATTCCCAAGGCCAGGAGATTCAAGTCAAAGGAGATTATCACCTTGGACTGCTATAGTCCACATTCGAAGTCTAAACCTTTTGAAGTTTAAGAGAGTATTCTGAGAGTGGATTTACAGAGTTCCTGAAGGACAAAAGTGCAACCTAGTGTGGTAGTAACGTGAGTACTTCACTATCTACAGCATTCTTCCCTCAGGTCATAACCTTCAACTTTTCTCACAGGCAGGGTACAAATCACAGTATGGGCAGTATTCTCTCCTGAGAAACCTACCCACTTTCATCTTAAGTGATGTATCAAGGGAGAATAAGTTCCTAGACAAAAAGTTTACACATCTGTTTTATATCACTGATATGGAATGTGACAATAAAACAGAAATGTTTATACTGTAAAAAAGAGAGTAAACAGTGTAGAGAGCTCAAGAATAATAACCACTCTCGGGTGGATGGGTGGCTCAGTCAGTTAAGGGTCTGACTCTTGATTTCAGCTCAGGTCATGATCTTAGGGATCGTGGGAAGCCCTGTGCTGAGATTCTCTCTCTTTCCCAATGTCTCTGCTCCTCCCCTGCTTGCTCTGTCTCTTTCTCTCAAAATGAATAAACATTCAAAAAGAAATAATAATAACCACTCTCAATGAAGGGGAAGATTTAGTAATTAGTAATATGAATTAAGTGTTAGTAATACGAATTAAGATCAAGAAGTTCCAAAGAAGAACAAGATGGTAATAACTAGTATGAAAAGTAGAACAATGAAAATTTTATAAATAGATGAGATTACATCCGTTTTCAACTTTGAAAAATAAAGTACTTAGAAACAGTTACTTGCAATAAGAAAGTTGAAAAACAGAAAAATCAATAATGTTTCTTGAACCCATCAGAGAACTAAGATCATAGGGCAAACTATCACTTTAAATCTGGAAAGGCAGTTGAATCCAGAGAGACCTAGCCAAGACCTACTTACTTAGAGCAGAAACTGGTACGAACACTTAAATACTAATTTTTATGAATTGCAGTAACCTGATGAAAGCTAGAGTGAGTGACAAAGTGACAAACTTTTGAAGACTGCAGTTTTATGGGAAATACACATATTTCTGGACTGCCCCTTCCAGAACCCCACCAGGTTCTCACAGTGAAGGAGATCTCAAAGATCTCTTCACAGCTATGACAGAGAAGAGAAGAAACCTAAACCCTCTCCATAAAAAAAAGCCTACTTTTCAGGAGAAAAGTCTTTGCTAGAGCCTTATCACAACTGAGGGAATAGAATTCCTCTGATTCTAAGCCCTCTAGCCTTCATGTCACACCTACAAAGGGAAAAAAAATCACAGTTAACAGGGGTGATGATTTTAAGTAAATTAATTATAATTCTATATCCAGGGAGGAGAATAGAAACCTGGGAGGAAAAAAAGCTATGCCAGTTGAGAAACACTTTGAAGGTAACATCTGCAAAGCACAGGCCCACCAGAAGACTGAGAATTGTTTTTTTTTAATTTTTTTAAACATTTATTTATCTTTGAGAGAGAGAGAGAGAGGATGAGCAGGGGAGGAGCAGAGAGAGAGGGAGACACAGAACCTGAAGCAAGCTCCAGGCTCTGAGTGGTCAGTACAGAGCCCAATGCAGGGCTTGAACCCACACACCATGAGATCATGACCTGAGGCGAAGTTGAACGCTTAACCAACTGAGCCACCCAGGTGCCCCAAAACTGAGATTTAATGAAAAGATTCTAAAATGCTCCCTCTCTTCAACATAACACCACATCACATTAAAATAATATATAGTACCATATCTACTGTAAATAATGAAAGTTTTACTTCTTACATACCAATTTGTATGTGTGTGTGTGTGTGTGTGTGTGTGTGTGTGTGTGTGTGTTTTCATGTCTGATTGCTGTGGCTAAGACTTCCAGTACTATGTTGAATAAAAGTGGTGACAGTGGACATCCTTGTCTTATTCCTGAGCTCAGAGAAAAAGATCTCAGTTTTTTTTTAATTTTTTTAATGTTCACTTATTTTTAAGAGAGAGAGAGAGAGAGAAACAGATGGGCAGAGAGAGAGGGAGACCCACGGAATCAGAAGCAGGCTCCAGGCTCTGAGCTGTCAGGACAGAGCCCAATGCAGGTCTCCACCTCAGAGACCATGAGATCATCACCTGAACCGAAGTCAGGCACTTAACTGACTGAGCCACCCAGGTGCTCCGTCTGTTTTTCACTCTTGAGTAAAATGTTAGCTCTGGATTTTACATATATAGCCTTTATTATGTTGAGGTCTCTCAACATATTATATTAGGTCTCTCTAAACCTACTTTGTTGAGAGTTTTTATCATGAATGGATGTTGTACTTTGTCACATGCCTTTTCTGCATGTATTGAGATGATCATATAGTTTTTACCCTTTCTCTAGTGAATGTGATGTACTATGTTGGTTGATTTGCAAATACTGAACCACCTATGCATCCCTGGAATAAATTGCACTTGACCATGGTGAATTATGTTTTTTAACGTATTGTTGGATTTGGTTTGCTAATATTTTGTTGCGGATTTTTTTTTTAATTGGTAGCACTAGGATTTATTAACCTGTGCCTTAGTAAAGAGACACTCTTAATGTATAAAGCCAGGGCATGCTGCCAATACTTCTTAAGCAATGATACTAGGATATTGGCAGCTAAGTGGATGTTGTACATAAGCTCATTATCTATCATCTTGATGTGGCCAATGGCCACTGCCCAACACAACACTTCTTCCTCTTGAATTTGATCATGGACTTCGCTTTGACATGGGCCACCATTTTCTCATT
This sequence comes from Lynx rufus, assembly GCF_022079265.1. Lineage (NCBI taxonomy): Eukaryota > Metazoa > Chordata > Mammalia > Carnivora > Felidae > Lynx > Lynx rufus. The sequence goes on from NW_025814834.1 coordinate 46,860,423, forward strand.
GTAGGGCAGCAAGGAAGGAATTTGCCAGCCTCATTAAAGCGTGGGCCCAGGATCAAGGGTATCTGCTTGAACAGAGATTCTGAAGCCAAAAAGGCATCATATTTCTTGGACAGCTTCTTGACCAATTTCTTACTCTTGTTGAGTTTCTTCAACACCTCAATGTCTACATGGGACATTATCCACATGGACCAAGGCCAAGCCACAGACTTGGCCTCATCACAGTGCTGCAGGCCCCCCAGAATACATATGGATAATTTGGGCAGGGAGTGGACTTAAGCTTGATGATGCATGCCTGAGAAACATTTGCCCTAGTTCTTCTGGCTAATCTTCAGCTCGATCATCTCCAAAAACTTCCACCACTTGCACTAGTTCCCATATAGGACTTCCCACACCACCATGTAGACAGTGTCATGGGAGACTTTGCTGGACATAGTGACTGGAGCTAAAATAACTGGAAAAGAGATTTGTTGAGAATTTTTTGCATCTATGCTCATCAGAGATAGTCAATGTAGTATCTTTGTAGTGTCTCTATCTGGTTTTGGTATCAGGGTAATGATGGCCTCATAGACTCAATCTGAAAACTTTCCTTCCTCTTCTATATTTGGAGCAGTTTGAGAAAAAAAAACAGGCATTAACTCTTTTTTTTTTTTTTTTCATTTTTTATTTTAAGTAGGCTCCACACCCAATGCGGGGCTTGAACTCACAACCCTGAGATTAAAAGTCACATGCTTTACAGATTGAGCCAGCCAGGTACCCTGATGTTAAGCCTTTTAAAATTTTTTTATAGAATTTAACTGTAAAGCCATTTGGTCCTGGGCTCATTTGTTAAGTTTTTTTTTTGATTACTGATTCAATTTCATTGCCAGCAACTTGTCTGTTCAAACTTTCTATTTCTTCTGGATTCAGTTTTGGCAAGTTATATGTTTCTAAGAATTGATCCACTTTTTCTAGGTTGTCCAATTTGTTGGCATATGATTTTTCCTAATATTCTCTTGCAATCCCTTGTATATTTGCGGTGTCAGTTGTTATTTTGCTTTGACATATCTGTTTTTGAGATTTGCTCCTTCATTTCTGGTTTTGCTTATTCGAGCCCTCTCTCTTTTCTTCTTTCTGTGTCTGGTTAAAAGTTTATCAATTTGGGGGTGCCTGGGTGGCTCAGTCAATTAAGTGTATAACTCTTGATTTCAGTTCAGGTCATGATCTCATGGTCAAAGCACTGGTAGTGTGGAGCCTGCTTGGTATTCTTTCTCTCTCTTTCTTTGCTCCTCCCTTGGTTGCAGGCATGCTCTCTCTCTCTCTCAAAATAAATAAACTTTTTCAAAAAATTATCAATTTTGTTTATCTTTTCAAGAACCAACTCCTGGTTTAATTGTTCTATTCTATTGTTGTTTTGTTTTGTTTTCATTTAGAGACTGAAAAAAGTCTCTGATCTTTACTATTCCCTTCCTCCTACTGGCTTTGGACTTTGTTTTTCTTTCTCTAGCCCCTTCAGGTGTAAGGTTAGGTCGCTTACTTGAGATTTTTCTTGTTTCTTGAGGTAGGTCTGTATGGCTAAGACTTCCCTCTTAAAACCACTTTTGTTGCATCCCAAAGATTTTGGAACATTGTTTTCATTTTCACTTTTCTCTGTGTATTTTTAAATTTCCTCTTTGATTTATTGGTTAGACCCACTCATTTTTTAGTGGCATGTTATTTAGCCTCCCTGTATTTAGGTTCTTTCTAGATTTTTTCTTGTGATTCATTTCTAGTTTTGTACCATTGTGGTTAGAAAAGATGCATAATACTATTTCAGTGATTTTGAATTTACTGAGACTTGTTTTGTGGCCCAACACATGATCCATTATGGAGAATGTTTCATGTATGCTTGAAAATAATGTATAATCCACTGCTTTTGAATGGAATGTTCTGAATATATCTGTTTGGTCCATCTAGTCTAATGTGTCACTCAATTCCGCTGTTTCCTTGTTGATTTTCCGTAAGGACAATAATTCATTGATGTAAATGGGGTGTTAAAGTCCCCTGCTATTATTGTATTACTGTCAATTCCTTAATAATTGCTTAACAATTCCTTAATAATTGTTTTTAGGTGCTCCACCAAAAAACTACTAGCCTGATCAGTGAATTCAGCAAAGTTGCAGGATATAAAATCAATATAGAGAAATCTGCTACATATCTATACATTAATAATGAAGTAGCAAAAAGAGAAATTAAGAAAATCCCATTTTAAAGTTTCAATAAAAATAATAAAATACCTAGAAATAAACTTACCCAGGGAGGTGAAAGACCTATACTACAAAAACACCGATGAAAGACATTGAAGATAACATGAACAAATGGGAAGATATTCCATGCTCACGTACTAAAAGAACATTTACATTGGTTGTTAAAATGCCCATTCTTCTCAAAGCAATCTATGGAATTAATGCAATCCCTAACAAAATACCAACAACATTTTTCAGAGAACACAATACTAAAAGAATAATGAAATACTGAGCCATAAAAGACCCAAAATAGCCAGAGTAATATGGAGAAAGAGGAACAAAGCTGGAGCTACTACAATTCATTTCAAGATACACTACAAAGTTGTAATTATCAGAACATTATGCTGGGGTGCCTGGGTGGCTCAGTTAGTTAAGCATCCAACCTCGATCTCAGATCTGGTCTTGACCACAGGGTCGTGAGTCCAAGCCTTGCATTGGGCTCCATGCTGGGTATGAAGCCTACTTAAAAACAAACAAACAAACAAACAACAGCGGCAACAACAAAACAACAACAACAATAATATGATACTGGCACAAAAATAAACACATATATCAATAGAACAGAATAGACAGCCCAGAAATAAATCCACAATTTTTTATATATATATAATATATATATATATAATAATAATATAAAATAATATATATTATATATATATTATATATATAATCCTATATATATATATAACCCTATATATATATAACCTCTCTCTCTCTCTCTCTCTATATATATATATATATATAACCCTATATGTATACATATATAACCCTATATATATATAGGATTATATATATATAATCCACAATTATATATATATATATATATATATATATATATATATATATCCACAATTAATCCGTAACAAAGCAGGCAAGAATATATAATGGGGAAAAAGATATTCTCTCCAATAAATGGTACTGGGGAAACTGGACAGCTATAGGCAAAAGAGTGAAACTGGATTACCCACTTATACCATATACAAAAAATAAACTCAAATGGACTAAAGACCTAAATGTAAGACCCTGAAACCATAAAACTCCTAGAAGAAAATACAGGAAGTAATTTCTTTGACACCAGCCATAGAAACATTTTTCTAAATATGTTCCCTGAGGTAAGGGAAATAAAAGAAAAATTAAACTATTGGGACTATACCAAAATAAAAAGCTTTTGCACAGTGAAGCATCAGTAAAGCAACAAGGCAACCTACTAAATGGAAGAAGATATTTTCCACAGATATATTTGATAAGGGACTAATATCCAATATATATAAAGAACTTACACAACTCAATACCAAACAACGAATAATCTTATTAAAAATGTGCAGAGAGGATCTGAATACACATTTTTCCAAAGACATACAAATGGCCAACAGATGCATGAAAAGATGCTCAATATCACTAATCATCAAGGAAATACAAATCAAAACCACAATGAGATATCACCTTACCACCACTAGAATGGCTAGAATCAAAAGGACAAGAAATAACAAGAGTTAGTGAGGATGAGGAGAAAAAGGAGCCCTCATACATTGTTCTTGGGAATGCAAATCGGTGCTGCCACAGACAGAACAGTATGGAGGTCCCTCACAAAATTCAAAATCGAATCATCACATGATCCAATAATTCCAACACTGGATATTTACCCCAAAAAAAACAAAAACACTAATTTGAAAAGATTTATGCATGCTTATGTTTACTGCAGCATTATTTACAATAGCCAAGATACTAAGGCAATCCATATGTCAATTCATAAATGAATGGATAAAAAAAATGGGGCACCTGGGTGGCTCAGTCAGTTAAACATCTGACTTTTGGTTTCAGCTCAGGTCATGATCTTGCCATTCGTGAGTTAGCCCCACATCAGGCTCCATGCTTTTAGCGTGGAACATACTTGAGATTCTCTCTCTCCCTCTCTCTGCCTTTCCCCTGCTCGTGCTCTCTCTTTCTCAAATAAATAAATAAATAAACTTAATAAAAAAGAGATATGGTACATGGGCACCTGGGAGGTTCAGTAGGTTAAGCGTCTAACTCTTGATCTCAGCTCAGGTCATGATCTCACAGTTCATGAGTTTGAGCTCTGAGTGGGCTCTGTGCTAGCAGCATGGAACCTGCTTGGGATTCTGTCTCTCCCTCTCTCTGCACCTCCCCTGCTTGTGCTCACCTGCTCTAAGTAAATAAATAAACTTAAAAGAAAAAAGATGTGGTACACATGCGTGCACGCGCGCACACACACACACACACACACACACTTTTGGTTTCGGCTCAAGTCATGATCTCACGGTCTGTGAGTTTGAGCGCCGTGTTGGGCTCTGTGCTGACAACTCAGAGCCTAGAGCCTGTTTTGGATTCTGTGTCTCCCTCTCTCTCTGACCCTCCCCCATTCATGCTCTCTCTCTGTCTCAAAAATAAATAAACGTTAAAAAAACAAACAAAAAAAGTAATCAAAAGGAAATTGTAGAAATTAAGCTTATGGTAGCAGAAACGAAAAATGCCTTTAAGAAGATTATCAGTAGACTCAAAATTGCTGATTAAAGAATCAGTGAGCTAAAAAAAAAAAAAAAAAAAAAAGAATCAGTGAGCTTAAGTTGGAGATTTCCAAGTTAATAACAGACTCCAAACCTTAGATCTACAAAGCCCAGAGAACACCAAGCAGGAAAAATGCCCCCCCACCCCGACACACACACTCTCAAAGACAATATATTCAAATTAGAGAAACAGGAGACCAAAAAAAAAAAAAATCTTGAAAGATGCTAAAGAATAAAAGAGTTTACCTCCAGAGGAACAAAGGTAAGAATTATAGCAGACTGCTTATAAGATCAGAAACCATGCAAGGAAGAGTGGATCTAAATATTTTGAGTGCATGAAGAAAAAACATCACCAGGTTAGAATTCTATGTCTAGCAAAATCATCTTTCAAAACTGAAAGAAAAATAATTTCTCAGAAATATAAGAACTGAGGGAATCGATCAGAGCCAACCAGCTCTGAAAGAGGTTTTAGAAGAAGTTCTATGCTAAAAAAAGTTCTAATAGAGACCTATATAAATAAAGAGCGCTGGAGAAAGAATAATAAAAATAAAAGTTATTTTGCTTATACTTAATTGATTTAAAAGATAACTGTTCAAAGCAATAATAGTAATCTATTGGGCAAATATAGCATAGGGATAAATAATATACCTTAATACACATGAATTGGTGTAGTGTTTTTTGAAAATGGGTTTAAATTAGTTAAAACTATATATTATAAATTTGAGGACAACTATTTTTTAGAAAAATGGGAATATAAATATTTTTATAAGAAAGGAGAATGCAATTATATACCAAAGAAGTCAGAAAAACAAAAGGAAAAAAAAACAAAGAATAAATTCAGTGCATAAAAAACAATTATAAACAGTTTAGTATTAAATCAAAATATATAAATAACAATTTAAATAGGAATGGCCTAAATACACCAATGAAAAGACAAAGAATGTTAGAGTAAATAAAACACAAGACCCAACTACATGCTATCTATAAAATCAACACTTTAAATATAAAGACACAGATTGGTTAAGGGTAAAGGGGTGAAGAAAGATAATGTTTAAACAAAATAAAACAGACAAACAAAAAACTGGAGTAACTATTAATTTGAGACAAAGCTGACCATTAAGAATGATGAACTGTAGTGGCACCTGTCAGTTAAGCATCTGATTTCGGCTCAGGGCATGATCTCATAATTTGTGGGTTTCAGCTCCACATTAGGCTCTGTGCTGACAGCAGAGAGCTGACTTCTAATCCTCTGTCTCCCTCTCTCTCTGCCCCTCCTGCTTGCACTCTTTCTCTCAAAAGTAAATAAACATTAAAAAAAAAAAAGGAATGATGAATTGTTATCAAGGATAAGATTAGTAGGGCATTTCTAATGACATATCTTAAACATGTCAAAATATATGAGGAAAACATCTAACAATTCAAGAGAAATGGACAAACTGACCAATACAGTTGGAGACATTAACATCCCTCTGTCAGTAACTGACAGAAAATCAGTAAGAATATAGAAGAGCTGAAAAGCACCGTCAATCAATCTAATCTAATTAGTATTAGGGTAATACCAGCATTATATAATGAATTAGGAAGTGTTCCTCTGCTTTTATTTTCTGGAATAGATTATAGAGAATTTATATAATTTATTCCTTTAATTTTTGATATAATTTACTACTGAAACAATCATGGTGATGTATTTTTTGGAAGGTTTTGATTATTAATTCAATACTTAAAATGAATATAGACATTAAAATTATCTATTTTTTTGGGAATTTCAGTAGTTTGTAGATTTCAAGGAATTAGTTCATTTCACCTAAGTTATCAAATTTGTATGCATACAAATATTCCTTTATTACCCTTTGAATTTCCATGATATGGCTTCTTTCATTTTCTTTCATTCCTTTTTATATTAATGAATTGTGTCCTCTCTCTTTTTCCTTGGTTAGCCTTGCTTGAAGTTTATTAATTTAATGATCTTTTCATGGAAATTGTTTTTGATTTTTAAATTTCTTCTATTGTTTGCCTGCTTCAAATGTTATTAACTTCTGCTCTTTTAGTATTTTTCTTCTGCTTTTCTAGGTTTAAATTGTTCTTTTCTATTTTCCTATGGTACAAGCTTAGGTTTTCAATTTTAGTTATTTTTTTCTAATATACGCATTTAATCTATAAATTTCTATTTAATCACTACTTTCACCATATTCCGCAGATTTTGGTATTATTTTCATTTCCATTTAGTAGAAATATTTCAATTTCTCTTGAGACTTCTTCAACATATGGGTTTATTTAGAAGTGTCTTTTTAAAAATTTTCAACATTTAGGGATTTTCCAGAATGTGGTCTATTTGGGAATGTTCCATATAAGCTCGACAAAAATGTGTATTATTCTGAATAAAGTGTTTTACAATGTCAATTAAATTCAGTTCAGCTATGTAAAGAAATCAATTTTATCTAATTAATATTCACCAAATAGACCACATTCTGGACTTTTAACAAGTGTAAAAGAATAAAATCATACTAAATGTGTTCTCAGATCACAATGAGATTAAACTAGAAGTCAGTAACAGAAAGATAGCTGGAAAATCTTGTAAATATTTAAACTATATATTGTCTATTTTCTATTTTGGCTATTTTACTGTTTCACCTATTTTTTTCTGTCCAAATCCCCTAATTCTAGTTTGGATTTATTTTTTAAAAAAAAGTTGATGATAGGGAGACGGAGTGGCTCAGTCAGTTAAGTGTCTGACTTCGGCTCAGGTCATGATCCCATGGTTCATGGGTTCGATCTCTGCATTGGGAACTGAGAGCCTGGAGCCTGCTTCTGATTCTATGTCTCCCTCTCTCTCCGCCCCTCCCCTGCTCATGCTCACTCTCTCTCTGTCTCTCTCTAAAAAATAAATAAACATTAAAAAAATTTTTTAAGTAGATGAGGCACTTTTTACATTTCAGTTCATGGCTCTACTCCAAAATAGTGTGAACATTTCCTGAAGTATAATTTTGGAGTCTCCTGTTGATTCATCTTTACTTTGTTACAGTTTTAATACATTTTCATATCTACCATTAAGAAAAAACAAACTTTAAAAAATAACTTCTGCATTTACTTCGGACTTTTCTTCACTTCTCAAGATAATTTTAAAAGTTTCAGAGTTTTATATTTTGGCAGTACTTTAAATTGAAGTCTTCCTGGCCTATCACCCTCCACATATTTGTAATTATTCTGGGGGCTTACTTGTTTTGGCAGTACTAAAATCAAAGGGGCTGGTTCTTCTTTTACCTAATTCCTTTTCATATGAAAGGAAGCACCTACAATTTGCTTGTTAGTCCTATTCACATACATCAAAAATCAGCAAATGCTTTACTGTTAGCACACGTACCTTTGTTTTGCATAAGATTAGATGAATGTGAAAAACAGTGCCTTCCATTCTCTGTCATCCTGGACTTGTAAAATGTAAGTAATTTAGAGCTAGGACTTTCCCCCCTTAAATCAAGGAGGTAGACTATAGTAATGTAAGGGCCACTTAAAGAAGGTACATTTTGTTTTCAATGTATGGGTTGTATTAGAAACATTTCTCCTATGGGGAAAAACTAGCTTAGGGTTACAAATTTTTCCAAACATTGCAGAAGGGGGAATCCACTGTATTATGAACCCCTAAGGATTTGTTGCACTTTTCCTGCTTTTTTAGGCCTGAGTAACAATATCACCATCCCTTATTTACAAAAGGCCAAATGGACTCCAATTGAGAAGCTTTACAGGTTAAGGGTTAGTTGTACAACAGGAACCACTTAGAGTCTCTTGCTTTCTATGGGAAATTGGACTTACTAGGGAAAAGCTGTTTGTTGTGCTAATGTAAAAATGTCATACAATTAGTTTGATTTTTGAAGATGGTAAACTTAAGGAATTGCATGTTCTCCTGAAATGCTGGCTTATAGAATGTTCTTCTTTCAAAACAGGCTGATTTTTTTTTCTTCTCTTTGCCTGACAGTCCAAGTTTCAGCTCCCGTTTAAAGTTGTTGTGTCAGTTATTTTCCTGTTTTAAATTTCTCTTATATTTCTACCTGTAATGTCAGTGGCAACCGCATATTTGATTTGTTAATTTACTTTACACTTAAAAGAGCAAATTGCGTTTAAATGAATCTCCCTTGTCCTAGTAACATTGTATAAATAAAGTGGCTTCTCTGTACAAAAGGTTGTAATGCCTCCTGATGGATATAATTTTGTGATTGTATTTAAGATTAAAAGTTGAATAAATCACACCAGCTTCCTGAAAATATTCATAATGCATCTTTTGGAAAACAAAAATACATGCTTACTTTGTGCATATTTGCATTAACACAGCAAAGATTGTATGAAATACCTGTTTTTCAGAAAATAAAGTCTTAAAAGACATAGCAAAAAAAAGTTTCAGAGTTTTATTATAAGTCAATCTTTATTTTCCCCTCCTGTTGCTTTTAACGATTTTTCCGAATGAGATAAGTTAAAAATTAAGTGAAGTAGTTGTTGGAAATCTGGCTGTCAAGGAAAATAAATACTAGTAAAATTTAGAGTTCTCTTGAAAATTTCTGTCACTCTACCTCTGAAAGAATTTTTAAAGTCTCTAGCTCTGCTTTAAACCAAGTTAAGCATTCAGCTTTTCTAGATCTGCTTTCTGATCTAACAGTTTTGCTATGCAATTATTGTTTTCCTAAAAAAAAATGGTACCATATTTTCAAAGTCAAGGGAAGCAACTAATGGAAGTATTATTAAGTAGGTTGTGCAGATAAAGCTAAACACACACATAGAAAGAATTTGCAAGGAGAGTTTAACAATTTTAAGAGACAACATCTTTCAGTTAGAATGTGTTTTGAAGTCTCTTAGAAGTTAAAACCAGTGGACTTTTGCATGTTTGTTGCTTTCTTTTCTGTTGTTTTTAAACTCTTTTTACATATGTTAATTGTTAAATTTTGTCATGTCAAAGTTGTCCTAAAATGTTCACTGTTACACAAAGTAAAAGTTTTTGTCATTTACAAAGATACATTTACAGAATGTATGGATTTTATACAAAGTGGGAGTCCTGGGATGAGGTTGAAGATTTGACACGGAAAAACTTATGTCAAACAAGAAAGAGAGGCCACAATTTATTGACACTGTAATAAAGTATCCATGTTTCCCAAATTCACAAGATAAGGAGAGCCCTCAGGTGGTTTTTGTAGGGGACCCAATGCAAAGTTGATCAGAACAAACTAATCAATAGTTTAATGGACTTCTAGTAGTTAATTCACAAGGCTGGTTTGTATTGGATTGTAAAATTAATGAACTGAAACCATCTGTTGCCCATGTAACACACCATTATTCATTCAAAAGAAACAAGACAGCCCAGGACAAGACAAAAACACATGAAACAAAGCTTTGATCCAATACACTCATCTCATCTAATAATGCTAGTTAACAAGAATAATATATCCAACAATAGTGAATTGGTAGTTTGAACCAGATATTTCATTTGGCTCACACACCAAATCACAATTTAGTGTTTTGTCTCATGTTATTGTTTGTATTATACTTGTTTTAGAATATCAGCTATTCAAATTTATTCAATTATCTTATAGATCACTATTAGTAATGTTATACTATGGCAATATGATATAAAACTGAGCAACATCCTATTTTAATCTCAACATTATTCAAATATATAGATAGAGGGTTTCACAGAAATACAAGAGAAATTTCTGGACAGAGAAATTTTCTGTATGTAGATGGGGTGTACGTTACATGAAAGAATTCGTTTGTAACAAATTTGTAAAAGTTGATTACATGATACATTTAAGATCTGAGCATATCATTACATGTAAGTTATACTTCAATAAAATTTTTATACTAAAATTAAGATAGAGTCAATGAATTATAGAGTGAATATCAAGTATGTATTTTTACTATATTTTCATAATATGGAGAAAAATAACTTTATAAAATAACTGTGCTCATAGCTTGGAAAGAAAACATTCTCCTCTATTTTAAATAACAGGGAAAAGCAAAGACCTATCTGTAATGAAATTATGCAGCTGCTACTAAAAATACAACCTTCACATTTATGTCTTATTCATGATGAGAGAAAAAAAAATTCAAGGCTGGGTAATGCCTAAATATATTTACTAGAGTCTTTGCCTTTAAAAAAGTATTCATATTAAAAATTTCATATTTATTCCAAGTCAAATTACAGCGTCTATGTTAGAGAACATCTCCAAAAAATGTTTTCAAATCAACTTACATATCAAAAAGAGATATACAGAAGACAAACTTTTGAAAAAACTTTACATGTATTTCTGATTTTTCTCAGATATAAATATCTGAGGCTAACTTTATAGAGCATGTATATTTTAGACATTTCTAAAGCTTCTGGTCTCTGTGGTATATAAGTATTCAGAATGTACCTTCTCAAATCATTTGAAAAGAAAATTTCATATTTACTCCTCTGAAGAAAGCTTTCACAGCTGGCTGCTTTGGGTATTTCCCAGATATGGTTTCCCAAATAAAAAAATATTTTCTATTAAGGACATTTTCTCCTGGAGTACATCAGCTTTCTACCACAGTATGTCATTTTAAATTCCCATTTAAATCCCCTTACTAGTTTCTACACATATACAAATCAGTGCATAGTATGATGCAATCAAAATTAACTGCTACAACATCATCACCCATGTCTTTCTCAAATAATATTGCTTGCAAGTTCCAAGCATAAGAATTCTAAAAATGAACAATGCTTCTGCCCTTTTCTTTACTTATAAGATATGTAAAATTTGGACTATATTACAAATTACATTTGCATAGAAGAGGCTATATACATAATTGTATGTTATCCAATGACCTAAAAATAATTTTGTAGTGAAAAATCTAACGTGAAATAATAGAACTTAACCAACAATTTTAAATTAATATATTCTGGTCAACATGTAGAAAATATTTTACTATATATAAAGAAGAAATAAAACTTTATTTCAGTATTAGAAACTATATTATCATTTCAGTTGCGAATACTAAAATGATTATTTATTTATTCCTCTATATGTATTATTCCTTTTATGAGGTTTAGTTTATATTTATGTTTTTTATATTTTTCACTAATATTACAGAGGGCCTGAGACACAGGTATGACTTTCTTGATAAGAAACAACTCCATATCTCTCTGTGAAGAAGATATGTTCATTCATAATGAGTCACTGGATGTCACTTCTTGGGCAGAGACCTAGATATTTTATGGCTGCATGTTTTCTGGAAAGAAAGCTCAGAAAGTCTGACTCTAGTGTCCCATGGAAATGGGCACTAATGTTTATAGTTTTCAAAGGTGATATTTTGAGTTGTATAAATAAATGTGATCTATACAAGCACTGCTGTGCTTTGAAATACTCTGACAAAGAGAGATGGCCAATAGGCCTTGTGGTCATTTCAATCTGTGCTGTATCTACATATTCTTGATTTAAGCTTTCAAAGATCGATGGCTTTGGGGAGAGTAAGGGAATAATTCAACCATTCCCTTTTGAGTGCAAGATATGTTCACAGTGCCTACCTAGAATGATTGCAAAGAAGGAATTAGTATCCAGATTATTACTTTTAACTCCATGCCATTATGTCAAATAATCACCAGGTTAATAATTTACTATAGATTCATCCATGTGTTGGAACCATGAGTTTGCAGAAGGTAAAGCCTTTATTAACTATTGATCCATTCACTTTCCTCTGAAAATTTCATATGTATTCCTTTCTTTATGACTTTACTTATACCAGTTACCCTTGTATAGAATAATATATCTTCCCAATCTGCTGAAACAAAGCTTAATGTTATCCAGAATCAGAAACCTCACTGAGAAAATAAGAAAATTTAAAAGAACAGACTGGTTTGGTCTGAAGCCTAGTTCTACCAATGAGTAAACTGGGGTTCTTTAGGTTCTTTCGGATTGTTTGGACAACCTCTCAAATGACTAAAGTGAGAAGACAGAGGACAATGACAGAACCAATGTCATATTCAATGGTTCACAATCCATCCTTCCTATCTTTACACTATAATTAAAGATATTTTTTAAAACACTATGTATTTTTAATAATAAGAATAAGAACTTGTACATATCTTTCTTTACTTAATAGTTTTTAAAGGGGATATTCATACTTCCTTTTCTCTCTTCAGACCCCTAACATCAAAGCCTCTAACACATTTTCTTATCTGATGATGTCTCATATTTCACTGAGAAAACAGGTACAATCAAGTAAGTGCTACCTCAATGTCCTTACATGTTTCAGAATTCATTCCTATGTACTTTGTTTCCTTTTTTGTAACAATGGAAGAAGTTCTGCTTATATCAAAGCCAACCCATCACTTTTGACTTTATCCCACCCACTAACCTACAGCATGATTTCATGCAGTCATTATTCACCATGTTTTTTTCTGCATTTTCATTTCCCTATTATCAATAGCTCATTCTTATTAGCATATATACGTGCTTTAATGAAAGAAGAAAAAAGCAATCAACACACAAGTAAACCTAACACCTTGATATTTTCCCTTAATTTGGGCTTCCAGCTTGTTGCAGATATACTGACTTTGCAGGACGCTAACACTGGGCACAAGATAAGTTGGTACTTTGCACTACCAACTGCCCAAGGTTGGCCTTTGGACTAGAATTGTGTCAATAGGCCCTTACATTAGCTCTCATCTGGTCTGTGTGCTGTGATGCTACCTCTTACCAAAGCACCTACAGGCAGCAGAAGTGGAATCAGGTGTCCTTTACCCTGTGTGTCTTCTGTTACTAGCATGTAGGGATTGAACCCAACTCTCAGCATGCTCTGTGATCCATGTCAAGTATTTCTCCATGACTGTATGTCATGTACCTTACTTCCTCTCAGGGTGCAAGGCCACCCTGTTCTCTAATGTCAAGAGGCCTTTATAAATGATGTCCTCTTTTGCCTTAATCAATGTATTGATGACACGTTCTCCCAGGAGATTTTTAACCATGCTAAAAGGATGATGTATTTTCCTTGTCTCATCTCCCATAAGCATCTACCCAATATGATGAAAGACAGGATGTGGTCAACATTGCAGATCACATTGTAGGGATGAAACAGTTCCTGCCTAAAGAATTCAAGAGGAGGTAAGGTTGGAAGATGTGTCGTTTTGCATTTACACCACACTATACACGTTGAATGATAAATTCAACATGACAAGAAAACAAATTCACATACCTATTTTCCTGCATTTCCTAAGAAGATGTACTTTTATAGCCATCAACTAAAGACAATACCAAGCTGTGAGAGAGTCTTTGAAAACCAGTTTTCACAAGCAACACAATGGGTGATAGAGCATCATGAGTAATGAGTAATAATTCTATCAATATCTTAAATTTTCATCAACAATTTACTATAATTCAAAGGAGTCCATGAATTCTGTTATATATTTTTAAATGGAATTGCTTATATAAACAGGATGCCCACAAAATAATACTTTCCCTGAGACTTCACACATCCTAGAAGAACCCAGAAAGAATGGCTATTACTAAATGAGGCAAAGAAAATCTGGAATAAATAAAGCCCTGGGTATTCAACAAGCCCCAAAATAAACTGTCCAAACTGGAGTACAATACAGTAAAACCTTAGTTTGCAAGCATAATTCATTCCAGAAACATGCTTGTAATCCAAAGCACTTGTGTATCAAAACAAATTTCCCCATAAGAAAAAATGGAAACTCAGATGATTCATTCCATAACCCAAAAATATTCATATAAAAATGATTATAATACTGTAATATAATACAAAATAATAAAGAAAATACAAAATATAAAGAAAAATAAACAAATTAACCTGAACTGACCTTTGAAAATCTTCATGGTTGGTGTGCGAGAGACAAGAAGAGGATTTTTGTAAAGGAAAACACTCATTATCACTAACGGATGGTGACTACAGTATAGTATTAATAAACTCTTGTCACATACTGTATTTAATATAACTGATAATAAGGCAGCAGAGGAAAGGGTCTATATCTGCAGACAGCCTGACCTAGAATGAAGCAAAGCATTCCTAAACTTACCCTTGTATGGAAAAGCAAAGGACTGTCCAGAGGTGCTCCGAAGTGACAAAAATATACACTAGTGTCAGCTGTGGGCAACTTCTACCATTCTGAAAAATCACTGATTTCTGCCAAACACTGCTGCTTAAGAGTGAGCATCCCAGCATGGGAGACAAGCATCTACAATCCCACGGCGAGAGACAGAGTGAGAGAGAGAGAGAGAGAGAGAGAGAGAAAGAACCATTGGCTCAGTTGTGATCATGTGATATTTGGCATCGCATACTACTTGTATTGCAAGACATCACTCATTTATCAAGTTAAAATTTATTGGAAATGCTTCCTTGTCTTGTTCAACACTTGCAGAACAAGTTACTCACAATCTAAGGTTTTACTGTGAAAATAAAATATTGGAAATTTGTATGGAAAATTATTTCTGGAAAATAATAAAATATATGGAAAAATAAAAATGGTACTTGAGGCGCCTGGGTGGCTCCGTCAGTTAAGCACCCAACTTTGGCTCGGGTCATGATCTCATAGCCTGTGAGTTCGAGCCCCGTGTCAGGCTCTGTGCTGACAGCTCAGAGCCTTAGAGTCTGCTTCGGGTTCTGTGTCTCCTCTCTGCCCCTCCCTATTCACACTCTTCTCTCTCTCTCTCTCTCTCTCTCTCAAAGATAAATAAACATTTTAAAAAATGTTACTTTGCCATTTTTTTTTACCATGTATGGCAAACTACACATGTTTAATTATATTTGAGAGGATTTTTATGGGAAATTTTTGAAATTCAGTAATAGCAACTAAGCTAATTGGGGAGGGGGGGAGACACATACTAACTAACTCAAGGGAAAATGCATTACACAAAGAAATACAATCATAGTATACAATGTGACATCTCCATTAGAAACCATTTATAATAAATTAGCTTTCCAAAACACATGTGATATAACCAATATCTGGAGAAGATGGAAATTAGATATACTTAGAGAATATAAAGACAAAGGAGAGAACTCTTATCTGCAGTAAGAGGCCATGGACAAGACCTAATATTGAAAAACCACAAAATGTCAGTGTAAAGATATTATTCAGCAATTTGGAGGTAGATAAATGAGCTCAGTGGTCAATGCAGTTGTCTCTGGGGAGCAGAAATCAGAGGTGATTAAGGGATAATAAAAGGAGCACTGTTATGTTATTAGCATAGATAAATTTTATTTTTAAAACATGTATATTAACTAATTTGATAGTTTTGGCATTTTAAAAGTATTTGGCATTTTAAAAGTATTCTAAAAATAAGTATTTAATTTTGACATAAATTCATCTTTCTTATCAGTGTATCTAGTTTTTCTTTTTAAATTTATATTCCTAATTGGGTTCTCTATAGCTAGACATGGTAAAGTAAAAACAGATGTGTCATAAATAAATATAATTTCCCAAAGTCGTTCTTTTGCTTTTACTCTCTCCTCTAAATATAAATAAGAACATCTTTGAGATAATGTTATCAATTTTTCTCTTTCCTGTATTTGTATTTTTAATATATGACTTTGAGACACTGGTAAATTAAAAAAAAAAAGATACTGGTAAATTCCAATGCATGAGATAATAAATTTTATATTTTTATATATTCTTTCTGGTTTCCAAAATTGTCCAACAGATTAATCATTTACTGAGAGTGTCTTACACAACTCTTTACAATATCAGATCAATCAACTGAAATTGGCTGGTGATTGGCTACACAGAGAACTACGTAAGCCTCCTAAGAGTCTATTTTAAATTTTTCTGATACATATGAAAAGTGCTATAATAATATATTTTGGTCAGGTACTGCCATATTATAAAGTGACTGATGCTGTCCTCATGAAATGTCCTTCAAATCATAGGCAATATCTCTGCTCAAAACACTGATATTACTGTAATTACTGTCATAATCAAATCTTTCTTTGATTTATTTAATTCCTCAGACTGAGCAGCCAATTCTAAAGTATAACTTTGTAGTGACTAGACACTTTCTAAATCCTAAGTTTTGCACAGAAATGACTTTCTGCATTTACCATGAGTCATTTTTCCAGTTTTACAGGCCTTATGTTCCTAGTCTGACCTCATATATTAATCTCTTTCAGTTTTGTCTGGAATTTCATCTTCATAGAATGACATTTTTTTTTTTGCAAACACAAGTATGGAACATAACAAGTTATATAGAGATACCAAAGAGAATTGTCTAAATTTTTTCAACACTCCTCTGGTTTGCTCCTGTCCCTAGCATTATAGCACCTGCAGCTCAATCTCATGCTTCTGTAAGATTCAAATTACTTCTTCCATTGAACCTGGGGATGACTGTGTTTAGCAGAAATTAGGAAGTTAAATAAATCAGTGCTAAGGGAGTCTATTGTACTCTGCAGGGGAACCGGGTGTACCATAATCCCCATATGACCTGCAGGAAATGGAAAGAGTTTACAGGCACAGAAACATTGCTTCCATTTTTCTGTTAAAGTATTTAAACAGGGAGGCTAATAGACTGAGATAGTTCTACTACTATGTAAACAAACCAAAACCTAAGCCAGAATCAGTGCACTCAAATTTGAGAAAATTAAACAAGAACAACCAATCAAAAGTAGCCAACTTTCCTAAATAAGCAACTGTTTAAGCTATGGTTAATCTAATAATATCCTTGCTTTTCTGCCTCATCTTCTGTATAAACCTTCCTACGCACCCCACGCACATACACCCAGCTCCTGCTCCTGTCAGTAGACCCTCCTAACCACATTTGGTTTGGCACTGCCCAATTGAAATGGACATATGCTCAAAGAGACTCCTGAAAGTTCTGTGCCTCAGTTTACCTTTTAACATAACCTTTTCTAAGAATTGGCTCCCAAATATATACAGATGGACATATTACTAGATACATGCACGTGTGCCTACCGAGATGGAGAGCTCTCTAATCTAGATGTAAGTAATACCTCTTTTGACAAGTAGAAAAAATAGTAAAATATGCACAAAAAAGGTTTTGGATTTGCAGAAGTACAATGAGAGATAAATTATTTGCTTCTAAGACTGGGGGAAAATCTCTTTAAATGACAAGTTCCCCCAGAGTTTTTAAATTAGGAGTTTAAGAGTTTTTTGGTTTGTTTTTTAATGTCTCTTGTCTACAATAGGGTAAAGCCATAAGACTCTGAGGAATAATTTGGCCACATTTTAAGAAAATATTTAAATGTGACTTCTCCACTAACATTAACCATTCTAAGTTATTTGATAGTAGAGGGATGGTTTATGTTTAGTTTAAATCATTCTCCACTAAAGGAAAACCCCATGGGAATCTAGAATGTCTCTTTATTTTCTCTGGTAGCTATTTTTATTGTCTGTCTAGACTTTTAAAACAGGCTTCAAAGTGTGACTAATAGGCCACACTGAAATACTTTGCATCCCATTAAACTTTCAGATGTTCTCATACACCTTGCCTCAAATTTGACTATACTCATTTTCACTCAGACAAGCTTTCCCAGGGTGGCTGTTCAATTTCAATTGAAGTTAATGGGTCTAATTCTGCTGCCTCCACCGAGATGAGATCACCTTCTGATTCAGTGTCAGCACCTTTTAAAAAGAGCCTCTTTATGGGCTTTGCCATAGTCAAGTCTGAAATTAAGAGAGTTTGCAAACAATGGATTTTCATTTCCAGTTATAGGAAATCTAAATTGTATCTGGTAATCAAGAGAAGGGAACCAATTAGAGAAAAGAACAAAATCAACTATATTCTCACTTCTGTTTCGAAAAGAGCAAAAGGGCCTTGAATGTTCATGAAATTAAGGTACAATTAGAAAAAAAATTTTTTTAAGTTTCTGAGATGTTTTACATCTTTTCACACCCATTGCAATATTCTCATTAGACAATTATGCAAATATTAAAATAGTATTTCAATTATATGTTAGATTGTAGTAACTTTTGTTCTTCTTGGTGATATGGCACTGTTCTTCAAATGTTCTAATTATACATAAAATGATATAATGTATTTTATATATAAATGAGTACTGTTTATTGACTATAATGCATTCATTTTGAATTTCAACATCTGTTCTTCATTTGCTGAAAACACAATACAAATTTTTAAATTGCATTCATAGTATGCAAAAAAATAAAATAGTAAGCAAAAAGCCCTTGGCATTCACTATAAAGATATATAAGTGGATATAAAGGCAGTCAACTGCTCTTGGGACAAAATTTCCAAACTGTTGCACGGTATACTTTTCAAAATTGTCACACTTCATTATAAGGTGGAGGTTTTGAGGATATAGAAATGGGTTAAGCATAGAAAAACTATTTGATTACATCAAGCAAGTAAAATTATTTTTGCCTGTGTTTGTGGACAACTGAAGTAACGCTGAAAAGACTTAACAATTTAGAAGACTACAGTTTTGTTCTTTTCATTTTTTTTCACAAGGTGGTTACACATTGGATTTGACTTTATCTTACATTATGGCTAAACTCTCCTGGTCATTGTTTGAAACCAGGTGTTGAGCGCCTCTTACATGAATAGCTCATAAAGTCCTCATAACCATTCTTCAAGGTGGTACTATTATTATCTTCACCCATGTAGAAACTGAGACTCAAAAAAGATAAGACCCTTGCTAAACAACTGAGACTAGAAATCAGCAAGGCCCGGCTGTAATTAGACTTTCCATTTTATAGCCATTAAAGCTTTAGTTCAACTGAATAACAAATTCAATTATGGTGCCTGCAAGATCCTGGATCTGCCTGAAACACTCAGGGTATATTAGGGTGATCCCTTACATCAGATTACTAATAATATAAGGTAGATGCTCAATCTACAACTGTGGTTCAGCTATTTATGACATGTAGGAAAATTATAAGGGGCTCCTGATTATGCCTGGGTCTCAGAGATGGTCTAGGAAAGGGGTCTGTGGCAAATCAAAGAGTCATGACCATGCTTGTCTGACTGAGGTGGCTATTACTCAGCTCCACTGATCTGATAAATTACAAGAAGGCAATTCATCTTTTTTTATGATAAAATGTCCAAAATAGAAAAAAACTTTCTGGATGAACTGTCACAAATTTTGAGTTGAAAAAATTAAGATTTTAAAAAGCTAACAGGCAAATTAAAAAAAAAATAGGCTAGGTTTGATTTATAACCTGCTAGTTTGCAACCTATATGCAAATATCTGCTCATTCCATTCCCTCTGCTCTGAGATTCTCCGTAGTCCTTTCAGCTCAGGAAATAGCATTACCATCTCCACTCCCACCTAAGATTAAAACCAATGACTGGGATTATTTTTCTGATCTTCTCTAGCCCATGGTTTGTCCAGCTCTGTTGACCTCAATTCAGTTTTTACTGAGTCTGTTGTGGTAGCATTCTCATCATACCCTACCTCAGTCCACTCCCACCTGAGGGATTTTCCGAAAACATTACGTGTGTATGCGTGTATGTGTGTGTATGTGTGTGTTTTAACGTAACATGCCTCCTTAGAAACTTCTAATGTGTTCATATTACCTAACAGAAGTAAATTAAGTCCATTAATACGACATTAAATGCCTTTCATGAGCTGATCCAATTGACTTTTAGCATTCTGATTCCCAATTCCCCAACCCTTGATCAGGGTTCTCCAAGGGAACAGAACCAACAATTGGCTTACATGATTATGGAGGCTGAAAAATTCCAATTTCTTTTTCTTTCAATTTTTTTAATGTTTATTTTTGAGAGAGACAGAGAGAGAGAGAGTGAGTGGGGAAGGGAGACACAGAATCTGAAGGAGGCTCCAGGCTCAGAGCTGTCAGCACAGAGCCCAACGTGGCTTAAACTCATGAACCATGAGATCATGACCTGAGCCGAAGTCAGACGCTTAACCAACTGAGCCACCCAGATGCCCCGGAAAAGTTCCAATTTCTTCAGTCATCAAGCTGGAGACCAAAAAGAGTTGATGGTATAGTTCCAGTCTAAGTCCAAAGGCTTAGGGACCAGGAGAACCAAGGGCTTGAAAAATTCTCAAGGAGAGAGCAAGAGAGAGAGAGAGAGAGAGAGAGAGAATGTGTACGCGAGCATATGTGTGCTAAACATATGGCTGAACACGTGCTAAACATTTGACTGCAGCAGGAAAAGGATCAGGACTAAAAGCAGGATGACAACAGAGAAAATAAAGGGAACACAAAAAAATCAAAGAATTTATCCTGAAAACAAGCATCAAGTGTGATTTTTGTCAAAACAAGTTGAGTAAAACTACATGCATTCTTCTATTCAAATACAGAATCAGAAGACTTCCCCAAAAGAGAGGCTATGATTCATTGATTTCTAAGCTGAGGTTGGAAAGTTTTGCAAATGAATCTGTTGCTACAAGTATAGTTACTGGTAAAAAGTCAGTTACTTTTGCATATTTGTCTTAGAATTTAATAGAAAACTGGAATTGTAATGGTTTTAAATGATATAAAGTGATAGCTGTTTCTCTTTAAGAAATATTCTTTTAACACATGTTTAATTTATTAATCATATTTAGACCCACATGAAAGAGACACTGATTACAAGGCATGCTTAAAGAAACACAAGGTTTAGTGTAATCAAAGATGAAAGATAATTTTGTATATTAAACCATTTTTAGTTAAATTATGCTTCCACTTGGAATATATTACAGGAACCATGATTATATGACTAGAATTCTCTGATTTACACTCATGAAATCTATCTGAAAATATATTATGGCTATTTCCAAATGTAAAAGGTATACCTAAGATTACTCACCACTTTGAGTCTTAAAGTTAACATTTAAGATGATATTGAAAATATACACTGTTCTTTGAATGAGTTTTCAGTACTCGCTATTATGTTTTATAAAAGTTAAATAATGTAGTTTGTAGTAATGGAAAATTAATTGTAAAGTCACTTTATAATTTTGAGTATATAATTCACCATTTGGTACCAAATATGGTGGGTCCTCAGATTGTGCTTTAAAAATGGTCTATCATATATATATTTTTTAAAAAATACTGATTTCTTGAACTACAGGAACTATAATATCTTTCTAAAAATATCTGCTGGATTGAAAAGAAGATTAGATAAATAATGTCTGAAACCTAGGAGGTCTGGGCAAAGAGAAGATCTGCTGGTCTTTTTGACTGCATTAATCAGAAGTGGGGGCATTGGTGGAAGACAGACAGGATGTGGTAGTTAAAGTTCCAGCAACTGTGACTGAGAGATGAGAAGGCTGCAAGGATGCTGAAAAGACACTGAAAATGACAAAGTTGCTGGCAAGATTGAAAAAGCAATTGCATCTAACAGGTAAGTAGTGTTCTAAGGCACAATCTGCCTAGAATATCTCAGTGTTGGACAGACGTGGGAGATGAGAAATGACAAGAAAGGTAACTTTGGAGTCAGTGCTGGTAATTGGAAGGGAGAATGCAGGATTGCTTAGGAAGAAGAAATGAAAGTGTACTGGGAGGATGGGAGACTAGAGAAATGAAAAGTGAATAGGAGGTGACCTATGCAGTATGAGCTGACAGACACTCCAAAGAACCAGAACCTAGAATGCTTCCATTCCTCATTTTCCCAGTAGCACTGGGGTTTCCAACACATCTATCATCCATTCATCATTTGTCTAAGGATATTACAGTGCTCATTAATAAATGTTAGAAATAAAAATACTGTTTTGTCTATGAAAAATAATATTTTAAGTTTTTTTCTAAAAACATCGCCACATTAAACAAGAAAATCCTTCAATAAGCAACTCTAGAAAAAGGATCAATGCGTACCTTGCCGAAGATGCTGTTAGAGAAATGTCATTATTAATACAAATTATTTAATATTCGAGATATAATTTTAATTTTGTTTGCAGTAACAAATACAAATTTTTTATCCTATTTACTTTCATAGCACAATGCTATATACTATTTGATTTAATCTCTCACTGTCATACACAGATACACACAATCGAATATGCACTTTTCTCAGAGGAGATGGAGTAAGGTTAAAAGTTGAATTTTATCTATAATGTCAAATAATTTTTATTTATATGTGGCTCAGGTATTATCCCAATCCTACAAAAATATTGCAGACAAGCCCTTAAGATTACATTTTGTAAACTTGGATACATTATTTAGAGCAATTCTGAAATCCAGGAGTGTGAGTGAATGGGTCATGAGTAATAAATGACACAAACTTTTTGTGTAAGGACCAATGACAGCTTTTTGGGCTGATTATGCTATCTGCAGTCACTAAAATTATCTTTAGAATAGGAAAGTGATGTTTTCAATTATGCCAGAAAGTATTAAATAAGCATGCTTTTTAAAGGAAAAGAGAGAAAAAATCTCCTAAGGTAATATTATTATATCATCATAGGCTGTACAGGAAACAAGTCTGTCAGATTATGTTTTGAGCTGGCTTTCTATACCCATTACTCAAAATTGTATTGGTAATGTTAATGAACAGAAGGTACAATCTGAATTTCCCTAAAATGTCAACATAATAGCTTTGCTGTGGCTTTTAATATCTGAAAGACACTGATTTCAAAATTATCTTAATTGCCTCATCCACTATAAAAAGGATGGTGATGATTAATGAATTGATCCTCGGTAGAAATATAATTTCCTGTGACACTTAATAAGAGAGTATAAGAAAAAAAAATACACACCTAAATTTGCCAAGATTTCAATTTTAATCTATAGAATATAAACTTAATGACAAATCTGTCATAGCTTCCACAGAGTGACATATTATAGATATTCAAATATATGTGAATTAAATACAATAAAAATTTCTAAGTCTGTCTCTTTTGTTCAGTCTTTTATGACATGATAATTTGATACTGGACTAACCTTCTAACTTAGGGACTGGCAAGACTTCTCTGTAAAGGACCAGATAATACATATTTTTATCTTTTTGGGCTATATGGACTCTTCTCAAATACTCAACTCTGCTGTTCAAACATAAAAATCATATACGAATGAGCATGGCTGTTATTTCAGTAAAACTTTACTTACAAAAACAGGCAGTCAGTCAGATTGGGTCCTAGTTTGTCAGCCCTGTTTCAACTGGTGTTCCTGTCTCCAGTCTTCCTGTTTATATACTTCTGATCTTGTGGTTAAAAAGTATGACCTAAGGTACACTGGGTCACCACACTGAACTCAGTGCATCACCCTTTAGGATACTTTAAATTTTCAAGGGAAGTATAACATTTCTTAAAGGCCATGTGAACTATTACTATTCTGTGGCTTGGATATAATGACTTAGTAAATAGAACCATTAGGTATTTTTTGGCCTGGGAGGGCCTTTAAAAATTACTGAGATATGTGGGGACCTGGAACTGAGAAAGTTTGGGGATCTCTATTCTATCCTACTTTTTCTTCCAGGATACATTTATTAAATCATCATTTCAATATGATTCTCTGCTGCTCCACATCCCCCAATAACTTCTCACTGATTACAACAAAATGAAAAAAAAAAAAAAAACAACCAAAAAAACTTCCCAGTTCACAGATCTGTGTCTTAACACAGAACCATAATTTAAGACTAATTAAAAATATCAATGAATCTGGGAAGTCTTGAAATATGGGTCTTTTTAGACAAGCATCAGTAAAGACATATTGCAAGATCAAAGGAAGAAATGAACAAAGTATAGTTGAAGGCACGTGAATATATCAATATTTATTAGACAGACTGAGGAAATTCCACAGAGAGACAAGGGAAGGTGGTGGGATACATGCAAAGAAAAGCACCGGCATGACATAACATATGCCTGGGAAAGCCCTGTATATCATACCAGAGTGCTAGTTCTGGGCAGACAATTCTGGATTAGCAGGCTGGGCCAAAAAATGAAGGACATGGTGTGCCATACAATGAGCTCAGGATATTGTATGGTGTGCCATACAATGAGCTCAGGATATAGCTCAGGTTTTGAACGGTCAAGTTTTGCTTTTGGATTGATAATTAGAGCAGCAATGGGGAAGAAGAATTGAAGACTGGAGATGGAATCAGGAAGAGGAATGCAAAATAAAAATCAAAATTAACAAAGCCCTAGGGGTGTCTGGGTGGCTCAGTCAGTTAAACATGTGACTTCAGGGGCGCCTGGGTGGCGCAGTCGGTTAAGCGTCCGACTTCAGCCAGGTCACGATCTCGCGGTCCGTGAGTTCGAGCCCCGCGTCGGGCTCTGGGCTGATGGCTCAGAGCCTGGAGCCTGTTTCCGATTCTGTGTCTCCCTCTCTCTCTGCCCCTCCCCCCGTTCATGCTCTGTCTCTCTCTGTCTCAAAAAAAAAATAAATAAATAAATAAACGTTGAAACATGTGACTTCAGCTCAGGGCATGATCTCACAGTTTGTGAATTTGAGCCCTGGGTCAGGGTCTGTGCTGACAGCTCAGAGCCTGGAGCCTGCTTCAGATTCTTTGTCGCATTCTCTCTGGCCCTCGCCCTCTTGTGCTGTCTCTCGAAAATAAATAAATGTAAAAAAACATTTTTTTTAATTAATGAAGCCTTAAGTCAATTATCAGGCACTATCCTAAGCACTTTACATATATTCACATCTACCCTCAGAGTAAACCTGTGAGATAGGTACTATGACTTACTTTTTTTTCTATTTTAGTCTAGAAAACTAAGGCACAGAGACATGAAAGTTTAAAGTAGATAGTATAATTAGAAACAGAACCCAGGTGTGTAGCCCCAGAATTCATATCTTAAGAACTCTATTCATTTACTCTCAAAAATGTAACTGGAAGATAAACTGGGGCTTACTTATGATAGTAGCAATGGTACAAAGAGACTGGAAAGCCAGAAACATTCAACTGATAGGACTTATTGATTAATCCCAAATGAAAGAGAAGACTTCTGTGATGTTCTTCAGTTGCCAAGCTGTGGTAATTATATGAATAGCGAGTATACAAGAGGAGTAAGAGTTTGGGTTGGAAAGTAATTTGTTCAAGATTAAACGTGCTGATTTTGAGATGCTGAAATATCCAGGGCATAGAAATTTTGTAAGATATTTTATAGATAGCTCAATAGCTCTGTCAAAGTCTGGTCTGAAGATATGGATTTCAGAATTGCCAGAATTCAGAAATGGTAACATAAGTTACTTAAATGGTTATTATCATCTAGATAAAGTGAATAAACTGAGAACCCAAGAGTTCATTAGCATTTAAGGGGCAACTGAAGAAGAGCCAAAAAGAAGACTATTGCATAAGTCTTCTAAGAATCTACTGGTTATACCACCTTTTCCTCAGCTTCCACATTCATTTCTTGGACTCAAAAATGTCTGGCATATCCACTACTCTTTTTTCTTTTTAAGTTTATTTACTTTGAGACAGAAAGAGAGAGCGAGAGAGAACATAAGCAGGGGAGGGGCAGACAGAGAGAGAGTCCCAAGCAGGCTCCATAGTGTAAGCACAGAGCCCAACATGAGGCTCAAACCCACAAACCGTGAGATCATGACCTGAGCTGAAATCAAGGGCCAGATGCTTATCCAACTGGGCCACCCAGGTGCTCCATGGTATAGCCTCTAAAACACATACTAAATTCTTCTATAGTATTGATCCTTGTCTTAAACCATGTTTATTTGTCTTTACAGTATGTGTGTCATTTTTTATTTGCACAGACCAACTGCTAACATCAATATAAACCTACCGAATCAATTGCTAGCATTTCATCTTAAAGCTATACAAATCTACATCTAACATTTTTTAAAATTATTTGACACATGCACCAAATTTATAAGGCATTTTGCTATTTAAATCAGTATAATATTCTAGAATTTTCCTTTCACAATAAAAATCTAATTAGCCTGTTTGATCTTTAAGTGGATGCTAACTGATATAACTAAAATGCTTTAACTTTTTAAAATTTTATTTTTAAAGTTTATTTATTTTGAGAGAGAAACAGAAAGTGTGTGCGTAAAGGAGGAAGCATGAACAGGGGAGAGGCAGGGAGGGAGAGGCAGAGAAAGAATTCTAAGCAGTCTCCATGCTGCCAGCACAGAGACAGATGTGAGGCTCAAAACTCACTAACTGTGAGTTCATTAACTGTGCCGAAGTCAAGAGTCAGATGACTGATCCACCCAGGTGCCCCTAAAATGCTTTAACTTTTTAAGAAATATACGTTTGCTCCAGATGGGGAAAGTTTTTTTAAATATCTTACCTGCACTTCTGTTCTTTATTGGATAATTGCATTAGACATAATGAGGCATTTTTAAGGACTAAAAATCTTGCAGTGCTTCTATGTTATCTTTCCTAGCACACCCTATAAGAGAGCAGGAAAACAGATTGAGGTGAATGCTGAATGTGTTAAGACCTTTGGCATAAAATCCCTGAGATGATTTTTACTGTTATCTAACAAGATATGCTGATTGATTGTACTTTTAGATTTACCAAATGATGAGAAAAGAAATTCTCTGCTATGTTATTAGGCTGTGTTCATTTTTCACCTGCTTTTTAATTTCCTTTCAATCTAAGGTAGTATATAAAACACAATGTTTATTTAAAACACCATCTGTCTCAAATTGTCTGGTACCTTAAACCTACTTGGTTCATGTAATAATGACACTTGTGGTGTATTGCTCCCAGGGTCTTTATGGGAATAAAAGTACAAATGTGGGTGTGCTTTTTTTTAAAACAAGTAAAAGATAAAAACACTATCTCTTATTGGAAACATTTTTGACACTAATTATTATGGTAAATATGGGTTAGTTGGAAGTTGTGTGTGTCAAACTCTAATTTTCAAAGAAATAAGTGTACTTGAGGTAAAAATTCACTAAATGCTACATCTGACAATTTAGATACCTTTCAGCATTTAAAGCCAGTGTCATCATTATTCAAATAACATGGAAGCAAAGAAATTGTAAATGTGTGTGTATGCTTCTATATATGTATGTGTATACATATATATTATATAGCATTAGTTATCATTTATATAATATGTAACATGTATCATTTCTGTATGGCATTTGTTCATCTACATCACTAAAATATTATTGCAATCATACATTTTTTTAATTTTATTTTTTTAATTTACATCCAAATTAGTATTTACTGCAACAATGATTTCAGGAGTAGATTTTTTAATGCCTCTTACCCATTTAGCCCATCCCCCTCCCATACTCCCTCCTGTAACCCTCTGTTTGTTCTCCATATTTAAGTCTCTTATGCTTTGTCCCTCTCCCTGTTTTTATATTATTTTTGCTTCCCTTGCCTTATGCTCATATGTTCTGTGTCTTAAAGTCTTCATATGAGTGAAGTCATATATTTGTTGTTCTCCGACTAATTTCACTTATCATAATACCCTCTAGTTCCATCCACGTAATTGCAAATGGCAAGATATCATTCTTTTTGATTGCCGAGTAATATTCCATTGTATATATGTGTGTATATATATATATATATCCATTGTATATATGTGTGTATATATATATATATACATATATATATACATTGTGTATATATGTGTATATATATGTGTATATAAACATTGTATATATATATACATATGTGTATATATTTTATATATATATACACATATGTATATATATATACACACACACCACTTCTTGATCCATTCAACCATCGATGGACATTTGGGTTCTTTCCATACTTTGGCTATTGTCAGTAGTGCTACTATAAACATTGAGGTGCATGTGTCCCTTTGAAACAGCACACCTGTATCCCTTGGATAAAAACCTAGTAGTGCAATTTTTGGGTCATAGGGTAGTTCTATTTTTTATTTTTTGAGGAATCTCCATACTGTTTTCCAGAGTGGCTGCACCAGCTTGCATTCCCACCAACAATGCAAAAGAGATCCTCTTTCTCCGCATCCTCACCAACATCTGTTGTTGCCTAGTTGTTAACGTTAGCCATTCTGACAGGTGTGAGGTGGTATCTCATTGTGGTTTTGATTTGTATTTCCCTGATGATGAGCATGTTTTCATGTGTCAGTTGGCCATCTGGATGTCTTCTTTGGAGAAGTGTCTATTCATGTCTTTTGCCCATTTCTTCACTAGATTATTTGTTTTTTGGGTGTTGAGTTGGTAAGTTCTTTATAGATTTTGGATACTAACCCTTTATCTGATATGTAGTTTGCAAATATCTTTTCCCATTCTGTCGATTGCCTTTTAGTTTTGCTGATTGCTTCCTTCGCTGTGCAGAAGCTTTTTGTTTTGATAAGGTCCCAATAGTTCATTTTTGCTTTGGTTTCCTTCGCCTCTGGAGATATGTTGAGTAAGAAGCAGCTGCAGCCAAGTTCAAAGAGGTTTTTGCCTGCTTTCTCCTCAAGGATTTTGATGGTTTCCTGTCTTACATTTAGGTCTTTCATCCATTTTGAGTTTATTTTTGTGTATGGTTTAAGAATGTGGTCCAGGTTCATTCTTCTGCATGTCACTGTCTGGTTTTCCCAGCTCCACTTGCTGAAGAGACTGTCTTTATTCCATTGGATATTCTTTCCTGCTTTGTCAAAGATTAGTTGGCCATATGTTTGTGGGTCCATTTCTGGGCTTTCTATTCTGTTCCACTGATCTGAGTGTTTGCTTAAGTGCCATTGTAATCATATTTTTGATACTACACTGTTATATATGATTTACCTATTTATTTAATTAGAGTTGTCATGTGTTCCTTCAAAAATATAAGAGCATATAAAGTAAATACTATTTTACCCATTTTGTCCATGAGGAAATCAAGTAATGTAACTTGCTCACTAAAGTTATCACTTTAATGTTATCACTTTAATGTTAGGTTACCACTTGCTCACTGAAGTTATCACTTTAATGTTAGGTTATCACTAAAATTCGAATGGATCTGGTGAAAAGTACACATTCCTTTCACCATGTTATTTTGACTTTTAAAAAATGTCATACCTTATCATTCATTTACATTGAATTATTTTTCCTATTTTCTTAAGATAGTCAATGAGTGGCTTATACATTCTAATTTTTAAAAGTAGGGATAAAACAGTTTTGATGATTTTATCATGTTAGGTGAAGAATTTTACTCATGATAATTATCAATTATGTCTGTATATTTGCTATACTTGTGTAAGTTTTTAAAATTTTTTTAAAGTTTTTTTTTAACATTTATTTATTTTTGAGAGACAGAGATAGAGCACAAGTGGGAGGTGCAGAGAGAGAGAGGGAGACACAGAATCTGGAGCAGGCACCAGGCTCTGAGTTGTCAGCACAGAGCCTGACACTGGGCTTGAATTCACGAATCGTGAGATCATGAACGGAGCCGAAGTCGGATGCTTAACTGACTGAGCCACCCAGGCGACCCAAGTTATTTTTAACTATATAGGCTGAGGATATACACAAACATATATGTCTTATTAAATAAGAGAGGATGCAAAGAATATTGAACCATGATACAGATACAGGATATAAAGACATAGTAAATGTGGCGATTGTGAGATGCCACTAAAATAATCTTCCATAAAACAGAATTAATATATTATTTTTATCAGCATTGTGAGAATTTAAAAAGATAACATATATGAAATTGTTTTAAAAATATAAATTGTAAGGACCTTGTTACAGGAAATTATACTAAAGTTAAATCTTGGATTTTGAATAAACTATAGATTATTTATACAGTTATAAACATAAATATACCTAAATATAAATTTATATACTATCAAATGTATAACAAATTATTACTGTGTAGATATAATTTTTTCTAAGTTTATTCATTCGTTTTAGAAGAGAGAACACACGAGCAGGGAAGGGCACTGAGAGAGGGAGAGAGAAAATTCCAAGCAGGCTCTGTACCCTGCAGTACCATGCAGAGCTTGATGCAGGGCTCAATCTCACAAATCGTGAAATCATGACCTAAGCTGAAATCAAGTCAGACGCTTGACCAACTCAGCCACCCAGGAGCCCCTGTAGATATCATTTATATAACAATATATTATAAGCCTTGGCATTTTTTTGATAATTTAAACATTTGATAATCTACTAGAAACTAATTTGTATTGAACTTCATTCTTTCCATTACTATAATATCAGTAAAAGAAACCCACTTCATTTTGTGTTATGAACACATTTGGAATAAATATAAAGATATATTTGTTTCCTTTCTCTTCTAGTTTTGCGTAATTCTCTATTTAGAATGGAATTTTCAAATTAAATAATTAAGAAACTTAAAATGGGATTTAAAAATATATAGTGTATACTTGAAAATATGCCTAAACATTTTAAAATTATTAAAAGTCTTCATAGTTTATTATTGTTTCAAACTAGAGAACACATTTGAGTTTAGAGTAGCCTGTCAATACATCAGAATGAAATGTCAAAAACTGAAATGTATAGTTTTTATAATCACAATAATTTATTATACCGTAGAGAACTTATACTTGTTTATAGTTTTTTTTCCTTTACATAATCTCTTGATATTTCTAACCATCTTATAAACTTTATAGAGCAAGTTATTTCCTTCTTCAAAAGTGAAAGATGTGTACTCTAAAGTACTTCGCCAAAGGTTAAACAGTTATCTTGTAGATGACCCATGGCTAGAATCTTGATCATCTAAATCTCTATAAATGGAAGCCAGAGGTTTACTTAAGTGCTAAAGGAGCTGGTTATAGTTATTAGGTTTGCTATAATCTCTTTCTAAGTGGTATCAAGAAGAAATTTCTTTTTTTTTTTTTAGAAATTTCAAGTATTTTAAGTACAAGCTTTTCCATTTCCATGACAACAGTGTAAACAAAATAGAATACCAAAGAATAAATAAAAGTGCATTTATTATAATGCACCATTGGATAGCCATTTGACAATATTCAAATAATATTAAATAATCATTGAATGCATGTGATAATTTTTTTTTACTTCTGTTTTAATATAACAGTATTCATCTAGTCAATAACTACTTATTTAGCATACAGTATGTGGGAGGCACTGTTCTAGGTACGTAGGATTCAACAATGAACAAAACATACACATTCCTGATTTTTTGGAATTGTTAGGAATGATTGTAACTTTGTAAACATAATAAATAAAGTATATTGGGTGGTAATAAGTTCTATTGAAAAAAGAAAGCAAACTAGGCAGGGTCAGTGAAGACTGACAAGAATATAGTAGAGGGAGGGTTGCTGGGTAACAATTTTATATTAGCATGGCCAGGGTAAACATCAGTGAGAAGGTGATGTTTGAACAATGACCAATATGAGATTGTAAATCATACAGATTCCCAAGGAATGGAGTTCCACTCTGAGGAAACTACCGCAATAAGGACACTTAGTTAGTGGTATCCCTATTGTCTTGGTATATCTGAAGAAAAAGGTCACTCTGACTGGAGGCGTGGGCAAGAGAGGGAGCAATAGGAGATGAGGTGAGAGGTGAAGCAAGAGACCAACTCATAAGGTCTTTGCCGGGCTTCAACATCTGCAGCGAGTGAAATCAGGAGCCCTGAGAAGACTTTCAAGCAGAGGAAGTAACATCATCTGATATGTATTTTATCAAAATCATAATTTTGAGTGTTGTGTTGCTAATACAAAGTATGGGGGGGGGGGCAAAATGAGAAGGAGCAAGACCAGTTGAGAAACTAATAAACTAATTCAAAGAAGAGATGATGGGTAGCTTGAACAAAATGGAGATGGTGAAAGAAATCTGATGTTAGGTATATTTCGAAAGGAAAGCAAATAAGATTTCATGACAGACTGAATGTGGTATGACAAGGAAAAAATGGAGTCAATGACACTAAGGTTTTTGTCTTGAGAAACATACAGGATAAAATTGTAATCACTGAGCTGGGGCAGTCTGGGTTAGGAACAAATTTAGGATGGGGAGAGATCAGAAGGGTCTAGTTTCAGGCAAGCACATTGTGTTTCACATGCCTATCAGCTTTATCAAGAAGGCAACTGATACATGAGGCTGGAGCTAGAGAAAATGGTCTAAAAATATAAATGTAGAAAGCAGTTGGCATACAAATGTTATACAATACCAGGAGA
The DNA here is from genome assembly GCF_022079265.1 of Lynx rufus. Taxonomy (NCBI): domain Eukaryota; kingdom Metazoa; phylum Chordata; class Mammalia; order Carnivora; family Felidae; genus Lynx; species Lynx rufus. Next base: position 46,893,112 of record NW_025814834.1, read on the forward strand.
CTAAATGAAATTAGCAAAGAAGAGACTGTAGGTAGCACAGAAAGGGGCCAAAGACTAAGGCATGGATCACTCCATGCTTAAGAGTTCTAGGGGAAGAGAAAGAATCAATAAAACATAAGTAAACAAACAAACAAACAAAAACTCTTCTCAGTGAAGTAGGAGAAAAAGCAATGAAACGTGGTTTTCAGGAGCCAAGTGAAGAAACTATATAACAAGATAAAGCACACAGTAAATTAATGAATTGAAAGAATCAACCATTAGCAACAGAGAGTTCAAGAGTAGTTTCACTGGGAATTATAGGGGAATACGGTTTGGGGTGGTTGGAGAGAGTTAATGGGAGGAGAGTTATTAGAGACTGACGATGTAGATAATTCTTTTTTTTTTTCTTTTTAAGTTCTCTACCCCCAACATGGGGCTCGAGCTCACAACCCCGAAATCAAGAGTCACATGCTCTACTGACTAAGCCAGACAGGCACCCCAAGAATTCTTTTGAGGATCGCTGCTGTAAAGAGAAACAATACATTGAACAAAAGTTTATGCTTATTCATTGTTTTTTTTTTTTAAAGATGGAATAAATAATATGTTGTTTATATGTTACTGGGGATAATCCAGTACAGAAGGGAAAATTTATGACATGAGAGAAAATAACCGTAGGCCAAAATTCTTGAGTAGAAAGAGAAGATGGGATGTAGTGACCAAGTGAAGAGATTGGCTTTAGATAATATCAACTTAATAGGGCATATTTTATAATTCCATATTTAAGTATGCATCCAGAAGTCTTAAACTTGTCTCTATATATTCAAACATACTTCTACTTTAATATAAATTAATAACTATGTATACAGTATTTTGTTCATATTCCTTATAAAGATAGCAACAAGATCCATCTCAACAATTTAACCTTCAGTTGACTATAATTAAACTGTGTTCAATGCTGAGACATGACACAGGTATTAAAATTACTCATTCAACAAATACTTACTGAGCATCTGCTTATCCTTTAATTCTTTCCTAAGGTGATGCTGCTCTTTGTCAAGGGCATGGCTTGAAATAAGGCTAATTAGAGGTCATTGGATTTCACATCTGTGTATAATTGCTTTAAGCTTTTGACTAGACTATGCCAATGAAATAAAAGATTCAATTCACAGCAAGAGAGAAGAGTTTGAATAAAGGTTTTTTTTATTAACAAATTTAAAAGCATGAACTAACAATTATTGTTTTTTTAAGGCACTTTGCAGACAATCATGTTATGATTTTCAATGTCTGATTTCTTAATAAGTCAGAATTATTCTTCAAGGTATTTTTGCTTCTTGAAAATAGCTCAATATTTTGTCTCATTTTGTGCATACTATGAATTGGTCCATTAAATATTCAGGCATCTGTCCATGGCATAACAGTCAAAACTGTTATTTTTTTTAAAGATTAAAGCAGATATACATAGAAAATAGATAAATTTTAAGTTATATCATCAAAGGACTATTTTCATAAAAATAATATATTATAAATATTGGCCGGAGCTAAAATTTAATATGAAATAAATACATATTGCTTTAAAAGAGATATATGTAAATGTTTTCCTAGAATTGCATATCAAATTTTTTGTGTAGCTCTACTTCTTATATAGATTTTAAATTTCATATTTAGTGTAGAAATATAGCAGTTATGTCTGTCTACTCTTATCCAATAAGCTTGAGTTTCCATTCCTTCATTAAGGAGTATAATTTGTATTTTCTGATGGCTTTATAATTTTTAAGCATTATGTTTTAAGGTACCATTTAACTTGCTTCAATATTATATATTATTTTCTTCTTATAACTTTCATATTTATTCATATACATTTATAAATATATATACCAACTTCTGAATACATCCCATTAAACAAGAAAGTTATTATCACCAATTTGTAGCTTCAACGTGTCCTTCAGTCATTTCAAACTTGTTACTATTCTTTTCTGGAAATATCGTATCTTCAATACCTTATTCTCTTCAAATATTACATTATTATCTAGTTTGAATTCGTGTATTGTTATCACTTTCGACGCTTAAAACCACTGGCACCTTCTCAAACTCTAATCTTCTAGTATTCTAAATTGCAAAACTGTCTAAATGAAAAGCCCTTATTTATTACAACCTGCTTTTACTTCCATACTTATTTATATTGTTTTTATTATCTCCCTATCGCACAAGAATTTAATTACCATGAAAGAATCAGTTGGTATATAGTTAACTCTCAGTAAGTATTTGTTAATTAAGTGAATATTTGCACTTACATGTAAGGCGGTCTACATTAATGAGAATACAAGTTCAGCTGCTCCAAGAAAGAACCAGAATTAAGAGTGACCTGTCTATAATAGCAATATGTCAGAGATTCAAGTTCCTTCTAACTTATTGCTCACCCATTTTATGGCACAACTCAAATTCACGTTGTCCACAAAGGGATCACAACCAAAGCTGTGTTTGAGCCAGGGAGAAAAGGAAAAAGGCACTTAGGCTACATTCTGTCATTTCAAGTTCATGCATCCATTACTTAGATTAGCACAATGTTAATCAGGATTAGTCACATGTATTCAACCTGCTGTGATAAAGCCTCATATTCTAGTCTATATTCTAAGTGGCCTAGCATCCAGCTAAAATTTAAAGATCTGTTCATTAGTAAAGAAAGAAAAGGGGATTGTAGCAGCTTCTGTCACCTGCTTACAACCGTGTATTCTTTTGCATCATTTTTAATTTTCAGCCTTTTATTTAAAAAATAAGTTAACCACACTTTAAAGACTCAAAAAACAAAAGGAAGTATACACATGATTACCCTACTTCAACACAATTAACCCACTTTACCAAAGAAGAAAATGTAATAACAATTACATTGGAGGAAACCAAAAACTTATCTTTTGTATTTTCTTCTAATTTTGACAAATTAATCATGTTTCATAAACCCAGAGAAATAAATTAAGTACATCAAAGTTACACACACACCATATATACATATGTACATACATGCATCACACACACACACACGCACACATCCTATTACTTCTCTACTCCTAAAGTCATTTGCATCTTCTCAAAATTCCAATACCAATTTGTGAAGTTTTTGATAACTGTCTGCATGAAGTGTTAATATTTTTGTAGATTTTTTTCTAGGACGTTTTGAACTCCTCCCATCTGCTGCAAACTACAGACACCACATGCCTATCCATATATTTTTAAGAGGCAATAAAGGAGGACAGAAAACAGGCAATTGCTTATAAAAATAGAAAGCCCTAAATATCAGGGTATGGGACATGAGAGGTCATTGATGATTTTTGTATGATGCTTTTGAAAGGAAGTAGATGAATCAATGTAGTATTTTGTAATATGGATTATAAACCATATGTGTTTATTTAAAAATATGCAAAAGCAATAATGAAAACAGAAATATGCAAAAGCTTCATGCATTTGAGAGATGGTCCCTGATCCATACAATTTCTGTACTAAGTAGCCAGAAAAAATAAATTACTATCAGCATTTTTATTAATCTTAAATATCAGTCTCAAATATTTAAGAACTGGTAGAGTGTCAGCCTGCGATAAACAGATACTACATGGTGTCATTTTGTTGATAGGTACTTAAGAAGACCAAATATATCATACCTCCTTAGGGGCTTTCCTGACATTTCATATGTGGTTGAAATATACTATTTTTTCCCCTGGAATTTCGTTTACTATGAGGCACCCTTTAATGTTACGTAGCTACAAATCCTCTAGGAAGTTAATAAAACAGTTCTTAGCTGCTGTTGGTTCAGCTTTATTGCAAGGATTAAACTGCCCTGTTCTTAATTGCAGAGTACAGACTGCTTTTGAAAGCATTTTCACTTGCAATAAAATAAAGTAATCTCTGAAGAATAATGATGGGATTAGGCAGGAATCATTCACCTTTTGTCTTTTAAGAAAAATGCTTTCTGTTTCTATGGAGACACATATAATGATATGATGAAAGATACCATGAGAAAGAAGGACAAAAGTTAAGCAGTGCAGGGTTTCCTTTATAGGGGTTAATATGACACGAAGACTCTAGTTCTAGTGGAATCATCATTAGTGCAACTGCATAAATAGCATTCTCCCAACAGTCAGTTAAACATGAGCAATTCTGTCAGCAGCATAAAACTGGTACTGAATATACCCACTTGTGTTTTTTGTCATTTAATGTCATAATTAAGATGTCTGCTCCTGTTTCAGTATTCAGACTAACTCTACCAATGATAAGTCTGATCTACTTGATGAAAGGGTGATTGTTTATATTCACATTAAAATTTTTAAAAAGTAGAATCTAGTGAAAAAAATTGAAATATTTTAATAAATGTATGGTGTACATCATTAATTGCTTCTTCTTGCCTATGAGAGTAAATACATTAAAAAAATAAGCTTGAATATGCTCTATTCAGTGTTAAAATATGGAGATAACTTCATCATCATCAACACTAATTTTGTCAAATCAACAACATAAGCAGCCTAATCAAAATTATCACTTATAAGTGACTTCTATGTTTTAGATTAGGCTTTTGTTATCTTTTCTTTTTTTTAAACTTATATTAGCTATTTGATCTTCACAATAACTCTGTAATTCAGGTACTATTATCTTCCTTATATTTTATTCTCCTTGTAAAATTTATCCACCAACGTCAGAACTAAATTTTGAAAACAAGATACATCTTATACAAAGGCAAGTAAGATGGAGCTTTGCTTATTAACAATATATGGATCAGCCATATTACAGTTATTCATTCTTTTCTTTAAGTAATCTCTACACTAAATGTGGGACTTGAACTCACAATTTCAAGATCAAGAGTCGGATGCTCCAGTGACTGAATCATCCAGGCACTCCCAAATTATTTGTTCTTTTCATGAATAAATCTACCTTTCACAGTTGCTAAGGCATCAAACATTAGGTTTTTCCTAGCAGAAGGTTCAGAAAAAGTAAAACAGGAGTAAGTTTGGTTAAGATCTTAAGACATTCTAGGCATTGAAATACCATTTAGGACATATCTCAATTCAGTTCTCTACAACTCTTAGAGGCAAATTTTTCTCAGATGGAAAGTGTACATGCACCAAGAATGAAATTCAACACACTCAAAAGCAAGCAGCTCATCAGTGCTGGAGGCTAATTCGGATTCAGGCCTGAATCCCCTTCCTATGCTCCCATAACACCTCTTTAGATACCCAGGTCTTTGTGTCTAGATTTCCTATTATCTGTTTCTCTCCTCTATGTGCTAGTGGGACACAATCTCAGACCACTTGGCAAATGGTTTATGAGTTTCTGGAATTCATTCCAATTTGGATATTGTTTCCTATCATTGAAATATAATCAATTTTCACTTTCATTTTTTCAGTTTTTCAGTGTTCCAAAAAAACCCATTTTAAGACAAAGTTTGTTTCATTGGTCAGAAAAAAACTAATTGGCAGTACATGTTATCTGACATTTGACAACTAATGCTTAAAAATATCCATAGACATAAAAACAAACCAGGGCTCTTGTAGATTGCTATAAACTTAAATATATTATCAAAGCAATGAAATTTTATTCTTAGGAAATTAAATATGAAGTTTCTCAATTTCCTGCTTTAGACATGATGCTAGATAAGGTTGAAGAATAGGATGACTAATCACTTTCAAATAAAAACTCAGAGTTTTCAAATAAAAACTCAAAGTTACATAAGCGTACATACAACTCTCAGGTGAAATGTGGCTGATTATACTACAAAGTAAATTGCCAGCACATTTATCATAACTTATAAATATGTTGGAGAGGCAAGTTTTATAATGGCTCACCAAAAATTGGGAAGCCTCAAATCCCTATCTCATTCATCTTGCTGTGTTTATGGATCCTCCAAATTGGAAAGTTGAAGGGCAACATAGGGATCAGAAGCAGCTGTTTGTGGTCTTGTGCTCACAGCTGATATACAGAATTATGACTTTCTCCTCTTCCAAATTACAGAGACTTTGTAGTACATTGACAAGTAACCTATGTGTACATTATTTTCCTATTCTGCATATTCACTTCCTGCTTGGTGAGGTTCAAGTAAAAAAATAAAAGCATTAAAATTTGTATATTTTTCATGCACCTATTCACATTTGCCATATTTGATCACATATGTCCAGTATTATTCTTTTTTTAAAAAACTTTATTCATTTTGTGACAGGGAGAGAGAAAAAAAAAGTGTGAGTGGGGCAGGGGCAGAGAAGGAGAGAGAGAGAATCTCAAGCAGACTCCACTGACAGCACGGAGCCCAAAGCAGAATTCCTTATGAAGCATGAGATCGTGACCTGAGCTGAAATCAAGTTGGCCACTTAACCCACTGAGCCACCCGGGCACCCCCAGTATTATTCTATATATAAACCTATCAAACTTGTCTCATTCATTCATTCATTTAAATTTATTTATTTCGAGAGAAAGCATATACATGTAAGTGGGGGAGGCACAGAGAGGAGGGAGAGAATCCCAAGCAGACTCCACACTCAGCACAGTGCCTGACAAACAGCTTGAATTCATGAACTGTGAGATCATGACCTCAGCCAAAATCATGAGTTTAACGCTTAACTGACTGTCCACCCAGGCACTCCAAACTTGTCTCTTTTATAAGAAATATACTTTTTGTATGCTGTGATATATCTTTGCTTGGTAAACAGTATGTTTTTTACATATATATACTTTTTTTCCCACTAGATACAACAGTTCTGATATTTACAAATGTATAAATAAAGTGATATTTGGCCTGATCCTTGAGAAATGCCTAGATGTTTCAGAAAGACAAAGAAAGGAAGGATGTTTTAGGAGGAGGGAAAAATTATATCAGTAAAGTCATGGAAGTATCAAGGTATGGTGGAAATTAGTACAAACACAATGTGCTTCAGGGTGGTATAGGAAATTGCCAGAAAATTAAGCTAACATGAAAAACTGTGAAAAGAGTTAGGAGTAATAACAAATCTTTAAAAAATTTAATTTTCCCTAGCACCAAATTTGAAAAAGAACATTTTCCCTCTCTCTTTTTCTTATAGTACTTCCTTGTAATTTAAACTTGTAATTGCAAATCTTTTCTATCTCTTTGAAATGTATGCAAATCTTTTATTTATTTTTATTTTTTAAATATTTTTTAAATGTTTATTTGTTGAGAGAGAGAGAGAGGGGAGAGAGAGAGAGAGAGAGAGAAAGTGGGTGGGAGAGGGGTAGAGAGATAGGGAGAGAGAGAGAATCCCAAGCAGGCCCTGTGCTGTCAGCACAGAGCCCAATGTGGGGCTTGGTCTCACAAAATGGGAGATCATGACCTGAGCTGAAATCAAGAGTCAGATACTCAAATCGACTGAGCCACCCAGGTGCCCCTTTATTTATATTTATATATATATATATATATATATATATATATATATATATATATATATTTTTTTTTTTTTTAATTTAAAGTAAGCTCTACACCCAACGTGTGGCTTGAACTCACAACCCCAAGATTAAGAGTTGCATGTTCTACTGACTAAGCCAGCCAGGCACTCCAGAAAGGTATGAAAATCTTTTAAAAGCTAAATAGGACTTTTGCTAGTTTTGCATCTCAGGAAATTTTCTTAGGGTCCATCTTTTTGAAATGTGAACATCAGGGAAGATTGTGTCCTGTCTCCCTATGTTTCTAGACATTTGGATACAAGTGGTAACTTTTTGCTTGTCTTGGAGACATGAGATTATTTTTATTGTGAATAAAATAACGAACTTGTATGTATAGATTGTATTTGCCTGGTTGTATGAAAGCATGAGACTTCTTTCTGTCTTTGTAATGTCTTTAGCTGATGGCCTATGATATACACTGCAATCTGTTTTAATGCTTACTCAATAATAAATAATAAAACTATTTTCTTTCCTTTTTACATTCATGGAGATTTCTGGGATGGCAGAAGATTTTACTTTATTATTAATAATGTTCAAAACAAAACCACCAAAAGGTTTGTATGCCATACTTAGAATATTGTAGTTCATTATTAGAAAAAACCATTGAAAACTTGAAGAGTAATGGTATGAATAGATATGTGTTTTATAAATAAATTATATTGGCAATATGTATATTGGTTAATCACTAAAGTCTAAAGACAAATATTTTTAAAAGATATTATAGTGGTCTATGTAAAGGGTTAGAGATTAGTGATTCTGGAGACATAAATGTCTCCATACAAAAGTCTCTGTGAAGGTAAAACTGACAGAATATAATGCAGGGATGCCAATGATATAAAGTTAACAATTTATGACAAAGTATTTAACGTTAGCCTTTCTAATAAATATTAAATATTAATTAGCAGTTACTGAGTGACTACTATGTACTATGAACTGTTCTAAGTGCTCAAGTGTACTAAAATACTGTCATCACAATCCTGTGAAGTAGATTGTGTTATCATGCTGCAAATGAAGATATTGAGAAAAACTTTTGAACATCTTGCCAAGGGTTAAAAAACAGAGCTGTGCATCCATGATAGTTACTATAATAAGGACTGGAATGAAATATATTAATCAATTAAATATATAGAGATAAAGAATTACATGTGGGAACACATACAAACTTGGAACGTTGATAGGTATTAAGACCAGTTGAAGGAAAATATCAACAGAACTATTAATCGAAGAATATTCTTTCACAAAGAGTACTTCTTGGAAGGCTGACCTATTTATAACTTTTCTAAAGCTGACTAAAAAAAGTACCAGGTGGTAAGGTCCAGCTGTGCCCACTAAAGCGTGAAATATACATCTTTACTACTGAGAGACACATGCAAACTAACAAAGGAAATGTCCACGAAGATACAAACACTTAAAAAGGAACTAATTGAACCTCTAGAGAACTTCTTTCTTCTCTTGAAAAAATACTAATAAACATTTCACCAAACTTTGAGTAACTATGAACTATGCTGCAGAAACAATAAGAAGTGTCTGTATAAATATGAGTGTGTATAGGTACATTTGTATGTGTATATGAATACAAATATGTATATGTACATATATACACACAATATAATCATCTTAAATAAAAGTGACTAGGTATGTGGTGTATATAGAAATATGCTTGTACATACACACACACATACACACACATATATATATTATGCCAAATAATATGACTAGGAATACTATGAATGAATATATCTGTTAAAAATCAAAATTTCATCTCCACTCAATAGTAGATTAAATGTTTCCTCCTGGAAATAACACTAAGCAAAACCTATTGGTTGCTAAATATTCTATTAGTCTCATCAGTCAATCTGAGTTGTCACTAATTAATCTCCTTTGTTGCACCATGATGCCTAAGGGCATTTTGAAATTAAATTTATAAGTATAAATGCTTAAAGACATGTTTCATAAAATCAATACAGCACAGTAATCCTTATTATAAATAAAGGAGATATACTTCTGAATAGCATTTGTTTTTTCTTATAAATTCTTAACAGTAAGGAGGACTACTAAATGTCCATTAATAGATGAATGGATAAGGAATATGTAGTATACATACACACAATGGAATATTACCCATAAAAGAGGATGAAATTTTGCCATCTGCAACAACATGGATGGATTTAGAGGGTATAATGCTAAGTGAAATATAAGTCAGAGAAAAGACAAACACCATGTGATTTCACTTATATATGGAATTTAAAACACAAAGCAAACAAACCAGACAAAACAGAAATAAACTCAAAGTTACACAAAACAAACTGATGGCTGTCAGAGGGGAAGAGGTTGGAGGATGGACAAAAATAGGGAAACGGATTTAAGAGGTACAATTCCCCAAGACTGGAGAAACAGACAAGTAAAAATAGCAGGTCATGGCTTACCAAAGCAGAGATTCGCAAGTGGAAACTGCAACAGGAATCCAGGCCAGAGTAGGAAAACCTGAACTATAATTGGGTAATTCCTTCAGGGTCAGTGTAAGGAACTCTGAGAGTTAAAAACTCCAGGGTACCCAGTCACAGGGGAGCCTCCACAATTTTGTGAGATTCATCTCCAGATTATCCAGGTTCTCCCTGTAAATATCAGAGAAAAACCCCATTGTGCTCCCTACAGGGAGAGGGGAAGGGAATCATTTTGAAATACTCCAGAACACTGCATTCTTAACAAGGCCTGTCCTCAGGAGAAACTAATTAACCAGAACCTAACAGGCCAGAGTATTATTAGAGCCCAACTGAACCAAGGAAATGGAAATATTCAACTCCAATCAGCTCTCTTCAGAGTAGAAATCAATGAAATTGAAAATAGGAAATCAATTGGTAAAATAAATGAAACCAAAAACTGGCTCTCTGAAAAGATCAGTAAAACCAACAAGCTTCGAGCCAGGCTAAGATTAAAAAGAAAGAGCATACAAGCTATTAATACCAGAAATCAAAGAGCAGTTTTCTCTCAAGTGTGTGTCAATCAATACCCAACCAAAGACAAGGGGAATACTCTGCTGATCTCAAGTGAGCCACCTTCTTTCTTGCAAAAAAAAAAACCATCCTTTACATATCTTTCCTTATGCAACTTTGCTAATTACTCTAGAATGTTAACTAAGTATTTAAATGCTGAGTTAGGCTGTGTGCACTAGTGAAATTATACCAAATTACTCTCTAAAGTGATTAATTTATACTCCCAACAACAACAGTGTATCATAGTTACCTGATTCTTCACTAACCCCTAGTATATCTCCTATCTCCTCTTCTCTCCCCTCCTGCCCTACCCCCTCCACTTTTCTTTCCCTCTCTGTCTCTCCCAATCTCTCTCACACTCCTCTCTCTCTCTCTCTCTCTCTCTCTCTCACTCTCTCTTTCTCTCTGAAGTGTCTTCATCTCTCTTCTCTACTCTTCCCCACAAATTCTAGCCTCTTTGGCCTCCCCAAGCTATACTTTCTATCTCCTCAATTCAAGAAGACTTCTTGTCTCCTCTGGGCTCCCATCTTTCTATCGAGGATTGGAAATTCTCTATAGCCAGTCAGTTGGTGGAATCATGGGGCTCACCTCATTTGTATACCATCTTCTTGAAAGATTTCCTTAATATATATCATAGTATTGGCCCACTGGTAATGAATTCTCTCAGCTTTACTATGGCTGGGATCATTGCCTTGTGCTACCCACTGTCCAATGTCTGAAAAACTTCACTACCACCACCATCACCACCCTCCACGCTGTATATTTGCCTAGTTTTCTGGTTGTTTAAGTTGGGAACGTAAATCTAACCTATGTCATTCCATCATATCTTCAATGTGGAAGTTTCCCAATTTATTTCTTCACTGTTGTTCGTTTAGATTTTCTGATGCTTTTTTGCTTGTGGGAAATTAAACTCCAAAAATCAAGTTTGTTTTGAAAGAAACAAATAATATTGTCCTATAAATGCATGCAAGTAACTATTTGGTTTATCTTCTCAAAATTGAATATATTTTGATATGTCAAAGGAAATAGTGAGATAAACTAATAGCTTACATAAGCTTTCCCTAAACACAGGAGAAACGAAATACAAGAATAGTTTCCTTCAATAAATTAAAATAAAAAGCAAGGGGTGCCTGGGTGGCTCAGTCAGTTGAGCGTCCGACTTTGGCTCAGGTCATGATCTCACAGTCTGTGAGTTCGAGCCCTGCATCGGGCTCTGTGCTGACAGCTCAGAGCCCAGAGCCTGTTTCGGATTCTGTGTCTCCCTCTCTCTCTGCCCCTCCCTTGCTCATGCTCTGTCTCTCTCTGTCTCAAAAATAAATTAAAAAAAAAATTTAAAATTAAAAGCAATGTGGTATTTTCTTCTAAATATTAAAAATAATCTAGTTAATGCACTCCATCTAATGATCTTTTTTGCACCAATGTGAATCAATGCAATTAATACATATAAAAGATTTATAGTATACAACACAGTGCATATTGTTGCAGTTAAGAGCACAGCTACAGATGTGTGACCATGGATAAAATAAGTATCCTGTCTAAGTCAGAATTAGTTAATAGGAATAGCTATTTATAGTAGTTCCTGGGAACTAACATGTATTCGATAATACCTATTTTCATTATTTATAGTCAATAATTTATAATTGTCATTTCTTCATTCTAGTGTAAAGTATAATGATAAAACAGCATGCCTTACTCTACGAACACAAAAGTTTCATGAATTTACTTACACTTAATGATATAATAATTCCTAATATCTTTACAGAACTCTAAAGTTTACAAGGTTCTTTCCAAAGTAATCCTTCTAACATATGATCCCCAAAATATGTAATCCTCCAACATCCTGGTTAGAAAGATGCTATTAACATCAAATTTTCAGAGCTCAGAAAGCTTATGTGATAGATTTTGATATACATGCGGCAGAACATGAACTAGAAGCAGCATCTTCTGGTATTGTAACTTCTTTCTTTTGTAATATAGTTCACTGTCTCTATATATTTTTAAAAGCGGTATTAACATTTATAAGATTTTATATATATATGAGGTGTAAGATGCTTATAAGATATATATACATATATATACATATACCACTGAAATAATAAAAACAATATCATCTTGTTATATTACTGCTATGAAAAGCTTATAGTTAAAAACAGAAATATGTATTTTAAAAAATGAACATTCTTTAGGCATGAATATAGGTACTAACATCAAGTAGAATAAAAAATGTAAGTTTTGTAGGCAGAGTATATAATAAGTTTATATTAATTCATGCTTACTAATTATTACGATGACATTTGAAAAAAATAAAAATTTCTAACTTAAGAAATATATTGGTTCACTTGTCTTTCTCAATAAATCCATTTATCCAAGAGATTTCTTGCTTCAAAATGAATATAACATTCTGGTATAATCACTATACTTAATTTTAATGTAAGTATTCTTAGAGATAAATATAAGCCAACTCTATTGCTAATTCATTAAAAAAATTACTCATGCTTGAATATTTCCTTAAATTTCTCTACTTTCAAAGCTGTTCTATCACATATATGATTTTAATATAGTTTTTCCAATTAAAACAATACTATAGTTGGGGTAATGATACTAAATATATTATGTAAAAGGATCAAGGTAACAAACATTAAATACAACATAATAGTATTTTTAGAAGGCTAGAATAGAAAAATTATTGAAATAACATGCTATCTTAATATATTTCTATTCACATATCTGAAGAAATCACCAATTTTATATAACATTTTGAAATCCAGATATTTTAAAGGAATAATTTGTAAGTAATTAAACTGTGTTAAATTTTTCACATAACACACTTAATTTTAACTACAAAAACTAATATAAGGATGCGTTTTAAACTTTTGTTTCTATTTCTGTCATTAAAGAATACATTATCAAAGTGAGTAGATGTTGTAGATGTAGTGAATAGGATTCAGTGAAGATATATTATATACAGAGATTTCTCTATATGTTGCCTTTGATTTTAATACAATGTAAATTAATATATTTACATAGAAATTATTTTGAAATATGATAGGAAATCCTAACAAACTTAACTTGCATTTTTTGGGGGGGAGGTTAGTGGCAGGCATTTCTGATTGGCTATTACCTATAAATACTAAATCTTGCTTCCATTATATTATTTTTCTCAAATTACACTATACATAAAATACACATATCTTTTGTGCTCAGTATGATGATTTCAGAAAAATGCATACAGTCCTCTAACCTACACTTCTTTCAAAACTGGCTATTTCCCAACTGCAGAAACTTCCCTCATGCCACTTTTCAATCTCTGTCCCTATCCCATCCCTCACCAAACAATGGTCTAATTACAATCATCATAAACAACTTGACCTTTTTTAGAAATTCTTATAAATGCAATCATACAGTATGTATTTTTTATGTCTGTTTTTGTATTTCACTCAAAATAATGTTTTTGCAATCATCTATATTGTTATGCATATTGGAATTTTTATTGCTGAGTGCTATTCAATTGTATGAATATGCCACAATTTGTTTATCTAGTATCTTGATGGCCATGTGGGATGTTTCCAGTTTTTATTATAGTTTAAACTTCTATGAAAATTGTTCACAAGTCCTTTTGTGTATATATGTTTTCATTTTTCTTGGTTAGGTGGGGAATTGCTGGGTCACAAGGTAAATATATACCAAACTTTATAAGAAACTGACAAACTTTTTAAAAAGTGGTTGCAACATTTACACTCCCACCAGCAATGTTTGAGACTTCCTCTTGCTCCCTATATTGCCAATATTTTTAAATGACTGCCTTTAAATGTAGCCATTCTGGTAGACATGTAGGGGTATTTCAAATGGTTTATATTTTCATTTCACTGATGACATAATATTGAGCACTATTTCACATACTTATTGAATATTTATATACCTTTCTTTGTGACTTATGTGTTCATCTTTTTTGTATATTTTATTGGGTATTTTTTGGGGTGTAACAATTCATTATATACTTTAGATACAAACTGATACATATCTATCTATTTATAGATAGATATAATATATGTAAAATGATAGAGAGCACACCATATATATAATAGTTTGTCCAAATCTGTCTTTATTTTCTTAAGGTTGTCTTCTGAAGAATAATTTTACGGAAGTCCAACTCACCAATTTTTAATATGCTTAGAGATTTTCCTTTTCTAAGATGCCTACTCAACGTCATGAAGATAGTCTCCCATATTTTCTTCCAAATTTTTATAGGTTCAGATTTAACATTTAGGTCTATGACACATCTCAAAACAGTTTTTTGTGTTTAGTGTGAGGTAGGTTTCAAGGTTCATTTTTTTTTCTCATATGAAAGTTACTTATTCACTAATTCTCATTAAATTTTTCCCATTGAATTCTTCTGGTGCCTTATGAGTTGAGTATGAGTTGGACATATATGGATCATTCTATTTCTGGACTCTCTGTTCGGCTCCATAATTATATTTGTCCATCCTCACATCAGTAATACTCTGCTTGAATTACTGTACTTTTATAGCAAATCTTAAAATCAAATGGTTATCATTTCTCTAGCTTTCTTCTTCTTTTTCAAGATGGCTGTAGGTATTCTAGGACCTCTTCAATTCCACATAAATTTGGAGTACTCTGTCCATCTCTAAAGTAGATCTTGATGTGCTTTTGATTGAAGTTGTATTGAATGTATTGATGAACTTGTGGAGAATGGATAAGTTAACAATATTGAGTTTTCCACTTCAGGAACATAATGTATCTCCCATTTATTTAGGTCTTTCACAATTTCAGCATTGTTTTCTACTTTCAGTGTGGGAATTTTATAATCTTGTGTTACATCTGTCCTTTTATTATAAATATTATTTTAAATTTTCAATTACTGATTGTTTATGTATGGAAATACAATTGATACCATTAAATTTATATACTGAGACCTTGATTATTTCAGCTATTACTTTTAGTAGTTTTATATTTATAGATTCCATAGACTGTCAATAAATAATCCCCTTATGTGATAATGAAGGTAATAAAACTCTCTACTTTCTCCCTTTTATACTTTATGCCTTTTATTTATTTTTCTTGTTTTATGTACTAAAACATCTGTAAAGTGTAAATAGATTTGGTGGGAGTATGTATCCTTTAACTGCTCCAGATAATGATTTTAGAAAGAGAATAAGCATTTGCAATATCCTTTCTCCCTTTGAATACTGTTTATTCCTTGTTTTCGTTTCCCTCCCAGCCAAATCCTAAGGTCCACAGCCAGCCTTTCTCTAATTTCTTTTAAATTGTTTAAAACTACAGTGCATCTAATTATCTCATGTATAACCAGGCTGACTCTTCAAATTAATGGTAATGAATTCATCTATTTATTCATCTATCTAGAAATAAAGCTTACTTCAGCTTATTGACATTTTTAAAGGCAATTCAAAACTTGTGTAAGGGATGATACCACAATGATGTGCACAACTCACCTTGAGTAAGGAACACACTATGTACTGGATGGTTAGCAATAAAATTTGAAAATGCTAATGATGACTCTAAGGTTATCATTCTTGTTTTAGTTATTCTTTGCAGAGACCTGCTTCTGGTGAGAAAGAGATGACTTTGGCTCCCATCAAAAAACAGTAAGTAAAATTATGAAGTATCCATGGAAAAAATTGTTGAAAAAAATTAATTTCTTTTGGGCACCTTGATCCATGAGTTCTGTTGTATATATTTTTTTAACTCAGAGCATTTCAAAGGTGTGGGTTACTGCTTGGGAATAGGAAAGAAAAAAGTTCCCTAAACTTTTTATAATTTAAGTAAGAAACGAAAATAGTTAGCTATTTTAAGGAAAAAATGTACATGAAATTCTAATAGACATTGTGCTTACACCCTTAAATTCGGTAGGCAAAAAAAGTCACATTACTTTACATCCTCTAAGCAAATTAATTCTAACTCTAAGATTTCATTCTATCTCTGCTCTATTAGGATTCCTTAACCACTTATGGCCATGACTGAGAAAAAGTCCTTGGAGTTTGCATCACACAAAGCCAAAGACACCCACCCAGTGTTGGCTCATCTCTTCATTACCTTTTGCCTCTGAAATGGCCCAGTCTTCATCACTTCATCTTTGAGGCCCAGGTGTCCAGTTGTTTCTGCATCCAGTTTGGGCACAGGGATCTTTGCTGAAGCCAAGAACCCCGGGGGCTAAGTGTTGAGCATCTCTAAATACATCAGTCATATTCTTTTTCTACTTAATATTAAAACAAAACTGTGATGATTACAAAGACTTAATTATGAATACAATATACTTTTATCCAAACTCTTTCATAAGTAAGATGTAATTTATAAAACTCTGTGTGTAACTGAATATTACTATTTTAATGGAAATAAAATAATATATTTAAATATTAAAGGAGCTGACATACAGCATATATGTATGAAAAAATAATAGAAACTAAGTTGTAAGTACTTGTACTTAATGTGAATATGGGACATCTGGGTGACTCAGTCAGTTAAATGTCCAAAACTAGTTAAACTTCGTACCGGGTCATGATCTCGCAGTTGATGAGTTCAAGCCCTACGTGGGGCTCTGTACTGATAATTCAGAGCCTGAATCCTACTTTGGATTCTATGTCTCCCTCTTTCCCTGCCCCCTCCCACTTACACTGTTTCTCTCTCTCTCTCTCTCTCTCTCTCTCTCTCTTTCAAAAATAAATAAACATTAAAAAAATTTTTAATTAAAAAATGTGAATATAGCACAAAACAAAATATAAAGATAAAATATAATTACATAAACTACTTATTAATAAAGATATACACCCATAAAAATTAATAATCTTTTTAAAAACATTTTGAGGAACTTACATACTGTTTTCCAGAGTGGCTGCACCAGCTTTCATTCCCACCAACACTACATGAGGGTTCCTTTTACTCCACATTCTTGTCAGCACTTGTTTCTTGTGTTTTTGATTGTAGCCATTCTGACAAGTGTGAGGTGATATCTCATTGTAGTCTTGATTTGCATTTCCCTCATGTTGAGAATCTTTCCAGGTGTCTGCTGGACACCTGGAAAAATGTCTTTTCATGTTTTCTGCCCATTTTTAATTGGATTATTTGTTTTGGCGGTGTTGAATGGTATCAATTCTTTAAATATTTTGGAAAATGCACTGTATCAAATTGATTTGCAAATATCTTCTCCCATTAAGTAGGTTACCTTCTAGTTTTGATTGTTTCCTTTGTGCAGAGGCTTTTATTTTAATGTAGTTCCAATAGTTTATTTTTGCTTTTGTTTCCCTTGCCTCAGAAGACATATCTAGAAAAATGTTGCTACAGCCAACGTCAGAGAAATTACTGCTTGTTCTCTCTTTCAGGATTTTTATGGGTCCAGGTCTCACATTTTAGGTCTTTAATCCAATTTGAGTTTATTTTTGTGCATTGTGAAAGAAAGTGGTCCAGTTTTATTCTTTTATATATAGCTGTCCAGTTTTCTCAACACCATTTGTTGAAAAGACTATCTTACTCCCATTGTATATTCGTTCTTCCTTTGTTGAAGATTAATTGATAATTGTGGGTTTACTTCTAGGTTTTCTATTCTATTCCACTGATCTATGTGTCTATTTTCATGCCAGTAACATACTGTTTTATATACTACTGCTTTGTAATATAACTTAATATCTGGAATTGTGATGCCTCCAATTGTGGGGGCTTTTTTTGTTTTGTTTTTTGGGTTTTTTTTTTTGTAAGATTGCTTTGGCTTTTTGAGGTCTTTGTCGTTCCATACAAATTTTAAGACTGTTCTAGTTCTGTGAAAAATTATTTTGATATTTTGATAAGAGATTACATTAAATTTGTAGATTGCTTCGGGTAGTATAGACATTTTAACAATATTTTTGTTCTTCCAAACCATGAGCACGGAATGTCTCTCCATTTCTTTACGTCATCTTGAATTTCTTTCATCAGTATTTTATTGTTTTCAGAGTGCAGACCTTTCAACTTTTTGGTTAAGTTTATTCATAGATAAACTTAACCAAAGTTGGGGTGCAACTATAAATGGGATTGTTTTCTTAATTTCACTGTCTACTGCCTCATTATTAGTGTATAGGAATGCAACAGATTTCTGTACATTGATTTTATATCTTATGACTTTACTGAATTCATTTATCAGTTCTAGTAGTTTTTTGGTAGAGTCTTTAGGGTTTTCTATTTATAGTATCATATCATCTGCAAATATAGTTTTATTTCTTCCTTACCAATCTGGATTCCTTTTATTTCCATTTCTTCTGATTGCTGTGGCTAATACTTCAGTACTATGTTGAATAAAAGTGGTGACAGTGACATCCTTATCTTGTTCCTGACCTTAGGAGAAAAGCTCTAAGTTTTTCAACACTAAGTATGATATTGGCTGTGATTTTTTCATATAAGCCTTTATTATGTTGAGATATGTTCCCAGTAGACCTACCTTGCAGAGGGTTTTGTAATGAATGGATGTTGTACTTTGTCAAATACTTTTCCTGCATCCATTGGGATGATCATATATTTTTTATCCTTTCTCTTATTGATGTGAAGTATCATGCTGATCGTTTTGTGAATACTGAACCACCCTTGCATCTCTGGAATAAATCCCACTTGATTGTGGTATATGACTTCGTTTTAATATATTGATGGATTCAGTTTGCTAATATTTTGTTGAAGATTTCTGCATGTATATTCATGAGAGATACTGACCTATAGTTCTCTGTTTTTTTGTGGAGTCTTTTTCCAGTAATTGCACTACTGGGTATTTACCCAAAAAATACAAAAACACTAATCCAAAGGGATACATTCCCCCCTATGTTCACTGCAGCATTATTTACAATAGCCAAATTATGGAAGAAGTCTAAGTGTCCATCAATAGATGAATGAATAAAGAAGATGTCACACACACACTGGAATATTATTCAGCCATAAATAAAAATGAAATCTTGCCATATGCAACAACATGGATACAGCTAAAGAGTATAATGCTAAGCAAAATAGAGAAAGACCAATACCATACGACCTCATTCGCATATGTGGAATTTAAGAAACAAATCAGCAAAGGAAGAAAAGGGAGGAAGAGAGACAAATAAACAGATTCTTAATAATAGAGAACAAACAGATGATTACCAGAGGGGATGTGGGTGGAGGGATGAGTGAAATAGTTGAGGTGATTAAAAAGTACACTTTTTATGATGAAAACAAAAAGGTAATAAATAATCATATGATACTAAGTCATTCAGGTAAAATACAGTTATTTTAACAATACGTTCCATGTTCAGTAATAGCAGTTGTAGTGGTTTTAATACTTTCACATTATATTTATGGTGGTAGGGCTGGCCTCCAGCACATGAGCTAAGAATAAATATAAATGACTACCACAACCTTTGTAACTGACAATTTTTACTTGAAAAATATATAGAGGACATCAAAAAAATAGAACTTAATTCAAAAGCTAATATATGGGTGATATTTCACCCTGTATGCTGAACAAATTGCCATTCAGCAGTCACATTTCAGCTTTAGCGCTTCACTTCCACTCTCATTCTTCTGTTGTGGGCCCTGGCCTGAGAGCCTTGGCTATTATCTCTAATACTCATGAAATGATCCATGTATGTGGTTTACCTGGCTTACAACTCCCTCCATCATCCATCCATACACCTTTAGCTTTCCTTCCAAAAATATTTTACGATATGTCAATAAGACGTATTATTTGGGAATGATAAATCATGAGAGTTAACTGAAGTGTAAAAAACTCTATTCATGAGTCATGGTGGATAGAACAGAACAGCTCTGTCCCAAAGTTTTGCTATTTAAAAGGTGCCAAAGTCAAAATAATTTTTAGAAGGCTGTAAATATTTTGAGGTCCCTTCTGTTTTTTTAAATAGTCCACCCACATCTTTCCAGTTATGATATCATCACAGCTGGATGACATCAGAGCATAAGATCAAAAACCTTGAGCTCACTTCCTTTGTTATCATAGGCCACCTCATTTCCCTTTCCTCACCTACACCTCATTCAGCACCATGCACACACATGCATACCTCCATGTGTTTGAGTATATGTATCTAGCACTGTTTGCCTGAAGAGATAATTTGCTTCATGTCAGCAAAGACATGTCAGCCTCCTACATTTAGATCATCATATAGTACAACAAGATAAATACCTGTGAATTAAGTTTATGTGCACGTATGATTCAGATTAACATGTATGTAGAATAGAGATATACAGGAGTACTTGAAATAAATATTTTCATTGGCAAGGCAGTGAAAGAGTCCAAATAATTCTGTCTGCTTTATTAGACTGAATACAGATTTGTCAACACAGAAGTAAATGAAAAAAAAAATGGAATCAATTGACAATGATAGAAAAGTTTTAAATTTACATACAATATACATTTCTAGTTTTTCTTAATAAATTAGATATAAGGAGTGCCTGGGTGGCTCAGTCAGTTAAGCGTCCAACTTCAGCTCAGGTCATAATCTCACAATTCATGAGTTTAAGCCCCGCATCAGGCTCTGTGCTGACAGCTCGGAGTCTGGAGCCTGCTTCAGATTCTGTGTCTCCTTCTCACTCTCTGCCCTTCCCCTGCCCATGCTCTGTTTCTCTCTCAGAAAATAAATAAACATAAAAATGTTTTTTAATAAAAAAATAAAATCAATAAATTAGATATAACAACAGAAGTCCACAATGCTGCTTTGGAGTGAACACCCCTCTAAATGGAAAATGTTTTTTCTAGTTCTAAACAAAAATTATCAGCCTCTTTTAGTCATACAAAAAGTGACTATATTTCTCTATGGGCCCAGTATAGTCCTGTCTTGTCACAACATCTCAATCTCAAATACAAATATTTTTATTCTCAGTAATGTCCCAGTTTAAATAAATGTGCATGGACATGCTACTTATTTACCTTCCTGGTTCTTAAAAATATATTATTCAGCTACCATAAATATGTAACAGGAGAGATAGTTCAACAACTCCTTAAATGGTCATTACTGCCATTACTTCCCATCCTCTGGTAAAACATCCTTGGCCACAAAGGCTATTGTTGAAACACTGGAGTCCAACTAACACATTTTTTTCATACTAGAGCCGGTAATAAAAGACCTTTCTTCTCTGACAAAGGATTCAGGATGCCAATTTAAAGTTGTCTGTAGCCACATCTCCAATGAAGAAGCCGACAAAGGAGAACAAAGATGAGAGACCAGGTAAGTCTTAATGGTGAACAAAAGCCCATCTCAATTGCTATTGTCATCTATGACTTTCCTAATTAAGGGAGTAATATGTTTCATTTTTATTGAGCTAAATAGACTTCAGTTTCTTTTTTTTTTAATGTTTATTTATTTTTGAGAGAGAGAGAAAGACAGAGCCCAAGCAGGGAAGGTGCAGAGAGAGAGGCAGACAACAGAATCTGAAGCAGGCTCTAGGCTCTGACCTGTCAGCACAGAGCCCGATGCGGGGCTCGAACTCATGGACCGTGAGATCATGACCTGAACTGAAGTCGGACACTTATCTGACTGAGCCACCCAGGTGCCCCAACAGACTTCAGTTTCTGCTGAGATGCAAACAAAAAGCATCATTTACTTCTATTCCAGTAGCTTGTTTATTTTTATGGAAAATATACAAATATAATAGAAATAAAAATTATATCTATTTCAGTGAAATAAATCAGTAATTTTCCTGTTTGCTCTCCTTTATCTTTAATCTCAAGAATCATGCATCTGTTTCTTTATCTAGCATGTTCTTTCATGTCCTCTTAGAGAAAAAGGAAGAGCATAGGTGTGTATATATATCAAGGAATGTTAGAAGAAATCACAGAAATCATCTTTTCCAGCTTTTTAACTTTACAGAGGAATTCTGCTATGGCCTGAATTTTTGTGTCCCTGCCTCCCCTGCCCCCAAAATCATGTGTTGAAATCTTAACTCCCAAAGGTAATGGCATTAGTAAGTGGTGCCTTTGGAAGGTGATTAGTTCTTGAGAGTAGAATTCTCATGAATATGATCAGTGCTCTTATAAAAGATATCCCACAGAGCTCCCTAGTCCCTTCCACTACATGAGGATACACAAGAAGTCTGTGACTCAGAAAAGGCCACCACCCAACCACAATGGCACCCTGATTTTGGACTTCCAGCCTCCAGAACTGTGAGCAGTAAATTTCTGTTTATAAGCCACCCAGTATGTGGTATTTTGTTACAGTAGCCTGAATTAACTAAGGCAAAGTTGCAGAAAGATTCAATGACAAAACTGTGCATATTCATTTACAGTACAGTACTGAATAAAATTATTTCCTGTGTATTAAATTTCCTTTAATCTCATTTACCCTTCTATATTTTGTCTTAACCATTTTTGGGGGGAGGGAGATACTGATGGTTATCGACAGCTGAAATGGAGTCATTTACTCATTCTTTAAGTTAGATGCTCCCCTTCTCCTTACAACTTTACACTAATGATAGGTAACTTTTACTGAATGTAATGTAACATTGTTATTATTGTTTTCCATTTAATCCCTGTGACAGGTCAATAATATAGGCACTGATACAATCAACATTTTATAGATTTGGTAATTTTTCCAAGGTAATTCACATAATTATGGTAACCTTTTTCAAAAAAATATACTTATTGTTTACTTGCTAGTTTATATATTTATACATAATACCTATATTTATATACCTTATATATTTTTGTAAGCCACTGAAAATACTCTTTATAAACAGGCAGATTTAAATAAGTAAAGCATAGATTCCATGAGTTATCCAAGATCACATTGTTTAGTAAAGAATCAGGACATAGACTCAGATGACCTAATCCCAAATCCAGAGCTTTTCATAGAGAAGCTTAATATAAAGCAGTAGTGTCTTAAAATTAGCAGTTATAAAACTCTTCAAGATTGAATAAGCTTAGTGCTGAGGTGTCATTCTGGACATATTACTGATGAAAGGAATGTTTATTAAATAGTTTAGTGACTGGTGAAAACTACTCTATGAGATGGTAGGTTATACTGATGTTCTACCTCTCAGATTAATGAGACATGGATGAAGCATGTTGAAATCTCCAAACTTAGAGTAGTCAGAACACCCAGTTACACATTCTTCAGGTTAATGAAAAAGCACTCTATTTAATGATTTTTTACTTTTATCCCTTGTTTTTTTAAATTTTTTTTTTAATGTTTTGATTTATTTTTGACTCAGAGAGAGACAGAGCATGAGCAGGAGAGGGGCAGACACAGAATCTGAAGCGGGCTCCAGGCTCTGAGCTGTCAGCACAGAGCCCGATGCAGGGCTTGAACTCACAGACTTTGAGATCATGACCTGAGCCAAAGTCAGACGCTCAACCTACTGAGCCACCCAGGTGCCCCTATCCCTTGTTATTAAAATGCAAGAGGAGGAGTGCCTGGGTGGCTCAGTCGGTTAAGCGACCAACTCTTGATTTTGGCTCAGGTCATGATCTCACCGTTTGTGAGTTCAAGCCCCCTGTCAGGCTCCGCACTGAGTACGTGGAGTCTGCTTGTGATTCTTTCTCTCCCTCTTTCTCTGCTCCTCCCTGGCAAGCGTGCACCAGGGATCTGATAAATCAGATCATCGGAAGCATATTAATTCTAGACCAGACTAAAAAAAATGGAACCCTTTCTCTCTGAAAAGGAAACAAAAATAATATGTAAAGCATAGCTATTCCATTCTTAAAGGTTTAATTAGTTCTCCATTTTCTAAACTGACTTTGGCAAAAAAAATTTCAGATTATTATTTAATGTAAACTATTCTAACTAAAACTTTTGATATAAATAAGATACGTGTAACTGAATATAGTTTTCTATTAGTTCTGTCCATCAAGGACATGTTTATGAAGCACTTAAGAATGGAGCAGACTGTAAAGAGAAAAAAGAATTGGCCACCAGGACTTTTCAATCAGGTTTCACAGTCATATTATTTATCTTATGAAACATGGGGTTAAATGGCCAAGCTACTCACAAAGACTTTTGTACCTCATTTCTCTGATAGGTACAAACATACTATATTTATATGCTATAAATTTGTCTATGCTATTTGGCAGGTTGTATTTTCTGGAAAACAGTCTGAGGAAAAGGTCTGTGAACAGAATGTTTATCAGGGACTAACACACGTAAAGTGGGAATATAGTCCGGAGAAAGCAGCAGAGCTGTAATGCAGGTCCAAAGGTCTCCTTCAACCCCACTGCGTAGAGCTGATGCTAAAATGGCCTGTCAAAATTGTTTGGTGTCAGCATCAGTCATTGGATCTTGGCCACCCCACCCTCACCTGGGATAAGGCATTGCTTTACACTATTTATTATACAGTCCTCTAACTTTTATTTGCTTTTTCTATTTTTATGGTATTTATTTCCATTTCCAATGGAAAATGTTAAAGCTATGGTAGCCAATACCCTTCCCTTTTTTCTTAATTTTAATAGGAATTCTTCTAATGTCTCGACATTAAGTAGGATATCTGTAGAAGATTTCTGGTAGGCACCATTTTGAAGTTAAGACATTCCTCTTCTTAATGTGTTAGTAATTTGTTGTAAGTGTATGTTAAATGTTAGCAAATGCTTTTTGAACCTTTATTTTGTTGGTTATATGCTTTTCTACTTTCATCTACTAGTATAGGTAATTTTCTAATGATGAGGCTCTGTAGCTAAAGGAATTAATTGGCATGATCTTTCAATTCGCCATACATCCACACTCTTTCCATGGCCTCATTAAAGGGAAATGTATTTCCCCACTTCCTTTGTTTTGAAGAATATCAACTGGGTAGAAACCGGTCTGTACCATTTTGGGGCCTAAACGACAAGATTTATTCTTTTCACTTGCCCTCATGTGCTCTGATTCTTCTGTGAGACAAACATACTCTGGCTAACTTGATAGCTCAAGGAGAATGAGAATGAGACAGAGAAACAGAAAGAATTATTAAATCTCATATGATTTTTGTTTCTATTTTCAAAAGTAAAATCAGTCTACATTTCTCTTGTTCTGTGCTTGCCTGTTTTTGATATCAAGGAATACTAACCTTCTAAACCACACAAAATTCTGTATGGTCTATGACAGTTTATACAATGTTGCCAATCATTTGGTTTTATGAACCAACGCTTCATAATTTTTATGTTAACTTTTTCTTTTTTTATTACCTTCCCTCTAGTCTTTTGTGTTTGCTTTTCAATTCTGGTTATTATTTTCAACTTTCTTAAACTAAAGAATATATATTATTCTCTGAGAATTGTATTGGCCATTACATACATTTTGTTATTTACTCCACTAAAATTCCATTTTAAATAGCTTATTATTTCTATATTTTCCTATGAAGATATATGTAGAAATATATTTTTCATTTCTAATGGAAAATAAACTATGTGTATTTAGTTCATCTCTTTTGCCTTTTTCCAGAATATATGTGACATATTTTTTATTTTTTTATTTTTACATTTATTTATTTTTGAGAGACAGAGTGAGACAGAGTATGAGCAGGGAGGGGCAGAGAGAAGGAGACACAGAATTCAAAGCAGGCTTCATGCTCTAAGCAAGCTGTGAGCACATAGCCAGACGCGGGGCTCAAACCCATGAACTGTGAGATCATGACCTGAGCCAAAGTCAGATGCTCAACTGACTGAGATACCCAGGCACCCTGACATATTTTTAATTTAAGATTCATTTTTCTGACTTCTGTATGTTAAATACTATAAATATTTCAAATATATTTGAAAATAATATGGACACTATGTGTTGTTTCCTGGATTCATCATTCCATATGTTACACATGTGTCTGTGTCTGTATACACCCTCATAAATACATTACAGGTTTTAAATTATACTGATATACTCTGATATTTCCCCATTAATTTTTCTGTCATTAGAATTACATGCGGTGGCTGATATAAATATCTTTACATTTTCAATTTACAGGATTTATTGCTAGTAATATATGTTTAATTACATGGCAAAATATAAGTATAAAGAATTTAAGTAGTTTATGCACTTTAATCCTTGATGACAAATATTTAATATTTATACCAAGTACTAATGAGTAAAGGTAAAGTTATACAGTGGCTTTTCATACATTAAATATACAATTTAATTGTATTCAGGAAAAGAATTATAGATGATGGAACCTGTAATTTGACTCTTTTTTTGCACATCTGTTTATATTTCCTCTCTAGTCCAGGACAGCATAAGTATGATGGACACTGATTAGTACATGTGTCCTTGTTTCCACAAAGACAGACATCATAAAGAAAATAAATATCTCTCTGAGTGCTATCCTTTCAGATGAAATAATTGAACAATTTCAAAACTCTTTGCTTCTGAGTCCTTATTCCTTAGTCAAACATGGGACCTGACACCATAAAAAGCAGTCCTAAATAGAGGGGACAAATACTTCCATATCCAAAAATATATTTTCCTCTACAAGATTGAATGCATTGGATTTTAGCTTATAAATCCAATCTCTTTAACCTGTAGCTTATGTGAAGTCTTTAATCATCTCTTACTAAACTGACCAAAAGTTTAAGAAACAGACCTCACAAAGATGCCAACAGCCTGATCACTCTTGGCCTCTACCCCACCAATAACATGTAACTGTAGATTCATCATGTTTACTAGCACAATTCCAATTCATGGGACTCACCACACAGAAAAAAGAAAGTTATAGACCTGTTAAAGGCAGTATTTCCAGCAGTAACTGATGTCCACTGACCACTAAGGCTGTGAGTAAAAGGTGATATGTACAAGAAATGCAGTCCAGTCTTGATTAGTCATGTTAATTGGGGTCAAAAATAGCATACTCTGTTTGAATCTAAAAATAAATTCTTAATGTTTCATTATGCAAATAACTCAACTCTCTTTCCCAATTTAACCTTTTAATAGAGACTCTAACAAGTTTTACTTATTTTGCATGGAATAATTTGAAATGCACTTCATCTTTCTGCTTCTATCAACCTTTTGGTGGAAGCCTTAAAGCAGCTATATGACCTTGAGCAATCAGATGACCACAAAAATGATCTTTATATTTCCTCTAATACCTCATGGGATGAACAAAAAAATATATAAGAAGCACCTCTCTGAGGTGAATTTTGTAACAGACATAATTTGACCAACCTGTTCCATTCAGTACCTCACTGTTTCTCACAGAATGCGCTGTATGACAGGTAGGTGGATGAAGATGTCTCCTTGATGTTCTGCTGCACATTTCTAAGAGTTCCATCTGGAAAAAGGAGACAATAGCAACTGAGGGGAACAGAGGTAAAGAGAACAGGCACACACAGCAGTGAAATACCAAGGAGGAGAAATATGCCAGCAGATCGGCTTAATGACACTTGTCCATCATTGCTCCAGCAAGTTCACTGTATTTCAGGGAATGGCATGCTCAAGCAGGAAATTACTCTCCCTACAGATCAAGACTTATACAGCTCTAAAGGTTTTTTATGGACCAGCCTCAAAGCCATTTGAATATTCTATCCTCAAAGTTCATTCCTGCTTTGGGGCCCTTTTATCTGTTGTCTCTCCTTCTGAAATGCTCCCACTCTCTTGTTCTTAACTTACCTGTTCTCTTTCCAATATTCAGGTTTTAAACTACATATTTACCACCATCTTATCTGATACAGTCCAATAGACCATTCGATCTGTAAGCCCAATACCCCACGGTCTTATCAAAGACAGAGATAACTATCCTAACAGCAGTCACCACAATATGAAATTATCTCATCTAGGTCACTTGTTCATTTTCTACCTCTCTTCCTGATATATAAGGGCTTGTCCAGTGTGTATGGCACCAAACTGATGCCATTAAATGTGACTGAAAAAATAAAAGAAACATAAAAGAGGTAACTTGCTGAAGTAGAGGGAACACCTTATTCACTGCCAGGCTTAAACCTTACTGAATGTGACCACACACTGGGTTGGTGGCAGAAATCTGAAGTACCATTACCCAGTGGGTGAAAATCAATAAAAAACTGAACTCTACAGATATGACATCATATCAGAGAATCAGACGTGACTGATACAAAAATATCAGATGTTTTTATAGTTTTAAAGCAAGTATGATAAATTAAGAAATTCTAGTCATATTTATATTTCTTGTGATTTTGAATATTATTGTTCATAACAAGAATATTTTTTATTAATATGACTAGTTGTCTAAAAATTTAGTAATGACTGGAATAAAGAGAGCAATGCAAATGTGACATATGTGGTACATATAAAGCCAAGAAACTGATTACATTTTTATATTTATCTCAAGATTTTAACTTGCTCACTGGTGAGTTACAATAAAGAAACCACTGTAAGTCTTAATTTAAAAAATAGTTTGCTTTCCATTTTCATCCCAGACAATGATTGTACAAAAAGGAAGCTATAACTCATTAGCTTTTTATTTTAAACCACATCTACAATGATATTGTATGATAAATATTTTGATACTATTACTCCTGGAATGTACTCCTGGAGTTACTTATAACAGTTATTTTTCTCATGTAATATGGATCTAAATTTAAATTGAAATTTGACATTTCATTTACTCGGTTGAAGAAGCTAAGATTACATGACATTATTCAAACAGCTTTGAAACCCATGAGCAATAGAGGAATAATAAAAATGTGAACATTCATTCTGCAGGAAGACCTCACACATATCTGGATGTCTGTTGGTCATGTTTAGGATGATTTGAAGCAATACTATAGCTTGGATGCAAATTGGATATATCTTTAACATTTCCCTACAACTTCAAGAAACACATATAATTTATACTATGAAATAAATCGATTATTTTCTTAGCATTAACATAGAAAACATTGTTTTGTCAAATTTATTCAAAGTATTTTCCAATTGTTAGTATAAAAAAAACTACGCCAAAAACAGAGTTAGGGTTATATAACATACAACATAAATTAAATGTTAGAGATCATTCTAAATACAAACCCATTTTGTATATAATTTTAAGAAATATCCACATACTTATTACTTTTAGAGATATAACTGACATACAGTAAAGTGCACAGCATAATAATTTGACTTACATTTTTGTGCAATTATTACCACGCTAAGTTGACTTCCATGATCTCATATATATACAATAAAAGAAAAAAAGAAAACACTTGTCCTTGTGATGAGAATTTTTAGGATCTACTCTCTTAACTTTCATATATATCATACAGCAATGTTAACTGTATTCATCATGTTGTGGTCAAAAGGTACAAACTTCCAGTTATAAGATAAGTATATACAAGTGATACAACGTACATATGTATTACTTTTAATAGAATTTCATTTTTTAAAATGTGTTTACAGTGTTTAATTAGAGAAAAGTTCTTTACTTCAGTGGATATTCATATTTAAAGTTGTCTCCTTTTTTAGATTTCATTCATTTATAATTTTAATTATATTTAGTGCTCCTGTGGGAGAGATGCCCATTGAATAAAAGGCCTGGTATTTCTTTTGGCTGAATCCTCAACATAGAAACCTGTCTAAATCTACCCTGAGGAAATTATAGGATTCTTTCAGCCACTCATTTTATTACCAAACACCAAACACAATTAATTTTTGCATGATAATGAAAATAATGCTCATTGCAACACCAACTACTATGATTGGACTGAAAGAGAAGAAAACATCCTTTCGTTCTAATGAGTATTACAAATACCAGTGAAAGAGTATTCTCTTCTCTTACACAAAATTCTGTTTTTAAAAATCATGCTATATTTTAGTTTGGTTTATTTTTAATGATTCATTCCTTGCAATTTTGTTGTCCTGCAGTTGGTAACTGTATTTTCCATGACAGAAAACACATTTATATTTATCTTATTTTTAAGTTTTTCTAGGGCTATTATTTACATAAATTATAAGATTCTGAATACCTGCCCAGACATTAGCACTTTGAACTCTGTAACCATATGCCTGCTTGAACTTAACTGCTTTCACCAGGGATTGGTGCCTGTTCCAAAGGCAGCATTAGGAGGCATTGAGAATTCTGCCCAAACCCCAACACAGACTCTATTTGATAGTTGCTAGCTAACTCTGCTAGCTTCTAGAAGTGATTAAACAGAAGTTACAGAGCAGAAAAATATAAATGCTGAAAGACACAAATCAGCAAAAGGCAGATGTAAAAGAAACCAGAGTAGAGAAGGGGCAATCAACAGAGTTATTAGGAAACAGGAAAGATAGGAGATGACTCTGAATATTTTAGGACTTCCAAAGTTGATTTTTTAGAGTTTCTGGGGTATCTGAAAAATGTCCAGAAATCCTTGAGGGCACAGTAAACAGGTAAGATTTTCCCTTAGATTTCCTAATTTTTCCTTATGTCCTTAAAACAAAGCTCATTCATCTTTTTTCTCTCTCTCCACTGCAGTGTAAAGGCTGGTCCACTATGAAACCCTTTTTCTTAGAACACTAGCACTAAACTGCTACTTTTAAGTGTTCACTGAATAAATAAAAGGGACACAGAAAAGATAAC
Organism: Lynx rufus; assembly: GCF_022079265.1. Lineage (NCBI taxonomy): Eukaryota > Metazoa > Chordata > Mammalia > Carnivora > Felidae > Lynx > Lynx rufus. Next base: position 46,923,957 of record NW_025814834.1, read on the forward strand.
TTACTGAGGTATGGTGATCACTGTATCACTGCCAGGAAAGTAGTCATAGCCTCAACCTTACTGGCTGTGACCACACTCAATAAAGAAATGAGTTGTTTAGTTTTTAAAATAAGTGATAAGTGATTTTAGTCATAGTTATATTTTCTGTGATTTTGAATATTTTTCATAACTTAAGTGAAGAACCTATAATACTCTATTAGTAATTCACTATATTAAGTTTATAACTGAAAAGTTCTCCTTATAGTTTCTTGTTTTTAGTTGTACATATGGAATTTTTCTGATTTCTAGCACATGAGAAATTGTACATTTTATTTGGTCATCAGGTCGTAATTTTATCTAGAATTAGTATTTACAAATGCAGACGTATTATATTACTAAAATATAATTTAAATGGTATCAGAAATATTAAGGGGCGCCTGGGTGGCTCAGTTGGTTAAATGTCCAACTCTTTAATTAATTTATTAATTTATTTATTTATTTTTATTTTTTGAGAGAGAGAGTGCAAATGAGCAAATGAGGGGCAGAGAGAGGAGACAGAGGATCCAAAGCAGACTCTGCGCTGACAGAAGACAGCCCAATGCGGGACTCAAACTCACTCACGAATCACAAGATCACGACCTAAGCCTCATTCAGACACTCAATTGACTGAGCTACCCAGGTCTCCCAAGCATCCAATTCTTAATTTCAGCTCAGGTCATGATCTCACAGTTATGAGATCAAGCCCCGTACTATCAGCGCACAGCTTGCTTGAAATTCTCTCTCTCCTCTCTCTCTGCATGCTCTCTCTCAAAATAAATAAATAAACCATAAATAAATAAATAAATAAATAAATAAATAAATAAATAAAGAGGTAATCATGTGGAGTAGATTACTGCTAGATCCTACAACACTGCAGTATTCTCTTAATTTTTCTAACTTGTCAAGCTATTAATACTTTAGATCCCAGGAGCAGAGTGGGGTCTGGGAGATTCTCAGGCCACACAGGGAGAAGCGGTTCCACTGCTGGAAGGACATTTGGTAGAGGCTCTGAGGCAACCTGGGCCCAGCAGACATCAGAGAACGGCCACATTTGCTGGTGCTGGAACAAGGTCATTACAGGTGAAGCCTGGTGCGAGATGTGTGTTGTGATTTTCCATAATCCCTGAAAAGCTGCTGCTACACTATCTTGCGAACTTTCTCTGAGGTGGGCTGGCATCTGGCTGCTCTGGGCTTCAGCAGCAGCATGGTCCCATGAACTTTCCTGGGTGTGGCCGGTATTCGGTCATTGCTCAGTGAGACCCTCCGCAGAGGGGCTGAACAGGTCAAAGCCACAGTCCCTCAGAAGCAAGGGACCAGGGAAAACAGCCATATCTGAGACAAAACTCAGGAGAGAGGTACTACCTGGAGTTTGGTCATGGACAGTGTAAATGCAGGGAGTAGAAAGCTGAAAACAAAGGACAGGTGCACGATTGCTGATGTGAGAGAACAGAGTTCTGATACTATGGACTAGGTAGCTGGGTGATGCCTTTTTCACTGCTCCCATTCATGCGCATTCACGCCTACGAGGGCCACAACAATCCACCTCACTAGGCTAGCAGTGCCGTCTAGTGCAGAATAAACCATTACACTAAGCCCCGCCCAACCGGGCTAACCTCGCTCTTCAAGAACAGAAGTCTCACTGCCTGCTTAGTTTATGGACTATTAAGCACTTCATAGTCTGACTTCTGGACAAAACGAAGTAATTTCAGTCATACTTCAGTCTGTTAGCAGGTCCATCTATTCAATTTTCTTTTTTCTTTTTTCTCTTTTATATGTCTTTTTCTTGAATACAGAAAGAGAAAAAATCATTTTCATTTTCAATTTTTATCAAAAATATTTTTCTTTAATTTTTTTAAATATATTTTTTATCTTTGTGTGAATTTTTCAAATTCTATTTTACTTCCATCACTTTATCTTAGTCTACTTCAGTGTATTCATTTTTTCAAATTTTCAAACTATTTCCTTTCTGTTTTTTCCTTTTTTCTCTTTTTTGTTTTCTTTTTCTGAATACAGAAAGCAAAAATTCATCTTTGTTTTTAATTTTTACTAAAAATATTATTCTTTAATTTTTTCTATATTTTTTACTTTTCTGTAAATTTTTTCAAATTCTAGTTTGCTTCCATCATTTTAGTCTACTTCAGTGTATTCATTTTTCAAATTTTCAAAATATTTCCTTTTTTTGCTTCTTTCCTCTTTTTCTTTAATATATCAAGCCACTTTCAACACCCAGACCAAACACAACTAGGATCTAGCATCATCTATTCGATTTTGTGTGTGTTTAATTTTTTAATTTTAATATCTTTTAATTTTATTTTTTTAATTTTAATTTTTCTACCTCATTAATTCCTTTTCTCCTTCAAAATGATGAAACGAAGGAATTCACCCCAAAAGAAAGAGCAGGAAGAAATGACAGCCAGGGACTGAACTAACACAAATACAAGCAAGATTTCTGAACCAGAATTTAGAATCACGATAATAAGAATACTAGCTGGAATCGAAAATAGATTAGAATCCCTTTCTGCAGAGATAAAAGAAGTAAAAACTAGTCAGGATGAAATAAAAAGTGTTATAACTGAGCTGCAATCACTAACGGATGCTACGGTGGCAAGGATGGATGAGGCAGAATAGAGAATCAGCGATACAGGGGACAAACTTATGGAGAATAACAAAGCAGCAAAAAAGAGGGAGATTAAGGCAAAAGAGCACGATTTAAGAATTAGAGAAATAAGTGACTCATTAAAAACAAACAACATCATTTTGTTTCCGATTCTGTGTCTCCCTCTCTCTCTGCCCCTCCCCCGTTCATGCTCTGTCTCTCTCTGTCCCAAAAATAAATAAAAACGTTGAAAAAAAAAAATTTTAAAGGGGCGCCTGGGTGACGCAGTCGGTTAAGCGTCCGACTTCAGCCAGGTCACGATCTCGCGGTCCGTGAGTTCGAGCCCCACGTCAGGCTCTGGGCGGATGGCTCGGAGCCTGGAGCCTGTTTCCAATTCTGTGTCTCCCTCTCTCTCTGCCCCTCCCCCGTTCATGCTCTGTCTCTCTCTGTCCCAAAAATAAATAAAAACGTTGAAAAAAAAAAAACAAACAACATCAGAATCATAGGGGTCCCAGAGAGGAAGAGAGAGAAATAGGGGTAGAAGGTTATGTGAACAAATTGTAGCGGAAAACTTCCCTAACCTGGGGAAAGACACAGACATCAAAATCCAGGAAGCGCAAAGGACTCCCACTAGATTCAACAAAAACTGACCATCAATAAGGCATATCATAATCAAATTCACAAAATACTCAGGCAAGGAGAGAATCATGAAAGCAGCAAGGGAAAAAAAGTCCTTAACCTACAAGGGAAGACAGGACAGGCTTGCAGCAGACCTATCCACAGAAACATGACAGGCCAGAAAGAAGTCACAGGATCTACTCAATGTGCTGAATCAGAAAAATATGCAAGCAAGAATTCTTTATCCAGCAAGGCTGTCATTCAAAATAGCAGGAGAGGTAAAAAGTTTCCCAGACAAACAAAAATTAAAGGAATGTGTACCACTAAACCAGCCCTGCAAGAAATTTTAAGGGGGACTCTCTGAGGCGAGAAAAGAAGAAAATATAAATAAATAAATAAATAAATAAATAAATAAATAAATAAATAACAAAAGCAACAAAGATTAGAAAGGATCAGAGAACACCACCAGAAACTCCAAGTCTACAAGCAACATAATGGCAATAAATTCATATCTTTTAGTACTCACGCTAAACATCAATGGACTCAGTGCTCCACAATCAAGAGACACAGGGTAACAGAATGGATAAGAAAACAAGATCCATCTATATGCTATTTACAAGAGACCCACTTTAGACCTAAAGACACCTTCAGATTGAAAGTAAGGGGATGGAGAACCATCTATCATGCTAATGGTCAACAAAAGAAAAGCCAGAGAAGCCATACTTATATCAGACAATCCAGACTTTAAAATAAAGACTGTATCAAGAGATGAAGAGGGGCATCATATCATAATTAATGGGTCTATCCACCAAGAATACCTAACAATTGTAAACATTTATGTGCCAAATGTGGAAACACCCAAATATATAAATCGATTAATCACAAATATAAAGAAAATCATTGATAGTAATGCCATAATAGTAGGAGACTTCAACACCCCACTCACAGCAATAGACAGATCATCTAATCAAAAAATCAACAAGGAAACAATGGCTTTGAATGACACACTGGACTGGCTGGACTTAACAGATATATTCAGAACATTTCATCCTAAAGCAGAATATACATTCTTCTCCAGTGCACATGGAATGTTCTCCAGAGTAGACCACATACTGGGACACAAATCAGCCCTCAGCAAGTACAAAAAGATTGAGATCATACCGTGCATCTATTCAGACCACAACACTATGAAACTCAAAATCAACCACAAGAAAATATTTGGAAAGGTAACAAATACTTAGAGACTGAAGAACATCCTACTAAAGAATGAATGGGCTAACCAACAAGTTAAAGAGGAGATTAAAAAGTATATGGAAGCCAATGAAAATGATAACACCACAACCAAAACCTCTCCGATGCAGCAAAGGTGCTCATAAGAGGAAAGTATATAACAATCCAGAGTTTCCTAAAGAAGGAAGAAAGATTTCAGATATACAACCTAACCTTACACCTTAAAGAGCTGGAAAAAGAACAGCAAATAAAACCGAAAAACAGCAGAAGACAGGAAATAATAAAGATTAGCACAGAAATTAATGCCATCAAAACCAAAAAAACAATAGAACAGATCAATGAAACCAGGAGCAGATCTTTGGAAGAATTAACAAAATTGACAAACCCCTAGCCAGTTTGATCAAAAAGAAAAAGGAAAGGACCCTAATACATAAAATGAAGAATGAAAGAGGAGAGATCACAACCAATACAGCAGAAATAAAAACAATAATAAGAGAATATTATGAGCAATTATATGCCAATAAAGTGGGCAATCTGGAAGAAATGGAAAAATTCCTAGAAACATGTACACTATCAAAAGTGAAACAGGAAGAAATTGAAAATTTTAACAGGCCCATAACCAGTAAGGAAATCGAATTAGTAATAAAAAATCTGCCAAAAAACAAGAGTCCAGGGCCAGATGGCTTTCCAGGGGAATTCTACCAAACATTTAAGGAAGAGTTAGCACCTATTCTCTTGAAGCTGTTTCAAAAAATATAAACGGAAGGAAAACTTCCAAACTCGTCCTGTGAAGCCAGCATTACCTTGATTCCAAAACCAGACAGAGACTTCAATAAAAGGAAGAACTATAGACCAATTAACCTGATGAACATGGATGCAAAAATCCTCAACAGGATATTAGCCAACCGGATCCAACAATACATGAAAAAAATTATTCACCGCGAATAAGTGGGATTTATACCTGGGATGCAGGGCTGCTTCAATATCTGCAAAACAATGTGATTCATCACATCAATAAAAGAAAGGAAAAGAACCATGATCCTCTCAATAGATGCAGAGAAAGCATTTGACAAAATACAGCATCCTTTCTTGATAAAAACCCTCAAGAAAGTAGGGATAGAAGGATCATACCTCGAGATCATAAAAGCTATATATGAACGACCCAACAGTAATATAATCCTCAATGGGGAAAAACTGAGAACATTCCCCATAAAGTCAGGAACAAGAGAGGGATGTCCACTCCCACCACTGTTATTCAACATAGTATTGGAAGTCTTAGTCTCTGCAATCACACAACACAAAGAAATAAAAAGCATCCAAATTGGCCAGGAGGAGGTCAAACTTTCACTCTTCACAGATGACATGATACTCTATATGGAAAACACAAAAAATTCCACCAAAAAACTGCTAGAACTGATTCATGAATCCAACAAAGTTGCAGGATATAAAATCAATGCAAAGAAATCGGTCACATTCCTATACACCAACAATGAAGCAACAAAAAGAGAAATCAAGGAATCGATCCCATTTACAGTTGCACCAAAAACCATAAAATACCTAGGAATAAATCTAACCAGAGGCAAAAAATCTATATACACTGAAAACTATAGAAAGCTTATGAAAGAAATTGAAGAAGACACAAAAAAATGGAAAAAGATTCCATGCTCCTGGACAGGAAGAACAAATACTGTTAAAATGTTGATACTACCCAAAGCAATCTACACATTCAATGTGATCCCTATCAAAGTAACACCAGCATTCTTCACGGAGCTAGAACAAATAATCCTAAAATTTGTATTGAATCAGAAAAGACCCCGAATAGCCAAGGCCATCTTGAAAAAGCAGGAGGCATCACAATCCCAGACTTCAAGCTATACTACAAAGCTGTAATCATCAAGACAGTATGGTACTGCCACAAGAACAGACACTCAGATCAACGGAACAGAATAGAGAACCCAGAAATGGACCCACAAACCTATGGCCAACTAATTTTCGACAAAGCAGGAAAGAATATCCAGTGGAATAAAGACAGTCTCTTCAGCAAGTGGTGCTGGGAAAACTGGACAGTGACATGCAGAAGAATGAACCTGGACCACTTTCTTACACCATACACAAAAATAAACTCAAAATGGATGAAAGACCTAAATGTAAGACAGGAAGCCATCAAAATCCTCGAGGAGAAAGCAGGCAAAAACCTTTTTGACCTCAGCTGTAGCAACTTCTTACTCAACACGTCTCTAGAGGCAAGGGAAACAAAACCAAAAATGAACTACTGGGACCTCATCAAAATAAAAAGCTTCTGCACAGCGAAGGAAACAATCAGCCAAACTAAAAGGCAACCGACAGAATGGGAGAAGATATTTGCAAATGACATATCAGATAAAGGGTTAGTATCCAAAATCTATAAAGAACTTATCAAACTCAACACCAAAAAAACGAATAATCCAGTGAAGAAATGGGCAAAAGACATTAATAGACACTTCTCCAAAGAAGACATCCAGATGGCCAACTGACACATGAAAACATGCTCATCATCAGGGAAATACAAATCAAAACCACAATGAGATAGCACCTCACACCTGTCAGAATGGCTAACATTAACAATTCAAGCAACAACAGATGTTGGTGAGGATGCAGAGAAAGAGGATCTCTTTTGCATTGTTGGTGGGAATGCAAGCTGGTGCAGCCACTCTGGAAAACAGTATGGAGGTTCCTCAAAGAATTAAAAATAGAACTACCCTACGACCTAGCAGTTGCACTACTAGGTATTATCCAAGGGACACAGGTGTGCTGTTTCGAAGGGACACATGCAACTCCATGTTTATAGCAGCACTATCAACAATAGGCAAAGTAAGGAAACTGCCCAAATGCCCATCGATATATATATATCAATACACACACACATATATATATATACGCACACACAATGGAGTATTACTCGGCAATCAAAAAGAATGAAATCTACGGGGCGCCTGGGTGGCGCAGTCGGTTAAGCGTCCGACTTCAGCCAGGTCACGATCTCGCGGTCCGGGAGTTCGAGCCCTGCGTCGGGCTCTGGGCTGATGGCTCAGAGCCTGGAGCCTGTTTCCGATTCTGTGTCTCCCTCTCTCTCTGCCCCTCCCCCGTTCATGCTCTGTCTCTCTCTATCCCAAAAATAAATAAATGTTAAAAAAAAAATTAAAAAAAAAAAAGAATGAAATCTTGCCATTTGCAACTACGTGGATGGAACTGGAGGGTATTATGCTAAGTGAAATTAGTCAGAGAAAGACAAATATCATGACTTCACTCACATGAGGACTTTAAGATACAAAACAGATGAACATACGGGAAGGGAAACAAAAATAATATAAAAACAGGGAGGGGGACAAAACATAAGAGACTCTTAAATATGGAGAACAAACAGAGGGTTACAGGAGGGGGTGTTGGAGGGGCGATGGGGTAAATGGGTAAGAGGCATTAAGGAATCTACTCCTGAAATCACTGTTGCACTATATGCTAACTAATTTGGGTGTAAATTTAAAAAAATAAAAAAAATAGAATAAAATAAAAGGTATTGGAACAAAAAAAAGAATGTTTTGTTTATCATAGCATACAATATATATATTTTTAACTTGATCTCAATTTTCTATTTATCTTATGTGCCCCTGGCAACAAATTACTTAGCACCTAATATTGAAATCTTGATTATTCCTTTCTATGAGTCATTGAACATAGAACACTCTTCCCTGTCTAAAAATTCCTCTCTTCCAAATTTTGTTTATATTTCAAGAAGCCAATGGTCCAATAAGGCTCCAATAATGTTTCTTTCTTGTAGTAGATTTTCTTATTCTGAAAGTCTCAATGTTTGTACATTTTCTTTTTAATTTTTTTAATGTTTATTTATTTTTGAGACAGAGAAAGAGAGTGCGAGTGGGGGAGGGGCAGAGAGAAGAGGAGGGAGCTACAGAATCTGAAACAGGATCCAGGTGGTGAGGTGTCAGCACTCACGAACCACCAGAACATCAACTCACAAACTGTGAGATCATGACCGGAGTTGAAGTCAGACACTTAACCAACTGAGCGACCCAGGCACCCTTCAATGTTTGTACATTTTATACCTATTATTATCCTTTTCTTTTTATTTTTCCTTATATATATATAAGTGTATGTGAGTGTATACACCTCTTTAAAGTCTTTGTAACAGAAGCATACTTTCTATTTCTGATATTTTATTCAGGTTCAGTATAACAATATACTCATTTATCAATTAAAGACAATCTCCAAATAATATTGTCTTTGAATTTATGTGTACACATACCCACATAATATGATTTCATTAGGTATCCTGGAATGTTGTTCGACTGACACAACTTCTTAGAGATGTTACATATGTTTTCCATATCTAACTCTTACAGAGCTACCAAGAAAAAGAAAGGTGTAACATATAGGTTTCTTCCATCTTTGTTCAGATGTGGACTCTGGGTCAAGATCTAAAAGAACTAGGGGCACCTGGGTGGCTCAGTCAGTTAAGCTTCCGATGTCAGCTCAGTTCATGAACTCACGGCTCATGAGTTTGAGCCCTGTATCAGGTTCCATGCTGATGGTGCGGAGCCTGCTTCGGATTCTCTCTCTCTCCCTCTCTCTCTCTCTCTCTCTCTCTGCCCCTTCCCCATGATCTCTCTCTCTCTCTCTCTCTCTCTCTCTCAAAATAACTAAATAAACTTAAAGAGAAAAGAATTAGAAGAACTACTGGCCACAGAAAATATTTGCAACTGCAGATTATGGCATGTGCTTGCTTACCAAAATTATAGCGATACAAAATCACCCTTATACTGACAAAGAATTTCATTCCTTAGTTGATTCTTTCAGTATATAAATCATACTTCTTATACTCTTACACATAGGATGCCAAAATTATTTTTCAAAAGAATCCTGTTGTATCAGGTCTAAAATCCCAATAGAAAAACAGAAAAATTATCATTGTTATATCTTTCTATCGTATCTTTCTATCATATATGTATTCAGAATTTACCTCCCAAATATTCTACCTTGCAGAGTAACAATAGGTAATTTTTCTCCATACGTTCTTATTTCAAGGCATGTGATATTTCTCTATGAGTTTTCACATATCCTTCTCAGTTCCTTCAGATTTTTCTTAAGAACTTTAGTCTACTGCTTAAACACATTACTGATCTACAGAGAAGTCAGTAAGGCTCAAAATAATTAATTTACATAGAGTTTAATATTCTTCTTACAAATGTTCCTTCCCTGAATTTTTTTTAAGTATTTCTCTAATATATCATTTAACTCTGTCTTAAAAATGTTTATCTAGTTTAATTTTTAATTAAGTGATTTAAAATTTTATACTAATATTTTATTCAAAAATACATGGGGGGCGCCTGAGTGGTTCAGTCTGGTAAGAGTCCGACTTCGGCTCAGGACATGATATCAGTTCGTGAGTTCAAGCCCCACATCAGGCTCTGTGTTTACAGCTCAGAGCCTGGGGCCTGCTTCAGATTCTGTGTCTCACTCTCTCTGCCCCTCCTCTACTCATGCTCTGTCTCTCAAAAATGAATAAACATCAAAAAAAAATTGTTTTTGATGCCTGGAATGAAAACAACATTTTCTACTGAAGGTGATCTGCATCTCTGATGGAAATTTAGTAATTATAATCTTTCTTCATTTTTCTTGTTTATATTTTTAATTCGGTATTGAATTATAACAAACATAGAAGTACATAATCATAAGGGAATAGCTTAATGAATTTTCACAGAGTGAACACAACCAGCACCTGGATCAAAACACAGAACTTCAGCCCCCAGACACTTCCCGATAGGCCCCTCTCAGTCACTGTCCATCCTTCTTCCCCCAAATAACCACTATCTTGACACCTAACACAATACATTAAGTTTTGCCTGTTTTGGAACATATTACAAGTGAAACATGGATGATCCTTTCTATTCCTTGACATCATCCTTTCCAGTGACCTTCACCTTCACTCTACCTCCTGAGAGACTGCCATCTTTAATAACTACTCCACCTCCAACATCTTGTTTGCAATTATTCCACTTTCTGACCATTCACTTCATATGATACAGTGATCTTTGTTCAAAATTTCTTTGACCTTGTTGTCCCTGTGAAAACATCAGGTCTTCCATGTTCTCACTGTCCATCATCTCTTTTGCGCCCTTACTCCCCCTGGATGATCTTAAGTTCAATGCTCTTCAAACATCATTAACTCCTCTGCCCTATTTCATTCCATTGTATTCACTAGGCAAAGCCAACTCAATTTAAACCCAACTCTCCGTTTAACCTGCACCTGCCCCCAGAGCTGTGTGTTAACTGCAGGAAAAGCACACGTTGTGCTGACTAGTCTCACTGTGAATTCAAGTCTTCAGATCTCAAATTACACCACTAAGCTGCCTTGGTAAACTTCATTTCTATTCTCAAAAACAATGCTTTCAAACTTTTGCTTTGCTCTTCAAGCTTCTCACATGGTCTTCTTTCTCCTATTCTGAGCTCACAAAACTGGACTCCTATTTCATGAAGAAAAGAGAAACAATTAGACAATAGTTTCCTCAGCCTCTCACCACCACATCTTCAACCTATCTACCTGTATTCAAATGACCTTTGCCTTCTCTCTTGATGTGATGCTTCATGTGTCCCTTCCCCTATTAGAATCCAATCTCTCTCCTATACCCTGCATCTCACCTCATCCCTACTCAAAAGCCCTTCTTTAGTAACTCTCCCCTCTATTACACTAGCAGCTTCTCCTTCTATACTGAATCAGTCATACTAGTATATAAATATGCTTCAATATGTGCCACCTTAAAAAATGAAAAGACTCTCTTTGATACCCATCTCTCTCCAGCTACCACTCCACTTTTGTCTTCTTGGTCAAACTGTCTCTGATGACCACCTCTGCATCCTTATCTCCTATATTCCCCTTTACCTTCTTCAGCTAAGTGCCCACTTCACTATTGAAACTACTCTTGTCAAAGTCACCAGGGACCACCATGCTATCAAAACAATTCATATATTTGTATGTTTGTTGGTTTTCAGACTGGTCTCTTTCCCTAATTTCCCACTCAAAAAATATAGGGCCAAATCAATATAAAACCATGATTTCTAGTAGGAAACTCCACTGTCAGTTATGTATACTGAATCATATCTGTTCTGTTTAGACAAATACCCTTCTCATTAACAGGTTCCTATGAGAATATCAGCATTAATTATCTTAATATCACACCGAACTTCTCAAATTTAACATGCCCAAAAACAAACTTTTTACACTAACACTGTTCTTTCTCCAGTCTCTGCATCTCAGTATGCAGTATCCCAGTATCACAACTATGACAGTATCACAATGTAGCTGCTCAATTAAAAAAATATGCTCACCTCCATGCTTTCACTTACCCTGCTCTCCATATTGCCACCCACACAGTAACCAAGTCCTGTTGCCTCTCCTTCCAAAACATGTCCTGAATCCATCCATTTCTCCCCATATCCCTTGCTATCACCCTAGCCCCCATCACTACCATCTCTCACCTAGACCACTGCAAAAGCATGTCCCGAATCCTCATTGCACTTAGAATTAAAATCTAAATCCTGACTAAATTAAATTTTAATAAAATTAAAATTTAATAAAATTTAAAAATTAAATTAAATTTTAATAAAATTAAAATCTTGATTATGATCTGGACCTTGCTCTCCTCGAATTCATTCCACATCTCTATTTCTCTCCTGCACTTAATTCCATTCAGACACAATGGCTGCATTTCAAATGTCTCATTTTGTTTGGCAAAGTCTGAAGGTGTCTGAATTTTCCCCTTACTATTTGTTGTTATTGTTTTTGTTGTTATTATTATTGCCTGAAATTTAGAGGAGTATTTTTCTCTTTGAAGTCTCATAAAATTAGGACAGATCTTAGGACTGTTAAATCCACATTGATTGTCTCTGGAATATACGCTGCAACATTTCAATCTGTGGATTCAACCCTTCCTCAATTTCAGAAAAGCTCTCTCATCTCTCTGGGTATTTTCATATTTTTCCTCTTCGTTAAGAATACAAACTGTAAATATCCTATATCTCCTTTTGCTTCCATATCAATGTTTTTTATTCTATTTTTAATGTTATTTATTTACTTGCAGAGAGAGAGAGAGAGAGAGAGAGAGAGAGAGAACATGCACACACACACAAGTAGAAGAAAGGCAGAGAGAGAGGGAGGAAGAGAGAATCCCAAGCAGGCTCTCATGTGATGAGGGGCTTGATCTCAAGAACTGAGATCGTGACCTGAGACAAAATCAAGACTCAGATGCTTAACCAAGTGAGCCACCTAGCCACTCCTTTTATTCTTCTTAAATGTAATTTTGTTCAGTCTACTTTTCAAATACATTCTCCCTGTTGCTGTTTTCATCCATATCATTTCCCCTTCTTTCTGTAGTTAATACGACTTCACTTCTCATGTATTAATTTTTTTCTTCCTCCTCTTTCTTGAACACCACTCACTTTTCATTTTTTGTTGTCTTATTTCATCCTTGAACCTGTGTCTCTGCCATAAGTTCATTATGCATAGACACTGTGCATCTTTCAGTTCCTTAAACCCATCTACAATTTCATGGCATCATTTTCTTCTCATGCACAGCAACATTATTCTGCTGTGTACTCTTCATCCTCCTTTTGTTTACAATAGATCTTCCTTCTCTTCCTCCTTCCCTCCCCCTTTTCCTTCCCTCCTCCATCACCCCCCATCCCCGCTTCCTTTTTCCCTCCCCTATTCACCTCTCTCTGTGTGGCTTGTTTAACCCTTTCCAGCTCTCAAAGACTTAAAATCGCTAGTAGCTTCTTCAGAGCCCCCTCTTCAGGGCTATGTTCACAGGCAGCTGGTTGCCACAAAGGCAGTTCTTTGTTTCCTTTCACATCCCCCCCTTCCCTGCCACCCTGTGGCTGAGACAACTTTCAGGGGCTTCTTTAGCCCGTACAAGTACCCTCACCTTATTCCACACGGGGGTCCACGAGGTTAACTTCCAAGATCATGACGTCCTTTGCATAGTGCGTGCTCTGTCAGCGCCGTCTTTGCTCTGCCCTCCACGTGTGGTCTCCCAGATTGACCCTCCCAAGTCACCTCCTAAATGCGGGCAGTCAAAGTCGTCTGTCAGTCACAACCGCACTTAGCACATTACGTGTGCTAGACCAGCGCTTCCGCCGCCGTAGGTCAGACCCGCACTTACGACTTCGTGTGTTAATTCCGCGCGTCCCACGTCGTCAACCAGACTCGCATTTACGACTGTTAGGTGGGTGCTTCCGACTCCGTGAGAGCGTCACGTCCAAAGTTCTCTGTCAGACCTGTATGTCAGACTTCGTATCCTGGATCCACGTGGTTGGTCAGTGTTCATTTTGTTGTTGCTATTATTAGTGAAGTGGGCAGCAGAGAGTCAACTCTAAGTTTTATATCTGCTGCTATTAGTTGCTGGAATCTATATTGGTTGATAAGATCCATGATGTCCATGAACATTTACATGGAAATGATTGAGGTGGGGACAAAGAAGTGAGAGAAAATGAGTGCTAATTTAAATGTTGAGGGAGAAAATTGTCTAAAGAAAATCTGAGGATCCTTTCAAAAGAGATCCTTTAAAAAGTTTTTGCAAATTTATAATTTTCAAATCAGGTTTTCATAAACTGAGAAACTGAATGTGACGGTAGAACTTGCATTGTTTTATGAATTTAATTCATGGTATTTTATGCGGGCAACAAAATTCTACACCTTTCCTTACTTATTTGGAGAAAATGATATAAGGAAGGAGACACAAATCACTACACGTAGTACTGACACCTCTCTATGAGACTTATTTTTTACTCTATTTTATGATTATCAGAGAAATCACACTTTATGATCACTTTAAGAAATAGTACAAGCCACCTATTACAGTTTTCTATTGTTATTCAAGTCATGTTGCTAGCATGCTTTCCTGGAAATATGTAAAATGCACGAGCATTATAAACATTTTGCCCTCACTGCTCATTCCTGCTACTGCTTGCTTTCCCCACCCCCCACCCCGGAAATTCCTACCCTAAATTTTAGAGAAATAAAAGCAATTATTTTCACCATTAGTCAAAGATACATATTGACACTTAAGATTAGAAGTAACCATTTTGCGGGGCACCTGGGTGGCTCAGTAAATTAAGCTTCTGACTCTTGGTTTGGGCTTAGGTCATGATCTCATGGTTTGTGAGGTCCAGCCCTGCCTGGGGCTCTGCTCACAGCGCAGACAGAGCCTTTTTGGGATTCTCTGTCTCTTACTCTCTCTCTGCCTCTCTCCTGTTCATAGTCTCTCTCTCAAAATAAGTAAGTAAACTTAAAAAAAAAAAAAAAAGGTAACCATTTTTTTGTTCCAGAAAACTGTTATGTACTTGAGGTTAAAAATGAAGTTATATTCATTTGAAATATAGAGAATATTGTATTATAATCCTAGTCAAAGTATGGCATAATTTTGTAATATGGTATTATTATATGAAGTTTACAAATTTCTTGCGAGGAATACTTGATATCCTTTAATGGGATTAAATTATTTCTCAGTTTCTCTGAGCTTCTCCCACCCAACAATAAAGAAGTGTAAGTTATAAAATAAAAAAGTGGTTTATTAAATAGTCATGTTCTAATGGAAATCATATTTTTCTTGCCATAGTTTTTTTTTTAATCTATATATAAATAACTAACATAAACATTGAGATTTCTTAATGGAATGTGTAAACATTGATCAAGTGATTCATGCATTTTTAGAATCACAAATAGGAAAGATACTTAAGTGAACAAGAAATTCAGAAGCCTCTTTGATTTATTTTAACTACTATATATAATTTGTATTGAATTATTTTAAAGAAATATGTTAGCATTTAGATCATGGAAAAAAAGCATTTACTTAACTTAGTATCTTGTGTCAGATACCTTATTTCTTGATGATTTTAATATCTTAGTTTATTTTCAACTAGCTATTTGTTTTCCAATCATAAAATATTTTATTCCCATAAATACTACCTTCATTAAACATTTTGCATCCTTCAGGCCATAGATGAGATACATCCAATTTTCTCCTCAAGAAACAATCATGTTAAGATTATGTGTATGAACACAAAACTTCAAAACTAGACATATCATAATTCACAAAATTAGAAAATAATTATAGAACATAAAAAGCCTCTTTATAAATTTCCCCAAGTAGAAAAAGATAACTCTATGAAATGATGCTTCATTTGAAGTAAAATTCTGAGGAAGATCGTAATTCTAACCCGTTGGATAGAAGATTTTAGTTTTCATGTTTGCGGGAGAGGGCACACACAGCTAGCACATGTCAGGCACTTACTGTGTGCCAGAGGCTTTAAAGGGCATTGCATTTATATGTGGTGTGGTCCTTATAACAACCTTGTGACATACGTACCATTATTACCTCTTTTTACTAATAAGGAAATAAGCGCAGGGAGGTTAAATAACTTGGCAAAATCACACAACAAATAAATGGCTAAGCCAAGATGAAAACCCTTAGGTCCAGCTCCAAAGCTTCTTTACTGAACTGCTATGCTATGGCATCAACTCACATATATTGGATTCATATAACCATATGTTAGGGAACCTAAGGTACTTTCATGCTGGCTCACTCTTACTCTTATTACAGTTAACAGAATTTTTCACACAACCAAGTTATATCAGCCCTTTACCAGTTGGGAATTGTAATCTTGTAAGCCACAAACTTTGGTGATATGTATTCTTGTTTTAGAGAGGTTAAGTTGTGAGAGGAAATGCATACAAGAAGTCATGAAATAGAGAGATGGTAGTACTTAAATATCTTTAAGTTATCCATATTAGTTTTAATAAAACCAGACATTTAACATTGTCATAGAACTCTGTTTCAAGTCTTGTTCAATATCCACCATCAGTGGGACCTTCTGGAGCTCTAACTTAAAATTTCAACCTCACCACACACCCACAGTATTACTAATTCAGTATTCCCTGCTGTGCTTTTCTTCTTCTTTTTTTAATGGTTTTTATAATTTTGTAACATGCAATAGATATAATTAATTATGTGTATCATTAATGCCTGCCTCACTGATCACTGCCTTTTTGGAAACAAAATCCTTGAGGGAAAGACTGTTGTTTTGTTTATTGATGTATACCTAACACATAAAACATTGTCTAGTACATGCCAGGAATTCTTATATGTATTTGTTAAATATTTAAAAACTCAACCAGTAAATCATGAAAAAATAAATTCATACTGTATGATCAGTGTTCTTGTAAAACATGGCCAGAAGGACATATCTTTACTTACTTTTATCTGAGATGTATTTGTACAATTTTCTTGTATAGAAAAAGCATATAACTTCTATGTATTTAATGTAACATTAAAACTGCCAGTATAAATCATCAGTGATTACCTATAGATAATCTATAGAATAATTCTTTTATCAGTTTACAGTCTGGTTAGAGAAAAGGCATTCACTAAGCTGAACAGGGAAAAAAAAACTAATTGACACATTTACTTAATGTCTCTAAGCCTCAGTATCTTCATGTGTAAAGTGGAGATAGAAATAGACACATCTGGAGCACCTGGGTGGCTAAGTCTGTTAAGCGTTGGACTCTTGATTTAGACTCAGGTCATGATTTCACAGTTCATGAGATTGAACCCTACGTCAAGCTCTGTGCTGACGGTATGGAACCTGCTTAGGCTCTCTCTCTGCTTAGCCTCTCTCTGTGCTCGTCCTCTGCTGTCTCTCTCTTTCAAAGATAAATAAGTAAGCATTAAAAAAAAAGAGAAATGGTACACATCTCATAGAGTCATCATGAAAAATATATGAGATAACTTACATAAAGGATTTTTTAAAATAGTGTTAACTACTATGCTGTTATGTAAGAAAGGATGACGACTTCATCTGGGTACTTATTTGAGGGATATTTATAGAGGCACTATACTTGAGGATTTTTCCCCTCAGATTCACTTAAATAGGTTCACTTAGCTATTGATTACTTCCCTTTAAAATATCTTAGAGTGGCAATATATAACACAGGTAAAGAGACCATATCTGTGTCTATCACAACATCCTAACCAAACTGTGAACATATATCTGCACTAACATTTGTTTTCCCCACGAATAAAATATCACTAGTCAATCTCATGCTAGTTGAAAATGATGCCTTTGAGACCAATAGGCATCAAAGGTGTAAATAATGTAGACTGTGCTTGCAAATATGTAGTACAATTATGATAAAATCATACTCTGATTTGTATAATAAACAAAATAATTTTTCAGACTTTGCCATGGTAGACCAACATCAATTTAGATGATGCCATCATACTATAGTCTCTAAACTATTCTGAGAATGGAAGGATGAGGAGCAACTTATTATATCTCATTCAATGAAAATGATAGGATTGCCTTTGGAATTTGACAACTCCCCAGTGAAAAAAATTCTGAATCATGACTCCACAACAGATCTTATTGTATTTTCGTCTAAATTTGACATGGTCACCATTTTGAATTCTTTGGAAACAGAAAGACACAGAAACAATTTAACCATTAGTCTGACAGAAAATTAAATCAGACAAAACTGTTCCAAGCTTTCAGGACTATAAAAAGAATCATAGCCCATTTGGGATATAAAATACAGTTTATCGACTGCATTTTATTAGTTTATCAATCATCAGTCCTCTTAATAGTAGGTATTACACAAGTTGGCTGATTTAGTGCTCTAAATAAACATGATCATTTTTTAATAAAAATATTCCATAATGCTGATTCTCCAACACTGATATATACTAGCAGAAGAGCTTGTTTAAAATGCTTATTCTGTGTACAGTCTCAAATGTTTTGTGATTCAGATTCAATACTTTTTGCATGAGGTTTATGGAATTTGCATTTTAATCAACAAGAACACTAATCGTGGTACTGTTGATGATGTACCACACATAAAGCAAGACTGTGCTAAGCCTACTATTCAAAAATTTAACTCTTTCTTGATGCAAAGAAATGAAAAGCTGAACTAATGTGAAAAAAAAAGATATACAGGTGCTTTTTGGACAGTAAATTCTCCTGAAATTGAAGTCCTTGACAGAAAATACCTCTCCATCAAAACAATATGCTACTGTATCCGTGCATGACAAAGTATAATACTCTGAGGAATAGAAACTGAGTTTGAAAATCATGGGTGATGTGGGCTAGAGCTGAGAATTACTGCAGTAGCAAACAACACTAGTAACTGAGAGGCATAAAACAACAAAGATATACTTCTTGTTTATGTTCTGTGACCATCATGGACCTTTGCTTATTGCGATCACTCAGAGACTCCGGATGATGCAGGAGCTGCTATTGCACAGGATGTTGATCTCAATGTCAGATAAATGGGAAGGCTCTAAGAGTTCTGCTGTTGCAAGTAAATACCAAGTCCTGGCTTCAGCAATTAAATGCTTATAACTTATTGGCCAAAACTAGGCACCAAGATATTTCCAAACACAAGAGACAGGAGTGCAGTCCTCCTGTGGGTCTGAAAGGTGGTGAGGTGGAGGGAATTGGGAATGTTTTAGCCTACAGCAGTTCTAACTACCACAGTCACCATATTCTCTTCTGAAAACTGCTTCTGAAGCCTAGTGCTTGAGCAACTCAGTGAACCAATTAGCTGTCTGCTATTATGACTCAGGAAAATCTATACGTGAAAAATGCTGTGCATGAGCTGTTTAGATATCAACATTATGTCTACTTCAAACAGATGGCAGAAATGTAAAATCTGCTGAAATGGAAGGAAGAAACTTTAAGTATTGAAAGATGTTCTTCATATCATTGACAGAGAAATTTGTCCTATTGACTAATTTTTTTACTAGATAATGACTCATTTTCTGTCCAGCGCAGCTTCACTAGTTTTTCTGTAAACAAAATTCATCATCCCAAACTGCCTTTTGATTAGTTTAATTAGAATTTCTGCTTCACTGTCACTATACAAGACAAACTTAAGGAGTGGAAAGAGGTCAAAGATTTGCTTTACCATTCAGTTATTCAACAGAGAACAATATAAAATTTGTTCAGATAGTGGGTGATAACTGAATTTTTTTTCAAGGAAATAGAAATGACGTATTGTAGAATATTATGCAAATATTAAAAGGAGAATGTATATACCTAGTCCATTGGAATGCAACATTTTCCAAAACTAGTTGTTTAAAGGGAGGAAAAAGTAATAAAACCATATGCAATTTTTTAATGATAACTGAAGTTTCAAAGAATAATTCCTTTCCTAAACAATACATCTTTCCTCTAAAATTTTAATAGACCCCATTTAAAATTTTGTGATATTCTTTGTCTTTTGAAGCAATACTTTTTTCTTCTGCACTCGTTTAAAATAATGACATGGAATCTCTGGTATAATCATTAAAAATTGTTAAACAATGTTAAAAAATCAAGATAGTAGAGGAAAAAACTAAAATCTATGGTTACTTAATGCAAAAAAGTAACAAAGGATATAAAATGGAATACAAATCAGATTGGTCAAAGAGCAAAAAATATAGTAAGATATTATATTTAAACAGAAATATACCAGTAAACTACAATAAATGCAGTTGAACCAAATATAGTTGACCCTTAACACAGGTTTGAATTTGCATGGGTCTACTTATACATAGATTTTTTACAGTATAGTACTGTAAATGTATTTTCTCTTCCTTGCGATTTCCTTAATAACATTTTCTTTCCTGTAGCCTACTTTATTGTATGAATACAGTGTATAATACATATAACATACAAAATATGTGTTAATTGACTTTTTGTGTTATTAATTAAGGCTTTTGGTCAACAATAGTCTATTAGTAGTTAAATATGGGGGGAGTTGAATGTTATATGTGGATTTTCAACTGTGCAGGGGTGGTGCCTCTAACCTTCCCGTTGTTCAAAGGTCAGCTGTATTTCAAATGAAAGACAAACACTATCAGATTAAAAAAATTAATCATATGCTGCTTATAATAGACATACCTTAAATACAAAAATACAGGAATATTGAAAGTGAAAAGTTTTTAAAACACATGTATA
Source organism: Lynx rufus (assembly GCF_022079265.1). Taxonomy (NCBI): domain Eukaryota; kingdom Metazoa; phylum Chordata; class Mammalia; order Carnivora; family Felidae; genus Lynx; species Lynx rufus. Next base: position 46,944,460 of record NW_025814834.1, read on the forward strand.
TATCAACAAAAGGGAAGATGATATAGTTATGTTAATATCAGATAAAAATAGGCTTTAAATAAAAAATAGTAATAAAGAGTGATATGCAATAATAGTAAAAAGGTCTTAAAAAATCATGTGCCTAAAAACACAGTCTCAAATGTATAATGCAGACAAATTAACATAATTCATAAGGAAGAGGAGACAAAACAGCAATTATACTGGAAAATGTAATACTTTTTATTTTTGGAATTGAGGGATCAAACAGACAAAAAAAAGTATTAAAGATATAAAAGATTTGAGTAACAAAATTAACTTTATTGACCTAATTGGCATATATAGAATATTACATCAAGCAATTCCAGAATGCATACTCCTTTCAGGAAACCTGGAATATTTACCAAGATTGACCAAATGCTGGGCTAGATTATAACACTCAGCAGATGTTAAATTATACAGAGTATGTTATTTTACCAAAATGGTATTAAGCTTGAACTCAGAAACAAAATATAACTAGAAAACACCCAAAAGGTTGTAATTAAATTATTTACTTCAAAATAAAAAGCCATGGGTCAGTGAGGATATCATAATGGAAAATAAAAAGAATGATAGTTAAATGAAACACATTAAACACAAGGGCCAACACTGATGTAAGATTAAAGGCAATTGTACAACCTTTACTGACTACACGAGAACGAAGAAACTGAATAATCAGATCTAATCATTTATGTCAAATCCTGAGAAAACAAAATTAAACACTACAAAATAGGAGAGAGGCAATAATAAAAAACAAAAGCCAAAATTTAATGAAATGCCAAATAAACATGCAACAGAGAAAATTAATAATACCGAAGGTTTGGTTTTTTGGTTATTCTATAGCAAAACTGACACAAGATAAAATAGAAAATCTGAAAAATGTTTGTTTTAAATACTTCTGTTCTGTCTTGCCTCCACTTGGTTTACCTTTTTATAGGCTCCCAAGTATATTCAACTCAGAAGTACAAGTTTGAGAAACTTAACACTCCATGGGGCAACCCTTAGCCAATGCTGCATACAAGCTAATGAAGGAACATTTCTCATTTCCTGGACTAAGACAGACTATTCTGGGGTGGATTCTTCACGCCTATTCATCAGGTTCCAGGGAATCAAACCACAGGTACTTAGAATAATTAACAGCTTGATTATGCAAATCTGCATTGACTTTCCTCTTCCTCTCAATTCCCTCACTCCTGTTTTATAGGATATTAATTAAATTACCTTCAGATAAGTTTTTGTCTCAGGATCAATTTTTTTTTCCCCAACACAGGGAAAGACAGTTTGATATAGTTTCAAGTAATTTGGATCTGTATTTAAAAACCTCTCACAACAAACTTCAGACCATATGGTTTCCTAAGTGAAGCTACTAATCATATATAAACTCTCCCAGAGAAGAGGAAAAGAAGGAAAATTTCCAAACTCATTATATAAAGTGAACATAACCTTGACATCAAAACCTGACAAGGAGATGAGAAGAAAACTCAGACCAATCTCTCTCACAAATACAGATAATGAAAAATTCTAAACAAGAATTAGCAAACCGAGTCCAGTAATACATAAATGAGGACAGTGGATCATACCCTTTGTTATATAAATGTAGTTAAGAATTTAAACACCATCAATATTATCATCAATAGAATGAAGGATAAAAATCATACAGTGAACTCCATGTATGCAAAATAAGTATTTGAAAACTCCAGTGTCTTTTCATGTGTAGCATGCTATAAATTGAATGAAAATTCTATAACTTTATAAGGGTACAAATTATGTAAGTCCACATTTCTGAAAGCACATACCATACATAATAATGAAATGTTGAAAACTTTTCCTATAAATTTGGGAGTAATCAAGAGTGCCTGCTCTCATCAAAATAGACTCATTGGGGGTGCCTGGGTGGCTCAGTTGGTTAAATGTCCCACTTCAGCTCAGAGTATGATCTCAGGGTTCGTGGGTTCGAGCCCTGCATTGGGCTCTGTGCTGACAGCTCAGAGCCTGGAGCCTGCTTCAGATTCCACATCTCCCTCTCTCTTTGCCCCTCCCCTGCTCGCTCGCTCTCTCTCTCTCTCTCTCAAAAATAAATAAACATTTAAAAAAAACAGACTAATAATAGGATAAATTAAAATCATGTGCAAAGTGGTAGAATTTAATGAGAATATAGGATCACTTCTGTAACATTCCTGCCAGGATAACTAATTTAATCTAATATGAAGATACATCTGAGAAACACCAAGATTTTCTACAAAAGAAGTGCCTTGTAATCTTCAAATGTGTCAAGGTCAAAAGAGTCAAGGAAAGATTGAAGAATCAAGAGACCAAGAAAGATTAGAGACATGACAACTAAAATCAATTTGTGGTTCTGAACTGGAATATTTGCTATAAAAGGCATTATTGTAACATTTGGTGAAAAATGAATGGGATGATTTTTAGATAGTGGTGATGTATCAATATTAATTTCCTGTTTCTGAGGGTTGTAATGTGATTATTTATGAGAATGTCCTTGTTTGCAAGAAAAGATTCCACGCTGTTAGGGCTTCAGCTCTGCAATTTAGTCTCAAATGGCTAGGGGGGAAAAGTCCTTTCTATATTGTTTGTGCAACTTTTCTGTAAGTTTGAGATCATTTTTTTTAATCCTACAATTGATAGGGGAACCTACATTGTTAAGGTGATTTTACCTCTTTAATCACTTAAATAACTCATTGATTTCAAATTTGGCTTTTTTAAAAGGAATCAGAGTTTACGTAGATGATCCTTTCCAGAGTTAGAAGTGGGTGAAAGCAGTCAGTATTTCAGAATTAGCTCTTTTCAGGCATAAATGAGAGAATGAGTATTTACTATGAATTGCACTTCTCAATGTTATTACTAAACTTGATTATATACTTCTGGTCTTTTGCTTTATGTTATAAAATTCATTACATTTATTAAATATACACATAAATCTGTATTGGTATAATAATATAACTTGATATGATGCAGGAGAAAAATAAAAACAGTGCCTAAAAGACTGTGCTGTTTGTATTTAATAAACTGTTTCTGAAGATGAATGCTTAATTACAATGACTCTGCTTTTGGGTTTAAAGAGCTACATTTGATATGATTTATGGTTTCAAGGGGGATTTTATTTTATAATTTTTATTGCTAAAATTGAGTAGAAAAGTGAGTGGACTGCACTGTTTATTACTAAAGTACTTTTTTTTCTGATAAGAGAAAGGAACTTATATTTATCAAACTTAACAGACCATTAATTTTCACAAAGCCATCTACTGTGAAATTTCCTCAAATTTTATTCTAGCCATATATTTAATTTATTAAATTAACAATTTTGCCTGATCGATAAAATTGTGCATATACTATGTGAAATTGAAGCTAATTTTTCACTGGAGTAACAATGATATTAAAATTAAGAAACTTAGTTGAACTTTGATCACTAGGATTAGTATTGTCACGGTATAATTACTTCCGCAAAATATCATTTCTCTTTGTAATATGCACTTTGTGTGAATGACATGACTTATGATTATCATGAAATTGTTTTGGTCATCTTAACAATTGTAAAATAAATTTCCTATTTAAATGAGAAGTCATTTCTATTAATTCATTAAGGGTGTCTTTATCAAACACTTATTATTTTCCACACATGATGCATGAAGGGTATTGAGGTTGAAATAAAAGTGCTGTTAAGATATGAGTATGTTCTTATCCTAAAAAATTCTTTCTCTCTTCAAAAGGTCTGAAGCTAAAAGTAATTTTATTTTTTTAACTTAAAATAGTTAAATATTGTCTATCTACACTTCTTCACTACTGTGTAAGACAGTGTAGCACTAGATTTCATAAGTATAATCAAATAGGAGAAATAACATAAAGTTAATACAATTAACATATAATTTTCATAACAGTGAAGCAAAGGCAATTGGCATAACATCAGATAAGGGATAGATCATAAAGAAGATGTAGGGCCTTGAATAAATTTGTGGGCCAGGGAACTAGGGTGACAGGTTTTGTTTCTAAATCTATGGGAGGATTGTTGATTCTACTTTCTTCTCAGCTTGTTCCATGGAGTTTCCTATAGTGTCTTATGTCCAAGTAATATTTTTAAAAATATTTTTAAAACATCTATTCATGAACAGTGAACTTTCTTTTGTTTAATAATTTTTTATGGATTATTGGAAATAATAAGTAGCAAATAATAAAGGTGTTCAGATAAAACTAGTACATGGTCATGTCAGATATTAACATGATGGCTCTAGAATGAATGAAATTTGAGTATGAGGGATTAAGATGACTAAAATTAAGATTTGTTGGAAGAGTGACCAGGTAAAGAAGGAAGAACATTTCATTCTGTGTGAGGGTGCATTATGGGCAAAGACCTCATGTCAGGCATAGATAAGAAAGAAGGTCACTATGGCTGAAATGAAGGTACATGGCAGAGTGAAATATAAGATGAGACACAGAAGTAGGGGTTGGATTTTGTGCAAGTAGGTCATATAAATAGGTCATATCTAGAATTTAGGTACTTATTAAAGCAATGGGAAAAACCATGAGCATTTTCAAAGGATAGGTGACATGTATAGATTTGTAATATAAAAAGACTGGATGCTTTAAAGCAAACAATTACTAAAAAAGAAACCAGAAAGAATATAATAAAAGGGATAATGAAGTCACACAATATTACCACTTCTTTGTATTTTAGAAACATAAAACAGTTAAAACAGTTTCTTCTGGTTAAATGCTCATTCTTTGGTTTTCTTTTCCCCCTTCCTCTGCTTCTCTCCAAAGGGTTTCTGGGTTCAAGCATTCAGATTGCCCTTTGGGTCCCCATTGGTCTCTGTGACAAAATGGTTTTCCTCATAGGCTCCTAACCTAGTACCTACTGAAGTATAAATGGTTCTGTTGTGCTGTAAACTGCTCATCCAACTCTGGCTATACTTCCCTGAACATTGTGGCTCCCTATTTTAATTCCAACATTCTTTAGATCCACAAATATTCTTAGCATTTCTGTTCCATTTCTCAACAACCCTCCTACCCTTGCATCCTAGGAAATGAGAATGCATCCAGGTGCTCTATAAAACATGTGTAACCTATTGGAGACCATTTATGTCACCTTAGATTCTTCTCTGTCCCACTGCCCTTACCCATATTTACAATTGTAGAATATAGCACAAGGCCAAATGGAGACTTTCATGGATCTCATCCAGGAAATTGGGTCACTAGTTCCAGTTTTCTCATGTATACTCTTACCTTTCTGGAAGTTTCTATTGCATCCCCAGAAATACCATCATATCCATCCAGCAGAACCACAAAAATGCACACATATCCTTGCATTTCCTCACAGAGGACATAGAAAGGACATTGATGTTGGATCCTTTGCCTTTCGCCTTCTAATGAGAACAGAATTCTGCCCAAACCACCCTCCCTCTCATGATAGTCTGAGTTCTCTTAATCTCTTGCTTATAGTGAAACAAATATTCAAGGGCACTTAGTCCTGGCTCATAATTTGTTAATAAGAGGTTAATGAATTTAGAGAAACCTTCTAACTTGACACCATTATATTGCTAGGGAATTTTTTTAAGGTTTTTGTTTTTGTTTTTGTTTTTGATCATAAAAGCTAAGCACTGACTTTTTTTTTTTTTTGGCTCTTTGTGTAACTATAACAGTTTTAATTCTTACTCTGTTTATACCCCACACATAGTATATATATGATATTAGTTAATCAAATAGAAGTTGAGTGCAGGAGGGGTGCCTGGGTGGCTCAGTCGGTTGAGTGTCTGACTTCAGCTCTGGTCATGATCACACAGTCCGTGAGTTCAAGCCCCATTTCAGGCTCAGCACCGAGAGCTCGGAGCCTGGAGCCTGCTTCGGATTCTGTGCCTCCCTCTCTCTCTGCCCCTCCCCTGTTCGCACTCTGTCTCTCTCTCAAAAATAAAATAAAAACATAAAAAAATATTTTAAAAAAAGTTGAGTTCAGGAACATTAAAAAATAAAACAACTTAATATGTTTCAAGAGATTTCATCATTACATAAGGAAGACAATTATCTATTGTAGTGATATAGAAGGGAGAGGATTGGATTATGTTGGTGGTGACAGAAATGGTAAAAAGTCAATGGATTTAAGAGACAAATCTGGCCTGTCACCTATTTATGCTAATAAGATTTTATTGTGACACAGTCATGATTATTTATGTAGTCTCCATGGCTGCTTTTCATTACAACAGCAAAATTTATCCATTATGATGGGGACCACATAATCAACAAAACCTAAAATATTTACTACCTTTTCCTTTACAGAAAATGTTTGCCAACCCCTAATTAATAGCAAAGTTATAAATTCTATGCACTATACACACTGTTTATGAAAGATATCGAAAAGATTGTTTACTATTGTAAACAATTGGCTTTGATCTTAATTGTTTTTACTTCATGGTCTAGAGACAATTGATGTATATGTTATTTAACTTCATATGAAAAAGGCCTTTTGAAGTCAGCATTTACATTCAGTTTTTAAAAATTGATAATCAGTTGTTTTATAATTATTCTTTTTTAGAGTTACTTTTTAAAACATATATGAAAAATCTAAACATAAAAGTAGAAAGAGTAACATAATGAACTTTCATTACATGTATGTCCTAGTTTGAACAAGTATAAAGTTATAATAATTTTTATACCTCCACACCACTTTACTCGTGCTTATTTTGAAGCTAACTCAAGACATATATCCTTTTGTCTGTAAATATTTCAGTAAATGTCTGAAATATAACTACCCTTTTGTAATATATCCATAAGACATCATACCAAAAATGACAGTAATTCTTTAATATCAAACTATCTTACAATTTTAGGTACAATTATATTTTATATGTTTCAATCACTATCCTGTAAAACCTATATGGTACAATTGGTTAATATGACTGCTAGGTCTTTAGATCTAAAGTTCCACATTATTTGTACTGTAGAGTTTTCTACATTCTGGATGTTGATGGTTGAAACTTTGTGGTTCCATTGAACATGTTTCTCTAACACCAGTACTTCCTATAAATTCACAGCCAGATCTAGAATCAGGTTTATATTTAGCAAGAATACCTTGTATGTGGTATTTATAGAGGCAGTTTATAGAGGTTATAGAGGCATTTGATCATTTGTTTTTCTTTGTAACTGGCATCCATTGATGATTATTGCCTAGATCTGTTACTTCACTAGGGCTGCAAAATTGTGTGAGTTTAATTCTATAATTATTTATTAGCTGAAGTATTTCTATAAAAAGTCTCTAATGAATTATTTTTGTTTTCCCTGAAGCATAGTTCATATAGGAAAAGTGTAAGTTACTTTTTTTTTTCAAAACAATGAAGTGCTTTCCAAGCTTGTTCCCTAGGTGAGCATGGAGGATGTTTTCATTATTATAAAGTAAGTAATGGATTGAAATGTATGTGATGTGTTTCAGTCCATTGCAACTATATTATTCTTAAGATGCTCAAATTGTCCCAAATTTAGGCAAAGGGAACCTACTCAAATTAGATTCTGGAGTCCTTTTAAAGAGTTAGTAATCTTTTATAAATTCTTCATTATTCTATCAGACATGAATAACCCAGTTTGTTCACATCCTGATGTAGACCTAGAATCAGCTATTTCTCCAAGGAGTTCTGTATATTTTTCATGAGAAATGGTAATAAGCACAATCTTGATACTAGTAATGCATGTTATTACTGGATTGGTCATTATCTATATTATTTTTTATAAGACAGAACTAGAGAATACACTTTAGTGTAAGTATATTGATGCTTCCAATTAAATATCAGGGTTTTTCTTTTTTTTTATTAATTTATTTTGAGAGAAAGAGAGGGAGGAGCAGAGGAGAGTGAGAGTGGGAGAGGGAGGGAGGAAAGAGAATGCCAAGCAGGCTCTGAGTATCAGCACAGAGCCCCAGATGGGGCTTGAACTCATGAACTGAGAGATTATGATCATGATCTGAGCCAAAACCAAGAGTCAGACACTTAACCAACTGAGCACTCAGGCACCCCAGGATTGTTTTTAGTCTCATTAATCTTACCTCTGTATCTCCTCCTTTTAGTGTTCAAATTCCTTGTTCTCAAATGACACCAACATATCCATTTGCTGTAACCTGTGTAAGAAATATACTACAGTCTCAGAATAATGAAACCAATAGTACCAATAATATTACTAAAAATTGTTTTTTGTATACCTAGAAGTTTTCTGTACTTTAAACAATTACTTTACTTCTAAGCTTTACTTCTAACAATTACTCCGTGTATCTTAGTAATTAACAATTTATTTGTTGACTTATTTTAGTGGATTTCCATTAAAATCATTTATAATTATGGAAATTCCTATATGATTTTGAAATTGAGCTATGTAAAACAAATACATAACCACTTTATAAAATGACTTGGAAAATTCCATAATTCTTTGTCATATATGTTTTGTTTTAGAAAAATCTTTACTTCATCCCCACAAAAATTCAAATCCCTTTCCTTACCTACCACCTGTATCTCTTCTTCTACCCACCTCCCATTTAGAACATTTCTTTGAATGATAATCAGCCTAGGAAACCATGATGAAAAGGAAAATAAATATTATACCATAGTTATTTAAGCATTTCTTTCAAAAGAGAAACCACAGCATTTCCTCCCAAAACTATGCTTGAAATATATTACTGAATTCTATCTCAGGGAAAAGAAGTATCTATACACATGTAATAGAGTTTATAAAGATATACATATATACTTTAAATAGCACCTATTCTTGTTTCTATGGATTATAATCTTTAAATAATGTTAAAATGTACTCTTAATACCCTTCAATTATCACTTTTTCATATTATCTTCTTTATGGTTAGTCTGTTGAAGGGTACAACAAGTAATATTTATGTCATAAAAGCTTCATTTCTTCCCTTAAATCTGGATTTGGTAACAGATGAAAGCTTGATGTTCAGCTAAATATGGATTTGGAAGTATCACAATTAAAAATGTGATGTATCATGACTATTTTCTCTTGAGGGCTTTGCAAATGTGTCCTTACTGATTGTAACATAAAAATTCGCTGTCAGCTGCAAGCTACTCATGACTATATGACTAAGTATAAGTGATTTGACTATGAGTCAACTTATTATGCATTTAGTAAAATACCTTGTACCATAATTATATTTTAAGGACAATTCAATTATAGCTTTTTTAAAAAATCAAGGAAAGATATTGAGTACACCCATTTATATGCAATTACTTTCAGCTTCATATTAATATAGATGATAAACACAGTTTCTCTTCCAAAATTTGAATTTTATGAACTGTAAATTTGTCATGTTGTCTGCATTGTAATTTATCATTTATATAAACTATTTTACCTAAAAGAGTTTATATTCATAATCACTGATTTAATATACTTCCCATTTCAGTGAATGCTCTCACTACTGCTATAAATGATGCTGAAATTTTTATTTAAACTATGAGGAGTCTTTCATACAAGTAAATTAAATAGCAAGACCAAGATCATAGAAATTTGTAGTACAGAGAATACCAATTTTTATCTAATGATAGCTTACCATTGATTGTATTTATACTAAATACAAATGTATACTAAATTACAAAACCAGTTTTCACTGAAGAAAAAATTAAATTTAGGCAATTTAAACATGTATAGCTAAATGGCAACCAAAACAATGATAACTATTTTTCTCCTTTCAGTGTTTTCACATTTGGTCTTCTATTCTTGATCTTCTACTCTTCTTGATCTTCTACTCTTGATCTTCTACTCACCTATTATTACTGTGTAATTCCATACCAAACGTGGAGGGTTTTGTTTGTTTCCTTTTTTCCACTTTTAACTCAGTAACTGAATTTTCAAAAAATTACTTAGGATTAAGTTTCTTTAAAAGAACTTATAAACTTATAAAAGAAGTTATAAACGGCAGCATGCTAGACAAAATTTAAAGCCAATCAATAATATTCTCCAGTTCTTTCTGTCCTTGTTCAGGTTCTCTCATCCCCACAGCAAGATGTTTGTTCTAGTGATATCAGTTTATAAAGAACTTTATGGAAGGCTCTGCAGGAGAAATTGCAACAGGTTATTACTGAGTCTAGAGAAGATACATGCAGTGGATGAAAGGTTGTTCTATTCCTTGTCAGGTAGCTGAAGTACCCATTGTTTATCTATAACCCTTAAGTCTTTTTCACAGCTGATCATCAGGTCACTGAAGTTCAATTCTTTAATGGTGATTTGGTAGCTCCAGAATTTTCTAACAGATAAAGTAAGATGAAGACAAGTTCTTTAATTCATGAATCACCATGAAATTTTGGCCAGAACTGATTTGATGCAGAACCAATAAATATAATGTTGAATTATGGTTAACTATACCTAATACCAATAAAAAGTAGGAAGAGGAGGAGGGAGAAAGGAAGAGAAGTAAAAATGTAGTTATTACTCCCTCTTCCAAACACTTTAGCAGAGTATTTAGGAAAAAGAGGAACGCATTTATTGTTATTCAGGATTCTGCTTGTCTGTGAAGGGTGAATAGATCTCCCTTTAGTTTGCAAGCGTTATCAGGAACAAGCTAGTCTGGGCCACTCTTTGTGGAGAAATCAAATAGAAGTTCAATCCACAGTGCTCAGTTTGTGGCCAGCAAAGGAAAAAAGATTGCCTTCTCTTTTAGAAGAATCTTGGTCTTGTTTATGCAATATGATTCAGACTAATTGGGTTTTGTAGTAAGTATTAATGTACATGGAATTTTTAAGAGAAATAAATTTGGCATTCAAATATAGCAGGATTCTGCTATTTTAAAATGGTATTTTCTGGGGCACTAGGTGGCTCACTCGGTTAAGCATCCAACTTCAGCCAAGTCATGATCTCATGGTTTGTGAGTTCGAGCCCCACGTGGGGCTCTGTGCTGACAGCTCAGAGCCTGGAGCCTGCTTCAGATTCTGTGTCTCCCTCTCACTTTGCTTCTCCCCAGCTCATGCTCACTCTCTCTCTCTCTCTCTCAAAAATAAACTTAAAAAAAATTAATGAAATTTTCTATATTGTCATCTATAATTTCAAAAATTCTCTTATGATCTTAGTTTGATTTATATATACTTGTTTTCTCTTTTTCCATTTCTTCTTCTGTTTCTTTAAAAAGTACTTCATGTGCTTTGTTTATGCAATAGTTTAAAATATCAATTAGGAAACCATGGTTTATATACTTTGAAGTAAGTTTTCAAGACAAAACTATAAAAATATTTGTCCTAAGGAGTCTTATTTTACTAAGAATTTAGAAACTGAAATAGCCTGAGGAATGTAGGAAAACATGGACATTTCATAAAATAATTTGGTTCTTAAAACAACATGAAATAAAGCGAAACCATTTTGTAATCTCATTCCCTGAATCAATTCCCTTTGAAAATCTCAGTAAAAGCCTTTTACATTTGATAGGAATCTCTAGATTTGACCAAAGAAAATGTATTTTAGATTATGCAATTTGAAAAAGAATGATTGATTGCTTTGCTTTTTTAACTCAAAATAAAAGTTTTAACTACTATGGAGGGAAAATGATTTCAAAGGAAATGAATCATTTATGGGTGAATTTTATGCATGTTTTAAATTAACTGCTCAACATTGAACATATTTCTCTTATTCTGGTTAGGAATGTTTGCAATAATTGGGGCGCCTGGGTGGCTCAGTTGGTTAAGCGTCTGACTCTTAATTTCAGCTCAGGTCATGATCTCTCAGTTTGTGAGATAAAGCCCCACACCAAGGTCTGAGCTGACAGTGTGCAGGAGCCTGCTTGGGATTCTCTCTCTCCCTTTCTCTCTCTCTTTCTCTCTCTCTCTCAAAATAAATAAATAAATAAATATTTTTAAAAAGAGAATGCTTGCAATAATTTAAACATCTTATCTTTTTTCTGAATAAATTTACATTAATTTATTACCAAAATTATTCTTAGATATTTTTTTCAAAAATTTTAAAACTTATTTTGAGAAAGAGAGAGAGAGGGAGGGACATGCAGAGAGAGGGAGAGCGAAAATCCCAAGCAGCCTCTGCACTGACAGTGCAGAGCCTGATGTGGGGCTCAGATTCACAAACCATGAGATCATAACCTGAGCCAAAATCAAGAGTCACATGCTCAACAGAATGAGCCACCCAGGTGCCCCTTAGGTATTCTTACTCTCATATAGTCATGATATTTTTTTTTAAGTTTATTTACTTGGTTTGAGAGAGAGAGTACACATGCATGAGTGGGGGAGGGGCAGAGAGAGAGAGAGAGAGAGAGAGAGAGAGAGAATCCCAAGCAGTTTCTATGCTATCAGTGCAGAGCCCTATGTAGGGCTGGATCTCACAGACCATGAAATTATGAGTTGAGCTGAGATCAAGAGTCAGATGCTTAAACTGACTGAGCCACCCACGTGCCCCCATGATAAATTTAATTGATCATGAGTCAATTTTAATTTAATTTGATTAACTTACATTGAATATATTTTGAAGATCTGAAAATGATTTTAGGATTTTTTCCCATGCATAGGCCTATTGAAATTAAATATAAATCAAGTGTTAGAATAAAGTTAAATTTAGCAGATTTTAAACAATTTTACAGCACAAATTATGTTCCCTATTGAATTCATTAATAAACCAAACAATTAGAGGGGCACCTGGGTGGCTCAATTGGTTAACCATCCCCAACTCTTGGTTTTGGCTCAGGTCATGATCTCATGGTTTCATGAGTTTGAACCCCACATCAGGCTCTGCACCAATGGTGCAGAGCCTGCTTAGGATTCTCTCTCTCCCTCTCTGCCCCTCCCCTACTCACACTGTCTCTGTCTCTCTCAAAATAAATAAATAAACTTTAAAAACTTTTTTTAAGTAAACCAAACAATGAGAGCTTTTTGATAAAGTTTTCTGAAGTCCCTCTTTTATTCTCAAGCGGCAATTCAAAGGTACAGATTTTCAGATTGAGTTCTTAAATATATCTTAAATTCATTCACTATAGGACTTATTTTTGGAAACATCAATACAACTGGCTCTTCCAGTTTTAAGTTTTATGATCCAAAGTTCTAAATTAACATCGTTTTTCAAATAGAAGTTGATGCATTTTGATTTCTAATGGTAATACATATGCCTTAGCATAACAAAGGTGATAGATTCTAGGCACCTTAAAGAAGTTATGGGTGGCCCAGTAGTGAATTTAAAAGAGCAAAAATTTTTATTTAGTTTTTTTTTCTAATTAGGTTTATAAGATAAATGATTTTATTCTCCATAGAATGAACCTAGTAAAGTTTATCTAATAAAAGTTTAGCTCTCAGGATTAGATGGATCCACAGGTTTAGAAAAGGCAACATAAAGGTGTCTATGTGGGTAGGACTTTGGCATGAAGAAAGTACTGTAATAGATGATAGATGTATGCTTCATATAGATGGAGCACAACAGCAAAAGGAAACCATTGTCTGACAATAGAAAAAGATATGCATAAAATGCCTCAAAACACAGATGCTGGTACATACTTAGCAAGTGCTGGCTCTGTAGGCTATTCCAGCCTCTTGAGGAACCCTCCAGGGCCTCAACACCCAAATTGAAATCATCAATCTCACTGGAATCAATAAACAATGCTAACAAGCTAACAACCCCCCACAAATCTCCTCAGACCCATGGTCACAAAGCAACACTATTAATCAGTATGTTTCATATCTTGGCCAGAGGGCAGTGTCATAAATGTGTATTTCTTATTTTAGCAGGAACGCTAAGACTAAATCCAGACCTCCTTAAATTTTCACAACACAGTCAATCTGCCAACTGATAGTCAAGGCCTTCTTAGGACAAAAGGCTCATTTTTAGTCTGTCAATAGTGCTTGCCTTATAACGTTATATAGTAAGATAGATAATCAAAGCTATATACAGAGTCCAAACATTTGTAATACCCAGTGTTTGGGTTTGGTATGGAATTAGACAGCAATGCCATCTAATAATATTGGCATAAACTTTTTCATATTTTTGTACTAACTATAATTTTTTACCTCCCTGATCATATAGCTTTCAGTACTTTATGGTATATATCTACTGAATGATTAAGAAAATAATCTACCATTAATCAAGTCTAAGTCTTCTTCAGGCCAATTGTTACTGATAAAGAGAATGTCCTGAGAGGGATTTAATTCAATTTCCCAGTATATATTGCAAAGATTTCCCAAATTTAGATACTGGAAAAGACTCACTATATTCTACACATCATACTCATGTTGGCTTTTATTTAAAGACAAATGAAAGAGATGAGGTACCTGGCTGCCTCAGGTAATGTGTGAGACTCTTGATCTCAGGGTTGTGAGTTCAAGCCCCATGTTGGGTGTAGAGCTTACTTAAAAAAAAAAAGAAAAAGAAAAAGAAAAAGACAAATGGAAGAGAATACAGGCAAGCATGAAGGTTCCAAGAAACATTCCCATGAGCGAGCTTCCCAGGGCTGTTTATTCATACACACTGACCTTGCTTCTTCTCCAGCTTAAACCACCAAGATCTGTGCAAACAATCTTAGCTTTGGGAGACCTCAAATACGAAGTTCCAAGCATGGCTTTTATGGCTCTCTGGCTACGTAATAAGCCAGCATGATTTAACTGGTTATGCTGGTTGCAAACCATCAGTAAAGAAATTAAGTTTGGAGGATTTCTAGCAGAAGTTTAGAAATTTAAATAAATCATCATAAATCCCATCATCCTTATTGTAGCAAAGAATCAAAGACAAAACATTTGGGAGTCCCCAAAATTAGTGTTTCCAACTCACCTGTAATTAAAATCTGTCTCACATATTTATGATAATCAATACCAGTATTATCATGTTCCTAATACATATATACATATAATACAAGTAGGTAGACAATAGGAAATTGTCTTTTTTTTTTTTAATGATTGTGTGTGTGTTTAAATAAGCTCTACTTCCAATGTAGGGCGCGAACTCATGACCTTGAGATCAAGAGTCTCACACTCAAAAAAAAAAAAAAAAAAATCACATACTCTACCAACTGACCCAGCCTGGCACCCTAGAGAACTATTATGATAGGTGACAAAAACCCAGTTTACAGAGACAAAGATGCTAAACAGTGGCAAGGGAGGGGGGAATATTGTAAGGACTATGTATAGGGGGAAAAAACATTACAAACCCCCCCCAAGTATTAAGTATGTGCTTTGAAGCAGGGAATAAAGACAAACTGCTCAATTAGGGGCTAGGGAATAGAAGAACCAAGTGAAAAACTGACTCGCAGTCTTGACATTAAATTACTTACCCAAATCTCCTTAAATTATTCTCCATTTAGAGTCTGTTTTTCCTAAGAGCCAGGAGTATGAACAATTTTACAGATGGGTGCTGACAGAAGAGATACCATGATACCACAATAAGGTATAAAACATTCAAGTATATTTGTTGTAGTCAGTGATAATTAAACAGTTTGAAACCATCTGAAATATGGAAGTAAAAGTCAGAAAATCAGAGATTAAAATGCAGAGAGCTGATTGGTGACAGAATTGTTATTCCCAGGCCAAATGGGCTTGCTAATATTCTTCTTCCAACATTAAACCCTGAAATTTTGCTCCCCGACCCCTACAGGGATAAAGCTTGTCCAGGATTATTTTTCCCATATATGAGCACAGAACAAGTGCTTCTGAAAATAGGAATTTCCTAAAGAAAAATCCCAGAATGTTAATCTCTGAATGCCCAATCTTAAATCAGGATCTCTACTCAAATATGACATGGCTTTATGAGGAGTAAGTGTGAGGATGTGGAGAAATAGGATGGAAATTGTCATTATACTCTCCAACTTTTTCTACTTTGTAGCAGCAAATTCCCTTTCCCATCTGAAACATGAGGTTTGGGGGATAAGCATTTCCTTCAACAGCCTGGAGCCTACTTCAGAGTCTGTGTCTCCCTCTCTCTCTGCCTCTCCCCCACTTGCATGCACTTTCTCTCTCTCTCTCTCAAAAATAAGTAAAAAAAAAACCATTTTAGAATGTACAATTTACATAATTTTTGCATCATATCCAATATTCCATATTTAAATTAATGTATTATATATGTATATATGAAATAAAATGAAAATGAATTACAATATAAAATAAATTAGAATTATATATATAATATAAAATAAGTTAAAATCAAGAAGCAAGAAGTATATTTTAAATAACTGGGTAGACTTGTTTTCAGTAATCTACCAGATTAGCAGTAAGCAATGGTCAGAATTATTCTTTACTTTGGTGTTCTTCATATTCTGCTTCTTTAGTAAAGGTCCATTCTACAATTCCTCCCAGTTGCATTGGTTTCATCTGATCAAGTGATAGCATGTACACTATATATAATGAGTTAGTTTTCCTTTTCCCTTCTTTCCCTTCTTTCAACTCCGACTATGAAAAAAGAAAGTATCAGGGCACCTGGGTGGCTCAGTCGGTTGAGCATCTGACTTTGTCTCAGGTCATGATCTCATGGTTTGTGGTTTGAGCCCTACATAGGGCTCTGTGCTAACAGCTCAGATCCTGGAGCTTGCGTAAGATTCTGTGTCTCCCTCTCTCTCTGCCCCTCCCCCACTTGCATTCTGCCTCTCTCTCTCTCTCTCTCTCTCTCTCTCTCTATCTCTGTCAAAAAAATAAACATTAAAAAAATTTTAAATAGCATATTTGAAAATAATATGCACTGGCAAGAAAGAAAAATTAAAAAACAAATCTTAAAATGTTATCTCTAAATATTCAAAGGTTTGATATCAGACAAGGAAACAACTATCACTATTTGAGACTCTCATTGATAATTCTGGATAGATTGCTAGAATATTGAATTATTTAGTTTTTGTTATTAATAGTAGAATGAGAAAGAGGCCAAACATGTATCTTGAGGAGAGGCAAAGTCAAGTTATAGACGTTTCGCCCATACTACTAATGTTCAGAGACAAAAAATAGATGAAGATTTCCTTCTAGAAATACTCCAGCTCCAACTTTTTCTTGAAGCTACTCTTGCTGGATCACTGGAAGAAGATCAGAATGTAAAACTTAAAACCTAAAATGATTCCCAAGTGTTCATATAAGTGGTTTACAGGACCCAGCACAGCAATACCTACATCTGATATAATTACCCTTATCCTATGAGTAAGGAAAAAAATGAGCAAGGAAAAAAATACTGAACTAATGGTGAAGTCAGAGAATATGCCACTAAGATATGAACCGAAGATAGAACAAAAAATACGAGCATCAGAAACACAAAGTAAATAAATATATATGAATTTTAGAAAAGTATTAACACATAAATCGAAGTAAATCTTTTCTTCAAGAATATTTGTGTCAGTGTTACTTTTAAAAATGGAAGAAATTAAGATGCTCCAATACAGAAATATCAAATAGACTGAGATGTCCAGACAATGAAATACAACCTTTAAAACTGATAGGGAAAATGACCACAAGTGGTGTTTAAAATCACCTTAAAAATATAGTGTGTATAGGGGCGCCTGGGTGGCGCAGTCGGTTAAGCGTCCGACTTCAGCCAGGTCACGATCTCGCGGTCCGGGAGTTCGAGCCCTGCGTCGGGCTCTGGGCTGATGGCTCAGAGCCTGGAGCCTGTTTCCGATTCTGTGTCTCCCTCTCTCTCTGCCCCTCCCCCGTTCATGCTCTGTCTCTCTCTGTCCCAAAAATAAATAAAAAACGTTGAAAAAAAAATTAAAAAAAAATATATAGTGTGTATAAATATAGTATATATATAAGCATATCTATTGAAAGATAAAACAAGATGATAATAGCTATTCTCCCAGGGTAATGCATTTGTGGGTTATTTTTTACACACTTTTCATAGAATTTCTATATTTTTAAACTTCCTTTACAATAAATAATAAATTCTGTAATCAAAAATATTTAAAAGAATAATGATACTAGTGGAGCAAAAAGGCATAAAAAAGTAGCCAATGGTAGGAATGATAATTTACTATTAAAGGATAACAATGAAGAAATCTCAATTCATTTCTGCAAATAGTAAAGAAGAAAATGAATATTACATTACTCAACACACTGAGAGAGCAAGAGTGCTAGGGAACAATTATAAAACAATCTATTTTTTGGTTTTTTTGTTTTTGTTTTTTTCATAAGACTGCCCCTGAAAACTCACTACATGAGACAATTTTGTCTCTGTCCAAGATAAATTCTGGGCAGCCCCACTGCTTTTCACTCTTTGTTAACAAAACCACTATGATCATTTTAGTGCTGAAACAGCTCTCACTCTGTAATTAATATACACATATAGGTATAAAAAAAACCTCAAATTCAAAGTTAAAATGCTTCCATATTCTAGCCAGACAAGCTTCTCCTACCCCATCTAACAACGTCAGGGTTGGAAAGATAGAGGGGAGAAGATGTAAATGATAATGGGGTCTTTCTTAAATGAAGTTTTCTAATCTATACTTCCAATGTAAAGGAAATACAAGACCTACCTGGACATTATGACTTCTCCTTTGAGCTTCTGGTCCAAATGGACTTCCTTAATTGGGCCCTTCTCTTTCCTATTCTCTCTCCTTCTCTAATAGTCCATGATAGACCCAGTCCTTTGACCAGTCATTAGTGGGATTTCTTTTCCAAACCATCCAGACCACTACTTTGCTGCCATAAACTTTTTTTAAAATTTTTTCTAGGAAGGAAGTATGAGTTAATGTGTCCCCTAAACTTCCAAACTTCAGTAACCTATCAGATTCTCCAACTAGTCTTATTTAAGTCTTTATCGTTATGTCTGAGGTAAGGGAGAAGCATAATCTCCTCATAACAAATTTACAACTTTACTTGAAACTCTTTTCAACTTTGCTTTTATATCCTCAAGTGGTCGAGAAGCCAAAGGCTGCAAATACAATTTTTTAAAACTGTTGGAAATCCTAATGCGTGGACAAGCACTTCATTTTACTATATCTGGCTGAAGAAGGGGATGGGATGATTGGTCCTTTGACTTCAATAGAAGCCTCCCCACCTCCCCTGCCCCCACCAAATACGCATCTTGTATATAGACCTGGTTAATGCCTTCTACAGAATAGCTCAGCACCACTTGCCTTTAGGCCTTCTCCTAATTGACCTATTTCCTAGCCTGTAGCCTCACATGCCAGTTCTCATAGTTCAGTCATAAAGCCACATTCATATAACTCAAAACATTGTCTCAGCCTATGCTGGGGTGAGGAACAGTCTCCCATGGCCTCCATTAAAAGCATCACTGAAGGGAGTCTAGAAACTTCAGCATCAAGGAAACCAGACCAATGGAGGCTTGTCTTCTTCCAGATGCTGTCAAGAGGAGACAGAAAACACAACTCAGAAGTGTGGAGCACATAACACGATAGGATGGACTTTATCTCTTGAGAGACAGGAAATAGTGCTATTTAATGAGCAGTGTTTTAAACTGCCTCCCTGGAGGTATTCTTCGTGACTGAGCCAACATCTGAGTTTTCTTGGGAGTGGAAATGTTTGCACTTGCTTTTCCTCCTTCTCTGCCTCATTTCCTCTTCTCCTCAGCTTTCTTCATTTGAATGACATTCACCAATAAAACATTTGCATGAAAGTTTGCCTCAGGTCATGTTTTTTAGGGAGTTTAGGCTAATGCACTCTGAGAGAAAAGTAATTTACTGAAAATAATTTAGGAGATTATTGTGAAAGGAACGTGATTTGCAGATGGTCAAGAAATTACAAATGCCTCTGACATCATGTAGCAGCTATTTACATCCTATAAAAATACAGTTTGAGAAACACCCTTCACTTCACTTTGGACCAGTTTATTTTAAATCTGAAGTTTTGACTCCTCATTTTTTAGGTAGATCTATTACATTCAGAGACACTGTAAACCTATGAAAATTGCATTCGACCTATGAAAATTCCAAGAGGTCATGATTCTCACTTTGAAAAGGAAGATGGTAAGTAGCAATAAAATTAACAACTTTTTGGGCAAAGACATATGTGTAGCAAGAATCATCCACAATGACCTCTATTTATTATGACCTCATATGAGAGCACTGAGCCGGTAACAGCTCAATGTCATAAAGATGAGCTGACCCAGAGGATGCAAAGCACTAACACTGGCATCCAAATTGTTTTGTACTGAAACATCATCTCAGCTTGCACCTGGCACATTGACTCTACTTGCTGACACTGAAACTGGAAATTGCCACTTGGCATTATCTATCAAAGTTTAGAAGGATAGAGGTTGAATATAGAATGTAATACAGTCAGGGTCAGCCTGTAGTTATGAAGACAATTTTCCGAATTTCATTGATGCTGAAATGACACTCTTTATATTCATTCAATAACTATACTCTGAGAACTTTACAGTAAATACTAAAATAATTTCCTGCATTGACATCAATTTAATGAACCTAAATTTCCAGAGCAACATCTAACTACTAATTGTATACTTCAGTTGGGGTAGGAAGAAGAAAATCATAATTATAAATATGTCATAAGTAATAATAATACCCTGAATGTAATGTTAGATTATTGTCACTGAATAATCAAAATAATTGCTAGAGTCATCAGGCATCTGGGTGGCTCAGTCAGTTAAGCATCCGACTTCGGCTCATGTCATGATCTCACAGTTCATGGGTTCAAGCCCCGCATCGGGCTTTGTGCTGACAGCTTAGAGCCTGGAGCTTGCTTCGAATTCTATGTCTTCCTCTCTCTCTGCTCCTCCCCCATTCATGCTCTCTCTCTCTCCTTTAAAAATAAATAAAAACATTTTTAAAAATTTAGATAATTGCTATAGTCACAATAGGAAAAGGTAATGTCTGTTTAGTGCTTCTGCTGTGTCAGCCCCTATTCTGAGTGCTTTATGTACTAAATTTCCTTTTTTCCCACATGGTAGTCAGCCTTCAACATGGTTGTCATTTGATGCCCACATACCTGGTATTCACAGCTTTGTTCAGTGCCCTCCCACTTTTGTATGGGTTTGTTCTGTTTGACCAGTAGCATGCAAAAGAAATGATGGTATGCCATTTGCATGATTAGATTATTAAAGGCAAAGCTTCCATTCTGGGTGCTCTCTCTTTCTGTCTTATCACTGACTATAAGGTAATCAAGCTTCAGTGTTGTGAACATCCCTATGGAAAGGCTATATGGAAAAGAACTAAGACCTCCCGTCAACAGCCAGAGAGGCAGGGACCTGCCAACAATCATGTGAGTTATATTAGAAGTGGTCCTCCAGCCCTGCTTAAGCCATGAGGTGATTGTAACCCTGACTGTAACTTTTGGAGTGACCCTGAGCTAGAGGACCCAGCCAAGCCACACCTGAATCCCTAATCCTTAAAACAGTTGTGTGAGATAAGATGTTTTTTAATTTTTTTTTTATATATTTATTTTTGAGAGAGAGACAGAGCGCAAGCAAGGGAGGGGCAGACAGATAGAGGGAGAGACACAGAATCTGAAGGAGGCTCCAGGCTCCAAGCTGTCAGCACAGAGCCCGAGGCGGGGCTCGAACCCATGAACAGTGAGATCATGACCTGAGCCACAGTCGGACACTCAACCGACTGAGCTACGCAGGCACCCCAATATTTTTTTGTATATAAGCAGCTAAACTTTAATTTGTTATGCAACAGTAGATAATACATTCATAACAACTCTGAAAGGTAGGTGCTAATATATCTTCACATCACTGTTGAAAGGAGGTTTCTTTTTCAATTAAACTTTCTTAGCACCTTTATTGTATATCCACTGGTAATATATGTGTGTGTCTCTCTCTAGAGTCTCTATTCTTTTCCATTCATTTATCTTTGCCAGTACCCAGCAGCCTGGATTACTGTAACTTTCAGTAAATCTTAAATATAGTAGAGCAAGTTTTCCAGCTTTGTTATTTTTCACAGCTGTTTGGCTATTATAGGTCCTTAGCTTTTCCATAAAATCTTGTAATTAGCTTATAAATTTGTACACACAAGTCTGATGGGATTTTTGGTGGAATTGCCTTGAATCTATACATCAATTTGGGGAGAATTAAGACCTTAGAATATTGAGACTTCTAATCCATGAACTTGATGTATCTTTCCACTTATTTACCTCTTTTAAATTTCTTTCAGAATCGCTTTATTTCCAGTTTCACATCTTTTGTTAGGTTTATTCTTTGTAACTTTTTTTTTTAGAACATATTCCTCACTAAGGTACTCAATCTTTATTACTGCTATCACATGCTGTGCCTTCCACTACTTCCCTATATTTCACCATTATTTAAAAGTAACATTTTCAAGAGAAATTTATAATGTTCATAGTCACCAAGTATTACTAATGAAATATAAAACTCCTCATATTTTAATAAGTAAAACTGAAGATCTATAAAATTAAACCATGCCAGAAAATCTCTTAAAAATTGACCTCTTAATTTTCTTTAACATTTCTTTAGACTGGTTCTAACAATACTTTTATTGATTATAATACATTTAAAAATATATTCCATAATTCTATTTCTTTAAAAATACTGTGATCTGTTATTTAAGAATTATTTACTTACCATCCATAAATTTAAAAATTGGAATGCCTTGCAGGTCCAGATATTACCATTGGTTATTAATTATGAGTTGTATAACTCATTAATTTGTGGAAAGATATTATAAAAAACATTCTTCTACTAGGTGAACACTAAAGTACATTAAAAAAATTGCAGTCAAGACTAAAATTAGGGAGTGGCAAAATGGCCAATAGTTACAAACCAATAACCATCACATTGATAGATGGTGGCTAATTCAGTGTATTGCACAGCAATGCCACAAAGTCAGGACTGCTGTGCCATCAACAGTATGTAAGGAAATGGAACAGCTTCAAATATAAAGGTTCAGTAATCAAAATCAATGCTTCCCTTTGATATGTGAAAGTCCTAATAACTACCTTCTAAAGGACATGTGAAGGGAGCCTGAGTGGCTCTGTCAGTTAAACAGCTGACTTAATTTCGGCTCAGGTGATGATCTCACAGTTTGTGAGATCACATCCTGCACCAGGCTCTGTGCTGACAACGTGGAGCCTGCTTGGAATTCTCTCTCTCCCTCTCACGCACACATGCACTCTCTCACTCTCTCTCTCTCTCTCTCTCTCTCTCTCTCTCTCTCTCTCTCTCTCCCTCTCTCTCTCAATAAATAAACATTTTTAAGAAGATAAAGGACGTGTGAAAACAGTTTACCCTTGTAACCCTCTCTCCTAAGTGCTTTTCTTCATTATGCTTATACTCAAAATGTCCCAGGAACTTCTTTCAAAGTACTTAGGTATAGGGTCAACCCACAATACAAAAAGATCTTGTGAATTTCAGGCAATTGTGTATTTTAACAAAGACCCCCAAATTCCAGACACTAGCTAAAGAATATTACATTTGTTATCTCATTTTGTTTAACCCACACAGAGCCCTGAGAGATTGCTATTAGGAACCTCACTTTCCAAAAGAGGGAAAATAAGACTCAGAAAAGTAATTAATAAGGAAACCCATCTAGTTACTGTGCTTATACTAACCATGCTCTACTGTGTTGTTTATTCATGAATGGTTTCTGTAAAATCGACTAATGATTTCCAGCACTGTCAGTTTACAATCAGAAAAACAGACTGCCATTAGAAGTAAACATGAATGACAGAATTACCACAGGAAACAGACTATCACACCTGAATAGAAGAAGTCTCACAGGAAGCGGGCCATTATCCCTATTCCAGCATGGTCATGTTATGTTCATGTCACTTCCTCTTCCAAGCCTGCCCTCCTGGCACCATGAGTGTGTAACCCCAACATACCAAAGCACAGAGGGGGTGTCCACTCTTACCCCTGCCAGCTTTCAAGATTCTATGGCAACTTTGTGAGAGTCTTCTTTCCTTTAAAATGGGGGAACTTATAATTTACTTTATATCGTAAAACCCTCTGCTTTGGCTATTTGCTCCAGGAACAGATGTAAAAATACCACAGTTGCACCATCAGGTTTTAGGGAGAGAGTCTCAAATACTCCACAAGCAGTATGCAAAAGTATTGTTAGCAAAGAGATGGCCTTAATTGGTTTTACTCTGATTTAAAAAGAAGTCAATTTCTGCCCATCTTGGCTACTCAGTTTAACTTTTAATTTCACACTTTATTGCCTTTATTTTTGCTGTTCTTATCACTTAGACTGTTCTGTTATCTTTGTTTTGCTTGGTTAACAGCTATTTACTTTGGCAAGGCAGTCTTTACTTCAAGCAGCTATTCCTTCCTGATTCTTTCCTGATTTAGTCAACATAATCTACTTCATTTAATATTACAATGAAGAGTAATATGGGGAACTGTAAAGAAAAAATCCATACATCAAAAATTAGCCTTTAGAATTAACAACTATGACCTTGAACACATGAGAACAATTTAGGCCTCCTCAGACACTTTAAATAGCAAAGTGCATTCTTCATTAGATCACAGAATATATCAATCTATGGCAGAATATTAGTCATTGATTAAGCAATAATCAATAGGGGTGTCTGGGTAGCTTAGTCAGTTGAGCATCCTACTCTTAATTTAGACTCAGGTCATGATCCTGGATCACGGGATTGAGTCCTGTGTCAGGCTCCGCCCTGACCTGCTTAAGAGTCAGAGTCTCTCCCTCTCTCTCTCTCTCTCTCTCTCTCTCTCTCTCTCTCTGTTTCCTCCTGCCCCTCCCCCCCACTCACACACTCTCTCTCTCTCTAAAAATAAAAATAATTTAAAGAGCGCAACAATCAAATACTTAAACTGAAAAAGGAAAAAACGTGTAGCTGATTACTTCTTCAACTTGTTAAAATTTCTTTTATAAATTTCCATGTATTGTATTCCCGTGACCACAACATAAATTTTTAGAAGAGATTCCCAAATCACAAATACTATAATATAGGAATTTTAATTTTGTCTGCTATTGTTGTAAAATGTGGTATTCCCAGAGATTGTCACCACAGAAATACACTCCTCAATATTATGTTTTCAACTGAACTTCAAAGACGATAATTTCACTGTTCAGACAAAGAGAGACTTACTGCCTCTAACAATACATTTCTCATTTTCTTCTGGTGCATACGCTCAGAGTTGTGAGGCGATATTCCCAAGTAGCCTGAGAATCTGCCCCTATGTTACAAATTAAGTCTGGCTTTGGTCATTTTACAGATTCTCTGCAGAGAATAACAACTCCCATTCTCTCAAGTTTGCCCAGCAGTTCAAGGAAATGTCAATAAAATGGGAAACATAAAAATAACTTATCTTCTGGGATGCCTGAGTGGCTCAGTCAGTTAAGCCACTAACTCCTGATTTCAGCTCAGATCATGATCTCATGGTTCGTGATTTTGAGCCCTATATTGGGCTCTGCACTGACAGTGAGGAGCCTGCTTCAGATTCTCTTTCTCTCTCCCTCTCTTTCGTCTCCTGCCCTGCTTGTTCTCTCTCTCTCTCTCTCTCTCTCTCTCTCTCTCTCTCTCTCTCTCTCTCCTCTCAAAATAAATAAGTAAACTTTAGGAAAAAAACTAACTTCTTCTCTGGTGTTTTTAAAAGCATTCAAAAGTTCCAGAGGTTGAAGAGGGATAAAGAAAATATTACTATATAAAAGTAACTTGAAAGTTATGTGGGTTGTCTATAATTTTTATATTTGTGGAGCATAATGATGGACAACAAAAACAATAGCTCACTGTGTGCCATAGTATGTGCTAGGTACTGTGTAAAATGCTGAAGAGTCAATTATGAGAGAAAACAGTTTCTACACTAAATGACATCACATCCTTATAAATCCCTAAACTAGTCTCATTAGATGATCTTAGATACAAAAATTCACAGACCAACCAAATACTTTCTCAACCTACCTATATAGCTTTAAAGGTCACTTTTTCCCAAAGTAAAATGTGTTGTTGGCTGTTCCCAAAGAACCTGCTAAACTTTTGAAAATCAAGATCTCTTTTGCCATTTTAATGTAAGCATAATTGCCAAATACACATACAAGTAATTTTCTAAATTATACTTTTGTGTGTCTGGAAAGGAAGAAAAAATACCCTAAATTAGGAATACCTGACAAAGAAGAAGGAAAATGGAAGTAAATTCATTTGGTACTAACATAAGAGGTACTCTTGACTCTTTCATTCTTACAAATACTTCACTGACATTACTGTCCCGACAATCATTAATCTTCCTGATGTGACACTGCACTTCTGTTTACCACAATTCAAAACCAAGAGATAATTTACCTAATCTGATAATTTGCATCAAGAAGCTACATAGTTCTTACTGATAAAAGAGTTCTTACTTTTAGATTAAGTATTACAGATATTGTTTATAAATAAATATTGCAGTATTGAAAGTGAATAAGTACTGCTGAAACCTTTCAGCTTCTGACTACTGTCCCTAAAAATACTCGGAAATTTCACCTCTTACTTTGGTGTAACAATTGCTCATGAAATACACCTCGTCTTTTTTATTAAATCCTATTTTTTGATATATTGATAGCTTGCTAGCTACCAAGATATAAATATACCAGGTTTCTTTTAGACAATTAAGCACAAGAGAATTAAATTAGTTGTCTATCTGTGTAAATAGCCTTTACTTTATTTAACCTCTTTGGTAACCATGGAGGTGGTTACTATTAAATACTATTAAAGAATTAAACTCTGAATTATATAACTTGCAGGGACCATTTTGCCAGAATTTATTGACCAAATAAAAAATAAATCTCTAACACAATTTTATAACTTAATGCTCTCAGCTTATACTTGCGATTTCCAGAAAACAACTTAATCTCCTTTTTTATAATGTTCCATTCTGGCTATATTTATCCTCTCAGAGGAGTTACAAGAGTTTCTTTATTTTTCTTTATAGACCTTTTATGGACTGAGAATGCTGAACTCTGACACAATATCCATAGATGGGAGAGTTCTTCAAGGACCTGTGACCAACAGAGATACAGAATTCATTTACAAATCTAAGTGCAGTCTTATATATAGTACCCCAGAACAACTGGAGATTGTATGCAAAGTGATGTATCTTCATGTCGTACTTATTATGCCTCACAAAATAAATCCTTATTCAAGAAATTACTGAAAACAAAATATTATTTTCAAATTGTAAGTACTTATTCTTTTTTTGTTGTACATTTAGGGAAATGTTAATACAAGGTTGATATAGATATTGATATTAATACATCTATTGATAGAGATAATAGTGTTTCCCTAGGGAATTCATATTTTCATATCACTTATTTTCATGTTCAAAAATATGCCACCATGGATAATCTGCAAATTTGATCCATTAATTACACAAACGAAAGTTAATTATATGCCCATGAGGTATATGACTTAAATACTCACATATTATAGAGAAAAGGCACAAATAAGGTGAACAAATATCAGATAAAGCTTATTTTACACAAATTCTAAAACATTGTTAACTCTGTGATTTTGCACTTGATTTCCATCCTGTCTATTGTGTCTCATACCCCAATACTGTTCCTAAAATGCCATTTGCCAAGAGCAGAGAGTAATCTCCAGAGTCCCAGGAAATGTTTAAGGCTACACAAGAGATAGATTTTATTCTTCCCCTTAAAAGCCATCGTTAAGAGCTTACCACTTGCCTATCAGATCTGTTCCATCAGGCATATTGGCCATTGGCATGACTACCAAAAGCAGTTTGCTTATCAGTCACTTCTGAGCATCCTTCAGGTCATTAAAAGCAAGTAGAACATGGTGTAGTGGAGCAATCTGACTGTTGAACATGAAAAAAAAAATAGGCTTTTTCTGCTTCACAGGCTTTGCAGATATTATTGCATAAATTCATATTGTGGAAGGTTAAAACAAAAGGGTGCAAAGTCTATCTCTCACGAAGTCAACATTGTATGCTGCCAAAATAAAATACCCTTTATTAACACAAATTCTATCTGCATTTTTTAAACAATGTGCTGTAAGCTAACTCATGAGTGGTAATAGAATGCCACACAGCTGAATGCTCCTTGCAGATCTGCTGAAGCATGCCTCCTTTAATCAAGAGCATTTGGATCTTCCTTTAGAAGCCTTACAGTGATTTAAAGAATTTGACCACAGCAATTACCAAGCTCACACATCACACAGTTTCATTAAAGATCTTTTCACTGCTCATTAACATCAGCCAGACATGACACAAGAATTCTCTGTGATTACTCAGAGGAATTTTAATTTTTATTCTAAACGTTTCCAATGGATTATGCTATTTGTCAAAGAGTATTATATACTTTGGGGTCTAACAATGTGGGGACTTAAAGGAACTGGGGCATTCCTAAACATGGCGATGTTTAGGAATGATGTAATGAATGATGTGACATCACAGAAGACAGCCTTCACTTCAGTATGAGATGGCTTTTCCTTTGTGGTTGGAAATTATTCTAGAAACTTAGTTTTATAATTAAAAAAAACTTTAATGTTTATTTTGAGAAACAGAGAGAGAGCGTGAGCAGGGGAGAGGTAAAGAGAGAGGGAGACACAGAATCCGAAGCAGGCTGCAGGCTCTGAGTTGTCAGCACAGAGTCTGATGTGGGGGTTGAACTCATAAACTGTGAGATCATGACCTGAGCCAAATTCAGACACTTGACCAACTGAGCCACCCAGGTGCCCCAGTTTTATAATTTTTTTACTGTAATGGAAAGCCATGGCATTTTTCATTCACCTAAGATTAACTTTTTTTATTAGTTTTTATAAATAATAATATTTTAACAGAAATAGTTGTAATATGAGTCTCACTTTGCACTACCTTTACTACCATGGATAATTTACATTTACTGAGTGTTTTTTTAATAATTATTATTATTCACCCACATTGAAAGCTGTTTTAAAGACTTGCTTTGTGATTGCCAAATATCTAATCAAGTATGGGTTTGAAAGCATGGCAAAACTTTTACTAGAAGCTTAAGGCAGGGTTTAGAGTCAACTGGATAGAAAACCCTTCTCATGAAAAGTTCCCACTGCCTTACTATGTTGTTGTTGTTTAAGTTTATTTATTTATTTTGAGAGAGAGAGAGAGAGAGAGAGTATATGAGCAAGTGTGAATGGGGAGGGGCAGAGAGCGGGAGAAAGAGAATTCCAAGCAGACTCCATGCTGTCAGCACAGAACCCTTAGTTGGGGGGCTCAGTTCCAAGAACCATGAGATCATGACCTGATAAAACCAAGAGCCGGACTCTTAACTGACTGAGCTACCCAGGCACCCACGCTAGTTCTAAAACGGACCCTAGAGGAGGGCAAAACACCTTAATCAACATTCTACTAAGACCATACAAAGTGAGAATGAAGTAACACCTGAAAAAGAAATTAGGGTTGTCAAAGAAGGGGGAAATGAATACTGAACAGCCAAAATAGCCAAATATAATGGACATTTCATAATTAAAGTAAATCAATGCTTCTGTCTTACATGGTTATACTTTTACATTCTCTATAAATATGAAGAGCCATTATACATTAATATTTTAGTAATATTAAGGCCCTAGAGTCAGACAGATATGCCTCACATTCTAGCTCTACCATTTCAAGTTGTAAAACTTTGAGCATATTTTGTAATCTATTTATGCCTTATTTCACATACACTAGTCATCTATTATGGCATAGAGTATTTGAAATTTCTAAACAAAAATGCACCATAATACAATATAATTATTGCACTCTGTCACTAATTTCATGGAAGTTATCATGAAGAGTAAAAAACTATACAATTCCAAATGTAGTTTGCTAATTAGTTGGGGCTAATTACTATTACTAGTATTACCTACCATTGTTAAAGGTTGCACTTATAGAGTCCTTGGCACTAAACAAGCTCTCATTAAGTGCTAGCTTTAATGACAGTAAAAATAACCATTATTATTTTAAGAAACCAAGAATATATATATGCAAGTGGATATTTTTTGCGAATGAGAAATAACTGGACTAAGAATTTCCTTAAGTTAGATAACAATTTAAGTATTATAAATTACACATGCAAAAATTATACAATCAGGGTAAACAAAATCACTTTGCCTTCATAGAATAACAATAATAATACTGCTAATATAATTATTAAAATTACATTTACATGTGCACCTGTTTTGATCCAGACACAATTCAGAAAGCCTTCTAACCAGGAAAGATAATAGTAATTATGAAAAATAATAATATCAGAACTTCTCAAGGAAGTGGGCAGAAGAGGATCCAGATTTTCTAGGACCTGAAGATTTTAATATGAGAGGCTAAAAAGTAATATAAAATTATGAATATATACTTAAGTACAGGATCTTGGAAGGATTTGTTATTTGCCACTTGATTAGTTGGCCTCTGGAAGGAGGTACTGTCGTTATCATGATTTTATAGATAAGAAACATGAGCCACATAGTGTTGATATAGCATGACCAAAATCACACAGATGGTGAATGTTAGAGATAGATATCAAAGCTGATATTGTGCTTTCATTTTACACATGAGAAATTGCAGTTTTAGTGAGTTTATGTAACTTGCCAGAGGTCCAGAATTACTGAGTGGCAGAGGCAAGAAACTCTAAAGTTCGTACTCTCTATGCTAAGCTTTTGATGCCAACTCGCGAAGAATTCTGGCACAGGATATTGTATTTTTTTTTCAGATTTTCATTGCTTTTGATCAAAGAATCAAAAGAATGAGAGTTAGCCTAGATCCTAAAGGAATTAAGGCTAATTTCAAAGATGAGATGGCTATTTTCTCTAGGTACATAAGCAGAGGTAGTTTTTATATGCTTTATATCAGGTATCACTGTATCTCTTATCTACAACGCAGTCCTCTATTATGTCATAGAGTATTTGAAATTTCTAAACAAATATCCACCATAATATAAATACTCTATTCTTTACAAATATAGAAAAGCTTTGTTATAACTTTAGAATTCAAGAAATTACTCCTTTTGATTTCATTACTATAACTCTCCATAGAACCACCTTTCCCCTTTCATAGTATCACA
Organism: Lynx rufus; assembly: GCF_022079265.1. Classification (NCBI taxonomy): domain Eukaryota; kingdom Metazoa; phylum Chordata; class Mammalia; order Carnivora; family Felidae; genus Lynx; species Lynx rufus. The sequence continues at coordinate 46,975,325 of NW_025814834.1, forward strand.
TATGTAAATTAAGTAAATTGATGGTTCTCTCCTTAAGAATATAAATGAAAAAGTGTATCTTGATATAATATGTTGAGACCAGAATAAAGTTAGTGGGAAATATAAATATTTCCACTAAACTTATTTCTCATAGTGTGTCTAGGCATTGTAAATTTTTATGCAACTGGACAGGCTAGAGGATGGTGTTATGGTAGTCTAGCATTCCTTTATATTTTTGTACCATTAGGGTGTACATCAGATAAAAGGAGATTTTAGAATTTATCAATTATCCAACAGTTAGATTGATATGAAACAGTAGCCATAACATTTGAGATTCTTTAACAGGTCTTAGTAACTCTTTAATAATTCTTTCTCTTTTTCTCTTGTATCACTCAATACAAACATACACTACATTCATAGGTATAATGTTAATTAGTAATCTCCTTAAACTACTAGTTCCTAGGAAGGCACTTTTATGATAAGGAAGTGTTACACTGAGCTCATACTCATGAAGTTCACTGGTTTTACCTTATGCCGTGTTGGAGCTGTGATGGGATATTAGGACAATATAATGATCTTAAATGTTACAGATCGGTGGTTCAAATCTTTCAGTTAGTTGTTGGTCCATGATTTTTAAAAATATTCACAGAAAAATGGGGCACCTGGGTGACTCAGTCAGTTAAGCGTCTGACTCTTGATCATGGTCATGATCTCACAGTTCATGGGATCAAGCCCTGCTTTGGACTCTGTACTGACAGTGCAGAGCCTGCTTGGGAGGCTCTCCCTCCCTCTCTCTCTTCCCCTCCTCCACTCATGCTTGTTCATGCTCTCTCTCTCAAAATAAATTAAAAAAATATTCACAGAAAAATAAGAAAACTAATGACACCATAGAAAGTTTTTCATTATGCTAAATTATTTCTTTTAAGTAATCACCTTTTATCTGAGATTATGTTTTTCCTTCTTTTTAGATGTTAAATATTTTTTCTTTCATGTGGCTAAAGTAAGCAGAAGGGTTTTTTCTTTTTGGCTGCCTTAGAAAAATTAAAAATTAGTATTCTCTGTAAAGCACGTAATTTTTTAAGTAAAATGTTACTTGACTATAAAAATCTAAAAATATAAGGGGTTCCTGGGTGGCTCGGTTGGGTAAGCATCCATCTTTGGCTTAGGTTGTGATCTCTCCATTCCCGAGTTCAAGCCCCACGTTGGGGACTGTGCTGACAGCTCAGATCCTGGAGCCCATTTCAGATTCTGTGTCTCCCTCTCTCTCTCTGCCCCTCCCCTGCTTGTGCTCTGTCTCTGTCACTCTCAAAAATAAATAAACATTAAAAATATTTTTTAAATCGAAATATACAAGAACCAGTATTACATAGAAATTAGTATGACATATATTTTTAGCTAAAGGAATATGTATGTATCTTAAAATCCTTGTTGAAATAACTCTTCTCAAGAAAAGTATCTAGTACCAGAAACCTTGTTTTCTCTTTCTTGTATCTTTGAATGGATTGACATATATGTGGATGTGGATTTGCCTTCTTGAACTACGTTGCTTCTGCAAGCACCACCCATTGGTAGCGTTACAGAATTCCTTGTTTACTGTTATGTTATGCTGCACAAAATCGTCAGAGGCCAGGGGCATATTTTAGGACAAAGGAAGTATAGCAATGAGCTCATGCCCAAAAATTTATATATTTATATAAATATAATTATATTATATATATATTTATGTATATATTTATAAATGTATATATAAATTTATATATATATATACACTACTAAAATTTATATATTTTCTATCAACAGGACCTTTGGTTCCATAGGTTTAGAGATACCATTTCCCAAATAGTAGACTATTTTCCTGGACTTAGTCCCAAGTCCCAGGCCATTTTGATCTCCTATGCCACTGAACCAACAAGGAGAGAAAAGGTCACTGTACCGAACAGGGTATTTGATGCTGATGACTAGGAGGAAATTGGACTGCTCCAACTCAGTAGTGCCAATGAAAACTATGTTTATGAGATGCCTTCGGGTGCCTTTTAGTGCTGCTATGCCCAGTAGTATTTCTTCTTAGAAAACTCTAAGAACACAGTAGACCGGTAAAACCAGTTAGTACTCAGCTTAAGCAGAAAAGAAGGTCTGGCGTATCCACAGGTAGAGTCTCACTTGGTTGAGGCAGAGGGTAAGAGAAATGTTGAATAGTGGTGGAAAACAGTTATAATTGTCAACTTTGGCCTCAATGCTAATGACAGAAAAGGACTATAGTAGCTACAGTTTTATATCACTTAATAAGTTACTTTCTACGACATCCTTCCCTCCCACCCCACCACCACCGCCCCACCACCACCACTATATGGAGAACACAAGAGTACTTAAAACCTTAGGTTTTAGGTAGGAGTAAGAACTAATTAACGGTACCCTTTTATGATAAAGTAGCTGATCAGACCTCATGCTTTCAAATGTAGAGACAAGCTTTAGAAAGAAGACAAGAGGCAAAAAAGTGGACTGTGCTAGGTATCTTTGATCCTTCGGATTCACTTTATCTCCTGTCTCCATCCTGCCCTATTTCTTCAGGAAGCTGATCCCTATGGATTACATCAATAAGATCACCATTTACACTGGTTTGGAGTTAAATGCAGTCTTTGGGGAGTCCTGGCAGGAAGTGAGAAAGAGAAACAAAGAGACAGAGACAGAAATACAGAGACAGACTAAGAGTGAGAGAGAGAGTGAGAGAGAAAACAGAAGAGGAATATCAAGGTATGTATTCCCATAGCTCTCCCTTTGTGAAGTTGCCTTGAGCTTTCAATGACCTCACATAAAGGTCACATCATCAGTGTGGCTCCTGTCAAGGTGTTGTGCTCTATCTTGACTTTTGTTTGTTCCTTCTCGATTGTAGTTTCCTCCCTCCTTTTGACACTTCAGGCATAGGGGTACTGATAGCAAACTGCTGTTCTATTTGGATCCCTACATTATTCTTGTATTTCTCCCCAAATTTGTAATTTGTATTTTGGGAATAAACGCTTTTTGAATTATCTGAATGTATGTGAGCCATGGTTTCCTGTAAGAACTCTGACCATCTGTTTTCATTTCACTCTAAGAGTAGAACACTCTGGAGATGGAGGAGATTCAGGTCACAAAAAATCATCAGGGAGAATGTATATGCAGGAACAGAGAAATCAGGGCAGAGAAACAAACCCACAAAGTGTAGTACTTCACCAATAGAAAATCCACTATTAATTGTAGAACATATAATTTATAGCAGACACTTTATACAATACATCGGAACAATGGATTAATAAACATTCTTTTAAAAATAAATAGATTTCACATAAACTATGGTATGAACTTTCTGGTGAAAATAAGGATTCCTGCAAAAGAGACATTGCAACTCAAATCAGCATGTGTAAAGAACAACACAGGACAAAAAGGAATCAGTAACACGTGATCAGTATCATAAGCAAAGGACATTCCGTCAGGACAGTACAAGACTACTCATAGTCATACCTGCCTAAGAGGATTTCAGTCTCTCAATGTGGACAAAACTCTAAGTGAATATATATTATTCTTTTATAGAAAATTATTTTCAATTAAACATTATTGACTGTATTGTGATTATTAACACCTGATTTTGCTTTTAAGTTTGTTTTCATAAGGTTCTAATTTCTTTTAATGTAGAAAAAAAAAACTTAGGTATTGTGATAAGTAGAATAGTGTAAATAGTGTACAGGTTAATAGAAGTATTATGGTCCTGACCATAATGTGTTTTAAGATACACTGTTCTAGGGGTGCCTGGGTGGCATTAAGCCTCCGACTTCAGTTCAGGACATGATCTCATGGTCTGTGGGTTTGAGGCCTACGTCAGGCTCTGTGCTGACAGCTCAGAGCCTGGAGCCTGCTTCAGATTCTGTGTCTCCCTCTCTCTGCCCCTTCCCCACTCTCATTCTGCCTCTCTCCCCCTCTCTCTCTCAAAAATAAAGACATTAAAAAAAAAAGATATGCTGTTCTAGAATGAAGTTGGAGGGGGAATACCATTATGACGAATGTATTTTTTAAATCTTTTTACAAATATCTAGATATGCTGTTATTCATAAATGGAAAATACTATTTATGGAAAAAAAAACCAAACTACGTTTACTCCATTAAATGACAAGCATTTGCCTCTAATATTGAAACCTTACATTGCTCTAAGAGTTCCTGATTATATCCATTTCCTATTGCACTTCCTTTTTTCATGTTTTTGGGTGAATGAAACAAGATTAAACAAGTTGTATGATACAATTTTACTTATTAGTGGGATGTTTTGTAGTTTTTCACAAACAAAGCATATTTCCTTTCCCTTTAATTTGCCCCTTTGAAACTAACTGTGCTTGTGAACTTTTTATCTTGAACCAAAATATTTTCCCTCTATTATATCTCTGAAATAGTTACAGACTTACTTGTCTTATAGCACGAAGTTTCAGTCAGTTATATTATGCACTAGATTTATTTTTAAACTCCCTAAAAAATGGTTATCTCTGTACTAGCTCCATCTACTATGCTATCTTATGGGTAGACCTCATAATTCATAAGAAGAGAGGAAATAATAGTTATATCATTAAAACAGCTAAATACGGTGTGAACTGAAGATGTTAGTGAAAATGGTGATAGAAAAATTACATATGAATATGGACATAGATATGGATATAATAGAGATAGAGATACAGAAAGAGAATTTTAGTTTCAGTCACTACTTGATGTAAAATAAAAGTACAACTTTATGCTATGTTTAAAATCTAAACTTCTAAAAACAAATGACATTGACTTCAAAAGTCAAACTAAAATAGATATCAATTTTATCAACAAGTTAATAAAAGAAATATCTCACTTCTTAGCTCAGTGGTTTTATAGATGCATTGATAAATTATTAGGTAAACTACACAATTCAAGTTTCCAAATAATAATTATATTATAATTTGATGTTAAAATTGAAATTACTTGGGGAGAATGGAGTAGAGAAAACAATGGAGTTAGAGGCACCAAACTACAGAAGGCTCTCTCAGGAAGAGTCCAAGAGGGAGGGAGGCATTTATCTTGGAGGTTTTGGACTAGGAAGGGTGAGGTAGTCAATACCTAGAATTATTTTCTAACATCTCATCTTATAAATATCTTTAAATGTAAGTAATTTATACATAGCTGTTGTTATTTATTGCAACATTTTAAGAACCTGGGATGTTAACAGATGCTGCCTAGTTTAGACAGTAAGAGGTTTTATTAATTATCAGCTTCATATTAATTATTTACATATGAAGAGCAGAGTTGTTTGTCAATTTTTATAATTTTTGTTATAACTTCTCCCCTCTTTTAGAAAACTTGCAATTTGCATTGAAGTTTTCTCCAATTGAAAATAATTCTTGAGGCACTTGGGTGGCTCAGCCAGTTAAGCATCCAACTCTTGATTTTGGCTCAGGTCATGATCTAATGGTTCATGGAATTCAGCCCTGAGTCAGGTTCTGCGCTGGGTGTGGAGCATACTTGGGATTATCTCTCACTCTCCCTCTGCCCTTCTCCCCTGCTTGAGCTCCCTCTCTGAAAGAAAGAAAGAAAAGAAAGGAAGGAAAGAAGGAAGGAAGGAAGGAAGGAAGGAAGGAAGAAAGAAAGAAAGAAAGAAAGAAAGAAAGAGGAAGAGAGAGACGGAGGGAGGAAGGAAGGAAGAAAGAATTCTTTGTGAAAATTAGTATAATTAGAACCTGTTGCAAAGCATTAATTAAATATGTAGCCTCAACAACTGACTTATTTCCTCCATTTTTGATTCTTGCTTTGACTTACACAACATGCATTTCAACCCGTCTAATGTCCTGTCTATTTAGGCAGGAAACTAAAAATGTTACATTTCCCAGATTCCTGGCAACTATGGCTCTGGATGTAATTTAGATTTTTCTGAAGAGATGCATCTGCTTGAGACTTAGATTCGAGAAGTAAATCACTAGAGAAGAGCGGCTAAGCCTCAAGTTTCTCTTTTCCTTAAGTAGATCAAGTAGAAGATAATCATTGGACAGCAGTTTTCTGATTCCTAGTCTCCAGCCAAAGTGGCGGGATTCTAGAATCATCAATTCTGCTGGTTATTACCTCGCTCCAAGACTGACAAAAGTAGTGTAATTCTAGAATCAGTGACCAGAAATCTCAGATTGTGTTTGTCATAGATGGAATCTTCAGTGGGCTGGTCTTACAGTATTTTGCTGGAAGTGATTCTTAGGAGTACAGGTTAATGACTGATCCTCCAGTCTTTTCCAGAGTTTTGTAAGTACCATTCCCTGTATTAAAACCCTCTTCGCTTAAATTAGATAGGAGAATCACCATTAACTTCAGTTGAACCCATACTAAACATTAACTCATGGGGCTGTTATGAGGATAAAATGTAGGTGATGAAACATAAAAGCAATTCAGAAGCCAGTGTTTGGCCATCAGTAAATGTTAGAAAAATTAGTAAAGACATCTTTTAGTGAATGTATTTTATTTGTATAAATATATATCTTTTATTACATAAGCAAAATCTAAGATATTCTGTATGTTTTGCCAGAATTCTGAGTTAAATAAATTTTCCAGTGTCAGTGTTATTTTTATTTTTGACTTGTATAATGTTGCTTCTCTTTATTATGTTTTCTGTTTCCACAAAAGTCAAATACAAACATCACCAAGCCAATTGAAATTTGAAGAATCAGTCTATATGTGTGATTGCTGGTGGTGTCAGTCATTGATTTAGAGTGTCAAAAGATAAATTGAAAAGTGGTTTATTCTTACAACTAATCATTGTGGCTCCACTGTAATTCACTGATTTCACTGTGTATATCCATACTAATATTTTTCCTTCAAATCTGGAATTGTTTCAAACAAATATTTAAAGTAATTTTATTTGGCTCTTCCTTGTGTCCAACAAAGAATTACAGACTACAGAAATACTTCCAATAATTGAAGGAAAATAAATAAATATATGGTTGTTTATGTAGTGTTACTACATAAATAAATAAATAAATAAATAAATAAATAAATAAATAAAAATATATGGCTGTTTATGTAGTGTTACTTTTCAAAGATAAAGGCTCAAGAAAATGTAAACTAAAAGCCTATTGCTAAGTTATGAAAGAGAGAAATAAATATGCTACTATACATAGTATAATATTGTACAGTATAAACATGCACACACACTCCCATGCTTCCTCAATTTACATTGCATGTTTTCTCCTTCACCATACGTTTTCGCCCCCATTGCCTCTTCCCATTGCTTCACTCTACTGTGTTTGGTATATGTCCTCAATATGTATGTACTCTTATTTTTAAATAATTTTATTTTATGGCTGTGTTTTTAATATGTACAAATGATATTTACCTAGGAGTATAATTTCTCCAATTTTTTTCATTTAACATTATAGTTGACTATTTTTGTTTTATATTTATCTAGTTCCAAGTGTTAAATTCTGCACAGTATCCCATTTCAAATCATTTTTAATTTTTCTGTTCATGGATACATAAGTGCCCCCAATTTCCTTCTACCACAGTCATGCAGTAACAAATAGTGACAGTGTCATTTGGGCAAACAGTCAGTGGTGGGACTGCAGTGTGAGAGGAAACACACAGTTACAGTCTCAATAAGGGTTGGTAGTTAGCCTTCCATAGTAGCACTGACAGCTTACGCTCCCATCAGCAAGATTAATCTGCTCTTAATTTTCTATAGTCTTTTCAACAACTTGGTACAGTCTGCTTACTTATTTCACGTCTGAAGCATAGAACACAATAGCTAATAAGAAAATATATAATCTTATCTATCCAAACCAGAGCATTTTTAATAGCTAAGAAGAGATAATGATAACTGCAAAGAGATACAAATCATAAACAGGTTATGCTAGGCAAACCAGGTTGTTCACCCTGTGACACTGATGTTTTAATTATTTGTATTTATTTATTTGATTATTTGTAAAGTTGAACATCTCCTCATGAACATTTTAGCCAGCACATTAATTCTAAAAAATACTTACCTCCTTTGAATGTTTTTCTCTTAGTTTCTGGTCTTTTTCTTGTTAATGGGCAAAGTTTACTCTGTTATCTTAGGTTCTAATCCCTCGGTATTAGTCATCTTCCCCCAGCCTGTAATTCACCTTCTTGAATTCTCTATTGTTTCCTTCACTGAAGAGAAGTGTGAATAAATACAAGTTATTCACTGGGGACTTTGGCAATACTTCATGACATCATAGTAACAAAAATAGTCTCTCTTACTTTTAGATCCACCTAATAGTTACATATAGATTTGAGCTCCAGGTAAACTTTATTTTTCTATAGATTTAAGCCAGTTTCTCATTCCCACCACCTAAACAATCTGTCCTTTCCCCCACAAATTTGTTAAACCATGACAACCAAGTTCCCCTGTGTTAATGGAACTTTTTTTTTTATTGTTTTGTTACATTGTTCTAGTTGGGGCTTTTTTGGTCATATGCACATATCATGAGGTTTTGATTGTTGTATCTTTACAGTGTGTCTTAATATCTGATAAAGGAGACATTCTTTTGTGTTTAGAACTCATTTAGCTATCTTTGGGCAATAACTCTTACATTAAAAAATTATTTTATTTTTTTAAAATTTTTAAATGTTTATTTATTTTGAAGGAGAGAGACAAAGTGTCAGCTGGGGAGGGGAAGAGAGAGAGAGAGACAGAGAGAGAGACAGAATCCAAAGCGGGGTCCAGGTTATGAGCTATCAGCACAGAGCCCGATGTGGGGCTTGAACTCACGACCTGTGAGATCATGACCTAAGCCGAAGTTGGACACTTAACAAATTGAGTCACCCAGGTGCCCCTTACATGAAAAATTTTAAATCAAGTAATCAAATTCTACAAAATTTCTGGAATGTTAGTTTTAATTGTATTGAATTTATAGATTAGTTTGAATGCTAGAAGCTTTACAGAGTATGTATATATACACCACCATCATGGTGTTCAGAAGCTAAGCTACTGTCCTCACACATGATTCATGCTTGTTTTTTTCTTTTCCTTCTGAATCTGATAGAACAACTGCAAGGTAGAACCTATGTCATATCTAGCTTAGGAGAGTCTGCGAAACTCTATTTATGTTTTATGCCTCTGCAGTAAAGGAACACAGGCTAGGGAAGCTGGTATCTATGTTGAAAGTCTCAAGTCAGAGCATCTGTCCCAAGGATAGTAAGCATTAAAAAATTTACTCCTACCCATACCTCATGTTTCCCATGCCAAAAACACACCAGTTTCTTCCTTATGAAGCAAACTTTAGGAAAAAATGTGGACTTCCATGTTGTTTATAGAAAAAAATATATATATTTTTGGCTGGCACAAGTATTGTGGGCTTCTTGGCAGTCAAATCCCTTTGCAAATTAATAAACTGGTATGCTAGGTTAGCTTGTCATATGACTTCTTTCCAGCAAATCTTATCATTAACATAAAATCATCAAGTTTCTAGATCTTAAAGTAATGTGATATATTTCTTATAAAAATAGCTGCTATAATTACTTTTGTCCATGTATGCATGCACCTTTAATGTGGTTTTATACTCTCCCATCACTAGGTGATGTTTATTTCCCATTCCTTTGAATCAGGGCTGGACTTCTAACTTACGGTTTCCAATATGATCTTAGAATCCTCAGGTAATTGAAGTTGGGGTCAGCCTCCTGAAGGATGAGAGACACCACAACACAGCTTACAATCAGCACCAAACTCAGATGTGAATTGGGCTGTCTTAGACCATACAGTTCCAGATGAGCTCTTAGTTAACCAGAGCCATGATCCCAGTGAGACCAGAAAAAGACCACTTAGCAAAACCCAGCCCAAATTTCTGATCCACAGAATTAGGGTAAATAAAATGGTTGTTGTTTAAGTGAGGCTGGGAAAACCACAACCACAGGCCAAATCCATCCTTCAACTTTTTTATATATGGGACTTCAACCTAAGAATCAATCATTTTTATATTTTTAAGAGATAAACAACAATAATAACAACATGCAAAAGCAACAGCTTGTGGTCCACACTGTGTAAAATATTTACTATCTGGCCTTTTACACCATTTTAAACCACTGTGTTTGGGTTGTTTATATGCAGGAATACATAAAGTGCATGTCAAAGCTTGAAACTTGCTTGTCAAACCAATTGAAGTGGTTCTTTGGTAGAACTAAATTTAAAAGAAAATCTGCATACATTGAAGGTAATTTTATTCCTTCTCACTCAAACTGAATGCATAAATATTCATATGTATCACTCATAATGAAACTATCAGGATCATGTATGGATATAAAAACATTTTATAAATTATCAGGTACTATAAAATATAAGGTGTGATGATTGATTTTGAGAATAAAGAGGTAAATGATGACTAGCTTCTGGAACATAGTGGAAGCTATAGCAAAGGTAGTTTCCAAAGTAAGTTAGCATTAGCCTTATCAAAACATGAGAAAATTAATTTACCAAGAAAAACATTTTAATGCTTTTACAATTTTTCACTGATTTCCCACTCTTTAATGCAGTCAAGAATTAATTAAGGCGGTACTTGCTTATATCAGCTACATAGACATATGTGTTGAATCATTAATTTTGCATAATTTAGTCAATGTTGGTTGATTTAGCAATTTTTTCTATTAAGAACATTTTCACCTTACATGAATTTTTTAAGATAGATAGGTGATGTTAAATAGATCTATCGATAGATTATAGATAAATTTAGTTATTAGTAATTGCTTGGATTCCCAGGCATATGCTTTGCAGTTATGTTGCCCTGAGTTGTTACCTAAAGAACTCATTTATCTGAAGAAATGCATATTGTAATATTTATGTATAAATATTTCCAATATTATGAAATATACATTTTTACTATACATTCTTGCAATACAAATTCTTTTATGCACATTAATACGTTCTAATATCTCTGTTATTATCCTAAGAGAAGTAGAGAATGGATCTTAGGTAGACTGAACACGTATCCAAGTTTGCTGTAAATTCAGGTAAAAAATTGCTGTAAATTCAGGTAAAAACGTAGTCCTTCTTCTGGAATCCCTTAATATTTAAGCTCCTTCACTGTTAGAGAACTTCCAATTTGCAAAATAAATTATATAGTTACCATGATATCGGGAGAAAGTAGCAATCTCCCCTACAAACTGTATTATATTTAAAAATGGTCTCCTTAGGGGTCGCCTGGGGTGGCTCAGTCGGTTAAGCGGCAGACTCTTGATTTTGGCTCAGGTCATGATCTCATGGTTCATGGGATCAAGCCCTGCATCAGGCTCTGCACTGACAGTGCAGAGCTTGCTTGGGATTCTCTCTCCCTCTCTCTGCCCCTCCCCTGCTTGCACATTTGCATGCTCTTCCTCTCAAATAAATAATTTTTAAAAATGCTCTTCTTGTACCAGTATCAATAAATCTTAGATTTATACCTACTTACCATGGTAAGTAGTTTCAGTTGCCAATTGCCTTTCTTCATTACCTATATTTATATATTCCTTTGTTTCTCAGATATAAAGTCAACTTCTTTATTTACTATGGTAATTCAGATTTGATCCTATTGTTTTATTCTGCATGATTATCAGATAATCTATACTGATGGAAATCTTCTTTCCATCGATAATAAACTAATTATAGATAGTTGCAGGACAAAAACTCTCATTACCATTTCTCTTAGTAACATCATTGAAATGTTCACATTCACATTTTACCATGGCAAATAACGTTCCCATATGCATTGCTTTAGAAATCAACAGAATACCATGGTGGATGGTTGCATGAGTCACTCTATATCCATATTAAACACAACCCATCCTTTAAAAAAACCACTGATTTTATTGGTGTGTAGAAAAGAGGGATTTTTTATGTGTAGGTTTTATTACAAAAACAAGAGAAATTTCATAACTGTTTTTGAATATATATTACTTAACAACACTGTAATTCACTGTAATTATTTTCCTTTTTGTTCCTTCCAAAGTATTTATTCTTTTAAGTGAACCCAAATTTTTTTTTTATATGAAGTTTATTGACAAATTGGTTTCCATACAACACCCAGTGCTCATCCCAAAAGGTGCCCTCCTCAATACCCATCACCCACCCGCCCCTCCCTCCCACCCCCCATCAACCCTCAGTTTGTTCTCAGTTTTTAACAGTCTCTTATGCTTTGGCTCTCTCCCACTCTAACGTCTTTTTTTTTTTTTTTTACCTTCCCCTCCCCCATGGGTTCCTGCTAAGTTTCTCAGGATCCACATAAGAGTGAAACCATATGGTATCTGTCTTTCTCTGTATGGCTTATTTCACTTAGCATCACACTCTCCAGTTCCATCCACGTTGCTACAAAAGGCCATATTTCATTTTTTCTCATTGCCACGTAGTATTCCATTGTGTATATAAACCACAATTTCTTTATCCATTCATCAGTTGATGGACATTTAGGCTCTTTCCATAATTTGGCTATTGTTGAGAGTGCTGCTATGAACATTGGGGTACAAGTGCCCCTATGCATCAGTACTCCTGTATCCCTTGGGTAGATTCCCAGCAGTGCTATTGCTGGGTCATAGGGTAGGTCTATTTTTAATTTTCTGAGGAACCTCCACACTGCTTTCCAGAGCGGCTGCACCAATTTGCATTCCCACCAACAGTGCAAGAGGGTTCCCGTTTCTCCACATCCTCTCCAGCACCTATAGTCTCCTGATTTGTTCATTTTGGCCACTCTGACTGGCGTGAGGTGATACCTGAGTGTGGTTTTGATTTGTATTTCCCTGATAAGGAGCGACGCTGAACATCTTTTCATGTGCCTGTTGGCCATCTGGATGTCTTCTTTAGAGAAGTGTCTATTCATGTTTTCTGCCCATTTCTTCACTGGGTTATTTGTTTTTCGGGTGTGGAGTTTGGTGAGCTCTTTATAGATTTTAGATACTAGCCCTTTGTCCGATATGTCATTTGCAAATATCTTTTCCCATTCCGTTGGTTGCCTTTTAGTTTTGTTGGTTGTTTCCTTTGCTGTGCAGAAGCTTTTTATCTTCATAAGGTCCCAGTAATTCACTTTTGCTTTTAATTCCCTTGCCTTTGGGGATGTGTCGAGGAAGAGATTGCTACGGCTGAGGTCAGAGAGGTCTTTTCCTGCTTTCTCCTCTAAGGTTCTGATGGTTTCCTGTCTCACATTTAGGTCCTTTATCCATTTTGAGTTTATTTTTGTAAATGGTGTGAGAAAGTGGTCTAGTTTCAACCTTCTGCATGTTGCTGTCCAGTTCTCCCAGCACCATTTGTTAAAGAGGCTGTCTTTTTTCCATTGGATGTTCTTTCCTGCTTTGTCAAAGATGAGTTGGCCATATGTTTGTGGGTCTAGTTCTGGGGTTTCTATTCTATTCCATTGGTCTGTGTGTCTGTTTTTGTGCCAATACCATGCTGTCTTGATGATGACAGCTTTGTAGTAGAGGCTGAAGTCTGGGATTGTGATGCCTCCTGCTTTGGTCTTCTTCTTCAAAATTCCTTTGGCTATTCGGGGCCTTTTGTGGTTCCATATGAATTTTAGGATTGCTTGTTCTAGTTTCGAGAAGAATGCTGGTGCAATTTTGATTGGGATTGCATTGAATGTGTAGATAGCTTTGGGTAGTATTGACATTTTGACAATATTTATTTTTCCAATCCATGAGCAGGGAATGTCTTTCCATTTCTTTAAATCTTCTTCAATTACCTTCATAAGCTTTCTATAGTTTTCAGCATACAGATCCTTTACATCTTTGGTTAGATTTATTCCTAGGTATTTTATGCTTCTTGGTGCAATTGTGAATGGGATCATTTTCTTTATTTGTCTTTCTGTTGCTTCCTTGTTAGTGTATAAGAATGCAACTGATTTCTGTACATTGATTTCGTATCCTGCAACTTTGCTGAATTCATGTATCAGTTCTAGCAGACTTTTGGTAGAGTCTATCGGATTTTCCATGTATAATATCATGTCATCTGCAAAAAGCGAAAGCTTGACTTCATCTTTGCCAATTTTGATGCCTTTGATTTCCTTTTGTTGTCTGATTGCTGATGCTAGAACTTCCAGCACTATGTTAAACAACAACGGTGAGAGTGGGCATCCCTGTCGTGTTCCTGATCTCAGGGAAAAAGCTCTCAGTTTTTCCCCGTTGAGGATGATGTTAGCTGTGGGCTTTTCATAAATGGCTTTTATGATCTTTAAGTATGTTCCTTCTATCCCGACTTTCTCCAGGGTTTTTATTAAGAAAGGGTGCTGGATTTTGTCAAAGGCCTTTTCTGCATCGATTGACAGGATCATATGGTTCTTCTCTTTTTTTTTGTTAATGTGATGTATCACGTTGATTGATTTGCGAATGTTGAACCAGCCCTGCATCCCAGGAATGAATCCCACTTGATCATGGTGAATAATTCTTTTTATATGCTGTTGAATTCGATTTGCTAGTATCTTATTGAGAATTTTGGCATCCATATTCATCAGGGATATTGGCCTGTAGTTCTCTTTTTTTACTGGGTCTCTGTCTGGTTTAGGAATCAAAGTAATACTGGCTTCATAGAATGAGTCTGGAAGTTTTCCTTCCCTTTCTATTTCTTGGAATAGCTTGAGAAGGATAGGTATTATCTCTGCTTTAAACGTCTGGTAGAACTCCCCTGGGAAGCCATCTGGTCCTGGACTCTTATTTGTTGGGAGATTTTTGATAACCGATTCAATTTCTTCGCTGGTTATGGGTCTGTTCAAGCTTTCTATTTCCTCCTCATTGAGTTTTGGAAGAGTGTGGGTGTTCAGGAATTTGTCCATTTCTTCCAGGTTGTCCAATTTGTTGGCATATAATTTTTCATAGTATTCCCTGATAATTGTTTGTATCTCTGAGGGATTGGTTGTAATCATTCCATTTTCATTCATGATTTTATCTATTTGGGTCATCTCCCTTTTCTTTTTGAGAAGCCTGGCTAGAGGTTTGTCAATTTTGTTTATTTTTTCAAAAAACCAACTCTTGGTTTCGTTGATCTGCTCTACAGTTTTTTTAGATTCTATATTGTTTATTTCTGCTCTGATCTTTATTATTTCTCTTCTTCTGCTGGGTTTAGGCTGCCTTTGCTGTTCTGCTTCTATTTCCTTTAGGTATGCTGTTAGATTTTGTATTTGGGATTTTTCTTGTTTCTTGAGATAGGCCTGGACTGCAATGTATTTTCCTCTCAGGACTGCCTTCGCTGCGTCCCAAAGCGTTTGGATTGTTGTATTTTCATTTTCGTTTGTTTCCATATATTTTTTGATTTCTTCTCTAATTGCCTGGTTGACCCACTCATTCGTTAGTAGGGTGTTCTTTAACCTCCATGCTTTTGGAGGTTTTCCAGACTTTTTCCTGTGGTTGATTTCAAGCTTCATAGCATTGTGGTCTGAAAGTATGCATGGTATAATTTCAATTCTTGTAAACTTATGAAGGGCTGTTTTGTGACCCAATATATGATCTATCTTGGAGAATGTTCCAGGTGCACTCGAGAAGAAAGTATATTCTGTTGCTTTGGGATGCAGAGTTCTAAATAGATGTCAAGTCCATCTGATCCAGTGTCTCATTCAGGGCCCTTGTTTCTTTATTGACCGTGTGTCTAGATGATCTATCCATTTCTGTAAGTGGGGTGTTAAAGTCCCCAGCAATTACCACATTCTTATCAATAAGGTTGCTTCTGTTTATGAGTAATTGTTTTATATATTTGGGGGCTCCGGTATTCGGCGCATAGACATTTATAATTGTTAGCTCTTCCTGATGGATAGACCCTGTAACTATTATATAATGTCCTTCTTCATCTCTTGTTACAGCCTTTAATTTAAAGTCTAGTTTGTCTGATAGAAGTATGGCTACTCCAGCTTTCTTCTGGCTTCCAGTAGCATGATAAATAGTTCTCCATCCCCTCACTCTGAATCTAAAGGTGTCCTCAGGTCTAAAATGAGTCTCTTGTAGACAGCAAATAGATGGGTCTTGTTTTTTTATCCATTCTGATACCCTATGTCTTTTGGTTGGCGCATTTAATCCATTTACATTCAGTGTTATTATAGAAAGATACGGGTTTAGAGTCATTGTGATGTCTGTATGTTTTATGCTTGTAGTGATGTCTCTGGTACTTTGTCTCACAGGGTCCCCCTTAGGATCTCTTGTAGGGCTGGTTTAGTGGTGACAAATTCCTTCAGTTTTTGTTTGTTTGGGAAGACCTTTATCTCTCCTTCTATTCTAAATGACAGACTTGCTGGATAAAGGATTCTCGGCTGCATATTTTTGCTGTCTAGCACCCTGAAAATCTCGTGCCAATTCTTTCTGGCCTGCCAAGTTTCAAAAGAGAGATCAGTCACGAGTCTTATAGGTCTCCCTTTATATGTGAGGGCACGTTTACCCCTTGCTGCTTTCAGAATTTTCTCTTTATCCTTGTATTTTGCCAGTTTCACTATGATATGTCGTGCAGAAGATCGATTCAAGTTACGTCTGAAGGGAGTTCTCTGTGCCTCTTGGATTTCAATGCCTTTTTCCTTCCCCAGTTCAGGGAAGTTCTCAGCTATGATTTCTTCAAGTACCCCTTCAGCACCTTTCCCTCTCTCTTCCTCCTCTGGGATACCAATTATGCGTATATTATTTCTTTTTAGTGTATCACTTAGTTCTCTAATTTTCCCCTCATACTCCTGGATTTTTTTATCTCTCTTTTTCTCAGCTTCCTCTTTTTCCATAACTTTATCTTCTAGTTCACCTATTCTCTCCTCTGCCTCTTCCATCCGAGCCGTGGTGGTTTGCATTTTGTTTTCCATTTCCTTTAAAGCGTTTTTCAGCTCCTCGTGACTGTTCCTTAGTCCCCTGATGTCTGTAGCAAGAGATTCTCTGCTGTCCTGTATGCTGTTTTCCAGCCCAGCGATTAATTTTATGACTATTATTCTAAATTCACTTTCTGTTATATTATTTAAATCCTTTTTGATCAGCTCATTAGCTGTTGTTATTTCCTGGAGATTCTTCTGAGGGGAATTCTTCCGCTTGGTCATTTTGGATAGTCCCTGGTGTGGTGAGGGCCTGCAGGGCACTTCCCCTGTGCTGTGGTGTATAACTGGAGTTGGTGGGCGGGGCCGCAGTCCGACCTGATGTCTGCCCCCAGCCCACCGCTGGGGCCACAGTCAGACTGGTGTGTGCCTTCTCTTCCCCTCTCCTAGGGGCGGGATTCACTGTGGGGTGGCGTGGCCCGTCTGGGCTACTTGCACACTGCCAGGCTTGTGATGCTGAGGATCTGGCGTATTAGCTGGGGTGGGAAGGCAAGGTGCACGGCGGCAGGGGGGGCAGGCTTAGCTCGCTTCTCCTTAGGTGATCCACTTCAGGAGGGGCCCTGTGGCAGCCGGAGGGAGTCAGATCGCTGCCGGAGGTTTGGCTCCGCAGAAGCACAGAGTTGGGTGTTCGCGGGGAGCGAGCGAGTTCCCTGGCAGGAACCGGTTCCCTTTGGGATTTTGGCTGGGGGATGGGCGGGGGAGATGGCGCTGGCGAGCGCCTTTGTTCCCCGCCAAACTGAGCTCTGTCGTCCGGGGGCTCCGCAGCTCACCCTCCCTTTGTCCTCCAGCCTTCCCGCTTTCCGAGCAGAGCTGTTAACTTATGACCTCCCAGACGCTAAGTCGCGCCTGCTGTCGGAACACAGTCCGTCAGGCCCCTCCGCTTTTGCAAGCCGGACTCGGGGGCTCTGCTTGGCCGGCGAGCCGCCCCTCTACCCCGGCTCCCTCCCGCCAGTCCGTGGAGCGCGCACCGCCTCGCCGCCCTTCCTACCCTCTTCCGTGGGCCTCTCGTCTGCACTTGGGTCCGGTGACTCTGTTTTGCTAATCCTCTGCCGGTTTTCTGGGTTATTTAGGCAGGTGTAGGTGGAATCTAAGTGATCAGCAGGACGCGCGGTGAGCCCAGCGTCCTCCTACGCCGCCATCTTCCCAGTGAACCCAAATTTTTAATACACCTCTATCACATAAAGTTGATCATGTGCTGTGAGTTTCAAGTAATTTTTAGCAAACCACTCTTTCGCCATAATATCACAGATCATAAGATTTCTGATTCATTCTGCATAAGTATATCATTTTATATATGTTTTCCTAACTGTGACTTAAGAGTATTTTTTTTGTCAGTCTATATTTTTGAAGACTTTTGTTAACAATCATCTTCCAAGGACCAACAATGAATGCTACCAATGGCTATTGCTTTGTACAGATAAGACAGAGTCTCTTGTATCTATATACCCTCTCTGATGTACTCAACAAATCAGGTTCACAGTGACATAATTGCTTGTTGTATAAAGTATTTTTTAAATTAGAAAGGATAATACATAGGAAAACATGATCATACATAGGAAAGGTTATACATAGGATTGGTATGTTAAGAGAATGTATTGAATCTTCGTTGTTTTATTTTGGAGAGTGAGTTTGTCTGTTTCCTTTATTTTCATTATGTCAAGTTTAGGTGTCATTTTCATTATGTCAAGTTTAGGTGTTCAGAAACTCTATGCCCTAATTCTGTGCTGTAAATCCCAGAGGATTTTTGTCTTGTTACATTCCCATTCAATTTAGAGATCTAAAGTTGTGTTCCAATTCTGATATGAAATGCAAATACCTAAAACAATTTTTTGTATCCCTTGCAAAGTTCTGTGCAACCTCAGCAATGTGTTCTGTGAGCCATGTAGTCTCCACTGCAAACTGTTTCCACTTCTGTTCCTACAAAATATACGAAGCTGAGAAAAACTTGCATAGAGCAAATGGGGGATTCATTGTTACATAAATCCAATTAGATGCCTAGGAATATAACCTGCATAAACAATTAACAAGACTAGAAATATTATGTTCTGTGACTAATATAACACACTGGAAGTGCCATCCATTTCAGACTTAGGTATAGATATGTAACAGAGTAATTAGTTATATCCTTTGGTCTAAGGAATAATTAAGTAAATTATTTATCAATTATATTATTTTAGATTTAGAACTTTATCCATATCTCTCCAAATGAGTTTTTAGTAATATTTCTTATGATTGTAAGTGACTTTTAGTATTACATATTTTACACTGTTAAAGTAGTCATTGCTAACCAAAGTTTCACAATGAAACACATTTTTACGAATGATGTTATATGTGCTACTGGACATTAGGAATCAATAAAGCAGATACTCTACCACCTTCAGAAAGTTTATAGCCCCATAGGGCAGATCTAAGATAATGTAAAATAAGAGATTCTAACCCAATATAGGAGTCTTTGAGGAAAGGATGTTTACAGTGGAATAGTTTAGCCTGACAATGGGGTGGGACAAAGTCAAGGCATGGGAGGACATGTGCAAAAACTGTTTCAGTATAAGGCATTTTGCAAGAGAAACTGATCTGTAGAGGCAGGTTTAGCTGACGGTTATGATATCTAGGGGTTATACAGAGGTTATGATAAAAAGTGTCTATATGATGAATTTATTCCATATTAAGCATTTAGGTTTTTAGTGCTTGAGTATATATGTATGTAAATATGTTTACATACACATATTTAAATATATATATTATATATATTACATATATTGATTTAAAATGTTTTGTAAGTAATAAAATACTTTGAAATTTCTTAATGTGCTACATATTAGCCATGTACCATATGTGGACTAAATCTTAATCCTCTACCTTGAAAAAAATTATTGTTCAAAAAACTATCTTAGTTCTGTATAGTCTTCCTAGTGAATTCTTTGTGCTATGTGAAACATGTCTGTAAGTTTAGCAAGAAACTAATATCTTGTAAATTAAAAAATAAATGTTTACCTAATTATTGATATCCTATGTAGCTTGTACCTAAACCTAATTGACAGGTACTTAACAATGTGGATTTTCTTCTTTTCATAAAGTGCTTATTTAAGAAATGTTCGAAACAGTCTTTATGAACAAAACAGTCACATTTTGTAAAGCAACAGTGACATCCAGTGACAACTGAGATTTAATCAAAGAATATGTTTTAGATTTGCTATACAAGGAAAAGAAAAAGTGTTATTAAGTATTAAACTACACACATTTTTTCTATTTGTTTTAAATGTTCTAAGAATGTATCCATATAACAAATCATTGGGTGAAAATATAAACCAGTCAATCACTTAGAGAATGAAAAAATAAGCCATGGATTGGGAGAAAATATTTGCAAAGCATGGCTGGTAAAGGATTATACCCAAAATATACGAAAAACTCTTCAAATGCAGTGTCCTATGTCACAAGGGAATTGCAAGTTAAAACAACAATATATCACTACACACTTAATAGATGGCTAAAATAAAAATATACTGATTATAACAAATGCTGGTAAGTATGTAGAGCAACAGGAATTCTCATTCATTGCTGGTGGGAATACAAAACGTTATGGCCACCTGCTGGGGAAGTCTGCAGTTTCTTAAAAAGCTAAAAATAGTCTTATCATCTGGTCCAGCAATTGTGCTCTTTAGCATTTACTGATATAAACTAAAACCTTATGTCCATACAAAAACCTACACACAAATATTTATAGCAGCTCTATACAGCAGTTTGCACCCCAAACTGGAAGCAACCAAAATATCATTCAGTAGGTGAGTGAAAAAACAATTGCGATACACCCACACAACAGAGGAGTATTTAGCCATAAAAAGAAATGAGCTATCAAGCCACAAAAAGGCATGGAGCAAAGCTAAATGCATATTTTCAAGAAAGCAAAGCTAGTCTAAAAAGACTATGTAGTGTATAATTCTAATTATATGACATTCTGGAAAAGACAAAGCTATACAGAAATCAAAATGTTTAGTGGTTATCAGAAGAGAGGGATGAATAGATGAAGCACAGAGGATTTTTAGGGCAGTGAAACTATTCTAAAGATTCCATATGATGCTATAAAGGTGAATACATGACACTATGCATTTATTAAAACCCATAGAACTGTACAATTGTGAGCCTCAATATTAACTACAGGCTTTAGTTAATAATAGTATATCAATGTTAGTTCATCAATTGTAACAAATGTGCTACATAATGCAGTAAGTTAATAATAATGGGGTAATATGAAACTGCTTGTATGGAATAATATGGAACTCTGTACTATCTTCTCATTTTTAATGTAAATCTAAACTGTCCTCAAAAGCAGAGTCTGTTAATTAAAAAAGAGTCAAACAACAATCATTTACAATATTAATCTCTCGCAGTGAATGCATGTCTTCCCCTGTATGGTAGATCATTACCAAGATGTTTCATGGGATTATTCATCATTCTTATTGAATATTTGGAAAGTGAATATTGAGTGAAATGGTGAATGTGTAGGTATATTACAAACTTGCATAAATTAAATTGGGTGTTGTGTGTGTTTGGGATGTGGAGGACTTCACAGTCATGCTACTCTGTGGCATTGAGTAATTCAATATTTTCATTGTAGTTTATCATTTCTATCTTTATTTTATTATTTTTTAATGTTTATTTTTTGAGGGGAGGGAGGGGCAGAGAGAGAGGGAGACACAGAATCTGAAGCAGACTCCAGGCTCCCAGCTGTCAGCACAGAGCCCGATGCGGGGCTTGAACCCATGAACCGTGAGATCATGACCTGAGCCAAAGTCAGACACTTAACCAACTGAGCCACCCAGGCGCCCCTAATTTACCATTTCTAAAACCATAGTGGTAAAAGTTAATACATGGATTTTTTTTTTTAAAAATCACAATTTAATGCAATCATGATAGGATGAAAAAAATGGAATGCCCCCACTATGAAATTAACAGAGGTACATACAAAATGTCACATGAGTTACAAAAATATATTATAAGAGAGATACAATGTGATAATAGTTCACACTAAAAAGTAAATGTTAAGAGATCTTAGCTGACCACAGGTTTGATATAGCCTATTCACAATAAAGATTTTTATTTAGATTGCCTTATTTTTTTTAATTTCTATTTTTATTCTGGTTTCATTTTTTTATTTTAATTTTTTTTTCAAAAACAAAGGGAGAAATAAGTCAATGGTGAACTCCAGGTGGCTAGACCACATCTGGAATACTATGTTCAGTTCTTGTTGCCTATTTTAAGAGAGTCATTGACAAGTTAAAGCATCTTAAGAAGAGTTTAGGTGTTGAAATTTGTAATATGAGAGCTGAAGAAACTTGAAAATGTTTAAGCCAAGAAAGAAAAGCATAAATAATCAGTAATAGTTACCTTTAAATACTTGAAGTCTACCTGTGGAGATAACATTTTTTAGGCTTACAGGAAAATTATTAGCAATAGGTGAAACTTACAGGGAAACACATTTTATTTCAATGATTTTCACTTAAGCTAACATAACTTGTTCACACAAAACTGACTATATTAACATAACATTAAGACACTTATTGATATATCCTTTCAACATAATTAGAACCCGTTTCTATTTTTATGCAACCTAAGTAAAGTCGAACGATAGAAATCTTGAGAGAAAAACATAGTTTGCTAATTACCCATTATGAAATTGTTAACAAATGTTAATATCTCTCCACATGAAAGGCTCAGAAGCGTATAAAATTCTCCTTGTAATATTTAGAAATGACTTATTTCTTCTTTCATCCCTAAGTTAGTATGTACATATTGTCTTAAGTAAAGACGATACAAAAATGTATAAAGAAAGCTTTAATCATCTCCACTCTTGTATTTCTTTTCCCACAATATTGACTTAATTTCAACAGTCTTTAGTATATTCTTTCATACTTTCCCTATATTCATATGAATATCTTAGATACATGCACATATAGAGATTATTCGTTTCTTTTACAAAAATATGGGTCACAAATAGTACACTTGAACTTTGAAAAAATTCTCTTGACAAACATATTGACCATTCCTTAGGTCAAAAGCGTGTTCAACCTTTTTTCTATTGCTAGATGTTCAGTATTCCAGCTATTTAGTTTTATATCGAAATCATGCTGCCTGCAACAAACATCTTGGTATGTGTATGCATGTAACTACTATTGCTTTTATTTTTACATGATATTCCATGGACACATCTTTTAAAGTGGAAATGCTGGGTTAAAGACTATGTATTTTCTTGTTTGTTTAATATACATTACAAATTGGTTTTCCAAAACTTGTAACAAATCATGAAAAAAGTGAAAAAGAGTTTCATTTTCTCCTATTGTGTCATAGCACTGGATATTATCAAATTTTGAAAGTTTGGTAAATCTGAAGACAAAAATATTATTTAATTATTGCTTTAACTTGCATTCCTGTGAGGCTGAAATATTCCTAATGATCATGTTACTGTTTTATTTCTTCTTCTATAACTTGCCTGCTGTATTAGGATAATCTAGGATATGCTCTGATAATATACTAACCCAGAAACTTTGATGGCTTAACACAGGAGAATTTTATTTTTCAATCATGTTACATGCCCAGAATGAATTAGCAGCAAACCCAGATCCACAGTCACTCAGGGACTTAGACTGGAAAAGACCCTTCAGTGTTATATCTGAACTACCTATAGTATTTGTTCCAAGAGAGCTTCCAAAAACTCAAAGAATTGCAGAGGAGACATAAAAGCTCTTTGCAGCCTTAGCTTTCAGATACTATCTGTGACTTCTCACGCTACCTAGTCTTATGGTATCAGACTGTTAGTAAGTCTGGGAAATACAAATGAGGTATATTTGGGGAATATTTGATGGCTATTAACCATGTCTGCCACGACTGCCATTTTTCTAGCTTGGTATTTGTCTTTTCTTAAATCAACTTATCAGAAATATTTGTAGGATATATTAATTTTTTATATTAAGATATATTTGTTTAGCCTTTACTACTATCATTTGTCATTAGCTACTTTGTGGTATCTTTTGCCACACAATAAAAATGTGTAGTTAAATATATCCCTTTTATACTTTTATCCCTTTTCTATTTTCTGAATATGTTCTGCATTTAGTAACACCTATAGCACTTCATTTTTCTACTATTTTTGTAAAGTATTTGTTCATTTTCTTTACATTTAAGCATTTACTTCATTGACAGTGGTTTTTAAATAATAAGAATCTGGCTTTTCTTTTGTCAGATGATTAATCAACCCACAGCAACATTTATTAAATAAACAATTTCCCACTGAATTATTTCCTATATAACACCATGTTAGACTCTTTTACGCTTTTTATATATTCCACGAGTTACTATGCACCTTAATGAGATAATATACTTTCTTTTGCATATGATGTTTTCATATTCAATTTTAATATCTAGTAAAGCAAGAACAGAACCTCTTCTTCCAGTTTGTCTTTGTAATTTTACTAGGTATAATTCTTCTGAAATATAAAATCTTATTTAAAATCTAAAGTAAAAATCAAATTATTATGGAATTGCTTAAAATTATTCATTAATTTTGCAATCATTTGTATTTAGGTACATAGTTTCTCCATTTTGCACAAGTCCTCTTTAATGCCCATCAAAAATACACCAAAAACAAATTATACAGATTTTTCATTTTTGCCATTAAATTTATATATGGGTACTCTGTCATTTACTGTTTACTATTTATGTGTTCATTATTTGCTACAATAACAGAGTATTTTTTATTTCCATTTTGCAATGGTAATTGCTAATAGAGAAAAAAGGCTACATTGATTTTTTTGTGTGTATTAACCTAAAGAGTCAACAAATTTCCTTACTGATGTACTTGCAGTTTCTTCAGTTTTCTAGGTATACAACCTGGTTGCCTACATCTAAGAGTAAGTTTCTCTCCCTATTTTAATGGTATACAATTTTTTTTATTGTCTTGTTGCATTATCTAGAAGAACAGCACTATCCAACAGAATTTTCTGTAATGATGGAAATGCTTTAAATCTTCACTACCAACAGGGGAGTTACTAGGTGCACATGGCTAGTATAACTGTGGAGTTGACTTTTAAGTTTGATTTAATTGTAAATCATTTAAACATTCACATGTGAACAATAGCTAATGTATTGGGCAGTACAGATCTAAAGTGCCAAAAATAATATTGAAAAATTTCATGATAATGGACATTCCTGTCTTTTTGTTACTTTTAATTATCTCAGTGTTTCACTGTTTTACATATTGTTTGCTGGTTTATCTGTGTATGTGTGTGTGTATGAATATTCTTCATTGTTTTTAAGCAATTTCTGTCGATTCCTCTTTCCTTAATAATGTTTAGATATTTAATTCTGATTGCATATAGAATTTTAACAAATATTTCTTGACATGTTTTTTTCTTTTTGTAAATATTTGTATTTTTTCCTTTTTTTGTTGTTGTTTATTTATTTTTAAGAGAGAGCACCGTGTGAGTGGGGGAGGGACAAAGAAAGAGGAGGACAGAGGATCTGAGGCGGGCTCCGTGCTGACAACAGAGAGCCCGATGTGAGGCTGGAACCCATGAACCGTGAGATCATGACCTGAGCCAAAGTGGACACTTAACCAACTGAGCCATCCAGGCACCCCTGGGGTTTCTTTTTAATGTGTATGTGTAATTGCTTATTTGGTGCCCTAATTCTGAACAAAACTTATATTTCTAACTCCTTTCTGCTTCTGGTGTTATTATTTTCATGCTATGGGAAATTATATTTCTAATCAATGTATTTAGAAAATTAATAGTGCTAAGTGAATTATTCTAGAGTTTCCTAATGTGTTATGATATTAAGGTTATGATACATATGTAAAATGATATAAGAAACATTCCATTTTTCTATGATCTAGAATATTTCATGTTACATAAAGCTTTAATGTTTTATTCATAAAAATTTATGTTTATATAGAGCTGTTATTAAATAATAAGAGCTCTGGGGGCGCCTGGGTGGCGCAGTCGGTTAAGCGTCCGACTTCAGCCAGGTCACGATCTCGCGGTCCGGGAGTTCGAGCCCCGCGTCAGGCTCTGGGCTGATGGCTCAGAGCCTGGAGCCTGTTTCCTATTCTGTGTCTCCCTCTCTCTCTGCCCCTCCCCCGTTCATGCTCTGTCTCTCTCTGTCCCAAAAATAAATAAACGTTGAAAAAATAAAAATAAAAAAAAATAATAAGAGCTCTGTTTGTGTGATTAAAATTTAAAACACTGAAATAGAGTATGAACTGGGAAGAATAATATGTGTTAGTTGGCAAAAATTTTATCCCATACATGCAAGTTTTTACTGAATTTAAATAATGTCTTTAAAACTAAACTGTATTCCTCTTTTTGACTTTTAATTGATTATCGGGAAACTAAAGAACAAATAAAGAAAATAAAACAGTACATCATAATTAAACTGTAGTTGTTACTCAAATTGTTCTGCAGACCTTCCAGTTGTATTAAAACTCACTTATTGGGGACACCTGGGTGGCTCAGTCCGTTAAGTGTCTGACTGGGGGTTAGGTCATGATCTCACGATTTTGTGGGTTGGAGCCCTGCACTGGGCTCTGTTTGGATCCTCTCCCTCTTTCTCTACCCCTCCCCCATTCACTCGCACATGTTTGTTTTCCAAAAACAGCAGTAAATTATGTTGTCCTAATAAAGTCAATGCATTATGACAATTTCATAAAATAAAATGCCTGTATAAAGGGTGAAAAAAAGTTTCCAAATGGGATAATAGCTGTCATCTGGAATACCTGGCAAATGCAAATGTACAAACTCTCTGAAAAGATATATAACCCAAGACAGGATTATCACAAATAATCTCACTGTGAAGCTGAAAACATTTTGAAAGTTATTTGTATCATAAATAACCACTAGCAACCACATAGTCAACAGGATGACTAGAGTCCCCAAAACTTCAAAAAAAATACTAAAGAAAAAAAAGGCCAGAAAGTACATATAAAATCATTAAATAAAAGCAAGAAACGAAAAGCATAAAACAAAAAACACCCAATTATGAAAAAAGGCAGAGTTCAAAGAAAATCAAACAGAATTAAAATTAAAATACAAGCACAAAAATTAAAAATTTATTGAATTGGGGCACCTGAGTGGCTCAGTCAGTTAAGTGTCAGACTTCACCTCAGGTCATGATCCCACGATCAGTGAGTTCAAGCCCCGCGTCGGGCTCTGTGCTGACAGCTCAGAGCCTGGAGCCCGCTTCAGATTCTGTGTCTCCCTCTCTCTCTGCCCCTCCTCCTCTCATGCTCTGTCTCTCTCTCCATCTCAAAACTAAATAAACATTAAAAAATAAATAAATTAAAAATAATAAGTATTGAATCAATCAAACAGCAGATTAGACACAGAAAGAATTAATGAACTGAATATGAGACCTTGAGATATAACCCAGAATGCAGCACAGGGAGAAAAATAACCTTTTCTTCCTATTTCATTGAGAAAATAAAAGCCAATGGAAGAGAACTTCCAAACACACCCACCACCCTCTCTGCCCATGTTATGCCACTCTACCCATGTACTCTCTAACACCAGCTACATAATTTGGGGGGCCTAGTAGCAAAAGGAAACTGTGGATCAGTTGATCAGAAGTTAAGATGGTGATAGCAGAGTATTAAACTAGGCATAGAAACCTTCTTAGTGCAGTGCCCCCTGCATGATTGCATCAGTCTCACTGGCATGAACCCAGCCTTTAACTCAACCTTTACTTCTGTTTTTATTAATGAGCTGCTTGTCTCTGAGTGAAGCTCAGTACATCTCCCAAGTCACTAAATCCCAGCTCTTCTTAGTTATTCAAACTCGCTCTTCCCAAATTAATTTATTAATTCAATGCATTACCAGTCAACAGTAACTGGTTTTGAAGAAACCGGCACACCAATATTAAACTTTATATGGAAGATGTAAAGAGTGAAAAAAAAATAGCCGAAAGAACTTTGAAATGTTTGAAACAGAAGATGAAAATGAAGATTTCAAAGCTAAAGATTTAAAAGTAAAATTTTAGAAGAAAATGTAGAATAATATATTCATCCATGTTATGATAGGTAGAATTTTTTATATAAGATTTTTAAAGCACAAACCATTAAGGAAAAGACTGATATATTTACCTGCCTCAGTATTAATCCTTATTTGACAAGAAAACAAAAACAAAAACCACCCACTCTAAGCAAACCAGAAAGACAATATACATATTTGGAGAAGGCATTTCTAATTCATATAACCAATAGAAAATATTTCCCAAAATATATAAGAAACATTTATTATTTAAATAAAAACAAGACTGAGCTCGGGTGGCTCAGTCGGTTGGGTGTCCGACTTCGGCTCAGGTCATGATCTCATGGTTTGTGAGTTCAAGCCCCGTGACGGGCTCTGTGCTGACAGCTCAGAGCCTGGAGTCTGCTTTGGATTCTGTGTGTGTCCCCCTCTCTCTGCCCCTTCCCTGCTCATGCTCTGTCTCTCTCAATAATGAATAAACGTTAAAATTTTTTTTTAAATAAAAACAAGACAGAACAGCAAACCTAGTATTTTAAAGAGTCAAAGGATATGAACAGGCATTTCTCAGATCAGTAAATCAATAAATATGAATATTTCCTTACAATAAGTCTAAGAAATAAAAATAAAATCAACAATAAGATGGCATTTCTTAATATCGGTATATCAGAAATTTAAAATTCTGACAACACTTTTTGGCAAGCATGTGGAGAAATAAGTAGTCTTATATAGTTCTGTGATGATCAATATAGAATACCTTGCATAACTAAAAAAACCTCTTATTCTACAATGCAGCAATTCCAATCTTACATATCTATCTAGAACATACGCTTAGATTTGTACAGGGTGTCGTGTAAGAATGTTCACTGAAGCAAAAACAAGTGAAAGCAAGCTAATCAAACTAACTTCCCCTAAGCATAGAGATGAAAAAAATTAATTGCCTTTTTTAAATAGATGGAATACTATACCAAAGCAAAAGTGAAAGAAGGAGATCCACAAATGTAAATACATATACATTTCAGAAATGTAATCATGTGTGAAAAAATGTAGTTGCAAACGAAATAGAGTAATATACTATTTATGTATTTTTTAAAAAACAATTGGTGGGGGGACGGGGGTTGTGGCATCTGACTGGCCCAGTCAGAAAAGCAAGAGACTCTTGGTCTTGGGGTTGTGAGTTTAAGTCCCGTGTTGGGTGGGGAGGTTACTTAAAAATAAAATCTTAAGTAAAATAAAAAACAATTGGATGAATTATTTGTGTAAAAAATCATATATAGCAATGTACAACATCGTAAATGAAAAATATTCACCCCAACTTCATGATACTGACTACTAAAGAGGAAGAGAGACTGTGGAGTGGACTGGAGTTAAGGTTATTTCAGACAGTAAATAAATCTGGGTCCTTATTGATTATGAGTGGTACATGCTATCCACAAAGAATGAATAGAACAAGTATCAGGAGAAATGTTTCAAGATGGAAAACAGCCCCCTAACCCATGTGCCATAAAAGAATGTTAATACTCACCGAAGATTATTTCCATGCTTAGTGACATGTAGATAATGAAGCCTGAAATATTACACTAAAGCAAATGCATATCAGTTGTCATCTATTTTTGTAAAAGGAAGGATACACTCCCTAAATAAGATACACATGAAAAATCTAGATTGATCTTGTCACTTAGGCATTTCATTACTTCAATTTTTGTGAGAGAATGAAAACCAAGTTTTGTCATACTTTCATGGTTTAGTCTTACTTTAGTCTTACTTTAATGAATGTCACCTGGATTCTGAATGACTTCAACATCAAAAGAAAAATGACTATTGTCAAAAAAGTGGAAATCGATACTCTTCTCCATCCAGATGGGTTTTTGGCAGGCACCTCACTTTCTAAACTCTCAAATGAATAACCCATATATGGATTTGACACAATCCTAGTAGAACTCAGAAAAAAAAAATCATGCCATGAAAATACCATTTCCTGAACTGGTTTTGCTTTTAATGGAACTGAATTTACAAGTACAGCACTTCTAATTAGCCTTGCTTTTCTGAGTGTGCAAAATGGACACCACCTGTTTATCACTATCTTTCCATTGGAATATAAGGGTTGAGGTTTTATGATTGCTCATTACATGTTAAGGTACCAATTATTCAACCTTATTCTGCTTACTTTCTAGAATACCTTTCTAGCCTGAAACAACACCCAATTTAAATTTATATTTTCCTTATTTCTTCTTTTAATTATACTCATTAAATTCTGAGAACACTATTACCTACACTGACATTTTCCTATTATTCTTCTGCTTCCTTTTGCCCCTTAAACATTTTCCCCAAAGCCAGATCTTTTCGTCAAGTCTTCTGATAAATCCCTCTGCAATTATGACTTTGTCCTACCCAAACCACATGTTTATTCAGACAAAATTTGTCAACAAAGAAAAGTGAGATAGTTTGTGCCATTATGTGGCCAAAAGCTATGTCATATGCCTGAATATTTCCCCTGACCCCTTTGATGAAAAATGCACTTAAATGTAAGTTCCAAGAAAACAGCAATGCTTATCTGGTTTGTTCACTGCTATAGTCCCAGTAGTGGCATGTAATAGGTGGTCAAAAAATAGCTGACAAATGGATTATTCAGAAAACACCTGTTTGTATTATGGTGAAGTAGAAAGCAGCAAAGCAATATTAAAAGTTATTAATCACGTTAGTACATTATTGCATAAGATATTTTCTATCCTACTTAGACAATATACTTCATAAAGATGAAGTTGTAAAATATGTTATAAAGCTATAATTTGTATAGGGCTGAAAGTTGGCAAAATACCAAGGCATATCAATGTCTAAGGACATATCAATTGAATTTGTATTGTGCATATTTGGGTATCGCTTAAATTGTCCAGTGATGCTTTGGATGAATAACAAACTAGATGCATGCACAATTCATAAGTATTTACATGTTTATTTCATAGCATTGATCTTTCTTGACTTCATTTTAGCAAAATTAATAATTATAATCAACATATTGACAATTTTGTTCTACTTTAAGTATATGCAATTTCAAATATTTTGTCAAATGTAAATTAAATCTAAACATTTAAAAATTTCATATTTTCAAAAAGTTTTTTCTTTTAGAGTATTGAAAGTTATTTATTAAAATATATGTGCAAAGTGAACATTTTTAATGAATATCAAAATTTAAAAGAATGACTGAAATTTTAATAGGATTTTTTGAAAATATGACAACCTTACTAAGTGTTTAAAAGTAAATTTTCAGCAGTTCTGGTTTTTGGAGTTCATCTAGTTGCCAATCAAAATATTATTATTATACTTCGCATTACATACAGACCTACGTATTAACAAATTTCATACTTATATGAATTATTTAATATACCAGACCGTTCCTCATACTCCATGTACAACTGGTCAAATACTCCATGAATCTGTGTGTTTCTCCAGAAATGGGCATTGGAATCAAATGAGAGGCCAGAGAAGCCAGTACTACTGTGAAAATAATACATTCTGAGATCTATTCCATTCCTGCTACCTGAGACAAAGGATTTGACAAAGTAATTATTTTTGATTTTGTAATTAGCTGAGCACATCTGCCATTCAAATCCTCTCTGTGCGCAGGATCACTTGCAATTGGAGAAGTCTGCACATAACACCTGGATTAAATGATCAAAATGAACATCCATCATCAGTAATGAGACAAACCAAATCGCGTGCCCTCTGATGGAATGAAATGAGAACAAAACTGCCTCACTTATGTAATAGTCCAAGAAGAAATGCATAACCTAAATTAATTATGAGGAAATACGAGGCAAACCTAATTAAGGACATTCTAAACTTGCCTGTAAATTTCAAAGTGCAAATAAAAAGCCGTGGTATGAAAAAATGCCTTATATCTTGATTTATGTGCTAATATGAAATTAACTCTAAGATATATGTTTTAAATTTTTTTAAAAAGTTGGAGAACTGTACCTCAATTTTGAAAAAAAAAGTTAGATACATATATAAATAATTTCTAGAATGACAAAGAAACAGTTAATAGTGGCCACCTCTGGAAGTGGAATCAGGTGGAGAGAGAAAGATGTTTATTTTCTACTTCTACTTTCCACTCTTTTCTTTACTGTATGATTTATTTTTAAACTAAACAGACTTTTTTTTAATTTTTTAAAAAAAAATTTTTTTTCAACGTTTATTTATTTTGGGACAGAGAGAGACAGAGCATGAATGGGGGAGGGGCAGAGAGAGAGGGAGACACAGAATCGGAAACAGGCTCCAGGCTCTGAGCCATCAGCCCAGAGCCTGACGCGGGGCTCGAACCGACGGACCGCGAGATCGTGACCTGGCTGAAGTCGGACGCTTAACCGACTGCGCCACCCAGGCGCCCCATAATTTTTAATAATTTTTAAAATTTCTATGACTTGTAAATTTTGTTTTTGAGTCTTAGAAAATGGAAACTATTCTCAGGAAAAAAATATATTGTTTTAAATTATGTAACACAAGACTGATCATAGGTCATGGTACCTGAGGTGTCATTCCATCCTTAATCATTAACTAGCTATGGCTGTTAAGCAAAGGCACTTCAATTCTTTTAGATTTATTCATCTTTATAGATGAGATTTATAGGTGAAATTTCTTGTAATTATAACCTTAAATACTCTTAAGAATATATTAAGACATTTAACATGTTGTCAACAGAGGGCAGTAATTAACCACAAATAGTCCCATGTTTTCCATGAGCAAGAAATAAATCCTATTCATAGAATTTGAAGGAAGATAGTATTCAGAGTACCACAGTTTTTCTTGCTACTTTTTAAAATTGTGATTATATTCCAGTTTTCTCCCATTCAAATAAATACTCCAAACAAACACTGCTTTTTCCACTCAGGTCATGATCTCACAGTTGGTGGCTTTGAGCACTGCATTGGACTCTATGCCTGCTTCAGATTTTGTGTCTCCCTCTCTCTCTGCCCCTCCCCTGCTTGTGCTCTGTCTCTGTCTCTCAAAAATAAATAAACATTAAAAAAATTAAAAGAAAAAAGGAAATGAGACACAAAAGATAAAAAGGGAAGAATATAAAGTGAGTTTCGTGATAAGGCAAGGCCTTGTTGACGGGAATTAGAATGTCATTTACTCTGCCTTCTGATCATTTGTGTGGTGCATGTCAATACAGTAGTGCCCACTGGAAAGATCAGAGACAAAGGATTACTACAGATTTGGATTTTAAACTATTCTAGGCTACTTACTGTCTGTACATGCTAAACTCTGGTGAACTGAATGAAACTTTCCAAAGCTTATATTCCTTCAAATACAAAATAATAACAATAGCTACTTTAGAGGATTGTTTAAGGATTAAAATATTTATAAAATATATAGGAAAATACTATATATATATAGTTGCTCAATAATGTTTATTAATATCATCATGATTATTGTTGCTATTATATTATCATACAGATCTCCTTGTTTTAGTACAACTTAGTCTGATAGAGGAAATACTGCATTTTATCCTTAAACATATATATGTATGTACAAATAAATATATATAACTATGTATTGTAAAACATAGGATTGCAAATAACTTATTCTATAAGTGTTCCACAAGACGAGCAAACATTTCTAATAAATTTTAACTTGATAAACGAGTGATGTCTTGCAATACAAGTAGCACATAACACTGAATGTCACATGATCGAAACTAAGCCAATGGTTCTTGAAATTCTCTTTGATATACAAGTGCTTTGGATTACAAGTATGTTTCTGGAATGAATTATGCTCGCAAACCAAAGCTTTACTGTGTGTGTGTGTGTGTGTGTGTGTGTGTGTGTGTGTACGTATAATGTACATGCATGTGTATATATGTATGTACATATTCCTTTAACAAATAATAACCAACATTGTGTTTTTATGAACAAAATTTTGGGAATTTGGTACATGTTTTAATAGTTAAAAATGAATATCAGTTTACCTTTTACCTCAATTTTAAACCTTTTAAGAGAGAAAAACCTGGGATACTGGATGAGAACTTTTTGTTGTTTATAAATCAAAAAAATATGCATGTTAAAAATGTGAAAAATGATTAAAGAATATAGATAGCACTTCACAAAAGAAAAAATAAAAATGATGGGGTGCCTAGGTGGCTCAGTTGGTTAAGCATCCAACTCTTGGTTTCTGCTCAGGTCATGATCTCACATTTCGTGGATTCCAGTGCCGTGTCTGGTTCTGCACTGACAACGCAGAGCCTGCTTGGGATTCTCCCTCTCTCTCTGCCTTCTCTTTCTCTCTCTCTCTCTCTCAAAAATGAATAAACATTTAAGAAAAGCAAATATTTTTAAGAAAATGAACATTCAACTTCACTGTTACTCAATGGACTGCAAATTAAAATTTTTGCACATTTTGCCTATAAAACAGAAAACAAACTTTTTAAAGGTACCTTTGAGGGAGTTGGTATATGAGTACTCTCATAAGGTGTGAAGCTCAATTGGTTACGCATTTATTTGAAAATATAACTGTAACCATGACATTCTATCCTAAAAGGTTTAAAAAATTAATCGAGATGTGAATTGAACAAGAATTTGTTTTTACTTTTTAGATATTGAAATCAGTGAAAACCTCTAGAAGATAAACTTACACAATTTTGTATAAATTAAAGAAATAGAATTTTACATGAAGCTCTTGGAATAACTTCTTTCTAATCCCAGCTTTAAAAGAAGATATTTTATAAGGTGAGATTTTTCTTTTGTTCTCTGTAATCCTTGCTTACTGAATAGAAATTGTCATCATTAGTGACATCAGTTTATTGTTCTAAAATGAAGGTTTCAAGAAGACAAGGCTTTTACCTGTCTAGTTCTTTATTCTAGAATAGTTTGTCATATAGTTAGTACTCAATAAATATGTCCATGTTGTGTATGTACATGCTGTTTTATTTGACACTTTGAAATTTTTCCTAAGAAGTTTGTAAGTAAAAATATTTTAATAAAAATACATAAACTTATGAGAAGTAACTTCTTAAATTTCTAAAAAAAGTTTATCTGTTAGCAATATTTTTATGATTCTTACAAAAAAATATAGTCAAACTCTATTCTTGCTTTTGTAGCTGTGTCTTGTATCATTAGACAAAGGGAGATAGATAATCACAAGACCTCACTGGTGAGCCATTTTTCTTCAGAATTACAAATGACACTGAGAAGTATGTTTTTTTCTGGTTCTTTTTAGAAAAGATTAGTGAAAACACAAATATATACTTAATAAAGAGATAAAATGGTTTTAGTTTAAATAAAATAAATATTTTGAATGAAACATTATTATCCAAATAGTTATTTCATAGAAATTTAAGTGATCAGGATAAAATTTAAAAAAGACAGTTTATATGCAAATTCTTTGTAACCTATTACCTGGTATCATTTCAAACATTTTTTGAGATATATTACCACAAACATAATTTTTAGACCCTAATATAATACAGATACATTCTAATACACGTATGTACACATTACATATAGCAGTTAGACTAATTTTACTCAGATGAACTTGAACTCTCGTCTAAGTCTTGTTTTTAAATAGACTTACCAAAGTTTTATACATTTTCTCCTCTACCTAAAGCTCAACAACCCTATTCCACCTTTATAACTTTTTCTAATACTGTAATAACCTAGAAGAAATATTATCAGATAAGCATCTCTACAGTTTTTAATTCCATCCTGTCACATTCCAAGAAAAGAATCTTAGTTCCTGGGAGACAAATGTTCTTCCAGTGTCATAGTATTATTGGAAGATGCAGCCATTTGCCTAATAAAATACAGAGGTCCATGGATCTGTGGCAACAACCTGGCTGACTTCATGAAGTAAACAGGCCTCACACCTTTGACATAAAATAATAAAATACATAAATAATGCCAATATGGTGGCAGGGACTACAGGCTTTCTAGAATATATTTCTGTGGAATTTAGGTCTTTTACATTCATTTAAAAGCCTGCAGCTTTCTAACAGCAGGATATTGACTTACTAAATAATGAAACATTTGTAATTAAATAGCATGGAACTATTAAAGTAATGTATTAGAAGGGCGCCTGAGTGGCTCAGTCGGTTGAGCCTCCAACTCTTGGTTTCAGCTCAGGTCTTGATCTCACAGTTTGTGAGCTGGAGCCCCACCTCAGGCTCTGTGATGACAGTGCAAAGCCTGCTTGGAATTTCTCTCTCCCTCTCTCTCTGTCTCCCTGGCTTGCTCTCATGTGCTCTCTCTCTTAAAGATTATATACTGTACAAAAACATGTTAAATGATTAAAAACAGACTACATACAGACAGACACAATGTAATCTCATTTTGAAAACAGAAATGTATAATGTACATGCATGTGTATAGAGCTATCCATGACAGAGAATATATAAAATAAGTTTTGTAATGCCTAGAGTTGGGCAATACATATGAGTAATGTGCGTGTGTTTTTTTTTTTTAAGTTTATTTTGAGAGAGAGAGAGAGACATACGGAGAGGGAGAGAGAGCATGAGTGGGGGAGGAGCAGAGAGAGAGAAAGGGAGAGAGAGAATCCCAAACAGGCTCTGCCTTGTCAGCACAGAGCCCGATGAGGGGCTCTAACTCACAAACTGTGAGATCATGACTTAAGCCGAAATCAGGAGTCAGAAGCTCAATCAACTTAACCACCCAGGCGTCCCTATATGAATAAAGTTTTATTTGAGTTTGGTCTTTTCTGTACTTTTCTTATTTTCTATAATTAACATATACTTTTATTTCATTAGGTATTTCACTGATATTTTATTTTATTTGAAATGAAAACCATTTGAAAGAATGTCCACTTTCTATATTTAGATGAACTTTGTGGAAAAGCCACCTAGCAGGTCCAAAGCTTGCATAGTAGAATTTCAGAGAAAGAATATGGAACATACTATCAGTTGGTGCAGGATCAGGCAGCTGGGTAGAATCCCCAAAAGTGATTAGTTTTGCCAGGATTTGGCTCAAAGTAGAATGATGGTTCTAATGCAGATTTTGCCCTCCAGGAGATACTGCAAATGTCTGGAGACATTTTTAGTTGTCACCATTAAGAGGAAATTGCTACTGGCATCTGATATATAAAGACCAGTGATGTTGCTACAATGCACAGGAAAGCCCACTGCAACAAAGAATTCTCTGTCCCAAAATGTCAATAGTAGAAAGGTTGAAAACTTGGGATAAATGTAAAATGTAACTGCTGAGAAGGCCAATAAATTGGGAGAAAGCTGTAATGAGTTAAGTTGGCTATGCTATTACCTTTGTGCAGAAACTGAAACCTTCTCGAAATGACCTTCTGTACTTATCTGAAAGAATGAGCTAAGAGTCTAAGAACCTGGGTCTCCCTTAGTTTAGTTGATCTTTGCGTGGAGAGCTGAGATTACAATCAAAGAAAGCATGAGGATGGTTGGCTGTTGTCTTGTGTTCTGAAATTCAGGGCAAGATCACATTATCTAATCATCCAGGCTCTCTGAGGGCAGGATCTATCAAGGGATTGTGTGCTTTTCCTGGTGCTGCATTGTGTTTGTTCCAAGATTTATACTTTGATATTGCAAGACTTAAACTGGTGTCGAGATTACATGTCAAGAATGCTATTACAGCTTTTAGTTTATTAGTCACCCAGTTCATAGTAAAATAAGTTGACGCTTCCATCTATAAAGAGCAAAGTAGTACCAAAGAAAGTTTATTTATTTATTTTCGTCACGAAAAAAGAAAATGGAGGCAAAAGGAAACCCATTGCTAGAGTAAAATTCTAAAGATGTTTGTTGCCCTGCGAGCATGGGACAGGCAGCCAAAGAGAGTGCTATGTTAAATTCACGCATCTTGCCAAAGTTAGTCACCTCCTTTGTGAGAAAGGCTATTAAAAGAAAAATGAGTACATTTAGAAGAGGAGTGCTTTTCCTAGTTCCAAAGAGTTGTTATATTAGCACCTATCGGCTATCAATTCTATGAAACTGGTAGTGAAGTTAGCCAGGAAACTTTTTTTTGCCTTTCATGCACATTGACTTTGAAAATTATATTATAAAAGAGAACAGCCTCATTTTATAAAAGACTCTCTACTCTTTCAGTCACACTGTGATGAAAATGGTCAAATAGAATAATGTTTCAGAACTTTTTCT
Source organism: Lynx rufus (assembly GCF_022079265.1). Lineage (NCBI taxonomy): Eukaryota > Metazoa > Chordata > Mammalia > Carnivora > Felidae > Lynx > Lynx rufus. The sequence goes on from NW_025814834.1 coordinate 47,013,202, forward strand.
TTTTTTTAATGTTTCATTGATGCCAAACTTTTTGCTTTCATTTAGGCAGATTTTAGAATTTTAAAAATTAAAAATTTTGAGAAAATGAACAGTGAAAATGTTCTCTTTCTAGTCTTTTGTTGTTATATGTCCTTATTTTTAACTTAAATATACATATCAAGGAAAAGGAAAAGAAAATACCAAGCATCCAAGTAATTATCATCTAGAATTAATATATGCTAACATTTTCATCACATTTTCTATGTATTTACATTATGGTGCATATTATTTTAGATAAAATATAGTATTATGTAGTATTTTTATATAAAAGATATAAAATATTACAAATACCATTGAAGGTGAACAATTTTTATAGCCTTTTCCAGTTGTGTTCCTCTCCTTTCCTTTTTAGAACAACCAAAATAAATGTGTGTCCTTTTACTACATATATATCTTTATTAAATATACAGTATTACTTGTGTGTATTTCCAAAGTTAAGTAAATGATATTCTTGATTTTGAATTTTTCTTAAGATTTTATTTTTAAGTAATCTCTATACCCAACATAGGGCTCAAACTTACAACCCCGAGATCAAGAGTCACATGCTCTACCAGCTGAGCTAGCCAGGTGCCCCACATTTTTTACTTACTGATATATTCTTAAGTTCTCACATGTTTATACATATTCATGAATACCTACTTTTCCAAATAGTATTCCATCAAATGGATATTACAATGTATTTATATATGCCATATTTATTGATTTTTAAATTGTTTTTTACATTTTTACAAAAATCTTGCACTTGATATTGTAAATATCTATTGGTGCACAAAAACAGTATGTAAATTTTTTTTTAGAATAGAGGTAGAATTTATAGGTTAGAGATTATACATAATTTTAAAAAGTACTAATGCGGCTTTGTGAAAATTTTTTTCTATTTTACTAAGAAGGACAATAAGTATTCATTATTTAAAAAAAATTTTAATGCTTATTTATATTTGAGAGAGAAAGAGACAGACACAGAGCATGAGAAGTGGAGGGGCAGAGAGAGAGAGAGAGACAGAGAATCCAAAGCAGTCTCCAGGCTCCGAGCTGTCAGCATAGAGCCTGACCTGGGGCTAGAACCCATGAACCATGAGATCATGACCTGAGCTGAAGTTGGATGCTGAACCAACTGAGCTACCCAGATGCCCCAATAAGTATTTATTATTATGGTTATGGAAACATATAAGAAAGGTAAAATAATCTAAAACAGAGAGGTAGTCTTACCTAATAGGACTATATGCTCAGAATTCAAACTATCTGGATTCAAATCCCACTTTCATTAATTAGCTGCTTGAATTTGCACAAATGAATGAATCATTTATCTTTATCTTCACATAGGAAAATAAGACCCATCTCATGATGGTGATGGACACCATCATGAGATGGGTCTTAAATATGGCACATGCAGAATAATACCTGGCACTAAGTAAGCCTTAAATAAATATTAACTATTGTTGTTATGTTTGTTATTTATACTATTGTTTTTTACATGTGTAGCTATATTATCCTTACTATTAATCAAGGCATAAGAAGGACTCAAGAGTTTTGAATACTGGAGGTAATTCTCTGGGTCTTTCAGTCCAGTTGTTTCATCTAATGTCAGGATATCTTTTGAACAGCTTCCACATGTCACTTTCCCTCCCTTATTTCTTCTAGGAGTGAACATACTCTTTATCATAGAACAGCTCATCCTATCTTTTTAAACTATAATTGGTAGGAAAGTTATCCTAATTTTAAGCTAAAAATATATGTCCCTATTATCTTCATTCACCTAATTATTCTGGAGCAAACTAGATTAAATTTACTGTCATTTCTACACAACCATCTCCTGAATACTTTAAGATAATAAATACAATGACTCTCCCCACCCTTTCAGTTTCTATTTTGAAAATTAAATATTCTGGGTTTAATCAAAATGTTTTAGACATAAGTACTTTTAAAATATCTAAAGTGTATGCCTTAAAAAAAAATAGGTTTTATCTCACTACTCTGAACACATTCTGCTTTGACAATTGTTCTCCTAAACTATGGTCCAAATATAAGAGCAAAATACTGCAATACTGCAAAGGGAAGTGGGAGTATTACTTTCCTTATGCTAGATGATATAGATCAATTATTGTGACCTAAGATTGTATGATACCTTTTTAACAGTCATGTCACTTCCATAGGAGTTACTTCACAGAGGTAGATGTATGATGAATTTTATACATATCAATGAAAAGCAACAGAATTTACTCTTTATTCACATTTTAGAGATACAGATATACATTCCAGATTCTCTCAGAAGGAGTTAGACAAACTAAATATGATTAGTAAAAATATCACATTAATGAAAGTGAAAGTTCTAACTAATCTTACCATGCTATCTAATAGAATATCTGATTCTAAAAACCTAGAAAGAAGAAGCTAGGAATTCAACTTGTTTTGTTTTTCCTCTGAGACATTACATTTTAAAAATATCAATAAGTAGGGGCGCCTGGGTGGCTCAGTTGGTTGAGTGTCCAACTTCAGCTCAGGTCATGATCTCATGATTCGTGGGTTCAAGCCCCACGTCGGGCTCTGTGCTGAAAGCTCAGAGCCTGGAGCCTGCTTCGGATTCTGTGTCTCCCTCTCTCTGTGTTCCTCCCCTGCTCTCACTCCATCTCTCTCTCACTCTCTCAAAAATAAATGAAGATATAAAAAATAATAATAAATAAAAAATAAATAAAGATATCAATAAGTAGCAATAACTGTGAAATGCAATGTTTAAGCACAGATGATAGAAAGATTTAGCTTTCCCTATTTTTTTAGTTAATATTTTTTTGTCTCATGAGAAAAATCATTTGCTCAAGATGTCTGCCTATTAATAATGTAAGTTATAACTGAGAGTCCTGTGGAGACTCTCTTCAGAATGCTAAATAACCCTCAACCATGAGTAGACCTTCAAGTTCCCACTGTTACCACTACTTCTCAATAACCATTCTCATAAAAAAAATAAGAAAATATATACTATTAATTAAAACATGAACCAGACAAAACAAAAGTAACATAATGATTCCAGTTCTCAAGTTTGCATTTATGCACTCATTCTGATTTCCATGTGAAAATTCAGTCTAGTTTGAGAAGAATTTATTTTTCTGTAGATGGAGTCAGCTTGTGACCATAAAATTCCTAAAAACCTTTTTGGTATGATTATACTGCTAACAAGAATTTGTTTTAATCCACAACATATTTCAAATTGATTGGTGCTTAATTTTGTTTATACTGTTGTTTACCATCAGTAAATTTCCAGAAAGCATTCCCCCCCCCCAATACTTCATATCCCACAATCAAGTGCATAGGAAGAAAAAGGGGAAAAAAAAAAAAAGGGAATAGGGCTCCAGAAATACAGAAGGAATGAGGTCCAGGGGTCTAATTTTAGTAACCAGGTATCCATAGTTCTGTATTCAAGATTATGTAATATAATAATATGGATGCAGTCAAGATAATATATCTATGAGGGAAGAAGATATATAAGTAGAGTGTATATTATGCATTTCTACTTAAATTAACACTTGATAGCAAAGTACCCCCAAATTTACAGGGTTTTTAGCAAGAAAGCGTTTATTTTCACTCACCTTTGTGCGTTGAATGATCTGGATCATGTGGGTCAGGAGAGTCATTTGTCAGAGAAAATGAAAAAAACAAAACTACAGAATCATAAAATTCATAAACTTCTCATAAAACTCATAAAAATCTACTTACCTATTACTTCTTTGTTTTTTATCTGCTCATTCTATGAACCAAACCTAGCAATATAGCAAAACTTGATGTCAATGTGGAGGGAAAATATCCTCTTGTCTCTTGGTTATCAAGGAAGGACTCTGTGGGAGGTGCAGCAAATATGTTTGAACAAATAATGTAATTTACCACAGAGAAAAGTACACAAAGAAGCTAAGTATTCCCTTATTCCCTGACATATATCTAAGCCCCTACTTCCCTATGAGAAGAATTGCTTTTAGAAAACTCCTTTCAGAAATTAAGAAAATTGAGATACTTCATGGTTAAAACAAACCAAACCAAAACGAATTTTCATATCAGTAAAAATAGGGGCTTGAGAGTTAATTAGTTTTGTTCATAATAAAATAAATAGAAGCAATTTTGTACCCATGTTTGTATGTATCATACCTATTACACAGAGTTTCTCTGGATACAATTTGATAAAATTTAGATGTCATTCTTTTTTACATTTGAAATCTGAAAATGTGTATGGTTTCCATTTGCTGATCAGTTTTCAGAAATTCATTCTCAGGAAAGTGAACTACAAGCTGTCCATGGTTTATATTCTAGATAAAGGATGAAGGCTGAGACAAAGAATTGAAGCTCAAACACTCATCCCTTGACAATCCAATTCAAGACCTTTGTAGTCACACTTTGTGACTTTGTGATAAGTAATTGGCTGAAATATAAAGCAATAGAATGTCTAATCTTTCACATACTTTAGAGTAAACAGACATGAATAAAATAGTTGTTCAATGTGATACAACTTAATTTCATTTTAGATGTTTATCAAAACTTCTGTATAATTTGGTTTTTGACATCCTAAGTTTGTTCTCTGTCCTACAGCAGAGAACTCTTCTCATAGTTCCTCATAGTGTACTCTTCTCATAGTTCCTTCAAGGAATTAATTTCCTTCCATATTTGTCTCACTCATCTAGTTAGTTACCTGAACTTGTTGAAACATTCAGTATATTTTAATGGAAAAGATTCTTGGGTAAATTAGGAAATGTTTTCTGATATATAGAACAAGAAAAGAAAAAAAAAGACTATTTCCTAGCTTGGATATGAATTAAACAAACTCCTAGTAAGAGCCTGGAATGTTATTTGTGTTGTGTGGTGGTTGGAAAGAAAAAGTGAACAGAATGGTAAGGAATGAAAAGGAAAGTACCTTAGTATTAGGTGGGCAGTTGAAAATCCAGATGCTGATTAGATACAAAGAACTTTAAGATACAATGGCAAAGAGTCAAATTGTTGGTGAGAAAATTTTTTTTATCCGACTAATTTAGACTTACACTGACTTGTACACAGTGGAATGGCAAGCTGGTGGCAGAACTACAAGAGGGAGTGCACGTAATCCTCAGAGAAGACAAAATGTGAGTCCACAAAGCAGGGTAGTGACAGACTATCTTATCTTAATAATAATTGACCTTCATGTCCCCAGGCTCTCTTCCGCACAAGAATATTCCAGTTTGTGTAAGTTATATGGAAGAAAATGGTGAACAGTTTTCACTGATGCAACATAAATATGAAATTGATGATTTCTGGGAAATTAATTTTGGCTCAGCTGCCACTCTTTCAAATAAAGTTCTTTACATAATAAAAAAGATTTCTCAAGATTTTAGTGTGCTAAAGAGCAGAAATTCAACCAAGTAGATATGAATCTAACCAATTGCCAGTTGGTTTTGTTAAGCGATTCATAAACTGGGCAGCATCCCATCTAGAAAATAGAGGAGAGCTCCAAGGAGTTGTACAAAATGGAAGGTTTTTTATAGGAAGTAGGTGGAACAAGAAAGTAAAACAAAAGAAAGGATTGTTCCAGGCAAGGTCACTTTTCCTTAGAGTGAAGGGCAGGAGGTCAATATTGGGTGAATTATCTTATCTGCCTTTGGGGATGTGTGAGGGCCCATGTGACAGATTACTTCACTGGTGCTTATCAGGAAATTCCAGACTAACAGGTTAAGATTTACCTTTCTGCTGGGGGAGGTTGAATTGCAATTAGGTATTAAGCCCCAGTTTAGTGACTTGGCCTAAGTGATGCCATTTTGGGCCTCTGGTTATCTTTTTAACAAGGGAAACAGGGATTGAGTACTACAAGGATGTATGTTTTTGAGTACTTAGGAGAACTGGAGGTAGACCTGGAGAAGGACTTTGCTGTAGAATTCAGACACCCTCTCTCACCTCTCCTGTTCCCAGTCTTGTCTTGCTTTCATTCTTTCTCATCTCCTCTCAGAGGCTGTACATTCTCTGTCATTCTTTTCATCATTCTCTCTCCACATAATCATCTTGCATATATCATTACAGCTGCCAGCTCTTTCTCTATGTCAGCTTTTTAGTTAAGAGCTTGGCACCTACTCTATACTTTTTCTACAGCTCTTAGTTCAAGTTCGAAAAAAGAAATCTGATTGGCTGAGCTTAATTCTACCCCAACAAAGCCTGTAGATTAGCCCCCAAATTAATCAGTGTTCATTCCAATCCAAAACCAGGCAAATTTCCTCACAAATGTGAGTAGGAAGGGAACACTGAATATGCTTGAGAGGCAGAGTCTGAGGTAATAAGGGGTAATTATGCAGCAAAGTTTCATTGTTAAAACCAAAGTTTTAATGCACACAGCAAAGTTTTTTGTTTGTTTGTTTTTTGGGTTTTTTTGGTATGAAGTACAGAATAGGTGTGAGAAAACACAAAAGAGTATTTAAGCATCTGCACTTTGAAGTCAGACCACACAATGTGAATCAGAGCTCCACAAACTATACTTAACCTTCCAAAACCTGTAGAACAGCCATTAGAAGGGAGCAGGATTTGTCATCCCAAAAACATGCCTCTCTGGCATAAGGACTATTTTAGGCTGTTTTTTGTTGTGGGGTTTTTTGTTTTGTTTTGGTTTTGTTTCTTTTGTTTTTTTGGCCAAGTTAGAAAGGCTTTATTTTTATTTAATATTTCATTGGCTTGCTTTATAACTTTATTTACTTAAATTTCCTTAATTGAAGTATAGCTGATAATATCACATTAGTTTCAACACAGTGATTGAACTAACATTATACTATGCTCATCACAAGTGTAGCTACCTACCATCTATTACAACACTATTACAATAGTATTGACCGTATTCCCCATGTTGTACCTTTTATCCTCATGACATTCATTCCATAACTGAAAGTCTGTATCTCTTACTTAGGGTGATTATTTTTAAAAAAACAACAGACACAGGAAAAGCTTTGAAAATGGAGAAGTTATCGGGGCCCCTGGGTGGCTTAGTCGGTTAAGCGTCTGACTTCGGCTCAGGTCATAATCTTGGGGTTTGTGGGTTCAAGCCCTGTTGGGCTCTGTGCAGACAGCTCAGAGCCTGGAGCCTGCTTCAAGTTCTGTTTCCTCTTCTCTCTGCCCTTCCCTCGCTCATGCTCTGTCTCTCTCTCTCTCAAAAATAAACATTTTAAAAAGTTAAAAAAAAAAAAAGAAAAAGGAGAAGTTGTCTTTTATTAAGGGACATTTACATTTATACAAGAAATCCCCATCAGTACAGGCATCTCCCTCTGTGTGTCAGGAAGAAGAGAATAACTAAATCTTTAGAAATTTAACAGTGGAGAAGGCAAAGACTTAAATTTGCATAGCAACCTAATCCTTGTTTGCTGTGCTTTTCCTGATAGTCTCCCATAACTGGCTCACTCACCCCCAACATCATCTTTTGTCTTTAGAGATGTTTAAGATGGTAGCTTGGGCCACTTCAAGGAGTCATTCTGTTTTCCTGGGTATATCCTATGTATACAGAAGGTATACATGTTACTAAACTTCTGTTTGTTTTTCCCTGTAAATCTTTTATTATAGGGTGGTCTCACCCAAGAACCTAGAAGGGTAGAGGGAAAATTATTTTTTCTCTCCTACACCATTGTCTAGAGGAAAGAATTTTATTTGTCCTTCAAGGTCCTTCTAGCTGGAATAAGAATTAAATTGACATGAGATAAACAGGAGAAAATAAAATTTAATTTTGTACATATGGGAAATCCACACAGACATGGAAATTCCAAAGACAGGCAAAATGAGGTATATGTGTCAACCTGAACTAAGGAGCAGTTAGGGGTCTGATACTTCAAACGGAAAGCATGCAATTCACTGGAAGATAAAAAAGAGTAAATATTCGGTAAACAAACATTTGCAGGGCTATCAAAAACAATAGGACCTAGAGACTTTGATCAAACAGGTCTTGCTAGGTTCTTCTCTACCATGCCTAGTTCATATCATAATGTAGTTATCTCTAGTGATAGTTCTATTTCCGAAGCAGATCCTCTGTCTAAATCCTTTTAGGCTGTCGTGGGGAAGGTAAACAGTCTTTTCTGAAGCTGCTGAGTTTTGAGTGCTTTTAAATAAAAAATAATCTTCATGCCAAATTGAGCCATCTTGGGGTGGCCTGTCCTGGGCACCTTCTTCATAAGCTAGTTGTGAGAATTAAATGAGGTTATTTATGTGCTAGACCCCTAATAATTATTCAATAAATATTAAAAATACAGAAGAAGAAAAGTTACCCCTCACACAAAGATTAAAGGAATGAAACAAACAAAAAAAGAAAAGCCAAAGGCATAAAGACAATCTAAAAAGGGAAAAACAGGAAACTGATGGATTTTTTGATCAAATGACTGAAACCTTAATGGAATAGTAGATTCTGAAATCGTAGGAAATCTTCAGTGATCTTAGTCTGATATGATCATAATTCCATTATGAAAACACTAAAGGTTAGTGGAAGACAGCCAAAGCATAAGAGACTCTTAAAAACTGAGAACTGGGGCGCCTGGGTGGCGCAGTCGGTTAAGCGTCCGACTTCAGCCAGGTCACGATCTCGCGGTCCGTGAGTTCGAGCCCCGTGTCAGGCTCTGGGCTGATGGCTCAGAGCCTGGAGCCTGTTTCTGATTCTGTGTCTCCCTCTCTCTCTGCCCCTCCCCCGTTCATGCTCTGTCTCTCTCTGTCCCAAAAATAAAATAAAACGTTGAAAAAAAAATTAAAAAAAAAACAAAAACTGAGAACAAACTGACGGTTGATGGGGGGTGGGAGGGAAGGGAGGGTGGGTGATGGGTATTGAGGAGGACACCTTTTGGGATGAGCACTGGGTGTTGTATGGAAACCAATTTGACAATAAACTTCATATATTGAAAAAAAAAAGAAAACACTAAAGGTTAACCTCATGACAGCAACTTACAGCAGAACAATTGGACATATTTAAGAATTTACAAATTATGTGAAATAATATCATTACCATCATAATATAAACAATAGTAATAAACACAAAAATTTACATTTATTGAAGGTGCGTGTCTTAAGTGCTTTATATATGTTTATACGTATACATATATGTATTAATCCATTTACTACATATATCAAACTTAAAAACCTTTATTATTATTATGTTAGGGAAAAAGAAATGGATGCTCAGAGAGTTTAAATAATTGACCAAAGCTGCAAAACTAGCAAAGAGCTGAGGTTCAGGGTTCACAGCCCATCATTCTGCAATAGATAATTCTCTAATCCTAGGGAACTTCAGAAGCCCTCAGATTGTTTTCTTACATATACCAATAATGTGGATAAAATAATTTGAAGAAAAAACAAACTGGAAAAAGAGGTCATTTTATTAAGTAACAATGTAATAGTAAATATATATTGTAAAAATATATAGCTCTGAGGGGAAAAGTGTTTTTTTCTTTTTTTAACTGATTATAAAAAGAATCCTGGAAAGTGAAAGATATAGTTCTTCAAGAACAGTAATTCTGAATTCTGTTTCCTTCATTTTGTCCATAATAGAAAAGCCTTTCAAAGTGTTTGGCGAAATTAGCCTAAATACTATTGGAGTGACCTAAACAGGAAGCCTGGCTATTCCCAACTGCCTGTGATCTCTGAAACCAGCTCTGGGGCTCCCTCTTTGCTCCAATAGACAGGAGCGACTTTGGGCTACATAATCATCAAATTCTTACCTCGCCCTTCACTGCTAGTAGGATCAGATTACATTTCTTTCACTATTCTCCACTCCCCAGTTTCTTGATCTGTTTAAAAGAAGTAGAAAAGATAAATCTTCTCTTCAGTGCCTGGAAGGGAAAACAAAATAACCTCAACTCCGCTTTGAAAAAAATCTTTCCAAGAACTTTCTTCAGAGATTTGACTCGTGAGTACTTGGCAATATACTTTCTAGCCCATGAGAAATAACCTTTATTTATTTTTTCTTGGGAGAAAAACAGGGTACTGAGAGGTAAAGGCTGGTAGGGGAGGACCATTGTCTGTAACCCTATAAAGAAAATTGACTCTTCTCTGTAAACAAAGTAAACTCATATTTCAGTGCAAAATTAAGTTCTCAGCACTTTGCATTTAGTTCTAATGCAAATATATATGCAGTATATATTTATGCTTGAAGACCTTGAACATTTTTGTAAGAAGTTGGTGAGATGTAGTCTTTTTTGTAATTCTTAGCTTGTGGTAGCAATTTGTTACTAATTGTGTGTTTAATTGGAATTTTCTGAAGATTTGGTTTACTTTTAAATAGTATATATTAACATATAAAGAAATATGATTGAGAGACTCCCTGGCAGCCTTATGTTTAAAGAACCTTCTTCCATTACCTTTAATTGTTGGTAGTTAAAATGAAGCATAAACATTAGAATTCTTGTAAACTAAATTAAATATTTTATGCCTGTATTAACTAATCTCTCTAAGGAAATACTTTACAAGCCTTCGAAGAATAGAACTCACATTCTAAGATACTTAAATAAGAATATATATCATTTCACTATTTGTAGTACAATGATGTTAATTAAAGCAATAGATCACATACCTACATGATGTACTATCATATTCATGTTGGTTATGAAACATTAAAATTTGCTTCTGGTAGCCAATAAAAGCACATAATATGAAAGTACACAACCACCGAACTATAATGAGACAAAGTTATTTAACTATGGAAAAAGCTCATTTGTGTAAGTAATACCAAAAAATGAAGGCCAAACAGTGCCATGTAGGAAAAAAAGAAAAGATAAGCAACAGCCACAGTGTGACTCAGTGCTCTGGAAATTAGTCACAAAATGACTTTGTAAATTGTGTGATAAACACAGAGGGCAGAACCCAAGCAGGAAATCTACAGCCCAGAGAGTCATATTTTATGTATAAAGGCATAGTATTTACATCAGAAGGGAAACATGTCAATTTTGAGATACTGCAAAGTTTTTAAACCTAAGAAAATCCTTTCCTAAAACAGTTTTAGATTGTTTTTAATTCATCATTCTAGTGCATGATTATTTCAAGACATTTTATCTGTATCTCCTCTAATCTTTAAACTAAAAAATGAATACTGTCTTTGAAAATGTATTGGAGTATGCAATTTAATTCAGAGCCTATGGGTTAATAAAATTATATAAGATATTCATAGGGATCAAAGGGGTTAAATATTAATGTAAATACAGGTAATTAACATTATAGATGTAAAAGCAAAACTTTAAAATACTTGGAGAAGGGCACCTGGGTGGCTTAATCGGTTAAGCATCCAGACTTTGGCTCAAGTCATGATCTTGTAGTTCACAGGTTCTAGCTCTGAGTTGGGCTCTGTGCTGACAGCTCAGAGCCTGGAGCCTGCTTCGGATTCTGTGTCTCCCTCTCTCTCTGCCCCTCCCCCGCTCGTGCCCTGTCTCTCTCTCTCTCTCTCTCTCCAAAATTAAATAAAAACATTAAAAAAAATTTTTTAATTAAAAAATTAAAGAATGTTGTTGGAGAACTTTAATGACATACATATTACTGTTTGGTTCCTCTTTCCATTAGGTTTGCTGAATGGCACAAGTTTTGTTTTGTTTTTGTTTTTTTAAAGGTATGGTCTGATACCTTTAAGTATTTGTTTTACATTCAATAGACTAGATCAAAATGTGGCTCCTGTTCAAATGGATTATGCCATCAGTTGGTGCTTGCTGGTCTGATTGTAACTCTAGGCTTCACTTGCTTGTTGGTCATACAACTATTCTGACTAGAATCTTCTATCATAAACATTTTTGCTAAATTTAAAAATAAAATAATCTATGAAGTGGGAAATTGTGTTATTAAACTATACTTTTTATAATATTAATTTACTCTTCTCTTGAGAATTAATTTCCTGACCATTATTTTATCTATATTATTCAAATTCAAAAGATAATTGGACAAGATGAGTAACTACTGGAAGAAAAGGCCAAGTTCAAAAGGCTTTCCTTATTCTCAGAATACCTAGCAACTGACCAAATAGTAAATGCTATATATTCTTAAGAAATGGTTGGTTTAAATTCAGTGTCACAAACTTTTAAGACACATTTCAACTCAGATCACTACCTAATTAGCAGGAAAAAAAGTGCAAAGTAAAAATCTTTGCAAAATAAAAGAATAAAGGGCAGGAGAAACAATATGAAAAGGGAAGGGAAGTACTTAGAATAGGATTTTTTAAAAATACCTTATTTATTAGTATACATAAACAAGTTGAATGATAATATTGGTTAAAATAAGTTAATTATATCAGCAATTTATTTTTGCTATGTAGACATGATTTAAGAACTGTACTATAGGGGCGCCTGGGTGGCGCAGTCGGTTAAGCGTCCGACTTCAACCAGGTCACGATCTCGCAGTCCGTGAGTTCGAGCCCCGCGTCAGGCTCTGGGCTGATGGCTCAGAGCCTGGAGCCTGTTTCCGATTCTGTGTCTCCTTCTCTCTCTGCCCCTCCCCCGTTCATGCTCTGTCTCTCTCTGTCCCAAAAATAAATAAACATTGAAAAAAAAAAAAAAAAAAGAACTGTACTATAATTCACCTATTTCAGTAAAGCCTGACTCTAGCACCCTCCTGTTTTTGTTTTCCATCTAAAACATTTAACTTGGGAAATTAATTTACAGATTTGTCTTTTTAAAAACAAAAATGTTCTTTTGTTGTTGTTGTTAAAGTCTATTTACTTATTTTGAGAGAAAGAGAGAGAGTGGGAGAGGGTCAGAGAGAGAGGGGGAGAGAGAGAAAGAGAGAAAGAGAGAGAGAGAGAACTCCAAGCAGTCTCCTCACTGTCAGCACAGAGCCTGATACGGGGCTCAAAGTCACAAACCATGGGATTGGGACCTGAGCACAAATCAAGAGTCGGACAATTAACCCACTGAGCCATCCAAGAGCCCCTAAAAACAAAAAATATTCTTAAATGTATTATACCTTTTATAGAAATACACTAAAGCTATAATTTTTTGTTTGTGCCTTGGATATATCTGAATTCAAGAAATTGAGTGACTATTAAAGTCCTTGTTTCTGAATATTAAATTTCATCAAAATGAAGAAATGTTGCAAGTTATTCCAGAAAGTTCTTTCTCTACTAGGTCTCTGAAATCCTTCATGACTGGTTTCTTGGTGTGATGTATCATCGCCAGGAGCCCAGTCTTCCCACTACTCTTTTTTCCTTGTCTTCACTTCTTCTCCAAGTGGCGGGTGTCATGTAGAACCAAAGCTTAGGATTCAACTACCAAAAGGCTAAGGATGACCTAGTCATTGCCACATTTCTTCTTTCCAGAACCAATAACAAAAAGCACTGGATCCATGTCAAATTTGCTATGTTCATCTCTCTTCAGGACTTCCTTTGGGATCCTATGTTCTCTCTTAGTTGGAACAAACACATTTTAAATTTATTTTAAAAACAAAAGAGTAAAAGGACACCGTGATCCGTAGTAGAAGTGCCAGTGATGCAGTATTTCTATTCCAATTGTTCTGTCTGGTGGACCACAGTTCCCTGAGGTGACATGGACTTACTGCAAGGAATTCCCTAATCAAAATGTAATAATAGCATAGTAGCATTCTCTGGAGACTGAATAAATATTATATGTTGTTGATTAGACTATTTCAACATCAGAAATGTGAAAGTATCAATCAATAATCAATATGGCACTAATAAAATGTAGTGTTTTTATTACCAAGCATAATTTGCCACTGGCATCCTTCAACTGTACCACACCCTCAGTGCCACCACCACTCTGCTGCCAACCTCAGTTTATCTCTCCTCTTCATAATTCATATCAATATCTATCCTCGCCTCAAATCCCATAATATCCCATCTCTAAGCATCACCTCGTTCTTTACAAGACTTAAAAATGGAGTAAACTTTAGTAATGGGATGAGCCTTCAGAATAATAGTGTTTGTTGCAAACTTTTGATATTGTTAAAATCCATTTAGGAAACTTCAAATTATCTTACAAAATGAATCAAAATGATTATATTAAAATATCATATGCCTACTCTTGCTCTTTTTTGTGCCAACTATTTTCAAATATGCATGAATGTAAAATGAATGAATTTCTGATTCATACTACAAGAATGGACCTTGAAAGCATGCTAAAGTGAAATAAACCAGACACAGAAGAACATATAGCATATAGTTCCATGTGTATATCCAGAATAGACAAATTCATAGAGCCAGGGAGTAGATTAGAGTTTACCAGCATCTACAGGAAGGGATAAATGGTGAGTTACTGATTAATGCATACAGAGTTTCTGTTTGGAGTGATGAGAAATTTCAGCAGTTGATAGCAGAAATGATTGTACAACACTGTGAATGTAATTAATGCTACTGAGTTGTACACTTAAAAATGGTTAAAATAGGGGCGCCTGGGTGGCGCAGTCGGTTAAGCGTCCGACTTCAGCCAGGTCACGATCTCGCGGTCCGGGAGTTCGAGCCCCGCGTCAGGCTCTGGGCTGATGGCTCAGAGCCTGGAGCCTGTTTCCGATTCTGTGTCTCCCTCTCTCTCTGCCCCTCCCCCGTTCATGCTCTGTCTCTCTCTGTCCCAAAAATAAACGTTGGAAAAAAATAAAAAATAAAAAAAAAAATGGTTAAAATAGCAGGGGCACCTGCGTGGCTCAGTCAGTTAAGCCTCCAACTCTTAATTTCACCTCAGGTCATGATCTCATGGTTCATGAGCTTGAGCATGTCGGGCTCTGTGTTGACAGCATAGAACCTGCTTGAGATTCTCTCCCTCCCTCTCTCTCTCTGTCCCTCCCCAGTTGTTCGTTCTCTCTCTCTCTCTCTCTCTCTCTCTCTCAAAATTAGATGTTAAAAAAATGGTTAAAATAGCAAATTTCATGGTATATCTACTTTACCACAATAAAAAATAAAAACAGAAAACTATTAAAAAGAATTCAGTGTATGGAAACCAATTTGACAATAAATTTCACATTAAAAAAAAAAGAATTCAGTGTGAAGAATTCTAGATTCATGATAATATACCTTTTATATTTTCTCAATAGAATAAAAGTACAAATATTGTAATATTGGATACCTAAATTTTAAAAACTGAAAACAGGATCTTCCTGTTTTGTTTCCTGATGCAAACTGGAACCTATTTTTACCTGATATTGCTGTCCTGGAGGCTAATGTTTTTTATTCATATTGTCGTTTTTGGTTTTGGTATCAGGGTAATTCAGGCCTTACAGATTGAATTGGCAAGTACTCCTTACCTTCTGTTAAATTTTCTGGAGTAGTTAATGTAAAATTTGTATTGTCTTCTTTAAATGTTTGGTGGCATTCATCAGTGAAACCATCTGGGACTGAAATTTTCTTTGTGGAAAGGTTTGTAATTACAAAATTCAATAAAAAATAATTATAAGCTATTCAGATTATTCATTTCTTCTTGAGTGAACTTTGGCAGTTTGTCTTTCAAGAAATTGGTCCAATTATCTAAGTTGTCAAATTTATACGCATACGACTATTTCCTTATACTAGAATCTGTAATAATGTGAAACCTTCATTTCTTGATATTAGTGGTTTGTACATTCTCTATTCTTTTATCAGTCTATATTAAGATCTTTTCATTTTTCACTTGTTTGTTCATAAATAAAATGGACTTTTAGGCAATATATAATTTGGTCTTGATGCTTTACTCAATCGGGAAATATTTGCCTTTAAATTAGAGTGCTTAGAGCATTTATATTTGATGTGATCATTGATAGGTTTGAATTCATGTCTCTCACTTAGCTGTTGTTCTATTGGTCCTATCTATTTTTGTTTTCTTTTTTACTTACTTGGGGTCTTTTGAATTCAGTATTATGTATGATAATATTTTCTTGCCTTTGTTGGTTTATTTGCTATCATTCGTTGTTATTTTAGTGGTTGTTTGGGGGCTGAGAGTGTACATCTTTGACTCATCCCATTCTACTTTCAAGAGATGTTAAGCCATTTCTCTAATAGTACAAGAAACTTCAAACAGTGTACTTCTACTTTTCCTTCCCTGGCCTTTGTGCTATTGTTGCCATATACTTTGTTTCCTTACATGTTATAAATTTATTCTGGTTTCAATTAGTCATCTTTTTAAAATAAACTTTTTACTTAAATACATTTAGATTTACAGAAAATTTATGAAGCTAAAAAGACTAGCCATATGCTCCAAACTCATTTTATTAACATCTTATATTAGTAGGATACATTTGTCAAATTGATGAGCTAATTATCTTTTAAAGAGATTTAAATGTTAAAAAAAAATCTTTTATATTTGCCCATGTAGTTACATGCTCTGGCATCTTCATTCCTTTGTATAGATCCACATTTCCATCTGATGCCATTTGCCTTCTTAGGCACATTCCTTTCTTTCCAGGACTCCAATTACATGTATATTAATTAAGATGCTTGAAATACCTCAAAGCTCAATTATTTATACCAGTTGAGGCAAACATAATCCCAAATGATAAATGCTGTAGACGAAATTTATATTTAGCATTAGAATTTGGTCTTATAATCAGGTGAAAGTGGGTACATTATTCAGATTTCTATATATCTTATTGGAGTTCTGTGGTTTTAATCTCTTTTAGCATAGTTGTTCAGTCCATGAGGATAGGAAACAGGTACACAACAAAGAAATTATTGTGCATCCACATCCTGATGTTAATGTGCTTTCTCAAAAAATTGTGAGATAAGCAATTTATCTTAGAAACACCTAAACCTTTTTTTCAGTGCCCATAATTTTATTCCTATTTTAGTCTTCCCAGGATTAACCTTTTTGTGTATGCTTTGTATGTTTTCTCTTAAGGAATTACTGATGAATGTATCAACTAAAGAAAGATGTTTAATCCAGGAGAACTTAAATTAGCCACAATTCACATGGCAAGAGATTTCTTTTTTTTTAATTTTTTCTATATATAGTCAGTTCATTTAAAGCCATTTTAAGTTTGCATGCATTAATTAAAGCCCTTTAAAAAGTAAAAAGTCCTTGAAATACCATTGTTTGCCATTTCATTGTTGTATCAACATTACTCTCCCCACTACCACTTATCTGCATTCCATATCATCATCTCCATATTCAGAAACCAGAGACATACAACTGATGGTCTCTCCTTGTAGTAGGTACTGGACGCCTCAATTAAACAGAGTGAGTGGGCATCCACAGATGCCCAGAAATGTGCATAAAAAATATCTGTGCATGTGTGTATTTGTATCTTAGAAAGGAGTCTAATTTCCCTCAGATCTCAGTAGCTTATATCTCACCATGAAGGACATACCTGAGATGTGATTAAATATCTGAAGAAAACAGAATATAGAGTTAGGATCAAAAAGAGTATCAAGTAATAATATGTCCTAGAGAAGGCTAGATAAAGAAGTTATCTTTGTAAAGTTTTTTTTGAAGATTTTTATTTTTAAATAATCTCTACACCCAACGTGGAGTTTGAACTCACAACCCTGATATCAAGAGTCTCGTGCTCTACCAACTGAGACAGCCAGGAGCTCCTCTTCATAAAGTTTTTCGTGTGAGATAAGCCATAAAGTTATCCAACGAAAAAGAAATATTTGAGAAAAGATCTTTTTGAAAAGCCAAGGGAGAGATTAAATCATTTGTAGATATCTTTCAGTTCTATCATTATACTTGAAAAAGCAGACTCAATTTTTAATATCTTCAAAGCTGAGTATTAACTCAATATGCTTTTTATATATTAGGTCCTTTGCATGATACAAAAAGTATGCAATGCCATACAGTTTAATAATGTATAAATTAATTTAATTATTAATATTTAAAGTAGCTTACAAAAAAATCAAAACTCTGTTCTCTATTCTCAGAAAATTACAATCAAAGGAATTAAGTAGGGCATTTAACAAGAAGAGGTTATCGGATTCCTGATTATATGTGTACGTATTAGACTGAATTTGGATGGGAGAAAAAGAAATGACAATTTGGACAAACTAACTGGTTTTTATAAAAATGTAAAATAATGAGCATTCATTGAGGAGGAACCAAGAAAAACAGAGAACTATTTATTGGATCCTATGAGAAAAAAAAAAAAGTGGCACCAATTGCCTTTCATTCTCTGGGCCTACAGTTCTCATTCTCTTATGGGTTTGACATTTTAGAGTCTAAATTGAAGTAGCTGAAGATCAACATGCTAATGGTTCCTGGAAGTCCATGACTCAGCTCCCTGGGGTTTCCCTGTTCCTTTACAGTGGTGATTCAGAGAAGTTGAACTCAGGATGTCATCTAAACATATGGGTACAGTCACGAACAGCTGCAGTTTCAATCTGGAACTAAGCTCAGACACCTCCAGATAGTTTTCATTAGAGCACAAGCATAAATTCCAGGATTTTTCCATATGAGGACTTATTTCACCAGCAATTACTCTCACTGAGTGAGAAAACTGATCATTATCGGTTCACCATGTTTACTGTACTTCAGGATAAAATCTTTAGCTCATAGGGGCTCCTGGGTGGCTCAGTCTGTTAAGCATCCTACTCTTGATTTTGGTTCAGGTCATGATCTCACAGTTTGGTCCATGAGATGGAGCCCTGCGTTGGGCTGGGTGTTGACAGTACAGATCCTGCTTCATCGGGTTCTCTGTCTTCCTCTCTCTCTGCCCTTCCCCTGATTGTGAGCACTCTTTCTCTCAACATAAATAAATAGAGATTAAACAAAACTTTTAGCTAATATTTGGAACCATAATACTTTTCCAGTCAGAAAGAAAGTTACCTGCTTCTTCCTCTTCAAAGATCCTTCTAGCTGGACTAAGAATCAAATTGATGTGAGACAGATTAATGGAGAAAATAAAATTTAATATCGTATGTATGGGGAATCCATATAGACATGGAAATTCCAAAGACAGTCAGGCAAATGAAGTATATATGTCATCCCGAACTAGGGAGTCTGAGACTTCAGAGGAAAGGAATGCACTTCACAGAGCAATAAGAAGAACAGATGTTTGGTAATTAGATGCTTGCCTTGCCATACAAATCTTGAGGTCACTCAACATAAAATTCATCTCTGCTAGTAACCCTTATTCTGGGAAAGAAAATAAAAATTTCTCTCTTTTTTTAATTTTTTTACATTTATTTATTTATTTTTGAGAGACAGAGCACAAGTGGGGGATGGGCAGAGAGAGAAGGAGACACAGAATCCGAAGCAGGCTCCAGGCTCTAAGCTGTCAGCACAGAGCCCACTGTGGGACTTGAACTCACAAACCGCAAGATCATGACCTGAGCTGAAGTTGGACGCTCAACTGACTGAACCACCAGGTTATCCCAAAATTTCTCTTGAGCTCGTAAGGTGTTGATTGCCTTCAGCTCAGAATAATCATTACGCCAAAGTGGCCCATCCTGAGGCAGTCTGCTTGGGGCCCCCCACACCATCATGGGCTAACATTTTGCTGTCCTTTTTTCATATAAACTAAGATAAGCAGAAGCAGAAAATTGAGAAGTTTCTAATATATTTGTCTAAGCAGAGACAAAATCTGTGATGACGGGAGACTCTGAGGGGAAATTAGAAAACTTGACCAGACTTTAGTTATTGATTCTTGAAATAAAAAAAAAGGTAATATCAACCTGAATTGCATTAGCTATGAATCAAAGTTTTAATTTGAACCCTATTAGGAGGGTCTCAACCATTTTTCTGTGTCTTTCCAAAGTACATATACCCTCTGATCATAGATGTTATATTCAATGTGAGTTAATAGATTCATTAGAATTAATACAGTATTTGTATAACCAAAAGATAATAGATGATAGATATGTTGATAGATAAATAGATAGATAGTTATATAGAGAAGCAATGGTCCTGCAATACCATTTTCCTATCTTACTCTATAATGGGTACCTAGAAAAGCAAATATAAAAAGTAGGAAAAATAGAAGCAACTGTAGATCTTCCAGTATTGTTCTCTTTTTAAATATGGATGTTGATAATAATAGAAAAAAAACACAGTTAATATATTCAGTTCTTTCTCCTCACAGCTGTATTTATTGTATTCATTTGTATCTTTTCTATTTCCTTCTATTTGAAGCTATTGGCTTCAGTAGTTAAGCAGAACTGAATTCTCAGAAACCTCCATTTTGATTTGATACAGAATACCAACTTTTGTCTCCCTCCTCCTGCTAAAGAAAAGACATGAATACAGTATGTTGTGAAACGCTTTGCTTTTAAATAAACTTAGTATGGGAAGCAGAGTTACTCTGATAAGGAAAGATAAACTCAAAGAAATGAATGACATCTACTTCTGAACAGCAAAAAAAAAAAAAGTCTTACAAATTTAACTGTAAAATCTAGACAATATAATTCCACGCATATTGTTCTAAAACTCTTTTGGTAATCATGGGTAAATATATAACAAACAATCTTTGGCATTATTTCCTCTATTATGAGTTTCTACGTGATTTCTCTTTGTTCATTATATTTTTAGTATTTGAAGATTTATATCATATTTTCTTCAGACTTGACTTACAGATTTTTAGAAATATTTATACATATTTACATTTTCCCGACTCATAACTTCTAATTATCTCTTTATTCTCCTCTCTCCCTGCCCATCACTTCTCAATTTTCCTTCTCAATTTCCCAGCTCTCTGTTCTCTCTTAACTAGCAATAAGAATTAGTATTTCTTAGTATTATTTAAAGGGAGATTATTTTTCCTCTTTAAATATGTAAACAGAAAAATTTTTAAAGATTTTAAATTGTTTTAATTGATGAGTTTCTTCTTGACTTATTTTACTTATAGGACATAGGTCCAAAACAGAGAATAAAAATCCCCTAGTTAGAACTTGATGAAACGTTAGTTTCTAGAGATTGTAAATAACCTGAAATCCACTTTAGGGGAAAAAAGAGGAAGATATTTGCAAGAACAGTGGGTCTTTCTTGCACCAGTTGCCTTTTCCTTGAATGTTCGCAATTCCCATGTTTGAATTGAAGTTCTGC
Source organism: Lynx rufus (assembly GCF_022079265.1). NCBI lineage: Eukaryota > Metazoa > Chordata > Mammalia > Carnivora > Felidae > Lynx > Lynx rufus. Next base: position 47,034,123 of record NW_025814834.1, read on the forward strand.
CAATTTGCAAATGTAAGACTTTGGGGAGGTCTGTTTGTGGTATTCAGTTTTCTCCTTAAAAAATACCTATCCCTATGGTTTCTTTTATCTCTAATAGTATATAATTGTATCATCATGCTCTCCATTTCAGTTTTTATTTTTGGGTTATAACATGAAGATATTCGCTCTTTCTCCCTACTGTCACCATTTCCTTTCTATGGGATTGTCTTTACTTTTTTCTTACATTATACATGACAAGCAGTTAGGCTCACACAGTGAACAGCTTTTAATGTATTATTCTTAGAAGAAACTCTCCAGCTTTATAAAATCATATGTGACAACTGCTTCTGAATGTAAAAGAGAGTAACAACGTTTTTTATCAATGAGATTGTCACAATCTAAAACACAGATAAGTGTTATGATGTGACCTATTAACTAACATTAGGGAATTTCACATTACACAAGTCTCCGGAAATATGACTTCCTGTAACAGGAGCCAGATCTAGTAGATGTTTCCCTAGTGGACTGCCAGTCTTTAAGTAAACACGAATAAAGTCAATAGTCTGCAGTTATTTCAGGATGTGTTTTGTTGTTGTTTTATTTTTGAATCACCCTGTGTTTCTAATATTAATTTACTTATCAGGTCAGAATGTTTTGCTTCATTGTTTTCCATATTTTATCTTTACCCTGGGTATATTTCTAAAACATAATCTAAAAATTTGACTCTTGTAGGGGCGCTGACTGCTCCCCCAAGCATCCTTTATCAAAACAGTTGAAAAAAATTGGTTAATAAGCAGTTTGTGAAAGTAATAAAAGCAAAATAACTCTCAGGTTACATTTGGCTGGGTGTAGGACAAAACCACAGCCAACTAGCTTAGATAATGAGGCTACTTATTTCATTATATTATCTTACTGTACAAAGCACAGAGGTAATATGCTTCAAGACCAGTTAATTCAACACAAATCCAGGTTCCCCTGTTATTTTATTTCTATCATTTATAGCAGGCAGTCTTTATCTCAGGTAGGTCTCAATATTATAAGATGATTGCTTCAGTCACAAGCATCACATAAAGACAAATGGACAGACACACCATGTGGCCTTTTCCATGTGGCTCCATTTAAAGCAAGAATCTTTTTCAAAAGTACATAATCTCGAACCCTGGGAAAATAGCATACTTTCTTTCTCATATCATTGGTCAGAAACTTATCATATAGAAATAATTAAACCAATCACCATAGGGGAAGTGGAATCACTACGATTAAAGTGGAGTAATGAAGTTTATTATTTATAAATTTATTCCTGGAGTAGACATAGGCTATCTTTCCCTGAGATCTAGATTTTGAACATTTTCGGCTTACTAATATCGATAAAAAGTGGTTACAAATGGTTGTTCAATATGAAAACAAACAAGAAAACTGAAACAATTTAAAAAGTTAAAAAAATGACAAAAAGATATCCATATTCTCACTAGCCTAATATATTTTCCCTTTTTAAAACATATTTTTCTGCATGAACATCAATTTTAGCTGATCTTAAAATTGACATATATTTTTTGTATTCAGCTTTTAAAATTCATATTATCATGATTATTCCCCCACTTTAGCTTCTAGTCATTAACATTACCAATTTAACTTTGTGTAATATTACATCTGATAGATGGATGTGTCACCATATCTGATAATTATCATAACGTTGTATATCTACATTAAAAATGTAACATTTTTATACTAAAATAAACATGAGTGTGCATTTAGCCATTTTCATATATTTAAACTTCCAAGTATGTGATATTGCTAGCATAACGTATCATCTACATTTTTTTGAAGAAAGAATGTACACATAGGAAAAATTATTTGTGGATGATTAAATAGCAAACCACTTACATGTTTCCTCTTGCCAACACTCCTCAAAGTCTTGCCCTTGTGGTCTTTTATCTCTGTCCAATTGATAAAATCCAACTCTGGATCCTTCAAAAGTTTATTTTTGATATCTAGAGAGAAGGAGCACTGATTTTCAGAGGCCAATTATTATGAATTTATAATTTTGGATCCCAGAGGTCCAGAAATCCTTTAACAAGAAATTTTCAATACCTCCTTTTATTTTGTCTAGAGAAGGTGTCAAACTCTCACATTTTTAAAAATCCACTACTACTTGACATTTTGAACAATCTCAATCTCTTATTCACCTAGAAAACTGAATCACAGCAACAACATCTACTTTCTATTTGCTCTTCAACAACTCCTTCACAAAATACATACATGTACATACACTCACACATCTGAAAATGTATCATACCTCCCCAACCCCCCAAAAGAATACTTCTCATTTTGAAACAAATATTTATTTATTATTTTTGAGAGAGAGAAAGAGCACAAACAGGGTAGGGGCAGAGAGAGAAGGAGATAGGACCTGAAGCCACTCAGTGCTGTCATTAGATGCGGGGCTTGAACCCTGATGCGGGGCTTGAACTCACGAACTGCTGGGAGATCATGACCTGAGCCAAAGTCAGATGCTTAACTGACTGAGACACCCAGGTGCCCCCACCTCTCATTTTAATGGAATATACTCTTTTCTTCAGGTCTAAATTTAGACCCTCTTCATCTGTTGCCCAGGATCTTCTATTCATGTTATAGGATCCTCTATTCATTTTTTTTTTCTGCTTTAGTTTTTTTCTCCCTCTCTCTAATGGCAGAAACGTATAAAACTATACCCTCAAGAGAAGTTACCCTTTACTTTTCTTATTTTTCCGGATACATTCATGAAATGATACCCTAACTTGCTGTGTTCACAGCCTCTATTCCAGTTCCTTCGACAGCTCACCTGCCCACACAACTATATCAAATCTTTTGTCATTCTGCAAGGGTACTGACAATGTCATTGACACTAACCACCATGCCTTCCTTTGAACCCTCTGTGCTTCAGACATTGTCAACCTGCAACACTTTCTTGAAGTGCCTCCCTTGGCATCCATATCACTATAGCTTCCCAGGTTTCCTCCTGCTTCCCTGGCCATTTCTTAGTCGTCTTCTCAGACCTTTTTCCTCATTCTCATTCTTTGGAGTTTAGTTCTAGGGTATTCCTTTCTAATCCTCATACTCCCCTCATAGAGTCACAGATTACATGAAATTAAAGTTTGTAAAAGGAAGAATGTCCGCTCCTTAGCAAGTGCTATACAAGTATGTGTTAAAACTGTTTCATCCACTACACAGAAGAAATTATCATTTATACTTTGATTTTCACATTTCTTTTTTTTTTTTAAGTTTATTTATTTATTTTGAGAGAGACAGAGACAGCGTGAGTGGGGCAGGGGCAGAGAGCAAGGGAGAGAGAGAATCCCAAGGAGTCTCCATGCTATCAGCACAGAGCCCAATGCGGGGCTTGAACTCATGAATCTGTGAGATCATGACCTGAGCCGAAACCAAGAGTTGGACACTTAACCGACTGAACCACCCGGGTGCCCCTGATTCTCACCTCTGGCAGAGATGTCTGTCCTGAGCTCCACATGTATGTATTAGGCTTCTTATTTCATGGCTCCAATGAATGTCTTACAAAAACTTCAAACTCAAAGTGCCTCAGACTGAATTCATCACCTTCCTAAGGCAACAGGTTCTTTTTCTTTTTAACTCATTACCTGGAACCATCCACTGACTTTTTGTTAACTCAGAAACTATCATTGTCCTTGATTCTTCTCTCTCCTCACTTTCCATGTAATTTTAATCAACAAATTATCTTGAATTTATTTTTTAATTTCCTCACAAATCAGGCCACTTCTCCCAAACTCCACTTCCAATGATACTACATATCATAGACAGCTTTCATTTTAAAATATTATCTGGAAGCTTCTGGGTTTTCTGATATTCCAGAATATACTTAAACTGACTCCATAAAAACTTCCAAGTGTACATGTTAGGAGGACTTCTTAGTTTCATGTTTTATATTTTGTGCGTGTTTGGGAAACATTTGTGATGTTATGACATGAAGTATGGAGGATACATGTAATAATGCTTGATAATTTTTATATATGATAATATATTGTTTCGTTGGGTCACACTGTGCTTCAAAATCTAAGGCAATCTGAACCTGCCATTATTTGATCCTGCCCCTTACATTTATTTCATGTTTTCATTAAAGGTATATTCTTTCCTTTAAATAAAATTTATTATATGAGTTTTCCTTTCATTAAACTTTAATGTATAACATTTCTTGTACATTTTGCTTGCTCTTTATCCTAATTTCTCAAGTTTTCTTCCCAAGACTTCAAAGGTTTTTGATATTTCACTTTATCTAGGATGTGTTTCCCAGATAGTACCCTTTCCAGTTTACAACTCTTACGTTATTAAGAGTACTAATCATCTAATACTGAGTATATAGCTCAACTCTGATGTTCATCATAGTGTGATATGATTTGACATACTGTGTTTTTTCACCTTATTTTGCAATTTTCTTTTCGAGAGAAGAGTCTTTTTCTTTTTCTTTTCTCTTCTTTTCTTTTTTTTTTTTTTTTTTAGAATTTTTAAAATTTTAATACAGTTCAAATCAGTGTGCCGGGTTCATTTCAGCTCCTTTACTGCCAAACCTGGGGGCAGGGACTGCTTCAGTTTCTCTGCCTTCTCTTGTGATGACCAAAGTGTAAAGGTATCTGCTGCATCGGACTTTAAACTTCACATTATCCTTATTATTATTATTTTTTTTAATCTTGACGGAGGAGAGATCTAGAACAGTCCATGAAGAAAGCAGAATGGTGGCTGCCAGCGAACTAGGCACCCTTCCGCCTGGTCATGAGCAGAAAGTCCTTGATTTCTTCGATTTTGTGAGGCATGGTTAGGAGGGGCACAGGCGAGTGCACAGCAGGCAGAGTGGAGAGAAAAGTCTTAATCTAACTTACTTTGTTTAGTATCAAGCTAAACTCAAATAGTTTAAGGATTATAAATGAGAATGCTGATGAGGTATGATGTTTGGTGATATTGAAGATGTCAGGAATTCTCTTGAAAACAGTGATTCAAACAATGATTCTTTGAATTGAGGATAAACAAGATCTTTTTTTTTCCCCCCACACTCAACCCCCTTCCATTTTTTTTTCCTCGTTGCCTGAATTGGGATAAGTCACATTTAACATTCTGAAAACAAATGTGGCCATTTCTTTGGTTCTTTACTCTCATCAAACTTTAGGCTGTACTCTGGAGATATCTGCTACTTCTGTACACATTGGAGTTTGCAGGGGTGAAATTTTGCTAAGGAAAGCCCACTAAGGCCACGCATTCTGTTACGTGTGTTTTCCACATATTATCTTTACTCAAAATCAACACAGATTATAACCTGTTCTAACCCTTTATTTAGCAGCTAAAAACCTAGAGTTGCATGGATGTTTAAAGCTTTTTCCTAGTTAACAACTAGAAAGAACCAGATTGATGTTCAAAAGGCATCTTGTTCCTCTCTTATGTCCATTCTTTTCACTTTATTTTTTGCAGTCTTACCCTACATATGAAATAACATTAATATATTTGTTTGCTCTCTCATCTCTTTTATCCCTTAATTTATTTTGAAAGAAAATAGTATACCAGAGCAGATGCATATATTTATTATTACCAATCTTTACTTTGCATCTTCATACTTTGTAAAATATTTCTCTATTTTGGTCACAGACATCATACTGTCCACAAAGACAGTCACTTTTTATTGCAGTTCAAATGAGTGATTGGTAAAGTTTAAAGGAACACATATACACTCTCACACATAACACACATACACACCATTTAGTCAAAGACAAAGAAATACACATTTTTATAAGCCCCTGAAAAAGGTGTATATTGGAATTATATACCTGAATGGCAATTTACACACGTGCAAATTCTTAAAAATGTACAAGATTTTGTCCTAATAATTCCTTAGCCTGTGAATGTACCAAAAAGGAATAGTGAAGGAAATTTTAAAATGTTAAACTTCAAATATATTTATTACATTGATGTTTGTAATGTTTGTGATAACTTAATTTTCTAATTGGCAACATAAATTCTAAAACAATAAAAAATAAAATATTATACAGTTATTAAATGAGGTTATATAGGTCATTTTAGAGAGATACCTATATCCTCATGTTCAATGACAAAGGAGGTTACCAAAATACATATGTGCTGTGATTATTCACGTTTCCGTAAATATTAGCACACATATACATACACTAATACACACATGTTCACATATATCTGAAATCATATGCACCAGTGTTTTTTGTTTTGTTTTGTTTTCTCTGAGTGTGTAGGTTGATGGCTATTCTAGGATTTTCTTCTCCTGTCCTTTATGTTTTATGATTTGTTTTTAATTTTTTTTGACGTTTATTTATTTTTGGGACAGAGAGAGACAGAGCATGAATGGGGGGAGGGTCAGAGAGAGAGGGAGACACAGAATCCGAAGCAGGCTCCAGGCTCTGAGCCATCAGTCCAGAGCCCGACGCCGGGCTCGAACTCACGAACCACGAGATCGTGACCCGAGCTGAAGTCGGACGCTTAACCGACTGACCCACCCAAGCGCCCCTATGTTTTATGATTTCTTAGAAATGAACATGTATTACCTACCTTCCCCAGTTAAGAAGACCGTTTTAATTTTGTAAATATTAATAAGATCAGTTGGTCAGAAAATCATCAGTCTCTCAATAATACTCTCCCTCTTTAAATGAAGGTGTTTATTAAATCTATTATAATTAGTAATACATCGTCATAGTATATTTTGCCTATGGCTCATACTATCTTAACAATACCAAACAGAATGCTTACTTTATTTTTAAAAAAAAATATTTATTTGAGATATAATTGACATATAACTTTGTGTAAGTTCAAGGTGTATAACATGTTGATTTGATACATTTGGAAACTGCAATGTGATTATTACCATGTTAGCTAACATCTCCATTGCATCACATAATTATCACTTGCTTTTTGTGGTGGGAACAATTAAGTTGCCTGTTAACATCTTTGAAATTTATAAAATAGTATTGTTGTCTATAATTATTACATTGTGCAATAGATATCCAGGATTTTTTTTTTATCTACCAGTTGCAAATTTGTACACTTAAACAACATTTCCCCAATTTTCCCACTCCCATCCTCTATTAACTACCTTAGAATGCTTGCTTTTCATTTGTGCAGATATATCACTTAGATGAAAACTAAGTGATAATACTATGTTTTTTCTAGATAGAATCAAACATAAATGAAATAGACAATTTCTAAACGGTTTTATTAATAAAAAATGTTGCATTTTTCCCATTGCAGAGATGGGGAAAAAAATAAAATTTCGTTACTTAAAACTTATAAGCTTATTATAATCATAGAAGTTATGATGAAAGAGGAGTGAACTATAGATATTTCTGAATGAAAAAATTAAATTGGTATCATGAAAATATTTATAATCAAATAATTGCAAAATACATATAGAAACAATTTCTGTAGATACATCTTTCATTACTTTTCTGTTGACATTTTTTATAACAAATATAAAAAGAAACTGACACCTAACCGACTGAGCCACCCAGGTACCCCATTAGTGATTATTTTGTTATTGTGTAAATATTTCTGCATCAGTCTATCCGTAAATATGGGAAGTTGGCTTTTGACCCAAACCTTAGCTAACCGCATTCAATAAGGGCACAGGTCAAAGCCTTAGGAAAAAAAAAAAAAAACTGGCGGGAGGGGGTCCCTTATACTTGGGAAGAGGACACAAAAATTCACCCAGTAGCCAAAGATTGAATGAATAGATTAGAACAAGTCACACAAAGGAACCACAAAAAAGGTACTTGAAAATCTTTAAAGCATCATATTTTCTTTTTTCCCCAAATTTTAGAGGAAATAGAAGACACATATACAAATCTAAAAAAAAAAAAAAAATCTTGGCTAAAGACCAAAGTTGAAAACAGCAGCAAACTCCTATTTTATTTGAGCCTTATTTCAAGCACATAATTATAATTAGCTGTAGAATTATTTGGGATTCATATTCATATTGTAGACTGAGTCTTCATTTAGATTTTCTCCCTAGATGCCTGCTTTTAAGCTATTTTCTTACATTGGTTAATCAATTATACTTGTAGGATTAGCAACCAGAGAAACTGGTTTTTATACTGTAGTTCCTTTGGTGACATTGCCTGCTCATAGTCTTCAATTCACAATAAAGGTAATATTTCAAAGGCAAATAAATACAGACAGATATAAGTAATTGACATATTGGATAATATTTTCCTGAATTGTATTTAGTCTCTATCCCATAAGTCTTGTTTACTTTAAGGAACCTTTGGGAAAGCTGAGGATCTAGTCTTGCTTCTGTCACTTACTAGCCATGTGATGTTGGAAAATAACTCATGTATCTCTAACATAAATTCAGCATACCTGTGCCATTGGCTGTATAGCATTATTGTCCAGATACAGTGACCTAATAGATAAGAAAACACTTCAAAAAATGATAAGACTTTATTTTAAAATGATGTTTTATAAATGCTGTATCTTTGCACTTCTAATATTTCTTTTTTTTTTTAACTTTTTAAACATTTATTTATTTTTGACAGACAGACCACAAATGGGGGAGGGGCAGAGACACAGAGGGAGACAAAGAATCTGAAGCAGGCTCCAGGCTCTGAGCTGTCAGCACAAATCGCCCTGACATGAGGCTCGAACCCATGAACCGTGAGATCATGACCCAAGCCGAAGTCGGACACTTAACTGACTGAGCCACCCAGGCACCGTGCACTTCTAATATTTCTTAAAACAAATGTGGTGTATATTCCCTATAGCCAGAATCTCATCACATTTTATCTAATTTTAACCTTATTTCATAGATAAATAATCCTGATGCCAAAATAATGCTTATAATGATGACTCAGTGTTCCAAGAATGTGGACCTGGGGTTGGTGGGGGGGGGGAGTTAATAAAGAGATAAAGAAGGCTCTGTACAGACTTGTTAGAATTTATTATGTGGCAAATGTGCAGTCATACAGCCTTAGACCTCTCTTGAGAAGACACCCAAACATTTGCATTCCCACAATGTATTTATTAAAAAAATATTTTTTGCCTGAGAAAAGTCTGGCTCTGAAATCTCTTACTGAGATTATGCAAGTTCAGAAACTCTCCATCCAGGAACAAGAGTTGGAAGCCTATTAAAAATAGTTTAAAAAAAAAACCATTTCTGGACCCTGGTCATTATGAATATTTGGAAATTTTCCATTGAAAATATTACTCATAAAAAATGACCTTCAAAACATACAGAGAAAATAGAAAACTATAAAAATCACTGGAGGGTTTTTATCTTCCCCTTCTCTCACCATAAGTTTTATTTTAATTCTCTATTTCTTCATTCATTATCCTTGGTGTTAGTGTGCAGCAAACTCACCCAAAATGTGAAAGAGCCAAGGAGGCACATAGATTAAAGATAAAAGAAGGCCCCAAACTTTAGTGGGCAGAAAGGTAGCCCCCAAGGGATCAGCCAAATTGAGTGGATGGCAGTAATAAACACCAAGAGGATAACAACGTTAGCGACTGCTGAGCAGAAAATTGGAGTTATTCTTCAATCTATTTTTTCCTCTTTTCTGGTTGTCAGGTTTCTCTGTCCTGTCTTTCATTGATACACCACAAAGAAGCAGCCAAAATGAAATTCCTACCTTTTAGACATAGCAAAGTATGCAATGATCTTGCAAATTAACAGTAAAACTTTAAAAAAGAAGTTCAATAATATGTGAGCTCGGAACTTTAAATTATATAAGCACCGTGCTGATAATACACAACACAATTATACAATATGAAATTTTTCCAGATTAATTTCAAGATGACAGATCACAGAAGATAACAAGAAAGAGTGCATTCCCGGAACTAAAGGTAGAATAGATCAGTAACTGTCTACATATTGTTTCATGTCTTTCCCAAAATTATGTACTAGAAATCTAATGCTGTAATTCCAGCCTACTCTTAGTGTCTTCCATTCTCTGTGAGCTTTTCGCTCTTTGAATCCTGCCGTAAGTTCTCATTCACATCAATGTCCATTGCCATTCCTTTTGAGTTCTCTTCCAGTCATCAAAGCCAAATTGCCAACATATTTCTAGCTCCACTTGACTGCGATCCTTAGAATATTCACTTTACCTTAAGATCTGTACTGCTCATCTTCTAATTTGTAGCCCAGGAATTCTTGGCTTGCATACTAACCAAATCAGTACAAAAATATTTCTCAGCTTCTCCCTAATCTCTTTCCAAATTAGTGCTATGCTTTCAATTATTTTCTAGACCTTCATAGAATCTGAGATAACATTCTCAAGGAAGAATAAGCTCCATGAATATTGAGCTTCGGTTTTTTTACAGTGCACCCAACATGATGTCAAACATTACTTATACAAATTATAATAACTAAAATTTACTGAAGCAGTCACCATTCTAATTCCTTTACATTTAATCCTCACATCCAGTGAAGTAGGTTCTAGCAAAATACCCAATTTATAGATGAGTACACAGAAGCAAAGAGGGGATAAATATATTATCAAATTCACATAATTGGTCAGTGACTAAACTGGTATGTGAAGTTTTACAGTCTGTACTAGTTTGCCAGGGCTGCCAAAACAATATCCCATAGACTGGGTAGCTTAAACAACAGAAATTTATTTCCTCACAACTCTGAAAGCTAGAAGTTCAAGATGAAGGTGTCAACAAAGAGTGGTTTCTTTTGAGGTCTCTCTTCTGGGCTTATAGGTAGTAAGTCTTTCCTCTGTGTGTATCCATATCCTAATGTTTCCTCTTTATATAAGGACACCAGTCATATTGGATTAGGGCCCACCTCAATCTCATTGATCCTTAATTATGTCTTTAAAGGCCTTATCTCAAAATACAGCACAGTCTGAGTTACTGGGGGGTTAAGATACCATATGAATTTGTAGGGGGACGCACTGAGCCCATAGCACAGTCTCACTCCAGACTCCTTCTGTTAACCACTAAACAAACCTATAAAAGAGAAAAGGCAGAAGGGAGATGGGGAGAGAGGAAGGAAGGAAGGAAGGAAGGAAGGAAGGAAGGAAGGAAGGAAGGATAGCAGGAAAAACAGAAGAGAAAGAGAAAAAAAGAAAGAAGGGAGGAAGGAAAGATATTACTTGGGATCAGAGCATGGGACATTACTTGGATTGATTTGATGGCTCTTGGTTTCCATAAGGGATATAGTCATCTCTACCACAGTGATATAATTGCCAAGCAGAATAACCTTGTAGGCAGCCAGAAGCTGGGTACTTTATAGACATTGCTGAAGACAGAATTCCCCAATTCTTGGGAAGACAGCTTGGTATGGTGATATGACCATGAACTCTGGAGTTACAGAAACAGGGATGCAAATATTAGTTGTCTCATTCTATTTGGAAAAATCATACTTCTTTTCTGAGCCTCAGTTTTCTTAAGATGGGTATAATATTTCATGTAGAATAAGATTATTTTTGGGGGGGGTGAGGACAGAAGGAGAGAGAATCTTAAGCAGGCTCCATGCTTAGTGTGGAGCCCAAAATAAGGCTCAATTCCATGACCTGGGATCATGACCTGAGCCTAAATCAAGAGTCTGATGCTCAACTGAACCGCCCAGGTGCCCCATATTTTTTAAAAGGATTGTAGTTGATAGAAAGTTCATAGATAAGCCTATATCCTCAACAAGTAAAAATCTCAAGGTTGTTCCCTTTTCCTTTCCATTTTTGGCTCCTCACTTCCTAGATTTATACTGACTACTTCCCTTTCTTTCACATAATCTCTCAAGAATATTAATATCATAATAGTGAAATAACAATATATTTCTTTCACCTAATTATCTCTTTTCTAAGTACACTTTTTAAAAATGTTTATTTGTTTATTTTGACAGACAGAGAAAGAGCGGGGGGAGGGGCAGAGAGAGAGGGAGAGAAAGAGTCCTAAGCAAGTTCCACATTGACAGTGCAACATGAGGCTTGACCTCAGGAATCATGAGATCATAACATGAGCCGAAATCAAGAGTCAGGCGCTTAACTGACTAAGCCACCTAGATGCCCCTCTAAGTTCACTTTTAGGCATCCCTCCTACACACTACCATCGCTTTGGATTGGGTGTTAGCAATTGCTCTTTTTCCTCCTTTGATTTGGAAAATACCTGCCACTTAAGTAAAATTTTATAAACATGAAATCTAGTCTATTCATGTTATATTTTCCTTTAAAAATTTCCTTTTATACAAATTTTTCAACTGAAATATTTCATACTTCCGGAAAAGTAGAGTATGCAATTTAAAAAAGACAATTACATTTAGAAAAAGAAATATGGATGAATGACCACTCTATCACATTTGCTGCTAACCCCTCTTTATTATTTTTTGTGTGTGGGAGTGGTAGAAATAAATAAAACTGCATGGATATATCCAAAGATCCATACTATACCCTAATTTTAGCTCACAAAGTATACTCAAATTAATTCACTTATTTATCAAGTATTACTTTGTCATTTTTTGGGCATCAAACATAGAATGTGAAAGTTGCATAAAGTGTCTATGCTCACAATGGAAAATGCTTTACTGTTCAAGGCAGTGAACATGTATACAAATAAATATGTAAGTGGTGATAAGTGTTATTCAAAAAAACAAAGCAAGACATAACTAGTAGGAATGTGAAATGGTGCAGCTGATTTGGCAGTTCCTTAAAAGATTAAACAAAATTACCGTATGATCCAGCAATTCCACGCCTAGTTATATACCCAAGAGAAATGAAAACATATGTCTGCACAGAAACTTGTACACTAGTGTTCATAATGTTATTCATAATATCCCAAAAGTGGAAACAACACAAATGCTCACTGACTGATAAATCGATAAATTATGGTATATCTATACAATCAAATATTTTCAGCAATATAAAGAAATGAAATCCTGCTTTATGCTACAGCATGGATGAACCTTGAAAACATTACGCTAAATTAAAGAAGCCACACACAAAAGGCCATTTAGTGTATTATTCCATATATATGAAATATCTAGAGTTAGGTGATATATAGAGACAGAAATTAGATTAATGGTTACCTACAGATGTGGAATGGGGAAACTGGGAAGGGAGGAGGTAATGGCTGAAGGGTATGGAGTTTCCTTATAGGTTGATGAAAATATTCTAAAACTGATGGGGGCAGTGTTTGTACAACTCTATAGATACACTAATAGTTACTGAACTATTGCATTATTTTTAAAAATCAAATGTATTAAAAATAAAAATTGTTGCTCAAGATACTTATATGAAAATGAAGAGCTAAGCCATAAACCAAGATAAAATATTTATAATGTATATGTTTGGCAAAGAATTTATGTCTATAATAGGTACAGAACTTCTACAGTTCAGTAATGAAGAGACAAAGAAGCTTAAAAAAGAAAAACCAGGTTATTGGGATAGAGAATGATGAGGTACTGGTGCTGGTTACTTTTTAAATATGGTGCTCTAAGAAAATCTCTTGGAGGAGAAGATATCTGAAAAGGGTACCAACTAAAAGAAGAGAGTTTGCTAATCCAGTATCTCAGAAAAGCGTATTCCCATGACAAGAAATAGTGGTTTTGGGGTTTCTGGGTGGCTAAGTTGGTTGCGTGACTCTTGAATTCAGCTCAGGTCATGATCCCAGGGTCATGGGATGGAGCCCTGCTTTGGGCTCCCCACTGAGCATGGAGCCTGCTTGGGATTCTCTCTCTCTCTGCTTTCCCCTCTCCCATCCTTCTCTCAAATAAATTAATTTAAAAAAATCGTAGTTTCAAAGTCTTAAACCTAGAAGTTGTATGGTTTGTTCAAGAATTAGCAGTTTCAGTGAGGCCAATGGATTAGTAGGTAGTGTCCATAAAGCCAAGCAATTACAGGAAAGACAGGAAATAAAATTGAAGGGGAGCTGGAAATGACTTATTGGGCACCCTTTCCCTTGGTGAAATGACCCTACCTCACGATGATGATGATGGTATAGCGAAACATTTCCCAGCTCCTGTCTTATATTTTTAATTGCCTTTATACAGGCCCACTTAGAAGACATAACCTTCACATACAATCTGTCCAGACTGAATTCATCCCTGATATGCACACCAACACTTACATTAATTTCCCTATTTCTATGATTACACAACAGTTTACTCAGGATGTGCTTGAATTCTCTGCCCTTCATATCCTGCATTTACTCACTCAGTTTTATCAATACTTAAAAAGTCTCTCCTACCTACCCTTTTCTCTGTGGTTCCACGGACAACTCCCTGTTCATATTTTCAATCTGATCTTCTGCAACATTCTAGCTGTTAATTCCTTAAACTTTGGCCTTTTGACATGTTTCCATATATGCTGGATTTTATTAAAGCACAGATCACATCGTGCTTTTTAATATTTTTCTGGTTCAGAAAATCTACTGACTTTTCCTTAAATGTAGCATTATTTGTCAAAGTATTTCCCCAAAATATTTTATGGGACAATAGTCCCATATAAATTTGGAAATGCATTTACTATATTCTCTCATAGAAAATACAATTGTACATTACCATAAGGATCCTATGAAAGTCCTACAGTTGAGAAACCTTTATAAGTTTTTTAATTCTGACATAAATATATATATATATATATATATGTGTGTGTGTATATATATATGTGTGTGTGTGTGTGTGTGTGTGTATGTATATATATATATATATATATATATATATATATATATATATATATAACAACTAATAACACGTTGCCTAACTCATATTCTGAGAACACATCTTGACCTAAAAGGATAAAATTGATGCTGCAAATTAGCACTAAAGTAAAAAATAGAAAACGTAAACTATACTAACTATAGATTATTCTGTGAAGTGTATAAAATGTGTTCATTAAAATGCATAAATTTTTAGAACTTAAATGGAATTTAAGGACAATGTAGCAAAAGTCATGTGTTTTATAAATCAGGTTTAAAAATATAAATTTATTTCCAAAGGTTACTTAACAGGCTGTTGGTAGAACTAAGTATAGGAGTTTTAAATTTTGGCCCCCAAAAGATAAATACTATTTTTATTCAAGTTAAATAATTTAACATGAATTTATTGTCCACTACTATGTACCTGGCATATACAAAGATATCCTTACAATTTATCTAGGCATTGTTATTAACATTGTATATTTATTTAACTCTGTTGGTTACATATAAATTCAAGGCTTCCTCTAGATTTTTAAGTCTCTCTTAGTGTCTAACATATTATCATGCACAACTAGTCACTAACATAACACCTTTATGTAATATATTCTTGCTATATAATTAAAATTAAAGGGGACTTGGTAAGACTGAGGGTCCTCCTTCTGGTTCATAGCTGGCACCTTCTTGCTGTGTCCTCAGATAGTGAAAAGGATGAGGGGTATTTGTGGGGTCTCTTTAATAAGAGCATGAACCTTATCCCTTAAGACCTAATCACCTCTGAAAGGCCCTACCTCCTAATACCATCACGTTTGGGAGTTAAGATTCTATATAAGAATTTGGGGAACACTAATAATTCAGACGATAGCATAATCCCACCAACAATAGTAAAGGTCCAAATGCTCATTAACACTTTATATTGTCAGCTTTTATTAATTTTAGTTGTACTCTCTCACAATAGTGCTAATTTTAATTTTTCTGATGACTATGTTGAGTATCTTTTAATATGCTTATTTTCCATTTGCATATAATTTTTTGAGAAGTGCCTATTCAATCTTTAACCCATTTTTAATTGGATTATTTATTTTTAATTCCTTATACATTTTCAATGTATAATCTTCAGATACATGAGTTTCACACACTTTCTCACAACTTTCTTTTCAGTGTCTTAATGGTGCTTATCTTGATGAGCAGAAAATCTTGATTTTATTGAAATGTAATTAACAGTATTTTATTTTATAATTGGTGCTATGTCCTGATTCAGAAATCTTTGCCATCCTTGTCATGAACATATTATCCTATGTTTCTTTTATAAGATTTAATGTTTTATATTTCACAGTCAGATCTTTGAACTCCTTTGAGTCAATCTTTCTGTACGATACCAGGTTGGGTAGTAGATATTTTTAATGGGGCCAGATATTCAAGAAAGTAGAATGCAGAAAGGTATAGTGAGTTAACCGATGTACAGCTTCAGTTTGGGTTTGCTGTCTTGTTTGCCGTTTTGCAATGTAAGTTAGTGATGCTTTTGGAAGTTTTAAAAAGAAATCAATTACAATGATATGTAATTAAGTCAGTTCACTTTAAGTGATCTCCACAAACTACAGCTTTACCAGTGTCATAACAAATTATAGTATTTTTTCAGTGGTGTGCCAAATCAGTCTTTTGCTCTGGAAGGCTGAGTGCTTTTGGCCACTCTTCAGGGGCAACATTGTGGAGAAGAAAGAGGACTGGACTGGTAATCTGCTAACTTGATTTCAAACTCTGTGTGTCATTAATTAGCTGTAGTTCGCTGCAGGGCATTCTTATAGTTTTATCTGTCCGACACCCTTCCTTTCTTCTGGAAGCAACAATCCGCTCCTTCTTGGAGCTACATTTGTCCACCCTAAGACCCATACACTTATGTTAAGATTTGCAAGGTTACTACATTTTCCTATTTTCCAAACCTGAAACAAGTCCATTTCAGCTCCCCCAAATCGATTCCAGTCTCCCAACAGCTTGTCATCTCAAATGTATTGGTCCAAAAGTTTCAATTCTTCCAAATTGAAACCATCAGTGCTATTAAGCTATTTGAAACTAGTCCATAAAGAGAAGCACTCACATTGTTTTCATGGAAGAATGTTTTAAGGTTTAAAATATCAGTGCGGTGCATCCTACTATTGTAGAGAAGGCTGGGCTGCACTGAGGGGGAATAAAGCTTGTCTAAGGAGTGCAGTAGCAATGAGCGACTCCTGGCGGTATTCAGCTCCCCGACTCTCAGATCCAACCACAAACCTTCCTTTGTGATCCTAGATTATTCTACCTTCTCTAGAATGAATAAGCTGATGGCCTTTTGACCTAAACTGTCTGAGCTGCTTTGTGTTTCTTACAACTAAGGAAAGCCTAAAACCACTAAAATTAGGCAACACTCTAGGCCAATATTTTAAAGAGAATAATTTGATGAGTTTGAAGCCCAAATTCTCATCAAGTTCTTCAAGCACCCAACCTCAGCCTGCTCCCTAAACCATGGGACAGGAAAACATGCTATATTTTACAATCAAGATATAACAAGGTTGTATATCTCAAAGAAACTAATAGAAATAGAAGAGTCCTTGAAAGACTAGAAATTTAGCTGATAGACTCTTCAAAATTATGTATCTATGCATATATATATATACATACCTATTTGTGGATTCAAATAGCTTATGATATGATATAGAAAGTACATAACACTGCTATTGACTAAAAATCAAGCGTATGTTAACATTTACAAAGTGTTGTGAGAAAACAGGTTGTACATTTCACTAGTAATTTTTATGATGCTTAAAGCAAAGGGGGATTATTTATTATTTATTATAAAGCTACAAACACCTTAATGGTATGTATTGCAGCTATGATTTGTTACAGGTGTAAACACAGAATTCTCTAAATTGTTTTAGATGGAATATCCATTCCTGCATTTGTGACTATTTACTGATAAGATTTTGTTTTCTTTCCTGACGCTGATAACATCCTCAGTGGCTGAACATGTGCCTATGTTCTTTCTTTTTCTCTTCCTGTGCTGCATGAACACATTTCCTTCCATCTTTGAATCCAAAGGAGACAGAACCTTTAAAAAAATTTCAGTGTGGTTTTCCATTAGTTTTTACTGTGGATCTCTAAATCATTTTGAAAGAGGAAGTCTCACTTTCCTGCTGAAATCTATTTCCCTCAGAGTGTAACTGTGTTGGTTTATCACTTAAAGTCACTTTTCTGTTAAACTCTTTTGAATCAGATAATAACTGCCTAAAACGAGGGTGGACGAACTGAGGTAAAGGACTCAATAGAATGCCAGACATGTATTTTGTCCGCAGTTCTGTTTGCTCTCTCATAGAAAACCTGGTTCGGAAATTGGTTATAAAAACAAATCTATTTTAAAGGAAACAAAGACAAAAATTTGTAAAACGCCTTTCTTTTTTTTAAAAGAAGTACTGGGGGCGCTGGGTGGCTCAGTCGGTTAAGCGTCCGACTTCGGCTCAGGTCATGACCTCGCGGTCCGTGAGTTCGGCCCCGAGTCGGGCTCTGTGCTGACTGCTCAGAGCCTAGAGCCTGTTTCAGATTCTGTGTCTCCCTCTCTCTCTGACCCTCCCCCGTTCATGCTCTGCTTCTCTCTGTCTCAAAAATAAATAAATATTTTTTTAAAAAATTTTTAAATAAAAGAAGTACTGAAACAAAGGGAAAGTGAAATCAGGAATTTAACGTTGCCTGCATAAGTGAAATAACAGAAGAATGTACAAAATATTAAAATGTAATTAATTCTGGCTGAGAAAGAAGGGTAGCAAATATTCTTGCATTAGAACTGATGCAGATAAAATCGCATATGAAAATGGATCTTAATACATACTTAGCCATGTTGATGAGGATTTACCCATGTCTCTCAAATACTGCCATTTTAAATTTGCATTTTCGAGGCTCAAATATGAGCTATGTACTTGAATATTAGACATATGTCCTGAATGTCTGTCTACAGTAGTAAATGCCACATACACGTTTTAAATATGACTCATGGAATTTGTGGACAGAAGTGTGTGAGAATACACATTAAGTGTCATAGAAATTTACATGTGGAGGCATGCATAAGTTTCCTACCAGTCTGTAGATGATTTGACATTACTCTTAATTAAATATATCTGGGTTCTGTATTTCAGAGATAATTTCTACAATGAAGAAAGAACAGATTTTTTGGACTTCTGTGTATCTGCTGCTTAACTGTGCTTCTGCCCCTCTTAGTGCTGTCGCCGAGGATGCTGAGGAATATACAGATGTCACAGGTAAAATGTTAGAAGCATTCATCTTTTTCAGCTAGTTAAAGCTCTCAATTTTAATTCAATAATTTAATATATTTTTCTCCATTGTGTAGAAAAATTAGCTTTTGCAGAAGTGACATTTTTCTTGGGAAATGTCTTATATGTAAAATGTAAAAAAAAAAAAATCCAAACAACAAAAAAATGAAACTTACACCAAAAAAAGTCACTTTAGCAAGGAAGGTTCTTTTTTTCAGGCTACAACGTCTTAACATTGAAGATCTCTGGACAAGTGCAGGTAGCAAAGTGCTGTAGAAACAGCTCTCTGTGAACCGTGATGCCACCCTTTGGCTGGGATAAGTGTGAAAAGAAAAAGGAAACTACAGACATTCTCTCCTTTTCTTGCCTTATTCTCAAAATAAGAACTTCCCAGATGAGTCCAGTGTGAGAACCTAGCCACACAGGACACTGGGAGATCTGGCTTAGTGCAAGTTAGTTCTCATCCCAGAAAGCTCTGTATCTAAAAACAAAATATTAACAATCAGCAATAGAACAAAAAGAAGACTGTACCATGACTGTTATTATAGATTTCTTTCTTAAAAGTAATATTTTTGTGGCAAATTAGTAAAACATTGATAGAAATCTCAAGTCATTGGTAATAGTGAGAGAATATGAACAAAGTGATAGCTTCTATTCGTATGTAATGTTTATGATGTACAAGACTTCCATAAATACATTTTTATTTCATATATCTAACCACTCTTTAAAGGGATTTAATTCAATATATTTCCCTTTGATAAAGACTAAATAAATATATATTATGTGCCTTAGATTGGTAGGTCCTAGGGAAGCAGTGATGAGTCAGACCAAGTTCTCAAGAATCTGTTTCACAGAGAGACTGTTCTATTGTCAGTGAAAAAAAATTGTTATAAAAATTTCCTAAAAATGAAAGTATTTAATAAACACTATAATCTGCTTTTATAAAATGAGAATTTAGGCATTATGAAATAAGCTCTAATTCTTCATTTGCCCCATTTATCAAAAGAGATAGCTTCCGATATTCTGGAAGTTGAGCAGAGAAGGAATGTAGAGAATAAAATCCCAACAGGGAAACAGCGGGCAACCCATCTTGGGAGGTGGGAGGAGAGAGGATCCCCAATATTGACCTAATCTAATCTCCTCAGTTAGCCTGAGAAAATGCACGCCAGGTCACCAGAAGCTTCCTGAAAATGTTGCTGTTGCCACAGTCGGCCAACAAGCCAGAATTAACCCATCAATAATTAAGCCAGAGTTTAAAATCTCTGGATAAATTCAGAAAAAACCAAGCTGGCTAAGAAAACATCTTTATCTCAAAGTTAGACTTGAAGGTCACTAAACTGACTAGCTGCACAGTCTTAACCAGTTTTGGGGCTTGGGGTTTTGTTTTTAATTAATCTTTCAATAACATGATTCCATATCAGAATCCATTCAATTTTGAAGATACCATTTATCACACTGTGCCAAAGTCATGACATCTTTTTATAGAAGTATACCATTTCATTGAATAGAGTATTATCATCTTACAAGAAAACATAAGGTTTCATTGCTTCTCTCACAAGGGAATAGTAGACCTTTTCTTAATCAGTCTAACCAGCGGGGAGGATGAAAAACAATAAACCTTTTGATAATAAAAAACGGTAGTGACAAGATTTTTTTAAAATTCCTTTAGAGTGGGAGAGAGAAGATTAGCAGGGAGCATTTAAAGAAAAACAGGTGTCCTTCATAAGATTTAGAATCAGACAGACCTAAGTTTGCATGTGTGGTTTGTCACTCAGTGGCTTTGCAAAATTAGGTGAGTTATGTAAACTCTCTGACTCCCAGTGTCTTTATATATAAAGATGTAAATAATTATGTTCATATGGTTGTTATATGAACTGCGTAGAAGCACCTGGCACATTTTGTGGCAGGGAGAAGTCAGAGCATATGGCTGCGTTCTTAAATAGTAAATTCCATTAAAACTCTAGACTCCCAAACAAGTTCCAGGAGAATGAGGACTCTAAAAGGCATGTGACATATCCCCAAATATTATCATGAGCCTTCTATCCAACATCCCAGGGCAGGGGAAAGGGAGACTGAGATTGTAATCCTCAGACTATGAGACATAAAATACAAGAAATCAATGGCAAAAATGACACAATATAAACCATAATTCTGTCTGGCTGCATCAGATTAAATTCCTGTTATACTGCTCTGTATGTGTTTTCTAGTTACATGGTGTTAGGCAGATCCTTGTCACTAACACTTTCCTCAAGTCTCAGTTTCAAGTCTCAGGAAAGCTCTCCCTGATCCTTCAGACAAGCTTAGGCATCTTAGTACACACAAACACAGCACCTTGAACGTCCTGAATATTTATGTAAGTAAGTCTTCAGTGTCTGCATGCTACATGAGAGTGTGTGTTGGGGGGGTGGGGAGGGTGTCTGCTGCCACCTGATATTTGTACTATCACATCCGCCCTGACCGCGCAGTGCCTGACACATGATCAACACACGATTGTTAACTTTCAAAAGGATTTATCCGAAGTAAGAAATAAAAACCAAGACAGACTTGCATCCCTTTTGGATGGAGTGCATGGCACCACATTCAAGGGAGCGCACCTCATCACTCCCCCACGTCAGCGATGTGCAAAGTGTGGGTCATAAGTTGATGGGACAACACAATATTCTAATACATGATTCATCTAAAAAATACATTAAAATGTGAACAGTAACGATAAAGAACCAGGTAATAACTTAATAAAATATAGTTTACAATTAATTCTTAGTGTTTCACTTGGGAAGTTGTTGTAAAATCACCTGCTTTCATTATTGAAACATTTTTAGTTTTTATAAAGTAAATTTGAGAAAAAAAATGTATTGAGTGGAAATCCTAGGATTAAATCTATGTCCTTGACCTAAATGCCAATCTAGAAATCTCAGTCATGCAGATCTGTGACAGTATCACTCAATGTTAAGAATGTGTGAGATATTTGGTGTAAAACTATGTGGGGTCAATTCTAAAGCCAGCACTTATGGTGTGAACTGAGCAATTAATTTCGATAGTGCTATTTTATAATTTTTAAAATGGTATTTAAAAATACCTAATTCAGAAGGTTGTTGTGATTATTAAATAATACAATTACAAAATGTCTGGAGCACAATTATTCATAAACAACAGCTGTTACTACTACTACAGGCATAAATATGGTACTAGCTTTCGTTTTTGTGGTGATGGCCTGCCACCTGGTGGCATAATTACTAAATAGCAAGTTGAGGGAGCGATATTTGTTTAATAGACAAAATGTAAAGTAAAAGTTTTGGCATGATGAATAGGACTATCAAATACATCAAAAGTCAAAATCAGAGGAGTCATCAATGAAGATGTGAAGATTTCTGAAGATCTGAGGTAGCATCAACATGGGAATAAGGAATCATAATATTATGAGGAGCGCTATAGGAATTTCTGAAAAAATGGGATATAAGCCATAAGCTTCAAAATATCCGAATATTATTTATTATTCCTAGCTAATTCTCAAAATTATTTATGTTACTCCTGAGATCCTGAGACCTATTCTAAGATCAGACATTTATAGAACGGACAGGTCAAATTTTTATCGGTCACATAAAAATGCATCCACAAATACATTGTGCTAATGCAATGATACTTATCGTGGGTCTGCTCTCAATCAAGTGCACTGCTTAGAGTCTTTGAGGCAAAGTTTCTAGCTTCTCACAACTTTTAACAGGTCAGAATGTCAGTCACAGTATTCTAAATCTTTAAGTAAAGAAAGGGAATGTAAGCAGCATTTACAATTATTCTGATAATTCTGATACTACCGCTCAGAAAAGGCTTTCAGTCATTATTGAACTCAAACTGACAACTGTAATTTCAGTGATGAATGGGAAAGATATTTTTTCACAAATCATTTTTTCTTTATATTTACATATTTATCTATGGAAAATATTTTTACCAACTATAAAATGCTGTTATATATAATGTATATGTATTATGTATAAGTGCTCTTATATATATAACATTTATCATGAACTATAGAAAAAAGCACCTGTGTGTATAATTTAAGAAAATAAAATTTCAGGGAAGTCTAAGAACATTTAAGCAAAATTATAATTCTGAAGTACACATTATTAGATGCCAGAAACTTTTAATATGCCTTGAGAGACATTTTATTTCTTAATTTTTTAATTTTTTAGACACATTTTAAAGCCAATCATATTCAAAAAGTTCATCAGCATAAAATATTAGGTACATCATTAAAAAGAAAAGGAAATGAGATTTAAATTTATATATGTCAATCAACAGTTATTTACTCATTTGGTAAACTATTTAC
This sequence comes from Lynx rufus, assembly GCF_022079265.1. Classification (NCBI taxonomy): domain Eukaryota; kingdom Metazoa; phylum Chordata; class Mammalia; order Carnivora; family Felidae; genus Lynx; species Lynx rufus. The sequence continues at coordinate 47,057,364 of NW_025814834.1, forward strand.
ATATATATTATAGAGATTGATTGGCTTTTGGGACATTATATAATTAGTATAACAATTACTTAAAAATATCGTATAAACACCCAAATTATATTTTTCAACTGCACATACCCCACAGGAAGCTGAAAACAGACAAGTGCACAGGTGCATAAAATTCAAATTAGTTAAAGGTTTGACCAGTATTATAACTTGTAATTAGCCAGTTCATGAAAATTGTGTTTGGTGTGAAAGTATATATGTCTTTTGTAGATGAAGATCTATATGTCATAATAAATCTCTGTTCTATGTTTTTCTACCTTATCACATTTGGAATCTGAAAACTTAACTGTTCTATAATTTGTCAGCTCCATTTATTTCAATTGAAAAAAATGTCAATTATATTATCAAAGAAATAAAAATGGTGATATGGTATTTTATAAATTAAACTTAGATTTTTTTATGGTTAAAAGTTGCATTAAACTGATGAATGGATAAAGAAATTGTGGTTTATATACACAATAGAGTACTACGTGGCAATGAGAAAGAACGAAATATGGCCCTTTGTAGCAAAGTGGATGGAACTGGAGAGTGTGATGCTAAGTGAAATAAGCCATACAGAGAAAGACAGATACCATATGTTTTCACTCTTATGTGGATCCTGAGAAACTTAACAGAAGACCATGGGGGAGGGGAAGGGAAAAAAAAAAAAAGAGGTTAGAGTGGGAGAGAGCCAAAGCATAAGAGACTCTTAAAAACTGAGAACAAACTGAGGGTTGATAGGGGTGGGAGGGAGGGGAGGGTGGGTGATGGGTATTGAGGAGGGCACCTTTTGGGATGAGCACTGGGTGTTGTATGGAAACCAATTTGACAATAAATTTCATATATTGAAAAATATATATAAGCCAAAAATAAATAAATAAATAAAAATAAAAGTTGCATTAAGGGGTTGAGATAAAATTTACATGTTCATAAATAATTACCATGGAGTGAATGAAACAGCATATTAATAACTTATGCATAGAAAGCTATATTTTTAATCCTTCTAAGATTTCAGGGCATAGTTATCATTTTATGACCCATATAGAAAACGAAAAATAATATTCCAATTATTTTATCACAAAGAATTTTAACATTACTGAAATATAGCTAAAGCTAGACATTAATTCGATACAGATCATTAAAATAACAAAACCTGAAGGGTAGAAGACATTAGATAAACTTACCTATTCTAACTTTGATGATATGCCTATCTTCTCTTTCAAAAAATTCACAGAAATTTTGAAATTACAGGAATTCAACACTGATTTCCTTCTCGATGATTTATATCCACAAACTTTTTTTATTTAATGCTTTTAAAATGTTGCATATATTTTTACAATGATGACATTCATTCATATTTTTCAATGTAAATTATTTTATAGTGTATTAAAACCCTTTGGGGGAAGATACCTAGACTTCATCAGTTTTCACTTAGCAGAATACTGCTGCCCTCTGAAGGGCAAATTGGTTTAGGTCATTTTGAGGTTTCAATATCCCTCAGAAGTGACCAGAGTGAATACTTAAAGTCTTAGAAAATATATTATAGACAATCCTCCAGAAGTATGAAATGGCATTATTTGGTCTTTATTATTTTGGTGGTACCAGCCACAATTGTCCATGTCTATCATACCGATAAATCTATAAGCAAATGCAACTTCTTTAAAATTAGGCCTCTATTGTTGGACTTATTAAATTAAAAAATTCTACTCCTGAAATCATTGTTTCACCATATGGTAACTAATTTGGATGTAAATTTTAAAAAATAAAAAAATTAAATTAAAAAAAATTAAAATTAAAAAATTGAGTTTTCTGTATGTACAACTCCCTTCACAAGATATGAAATTCTTCTGTGACTAAAATAAGTGACGGAATACTGAGGGGAAAAAATTCTAACTCAAGATCAAAATAATTGCCTCATTCTATTTTAAAACATAGACAGTGTTGTATAACTTTTTCAACATTGCTAAAATACCGTTACCAACCATGGTAAGTAAAAGAATGGACCATGATATATATGTACTTGTAATATCAAACACCTATACTTTCATAATTAGGGAAATGGTTTAACATGGTATGATATAGTACACATATATATGAATCTAGATATACTATTGTTTGTAACAAGTTATGTGTAAAAAATGGCACAACTGTGGTTTAGAGAGAGCAAATCAAAGAGTTGACATTAATGTCTGCCCTTAAAAACTGTTGAATTTAAAAAGATGTCTCTATTTAATTTCTAATGTCAACACACTTGTTACCTTACAATTGCTACTCAGTTCCACATTGATCAACTGGTATATTTTTAAACAAATCCATAACAAGAGTCTAAAAAACTATTCTACATTTTCCTTTAATAATCAGTAATCAACTATTAAACTTTAATAGTTGATAAAACCTGTTTCATTGGTGTGTTTATAAACTTTATGTACCTGTTTGATAATCTTGAATAACTTGTCATGGTTTCTTCAGCCTGTGTTACTTCTGTTGTACTTTTTCAGAAAAATTAGGACATTCTGAAAAGGAAATGAAAATAAAGAACATTATTGCAGTGTTGATGAAAGCTTATATATCTTTTATTTTTACCTTGTAGATGATGGGTTACCACCACTGAAACTTGCACATTCATTTTGTGCTTTGAAAGCAGATAATGGCCCATGCAGAGCAATCCTTACGAAATTTTTTTTCAATATTCACACTCAACAGTGTGAAGAATTTATATATGGGGGATGTGAAGGAAATCAGAATCGCTTTGAAAGCCTGGAAGAGTGCAAAGAAAAATGTATAGGAGGTAGGTTTCTGGGGACAATTATTACCCAAGAGCCATTAGGTTCCTTTAACTTTTTCAGAAAGTTCAGGGTTATTAGATCTAATCATAGATTTGATAATTTTAGAAAAAAAAGTTAAACTATTTTAACATTCCAAGGAACATTTTGTTCACATTTTTGGCATTCATGTGCAAATATCGTTTTTCATTGTTTATATCAGTTATCATAAGTTATATTAAGCCCCACTTACTGTCCTATATTTATTTCTCCAAAATAAAGAAGAAAAACCTTTAAGTTCACTGATTTTATATCTGCAATGAAGTGAGTATAATTCAGTCTTCCTGGGCAGCTGTGAGTTGGCAGGAAAGAAACTGTTAGTGACACTGACTTAGTCTTTCCTTATCAGTACAGTGATCTTATAGCTATTCCTGTCAAAATAATGAATCTGAGAATCCACTTTGAGGCTCTCAGTGGCTACTAATGAGAAAATTCTAAACTGCATCAGAAAGCAGAAATAGGGGCATCTGGGTGGCTCAGTCAGTTAAGCATCTGGCTCTTGATTTTGGCTCAGGTTGTGATCTCATAGTTTGTTAAGTTCAAGCACCGAACTGGGCTCTGCACTGGCAGTGAGGAGACTGCTTGGGATTCTCTCTCTCTCTCTCTCTCTCTCTCTCTCTCTCTGCCCCTCTCCTACTCTCTCTCTCTCAAAAATAATAATAATAATAATAATAATAATAATAAACATTAAAAAAAGAAGAAATATATATATATGAAAATTAAGTCATTTTCTCTGGGACCTTGGAATATTGTAGAAAATACTATACTTACTGACCCCTGTAGATTTTACTAAGCTCAACTTTTCATATTTTTACTAAGTAATAATGTTTAAAAGTATATCATACTGGGGCGCCTGGGTGGCGCAGTCGGTTAAGCGTCCGACTTCAGCCAGGTCACGATCTCGCGGTCCGTGAGTTCGAGCCCCGCGTCAGGCTCTGGGCTGAAGGCTCAGAGCCTGGAGCCTGTTTCCGATTCTGTGTCTCCCTCTCTCTCTGCCCCTCCCCCGTTCATGCTCTGTCTCTCTCTGTCCCAAAAATAAAATAAATAAATGTTGAAAAAAAAATTAAAAAAAAAAAAAAGTATATCATACTATATTGTTAAGGTTTATTGAACACTTTTATTTTGCTTTAATCCTATTAAAACAACATTGTTTCCTGAATTTTACAAACTATAATGTGGTTTCATCTCGTCTCGTGATAAATCCCAAATCACTTCTGGTCACATTTGAATGCTTTTGTCTCTGTTTCATTCTTCTGAATTGTGAGCTATTTAAAGGACAGAAGAAGCTGAATTATGTTTATTTCCCCAGGTTGTAGCCCCAAATTTCCCCATAGTGTGTTCTTAGCTCGTTGAATGAAACTGTAGTACTATAGAGACGATATCTTTAGTTAGTAACACTAGGTGCCTTGCTTTTTCGCTTTTTCGCAAAGCAGGCAGCTGTGCATTTTCACTTTGATAATGTTTTCCAGAATAGCTTTTACAAAACAGCCTTGGCATCATGATGCTCTTGCCTGTGGGAAAATGTCAGTGTGGTGAAAAGAGAGAACTTCTCTCCTCTGTGACTCTGTGGGGTGCTTTGTTGTATGTTCCAGAGCTGACAGAAAAGGATTGATGCGAATGTATTTCCTTGACCTCAGAGCACTTATTTCCTTCTTTCTTCTCCATAGATGTGCTGGAAATGTTACTAAAACAGATTAAGCAGTTCAGTGATCCTCTGTAGTGCCTTTGGTTTTTGTGATTGCCGGGTCATTTTCCATTCATTATACCTCTTTCTCTGCCATACTGGGCCAAGTATCCTTCTGTGTTGAGTTGAATATCACTCAGGTTCAGCACCTTGGCTCAGAGGCCTGGTTGCTTCATTCTTTGTAATTCTCACTTTTTCGTTTAGCAGCCAACACATTTTCATCACCTGGCCTCTTTCCTGAAATACATACTTGTTTGTTTTTTACAATTCACAAATCGTTTATTTCACCATTGTGCAAAAGTTACCCTTTTCTTTAGGAATTAATCAAACATAATCATTTGGTTCTTCACTGACTGTCTTGCTTATAATATCTTCTAAAACATTATTATCTGTTCATATACCTAATGTATAAATACGAGTCTCTTGCTTCCATATCCTTACTATATCTTCAAAAGCCACTTATGGTTTATTGTTTGAATATCTGAGCGTTTTATATAGAAAGCTACTGTTAAGGATATAGCTGGCATATAGAAAAAGCATTGCTAGACTTTTAAAAAATCATCAAAGGAGCAATTCCATCTTCAGCTATGATGGAGTAGCTGGAACTGAATTTTCTCTCATAATACAAATGACTAGAAAAGTGGACAAAATATATGAAGCAACTGTTTGCAGACATTGATCAAAAGGCAGTGCAGGGGTGTCTGGTTGGCTCAGTCAGTTGAGTGTCTGACTTCAGCTCAGGTCATGATCTCATGGTTCATGGGTTCGAGCCCCATGTCAGGCTCTGTGATGACAGCTCAGAGCCTGAAGCCTGCTTCAGATTCTGTGTCTCCTCTCTTTCTGCCCCTTCCCAGCTCATGCTCTGTCTTTCCCTCAAAAATAAATAAACATTAAAAAAAAAATTAAAACAAAAAAGGCAGTGCAGGCTTGCGATCTTTGAGAGAAGGGACACATGAGGTGAGGCTTGCCTTCTCTCAGCTTTCTGCATGAACGTGCTTCCGAACCAGTCACTGGAGGGGAGCCCAAACACAGCATGGTGGTCTCCCTGGTAGAGAATATGGAATTGGAGATCGGGGATTGAGGTGACTGGGCTCTGAGGCATAATATGTTGGAGACAATGGACATATGTGGAGAAAAAGGTAAAAAGTCTGGATAAGGGTCCCTTTGAATTTGTCACTGAATAACAAAACTGCATGCATTTGATGAAATTCCTTAAGTTTGAGAAAATAATTATAGTGATTTGTAAGTGGGACAACTCCCAGAGTTCTCATATAACTGAGAGAAAACCCAAATATATTGATGAAAAATTATAAGAACTTGCAGAAGATTTTAGGTATCTCACTGGATGAAAGGACAGTGTAAATATTTATATACACATATATTGGCGATGAACAAATAGAAAATTAGACAAAATTTTTAAAAGGACAAATCCATTTAAAATAATGGAACATGAAATTCTTAGGGGTGGATATAAATTCAAAAGTGCACAACATGTACAATGAGATCTATAAAACATTGTTAAAAAGTCATTGGCAAATAAAGAAGACTTTAATAAACAGAGATAGAAAACCTATTAAGAGATTGAAAGACTCATTGTTGTTAGGATATAAATTCTCCCCAAATGGATCTGGAAATTCTATCCTATTCCAATCAAATTCCAGCACATTTTTCTTTGTACATTAATTAGTCAACTCTAAAATTGATATGCAATGCAAAAGACCTAAAATGGCAAAACAATTCTGAATAAAAGAGCAAGTTTGGAGAATTTTATCTGATTTCAAGAGTTATAGTACAGCCGCAAAAATTGAGGAGGAGGATGTGAGTATAAGGACAGAAATCAGTGGAACAGAATAAATAGTCTAGAAACAGATAGTACACAACCATGGTTATTTGATTTTCTATGAAGATGGACATATTATTTTTATAAATAGAATAACAGTTTAATAAAGAAAAAGTAATAAACATGATAAAAGCTCTGCTTCGTTTCAACCTGAATGTTACTTGTTACTCTCTGAAACTCTGTTTCTTCCTGTGCACATTGAGGATGTGATAATCATATAGACAAATCATTAATGTTACTTACACAAATATTTATATTACTTGTTCAAGGGAAAGATCCTTTCAAGTAAATAATGTAACTGTAGGCTTGAAAGCACTTGGAAACATTAGAAAATAACGACATCAACATGTTGTCATTTTATCCTGCCGTGCCTGCTCATGTCTCTGTCTACTAAATTATATATTTTTTTCATTATGCTCATAAGTAGTTTCAATTTTTACTCATGTGTAAACCATGCTGCTTAGTTGACATGATAAGGTATGAATATTATAGAAGCAGCCAGTGAAATCTCTCAAAAGTGGTCCTCTTTATGCAGAGAACCTAATTATTTTACAATTAACTAAGACAATGTGACTATTTTAAGAAATTGTTGGTTTTTGCTTAATATGTAATTACTTAAGCATAAATTATTGACAGAATGCTATTAGATGTTTCATTATAGAAATTCATACCAATTTTTAAGTGTTTTTTCCTAGGGAAAGGGAAGATGGTATAAGTATGCAGCATATAAAACATATGACATACATTGTATAGCACGGCTTGAAAGGTGAAATTCTGTATTATGAGGGAAGACCAATGAGAACTATAGCTTGTGAACTACCATGCCTGAGAACAGGGCAAGCCAAACATTTCAGGAACTATGAATGTGTTTAGTTGGATATGTATGCACAGCTCTCCTTGTGCATGTAAAGTTGCTTTGTTAGTTGTTTTCAAATATGTATACTTTTGTTTGGTGTGTTTACCTATGTAATAATAGAGGCATGGAAACGAAGTTAATAGGTTTTAAAAAATAAAAAGTTTGCAAAATGGCTTTAGATACATGGCTTTCAAGATGTTTTGTCTTTTGGGTTAGTTGCTTTTTTTCCCACAACATTATCTTTGATAGCTATTTTTGGGAAAATAGGCACATTGTAGTGTTGGAAATTAAAGAAGTAGATGAAAGACATCAAATTCTCATTAACTTTATAACCAGTCAGCCTCTACAGCAAAGTTAAAATAGGTGTATTTAATTTCATAGAATTTCATCAATTCCTCAAACAGGTTTAAAGGCTCTAGAAAGTATGCTGTCTATATTAATTACTATTCTATTGGTTGGGCTAGTAGTGACTTTTCATGGGGCTTTTCATGGGGATTTTCTCCATAAGGAATTAAAGAGCATGTAAATACTTTTTCCATTCTCCTTATTTTTAACTTTGTCATTTCATGTTTTATTTGTTCAGAATTGTGAAGACCTATTTACTAATGAGAGTCTTCTGTCCATATAGTCATTTTCCTACCTGCTTAGAATATTTTCCAGGCTGATATCAACAAATAAGAAACATTAAAAATTAGTCTTAAGCTCTTACTCTCTGCTCTCCTACACAAGAGAAAAAAGATGAAAAAAGAATAGATTAAGTTACAATTCCTAAAATGTGTCCTATAATTATGAACTAAATTACTGGATATTAATTACATTTTAATATTTGTAATAAAATATTTAAAATGTGAATTCATATATATTGGGGTTAAAGGAATTACTAAAATGGGAATTAGTAAAATATACTCTCATTACTCCTTAATATATCATTAGTAAATGTTATGGGTTTTAATGTTTTTATTTATTTTGAGACAGAGAGAGACCATGAGCAGGGGAGGGGCAGAGAGAGAGGGAGACACAGAATCTGAAACAGGCTCCAGGCTCCGAGCTGTCAGCACAGAGCCCCATGTGGGGCCCGAACTCACGGACCGTGAGATCATGACCTGAGCTGAAGTCGGACGCTTAACCGACTGAGCCACCCAGGTGCCCCTATGTTATGTTTTTTTTTTTTTAAGTTTATTTATTTATTTTGAGAGAGAGAGCACGTATATGTGCACCAGTGGGGTAAGGGGAGAGACAGAATCCCAAGCAGCCTCTGAGCTGTCAGCACAGAGTTTGATGCAGGGCTCAATCTCATGAACCGTTAGATCATGACCTGAGCCAAAGTCAAGAGATGCTTAACCCACTAAGCCCCCCACATGTCCTAGTAAATGTTATGTTCTAAATAAATCTAGGAAAATATGACAATTTGGATAATTTACTGTAAAACTTATCTATTTTTCAGACTGTAATTGGCATAATTATCAATTAAATAGGGTGTTCATGGTTCTTATTTTCAGAATCCTAAAAGATAATCATTGGTAATATAAAAACATTTAAATTCTAGTGTGTTGAATCACATAGTTAATTCACATGTATATCAGCTAAATTAATCAAACTTGGAATGGAATCAGAAAACAAACAAGTTATCTCTTTTAAAACTGCTTGAACGTTGAAATTAGGCATTTCTATGTTCCCATCCAATGGCTGTTGTAGGCAAAACAGTATAAACTATTTAGCAGTCTAGTCTGATATAATGTTTATCTGTATATATTCTTTTGCTCTCATAAATTAAAACTGTAACAAATTAGTTGTATATAAAAATATTTTAGTATAAGCCTATTATAACAATTCACTATCTAATTAAAGAACATTAAATGAGAGGTTTTTATTTACAACGAAAAAGACTCCTGAGGTTTCCTTAATATTAAAAATACAATTAGAAATATATCTTTTTTAAAAGACTATTGAATGAAACATAGTTTTCAAAATTCAAAAAAGAGACTTCATTACCTTCTCTTTCAAAGATGTTTTATTCTCCAAAAAATAACCCAACTGCTGATTTGGGTCTGAAAGAGGTATATAAGCCAACTTATTCTCTCTCTCTTTCTTTCTCTCTCAGTCTCCCTCTTTGCCTGTCTCTCTGGCCATACAACTAATTATAAGCTGCCTTGACCAAAGCTTTTCTGTGTAAACCAAATGATTGTACAACAAGCATCACTCAGCTTTACTTTTACATGAGTAAATTAAAACCACATATTAATGAATTTTATTTTTGAGACAGAGAGAGACAGAGCATGAACGGGGGGAGGGCAGAGAGAGAGGGAGACACAGAATCGGAAGCAGGCTCCAGGCTCTGAGCCATCAGCCCAGAGCCCGTCGCGGGGCTTGAACTCACGGACTGCGAGATCGTCACCTGAGTCGAAGTCGGATGCTTAACCGACTGAGCCACCCAGGCACCCCCTATCGTTAATTTTTAAAGTTTATTTATTTGAGAGAGAGAGAGAGAAAGAGAGAGAGAATCTCAGGAGCCTGAAGTAGGGCTCCACGCCCTGCAACTAGAGTTGGGGCTTGAACTCAGGAACCACTGTGAGATCATAACCTGAGCTGAAACCAAGAGTGGGAAGCTTAACTGACTAAGCCACCCAGGCACCCTTCATTACCTATCATTTAAATTAGAACTTAGAATCCATACTTTTATATAGTGGGTCAAAGACAATTGGCATCCTAGTTCTTGAGTGGAGTCATTCCATTAATTCTTTGATGTTAGGGGTGCCTGGGTGGCGCAGTCGGTTAAGCGTCCGACTTCAGCCAGGTCACGATCTCGCGGTCCGTCGGTTCGAGCCCCGCGTCGGGCTCTGGGCTGATGGCTCAGAGCCTGGAGCTGTGTCTTCCTCTCTCTCTGCCCCTCCCCCGTTCATGCTCTATCTCTCTCTGTCCCAAAAATAAATAAAAAATGTTGAAAAAAAAATAAAAAAAAATTCTTTGATGTTAAACCAAAAAATATGTCACAGATACCTTTTGTTTCATTTCTCTTCTGTACTTGGAAATAATAATACAACTTGTAATTGGGTTGAAATAATTATTCAGGGGAAGGAATCAGGAAAAAAGATAATTCTGGTTTTTTCCACCCCTACTATCAATTCTCTATAGAAATTGTCTGTTTTTATATGCAAAGTAGGCTACTTGAATTACTTCCATATTTCACATTATCTTAATGACTTTTTTAAAATATAACTTATTGTCAAGTTAGCTAATACATACAGTGTATACAGTGTGTTCTTGGTTTCAGGGGTAGATTCTATCTCAATTACTTTTATTTATTTCTTTTGAGAGACAGAGACAGCGCATTGCAGGGAGGGGCAGAGAGAGGGAGAGAGAGAATTCCAAGCAGGCTTCTCACTGTCAGTGCAGAGGTCAATGTGGGTCTTGAACTCACGAACCGTGAGATCATGACCTGAGCCGAAATCAAGAGTCAGACGCTGAACTGACTGAGCCACACAGGCACCCCATATCTTAATCACTTTTAATCATAGATCTTTTGAATAGCAAATGAAGTTCACCATGAATTCTTGCTTTTGTCAATGTGTTAGAAACTTTCAACATCATTTTTGAGACAGTACTATGTTACAATGTAGATAGCTTCATATTTATAATAATTAAAATTAATCTTTAGATAAAATAAGAAATTTATTTATTGACATAGGAAAGAATAATTTTAATGGTAATAAACACATCATTCTAATTTTTTAAATTGAAATGTATATGTAATTTATTTATAATTTGTGGTAATTGATACATGTTTTTCTCGCAGATTATGTAAAGACCAGGACAGAGACCACATTAGAAAAAGGTAAACATTCATTTGTATGCTAACTAGAATGTGTGTAAGGCACTTAGAAATTCAATTTTTAGTTTTCTTTGATACGGAGTTCATCATAACCCCATGCAATATTTGAAATGGTGTTTTCAATAGATATAATGAAAAATTAGAAACAAATACATGCTATTTGGTAGGGAAGCCTTCAGATGCTATATTTACACCCATTTTAATAAAGCATGATATTTAGTATTAGATCAGTCACATTCCAGAGTCATGCACATGCTATTTCAACATCTCCAGAACAGTACTTTAGAGGCCTCTAATCTTTAGTTCTCAGAGCTCTAATCCCTTGATATCTCAGCATTGTGTAGCTTTGGCAAGCTTTATCCAGTATTCCCCTGAATGAATATATGCCTTTGAGTTGTCAACAGTCTGTATGCAGAAGTAAATGGAAATATTTAACAATAAGTGATTGCTCTTGTCAATGTTATTTAGTGTGTGTGCATACTTTTTATTTTGTGATTTAAATTATTTTATTTATTGATTTTACCTAAAAATAACCAATTTCTGATGAATATATTATATTAGCACATGAAAAAATGTACCAATATATCAAGAAAGATATTCTCCTTTTAGGAAAGCCTAGGAACTGACTTGGTCCAATTACCATTTCTATTATTTGCATTTGAATGAGATAACACTAAACAATGAGATCAAATTATTTAACTCAGACATGAAAAGGCTACAAAATTCAGTGTATTTTAATTTTACTGACTTTGATTTAACTGTGTGAGGGAGTTGAAAGCTTTTGTGAGTGATAACCTTAAGACATTAGACTTTGAATCAAAATTTGTAAAATAAATTCAGTGGCAAAGTTTGTACAAATACCATTGGTGGATATATTTATTTACAAATTTTAAAATAGCTTTCTTAAAATGCCGAGTTAATCTTTACAAAAATGTTCAATGCTTCAATTAAAAGAAAGGAAATATCAACATTTAAATGTTAGAATGTTTTTATAAAAATGTGAAATTAGGAAAAAATTACATGCAGATAAAATTTAACATATAATTATGGTATTTATTGTATATTTAATAATTTGGAATCCATTCATTTTTTTTTTACTAATTCATGTTAATATTTTTCCGAAAATGCAGTATCTTATTGTTAGCAAAGTTAATTGGCTCCAAACAGTAAAAATATTGACACTGTATGAAAAACAATCTTATAAACTGTAAAGCACAGTATACATTATTAGATGTGAGGAAAAAGTACATGGGATACACAGGCGCTTGCCTCTGCTAAGAACCACAGGAATCACTTCCCCTAATTGAATCCCTATTTCCCTTTCCTTTCCTCTATAAAATGAGCATATTCAGAGAAACAATTCTTTTACCTTTAACAAGTTATGAATCTATATTTTTTTCTGAGTTTTGTCAGATTGGAATTAACTCAAAAAAAAAATATATATATATATATATATATATATATAAAATTTCCTTACATACTAGGCAAAAATGTTCATCCTGTGTAGGTTTATGGAGTTCTTAATCATCCTAGAATAAATAGTGGTCATATTCAAGAGCAAATAAGGGCTCCTCAATTTTGATTATAACCTACTCCAGTTCACTGCATTGCTTTGCTCAGTGTGATCACCAAGCCTCCAGAATCCCCAATCTGTAGAGTTCAACTTCAGCATTTGTAGGAGATATGACAATAAGTAGGAGACCCAGGGATGAGAGATATGCTGTGTCAAAGGAAGAGCAAAGATCAAGGAGCAACTTGAATGAATACATTTGTCAAGAGTCAGGGAGGTAGGTGGCAAAGTTGCTTGGCTTAAAAGTTTGTTAGAGAGCAGTGAGGTAGATAGGTAGGTAATTAGTTTCCTAGTTAGGAGTTCCTCTTCTCTTCATTCTTAATTGATATAGTACATGGAAATTAGAGACTAAAGCTATCAATACTATTCACATGTGTTAAAAAATGTTCAGATGCCATAACCAATGTATAATAAAGACCTCTAAGCATATCAATTTGAAGTTAACTCTGTGATATGTTTTCTAGCATCAATATTGGAACAGTTATAAAGGCAACCATTTTGAAATGGTCTGGTTTAAAACAATTGTCAAGTATGCAGCCTCAAACAAAAGTTAACAGTGAAAATTAATGTGGTTTGTGGAGGTTGGTCTATAGCTTGAAGTCTGTATTTTGTGTTTTAACCAAGCATCAGTTTAGGCCAAGGATTGTGTATATAGATTTAATACGAATATTACTTTATCTGAGGAATATAGTGCATGAGTTTCTTGATTTGTAGCCTTATTTTAAACTGTAGACCCAAGGAGAATTATTTTGCAAATGTGCAATTTAAACTCTATCCTAAAATAAATTCATATCCTACAATGGGTCCCCATAAATAACAACTTGTAGTTGCAGAATTTCTTAATTATAGTTCTCAGCATAGTTTCTTATTGTTTTCTATTTTTATATGCAATATATTTTACCTCCTCCTTTTTGTTAAACATAGAATTCTTATATTCTCCGTCAAGATGATTTCAAATTTCATAAGAAGTACATGCTAAGGTCAAAATGTATCAAAATAATATTTGAATGTATTTTTTGCTCTTTCTCTTCTAGAAAAGCATTACAAAAATTTAGAATTGTTTTTTTTTCCCTTGTGCCATAAACTTAACCACAAATTGTTACTATGGGAATAATAGTAACATTCACCTTGAGAAACAAGAGGCAATAAAGAATAAACAAAATAACCTTCAAATTGGTACTTTGAGAAGTAATAGAAAGTAGATATTTTATACTATATTAAATAGAATGTTTTATTTAATAAAACAGTGCTCTCATGGGAAATTGTTTTTTTTTTCTGAAGATCTGCAACTGTTGCAGAAATCTTTAACATTATTAAATATATGCTCTTTTCATAGTAAAACACTCCTGAGTATTGCTTCCCTGAGACAGAAGAACAAGTTGCTTTAAGATGTAAAAGGATATACTACAGTTCATTTTGCCACTCTGGTAATATAGGTGCAAGGGAAAAATGAAGAAATTGGAGCTTTGCGCTAAAAAATTCAAGCCCCATATATCTTGCGGTCATAATTTTGAAAATAAATTTAATTCTCTTCTTTACAGAGTACGCATGTAGACAAGGTTTGTAATGTAGATCACAGTGGCGCAACTTTGTGGCAGCTGTGTTTAGTCTGGTTTGGAGTACTATCAAAGAATGGGTATTAGGTTTTTTTCAAATGCCTCTCCAATCCCTGAACATGTATTTCCTTTCTGATTCTATACTGTTGGAGTCACTCCAATGCCTGGAAGAAGAAAAATAAGAGACACAGTGGTAGATGTCACACCTAATACAGATTCCAGCATAAGTATTCAGGAACTTCTAAGAATAGCTCTGAAAGCTTCCATACGCCTCAAAGCTTCTGCTCCAATATTTTAAAAATTGAAACCATTGTAATAATGCAAGACATTACACTTCTTTCCCAAATGAGAGCCTACCCCTGAAAAATACAAAATATTCCTAGATCTTTCCTAAATGTCAATGCACGTAAGCCTAATAAACATAATTAGACCAAAATTTTGGCATAATATTTTGTACTTCAAAACCAAGGGTAAAATAAAATACCTTTATTCTCTCCATTCATGAAATAGTTGATAGTTATTGCCCTACTAATTTACTATGAGAAATTTAGAACTTGAAATTTCAATAGCAACTATATGTGACAAAGATGTATCTTCCTTATTCTAAATGTCACAGTAGATGCAGTAGATTATTTAATATTGTGCAGTTGTGGATAAAGTTCTATGTTTACCTTTTATCTTTCACTTTTCATGTTTACTCACTAAGTAACTTCCACTTTGTCAGTTATACATTTAATCAACACAAATTATTCACAAAAAAGAGTATTCTTTCTGACATTTTTATAATTTCTAGAAAAGCCAGAGTTCTGCTTTTTGGATGAAGACAGTGGAATCTGTCGAGGTTATATGACTAGGTATTTTTATAGCAATGACACAAAGCAGTGTGAACGTTTCAAGTACGGTGGGTGCCTTGGCAATCAAAACAACTTTGAATCACTTGAGGAATGCAAGAACACCTGTGAAGATGCAGGTAAGTTTATTTCCCATCTCGTTTTACTTCATTTAGAGTCATTCCTTTAAAAATAAGGCATCTTAGAAGATGTTCAGCTCTACTCAGTTTTTGTTCCAGCCATGCAAATGAAGATACATTTGCATCCACTAAATCTGCTAAAAATTAGTCACAATGTTAACTTAATAAAAAGAGGGCACTTGGGTGGCTCAGTCAGTTGAGCATCCAACTCTTGACTTCAGCTCAGGTCGTGATCCTAGGGTCATGATCTCATGGTCATAATCTCAAGACCCACGTCAGGCTCTGCTCTGACAATGCGGAGACTGCTCAAGATTCTCTCTCTCCTCTCTCTCCCTCTCCCCTTCTCTAAAATAAAGTAAATAATTTTGTAAAGCAATAGAAAGTTAAGAAATGTATAGTGGAAATTATTTCCATAGATTTTTTTTAAGTTACATTACTTAATTTTCTTTCCTGAGAATATTGTAGTACAATGTGGGCACAAGAATCAGGCTGCTGAAATCCCTTAGATTTATAACAATTTGAGAGCAAGTAGTACTTTGGAACCTACCACAGAAAATCAATCATCTTCTTTCTAACCATAAAATTTATTAAAGGATTGCCTTAAACTTTAACTGTTAACTTTTTTGGCCAAGAACTACAAAGTTGCTCACAGAAATATTATCTTTTTAACTGTATATATAACTGTATATTAACTATATATGTGAGTATAGTAAATATTTACTGTTAACTAATTTAACATAGCAATGTGAAAAAATTTTCAGAAGTCTACTCTTAACACAACCACTATGCTTTGCTTTACATGTACAATTATGAACTTATGACACTGCTGTGTTTTAATTGGCCGTATTTTTTTTCCCAGTGAATGATAACCAGCTGGATATGATTGTGAATAATACATTACTGTCTGAGACTACGGACAGTATATTACCACTTTATTCTACGACTAATACGTTACTGCCTGAATCTGTGAATAGTACATTACCACTTGATTCTGTGAATAATGACTCCTTCACTCCCCAGCCTACCAACGTCCCTAGCTTTTTTGGTAAGAATCTTTTTAAAATTGCTACCAGAAAAATATTATGGTAGAAATAGAAACGGAAGGTATATTAGAACTTTGCTTTTTTAAACAATGTAGCTCTTGTTATCTAATAATAGGTGTGTTGAAATACTGAGATTCAAAATGTTTAAGTCTTTCAGTCTCATAAGGGTGATAATTTTCCTAATCTATTTTACAGTATGCTTTGAAGTAGGCTTTTGATTATATATCACGTGAAAACTTCCCTATGATATTCAACTCTATGCCAAATTATCATATAAAATAATTCTCACAATTATCAGCATCAACATCTGATGGTAAAGTGCTATAATGGCAGCAATGTGTAAGGTGCTCTTAAATTGAGCATGGTATTGGGCAAGGCCTCAGGTGTTTGGTCACAGGACAGATTAGGAATTTGTTGACTAGCCATCCCCAAAGGTTAGGTCACTCTGAAAGGAATTTTCTTTCGGATTTCTGCAAAATTCTTTTCTGGGCTATGCCTGGGCTATTTAGGGCTATTATGAAGATACTTTTCAGCATATTTATCAAATTTAAACAAACATTAAGGAAATATACCAACAAAACTGCAGGGCTGGAAAAAATAGTAAAATATTGGAAAACATAACCAGACACCACAAATATCCGGACAGTTAAAAAGCATCTAGAAAGCTGAAAGTTAACAGGATAAAGATAAGGTCCTACTTAAATTTTAAAAGTCACATGTGCTCATTCAAGAATTGGAGATTTTGCTTAGAAGCAGTCCATGTGAAAGTTTTAAACGTAAAGTTGACAAGAGTTGGAAGAGTTCTGTGGCTGTTAAATTTGTAGCCTTTGGGTAAAAAGAGACAGGGGCAGGGGTGCTCCACCCCAGCAATGTATCAGAATCAAATGGTATTCAGAATCAGACAGTCTCCTAGCAGGTCTTTGCAACAAACAAACGAGCAAGCACATGGCAAACAAAATGTCTGCCCAGATGGATTTAAAGCACTGCAAATGTTAACTATCCCTCATCTAGAAGGAGGTATATACATACTGAGTTTAGTCCCACACTGACCTGACCATGTCTGTGGGATTTGCTTCAGCCCTGAATGCCATACCTTAGAAGTCACAAAGAGAACCAGAAACATGTTTACAGAACGACTGGGAAGTATAAGGAGATGTGAGATCTAAAAAGGGAACATCATATAGGCTCTATCATGTGAAAGAAAAATTAGGTTCTCTACATCCCTAAACCTCTGTCCTCTCCATTTTAATCTGCTCCTCCCCACATCCTTACCCTTCCTTATTTCCCTCAAGCCAGCCTAAGGATCAGGATTAATTTGTGAAATCTAAAGTAGATGTCTCTTTCTGTAAAGTGTTTATTTTTTAATGTGAGGTCTTAAAAAATGAATGGGTAGTTTAGGGATTAAATTCCCTAAATTGTAGGCATTCAAATTCTAATAGCACTTGAGATGTCATTAAAGGGCATATAACATTTCAGAGGGAGTTTGAAAACATAGTATATTCAAATGCCTTCAGGTCCTTAGATTAGATTCTATAATTAGAGCAATGAACTCAGTGCCAGATGAATTTGAGTCTCATTTTTAAACAATACTTTGTAATCATGGTAAGAATAAATGTCTTTCTAGTTCTGATTTTTTATCTGTAAAATTAAGTAATTTCATTGCATTGTTTGTGTTCTTGCAGCCCTGTGTCTTTCAGTGACATTTTGTTTAATCCAGTTAGGAGTCACATATTGAAAAAGCATGCTAAATCCTATGGTGTGAAAGATGTGGAAGTTTAGAATAACAAACTTAATGGGCTTAAAGATACATGTGACACAATATATCTGCTAATAAAATAAATGCATGAAATCAATTTTCAATATGTTTCAATATTTTTTTGTTTGGATTACTTCACTAATTCAAATAAAGGTCTTCATTCATTTGTCATTATAATCAATGGAGTAAGTCAGGAGATGTTTGCGCCTTAAAGTTTTATGAAATATAAAAATGATTTTTGGCAGGTACTTTACCAATATAGAAAGGAAGAGATGGGCACCTGGGTGACTCAGTCAGTTAAGCGTCCGGCTCTTGATCTCAGCTCAGGTCATGATCTTGAGGTTCGTGAATTTGAGCCCTCCATGGGGCTCTGTGCTAATGGTGCAGAGTCTGCTTGGGATTCTGTCTCTCCCTCTCCCTCTCTCTCTGCTCCTCCCCTGCTTGTGCTTTCTCCCTCAAAATAAATAAACTCAGAAGAAATGTCTTAATAAAAATTAAAAAAAAAAGAAAGGAAAAGATAAAATACATGTGAGAAAGTAAATGAGTTTTCAATACTGTCTGATAAATGTCCTGAGTTTTTACGTAGCTGCACAATAAAAAGTATACCAAATTAATGGTTATAATGATAAATTATTAACTAAGGAAACAGGAAAAATTCACAACATGAACTTAAAAGAAAACATTAAGAGGATTTTTATTTAACACAAGAGACGTTTAATTCTTTCATAGTAACTGCATTTAAAATTAGGGAAAATCTGCCTCCTTTCTTTTTGTCTAGAGAATTTTATTTTTTATTGTATTTGTCTGCTTCAAAATCTAAATTCCTCTAGCCAGTTTGACTGTTTTTCCTTTTTTTTTTTTTCTAGGAGTATTTATTTCTCATTCTTTCGTTTTTCTAACATTCCTAAGTCAAAACATGAAATAATGTTGCAGGAACTACTATGGGAAGTTTGATACCAAGAGTGGCTTAATGTGTAAAGGGTGACAGTGAAGCTCCACCTTAACTATTTTTAAGATCTTCATGATCCCTCGTCCACCCCATCCAAGTGCAGGTCGGAATGCAGCCATCCCTCCTCAATGCGACCTGGATGATCCTTTCTCCATCTCATCCAAGTAGCGGAATGCAGGAAGGCAACTGTGCCCCCACGTTTCCTATACCTAGATTATCTCTCTCCTATTCCACCAAAGGTTTTTGCTGAGGTCTATGAAGACACTCTTCATATTCCAGCTCTAAAATAGCTACATCTACCAAAGTTTGCAATTATATTAAGATATTTTATTACAATTTAAGAAAATATGGTTCCATGGTTGTTTTTTTTCATTTTCTTTTTTAACATTTATTCATTTTTGAGAGACAGAGCAGAGCATGAGTGGGGGAGGGGCAGAGAGAGAGGGAGACACAGAATCCGAAACAGGCCCCAGGCTGTGAACTGTCAGCACAGAGCCCGATGCCGGGTGCGAACTCACGGATGTGAGATCATGACACGTGAGCCGAAGTTGGCAGCTTAACTAAGCCACCCAAGCCCCACTATGGTTCCATGTTTATATAAGATCTTGTTATTCTAGGTTTTAGCAAATGTGTAAGCTTCTCTGTATTAGTTTCTTTTGAAAAGATGTAAATCTTTTTTTATTTTGATTCAGTGAATAGGAACAATATCATACCCCACAACACAAATAGGATAGTATTCATTTAAAATTCTTTCGGTTAAATAACAGTCCTTAGGTAGGATATTTGAATATTCCCAAAACACGCTAGATTATGTTGTTGTTATTAAGTAGAATATTTTTAAATATAATTTTAAAGTTTCTCTTCATGATGATAATAGGAAACATTTTGAAAGTTTTGCATGCTTTTACTAGAAAATGGTTTGGTGATTTTTTTAATTGCTATTTATTCTTAACTACATATTGCACATAATCTTGAGAATTTTTTTTTCTAGTGAACCATCTTGACTGAAGATATCTGAATGCTTACCAAGCATTCTCTCACTACATGTGTGAGAGAAATAATTCTAAAACAATCTCTGTAAACATGTGCAGTTCTGTGCATAATTTTCAGAATGAAAAACTACCACAATTAGTTTTCTTTGAGTTTTCCCTTGTGACTGGCACTATATTATAGTAGATAAAAGACTCCGAGCCTGAAGAGTTGGGCTCAAATCCCAGGTCTTTCACTTATTAGCTGTGCAACCTTGAGATACTTCATAACCTCTCTGAACCTTTTTTCCCAGTGTAAAATGAGGATGATAATATAGTACCCACCTTACAGGTTTTGTTGTCAAGTGAAATCAGTCGATATACATAGCTCACTTAGCATAGTGCCTGATACCTATTCCATGCTATATAAATATTACTCATTATTATTATTTATGGGATTCATAGAAATACACTGACAGTGCAGAGCCTGCTTGGGATTCTCTCTCTCTCTCTCTCTCTCTCTCAATAAACTTTTAAAAAAGTGATTTATTTTCTTAGTTCTCTTTACTTCTGTATGTCAGCTCTTAATAGCTGCCTTGGGACTACATCAGTTATATGATATTTGGGAAAAAAATCTTCAGATAGACTTCAAAAGCCCACTGGCAACTCAATCTGATATTTGGAAAATCATTTGGGTACCTGAGACTCACTTTCTCTTGCCTGACTGTATTCAGCATGTGCCCTATTGGCCAGATTCTACATACATATGAAAAAAAAAAAACAGGGAGAAAAAAAAACATAAACATAAAACAAACATATACAGACACACGTAGACATACACATACATCTGACAGAGAAAAGAAACACTTATATATTTGACCTAGTCCCTCATTGCTTCATTGGCCTTTTGGAAGCGATGTTATATAAACTGCCTGAATGAAAGTCAGACACCATTACTGTTAATTTATAGATTTGCAAGACAATGTTGCCTTCTATTTGGCCTCTTGTTGAAGATGTGCTTATACATGGCAACCATGGAAACTTTTTGGAAAGAAACCATCCCCCATAATCTAAAGAGTTAAACATGCAGCTACATACCACAGTTAATCACCAGCACTGTCAACAACTGTGAAAAACCCCACTTCATCGAAAACCCACTGAAATAGCCCCCAAAAAGTGTCTTGTTTTTCACAATGTGCTCTCAGACCAAGAAGCATAGAAACTTCCCTCATAATCTAAATATGCCTGCATGGTGAATCTGATGCCTCATACCCTGATTTTCTGATAAGGTGACTTTCTAAAAATAGATAGCTTGTGGAAGGGATCCATAAGACCTTCTATTTCCTGCTGGTAGAGCTGGTGAAAAACAAAAATGTGGCACTTCATCTCTGCCAAGACTGCTTCATCCAAATACAGTCACCCTAGGTGACCACTGACTACTTTCGCTAATCCTTTTCTTCCTGGACCATCTCTGGTTTTAACAAGGATAAATTTTCTGCCCCAGTCATGAGATTCCTCCAGAGAAGTGTTTCTAAAACTTGAATACACAGATACTTTTAAAGAAAAAAACCACAGACTTCTAATTATTTTTAAACCAAATTATATTGTATGACATTAATTTTGCATGGACAAGTAAAATAGTAGGAATAAACTAGTTATGCATGTGACGATTATACAACCATAAATCAAAACTTATTCACAAATTAATACAAGCTACAAACAAATTAATGATGGCACTTTAAAAATATTTTTAATATTTATTTATTTATTTATTTACTTGAGAGAGAGAGAGAGAAAGAGACAGTGTTAGAGAGAGAAAGAACAGGAGCAGGGGAGAGGCAGAGAGAGCAAGAAACACAGAATCAGAAGCAGGCTCCAGTCTCTGATCTGTTAGCACAGAGCCTGATGTGGGGCTCAAACCCATGAACTGGGAGATGATGACCTGAGCCAAAGTCAAATGCTCAACCAACTGAGCCATCCAAGCAACCCATGGCACTTTTTAATTGAAATTGGGGGCACCTGGGTGGCTCAGTTGGTTAAGCGGCCAACTTCTGGTCAGGTTGTGATCTCCTGGTTCATGAGTTTGAGCCCTTTATCAGGCTCTGTGCTGACAACTCAGAGTCTGGAGCCTGCTTCAGATTCTGTGTCTCCCTCTTTCTCTGCCCCTCCTCCTCTCGCGCTCTCTCTCTCTCTCTCTCAAAAATAAACAAACATTAAAAAAATATATAGTTGACATACAATATTATGTTAGTTTCAGGAGTACATGTATGGTGATTTGACATTTATGTTCACTATAAAATTATCACATTAATGTCGTTACCATCTGTCATCATACAAAGTAATTACAATATTATTGATTATACTCTCTCTGTTGTACTTTATACCCCCATGACTTATTTTATAACTGGCACTTTGTGCCTCTTAATCACCTTTACATATTTTGTCTATTCCTCTACCCCTTTGCCTTCTTACAACCACGAGTTTATTCTGTTTATAAGTTTTGTTTTTTATATTCCAGTATAAGGAATGGTAATGGAACTTGTCTTTCTCTGACTTATCTTATTTGGCATAATACTCTCTATGGCTGACCATGATCTCACAAATTGCAAGTTCTCTTTCTTTGTCTTTTCTTTCTTTCTTTCTTTCTTTCTTTCTTTCTTTCTTTCTTTCTTTCTTTCTTTCTATGGCTGAGTGATATTCCACTGGGGGTATGTATACGTACGCATATACCACATCTTTATCCATTCATTTATTGATGGATATTTGGGGTGCTTCCCTATCTTGGCTATTGTAAATAACACTGCAGTGAACATAGGGGTGAACATATCTTTTTAAATTAGTGTTTGCCTTCTTTGGATACTCAGTAGTGAAATTATTGGATCATAAGGTATTTCTAATTTTTTAAGAAGCCACCATATAGTTTTCCATAGCTGCATCGAAATATACTTCCATCAATAGCACACGAGGGTTCCTTTTCCTCCACATTCTTGCCAACGCTTGTTATTTCTTGTCTTTTTGATACTAGCTATTCTGACAGGTCTAAGGTGACAACTCGTTGTTTTGATTTGCACTTCCTTGATGATTAGTAATGTTGAGCTTCTTTTCATGCACAGTAAAACCTTGGTTTGAGCATAATTTGTTCTGGAAACATTCTGTGTTTGAAATTGTTCATAATGAAACTTAGGAGAAAAGGTAATTTCACTAAACTTACCATTTGGTTTTGTCTTGGATTACCTAATGCAGATAGTAGAACCTTGGTTTGCAAGCATAATTCGTTCCAAAAACATGCTTGTAATCAGGGCACTTGTATATCAAAGTGAATTTCCCCGTAAGAAATAATGGATTCATTGCACAACCCAAAGATATTCACATAGAAATGATTACAATGCTGTAATATAATACAAAATAATAAAGAAAATATAAAATATAAAGAAACATAAACAAATTAACCTGCACCTCCCTTTGAAAGCCTTCGTGGCTGGTATTAGGGAGACAAGAGAGAGGAGGGTTATTGTGTAGGATGACTTTCATGATCACTAATGGGATCCCTGCTATCTCTTGGCTCAATGGAATCTTTCTGCATGGGGGCCTTTGTATATGCTCTCACAAATGTTGACTACAGGCCAGTATTAATAAACTCTTGTCATGTACTGCTTTTAATGTAACTGGCAATAAAAGCATCAGAGGAAAAGGGTCTATATCTGTAGGCAGCCTGACCTAGAATGAGGCAAACCATTCCTAAGTTTACCTTTGTATGGAAAAGTGAAGGACTGTCCACAGGTGCTTTGAAGTGACAAAAAATACACTAGTGCCAGTTGTGGGCACCTTCCAACATTCTGAAAAATCCCTGACTTCTGCCAAACACTGTGGCCTGAGACCCAGCATCCGAGCATGGGAGACAATCACCCACAATCCTGCAGCAAGAGGAAGAGAGGGAGAGAGAGAGAGAACCACCATTGGCTCAGTTGTGATCATGTGATGTTCAGCATCACATACTACTCATATTGCAAGACACCACTCATTTATCAAGTTAAAATTTATTAGAAATGTTTGTTCATCTTGTGGAACACTCACAGAACAAGTTATCCACAATCCAAGGTTTTACTGTATTTCGTCGCCATTTGTATGTCTTCTTTAGAAAAATGTGATGGGTATTGAGGAGGGCACCTTTTGGGATGAGCACTGGGTGTTGTATGGAAACCAATTTGTCAATAAATTTCATATATATATAAAAAAAACTTAAAAAATTAAATAAAACATTATAGATACAAAAAAAAAGAAAAATGTCTATTCAGGTCATCTGCTTACTTTTAAATTGTTGTTTTAGTGTTGAATTGTACAAGTTCTTTGTATATTTTGTGTATGAACACTTTTCAGATACATCATTTGCAAATAGCTTCTCAGTCTTAGAAGGTTGCCTTTTAGTTTTGTTGATCGTTTCCTTTGCTGTGCAAAATAGCTTTTTATCTTGATGTAGTCCAACCTGTTTATTTTTGCTTTTGTTGCCTTTGCCTGAGGAGACAAACTCCTAAAATATTGGTAAGACCAATGTTCAAGAGTTTATTGCCTATGTTTTCTTTCAGGAGTTTATTTATAGTTTCAGGTCTTAACATTCATGTCTTTAATCCATTTTATTTTTGAACATGGTAAAGAAAGTGGTCCAGCTTTATTCTTTTGCATGTAGCTGACCAGTTGTCCCAAAACCACTTATTGGAAAGACTTGTTTTCTGTCCACTATGTATTCTTCCCTCCTTTGTCATAGATTAATTGACCATATGAGTTTGGGTTTATTTCTGGGCATTTTTGTTCCATTGATCTGTGTGTCTGATTTTTGGTGGCACATGTTCTTTGTTAAAAGGGGAAAAATCCCCATTATCATATGAATTTGGTATATATTGCTATAGAGCAGGTTAGGAATGAGGAATAGGTTAGAAAATCTTGTGCTACTCTATGTTGTAATTCTCTGACGGCCCTTCTTCTCTTTGAATAATGACCAATCTTTGCAAGAATAAGTTTGAGAAGCATTATTATAAAATGTATTAATTAGGAAAATCCCAACTCCATCTTTTCCAGAGACACAGTGGAATATGGTGTCTAGTCTTCCATCAGATCTTAATGCTATTAAGTGGATAGCTGACTGGTTAATGCAAATATGATCACAGAATACATAAAAGCCTGGAACTCTGGTCTGTTATTTCTAGAATCGGTCCAGGGTGAATATGCAAATTCAATAATTCTTGTCTTTAAATATTTGATTTATTTGATGTCTTTGATTACTGCTTGGCTCAGCACTATTACTCTCAAGATTTGTTTCCACTGTCTTCATTTGATGACCTATCTTTTCCCTATTCAAACTTGATAAACTCCAACTCTACGCATGTAACTTGGGGTAAGAAATATAGAAGACATTCTGAACCTGAGCTTCACAGGAGAGAATTTGGAAATTGGATATAAAAAGGAAGTTGTGACAGCTTTCTTTTTCTAATAACTATTAAAATATCTTTACTTATTATTATCTTCTAGTTAGTTTTCAGAGAACGTATCATAGTGGTTAAGAGCACTGGGTTTGGGGCAAAAAGATGTGGATTTAAATTCTAATTCTATTTGCCAACTCTTTTTTGTGGCCTTGAAAAAAAATTATACAACTCTTGGCCTCAGCTTCCTCATTTGTTATATGTGGAGAGTATATCTCACAAAATTTTGTGATCATTATGATGACATATATAAAATTCTTAGCCCCAGGTTTAACATGCAATAAGGGGTCAAAAGTATTAGTATTTGAAGTTTTTGATGATGATTATCTGGTGTTGGTGGACGTTTATAGCAGGAAAAAATAATCAGGGGTATTATTTGTATATATTTTATTAGTAATAATTTTTTAATATAACTAAAGCCTGTAACCTTGATCTGAAGTATCTTCATTCAGTATACTTAATACTATTACCTGAAATAAAATAAAGCACTTCTAAAATTCAAACATAATTATAAAACACCAATACATATTTAGTGTCTTTGGATCATATTTCTAATCAGAGGACTTGCAAATCTGTGTTTCCAACTTTCTCTTATGACCTGAGGTTCAGATCCATTATACTTAATGTCGGTTCAGTTCAACAAATACCTCCTATATGATGGGAATTGTCACGGGAACTGGAAGTCTTTTGATAATAAAAAGGAAAGGTGGTTTTAGTCCATCATAGGCTTGCCTTTGAAATGGGGGAAAGGCATAGATACAAAGATGACTTCACTGCCTGCACTATATGCTAAGACACTGAGCTGCACAAGTGTTATGGGAGGACAGGGTCACAATATTGTACTTCCACTGCAGGGTATCACAATTAAAGTTTTGTCTTTTTAAAGCCTGGGTTCTATCTTCTATCTAATATCTTGGATTTATTTGTGTAGATGCTGGCTAATGCATGGGCATAGTTCACAATTCTCTCTTTATTCAGGGATTTTTCTAAGTAAAGCTACAATGAAAGAAAGCCATGATAAAATTATAAATTATAGGGGTACCTGGGTGGCTCAGTTGGTTAAGTGTCCTACTCTAGGTTTCAGCTCAGGTCATGATCTCATGGTTCGTGGGAAGGAGCCCAGTGTCAGGCTCTGAACTGACAGTGCAGAGCCTGCTTGGGATCTCTGTCCTCCTCTCTCTGTCCCTCCCCTGCTTGTGTGTTCTCTTTCTCAATATAAATAAATAAATATTAAAAACTAAAAAAACATAAATTCTAAAGCTTATAACTATATTTCATACTATATTTTTAAATATTCCATCTTCTAGGTCAATCAGTCTACAAATACTAGAATTATCTTCTCTCTAGCTCTCTTCCTGCCCACAGTCAATGTGGTAATTAATTTTATCTATCTCCAATGTACCTATTTCAGTTAGAGTCATCTCATATTCTCCTTTATTGCAAGTCTCCTGTAGAATTTAGCCTACATATGCCTGGTTGAGCTTGCTTCATGTATCAAGAAAGAGCAGAACTGTCTTTTTGATCCTTCGATACTTTTGGCTGTTCATTAATGTCTATATCATAATATCCAAGTCTATAAGTAGTCAAAAACCTTCTTAATTTGGTCTAAATCTACTCTTCCAGCCCTGCATCCCACTATACTTTCCATGTACTCTGTTCTTCAGATAGCCTGGAGATTTCAAAGTACCCCAAACAAACCAGGAATATCCTGACTTTTGTGCTTTCCTTCACCTATTTCCCCTGTATCTCTTCCCCTTGTTGAAATTACACTCTTCCTTAAATGCCAATCAAGAAACTAAATAAGCATTAATTTTCACCTTTCACTAAAATCTTGTAGGGTGTTCAATTTTGCAGATTTCATGAGGAAAAACTTTTCTAAACATAAGACATAATTATCTCAGGATAAATTATACTTGGAACAGTTTCGTAATTTGTAATTTTACCATGGCTTGCTTTCTTTATGGTTTTATTTAGAAAAATCCCTGGATGATGATAACTTTGTAAACTCTTTCTATTGGGTTAGGCCATACCTAGGCCAAGAAATCCAACCAATAAATAGCTATACAACTTCTCTTCTTCTTTTTTAATCTGTGGAGGCTTCCGTATCAGGGCAAGGTATCTTACTGTCTGTTCCTCCATGACCTTTCAATTTGAAATGCTTTTTACATTTCACTTTCAGCTACATTACTGTACACATAGGCCAAAAACAAAACAAACAAACAAAAAACCCAAAACCCCAAAACCAAAAAACAAAAATCCAAATCAAAACAAAACTCCACAGTACTCATTTTCCCATTCCCTGCTGTCTTTTCTTTTCTATATAGAATGTCAGTTTCTGCCCATTTAACACCAATTCTCCCTTGTTAGTGAATGGACTTTTCCTGTAGTACAGATTTACTCTCTATAAGTAGCAAATTGACAGATGGCAGGTTTACTCTCCATTTCTAACCACAGATTCCAATATCCAGCCTTTTCCTTATGGCCCCAGGACTCTGGGATCTAAAAATATTTTTATTATATAATAATATTTCTAACATTATATATTTTATTTTGTAATGTGAACATTATAATGGCAGACAACTTGAAAAAATAGAAAAGAAAAAGGAAAATCAACCATATTTGCATTTCACAGAGGCAATCGTGGCCAAACATTCTAGCATACTTCCTTCTAATATTTCTTTGCTATTTTTGACTCCTACCACACCATGAAGTAAATAAAATACAAGACTGAAAGTAGCTTCTGGAGAATCCCTAACAGCATAGAGGAAGCTCGGCATTGTGGAGCTATAACCTGGAGAACAGCTAAGCTTCCTACCTATGAAAACCATCTCTACGGTAATCAGCTACTTTTGTGGGTATGAGGAGAGAATAAAAGTGAATATAAATAAATGCACTGGAGGGGCTCAGTCAGTTGGGCATCTGACTGTGTCTCAGGTCATGATCTCATGTCTCATGAGTTCGAACCCCGCATTGGGCTCTGTGCTGACAGCTCAGAGCCTGGAGCCTGCTTCAGATTCTGTGTCTGTCACTCTCTCCCCTTCCCCTGCTTGCATCCTGTCTCTTTCCCTCTACCCAAAATAAATAAACATTAAAATAAATAAATACATACATACATATATACATATATACATACATACATACATACATACACACACTTCAGTAAGGTCCACATTAAGTAATTGTTTAGGCAATTTAAAACATCGTTGTGTCAGTATATATTTATATAAACTTTCAGCAGAAAATTCAGCAGCATCTACCCAATTATAAGTTGAATATAGCTTTTACACAATTCTAATTTTAGAAATGTCTCTAGAAATATCTGAACCAGGGGCGCCTGGGTGGCGCAGTCGGTTAGGCGTCCGACTTCAGCCAGGTCACGATCTCGCGGTCCGTGGGTTCGAGCCCCGCGTCGGGCTCTGGGCTGATGGCTCAGAGCCTGGAGCCTGTTTCCGATTCTGTGTCTCCCTCTCTCTCTGCCCCTCCCCCGTTCATGCTCTGTCTCTCTCTGTCCCAAAAATAAATAAACGTTGAAAAAAAAAATATGTATAAAAAAAAAAAAAAAAAAAGAAATATCTGAACCAGTGTATAGATGCTCATGAGCCATTATCTGGAATTGAAAAAAAAAATCATCTATATACACATGAGTAATGGATTGACTAAGTATACTATTGTCGATTCAAGAAATGAAATACTGTACATATTAAAAATGATATATATGAATATGGAAACATTCACAAAATATTATCAAGTATAAAAAGATACACAGTACTATATGCTCATACAGTATATGTTTACCTATGCAAACAATTTGCAGGAAGATATCCACCAAAACACTGAGGGTGGTTATGGGACAAGGGTCAAATTATAGAGAACTTTTGTTTTCTATTTGTTATACTTTTGTATTAATTCAGTGTTTTACAATGATAAACTGTAATTAGAAAGTTAAAATAGTTTTCTCTACTAGAAAATCATGGGAAAAAAAGAATATGTCATTCAAAGGAAAAAGGTTTATTATTCAATTCCCTAAAATAATCTCAGAAGACAAAAAATTTCCCAGCAAGTCATGGGGTGGTTCATAAATCCTAAATTGGTTGGTAAAATAAAAGCCTAAATATTAGGTATGTAAAGTGGGAGCAGAAAGACACCATAGTAAATATCCAAAGTGACTATAAAATTTAAGGTTTACAGTCTAAGTTTCAGAGAAAATTTACATAAGCCATTTTAAATATAAAACTGATTTTTGGAGTGCCACCTTACAGTTTAGCAGCCATACTAGATCATGGCAGTTCCTGGCAGAATAGAAGTGGATCCTGAATTCTGAAATCTATCATAGACCCTCTAAATGGAAGCTATTCAACTTGTTGCTAATGGCAAGATCAAGACAGAATGCATTTGGTTATTAAATTCCCTTTGGAAAATGAACAGAAGTCAGGTTAGTGTCCTTTTATTCTTGCTTAAATATCTGAATAATTATAACCTAGATCAAAACAATTACATTATGCAACTACTTCAAAACCTTTATATTTTCTTTCATTGTAGATATCAAAGTCTGGATTTTGAGTAGGTGAGTGCTTATGTTTATCTAGAATAAATATGCCAATTGAAAACAGTCAAGCTTATCTCCTCATGAGGTACAAGAAATTTCAATTTCCTCACTTTTGGGGATTGAATCAAGGACTCAAAAAATCTTGAAGCTAAAATGTCCTTGAGAAACCATCTATTTCATATTTTAATTATATTGTTGTCTGTGCTAAAGTAATCCAATGATACTCTCAACTTCTTTGAGTTAAAATGAATTTAGGAGAAATGACTTCATTTACACAGAAGGCAGAATTCATGTTCTGAAGGTAATAGCCTTACAAAGACTCCCCATCTGATAATTATTGTATTAAAAACTTTTAAAAGTTAACTATAATACAACATTCTTAGTAACTAATTTCAAATTTTAACCTATCAAAATACTTGTATTTTTAGAGTTAGGAACTGCGATATTTATCTGGGTCGAAGGTGAGTTGTATTTGATAATCTGTGTAGGTAGTGATTAAAGTCAGGACAAACAAATTGAGATAGATGGACAACAGTAACTGGGTCAGTCACGGATAGATGCTTTTTAAGCAGGAGCCAGTGTCTGATAAGAGGGACAATTCAAGTCCATATGCCAATTCCCAGGAGGTCAGAGAGCAGCAAGCCAGACACACTCCGGTTCCGATGTCAGAGTTTCAGATAGAGGCAATCTGATGCTTAAGACAAATTAACTTGTAGTGAAACTCTCTGATGGCATCTGTGCTGGTCAACTATAAAACCCCTGCCTTCTTCTTGCCCTGTCCCATATTACAGGAAACCCTTTCCCTTGGCTTTGTAGTAGATTTGGTGAATGGCAGACATTGTTGGAAGACTTGGTGCCCAAAGAAAGACAAAAGCTAGGGTACCTCTCCCCACCAAACTTGTATCCTCCATGGCTTCAGATCCCCCTGCAGAGGCTTGTTATTGTTCTAGCTTTCACCTGGTGTTTTAGGCTCTTGGCCTAGGATAACAGAGGTTCCTCCTTTGTTACCTTTAGTCTAGGGATTGTAGCCTGAGATGTACTAGTCTATTTTGCTCTTATTTTGAAGTAGCCTTAATTTTGTGGGGCCAGGTTTACTACAGGTTAAGGAAAAAGAGGGATGGAATTGCTTCATGTTTTCAGAAAATTCTGTCTTGGGGATGCCTGGCTGGCTCAGTTGGTAGAGCATACAACTCTCAATCTCCAGGTTCTAAGTTCGAGCCCCACGTTGGGTATAGAGAATAAAAAATAAAAAGTTAAAAAAAATTATCTCTCTTGGAATAAGGAACTTTAGGTAGAATCTTTCTATTAAGACATAATAATTAACATTTGTAAAGAAGAATTGTACAACTCACAGGTACATCTATGTATATTATCTTCAACTTACTGTGGGCTAATAAATCTTGTGTACAAAGTGCTAAAGTGAAACTGATGTATAAATCTTATCATCATACTCACACACCAGCTATGAAGCATCTATGGGTGCTTGTTGAGAAAAAAAAAATAGCCATTTTCTCTATTTCTCAAATCAGGCTGATTGCTTGTGGAGTATTTCTTTTGTATCTGAATACAGGTGATAACTTGAAAGTTTGTGGAAACAGAAGTGGTAGCAACTGGTAACCTCCTCATATTCCAGACTCTGGGTTAATGAGAATCCAGAGCATATACATTGGGCAAGTTTGCACAATAGTAGGGCTCAATTACAGTGTATCTCTACTATACTGTCAGAAAATTTCTCTCACGGAAACCAATATTGGAGGCAGGAGACTTCAACATTGGAAGTTAAGCATATATTTTCACCAAGTAACATCTTAATTTATATCTATGACGGCAATAATCATGCACTATACTATAGCCCCCAAATAGGAATACATAAAAAAGAATTTAGACTACATGACTTTGTTTTAGTTTTATAGATCTAAGATGTTCTTTTAAAATCAGTATTTGTAGACCTAGGAAAAGACTTAAAAGTCAAAGACAGTATTCTTTATGTGATTACAGTTCTTGAATTTTGACAGAATCATCATCTTTCTAAAATGTCTTATATATTCTTTCTATGGTCATCCCATTCCATTTATTTTCCAGAATTTCTCTATTAAATAAGCCATTATATCAAGACACTCTAATCTTTATTTAAATTATCAAGAAGGCAGGAGGTAAATCCAGATCCTTTTTTTCATGTCTAATTAGGATTATACTACTGTTCATTACTTTAGATTAGATCTCATGTTTCCTTCAAATTGTTTCATTTTATTTCTTTTATAGTCTTTTCATTTAGGGTTTGCTTGCCATCAAACCACTTACAGCTTTCTGCACAACCTCTTTGCCTTCATTGGCTGGATTCCTCAAAGTCTATTTTCTGCCAATTTTGCACATTTAGCATATCCTCTCTATTTTCTGTGCCACATCTATTTGGCAAAGCCAGTACAGTTTTCTTTTATTGATTCCTCACCATCTACCACCTTGCCTGCAGTATTGGCTCACTAAGATCAAGCACTTGAAATCTGCTGTTAAGAGTATCAGCTTCCCCTCACTGATAAGAATTCCCAAAAGAGCTAAAAGCTACCATTGAACTAAAACTATGTCTCTGCTTTGCCTTAAGAAAATGAGTGATCCATGGGGCTCCTAGGTGGTTCAGGTGGTTGAGTGTCTGACTTGGGCTAAGGTCATGATCTTGCCAACTGTGTTCGGGGCGGGGCGAGGGGGGAGCAGTGGTGGGAGCCACATAAGGTTCTCTATCAGCCCAGAACCTGCTTTGGATCCTATGTCCCCATCTCTGTCTCTCTGCCCCTCCTCCACTCACGCTTTCTCTCTCAAAAATAAACATTAAAAGAAGAAGAAGAAGAAGAAGAAGAAGAAGAAGAAGAAGAGGAGGAGGAGGAAAATGAGTGATCCTTTTACTACCCTAGTTGCATTTTCTTTCTTCTGTTTTTAAAGTGGTTAGTCCCATTGACACATCAGTGTGTCTGTCTGGCTTCAACCAAGTGTTTTATCTTACCTGCTTCAGCAATATCCCTTCCTTTGCAAAAACATCTAACTCATCTAGAACTGATTTTTCCATTCACAAGAAAACTTTCTTACTAAATCAAACCATCTCTTCAGGGCTCCTTCTCTGAAGCTTGAAATTAGAATTTGCTATACCTGAATTCCTGTGCTTTAAATTGTGATTACGTTACATCATTTAGAACTTTAGTCAAGAAAACACTCTTCCTCAGCTTCAATTCTTGCATCATGCAGCAAATAAAGATTTGCTACATCAAATAAGGATTTTGCACCGCCCCCAAAGTTGAACATTCATGAACAAAAATGATATATAAACATTGATTGTTTTTTTCAAATGAATTTGAAATTAACAAATTTTTGTAAGTTAATTTTTTGAATAGTAGTTTCTCTTATTAGGACAACTAGTTTTTTTCATTTTAAAGAGTCACCATAGCACTTCCCTTTAACAAATATATCTACTTTTTTACTTATTTGCGATAGATCTTACTGTAGTGTACACATGGCGATTAGTAAAGCATTTTCCTCAAATTGAAATACATGGATTTCAGAGAGTACTACCTTTATTCATTCAGATTACTGTTTTATAGAAACACGCCACAAGACCGATCTATAAACAATAAATATTAAAGTCTCAGATTAACTATCATATGTGATTTACCGTGTTTTCTTGATGTTCTTAGAATTTTACGGTCCTTCCTGGTGTCTGACCCCAGCAGACAGAGGATTGTGTCAAGCCAATGTGAGCCGATTCTACTATAATTCAGTTATTGGGAAATGCCGCCCATTTAAATACAGTGGATGTGGAGGGAATGAAAATAATTTTACTTCTAAAAATGCATGTCTTAGGACTTGTAAAAAAGGTATAGAAAACATTCTTCCCCTTCAGTAGTACTTAGGATAACAATTTTCATGAAATTGTGAACAAATTTTAATCTAAGAAAATATTATGAAATTAGTTCTATTTATAATAAAAAATTATTATAATTAAGCTAATATATGTCCCCCTTTTTAATTATTACATCTAGATGATAGTTCTGGAGATGTCAACTACAATTTCTCTTAATGTGTCTTCACAAAAAATAATCAATTTTAAACAAAACATTTTATTCTTTTAATATTTATATACTAAGCTTTCATTTAAAATGATTATACCAAAATATGTGTAAGCTATCTTATAATGCACATTTTAATGTGGTTACTAATTTTCTTCTGAATATAAAAATGATGCATGTTTACTGAATATCAATATATAAATAAAAATCACATATAATTCCACCAACCATATACAGCCACATGTTCACTTTAATAAAACAAGCATGAATTTCTAACTGAAGATGAATAAAAATCAATAACATTCTTATCCATTTTTGCTAATTCTTATATATGCAAAATGACTTCCTTAGAATTAGGTTGTTCTACACAAAGACAGACAAATTAGAGGCTTTTAAGCCAGTTTTGTTTTAAATATTAAAGGATAATTTGAGAAAATTTTAGATAAAATGTTTTATTATATTACTTTAATATGCATAATAAATTTGTTTCTCTTCCTTTTGTAGGCTTCATCCAAAGAACATCAAAAGGAGGATTAATTAAAACTAAAAGAAAAAGAAAGAAGCAGACAGTGAAAATAGGATACGAAAAAATTTTTGTTAAAAAAATATAAATTTGGGGGCACCTGAGTGGCTCAGTCTGTTAAGCGTCTGATTCTTGCTAGGTCATGATTTCATGGTTGGGGATATTGAGCCCCACCTTGGGCTCTGTGGGTCAGGTTCTGTGCTGACAGCATGGAGCCTGCTTGGGATTTTCTCTGCCCTCCCCCACTCACATACTCTCTTTTTCTCTAAATAAATAAATAAACAAAATAAATAAATAAATAAATCTTACATTGTTACATTAGTTCTAAATATTTTGGATGAAACTTTTCACTATAATTTTTTTTTCCTGAAATCCTTTTAATGAATATTTCCATCAATTTTCTATGTACAAGTTAACTGCTATTAATACATTTTTATCAGAATTCATTTCTTAATCTAGTCAAATTGCTTACTCAAGGACAATGATTTATTAACTGACTACTGTGAATTTACCTATTCTCTCAATTCCTTTATATTTTTCATTAACCACAAGCTATCATTTACTGGCCACATCAAGACAGTCCATTTTTCCATTTGGTGATTATCTGTTTGAGAATATGTTGTCATTTATTTGTTTTGATCATGTATATGATGATCTTTATAGTCTATGCCCAAATTGATAAATGCAGATATTAAGGATCAAGCACTTTTTGGATTTCACATCAAACACGGTGACAAGCATTTGCTTCTATAAGGATCATTCAACTGTGCGAAAGCTGGTAATAATACAATTCTATTATGTGCTTCCCTCCATAGACATACTTTTTCTCCTTTCTTATAAACAAGTACCTCAATCAATCTTGAGCCATACCATTAACTGAACAAAGAGAGTCAACTCTATCATGTGCCTGCCTGATTTTGATTGATTTAACTATTTTGTGTATGTATGTGTGCTTATGACTCACTATATTAGTAAAAATGGTTGAATAGTGGTATGTTAAGTACAGATCATGGTAAGAAGAAACTTGGTGGAAAGGGAAGTTTTTAATGGCAATCAAAAGTGAATTGTGTTTATATACTTCCTAATTTTATTGTTTAACAAAATTTTCTCTTACCCCAAATAGCAAGAATACTGAATCCTACTGAAACTTATTCATTTATCATTAAGCTTTGCATGCAATGCAACCAATAAGTAAGTCATGGGGGAAGTAAGCTTCAGGGGGAAGAAAAAGTCATGTTATTTATGTAGAAAAGGAAGGTCTACTACTGAAAAGTCTATCAGCAAGGAAGATTCCACTAGAAAAATCTATGTACTATTCACTCTCAGGGTTTTAAATAATCTCTCCGTGGAGTTAATTCACTTTATCCAGATCCTTTTCTGCTGATCTATGTGCAGTCTGGCATCTCAACAGCCTCCTAGACATTTCAGTTCCTATAATATTCACCTCAAACTTTGCATTTAAATTTGAACTTGTCGTCTAGAAACAACTAATCACTTCATCTGCTTAGTTTAGCTTTATGAGTGCTCTCTAGCAATAGTATTATAATTCTCTGTTCCTCTGACTTGAAAGTTTGACCCCAGTTTTGACTTTTTTCTCATGTACATATCTGATCAGTCTCTAAACACTAGTGCTTCCTTTTTCATAAAGTTCATCCAACTCCAGGGTTTTTGCCGCTACTGCATTCTTCACATCAGTATTGATTTAATTCCTAAGAATTAATTCCTTAGCATATTTCTCCACCACTCAAAATCCATCAAGGACTCACTAGTTGGTACTTAACCCCACCCCATCCCCCACAATTTTATTTTGTTCTATATATATTACACTACTGCCCTCTTTCATGACTATTTCAATTTAATTAAAAGGGTATATACTGTTCACTAAATACTCTTTGTTTAGTCAGCTTATTCATGCTGATTTCCTACTTAAAAATATTATCTTTTCCAGACTATCCATGTGAAGTCAGGGTTCAGCTGATGTGAGCTATAAAATTACTCTGTTTTGTGGCTGAATATGAAGTCCTAAGATACAATTACAAATTACTTTCATCCTAAGGCATAAAAATGATATCATTATAAAATAGTGTCAATTTTTTTCACTTAAAAATTTTATATCTTGATTTCAAATATAATATATATACATAATATATACATAAGTAACTGCCTTAGACTGGATCTTTGCTGTGGAATTTGAGACTTGGAAATCAAAATCCCTGTGAAATATGCTTTGTATCATTATACATGGAGAGTAATACCTTTAAATAAACAATATGGTCTCCTAAGTTAACCTATCTGCCACCAAGGACACAGAAGTAGCACATTAGTGAGTTGACGGTTTTCTCCAACAATCATTCACGGGTTCATTACTTAACCAAGAAATACTCACACTCAGATGATTTCTAATTTTTAATGCATGAGAATATTATTTTTACTGTGTTTTTAAATAAGAAGCTCTCTGGTTGTATTGTCTTACTTTGTGTTACATAATTAAATACATCTAACTGTGAATTTTATATAGAATTACTTTATACAGCATTTATATGTATTTACCTACTTAGTTTTCTCTCTGTTCAAAATTAATGAATCATGCTGAAAACTGCCCAAATGATTTTAGTGTTTACATTATAATAAATAAAATATTCTGAATGAAGCATAGCTGTTATGTTCATGAAGGTTTTTTTTCTTTCTTGTTTTAAAATTTTTTTAACGTGTATTTATTTTTGGGGAGAGACAGAGACAGAACACAAGTGGGAGAGGGGCAGAGAGAGGGAAACAGTTTTGAAGCAGGCTCCAGGCTCTGAGCTGTCAGCACAGGGCCCAACATGGGATTATGACCTGAGATGAAGTCGGACCGTTAACCAACTGAGCCACCCAGACACCCCTCATGAAGGTTTTATTTTATTTTTTTATTATTTTTTATTTATATTTGACAGAGAGAGCATGGATGGGGTGGGGGGGGGGGAGGGGAGGCAGAGAGAAAGGGGGTCAGAGGATCTGAACTGAGCTCTGCACTACCAGCAGCAAGCCCAGTGCAGGGCTCAAACCTACCAGCTGTGAAATCATCTTGAGCTGAAGTTGGACACTCAACCGGCTGAGCCACCCAGGTACCCCATGAAGTTTTTTTTTTTTAATGTTTATTTTGAGAGAGAGAGAGCCTGCAAGCATGAGATGCATGTGAGCAGAGAAGGGGCAGAGAGGGTGAGAAAGAATCTCAAATAGGCTCTTTGCTGTCAGTGCAGAGCCCAACCCCGGCTTGAACCCATGACTGTGACATCATGGCCTGAGCCGAAATCAAGAATTGGATGCTCAGCCAACTGAGCCACCCAGGTGTCCCATCATGAAGTTTCTTATACTTCAGAAAAAATTTAGTGTTCTTCAGTTATTACACAGATGAAGTCCTAAGACAAAGAAAAAAATTGTTCCATAAACTCCAGTTGACTTTCACCTTCTTTAATTAGAATTTGCTAATAATCTCCTTTCAATTACAAATGTGTATTCATGTACTAGGACTTCTTATTTGTCGAACACACTAGTACATGTGCTTTAAAATCCATACTCCATCCCATATTTCTACCAATCACCTCATATAATTCTATAAATTATATATGTGTGTGTGTGTGTGTATTTAAATATATTTCATGTAACTATGTATTATATATGACTTCCATACTTGACTATTGAAAATGTCCTGGCCCATTTCCATACCAGAAGAAAATGACATTAAAGTAACTATTTAGGAGAAATCTAGGGTTCTTTCAAGAGCTGCTCCTGCTCTTGTCTCATTTTTTTGAAGTTTGCATTTGAATTTAGTCTCCAACCTTTGACTTTCAGTTCTTTCTTAAGAAATTTAGCATGAACACACCTGAATTGCTTTTCCTGTATTCTGCTCTATAGAACATCAGACCTTCATCTTAGTCTCTCAGGACCAATCTCTGAACTATAGCTGGTGTCTTGGCTAGAATTATTCAGACCACTTTTTTAAGGGAGTAGTGATACATGGTAATTCATTTTACCAGAGAGAGAGAGAGAGAGAGAGAGAGAGAGAGAGAGAGAGAGATGTGTGTAAGCATTTAGTCATATAATACAATAAAATAGAGCATTATGACAATGAGTAGGACTTCCTCATCCAAAACTTCTGACTAAAATTCTTCATCTAAAAAAATTCTGGCCCCAGCAGTCTGAAATGAAACAAGGATATATTTGATCACAAAATTGGAAAGGCTAGGGGTGCCTGGGTGGCTCAGTCTGTTAAGCATCCAACTTCAGCTCAGGTCATGATATCTTAGCTTGTGAGTTCGAGTCCCACATCGGGCTCTGTGCTGACAGCTTAGAGCCTGGAGCCTGTTTCAGATTCTGTGTCTCCCTCTCTCTCTGCCCCTCCCCCACTCTCTCATGCACATTCTCTCTCTCTCTCTCTCTCTCTCTCTCTCTCTCTCTCAAAATAAAACAAACATTAAAAAAAAATGGAAAGGCCAAAGGTATTTTACTTAAGTATAGATGGACTCAGGGCTTTATACTGTCAATAAAACTCAGTCCATCTTTATTCCTGATTCTGCTGCCCAACATTTATTACCTTTTCTAATCTCACAGGGTTTCAAGATGACTTCCAGAATTTAAGGCCCACATCCTCTCCAATAAAGTTTTCTAGAAACATTTAGACTTGTTCCCTGGCCTCAGGCACAATCCATGAAAGAAATAATTGATAGGCTGGATTTCATTAAAGTTAAAAATTTATGCTGTACAAAATCTAGTATCAAGAGATTAGAAGACATTGAACGGGGAGACAATATTTCAAAAGACACATCTGATAAGGGACTGTTATATAAAACGTTCAAAGAACTTTTAAAACTAAAAAAATAATAAACTTATTAAAAAATGGTTCAAAGATCTTAACAGATACCTCACCAAAGAAGATCTACAGATGACACAAGCATATTAAAAGATGCTCTATACCATCAGTAAACTACAAATTACAACAGTGAGCTACTACTATACATCTATTAGAATGACCAAAATCAGGGGCACCTGGGTGGCTCAGTCGGTTGGGCATCTGACTTCACCTCAGGTCATGATCTCGCAGTTGGGAGTTCGAGCCCCACGTCAGGCTCTGTGCTGACAGAGCCTGGAGCCTGCTTTGGATTCTGTGCCTCCTTCTCACTCTACCCCTCCCCGACTTGTGCTCTGTCCCTGTCAAAAATAAATAAATGTAAAAAAAAAAAAGAATGGCCAAAATCAGTACACAGACGCCACCAAATGCTAGGAAAGATGTGGGTAGAGCAAGAACAACTCTTATTTATTACTGGTAGGAATGCAAAATGGTACAGCCACTTTGGAATACAATTTGGCAGTTTCTTACAAAAATAAACATACTCTTAACTATACCATTTGGCAATCATTATCCTTGCTATTTACCCAAAGAAGTTGAAAATGTTTATCCACACAAGAGTGTGCACAGAGCTATTTGTAGCAACTTGATTCATAATGGCCATGACTTGGAAGAAACCAAGATGTCCTTGAGCAGATGAATGGATAAACTGTTACATCTAGACAATGGAATATTATTCAATGTCAGAAAGAAATGAATTACCAAACCATGAAAAAATATGGAAGAACTTTAATGAATATTACTAAGTGAAAGAAGCCAATCTGAAAAAGTCTATATGTTTATGACCCCAAATATATGGTGTTCTGGAAAAGGTAAAACTAAGGTAAAAAGATCAGGGATAGGTAGGAAAGGAAAGATGAATAGGCAGAGCACAGAGGATTTTCAGAACAGTAAAAATACTCTGTATGATATCTCACAATGATAGAAATACATCATTATATATTTATCCAAACCCACAGGTTGTACAGCAACAGGAGTGAGCCAATGTAAACTATGGACTTCGGATGATGATTTATGTGTCAACGGAGGTTCAACTATAACAAAAATACCACTTTGCTGGGGGATGTTGATAATCGGGGAGGTCATGCATGTGTCATGGTAGAGGATACATGGAAAAACTCTGGACCTTTCCTTCAATTTTGTTATGAACATAAAATTGCTCTAAATTTTTTTTATTAAAAAAAATCGTGACTACACTCTTTGACCCAAATATCTTATGGCCAGCCCTGACCCAACATCATGTGTAGAGAACTGTGACTTTCTGATTAACCAGGTTTGATTCACAAGTCCATTCCAAGATATCCAACTGATAAGCACTATCTGAAATCTGTGATCAGACTGCTAGGGTTGGGACTAGAGTGGGACCACAGGCACAAAATTTGAGAGGATGTTAAAAAGAAGTCAGTAACTAAGAAATAATTTTTTAATACAGCATTCTTAAAAAATAAAGCAATTCATGATGAAAATATCCAAGTTATTAAAAAGACAGGATCAGTAACAACCATATTGGAATCTGAGGCAAAAGGAAAAAACACTAATATTGATGATTTGTTAAGAATATAAAGACGGTTCACATTTGGTCATTATTAGTGTAATAAAAAGTATTTTCAGACAAAAATAACCAAGTTATTATTTAATAAATAAAGTTCATTTGACTAAAATTCAACACTCGTTCCATGATTTAAAACTTTGAGCAAAACAGAGATCTTCCTAATGAAGCATATCTACCAAAAACCTACAACATTATATGTATGTGGTAAAATTTCAGAAACATTCCCATTAAATTCAGGAATAGGACCAAAATGCTCTCCATTACCATTACTATTCAACACATCCAGGTAGTCTTAATTTTATACTGAAACAAAAAGGTAAGAAAAAGAAACTAAGTATAAATATTACATCATAGTTTCATATAATATGCTTGTTATAAGTGAAAATACAGCAGAACCAAAAATGGAAATATGAGTACAGCAAGATTGCTACATGCCATTTCAACACATGAAATCAACAGCATTTAAAATTTTTAAAAATTTTTTAATGTTTTTATTTTCTAAATTTTTTATTTATTTTTGAGAGAAAGAGAGTGCAAGTAGGGGAGGGGCAGAGACAGAGGGGGACAGAGGATCTGAAGCAGGCTCTGCCCCAACAGCGGTGAGCCTGATTCGGGCTCGAACCCACAAACCGGGAAATGACCTGAGCAGAAGTTGGACACTCAAACAACCGAGCCACCCAGGTGCCCCTAATTTATTTTTTGACAGAGAGAGAGAGAACGAGAGAGCACAAGTGGGGGAAGGGCAGAGAGAAAGGGGGACATAAGATCCAAAACGGGCTCTGCACTGACTTACAAACCATGAGATCGTGACCTGAGCTGAAGTTGGATGCTCAACCGACTGAGCCACTCAGGTGCCTCGAGAGCATTTTTGTACACTAAATAGAAAAATAGAAAAAATGTACTAGCCACAATAGAAGAACAACCTTAATGCACTTAACATTAAATCCCATGGGATGTATTAAAAAAAAATTTAGAAAAAAAAATCCCTGAGAGAAAATTCAAATATGTTACTGAGGGACATAAAAAGAACTAAATAGTCTTCTATTTATTGTAGCCCTTAGTATTTGCAGAGAAAGAACACAAGAACATTAGATGATGAAGGGAAAAATGTTAAAATACATAAGCATTTTATAAATTAAAAAACAGAAGAGTGAAAAAAATCTCTAACCTATAAAAAGAAAAAGACAAGGGCACCGGGGCGATTCTGTTGGTTGAGCATCTGACTCCAGCTCAGGTCATGATCTCGCAGTTCATGAGTTCCAGGCCCGCCCGCACCAGGCTCGCTGCTGTCAGCTCAGAGTCCACTTGGATCCTCTGTCCCCCCTCTCTATCTGCCCCTCGGCCGCTTGTACTGTCTTTCTCAAATAAATACATAAATAAAAAACATTAAAAATTTTAAACAAAGATATACAAAATGAAAATTGGATAATAAAAAAAATAAGAAAATTATGAAATCAATTGAGCAACCCTGAAGTAACAGAAGGTCCAGAAAAATAGAACAGCTGGAAGAGAGGGGAGAGAGATTTTATAGAACAGCATAGGTTTCCTTTATTGAAATGGTGTGCTGTAACCCACAAAGGAAAACCTGCCCAGCACACTCCCTATACTCACATGAAATTTCAAATACTAGTGATAAAGAGAAAATTCCTAAAGGACAGAAAAGCTTGTGGGGGAATAATCACAGAGAAGTTGAAATAAAGTGGAATTGTACATCTCCATGGCAAGAATGGAAAGAAGCCAAAATAAAGTTGGATGTGAAAGTCTGAGAGAGGATAATAGCTGTTTACTTGTTAAAAGGCTTTAATAATGCTAATTGATCTTTCAATTATGTGCCTGTAGTGCTTCATGAAAAACAAACATTAATTAAAATAAAGGTGT
Source organism: Lynx rufus (assembly GCF_022079265.1). NCBI lineage: Eukaryota > Metazoa > Chordata > Mammalia > Carnivora > Felidae > Lynx > Lynx rufus. The sequence goes on from NW_025814834.1 coordinate 47,100,132, forward strand.
TTAATGCTTTCCCCTTCCATCAGAGGCTTTGGGGAAAAGTTCTGGAATGTGAACTAAGATTCTGTTTTTTGTACCAATACAGACACTACTTGGTGGATGATTTGGTCATCTAATATTTTTCAGGCCCACATTTACTCATATTTGAAATGAGTGTTCTGAACTAGACTACCTATAAGAATTCTTCCAATTTTAGTATTTTTGGATTTTACGGGGCTGTTCTCTATTTCAAAACATTCAACACCAATACACAGCCGAAAAGTGTTAAGATGCCTCATGATCAAAAAGACAAAAATCACCATTGACCTGGCTCTTCTCTTGGTAATAATCACATCTCTTCTGGCATAAGGTGGTCCATTCTCAGTGGTCCCCTGTATTTCTTCAACGCTGGCCTATGTTGAATGGCAGCTCGCCATTTCCAAATTGACTACATCTATCACAGATTTTCTTTTTCAGTGCCCAATTTCCAAACATCAGAAGATTGTATGAGAAGCTTCCAATTGATTACAGAGATTCCAATCACTTTGGGAGATTCTGAATGCCTTAACATTGCAGTTTTGCTTACGATTTAAAAAAATTCTGAACCATTAACTTTTTTTCCTCTCAAGATTATATGCATTCTAGAAATAATACATGTGCTTCTGATTTACACTAAGTCATCAAGGCATTTCAAGCCCATGGAAAGTTTTGAAATAATTTTTAAAGTATTTAATCTTTTTGAAATCATTCTTAGAGGTACTAGCAAAGCTTAGTGAAAATAAATTATCTCTAGTACCAAAATCTTTTATTTCAATATAAAACTTAGTCTGTTTTAAGCAAATCCAATTGTAGCCAAAATTAACTCATCCCTGTCAGCATTATTGATGATTTGCTATTCTTCATTTGCTGTGCTTCTCTTTATGCGATAACATCAGCTAAATCAATTACGAACCTGCATATCTTTGGGGTTTTAATCCATGTATTAATCTGTATTTTCACAGAGGGTATAATTCTAATATACCAAACACTTAAGTTGCAAGGGCTCTCAAGTTAGAAGCCAGAGGAAACTGTTACTTCCTTCTTCGTCAATTTTTGGAATTAGAATTGAAGAATTTTTACTTTTCAGGGGTGCCTGGGTGGCTCAGTCAGTTGAGGTCATGTCATGATTTCGGGTTCTTAGGTTCAAGCCCCGTGTCAGGCTTTGTACTGATAGCTCAGAGCCTAGAGTCGGCCTTGGGTTCTGTGTCTCTCTCCCACTCTCTGTCCCTCCCCTACTCATGTTCTGTCTCTCTCTCTTAAAAATAAACATGAAAAAATTTTAAAAAAAGGAATTTTTAGGGGCGCCTGGGTGGCGCAGTTGGTTGAGCGTCCAACTTCAGCCAGGTCGCGATCTCGCGGTCCGTGAGTTCGAGCCCCGCGTCAGGCTCTGGGCTGATGGCTCGGAGCCTGGAGCCTGTTTCCGATTCTGTGTCTCCCCTTCTCTCTGCCCCTCCCCGTTCATGCTCTGTCTCTCTCTGTCCCAAAATAAATAAAAAACGTTGAAAAAAAAAAAAGGAATTTTTACTTTCCAATAGTCTATTTTTTTAAACATATTCCCCACTCTGAACAAATGTTCTGCGATTTTGCAAATCACCCTAGGGAAGTTTCCAGAGTTTCTAAATGTGAACAGTTATGAGCTACTTAAATGATCCATCTTGCCATGAAATTTCTACTTCAGAGAAGAAATAAACAATAACCATTTTTTACTCAAAGTATCTGCTATTGTTCAAGGAGAAAGTCTTTGGAATTGTAAGCTAATATAGGTTAGGAAATTTTTTTTTAATTTTTTTTTTCAACGTTTATTTATTTTTGCGACAGAGAGAGACAGAGCATGAACGGGGGAGGGGCAGAGAGAGAGGGAGACACAGAATCGGAAACAGGCTCCAGGCTCTGAGACATCAGCCCAGAGCCCGACGCGGGGCTCGAACTCACGGACCGCGAGATCGTGACCTGGCTGAAGTCGGACGCTTAACCGACTGCGCCACCCAGGCGCCCCAGGTTAGGAAATTTTTTAATTTAACTCTGCATATTCTCTTTTTCTCCTTCACAAACTACACACATATACAATCAATGAAGGAAGAAAATCTTTAAAATTTAGTATATCTCACAGCTTCAATAAACTTCAGACACAAATGAGAACTATTTTTCAATTATGGAAGAGAAAAACAAAAAACAAATCAAATAAAATAATGAAAAGCATAGGATTTGGATTCAAATCAACTTGGATTTAAGATTGTTAAGCCTTGGTGTCCCTATTGTGAAATGATTATGAGGGTATGTAAGAGCACATGTGTAAAGTATTCAACATAGTGCTTGCTACATCGTAAGTCTTCAATAAAATGGTAACTACTGGTACTAGGATATGTTGAATATATAATGTTTTGAATAGTCTCTGAGCTCTAACAATTACTCAAATAAGTCAAGCAATAAAAGTTAAAGTAGGAACTTTTAGGTAAATGTTCACTAAAATAACAATTTTATAATATGAGAAATGGAATTGATGTAAGTGTTCTTAAGATTAACTGAGAAAAACGTAAAAATTATATATTTGAGAATATTTAAAACGTTTAGTAATTTGTTTTTGAAATAATTGCCTAAGAGTTGCTAAAATATTTTTTAATGTGGAAAGTTCTAGGACACGGGTAAAACGGTAAAATCAGTGAATTTTTTATTTCTCTACCGAACCTACATAAAACTTATCTTACAATTTTTAAATATGTCTCATGTTTCTCCGAGATTTTGAGTTTAAAAAATGACCACCATTGGAGCACCTGGGTGGCTCAGTCGGTTGAGTGTCCGACTGGCTCAGGTCATGATCTCACGGTTCATGAGTTTGAACCCCGCTTTGGGCTCTGTGCTGTCAGCTCAGAGCCAGGAACCTTCTTAGGATTCTGTGTCTCCCTCTCTCTCTGCCCCTCCCCTGCTCATCCTCTGTCTCTCTTAAAAATAAACAAGCATTATTTTTTTTTAAATGACCACCATTATTCCTTGTGTAATTCTCTCAAATATTCAAAAACTTACACTAGCATTCATATATGAATAATATTGAAAAATGCATGATCTGGATAGAAACCAGAATACGAATATATTGAAACAGAAAAATAGCTAACTTAGTGTGGAATCTTTCAGGTAAATTTTCTAAACACTGTGCTTTGCTTTCCTCTCTTGCTAATACTCATTTTTTTTCCTATGTGGAATTATCTAACTGAAGCCCCGGTAACCAATATCACTTGACTTATATTCCATACAATTTTCTTCCAAAACTATCTGAAGTAGTTTGCCAGGTTAAATATTTTGCTAATAATGTTGTAAAGAAGGACAGGTTTAAAAACTAAACCACTTAGGTTTCAAGTTCCAGTTCTACCAATTTCCAGTTGTAAAAACTTACTAAGATTCTGTTCCCTCATCTGATGAGTGAATATAAAATCCTCACAGAGTTACAGAAAATATCTAAAGCATATAGCATATTTCTGCAAAAATGACAGGTTATCAACATTGTTTTTCCTCCTCAACTTCCCCTAAAACAGAACAGAGACCCAGCAGCACTACTAGATGTTGAGTACTTGGAAATATACTAATTACTACAATTCACTATTGAATTTGTTTTTACGCTTTACAATTAACCCCCAAAAAGAAAGCCCTTCAATTGTGGTATTTTTATTTTCTGAATATCCACAAATACTATGAGAAGGGGATTTTAAGAATACCACATATGAGGAACCATGGTTAACACTATGGACATTAACTTCAATTAATAGCCTTTCAGAAAATCATGGAAACGTTTCACAGGAAAAGTTTTTGGACTTGCCTCCTCACCCAGCCCCACCACCCCAGCCATACCCAACTGCACCAGAACAAAGCATAAAACTTGATTTGGATTGCCTGACCCAGCAAATAGAATAAATACAAATTCCTTACCACAGTCTACAAGGTCCTACAACTTATGTCCTGATGTATTCGTGTGGGACTCCCTTCTTGCTCACTGGTCTCCAGACTCTAGGTGAACCACCTGGACAGGTTTTGTTTACTTGCAATAGTCTTCCAGCAAACTCTGTTTTGGTGCCCCCTCCCACATTCTTTTACTGAGCCGGTAACTCATCTCCCGGTTGTTGGGAGAATTAGCTGCTAATAGCCCTCAGCTGCATCCTTCTCCAAACTGTCCTCAGCTGATGGTAGTTCTTTCCCTTGAAAGCACTACTCACACTCCCACTCCCAGAGTGGCTCATACAATGACTAACAAGGACCTGCTAAAGAGGGATTCCCTTGCATCAAGGGAGGCCAACCTGTCATTCAGATTACATTCCAGAGCCCTATCCCTATTGTTTAGGCCAAATCCAGAGTTTACTTGAGACCACGTGTTTGCTCACCTCATGTTTGTTTTTTCCCCAAATCTGCTTCCTTCCCTTACTGCTTTTGCCTAAAGTCTAAAGAGCATTCCTCCATCAATTACTGTGGCATCTGAATCCTCTCAAGCTCTCATCTGGGAAGCCCTACTTCAGACTTCTTTCTAATCTATAGAATGCTTCATATTTCTCCCCTTCTAGGTTCCAGAGTAATTATTATCTTCAGAGAAAGTGCTTTTCTATAGGAAATATGTTCTCCCTCCATCCTCCCTTCCTTCTATTCAGTGCTCACCTGTTTTAGTCATTGAACGTAGTGCTTTTTAGAATCTGAATGTTTAAGCAACATAAGCAAAAATAAGTATATTTTTCTAAATGTCTACCTGAGGATAGAAAGTAAATTCTTTCAGATCAAGGATCATGTCTCTATTACCAAATTTTGTACTTCTGGTATCTATCCAAATGTTGGCATATGGTAGATGATCAATTAATGTGTTTTACGGATGGTTATTGTTCAGAAACTTGCTTTCTTATGATACAAATGTTTATAGAGATAGAGCTTGGAGGTAATAATTATGCCCCCAAATAATGTCAGTTGTATTAAGCCAGAACAGGATTATAGCCAATTAGCAATTTTTTTTTCTAACATACAGTGGTGGAATGTATATCTTTCATGCTTGAAGCCCTCACAAATGAAGGTGAGGGCTTCATTTGTCAGATGTCAGAGACACTGTCACTCTGTTGTGAGCTTTTGAAGATCTGATTTGTATTCCTGGTCAGATACATAGGAGTTAATCCCCTCTAGCCTAGCCATGGGCTTCAGCATTGTGTAGATTTAAGTCAATATTTAAATATATATATTATATATGCACCTCATATATACATTCATTGGAAGACAAAAGATAGTATGTCTTTTTAATTCGTATTTTTTACTTATATTACGTTTTAACATATATTTATTGTTTGGTCTTTGTATCTAAATATTTTATGATGTACTTTCTTCCACTATATATAAGTTGATAGTTTAATTGTATAGTCTACAGTAAATACCTGCCCACTGTAAATCTAGTTAAGTGCTTCAGAATATTTTCTTAGTGATCTTTCCTAGTTGTTGGGATTTTTTTGTCAGAGAAAAAAAGAATTTCATTATTCACTTAGAAAGCAGCTTTTTACAATGTGAGACTGCTTAACACTAGATGGCAGGATGAGACTGCAGATACCTCACTCCTCAAAGCTAAGTGTAAAATATCTGCTGGTTTCTCAAAGGTATTGAGAATTTTTAGGCAAATACGTTGTAGTACTCTTTAATATATGTACTGTATATAATTCCACTTCCTTTATGTTTAAAAACTTTCACTGTATACAACAGAGTGATGTTAAACATGAGTAAATTATTGAAGAGAAACATATAAATTACTAGTAACTTTACAAGTTATATAAGTATGACAATAGCTGAATAAAAAAGTCTGTAGCGGGAGAACATTCATACTATTTGGCATCTTTAGAACTTAAGACATGGTCATTTAATCTTATGCTACTTATGTCAACACACATAAGCTTAAAATTAAATAAACAGTTTATTTTTGTAATCAAGATTGACATTCTGCAAATAAGCAATTCAGCAAAAATTCACAATAAATACATATCTAGAGACGAAAAGGGCATCTTTTTCAATGCCAACTAAAACTATCCTAGAAATAGGAAGAACTATTTTAAACTCTTCTGGGAAAGGAGACTCAAGTTTGCAAAGGAATTCCTCTCAATATTTATGCTACCACTTGTCAGTGCAATATGCGTAAGTATGGCTAAGGTGATCATATATATATACTTTTACATTCAAATCATGACAGTTTTGAGTGTGCAAATATGAACTGGGACTAGCCTAGCAAACTGAGGCATAATGTCACCATAATTAATGGTGTTCATTCTTGGAAAGGTCATTTTGTACCCTCACTTAAGTGAGAATTTATAATTTTGTTATATTGAAATGTTCATTTTGAATTAGTCTATGACATAGCTCATTTGCCAGTGTCAGCTCTTTATTCTAGCAAGGATTCTTCCTTTTGGAAGAGGAGAGGCTCAAACAATCATGAATATCTATAAAAAATATTGATTTTCTTGAGAGATCCAAATCCAAGAATACTTAATAAGAATAATGAATAAGAATAATGAAAAGAATAGGCAGACTTTTAGCCAATTGTTTTTGATTTGTTATTTGACTCTCTTGGGGAAACACATTATAAAATACTAGAAGAAATACTATCTATAGATTAACAAAATAGTTTTATTTATGTATATATGGATGTAATGTTACTCATTTAAAATTCAGAGTTTTCTGCTCTTGTTCAAATTTGTAGTCATGGGAGATATTTTAACAATAACATTATAATGTCCTTGAAGATGATAAGTTATGTGTACAATTAGAACTAAAAATCAGCTGTTTGGTTTAATAGTAAAAAACAGCATATTCACTCTTGATGGCCTAGTCATTGGATCTCGTTCCTTTTACTAAATGCAATTCATTTAGCAATGAAATAACTTTAAATCTGCTAAGTGATTGCAAGGTAAAATAATAAAAGGTCAGGTCAACTTATTTCCTTAGTAGAATTTTTTGATGTAAAGATTATAAAAATTATGTGTTCTCAAATTGTTGGTACATTTTTAATAAAGCATGGTATGCATAATTTTGTTGACTGCATAAATTATCTCCGAGTATAAGTGATGGCTTGCAGACAATTGTGAACATAGGAATTATTAACTTACAACATAATACCTGAAACCTACTAAATCACAACACAATCATGGAAATCATTTTTAAAGATCTTTCTTGCATTCTCACTAGAGGTAGTCTGTCCGTAATAGGTTTTATGTAAAAGTGTTTTGTTTTGTCCTGTTTATTTTTATGGCAGAACTATGCTCCAAGGCTGTAGCTACACAAATTCAAAATAAGTGGTCAGTTAAGCCGGTAGAGAACTAAATTTGTCAAACCACATTTTTTTATTCATTTGGCTACCTTAGTAAAAGAATATAAACAGTATTCCAGAGATTTTGAGTTAGCTTCCCCTGGTATGAGTTAAAGTGCATTTCACATGGTAATTGGTATTCATTACTGTGGGACCATGGCACTTGGGAGCCTTACGTGGGACCACAAATGTAGGCACAAGCCTGCATGTAAGACTCTGAAATAGACAACTATGACTATCATTATATATGTCATTCTTCAATTATACATTATTCCCCGGTTCTATTGAAACCACTATTGACAGTATCTGCGTGGTTATATCTAGACTCTGTGTTTGTAGCGTTAGTTGCTAACTACCGAGAATTTGGTGCTTGAATCTCTATGTGCTAGTCCATCTGTGATTTAAACAACTAGAGAGTAGGACACATCCCATTTTTATCTTAGCTCCTCAACATAACTGGTACAGCATTCTAGTTCAAAAAACAAGCTTGCTCACTATTAAATGCTTGCAAGTGTCTTCAATCTGTTATGGGAAAAGATTATATATATATATATATATATATATATGAAATACATAAGATGGAATTAATGTGTTGATTAATACCATATTGCCTAAGAATCGCTACATTCATTACTGAAATATTTTCATTTTGTTCTGCTGCATTTTCTTAAATATTTTTCATCATATTTCAGTGTGTAATTGAGAGTTGGCATTACCTATATTTTGTCTTGTGCCTCCATGCCTCCATGGAAGTCCTCAATGCCATTTATTTCATTTGGAGTTTAGAAAACGACAACTCTTAAGTGGGGTGCAATTTGCCTATTACCTCTAAATAGGTCTTGTAGATAATACTGATAAAAATTATCCTAGAGTCTTCATGGACTATAACCATGGCCTGACCAATCATTTAAATATAAATATAACTTCTATTAGCCTTCCCATTTAGTATAGCACTTGATGTTGAGGAGAAAGAGCATTGGTATAAGAGCCTTAAGACATAAGTTCAAAGCATAGGGTTTTTTTTATGCACTAGACTTTACTAGTGTTGGACAAATGAAACAAACAAATCTTTGAAAACAGTATTAATGCTTTTGCACACTTATTGGGAAAAGTTTTAGTTTTTCATAACTTAAGTTCAAAAGTTATATTAATCTCTTTCCAGGGGTCAGATAGTATATAAAGCATGGAAGATGAGAAGACATAGACAAGGATCGTTCACATACTAAAATCTATTTTTTTACTCTCTTCTGAATTTTAAGATGAGAACACCAAGACCTAAAAAGTTTTGTCAGGGTCACACTAGAGAGCGTCAGAACCAGGACTGGAATTTCATATGTCTGGGTCCAATCCCAGTGTTTTCTACTTCTTTCTTAGTGGTTTCCTAAGCAATGTGCTGCCTCGATAGCAAAATTCAGTAAAGCTTTCATCTGGAAATATCTACAGCAGTATTGTGATTAAACAACTCATCTTAGTGGAGCCAGTCATAATCTGCAACATTGACTTCTCCTCTCACAGGCTGAAGGAAATAGCTCAAAATGAAGTATATCTCAGCAGCCTCCTGAAGCAAAGCTAACCAAACTGTAACTGGAAACACAATATTCTATAACCTGGCAATTTAACTCTCTGGTTATTTCTCTTTCTCAATGACCAAATGGGTATAACTCAGTTTCTTGCAGGTCTTTTAACTAGAAACCAACAGGGATTAGTATGTAACCTATTTTTATATGTATTTTTTTTCCACCTTGATCCTATTGATCTTAAAATCAAAGATTGTGGAATAAGTTTCTTCCATGGATCCAGGTAATAAAAATGTCAACAGGAGCATACTACTTCAGAAACATGGTATCCCTTTAATTAATGTTGCCTTGTCCTCCTTTATTAGTCAATAGAAAGTATGAGCATCTCATTTTGTTCCTGTACTGAAGGAATTTACCAAGTTTTCAGTGCCTCTGATCTCAAATTTACCAAGAATTGAATAATTGTAGTGTCTTATCTATTTCTAATTGTTACATATTATATTGTATTGCATTGTCTTATCTATTTCTAATTGTTACATAATTTGTTGACTCAAAGTCTTAGAGATATAAATGATTTTAGATATTATTTGATTCACCTATTTTACAGATGAGGAAATCTATGCCCAGTGTTGTTTATATTTCAGTGATTATGATTATTGTCATATCTCACACATTTACCATATTATCAAAAGACAAGTGCATTTCAAATTTAAAATTTTCTTCCCTGATAATGTCCAATGATTTATTAAACACATTTGGAATAAAATTATGTTTTGATAGAAAACTTCTAAAAAATTAAAGCATGTTACATATTTTACATAACCATTGTGTTTATAAATTATCTGCACTTTTGTTATGGCTATTTTGAGGGATAAATGTAATATATTATTATTTTATTTTATAGATGATAATATAATCAAGTTAAATATTTTAAAATAAGTGCAATTATTTTAAATTTATATGTTCTCAAAAGTTTATTCCCTAAAACATATACTTACATATAACGAAAAACCATTCTATGTATATGTGTATATACACACACACAACATGTATACACACAATGGTTTTGTTCATGACACACACGCACATAGTTATGTCATGGGCAAAGAAAAAAAAGGTTAAAAACCTACAGAATAAAGTTTCATCATTTAATTTTGAAAACCTGATCAGTTAATAACTCTGATTATTAGATCTCAATAAAAGTTGGATCACAGAGTTAATTATGATGGATGTAGGTATTATTTTTGTGTTCCTTTTTGAAGACATGTTAGATAAAACAGTTCCCCAAAGCTTTGTAAAGTATACACACACACACACACACACACACACACACACACACACACACTTCCCTAACTCCTTTAATTTTGGAACAGAATATTATATTCAGATTTCCTTCAAATCACAGGCTGCTCTGTGTGGCAAGTTCTAACAGAACTCAGTCAAGGTGAAATGCAGCCAGCTTTGGCTGCTAACAATGTATTCATACAGCATATGATCTCTGTCTGTTCAGGCTGCTTCTTGCTCTTGTCTCAGAATAAGAAAGGAGTGCTGCTTTCCTGGGGTATGCTATTTGAGAAAGAAAGTAACCTAACACTAACTGCAGGCGGGGTCAGAGTGATGTAACAGGAAGCTCTGATGTTTCCCTTCTGCTGCTGAGCACATACAATGTGACAACACTTCCAATCCACTCAGAACAACCCTCCCTCTCCAGCAGAGAGTATCACCTCCTGATTTAGGATCATCAGGCTCTGTTCACTGGACCTGACCCTGCCTGCAGGATTACATTGCAAAGCTTTCACTCTTCCCCACCTTGCCTGGGGGTAAATCTCTTCTGCGGAATCTCAGAAAATCAAATTCCATCCTAAGAATATTTCACCAAGAATTTCCTTAGAAGCTGTGCTGGGTAAGTACACTATTCAGAATAAATATATGTATTCTGAATAGTATTCTCATTTAGTTTGGCAATGTTCCTACTGTGGAATTTAGTGACATTGAAATAATATTGAAACATATTCTCATTTATTTCACATTTTAAAGAAACTACAGTGTATTACTCCCAAATGTATACAAAATCTATTACTACTAGATGTTATTATGCACAGTGATATTCTAGAAGATAAATTTAGCAAGTAATAAAAATCTAAATGGATTAAAAAGCATACTTCTAAACAAATATCTTAATCAGGAAACAATGCCTTTTAAAATTAGCTCTACTATTAGCTAAGCTTAAATTTTGACAGCTGGAAAACATTTTCCCCCCAGGAAGGGTCTTTAAACTTTTATACAGTTAGTACTCTGAGAAGGGGGGGGGGGGGAGAAGAATAACTACTTATGGGGTCTTGGAGTCTCTGCAAAATTGAACAAAATGGAGAATTAAAAAGAAAAGTAATCACTTTGGAATTATTATTATATGTGTCTTCTATTTGCCTTTTATTTGCACATATATCTCTAGTTATTGAACTAATAGAATTTTCACTGTTCATTGTGGCCAGATGTGCTTAAGTCTCTCTCTTACTAACCCTGAATTGTTTCCGCTGTATCTGATCAGGGGGTGGGCTACAAAAGAAAAAAATCCCAGCTAGGATTAAGAAAATGTTATTTCCACATTAAGTATAATTTTACAACTCTTTAGCTAACAATGCATTGCTTCAATTTCTCTGGTATCTCTCTGCAAGCTTTTGGGGGGGACGGCGTGAAATAGAGATAACTGTGAATAAAGAAAAGTGACAAAGTTTTTCCAAATAAGTATAGCAGATTATTAAATAGAGAATTTAAAGTGTGTATTTTTTAAAAAAAGAATTTCCAGAAAAAAACTTACAGTAATGTTGAGATGAAACATCTGTTAATGCTTCCTTCACCAGTACAGACTGTCCAGGACTATTAAGAAACTATTGTCTACTTAAGTGTTGGTATAGAGATGTCACAAATTTGTTACTAAGAAAAATTAAGTGTCAGATTTGGGTTCAAATTATATTGATTGATATAATTTACTTATATAAAAATTAAGTGTCAGATTTGGGTTCAAATTATATTGATTGACATAATTTATCTGTGTCTATATTCTTTCTTACCTATGTAATTATACTGTGCAGAATGTCCTTCAGTGGAGAAATCCTGTACTTAATCACCCATAATCTGGCACATTAACAGTGTACAACAAACTTATTCTGAGTAACTCCCTCATAATTTTCTACTCAATTTTTCCACAAATTTCTCCAAATAATGGAAACTTCAATTAAGCCTTTTATTTTGTGATTCTTAAAAATATTGTGACTGATTTCCTATCGCCTTTCAACCATTAATTGTTTTGAATGCCCTGACACATGCGTAGAATTAGAAAAAGTGTTTTTAGAATGTGACTTTGTAAATAGCCATTAGGTAATTAGGGAAGGAAATGAAAAGAACACATTAAATGCCTAACCCAATGCCATGGGTTAGTAATAAAAATTAAAATAGCATTATTTTTAATTTATATTATTTTCTTAGAAGGAGATATTATATTAATATAATATTTTTAATAAGGCACTCCCCACACATATCTAATTTTTATTTAATTGCTAACCAAAAACCCATAATTTTCTTCCATAACAATTAAATTTTTGTTAACTGTACTAATAGTGTGGTTTATAATTTTTATTTTCAGAAAATACTGTTGAGAAACACTAGGTAACGAATTTTGAAGGTCATCAGGCAAAGACTTATTATTTGAGAAAATAATTGAACATTTGAAATAAGAACTCATATTATTATATTCTAAAGTTTGTTTTCTTTAATGATAAGAGAGTATCAGAGGATCAATGCATGCTTTCAGCCATAAAGAATTCACTTATTTTTCTAGATGCTATGGGATCGTAAAAGCAATGCAGAGTCTAAGGCCAGTTATAAATATGGAAAATGAAACATAGGGTTGAGAAATTGTAAGAATAATGTGAGTTAAAGTCTGTTTTACCTGCAATATTCAGTTATCTTTAAGAGATATGCTTTTGGTTACCACTACAAGGTCTTTCCCCCCCTAATATATATTAGCACATTCCAAAATATTGTTTTATTAAACTATGTAAAAATGTTAAAATATATAAAACTACTCATTCAATTTGAAAAAAAGATTGGGAAAACAGGAAAATAAAAAAGAAATTAGAATTGATTCTGTAGTTTTAAAAATGATGTTAAATGAATGACCACCATGTATATACTTTACCTACTGGTGATGCCTAGGATACGTTTAAATGGGATCAACACCCTAGCATATTTATGAGAATCTTCACATTCATCGTATATATTTACCATTATTTTGTACACACCAAATTTATTTCAGTAAGAAATTCAAAATAATATTAAGACAAAAAAAGATGATTTTATATGCTTTATGCTAATGTGGATAAATTATTTGATAAACTCATAAAATTAATCAAACTTCTGTTAATAGTATTAGTATATATTTCTAACTTGCATCATTTTTGTAACAAATATAACACTATGTTGCTTTCAACTTTTCTCTCCATGGTTAAAATTTGATAGTACCTTAATTTTTAAGAATTATCTTACAGATATTTATACAAAAATTAACAAAAAAAATTAAAGGATCAAAATATACATTCATGAAACAAAACTGATTTTATACTCTATGTATGATTTTGAACACAGCTTGAAAAAATAATTCTGTTTTAGAGATATCATGATTACGATACCAACTTTTCAAAACACAAATATATTCAAAAGACATTATTTGAAGTCATTGGCTTTATTCTCTATCTTATCTTTGTTTCGTATTCAGAGATGCTATTAACCCCAAAACATAAGTTATATCATTGCAATGGTGTTAATGAAAGACACTCAGAGTCAAATTTGTAACACCTCTGTGTTCTTGACTCAATCAGACTATCAGAGAATACACTTAATATGAAAAGCCAGTACCCAGCTATATAAAACTTTGTCTGTATCTGGGTTTAAAGCCCACGCGTGAACCATAAACATTTATAATTTCTTAGGAAAGCTCTCTTTTTCTACCAAAGTACTTCTACCCTGCTGCATTATTAAATTATTTCAAAAAATCTGCTCATTTAATATAAGAAAATGTTTTGATGAAGTTATGGAAAATAAGAATGTACCAGAAACACAAGATCAGGGTTACATACCAACAAGATATTTCAATCATTTCCCCATTTATTCACATAAACAATCATTCCTATCCAAATTCCTTCATCAACAGCAGTTACACACCTCAAAGTATCTTGGGACTCCTGGGGGCGGGGTCAGGCAGTTAAACAACTGACTCTTGATTTCAGCTCAGGTCATGATCTCACAGTCGTCAGAATGAGCACCGCATGGGGCTCTGTGCTGACAAAACGGAGCCTGCTTGGGATTTTCTCTCTCCCTTTTTATCTGCCCCTACTGCACTCTTTCTCTCTCAAAAATAAAATAAAATAAAATAAAATAAAATAAAATAAAATAAAATAAAACCTTAAGAATAAAAAGTATCTGGATGATTTTCACGCCTTAACTTTGATTTACCTCCCTGTAATTTGGTTCATAACTTGGAAGATGTATAGTCTTAATTAGTATAAAATCGAAGAAGTAAAAGGTGGACTGCATTTAATTGTACAGTTTGAAATGTAAATACTGAGCTAGTGTGATTTAGGAAGAACATATAATTAGATATATGATAATTAAGTCAACAAACCTATTTAAATAACAGGAAATATACTTTCATACATTATATTGCCATTTTGTTTAAACAGGAAAGTCTTCAATAAATCTAGATTATTATTTTTTCATGTATAATTAGTATTATAATATTGTTCATTAAATCAGATTAATAAAATAATCTGCATTTTCCAGTATTTGTGTAATCTTAAATCTAATTGTTTTTACTTCAATTATTTTACCAAAAATTGAAGACATGAATTTAATTTTTAACAAAACAATAAAAGTCTTATTATTATTTAAAAATAAAGTAGAATCACTTACTGTGAACTGAGTTAGAGTCTATGTTTATTAGATTATTAGTACTAATTATCAGATGATAAATTGCAAATATTTTCCTAGAACCTGTTTCCTCCTTTTTTTACCTTTAAATTAGTTTGTTTACTTAGAAGAGACAGTATTATGCAGTATCATTTGCAAATGACAGTATCATTTGCAAAATGGTCAAAAGAGTGTATTCGTTTTTAAAATGTAAGACTTTTTTTATTACTTCACGCTTTTAATTAAATATATATATTTTTTTACCTTGGTATCAAAAGGGCAGAAAACTCAACCCAACACAGACATAAATAAGTAAGCAAATAAATAAATAAATAAATAAATAAATAACCAACCTATCTCTATGGTATCAAGGCTATACTATAGCTCAATGCTTTACTGAGGTGGTTGGATAGAGTCAAATTTTCAGAGACATCGTATTCCCCTTAACATGCGAATATATTTTTTAATTAAAAGATGTTAATATGGTATAAACTTTTATATAAATCTGTCATTATTTCCCTATTCAGGTTTAGGTTAATCTGAGCCCAACCAGGTTTCCATAAAACAATGGTGACTCCTGAACATGTCATTTGGTCTATTAAATAACAGTGATACAGTGAAATGGCAACTATGTGGTTTATAAGAGTGCTGCTTCTCCTCACAGATTAGTCACATAGAGGTTTATTAGCATATTCGGGAGCACACGGGTGTTTTATCAATCAAAACTAAAATAAATTTGTTTTATATCCAAGTATCAATTTCATAAATTCTACAAATGAATATTAATTGAATCCATATCCATTGATTAACATGAGACCAAATGTTGTTTAGATATTTTGTGCATAAACCTCAATTTTGCTTCCTTTCCAAGGATAATATGAAGGGAAAATGGGAACTTTGGTAAGTACTAGAGAAGAATAAATTATGTTATAACTGAAAATAAGGAGGATTAAAGCTATGGGAAAAGATGTCATCAGTACAAAATGTGTTTTTCTGTTTTATTTTCTTGTTTTTTTTTTTAACTCTAGTTGTTTTCAAATGTGAGGCAAAAGAGCAGACTTGATTTCACTTAGGTAATGGAAACCTAATATTAGACTTCCATGTTTAAATGTTTTATTAATCAGTCTACATATGTCTTTGAAAATTTATTTTCAATGAATTTTTTTTTATTTTAAATCTTTCTTAAAATGTGCCAATATACTTTTTTAGCTAAGGCAAAAAATATAACCTATGCATTTGTATTTTAGAAATGTAGGTATAATCACTGTTTGAAGCAACTGCCTGGAATGGAGTATACTTCAGACAGTATTCATGTCATATACAGTTAGGACATTGCTACATTTGAAATCTGTTGAACATAATTTCATTAAACTCCCAGTTAACTAACTAAAATATCTTGGAACTTGTCAGGTTTATTTTCGTAAATGTATATATTTATTGTCAGCTTAATCCTCTGGTCCTTGACATTATTAGATGAAGATACATTATTGAATGCACATATCTTAATATCCCTGAGGGATAAATAACATCATTTATTATTATTGTTGTTGTTATTATTATTATTATTTTGCCTCAAATAGGAGTGTCAGCCTTCTCTGCTGCAGTACTCTCTCCCAACGTCAGCAGTGGGTGAATTTTTCCATACTGCACTTATACAAGAGAACCCCTTTTTAAAGGATGGCTTGCTCTGTTGAGATTATTTAGTTAATTTCTTTGAGGACTTGCTCTGTGCCATGTATATATATATTGTTAGTTACTCATATATAAACTCATTTAGCCTTCCCCAAAGCCCCAAGAAATACTATTATCATTATTAGTATTAGTATTAGTATTAGTATTAGTATTTGCAGATAAGAAACATCGAAAACAAGAGAACTTTTAAGTAATATGCCCAAGATCACATAACTATTCAAGCGGAGTTACCAGGAACTGAATCCTGGCAATCAGGCTCCAGAGCTCATGCTCTTAATTACTCTGCTTCCCTTTCCAATTGGTTGCTGGTCTCTAGTCACCCCTAGTGTGAATGGATGCTGTTCCTAGAACCTTAGGTTTTAAGTGCAGATATATTGTGAGTTTTGTTCTAGTTTATCTCAATAAAGTGAATATCACAATTAATAAAGAAAGTCAAACAAATCTTTTGGTTTCCCAGTACATGTAAAAGTTATGGAAACAGTATAGTGCAATAGCATTATGTTTAAAAACAACACATATATCTTAATTAAAAAATACTTTACTGCTAAAATATACTAAACATCATCTGGAGGCTTGAGTGAGTTATAATCTTTCTGCTGCTGGAAGGTCTTGCTTTGATGATGATGGCTGCTGACTCATCAGGGTGGTGGTTGCTGAAGGTTGAGTGACTGTGGCAATTTCTTAAAATAAGTCAATGAAGTTTGCTGCATCCACTGACTGACGAATGATTTCTCTGTAGCATGAGATACTGTTTGATAGCATTGTACTATAGTAGAACTTCTTTCAAATTTGGAGTCAACTCTCAAACCCTGCATCTGCTTTATCAATTAAGTTTATGTGCTATTCTAAATCCTTTGTTGTCATTTCAACATCTTCACAGCATCTTCATCAAGAATAGATTCCATTTCAAGAAACCACTTTCTTTGCTCATCCACAAAAAGCTCATCTGTTAAAGTTTTATAAGATTAGAGCAATTCCATCACATCCTCAGTCTCTACTTCTTTTTTTTTTTTTTTTTCAACGTTTATTTATTTTTGGGACAGAGAGAGACAGAGCATGAACGGGGGAGGGGCAGAGAGAGAGGGAGACACAGAATCGGAAACAGGCTCCAGGCTCCGAGCCATCAGCCCAGAGCCTGACGCGGGGCTCGAACTCACGGACCGCGAGATCGTGACCTGGCTGAAGTCGGACGCTTAACCGACTGCGCCACCCAGGCGCCCCATCAGTCTCTACTTCTAATCCTCTTGCTATTTCTACTACATCTGCAGTCACTCCTCCACTGAAGTCCTGACTCCCTCAAAGTCATCCTTGAGGGTTGGAATCAACTTCTCCCAAACTCCTGTGAATGTTGATATTTTGACCTCTTCCCATGAATCATGAATGCTCTTAATGACATCTATAATGGTGAATCCTTTCCAGAAGGTTTTGGTTTGCTTTGCCTAGATCCATCTCACTATCCATGGCAGCTGTAGCTTTAGGGAATGTATTTCTTAAATAATGAGACTTGAAAATACTCCGTCATCCATGGGCTGCAGAATAGATGCTGTCTTAGCAGGCATGAGAACGATATTAGTCTCATTGTACATCTCCATCAGAGGTCTTGGGTGACCAGATGCATTGTTAGTGAGCAGTAACATTTAGAAAGGAATCATTTTTTTCTGAGTAGTAGTTCTCAACAGTAGGCTTAAAAAATTCAGTAAATGATGTTGTAAACAGATGTGCCATCATCCGAGTTTTATTGTTCTATTTTATAGAGCACAGACACAGTAGATTTAGTATAATTCTTAAGGGCTCTAGGCTTTTTGGAATGGTAAAAGAGCATTGGCTTCAACTTAAAGTCATCAGTTGCCTTAGCCCTCAACTAGAGAGTCAGTCTGTTCTTTGAAGCTTTGAAGCCAGGCATTGACTTTTCCTCTCTAGCTATGAAAGTCCTAGATGACATCTACCTGTAGGAGGCTGTTTTGTCTACATTTATAATCTGTTGCTCCATGTAACCACCTTCATTAATTATCTTAGCTAGATTTTCTAGATAATTTGATGCAGTTTCTGTATCAGCAGTTGCTGCTTCACCTTGCACTTTTATATAACAGAGATGGCTTCTTTCCTTAAACCACATGAACCAACCTCTACTAGTTTGAAACTTCTTATTCAGCTTCTTCTCCTCTCGCAGCCATCATACAATTGAAGAGAGTTAGGATCTTGCTCTGGATTAGGCTTTGGCTTAAGGGAATGTTGTGGCTGGTTTGATCTTCTGTCCAGACCACTAAAACTTTTTCCACATCACCAATAAGACTCTCTAGCTTTCTCACTCTTTGTGTGTACCCTGGAGTAGCACTTTTAATTTCTTTCAGGAACTTTTCCTTTGCATCTGCAACTTGGCTAACTGATGCAAGAAACCTGGCTTTTGACCTATCTCAGCTTTCAACATATCTTCCTAAGTTTAATCAATTCTAGCTTTTGATTTAAAGTGAGAGACTTGTGACTTTTCCTTTCATTTGAACACCTAGAGGCCACTGTAGGATTATTAATTGGCCTAATTTCAATATAGTTATATCTCATGGAATAGGAAGGCCCATGGAAAGGGAGAGAGAAGGGGGAGCAGAGAGAATACACACACTTATTAAGTTCATCATTTTGTATGAGCATGGTCAGTGGTGCACAAAACACTTACTATTGGTAATAGGAAAGAACACTGATCCCAGATCACCATAACAATATAATAATAATAATGAAAACATTTGAAATATTCAATTACCAAAATGTGACATAGAGACAGGAAGTTAGCAAATGCTGTTGGACAAATGGTACTGATAAGCTTGGTACATGCAATGTTACCACAAACCATCAATCTATAAAAAATGCAATATCTGAGAAGCACAAGAAAATGAAGCACAATAAAATGAGATAAGCCTGTACATAGTAGGTAGAATTTGCAATTGGTAATGTCCCATCTTTCATTCTGTATGCATTTCCTTCCACTATGTTCCTTCATCTATACTTGCTTAACCCTCACTGTCCTCTAAACCAAATGCCCAGTAGTTACTCTCTAGCCTCCAGTAGTCAAGAGTTGCTTGAAAAACAAAGATTTTGAAGAATTCTTTCTTCTTCAGAAAACCTCATGTTTGCTATTTAGCCTTCAAGCAATTGGATGTGACCCATACACATTATCTAGATAATCTCCTTTATTTAAAGTCAATTGATGGTAAATGTCAATCACATCTACAAAATAACTTTACAGAAACATCAAGGCTAATTTTTGATCCAACAACTGGTCACCATAGCCTGGCCAAGTTAACGCATACAATTAAACATTGCAAGCAGTTAAGGGCATTCATCCATATTTGCTCTTTTTTTTCCCAAAAATTATTTAGGTTTTCAAATTTTGGAAACTCTTTAAACTTTCTGCTGGAATGATAGTTGGAATTACAATGAATTTATTAGTTGAATCAAAAATTAGTAATGTCTTAAAAATGTTAAGTCATCCAACTATGAGCAAGATAGAAATTCTCCAGTTACTCAGGGCTTTTTGTTTGTTTGTTTTTTTGGAAGGGGGTAGAATCTGATTTGGTTCTTTTTTTTTTTTTTTTTTGATTTGGTTCTAAATGTAAGTAGAAGAAATATTTAAAGCAATTATATTATAAATGAGGGAGACTAAAAGGATATAAGTTTTCTACATTCCACCCCCTCCTGCCACAACGGTAGCATGTTTTTCCCCTATATGGTTCACATAAGACCTTCCAAGATTGCTCATCCTTTTATGAAATTAAAGTCTGTTCTCTTTGCAGTATATTTTATCTGGGGAACTTTCCGTTCATATCAGAATTTAATACTGTCAAAGAACAGTTGTATTTTAAGTTATATGACTTCTTGCTATTAAGGAGTGCTAGGGTTAAACAGAATGATCCTCAGTTTAGCAAACACTCACAACGTGCCAGGCCCAATGCTAGATGTTAAAGGTAAGCAAGACAGGACCCCTGCTCTGGACAACATCAGCTCCACCTCAGTGCTGTGTAACAGTGCCGATTAAACTATGAACTCTTCATCTATACTGCTGGCCACCACTCTACTTTTCATCTTGTCATAAGATCAGGACTGAATGCCTGAGCTAGAATGTTTTGTAAAGTGACAAATCTTGATAAATCAGATATTTTCTGTACATATTCATTATATTTGGGAAACCTTGGGTTACAGATGAAACATTAAAAAAAAAAACCTGAAGTAAAAAACAGTCTAACGGATTCTACTTAGCTCACAATTGTATGTGCTTTGGCTAAGATATTCTGAAATCTCTTATTTTCAACTGCTTCTAATGTAATTTGGAACTTTCATACTTTAACAGAAAGATTTCCTTGCATCTAAATCAATTACAGATATCATGGTTGGGTATCAGAAATTGTTTACTTTTAAGAGAGAAAGAATGTGGTTAAAGAAAGATATTCTTAAGAATAAAGCTTTGAAGCATGATTGGTTTCATTAATTTGAACAGGAAGGGCTTCAAATGAGATATGAGCAAGCGTTAAAGTCTAGAACAAACTGACAGGGGTAAAGTCCATAAAATGATTTTCTTAAATACTGTTTAATATTTTTATTAATTGAATTCCTCACATGAGTTAACTTCCTTAATTATACATTTTCCAAAAGGATTTCCTGTGCTGTGTTCCATGTTATCAGTTCAAAATTATTAGAAAACACTTACTGAGTCTTTTTGATCATAAAATTAATACATGTCCATACTTAATGAACCAGATTCCAGCCTACTTCCTTCAAAATAAATACACCAAAGTTAACAAAGAGTTTATGTTTGAGTCATTGTATAACTCAAACACCCTTTAAAAACCCACTAATTATGTGATTTTTCAGATCAACTCTGAAAGCTGATTATTCACTAAATTCTCAAGTGTCATAAAAGACTACATATTTAAGGTTACAAAGTCTCAACTATATCACTTCTAGTATCATCCTTACCATTAAGGACTACATGTTCAAAACTTTTCATGTTACATAGCGCTTCTGAAGCTAGAGTCCTGAATAAGCTAAATAAATCTAGTTAATGGGTTTCGAACTTAGAAATAGGAGATTCTAGCTCATTGTGTCTTCAGAGGGTTTCATTAAGTATAACCACAATGTAGGTCTTGAAATAGCATCTGCTTTAAAAAAAAAAAGTTAGATTTCTACATTTAGACAACATTCCACTCCTAATTACTCAAAATCATGTAGACTTCAAGGATAGTTCTCCATTCTGGCCTATGTTTTTGTTCCCAGTTACAACTGCATAGTTTTATAATCATGGAAGGGACACAACCTGTAAATACAATATGTGAGATTTTCTGTCTTTCCTATCAAATCCAACTTGAATGATTCTTTAGAATTAAATTTGTAGTAAACAACAAAGATCGTTGTGCATCATATTTATTGATACAAGATTATAATAGCAATTAATGAAAGAGTACTCATTTGAATGAACTAAGTAACTTTTTAAGTTTATTATATCTCCTTTACTCTTCATCACATACTCATCATTACAGCACCTGAATAAAAACAAAATGAATAAATAAATAATAAAACGTTAATCTTTATTACTGGTGGGCCTATAGTTCCTGGATTCCAGGCTTTAGTATTTCTTCTTTCTTCATCTCCAGGCAAATTTATTTCTTATTAAAGAAGTAAATTCTGATATCAACTGGCATAAAATTAAAGGAATGCAAGCACATTATCTGAAACAAGATTAAAAATTATCTGTGGGTTTCTTTTAAAGAACATAGAATGCTCTTTTCTCAGAAATCCATTGCTGGCCTTTGCCAGATACAAACTTCCCTATAGCCTTTGCTCAGATACAAACTTTTTTCTGGAACCTAACCTATTTAAACACAGTTACACCTACACGACCATAACCCTTTTGTTCATTGTCATTTATTTTTGTTTGTCCTAGCTTTTTCCTAGAACACCAATCACATTGCAACAAATCATCAACTACAATTTACATATTTTCTGTGTTATTGTCCATTTTCTGTCCATTATCTCTAAGCTCTACAAGTACAAGCACTTCTTCCTGCTTTTTTTCCCCCACTAATATATCCTAAGCACCTAGGTAAGTGCCTATACAAAGTAGGTGCTTAAAAATTTCTTAACAAATGATTAATGAATGAATATGTTTCTTTGTATCAGTCTCCACGGAAAACTAGAGAGAGACTTTACGTGATTTTGTCTGCAGTATCCAATAGATTCTAGAGCTGAAATTTTGAAGGTGTTGTAAACATGACCCATGGCCGAAGAGAAAATACTCAGAAACTAATTATCATTTTGTTATTCTTAGGTCAACCTAATATTTATTCCTCCACTGCCTTTGTAAAGGGAAATAAATTAGTAAAGATGCTTTTCTGTAACGTAGTTAGTGTTCAGGTTTCACTGAATTCCAAGGAGTGACCTTTCAAACTAGGGTAAATGAGAAGGTTGCTTGGTATTTTAGCACAAAATGTTGAAGCATTTCCCCAAATGGCCAAACAATGGCTGAATTTGGCAGAATTTCTTGTTGAAACTGGCAGACCTGCCAACTGTTGCCTCCCAACAAAAGTCTTACTCCATTACTTATTGCCTTTCTGGACAATAACACTCAAATGTCTATAGAAGGAGAAAAAAACGCAGCAGTGGAATTTAGAGAAAAGCAAATCAATCTTTTAAAAAAATACATATGGCAAAATAGAAATTCTGTTTAATTTACAAAAACTATACCCCGTTTGATAAGTGATGAGTTATGCACTTGAAAATTCACAATTTATCAAGCTTTTAAGTGTTGATTTATAAATATTTAGAGATAATTCTAAAAAGAATGCCAACTGTCAATGCCCTTTCATCACTGTATAGTTTTTGAAATTTTCTAAATGTAAAACCAAAGGACTATTTTATAACGTGAAATACATATTTATCATTAAATTAAGACATGATTTGTTTGAGAGCATCATGATGGATTTTCACAAAATACATCTTCTGAATTGACTCGACTCACAAATTATAACAACACTTGTTTTTCTAATGTAGATTCTCCATGTGTTGAGATTCATATAGTAAATTTTATTTTCTTTTAAAACTGAGGGCTAGTCATTCATTCACCTAGATATACCATAATTAGGTTTTTTCTTCTGAGCCCAGATATTCATATCATCTATGAAAATGATAATTTTCCTTTGAGAAAGACTGATTCTTAAATTATGCTCATAGTATTCAGAGAAAATATGTATATAAAATGTGTTGTAGTTATCTTACTGTCTTTCAACATATTATCTAATAACTCACTGACTGAACTTTAAACCACAAGCAACAAGACTATTTGGATTAAACAACTCTCCATTTTAAAGGAAGTCTTGCTCAAAACATAAAAGTAAATTGTCAAATAGCTTCTCCTTTCAACCATCCTTTCCTATGCTTTAACTCTTTGAACTTCCTGACACTGTTGGATATGGTCATTATCAAATAATGTACTTATAATAAAATTTTTATTACAAAATATAAGTGATAACAATGCCCTTTAAGAAACTGTATTTTTTAAGGACTAGCCAGCATTCAATTTATTTCTGGTATGTTTATAGATAGCATAGCAAACCGATATTCTGCAACACATTTTCTTTGTCCCATGTAGCTTAAAATAGACAAAATTAATAATAATAAAATAAAGCTCAGACCAACAGAGTGACAATTTTTAATCTAGATGAGCTTGATGAAAGGGTGGAAAATGCACTTAAAAATAAACTTTATATCAATAAAAGCCCTGACAGAATTTTAAATTCAAGTACTTTGCACTAAATTAGAGTACAGGGCAGCCTGGCTGGCCCAGTTGGTAGAGAATGTGGCTCTTGATCTCAGGGTTATAAGTTTGAGACCAAGTTGGGTGTAGACAAAATAAAAATAAATTATTAATAAATAAATAAATACTTTCAAAAACCAGAGTGTGCAAATGACTAATTTCTTACAGTGAGCAGACATACATCATACGTTTTCAAGCTAGTATCTGTCCTTACAATGACAAATAGATATTCCCAGTAGTCTTCTTTTTCCCCCAGTAGTCTTATTCAGAAAGAAGCAGGGCCAAAATATTTGTTCTTTCTCATCTAGATTCAGCAGACACCACATATTGTTGAGAGCCTTTTCTAATAATGCTACCTTTAATATGAAAAAGGCTGTTTTGAGGTTTGACTAATTGCCTGATGTAAAAAGTTGCTGTCGATTTAAAATAGTTTCACTAAATATTATAATTTGCTCTCCACTACATAGTGGATTTGAATATATATCTTAATATTCATATATATTTTAGTAATTGTTAATCTTTTCTATCTGCTAGATCACCTTGACTGTATTAAGTATCTCTATTCCAGGAGATTGATAGTAACACCAGAGACATACATTGTGAGCCTAAGCATAAAGGAATCTTAAATCAGTTTTGTAGTTCATGATGTTGTCCAAAACAAATGTTATTAACACTTCCCTAATTAGTCCTATTTTAACAAATCCCCTAACTGTCCTCACCTCACCTCTAACCTGTCCTCACCTTGGAGTAAATCCAGAACACTGCATTTTGTTACATGTCTGGTGACAATGTCTTTGGTAAATGGCAAGATGAAGGGTTTGGAGATTCACCCAGAAGTTGATGAAACAAGAAATGAAGAGAACAAGTTAGGAAGTGAAGGGCCAATCTGGAGAACAGAAAAAAAGAGAAGATTCAGAAAAATTTTCATTTACAGGATAAATATATATATGACTATAGAATGTAATTAACTTAGTAATTATTGCTCACTGAGTAAAAGGAGTGAGAGATGGGATTTGAAAGTAAAATAAATTAGATCTAAAAACCAGGAGTGAAAAAGGTAGGAAAAGAGAGAGGATAAAAGAGAGGCAATAAAAGAAGATAAATTGGTCCATTAAGATACATTTTATTTGCCAGAAAGTTTAGGAAATAAAAAATCCAGCACTGAACTGCACAAATTAACATGTGGAGACACTTTGGATACAAGGCCATGGAGGAAAAGTTAGTATGCAAATGCCTTTCAGCTGCTTGGTCTAACAGTTCAGATAAGAAAACTTTATCTGCCCTTTTGTTTGGGAAATTGGATTGAGGGTTAAGCCTAGAAGTTATTCCTTCTGATAAGAGGTGAGGAGTGTTTATGAGAAGTTGTAAGAAGCAAACACCACCTCCTGGATGATAATTGTGTTCTAAAGCTTGGACCCAACTGCTCAAGACAATGACTGTACTTTAAGGGTACATAGAGTCTGACCTACTGGCAAGTCTTAGTTTGTCTAGGACACCTTCTCAAAAGGCAGCCCAGAAGTTGGGCTGTATCCATCATACCACATTTAAAGCAGCAGAACTGTTTGGTAAATATAACCTTGGCTCATTCTAAACCTTCCAAATCAGGCTGAGATGGCTCAGCCTATAGAGAGAAGAGATGCTTACATGATCCCTGTGTGTCCTGAAAACAGTTTTCTCTTTAGTGAACTCCGGATATGATGAGAATTAAGGTATAAAAACACAATTAAGTTCAAATTTATAATAACAAAATAAAAGCATGAACATGACCCATGTTTTAAATCAAGTAATTCTCTTTCTGAATGAAATAACAAGCATTAATTCACATGAATTACACATAAATAACAAGACACATATATTACCTTCTCTTTTAATTTTGGCTTTCCTAATTATTAGTTTTGTGATTTAGGTGTATATTTTCCCTGTCTGAACCATCTTAACTTAAAAGTCTTGAGAACCAGGTAATAATCCAAAATACAACTTTACTGACCCTTTCCTCTTTCATTGGACTCGGGGATAAATACACATGCACACACATATATACATTAATTCAAGAGATGCTCATCATTGGTGTTGCTTATTTTCCTCCATATCTGGAAAGTAACCTAAAATCAAATAGAATTCATATGCCTAAATCATATTTGTAAAAGTATGTGTTTAAATTGTGCATTGACTATGATTTAACTGTGAAATATTGCAAGGGGGTCTAATCTTAACAATATCTTGCCAAAAGGAAGTAAACTTTCAAATTGGATTAGTACTGGGGTGCCTGGGTGGCTCAGTAGCTTAAGCGACCAACTCTTGATTTGGCTCAGGTCATGATCTCACAATTTGTGAGTTTGAGCCCTACATAGGCCACTGAGCTGATGATGTAGAGCCTGCTTGGGATTCTCTCTCTCTCTCCCTCTCTCTCTGCCCCTACCCTGCTTGTCCTCTCTCTCTCTGTGTCTCTCTCTCTCTCACAAAATAAGTAAAATAAACTTAAAAAAATTTAAAAATTGGATCAGTACTATGTGAGACAGCTGCTCTCCCACCTAATGCCTTGACCTATCCCAAATATATCGCATTTTGATATGCTGATACATAAATCCACAAAAAATGCATAATTACAGAGAAAGAAATCATATTCTTCATACTATTCTACAAAAATGTGTTACAACTAAAAAAAATCTTATACATATAGCTGATTATGTATAGCACAAATATATTGTTTAAATCAATAAATTCCTATATACCTGGAACCCAGCTTGCCCGTCATGTTCCTCTCCATTAGGTCACACTTACAGCCCCAGCAGTAAACCATTACCCAAAGCTTGTACTAATCATTCCTTTGCTTTACTTTATGGCTTTACCACATACATATGTGTTTCTAAGCAATGCGTTATTTTGTTTTACTTTTATGAAAGTGGAATCACTCTGAATATAGTCTTCAGAGATTGCTTCTTTCATTCAGCATTTTGGAGATGCAGCCCTATTAATGTATCTATGTAGCTGTGGTTCTTTCTTTTCACGGTTGCAGTGTTCTACTGTATGAATGTACCACAGTGAATGTCCCTTTTCTCCTGCTGAGACATTTGGATTGCTTCCAACCATTTTACTATTGTAAACAATAAAGCAATGAACGTATTTTTTACGAATCTCCTGGTACACATGTGTCTGAGTTTCTTCAGGGATTATAATTTACAAGTGGGGTTTCAGGAATTTAGCAATTCAAAGTGCTTGTACCAATTTATACTCTCATCAACAGTGTACGAAGTTTCCACTGCACCACATCCTTTCCAACACTTTGTATTACTGTCAAGCTTTAAAATGTTTGCCAGTCTGGTGGGAGTAACATAGTATCTCATTGTGGTTTTAATTTGCATTGTCCTGATTATGAATCACAGCAAATTTGTATGTAAAAAGAATTAAAATTTTTCTCAGAAACATTTGTTTTTAATTGGGTAGCAGTGACTTGATGTTGCAGAATTATGGTTAAGCCACTTTTGCTTATAATTATTTAAGAGAAGGACTGTCTATTTTGGGTTGGCTGGTCCAGGGAAAGAAAAAAGTGTTTTATAACTTTTAAAACTGGGAATGTATGAATAACATTTTTCACCATGAACAAGAACACAGACTGATAATGTGCAGAATTATATCTAACTCCCCATTTCCTTTATTCAAAAACCCCCATCAAAATATATATCAAAATCTCTTTTAAAAATAGAGGAAGAAAATGAGTAATTCCATTCAGGTGCATGTGCACTTTTTCTTTAGTAGACTTTATTTTTTGAAAAGCAGTTTTAGGTTCACAACAAAACTTAATGGAAGGAACAAAGATTACCCACACCCCCTGCCCCCACTCATGCACACCCTCCCTATCAACATGCTGCACCATAGTATACTTGTTACAGTTGATGAACCTACAGTCGACACTTCATGATCACCCCAAATCCATACTTTACATTAGGGTTCACTCTTGGTGTTTAACATTCCACGACTTTGGACAAATGTATAATGACATGTGCTGTATGCTTTTTATAATATTTTGAATAGTTAAAATCATTTATGGAGCTACAATATCTTGAAAGAATTAGTGTCTCTCTCTCTACTGTGGTAAAATTATTTTTTACACATAAAAACATTATAGAAGGCATTGGAATTTTTGTCTTTCACGTAATCCTTCATTTTGGAGATGATTACCCTTATGCCCATCAGCTGAATTTAACCAATATATTTCTCCCCTGTTCTAATTTCCTCTTACTAAACATACTTAGGCTTGCATTTTTTTAGCTCAATTGTTGTGTTTCATCATGACATTATATAAAGAGGGTTTATCTATTAGCCTTATTTGCTATATTTCTTTTCTGTGTTTTCAGGGTTTAGTTGATTTTGATTTCATTTTCTTCCTTTTTAAAAAAAAATTATGTTTATTTATTCTCGAGAGATAGAGGGAGAGAGACAGAGCCTGAGTGGGGGAGGGGCACAGAAAGAGGGAGACACAACATCCGAAGCAGGCTCCAGGCTCTGAGCTGTCAGCATGGAGCCTGACGTGGGGCTCAAACCCATGAACCCAACTGTGAGATTGTGACCCAAGCTGAAGTCGGACACTCAACCAACTGAGCCACTCAAGTGCCCTCTTTGTATCTTTTCTTCTTGGATATTAATTAATCTTTGGTACTACAGATATGGATATTATTCAGAGGAAAGTGGAAGTAAGACTACGCTGACATTTATTATTAATAAGTACAATACATTTACTAATCAAAATTACCACATCAATAAATTTTCTGATAACCAGAAGTGACTACTGACATATTTGTTCTTTCACTCACCCCAAATCACCAAAAGGGTGAAAAGGTTCTTTCATAGCATTTTCAGCTGGAATGAAAAATAAAATTTTTAGAACCATGCAGAAAAAAAAAACAGTAGTCCTTTCTATTTCATGTGCTACTTTATAGCAAGTTGGGAAAATTCTCAAAGTAAACTTCAACTTTGAACCTTCTGAATTCCATAGATATGCCATTAAAGCCTGAGACTGACAAGAGTTTTTATTTTTTCCAAAACAGCTTGTAGAAAATCCAGATTCTAAAAATGTGCAATGTTTGTTGGTGTAAAAATACACATCTCCTTAATCAGACCAGATCATGATCCTAATTGGAACATATACTACACACCTTATAATAATATATAATAAATTATTAAAATATGTGAAGATGTAAACATTTACAAAGTAATACAAAAATGTTTGTTTTTTTTTTTTTAATTTTTTTTTCAACGTTTATTTATTTTTGGGACAGAGAGAGACAGAGCATGAACGGGGGAGGGGCAGAGAGAGAGGGAGACACAGAATCGGAAACAGGCTCCAGGCTCCGAGCCGTCAGCCCAGAGCCTGACGCGGGGCTCGAACTCACGGACCGCGAGATCGTGACCTGGCTGAAGTCGGACACTTAACCGACTGCGCCACCCAGGCGCCCCACAAAAATGTTTTTTGAGTCATGAAAGATTTGATTACAGAGATTGCTTTTAACATAGCTTTCTTAGTACTTTTGACTTTTCATGTAAAAATCCCTATGACTTCATAGAAATCCTTGGCAAAAATTCAAAGATTATCATCAGAAGTAGCAACAAATAGGGATGTCTGGGTGGCTCAGTTGGTTGAGCATCTGACTCTTGATTTCAGCTCAGGTCATGATCCCAGAATCCTGCATTGGAACCCCATGTAGGGCTCCACGCTGAGCATGGAGCCTGCTTGAGATTTTCTCTCTCTCCCTTTCTCCCTTTCTCTCTCTGCCTCTCCCCGCCTCTGCCCCTCTCCCCCACTCATGTGCTTCCTCTCTCTCTCTCTAAACTAAAAAAAATTTAAAAATTTTTAAAAAGTCGCAACACATTGATGATCCATAAACATAAGTTCAGTCAAAGTCCCTCAAATCACAATATGAACCATTGGAGGTACATAATTTGCAAACACAAATTTGACATCTTTGAAGTTCTATTAAGTCTAAATACCATGCAAATGCAAAGCAGGATAAACTCGATTATAGCTATATCTTGCCTTCAACATTAGTTTGAGTTTGGAAAGATGCATGTAAACTCCATTCATATACATTCTTTGTTTAGCAGTGGATGAATCTTACTTGTTGGTAATGTCCTATGTTTAAAGAAAGTTAAATGTTGTACTGTCATGATCTAGCCTCTGCCTCCCTCTTTGACAAAGTCTATGACACTCTTTGCCCCTCATTCATTCCACTTCAATCACATGGACCTACTTTCTATACTTTGAAACAGCTATGTCATTCTGTCCTCAGAACCACTCATCGAGTCATCCTGTCTTCTGGGAACAACCTTTCTCCTGAACATTCCAGAACATCCACCTCTTCATACTGCTACGATCTTGAACAACAGGGGCCATCCTCCATGTTTGTGCCTCTTAGAATCTCCATTCTTAAAAAATAAGGTGCCAGGAACAAAGTTCTTGATTACTTCTTGGTTAACATGGTGGCAACCTGGCAGCCTAAATGTGCCTGATACATCTCCTCCCAACTTCCCATTAAAATTCAACATTTGAAATACAAGGTTTACGATTTTAACAAAAGAAGCACACTAGTATATAACTTTAAGTTAAAATCTCTAAAATCCCATTATTCACTAATAATATTAACAAATTCACAGGAATGTTCTCTTGTCATCCAGGGTTCTACGATGACACATCAACCACTTGTGATGCCACCTGTCAAATCTTTGGATGGCCCTACCTTCAGGTATTGCATACACTCCAAAAGAACATTCGGGCCCTAATGAAAGTAACACGTTGGATTTCCAGTGGAGTTGAGAATAATATGAACATGTTAATAATAGTAAGAAATATTTCACAGAATGATTCTTAATGTCAAATAACTTCTGAATAAAAGAAAACTTTGAAAGGTAGTCTAACAAAATACTGGTAAGGATAGACTTATGGACATCTGTCAAACTTATAAAGTCATTTCCTCAGGATCATCAGGTATGGATTTAGCCCTGAAGTTCTTATTTCCTTGACCAGAGAACTAGGGATGTTAAATTAATTTGAATGGGTCCAGCAGATATAGTAATATTAATGATCTGGTAGTATTTGCCACAAACATCACACACAAAGACACACATACACACACACATAATGTCTGCAGCTAAGCTTTTAATATTATAACTATATATATATATATGTTTCTATATATACATACATAGAAAACAAGTTATGTTTAACGTTATAAAATTATAGAGCTAGGTTGTTCATTTGAACTAACTTTGGCCTGTAAAGGTCGTTCTTTTGTGATTCACATAGTCACTGTTAGATTCCTAGAAATGATTGTAAAACTTTCCTGTAATTGGAACATAAGAAGATATCATTTATAAATAAGGGAACAGGAAAATGGGGGAGTGGTGTAAGCTGTTTTAAAGATTTAAGTTGTTCTAGAGACTATTTTTTTGAACTCCCTGGTCAAATAGTTTCCATTTCAATCCTGGGCATTAATTACAAGTTTCAGGGGGCATTGGTGCTTCCAGAAAGATTACTGGTGTAGACGGATTTGTCTTCTTATTTATATTTAGCATTATAGTTCCATGTCAGACATCATGGAACTGTTATTATGCAATTATTATTACACCTCACAACCCTCTTCCTGACAAAATTAAAGTGGTTTTCCTGTCCTAACTTATTTTTAGACTGCAAAGTATTTAACAATTAATCATGTTTCATCCTGATAAACTATAAGAACATTAATGAAAAAGGCTTCTAAATAATTTTATCTTGAATTCAAAGCTAAGTGACATAATTCCTTCTTCTGATTTTTAAATTCCGAAGTAATTCTGCTGGACCCAAAAATAGACTCTCTATAATTATTCTTTTTCCCACAGCATGTCTTTGGGAACTCATCATTGTTGTTCTGTCCTTTTATGTGTCAGCTTCCTCTGCACATTACATTTTATATGACTCACTGTTCCTTAAAACAAGGCTTGAATGCTCAAAATGCCTACTTATATCTGACAGCTGGATTTTTCCCCCTGAACTTTTTTATGTGAAGTGGAGCCAGATCAATTTTTATAAGCCCCAATTATGAAGACATATAGGAAAGAGCACAAAATGGAAGAAAATTCACTTAACTAGGCAAAAGCTGATCTTGACCTCTACCATCTGTGTGTACTAGTCATCTTCTTGTGAAAATTAAAAGTATTACACAATATTTTTCTGTCTTTCCAACTTACAAATTTTAACATGTATTGGATAGTGTGAAGGAGATAGATTGGAAGTGGCTTGAAAATGAAAGGTACAAATATAAACTGTTTTCTGTTCATTAGATTGATCTCTGACTTGCAGAGTATTGGTAAGATTCTTTGTGAGCAGTCAATTGCCTCTTTTGTAGTTTTTAAAATTTTATTTTCGGGGCGCCTGGGTGGCGCAGTCGGTTAAGCGTCCGACTTCAGCCAGGTCACGATCTCGCGGTCCGTGAGTTCGAGCCCCGCGTCGGGCTCTGGGCTGATGGCTCAGAGCCTGGAGCCTGTTTCCGATTCTGTGTCTCCCTCTCTCTCTGCCCCTCCCCCGTTCATGCTCTGTCTCTCTCTGTCCCAAAAATAAATAAACGTTGAAAAAAAATTAAAATTTTATTTCCAACAAGTACAGTTCAAGGTGGATGTGTGTTTAAATTCCTGCACGAAAGAGGCTGAATAATTGTCTCTGGGGAGATTAAAAAATATAACAGAGAATCAGAATTGCGGTTTGCCATCATATTAGTTTGACTCATATATGACTTAATTTTAACCTCTTGAAAGCAGCACAGAAGTGAGACTTTGAAAATTCTTGGTCTTAGATCATCTACCATGGCTGTGGGATACGAGGCAAAAAGTCTCCTAAACTCCTACCTTCCAAATCTGTAAAATGAACAGGTTACACTATAAAACTTCGCAGGTCCATTCAGCTCTGAGATTCTGGAACCTCTGACCCTAATTATTCTGAATTAAGATAGGAACTGGAGATAGAATACTATCTGAAGTTATTGGTAACAAATAAAGTGATTTGTAATAGCTCATTTCTAACTTTGAATATTTTTGCCCTGCTTTATTTAGATAATCATTGATTATACTCTGAAATATGACCGATGGTTAAGAGGTGGGAAAGAGAAAGAAATAAGGAGAATATCTCTGGCTAGATTGAACTCAGGAAATAGAAGGATCTGTTTCCGGTTATCATTAAAATTTAATAATCTTCCTAAAAATTCTTTATGCCTCCAACATAGCAACAATATTAACTTTTAAATTTCTAATATTTTAATAGTCCACTTTCACATTGAAATCTTAATCCAACTGGCCCTGAATCTCAGATATAATTTTTTCCTCCAAATTGATGGACAGTTGTACCAACACTTTGTATTAAATAGTTAATCTTTTCTATTACTGATTTCAAACTTTACTACATTGTTATATTTACTAAATTCTACTAAAATTATTTTGGGTTCAAAGGTCCATTTGTCTTGTTACTTGTTCAGTTAAACTTCAGAATTATTCATTACCTTGATTGTATATTCATTACCTTGATTTATAGATTATTTGGGAAACAATTAAACATCTTCATACATTTTAGTTTTGCATCTATTAAAACAAACGTCTATTTAGGGTGCCAGGGTGGCTCAGTCGGTTAAGTGTCTGACCTGCTCAGGTCGTGATCTCACAGTCCGTGAGTTGGAGTCTGGCATCGGGCTCTGTGCTGACAGCTCAGAGCCTGGAGCCTGCTTCAGATTCTGTGTCTCCCTCTCTCTCTGCCCCTCCCCCTCTTGCACTCTCTGTCTCTCAAAAATAAATAAATAAACAATAAAAAAATTGAAAAAATTATAATAAACATTTTAAAAAATTAAGAAAATCTTATTTTTCAGCAAATAGTTCAGAGAATCAGTAGTGAGTCAGTTTGATTAGAACAGTAGGAAGTAAATTAAGGTAAATCTGAAACTCAACGTTTGTAAACTGTATTAAAATACTCCAGAAAAATTATATCTTCAGTCTTTAGAACTATGCTCAATAGATCAACTCCATCCATGACTGTCTTACCATCCTTTGTAAGTTTTATTGCACAGTATCCTGTTGCTCAGAACCAAATATAGATAAACCAAATATAGATAATTTTTCTAAGAGATATGATTAAGGATCTATTATAAAAATAAGTATTAAGACATACAAAATATATTTTTAAATGTAATTTTTTAAAGAATCAAAAGATGTAATTTCTAATAGACAGTATGTTCCCCAAAATACCTGTTCTCATCTTGCTATGTAATTACGGAGCCATGTTTCCAAGAAAAATGATTCAAATAAAAATTACGAATTCAACAAAATGAATTAAATTTTTTTAATTTTTTTTTTTTTTTTGAGAGACATAGACAGAGTGTATGTGGGGGAGGGAGAGAGAGAGAGGAAGACACAGAATCTGAAAAAGGCTCCAGGCTCTGAGCTGTCAGCAGAGTCCAAGTTGGGGCATGAACCCATGAACTGTGAGATCGTGACCTGAGCCGTAGTCAGACACTTAATGACTGAGCCGCTCAGGTGCCCCTCAACAAAATGAATTCAGCCCAGCTGATGAGGAACCTTCGCTATATATATACTTGTCATTTATGTTATCACATGCAAAATTGAGAATGAATCTAACACCCATCTCAAAATTCAGTGTTCTTATGGATCAAGTGCCTTGGTGTCCTTTATGAATATGCTTTTCTGAAAACTCCTTGATAATTCACTTTTAACCAGACTGTCTTTTAGTGCCTAAAGTTGTTCTATTTTGTATTGGTCCCTGAAATAGCCCTTTGATCTCCATAAAAAATTGTGTTCATATAAATTGCTTTAGAACATAGTAAACTTCATTGCAGATTTTCATAATGAAAAATTCAGGAGAGGTTGCTATGCTAGCAATGAAAACTTCAAATAACTTCAAATCAAATGGTAGACATCACCATTTTTAAAATGTCACTTGTCCTCTCAATATCATATCTACTTCCTGCCTCTCTCCATCTTTTTGGATCCACTCTGCCTTTATTCCTTCTGTTCATCACTCGTTTGCCTGATTCCTTTCCAGGAGGTACAATACTACATTTTCTTTTTTTTTATTTTTTTTTAATGTTTATTTATTTTTGAGAGAGATAGAGACAGAACACGGGTGCGGGAGGGGTACAGAGAGAGGGAGACACAGAATCCGAAGCAGGCTCCAGGCTCTGAGCTGTCAGCACACAGCCCGATGCGGGGCTTGAACTCATGAGCTGTGAGATCATGACCTGACCCGAAGTCGGACGCTCAACCAACTGAGCCACCCAGGCACCCCATCAACACTACATTTTCTAATCCTGATTGGTGAAAAGGAGATTTCTTCTTATTTGAGCACCTGCTAACATTCATAGCCATGTGCCTGCTCTACTCCAACTGTTATTTTTACTATTATTTATTTATTAAGATTTTATTTATTTTTTAAAGAATCTCTACACCCATTATGGGGCTCAAACTCACAACCCTGAGATTAAGAGTTGCATGCTCCACTGACTGAGACAGCCAGGCACCGCAGTGTCATTTTTAATGTATTTTATATATTAAAAAAAAACAACAACACAGTTATTTTCCTAAGAGGATTTCTGATGACAGTGCTAGAATAATCATTATTTAATATGTTATGATAATTTTCATACTTACTAATATTTAATTTAATAGATAAAAAATAAGTTGTTGAAATGTATAGGAATCATTCTATATGCAGTATAAATACTATAAATTTAAAAAAATTCATTTCCTTATCATTTGTTCCTTTTCACGTTTGCTTTACATTAAATTACAGTTTAAGTCAATCATTTTTCTTTTTTTTTAATTTTTTTTAACGTTTATTTATTTTTGAGACAGAGAGAGAGACAGAGCATGAATGGGGGAGGGGCAGAGAGAGAGGGAGACACAGAATCAGAAGCAGGCTCCAGGCTCTGAGCCATCAGCCCAGAGCCCAACGCGGGGCTCGAACTCACAGACCGCGAGATCGTGACCTGAGCCGAAGTCGGACGCTTAACCGACTGGGCCACCCAGGTGCCCCGAGTCTTAATCATTTTTCTGACCACAGTACCCAGCATAATGGTTCTCAAACACAATATAGTTTTATTTATGGTAGAATTGCATTTCATCATTTAATATGTCTTACATATTAGACATATTACTTTAGACTAGTGATCTACAAACTGGGGTATGGATACCCCTAAGGGGTAGGCAGAAATAGCTTGTTTTACAGAAATCAATTCTAGATCTTTAACCTTCATTTGAACCCCATCCTAACTCTTGTCATTACAAAATTCCGAACGTCCAAGCTTTAGGCCAGTTCTTCATTTTTACCTCTCCTTTCTTATAGTCTTACTTCTTTACACACACATGCATTCTTTCACCTGTCTGAGTCTTACTACAAAGCATTTCTGCAAAGTGTAACAATCCCACAAATGAGGATAGGCACAATGCAGACATTGGTTTTGCCAAGCCTCCTTCAAAATGAACTCCCCCCTCTCTTCATCTCATTAATTGATGTATTTATAATAAAGTTTTACTTTTTTTTGTTTAAAAATCATGTATCAAAATTTATAATACATTTACTATGATTTGATCTAGAGTATCAACTCTAGAGCCAAACTACCTGGTTCAAATCCTGAGTCAACCACTTTTTAATCACTTGGTAAAATTAATAAACCTACTTGTACCTCAGTTTCCTCACAGGTGAACCTAAGAAAAACATAGTACCTACTATACATGTTTTTAATAATGTGATCATAAAGTCTGAAAACCTAAATATTACTTTTTTAACTATTATAATATAAATGAGAAAATAATTTATTATGTATAATTTATGTATCCAGACTTAGTGGTTTCTCTGTATATAAATTTATAGATACAAGTAGAGATAGAGGTATTTAGTACTTGGAATTTAGTAAACCTTTAAAAAGTGTTAGTTACTATAATATCTACATCGTCATTATTTCTAAAAAAAAAATTGTAATGGTAATGCAATCAAGTAGGATTTTTAAAAACATTCATTGACAGTCATTTGGACAGGAATTTTAGTTTTTATTTTAGAGAGAAAGAGTGTGGAGGTGGGGGGAGAGGGGCAGAGGGAGAGGGAGAGAGAATCTTAAGCAGCTGTCCCCACCCAATGTAGGGCTTGATCTCATGACCCTGGGATCAGAACTTGAGCCAAAATCAAGTCAGTTGTTCAACACACTGAGACACCCAGGTGCCCCAGGAAATTTCACCAAGGTATATATTTTGTTGCAAAGAAGATTTTGAGCAGGGAAGACTTTGTTGAAAATGTTCCTATGAAAAGATTAGGAGAGGTTTGCATAGTAGCCATGCAAACACGTCAAAGGAAAAGGAAAAACACCATGGTTCTAAAAATGTCACCTGCTCACTCAATGATCAGTTTTCTCTCTCTTTCTGGCTTAATTACAACAAGATTAACTGAATCTGGGATAATGTGACTAGATACTATAGATCACACAGAAATGAGCTGTTGGTGCTGCTAGTAAGCAAATAAATATAAGGCTCTGTAAGCAATGCATTGAAACATACCAAAAAGGTTTCTCTTTTGTTGTTAAGGACAATAAATTATAAGGAGGTTAAGAAAGTTCCTTTACAACTGGGGCTTATAATTCTCTGTGTAATAATTTATATTTGCAATTTATGATCATTAACAAATAGCTTACTTTTATTATTTTTGATAATGATACATTTGCAAAAACATAAGAGGGTGCCATTAGATGCAGGAAAACTCCATAATCTTTTACCAAGATGCATTGACTCAGCAATCAGTTGAACAGAGAGTCCTATATTGAAGGAATTTTTATGATATTCGAATCTTGTTCAGTGGGATAGTCCCATACTTATGATTAAGAATCAGGCCCTTCAGACCAAATTGCAACCAGAGTCCATCAGACTTCAGATGAATTCTAATAGTGGATGGGGTGTGGATTTCCCCTATGTAGGAAAACCCCATGTTAAAAAAAAGAAAGCATCTCCCTACCCTGCCAACCAAAAACCTTGTTTGTTTCACTAAGCTATTTTATTATTGTTTCATTTGTCTTCCATCCTATCTCCCAGGCCTTTCTTAAACTTCCTTTCAAAGCAATTAGTTATCTTTTTATGGAATATATCAATTTTGACAAAATCTTTTCCTCTTCCTGAAATGTGCAAACCCTAGCTTGAATGTGACAAAGTAAAATTATCAATCAGATTAGGCCACTTCATTTATACCTATCAAGGTTATAAATGAGCTAGCTCTTAGCCAGTGCTTCCTAAACTGTCCATATTTATATATTTCTGAGGTTATCTCATTTTCTGTTTATGTTACTCCATCAGTCACAGTATACTTATAAATGCCAGATGGGCAAGTCCTCCACATTTTGTGGCTTGTTCCATTAATGTATAAGTCCTGCTAATGTTATATTTAATGATACATCTTTATATGTTTGCTAACTATTTAAAAAATGAAAAACATTTACATGTATCGCTTCCTGTAAATTTCTACCTAAAGTAGTGGGAAAATGCCTAGGACCTAGGAATTAAAAAAGGATGTGGCATATGAGGAAAGTACAGTTATTTATTGTATTTTACAGGAAATTCCTGCTGTGGCTAAAAGTTCTTTGCTCTCTCAAACTGCTGTAGATATAAGACAAAGGGAAACCAACACAAATCATTGTACCTTTTAATATGCTGAATCTAAAGTTTGCCTGCCATGAGAAACAGACTGTTAGAAACAGGCTCTGGATTTAAAGGAAACTAAAGCTGTGATTCATAAGCCTGGCAAATAGACCTGGCGACAATTAGTTAACTCCAACCAGCCTTTAGACCCATTTTTATTGTTTTAAACTGTTTTACATGACACCAAAACCTCCAGAAGAAAATTCAACATTTCTGTCAAATGTTTTGTCTACATGACCTGAAAGAGTAACAGAAATTTAAGTAACCAATAACTATCAATTCCAATTATAAAAAATTACCTCATTGGTCAGCTCCACATTTTAAAAACCAATTTGGCTATTGCTAAATGAGGCTTTCAGCAGGAGAGTCCCTCCTGATAAGAAAAAAAAATGCTGTGCTGAATTTATTATTTTTTTATTATCACACAAATAGAGTAAAGTTGTTTTTCACATTCACTATATAATTGGTAACAAATTCCAACTTCAAATCATTTGGGGATTCCACTTTATAGAGTGTGCTAATCTTAGTTACTTATTTCCAGAAGAAGTTTATTAGTCCTTATTTACTCTCCATTTTTCCCAACCTCTTTGGCCATGCAATAAATGATCCAGAAAACAGTGCCCTGACACAGGCTGCCACACCACTGGGAGCACTAATACACATATACACATAAAATCACAATATACTTTAGAATTAATTTTCCCATCATAAGCATCAATTTTCTGAATCATAGCAGACTTTATAATTTATGATTATTGCCAAGTCATAAAAATAGTCCTCAA
Source organism: Lynx rufus (assembly GCF_022079265.1). Classification (NCBI taxonomy): domain Eukaryota; kingdom Metazoa; phylum Chordata; class Mammalia; order Carnivora; family Felidae; genus Lynx; species Lynx rufus. The sequence goes on from NW_025814834.1 coordinate 47,139,903, forward strand.
CATGAAGCGCCTGGGTGGCTCAGTCAGTTAAACATCCAACTCTTGATTTCGGCTCAGGTCATGAGATCCAGCCCTAACAGGCTCCGTGCTAACAGGGGACACTCTTTCTCTTTCTTTCTCTCAAAATAAATAAATAAACACTTAAAAAATATTTCTCAACATTATCCTATTAAGTCTTGTGTTTTCTTTGCAAAGGAGAAATAATATTGAATTCTTCTATGACATCTCAGATGCTACATGACATTTGATAGAATATCTGGTGGAAAATTATATACAAATAACCAACTGAGCCACCCAGGAACCCCTCACAAGATATATTAAATTAAAATCATAGACTATCTTTTGGGTTTACATTTTGTAATGCCTGGTTTGGAAAGGTCTATATATCTGTAGCCAGAGAAAATTCTTCTATTACATTTTTTTATTATTGTCTATTCCTGTCTTTGAAGATCAAATTTATCTTTGCAAAATTTTATTAGTGAATCAAGGAATATCCACGTTTTCTCTGATAAGTCCTATCTATCATAATGTGAATTGTAATTTCTATTCTTTCTATAACTTGGAAGTCTTTGGTGCCATTTCTGGCCATAGAGCTTTAAAATGCCCTATTTTCACTACTCTAATATATTAGCTTTATTGTTCTATAGGACCAGAAGTATCCTTACAATTTTTTGATACAACCCCTACATTTTTTAAATGAAAAACAGAGAAGCAGGCAAATAAAAAGATTGGTTAAAAGAAAGAAAATAGTAATCTGGTGTCACAACCAAAATAAGGACCTATTTCTCTTCAATATACTTATATTGACTATTCTATACGATGACTACAAACCACCTAATCATGCCGTTTAGAAGTTATCTATAAGCAACACTCCATTTTTCACAAAACTTAATTTTTCTCCATCTTCTTCTGGATGGTCTCTATATTGTCAACATGACACTAAGCATTCTCTGATATTTACTCTAGGATATTGTTAGATTTGATAAATCCATTTCACGATGCCCCCATTCACATTCTGTTAAATCTGAACTTTGGGGTTCGTAACCACTCTAGTGTCCATTGAATTTGTCAAGTTATTTTCTAACTGGGGTCACATAATGTGCTGATGTACTGTAAACTTGAGGATAGTTGTTGCCTCAAGATCTCTCATGCAATTTTAATGCAAACTCTGTTCAAATAAGTAGCGCGATTGATATCTCTGTTGAAAAAAATTTGACCTGTCAAGTTTCTGAAACTGCTCTCCATATCCTGACATGATGAAAATGCTACTCAATTAACACACACATGTGCGTAGAGACTTTGTGGCCACTGTGTCTTTTCCAGGTTTCTCAATGGCCATTTTATTGTATTTTTCTCTCTTTATGTGGCAACATATTTAGCACCAGGGCCTTAAGAAACTCATTAGGCAGTGAGTTTTTATATTGAAAAGGGATTGTGATAAAATATATTCTTCACAGAAGGTAAAACCAGACTCTTACCAGGGCCATCAAGCTGACTTCAAACATCGGTGGAATGGACGAAAGACTAAGCAGAGATTCTGTTCATTAAATGTAACTCGTTTAAGTCATTTGGTTTTTAAATCTGCCTAAACCCATATGGAAATATATATTTTCTAAAAATGCTAATTTTTAACTGAAATCTCAGTAATAAAGAACACATGACCATTTGTGTATATAATTAGTTGCTCACATTTCATCTTGAAAATGCTGTTAGCTCAGTTCCCAGGGTTTTGCATATCCAGGATGATTTTCCTGAGACAGCATAGGGTAACAAATAGGAATTTGGGTTAGGGGACATGTTTCTAGTCTGTTCTTTGCCTCTGAGCAGCTGTGCTAATGTGGTCAAGACATTTCACTTCCCTGGTCCTGAGTGTCCTCATCTATAAATTAAAGGTTTTTGGACCTAACTGATCTTGTTTATATTGTGAAATGATGATATTTAAACAAAATAATAAACAAAAACTGCATATAATTGGTTCTCATCAAATAACAGCTTTTGTTACTATTATGGCTATTATTATTAATGAAACCATTAGGTCCTTCTAACTTTAATTGCTGTGAATGGCATTGAGTTAAGTGTTTTGGCTGACAGTGTTCTGTTCTGAATTGTTTCAACAGTCTGTGTTTCACTAGAATTGTGTGCAAAAACATGGGTACTTACTGGGTGTATAATTAACGTCAAGATAAAATACTGAGCTAAAAGTATCTTCTATGATTAATTCTCCTAAACTGTCAACTGGTCACACATGTATGGCTTATCCAAAAGATACTTACTACATCATCTTCCAACTCATGTTACATACTTTATTGCTAATTCTGAAAAAAAAAGGCACTTCCTGGTATCAGAAAGATCTCAAATTGTATGTGATTGTTCATAAAATTAATAATTTCAAGGCAGAAGTTGCACAGTATTATTTAATATGGTCCATTTTTTTTTCTTGAAGAATACTCTAAAGCTCTTAATACAAGCAAAGAAACCAAGTTAAATGTAAAAGAATATTAAGGATTGTTTATTTTACTATCCTAGTAAGAAAATGCTCCACAAACATGATCTTTTAGTGATGGTTTTGTTGGGTGGGAGGGGCAGAAGTGCTTCATATAGGCTTTAAAATAGTACTAATAAATGTCAATATAGCCAGTGACTATTAGGGGGAGTGAAATATATCAGGTTCCAGAGGTAGTTCTGGTTAACAGTGTATGTTTAAGAGTAAGAGTCTCAGGTTAGAATCCTTGCTCACTTCATTAGTGAGATTACTTTGAGCTTTAATTTCCTTATCTGGAAAAAATAAGACAGAGAATATCATAATTTGTTACCTTCAGAATTGAATATGATAGTATGCTTATAATACCTAAGACAGTGTTTAGCATGCAGTGAACAATAAATGGTAGCTATTACTATGTAAATTATTTTATAATCCTGATTTCAATAATTATAAATAACATCAGATTAAACCTTGGTTTATAGTAATTTATTTCCTACTATTTAGTTTTGATATTTTGGTAATAGATTATTGAATGCTACCTCATTGAATTCTTGACAATTTCTGCTTTCCTTTTATTAATTAGAGGAACCAGGATGAGATGCCTGGTCCCAACACCCTTCTTTCACCCACTTCCTACTACCCTCCACTGTTATCCCTATGCTTGAAAATATACTGAGGAATGTTCAATGTTGCTAAAGAAAGAAACAGGAGGTTGTTTTGTTTTGTTTTCTGAGACATAATCTATGATGAAGAAGACATAAAGACTCAGAGTATCACATGGCACCTATACTTTATTGGACATTTGAATTGGTTTGGAGATTCTAAGGACCTGAAGATGCAGACAACATTTTCATGAGAAAATTAGTAAAACTCTGGAAAGGACTTGTGCTGTCTTAGGGCCCAAGTGGCAATGGCAGCAGAGGATAAAGTTAGAGGTCATTTTCTACCATTTCTATATAGAACACAGAAGGACTATGGCACCTTGAGAAGTGAAGACTTTGTGAGGATTAGGTTATAGTCTTTGTGACATTATTGTCAAATTGAAGTAGTAAGACATGGCAAGATGAAGGTCACTGAAAGTGATTCTAAGGGCAGAGAGAATAGACAAAGAAAGTCAGAGTGCTAGGGAAAGAATGTTTCATAGGGTTGGTCCTATGAAAGAGACTGGCTTGCAAAGCATCCCCTTAGGGATTTCAAGAGACACTTGAGACTTTGCAGGATGCTGGAGGTCCAGTGTTCTAAGGTGCAGACAAAATCAGAAATTTGTGAGTTATTGATAACATGACTTGATATCCAGAGGCTTTAGGGGTCCAACAAGTTTTCAGTCACAAGAATAAGAGTTTATGTAGTCTTAGTCTCTATTTAGTCTTATTTGTAACTAAGATATTTCAATAGTATGGAACCAAGAGTAGGTTTCAAAGTGTTTGGATTTATGGAAATAATAAGTGAACTATGGGATTAGCTACTTGACTTTAAGTATCTTGTGGTTTCATGTGAATCATCTGGCAATAAATCAAGTGTGTGATATTTCCTAATAAAGTTATTTTCAGAAAGGAAAAAATGAGCATAGCTTCTTCCACATGGGAGGTCTTGCTACTGCTCTATATAACCCTAAGGATTAATCTGTTCATGGCTTAGATATTTCTACCTAAGAACACAACATGTAAATTCTTGTAAGTCCACAGTCACAAGTCAGCATTTAGTGGTTCAAGGGAAACTCAAATGGCTTTGAAACCCTTAACTCAATTGTTTCTTAAAACCCATGCAAAGCATTCAGTATTTGGTATAAGTGTACTTATACTCCTAAACACATATTATTGATATACTTATGTGTAAATAATCTAAGATTACACATTATAAATGTTACTTCATTTCTTATCTGAACACTAGCCTTCCCCCATACCTCTACTCACTTATAGCCCTCTCCTGTACATTTCAAAATTCTTTTTTCTTTTCCTCAAGATACCACTCAAATATATACACTCTTGAAAAGTAAATTCATATTGTTCATTATTTTCCTGCTGGAAGTACTTGACAAGAATTCATAGTTAGTTTCAACGTATTCTTTGAATAGATTTATTTATTTATTTTTTATTTTTTGCCCTGCCGAGCTCTTTGTAGTTCTTTGTAGGCAAACACATGAAACTTGGCAAAGGCATCATGCTCTTTACCACAGGGACAGCTGCTTCTCCAGTACTAGTCCACTTCTTTTCTTTTAAAAGTTTTTGAAAAGAAGAAGCACTATAATTATGATCATTAGCCTATTTGAGCTCTACTTTCAACCAATTTCATTATAATGTTATCATTACATTTTGAGAAAATAGTTGTTCAATAAATACGACATTTTTCCAAGATATGCATTATGAACATTAAGTCATAATCTCATGAAAAAACTTTGATATCTTCTGTAACTAGTTCATTAGATGATTATTTTAATCGAACTGATTCTTGATACAAAAGACAAACTTCTGTCTTATATTCACTACCCTAGAAAGATATGATCTTTTAAAAACATGAAATAACAGATTTGATTAACCTCAACCACTCCATGAAAACGATTTTTAATGTTCTTATTTTGAAAGCTGTCTCAGAAATGTTAGCATCTATTTCATTTTATAGATTTTGGAATCACAACTGAAGATTCAATGATCAGTAGAGGAAACAGAAGGTGAGTTGGCATATGAGCCTATCTCTGCTTCCAAAAAGATGAGCATGTGACTCTAGAACTAAGAGTTATTAATCACAGCATTTTCCAAACTACTATATTTTTTATTTTTTGTAATTTTTTAAGTTTATTTTATTTATTTTGAAACAGAGAGAGAGGGAGACAGAGAGAGAGAGAGAGAGAGAGAGCATGGGAGGGGCAGAGAGAGAGAGAGGGAGACAGAGAGAATCCCAAGTAGGCTCTGCATTGTCAGCATGGAGCCTGATGCAGGGCTAGAACTCATAAACCATGAGATCATGACCTGAGCCAAGATCAAGAGTCAGACACTTAACTCACTAAGCAACCCAGGTGCCCCTAAACTGCTATATTTAATGCTTAATATTATGATATTCATCTTTATAATGCCTTCAGGCAGATGTCACAGATCCTTTTGAGATAAATTTATGCCTCTAGTTAAAACATTCTAAGGAAGGCCTTTTTAATGCATTTTAATTTAACCTCACATATAGTATTTTCTTAACACAAATTGTTCTTTTGCAAATTAAAATATATTTCTTTGTTCTAAATTTTGAATAAATGAAATGGCCTATTCATCAATCAGAAAGTGTTTAAAATGAGATAATTTTTATAATACCATTTATAAGGCTCTTAGAAATTTTTCTCTAGGTTTCACTTTAGATTCAAGCTCTGAGAACCAACTGAAACCTAACTGTATTAGTCTTCTAGGGCTGCCATAAAAAAATAACAGACTGGGAGGCTTCACAAATTAATTTTCTCACAGTTCTGGATGCTGGAAGTTCAAGATTAAGGTGTTGACTGGTTTGGTTTCTCTTTAGGCCTCCCTTTTGGGCTTGTAGATGTCCACCTTCTCACCATGTCCTCACATGGCCTTTTCTCTGTGTGTACGCATCCCTGGTGTCTCTTCCAGTTCCCCACTTATGACCTCATTTAACCTTAATTACCCCTTAATTGAGGGTCGTATTTCCAAATATAGTCACCATTTGGATTAGGGCCTCAACATATAAATTTTTGGAAAAAAACAATTTAGTCCATAATACCAACAATTTCTAAGAAATTATTTCAAAGAAGGTGGAAGAGATAAGAATTATTTTAAAAATTTAGAATCTCTAAGTAAAAAGTAATCATCCATGTCTTCTATACGCCAATGACTCCCAAATTTAAATTGTTATGTATGAACTTCTTACACATCAGCCCTTCAAAACGAATTCTTCAGCCAAATATTTCATTAACTATTTATAATTGGAAACCCTTTTATGACTCAATGTCAAATTGATGCCAGAGACACTATTAGTTTCCTACCAGAGATACTATTAAATGCCACAGCAGTTTATGAAAATTTTTCTATATATTAGTATGCATACTTTTTGGATTTATACTCTTCCTCAGATTCTTCAAAAAGATTTCTCTTTCCTTGGTTCTTCAGTGTTTTTCAATTATGCCCCTTTTTAAAAAAATTTTTTTTTGTTTGCTGATCATTACATGAAAATAGATCTGCTTGTGGACATAAGCATTTTAAGAGATGACCTTAGCTTGTTCTTTATTCTCTAGGGTTTCACCAAAATCCCTTTCCTCTTTTTAGGTCAGGAATTTAAAGCCAAGCCTGTAGGCACTGATTTTAGCCAAATTCCCAACATTCAGGGAGCATTTATGTAAGCATTTATCTAGATTTTTCTAATGTGCAATTGTCTCATATCCTATATCACATGTCTTGTTATCTGGAGCTCTTACACTTTGACAAGTAGAATTCATAAAAACCTCTTTTCCAGGAAGAAACAAATACGTTGTCTCTATAGTGGCTCTTTGTTACTTCATTCCTTCCCTATAGGACTTGATTTGTTAGATTCACTCTTAACCAAAGAATTTATTGAGACAGCACCAATATCTATACCTAACCAAATCAATCCATCAACAAACAGATATATTTCATCTTCTGAGAAGTGGGATTCCTGAATGAATGGCAGGCAGTGGGAGGGGTGGAGGATGGGGGAGAGGGGAGATGTGTGTGGGGTGTACAAAAAGAATAGACTCATTTCTCTGGTTCCCTTAAAAAAAACACCCACACTTACTAATTTCCTGATGAGTACAACTCTCAGTTCTATGAGCTTCAGAATTTGGTGCTGATGTGTGTGTTAACTTCTTGTCTTTTGGGTAGGCGCTGGTTGTTTCTGAATCCAGTTCTATGTTAACTAGAATGCCTCAACTTTCCCAAACTCACACTCTAATAACACAGGATAGAAAACAGACTGTTACTCTCCAAAATGAAATTTTTGCATAAGTAAAGATTTACTATGCTGATGTCCCAATTTAGCTTTCCATTCCTCCTACTGGGTGACAATTATTGATATCCAATATTAAATTTGCCTTATAATAATACATAATAAGAACTTTTATTAAGTGCTTACTAATATGCCAGAAAGTGTTCTTAGCTTACTACATACTAATTTTTCATGTAATATATCAACCCCAAATTGGATGTATTATCATTATCTCCATTGTATGCAGATATTGAGGTTATAGGGATCAAAGAATTTGCCTGTCACATAAATAAATAGTATAAATTTATATCAGAGCTCAACAAAATACAGACTTAATCAATGACTAACTCTGAAAAATAATCTTTCTCACTTCTCCCAAGATGTAAATGTGAATAAAGCAAACTGTGGGTTGCCTTCTGTAGTACTTTATATCTATTGAAACATAATCAAAATTATTTTGTGTGTGTCAGTACACAAGTTATAGCTTCACTGAAAGATTATTTCAAGATCAGGCCAATGACAATGACTTTGCATAGTTGTTCTACTTCAGAATTGTTGAAGAGAAGAGTAATTTCCACATTTGCTGGAAACAGTCTACCTCAAACCTACTTTTGTTCTTTTGGTAAATGAATGACAGTGTGTTAAATAATATTATAGTCCTATAAAATCCTCTTGCTTTCCTCTTACAGGAGGGGGCAGATAGGATTTAATTAACTGGTAAAAATACAACAATTATAGAGTAGTGATCAAAGAGAGCAATTAATTTGTAAGATTTAAAAAATAAGAGCTGACAATAATCACAAAAAATAATATATGATGTCAAGTAAAATGGAATGTTTGAATCTCTGAAATTTGAAATTCTGATATATAAATACTATGCCCATTTGATGTTCATCCTTTTCTCCCTATCTTTTGTTACTTTTTGTGGCTCATATTTCTTCCCCCTTCTGGACTATCTCTCAGTCTCTCTCTCCTTCTTTTTCTCCTTCCCTCTCCCTCTCTCTCACAGTTGCTTAGATCACAATAACATCTTCTTTATTGGTCCAGAGGAAAATCCTGGCCTTCTACTAAGATTAAATCCTGAATCAAAACAATGAGTTTGAAAAGCTGATCCAGTGGAAGAGGGGGAAAAACCTTAATGTTTAAAACATTTTCCCAGGGGTTCCAGGACTATTATCCTTCACTGTTTGGGAAACCAAGTCAATTAAAGGCATTCATATGTAAAACATTCCTTTACAAAGAGCTCACAGTGACTGTTAGAGTCTTGGAGAGACTTTTACAGATTTGGAGAGACTTGGTATAGATTTTATATCTTTAACCAAGAATAATTATAAACATTTTATATGATCTGAATTAATTTATTTGTACACTCTTCAAAAATGTAATTGCTACTTAATTTTTAGGAAAAAATTTAGGAAACATTAAATTCTGTGTCTCTATGAAATGTTTTAGTTATGAACTGTATAAAGCATGGAGAATGAGAGATCAGAATAAAAATGTTAAAGAAAACACTACATTTTTAATCTTATCTTTTTTCTTGGTCTACCTATTCTTATTCTTTAGCTATCACTGGAGTATAATCGCTTCATCCACTATACAGTGATTAAAATACTTAATTTCTTTCACTGAAGTTTTTTGGTAACTTTTCTGAGATGAGAGAATTTGTAGATGAATTGCAATAAAATCCAAAAGTTGTTCTGGAAAAGCACAAGAGCAAAAATATAAAAATTGGATGCAGAAGGGAGTTTTTAAATTTTCACTTGTACAGAGCGCAGGACTCCAGTTCAAAGGTATATGAATTCATTTATTTATTTCTGCAGTAGGCCTTTGGGCTTCTGTATCATCCTGACTTTTTGAAAGGAAGATACACCATACATAATATAATTTTATGAGCATCATATTATTACACATCTTTGGGATATATTTTTAGATTCCTTTTTTCTAAATAATGCCTAAGATTGTTGACATAACTCCTTTATTAACTAAGGCATTGAGAAGAAAAGAGGGAAAAAAAACTCCTTATAGCTATAAGCAAAATCTCAAAATAAGTTTTCTAAGTATATCAATAAATATAAAAATAGCATTATTTTACCAACCATAATATTTTGTTGCATGTATACCTGAAATAAATCAATGGGGAAAAGTTCTTTTTTTTTTTTTTTTTTTTTAGTTTGGCCTTTGATACTTAATGTATTTGCATTAACACATAAATAATAATAACAATATTTTCCCCTTAGAATAATAGAATTAAAGAACAAAAAAGAATTTAAGAATCTAGTCCAATACCCTTATTTTACAAACAAAACAAAACTGACACCACCAAAGTTAAATGGATTTGGTCAAATTATGTAGAGCTTGTTTAGTAGCAGAAACCAAGACAACATATAGAGGTGAGAATATTAGGAACTTTAATGCACTATACACAAGAAGCCTTAGGTCACACCTGTTTGTTGCTAGAACCAGCTCTCACTCTGTTTCCTCTGTGATCCCCAGGTTTGGTCAAAATTAGAACCCTGGGTTTACTCTCATTCAACCAGATGCTATTTGAATTTTTTAAAGCAACATTTTATTTAAATATATGCTTATTGCCAAAAAACCTTTAATATCAAGCAGTATATATTTATATCTCACTCTGTCTCAGCCCTCACTTTATACTCAAAGACCTCTCATTCTTTTATTTTTAAATTTGGATTTTTTTTCTCTTAGCATATAAAAGTCTATGCTATAGCAAAATTCCAGGGCTAATAGGCAAAAACATACTACTAAACTTGAATATACACCATTTGAGAATTAGAAGAGGGGCACCTGGATGATGGTTAAGTGTCCGACTTCTGCTCAGGCCATGATCTCATGGTTTTTGGGTTCGGCCCTGCATCGCGCCCTGTGCTGACAGCTTGGAACCTGGAGCCTGCTACAGATTCTGTGTCTCCCTCTCTGCCCTTCCAATGCTTGCACTCTGTCTCCCTCTGTCTCTCAAAAATAAATAAATGTTCAAAAAAAATTTTTTAAGAATTAGAAAAAATAGTTCGTTTGAAAATGTTCACAACTTTTCCATTTTGATTGTCATAGTATATTTACCTACCAATTAAAAAACTTTTTTTTTTCAGAAGTATGAGAGAACACCTTTTTGGCTAATTTAATAGTGCTTTTCTTTATTTTGCAAATGGATGGGACAGGGACACCTGGCTGGCTCAGTTGGGGGAGCCTGTAACTCTTGATCTCTGGGTCATGGGTTAGAGTTCCCTCTTGGGCATGGAGATTACTAAAAAAAATAAATAAACTAAAAACAAACAAACAAAAAACAAAATGGCTGGAACAAACCATCTTAACTTTTCTTTTATTCTTTCTATGGACACATGAATTTTACAATGATCAGTTTTTGTAAATTATTAAAACAATGCTAATGATTATAACTATGCACACATATTTGGTAATGGATAATATTTATTTATTCATTAAAAAGCTTAGTGAAGGTTACGACATTCCAGACAATGCCCAGAGACCTAAAGATTAGTAAGACAATGCCCTCAAATAGCTCTCACATTTAGTGGGGAGAATAAAAAAATCACACCTCACCAAATCGAGTGTGATAATGTGCTATTAGAGGATGCGTAAAAAAGGAGCATTATGCTATCTGTGGTGTAGGCATAACTTGGGGGGGAGACTCTGGAAGTAAGTTCAGAGTTTCTTAAGGATGGCCCAATTAAAGTTAAGTCCTGAAAAGACAGTAATTAGATCCTTCGTAAAGAATTATTAGTATTGTTGTGTAAAATAGTTTATTTTTTCCAAAAGTCTACTCTTCTCACATTGGACTAAAAAATTTTCCAGTTGATTAGTTAACATGTGTTTTTAAGGATGTTGATTCCCATCACTCCTTCCCTGAGTAGGAAATAAAACAAGAAAATGGGTCTTATCTTCTAGTTTTGGCTTCCTCTTTTCCTCTCTTTCTCTTTTTCACACACCCACAACAGAAGAGGATCAAATCACATTTTTTTTTAAATACTTATTTCGTTACTTATTTTAAGTATTAACCATAGCAGGGGCACCTGGGTGGCTCAGTCAGTTGAGCATCCAACTCATTTAGGCTTACTTCTTGATCACACAGTCTGTGAGGTCGAGCCTGGAGTAGGGCTCTGCACAGACAGCTTGGAGCCTGCTTGGGATTCTCTCTCTCTCTCTTTCTCTCTCTCTTTCAAAGTGGCTTTCAGAAAATTTAAATTACCTATGGGTTTCACATCATATTTCTTTGGAAATCACTGTTTTAAATATTTTGATTCGATTAAATTCTGTGTAGTACAACAATCTATATATATTTTTTAAAGACCATCAAGTGGAGTGCCTGGGTGACTCAGTCAGTTAAGCATCCGACTCTTGATTTCAGCTCAGGTCATGATCTTGCAGTTCGTGAGATCAAGCCCCATGAAGCTCTGCACTGACAGCATGGAGTTTGCTTGGGATTCTCTCTCTCCCCCTATCTCTACCCCTCCCCCACTTGCACATGTGCTCTCTCCCTTTCAAAATAAATAAATAAACATTAAAAAAAGTACTAACCACACCACTATAAACAATGGTCAGTTAAAACTCCATAGAAACCAACCAACCAACCACCATATTAGGTTCCCCTATACTTCCTCTTTTTTTTCCCTCCTTTTTTGTACCAACTGGTACCCCCTTTTATGCAGGGGCAGAATCCTCCTAAGATTTTCTTCATGATGAAGATATGTAGCAGAAAATTTCAGTTTCATTGTAAATTGAATATTCTGTACATCTCCACTAAAGAATTTATTCCCAACTTTTAAAAGTACATATTTTCTTACAAGTAATTTTCATTAAATAATAAGAACTAAATCAAAATTATGCAATTCTACAGAAAAAGAAAGTATTTTAAAAATCATTTTATTGTTTTTGTTTTTTTGCTGGGGATGGTGGTGGGTGGTCCAGAATCAAGCTTTCCCAATAAGAATGAAGTGATAAAGCTCAAATGAATCACAGCCCCATATTGGCAGTATTTTATATTAAAATAAAAGGCAACATTATGTTTTAAAACACAATAGTGTATTTTATTTAATAACAAATTATCAATTTAATTATTTCAATTATTTTTATTATATATGTATACATTTATTATTAAGTTTTAATTATTTTGGACAACAAGATAAACTTAATTAAGAGCTGCTGCAGATTTTTCTTTTTTTCCCCTTGAACCATTTATGGTTTATATATGCACCATTTTATTTCCAACTAATAACCTCCTGCTATTTCTAGACAATGCCTCTGATACCTTCAGTTTCACTGGTTTCTTTATCAAAGAATTGATGAAGCAAATAAGAACCAAAAGTTGATAATGCAAAACCAAGTCTTTTTAGGGTATGTGTTTGTGATAAATCAAGAAAGACTTTTACTTCTTTGATAGTATTGTCCTGGGGATCTAAAGAGAAGATGCGAGAGACTTAATCACAGGTGTTTATTACCATTTTTAGATCAAAGGCCTAATATATAAAAGAAAAGGCACCTCCTAACAGAGCAAGGGTCAGCAGTGTTATGTACAGAGCAAAGGCAGTTCTGATAAGACAAGTGCTTTTCGAAAGGGTGCCTTTTGTCACACTCTCTTGAATATTGTAATCCCATGTGTATGGTGACCGATAAAGTCCTTCTGTAAAGAAAGCTGACAATTGGCATTGTTTGTTAAATATCCATATATAATTTTACTCAAAATTACAAATCTTGTCACTGGGACCAATGAAAGCAAACCAAGGCATTCCCTTTCTGCTGCAGGGGAGAGAGAGATGACTTCTTAAGTACTTACCACGTCCCAGATTGTAATAGGTGATTATGTGAGTTATTACATGTAACCCCCACAGTGTATTTAAGATATGTTGTATTATGTCCATCTGAAAGCTACAGAAACCCAAGTAGAGGTTGCAGTTTAGGTATCTGCCTACATTCTTAATTAGTAGATACTGCAGCTAGTATCCAAAACCAGAGATCCAAAAACCTGTGCTCTATGCCCTGCATTTTGCTTTCTGTTTTCCTGTCTTTTTTTTCCCAATACAATTCCCCTACTGTTATTTAAAAGAAAAAAAAATGTTGTTATCTGCTGCCTAAAGCAGCCTACTGCTCAGATAGGTGTATTGACTCTTGCCCCAGAAGGGCTCATGTGAGTTTTCCAGCTATAGCCTCCATCCAGATGTCTGTCCAGTAGACTGTTTTTAACTTTTATTGACTTTCATCATCACTTTTTTTTTCTTTGAGATTGCCAGGGTTATCACTGGTCAGAAAGACTCCCGGTGGGGAAACACGCCTCACTAGAAAGACAAACACACATAGTACTACAATCCAAGTTGCAATTTGAGAAATGGGCCTCAACAATGTATGAGATTCGTTTTGAAGTGACCAAGTCAGACCTCAGGATGTTATGAATCTTTTCTTTTCCTCCAAAAGAAGAAGAAGAAAAAAAGATCAACTTATTAGGTTCCTAGGGAACCATTCCATATGATTAACCTATTTTCCTTTTATTTTAACTTTTACTAAAAAACTATTAATTTTCCATAGTGATTTTTTTTTTCTCTTTATTAGGAAAAAGTCCTACTGTAGCGGACAGATTTTATACTTGACTTTTTGGGAAATCAACCCTTCTTTTGTTTCTTCAGTGTATTTTGCATTTACATGAAAATGCATTGTCTTAAGATGCAGGGAGAGAGGGGGCAGTCAGGTTATGAAAATGTTTTACTATTGTCATTAAGGCCTGTTACTCCATGTCAAGCGTGACAGGGCATTTTTTTCTTTAACACATCCTGGTCCAGTTAAGGCTGAGATTCAGAAAAAGTGCTTGACACAACAATTTAGCAGGAAAGAAAGCTATTTTAAAAGTCTTTTGGGAACATGTTTGTGAAACAGGAAAAAACATACCATTGAGTTGATAATAGCACCCCCGTAAAGGTTAGACTCACTGAAATGGATTTGCCATCTTTTTTCACAGGGAATGTGTTATTCTTAAGCAGCAGTTCTCACTTAGGCAAAGCTTAATTCAGCAAGGAGTTTCTTCCTGTGCAACTGCTTTTGCACTGGAAAATCTATTTTTAAATTACAACCCAGACTTAGTCACACCGGTAAATAATTGAAAATAAGCTTTGTTGGGTATGTCCAAAATGACAGCACTTTACAGAGTGCATCACGGGACTGTGTTCCTAGCAAATGTCCAAATGGCGTATCCAGATTTCCACTCATTAAGTCCCCAAAGAACCTCCATTTCCTCACAGGTCTGCACCTTTACCTTCCTTCACTCATACAACCCTTGCTTGTTCTGTACCTATGCCCTGTTTTTCCAGTTCCTTGTCCCAAGAAACCCTATCTCTACCCTCTATCAACACACATTCTTACGCTGAATTCCTTAAACACTGATGTTTTGAAATGTGCTCTAATTCAGTTCGCATACACATCTCTTCGAATACACTGTCTCTTCCCTTCCTATGGTGACAGTCCTTCTGGGTGAAATTTCATCATTTACTATTCTATGATATGATTATGGGTGTGAACTTTCTTTCAAGGCCCTCCCTTACTCATTTTAAGAACCATCTCGACAAAGGCCCAGGCACTTTGTTCTTCAAAATGTCTCATCTGTACTCAGATATTTTCCCACCAACCTTTTTCCTCTGCTGTATCCCCTATTATCAGTGATTGGAACTTACTCAGATATTCATGTTAGAATTCTGAAAATCTATTTAGGTGTTTTACACTCCCTAAATTCTCATATTCTCACAGATTAAATATTCCTCTACATCCCCATTATTATTATTCTTAATTCTAGCCTTTATGATTATTTTCTTCCCTCTTTAGAAGTCACTACAGTATTCCAATTTGTCTATGTCTGCCCTTGTTGCCCTCTTTGAATTAATCCTCCTGCTTTCTAATTTTTTTTAATGTTTATTTATTTTTGAGAGAGACAGAATGTGAGGAGAGGAGGGGCAGAGAGAGAGCAAGACACAGAATCTGAAGCAGGCTCCAGGCTCTGAGCTGTCAGCACAGAGCCCAATCCCGGGCTTGAACCCACGAACCAGGAGATCATGACCTGAGCCGAAGTCGGACGCCTAACCGACTGAGCCGCCCAGGTGCTCCATGCTTGCTAAAATGAAAATCTTATCACAGTGCTCTATTGCTTAAGACCCCTACTACCATTATTTATTTTTTGTAGTGGAGGTAGCAGATCTTTGGAATACATGTTATTCCTTCTCAGTTGGTACCCATGGTAGACATCGCTGATGTATCAGTGCCTCTCACCAGGTTTAGCCTCAGACTTATCACTGCTTCTCAAGGTAGTCCTGCCTGCCACCGCAGCAAATCACAGCAGGCATCTCTAGCCTACATTATCAGATAAAAACTCAAGAAAATACCATCTCTAATCTGTTTCCCTGTCTCCCTGGAAAGTCTCATCTCTTTATGTACCACTTTCAAGCACCTGGAGCTTCAAATTACTGATTTTTTTAAAACTCCACTGAAGTGTCTGTCATATTCTCTATGTCTCTCTCGCTTTCTCCACGTGTGTGCATGCGTACACACACTCACACATAAGCTACTCCCATGTAAGATGTGTCATTCCATCTGTCCAATCAGACACTGAAAAATATTTATTGAATACCTATAACACTTTATTATCCATATTTGTACATGAGTTTCTTCTCTTGTATGGTTTTAACCATCTCTAAGAGCAAAAACTATAACATTTCTGGATCCCCAGCACTTAATATTGCCTTTGGAATATACTAGGTTCTAAATAAATCTTTGAATGAGTAAGTAAATAAATGAATATATTAAAAATTATTAAGACGGAACTGTTTCATGGTTGTAAGAAATAGAGATCCTATAAAGGAACAGATTTCAGTATTATCAACACTGTTTCTTCACAAAAATAATGGATAATGTAATCAATTTTAAATAAAATGTGCATTTACCTGAGACACATCCAATGATTTTTCTCTTTCCTTCTTCTCTCTGTCTCCCTCCCCCTCCTTCCCACTTCCTTCCTTCCTCTCTTCCTTTGTTTTTTCCATCCTTCCTAAACTTCTCTTTTACCTACTCATAGAAGGGAAATAGTTGAGATATAAGCTTTTTAACTTGGGTTAATTTCTAAGAATGGACTAAAGTTCATTAATTTTTCTTCTCTTTCTTGCTAATATTCCTGTTTGTTGTTTCTTTGTTATTATTGGTTGTAATGACACAATTTAAATATGTCACAAGTGGAATAAAACTATCCGCCTTTTTGTATATAAGCTGTCAGATTTCCATGCCTGTAAGAAAGTAAGACTGCAGAAATGTAAAGAAAAGAAATTACTGACAGGAGAAAAGAGATAAACAATTGTAAATACTATTTAAACCTAATGTGGGGCCCCTGGGTGGCGCAGTCGGTTAAGCGTCCGACTTCAGCCAGGTCACGATCTCGCGGTCCGGGAGTTCGAGCCCCGCGTCAGGCTCTGGGCTGATGGCTCAGAGCCTGGAGCCTGTTTCTGATTCTGTGTCTCCCTCTCTCTCTGCCCCTCCCCCGTTCATGCTCTGTCTCTCTCTGTCCCAAAAATAAATAAACGTTGAAAAAAACTTTTTTTTAAAAAAATAAATAAATAAATAAAAAATAAACCTAATGAATATTTTCTAAGTTTATCACTTAGCTTTTGCCTCAATTATGTATAATGGTTATTTTTTATAAACTAAATTTTTTTTCTCAAAGGAAATATATTTTTGTGTATGAGTTGAGAAGTACTTTCTGAAAATAAATTTCAAGGAAAATGTACTCTTCCTTATAAATCAAAACAGCTCTTAACATATAAAATAGAGTTAATGCATGTTCTGTAAATCAGGCAGGTTTTTTGTTCAGTGTGTTTGATTTTACAGTGTGAACATTATCTCTTGACAAAGGAGTGAGAGAGAGGAAATTAGATGGTCTGCTCAGCATGAATCTTCCCTTATATACACATGCGTTTTGTGTTGCATTTAATTTTTTAAAGAACAGCTTTATTAACATACAAATCACATGGACAAATCACAAAAAGGACTTCTGTATTCATTAGCAATCAGTCCCCATCATCACTCTCCCTTAGCCCCATGCAACCACTAATCTCTGTCTCCATATATTTGCCTGTGCTTCATATAAATAGAATCATACAATATGTGTCTTTTGTGATTGGCTTCTTTAACTTAGTGTAATGTTTACAAGGTTTCTCCGTGTTATAGCATGTATTACTACTCCCTTCTTTTTATTGCTAGGTAATATTCTATTGCGTGGATATACAACATTTTGTTTATCCATCAATTGATAGACATTTGAGTTATTTGTACTTTTTGACGATCAAAAATGATATTGCTATGAACATTCATACACAGGTGTATTTTGGGACATATGTTTTCATTTCTGTCAGATATATATATGAGTGGAATTTTTGGATAATATGGTAATTCTATGTTTAACATTTTAGAGAACTGTTAAACTGTTTTCCAAGCTGGCTGCATCATTTTACACTCCCATCAGCAAAGTTACAATTTCTCCACATCTTTCCTTTACATGTAATTGTCTTTTTATTATAGCTATCTTAGTGGGTATGAAGTGGTATCATTGTGGTTTTGAATTGCACTTCTGTAAAACTAATGATGTTGAGTATTTTTTTTCATATGTTTGTTGGTCATTGTATGTCTCTTTCTGTTTTTGCTTTTAAAGTTTATTTATTTTGAGAGAGAGAGAGAGAGAGAGCACATGAATGGGGGAAGGACAGACAGAGAGGGAGACAGAATCATAGCTGACTCCACACTGCCAGCACAGCACCTGATACGGGGCTTGACCTCACAAACCGTGAGATCATGACCTGAGCTGAAATTAAGAGTCAAATGCTTAACCAACTGAGCGACCCAGGCACCGCCATTTGTATGTCTTATGTAGAAAAATATGTTCAGAACCTTTGTCCATTTTTTAGTTGGGTTATTCATCTTTTTATTATTGAAAATAAAAGTTCTTTGTATATTTCAGATACAAATCCTTTATCAAATATGTGATTTTCAAATATTTTCTCCTATTTTGTGATTTGCTTCATTTTCTTGATGGTATCATTTGTATCACGAAAGTTTTTAATATTGATGTAGTCCCCATCTATTTTTTTGTTTCTTGTGCTTTTGGTATCATATGTATGGTATCAAATGTAAGAGTTGTATTTACTTTTTGAGCAAGCTATAAATATCTTGCCATAAGCACACACTAGTTGTGGATTATCCAAGAGTATGTACTGCTATTTCAGATTTAAAAAAAAAAAAAACACTTCATGGATATATTTGGGGAGAAAAGTTTCCGAAGTCCTGTTGGCTGGGCTTGGTTTATGCTTTGGGAATGAATAACAATGTCCTGTTTTGTGAAAAGGAAAATAATCTATAGTTATTTAGATTACAGAATGGAGAAGAGTTTTAGGTCATCTTATTTTACAGTCAGGAAACTGAGGCCTAGGAAGCTCACTAACCTGGCAATATTCAGGCTTTGTAAGCTAGGCAAAATGCAAAATGGAACCTTCTTAGTAATCTTTCCACTGCACCAGCATTTCTCAAAATGTTAGTTAGAAATGTTTGGTTGCAAATATTTTGGAGACAAAATTCCAGATCAATTCTGTTTAGTCATAAAATGTAACTTACCAGTTACCTTGATGAGGAAGTCCACTATTACAGCTGATTTCAGATATGGATAGATTCAAAGGCTCTAATAATGTCATAGGATTCCCCACTAATTTGTAGCTTTCAGCTGATTGGTTCATTTTTTTTAAAAAAAGGTTTTTTCCATATGGTGGGAAGAATACATTAGGATAGCCTAGTAATCATGCCCTACTTGCTTTGCAACCTCCAAAAAGAGAAAATCTTCCCTGATAACATTAAGAGAAAAGTCCCAGAGAGAATACTGATGATGTAGCTTGACTACATGTCTATGCCTAAACACACCAAAACCAGAGGATGATGCTAACCTGAACAGATTTCAGTGACTTCCTACTTCTGTGACCAGGAGGACAGACTCACTTGAACCAGAAGGAAGAGATTCTCTACTGCAAAGAGGGGTTCATTTTATCAGGGGTAAAAGAGTTGTGCTGAATCAACAGATCATCAGAGTTCCTATGCTTCCCAAATGTTGAGATATGCTAGTAGGTATTGTATAAATTTGATTTTTTAAGAAAAATTGAAAGCCCCAAATGACAAAAATGCAACTCTGATGATGCGCTACTATGTTAACTTAAATTTCCAAGAGATTTCCACGTTTTCTGATTTTATTGCCTTTGGAAGAAAACATGTTTTCACATAGAATTTGACTCCTGACTTTGTGAAAGGGAAATAGGTATAAAACTCTTAGTCTAAAGAGCTGGAAAGATATGTTTTGTTTTTATACTCTTTGAGCAAGCAATTCTTTCCATATTAGATCTCCTGGAGGGAGAGTGTTCCACCAAGTACAAAGCCTTTTTTTTTTTCAGTCGCCCTCCCACCTTTTACTAATTGGACTGAGATTTGGCCACTTGCCTCTTTCAAATAAAAAGAAGGTGACCAAAATCACCGGAAAATGGCTAATCATGCCCACAATGGGAAAATTATTCCCATGAGTATGTACTTCAGAGTGTAAAATTAAGTCCCAAATTTAATCACAATTTTATCTGTCTTTATGGCTATTCAACTATTCAACCTGGAATGTTCATTAGATAAGCAACTAAGCATAATGTTTCTCTCTCTCTCTCTCTCTCTCTATATATATATATATATATATATATATGTATATATGTATATATATATATATATATATTTTTTTTTTGGGTTCCAATACAGTGTCAGTAGGGCTATTACAGTCAAATTAAACTCAAAGTTGGGAGATTTTATATCTTGTTTTTAATTGCATTAGCATGTTATATTCTAAGTTGTGACTATTTAATTAGAGTGTATACAAACAATTTGTTAAACTTTTAGTTTATATAAGTTCAATATCAGGAAATATGTTGTTAACTAAATGAACATCATATTGGGAATATACTTGTTACCATTCACTTTATTTGTTATTTTCAAAACTGACTGAAATGACAATAAAACAAAACATATTATTTCTGAAAAAGATAAAAGAACTTGGGATGCATATGACCACCCTTTTAATTATTGGGTTAATCTTCAGTTATGATGCTATAGAAATTATAGCAAATAACTTAAAACATGTATAAGCTTATGTTTTACAAATTTTATTGTGATATAATAATAATAGTAATGACAATATCTAACTTTACTGAGTTATAAAAAGTCTATGTACATTATCTCATTTTATTTTCACAACAGCCTTCTGGTTAAGGGGTTTTTTGCAAATGAAAAAAATACTTATAGAAGTTTAACTTGAAAGTGTGATGATGAGTTGGGTTTTCAAATCAGCACTTGTAACCAGTACAACCACTGCCTCTACCTATCACAATTGTCCATTAGACTAATTATTAAATATCAGTTGGATGCTGTTTTTATTTCTTTTAATATCTCCCTCAAAAAGGGAAAACTGTATCATTAGTCAGTAAGACAATATTTATCATATATTTTTTCTTAGCATGTGGAATTTAATAGTTGTAGTAAAACCCAGAAGTCTCTTCAAAAATAAATGACTTTCTGGAGGTTTTTATTGACTTTTTAAAATTGGCTATTGGATGTGCTTTTATATACAGGGTCATTCATAAGACTTTGATGAATTAAATGTAATAATTTTTCTTACTATTTCATTGATTACCTTGTTGAATTTATGCATTGTTGAATCTTCCTTAACATGCCCTATAATTTCTGGTGCTGTAAATTTTAAATTTAAAAGAAAATGTTTTTAATGTTTATTTATTTTTGAGAGAGAGAGAGAGAGACAGAGTGAGAGCAGGGGAGGGGCAGAGAGAAAGGGAGTCACAGAATCTGAAGCAGGCTCCAGGCTCTGAGCTGTCGGGGCTCGAACTCACGGACCGCAAGATCATGACCTAAGCTGAAGTTGGACACTTAACCAACTGAGCCACCCACGTGCCTCTTTAATTTTTTTTTATGTAGATCATTTTCTGTTAAAGGCAAAAGAGATAAAAACCCAATGTATCCCAAATTCATAAATTGTTGGCTTCCAACCCAGGAACATTTAGTCTATTAAAATGTTGATGACAATAAGTGTAGCTTGACTTAGATGAACTAATCAGAACCCATTTCGAAAAGTGTGGCAAGGAGGCTTATGAAGTATGTTTGCTCTTCTATTTTGATTCTCTGCAGTGGAGAAGAGAGAACTAGACTTGCCCCAAATGGCCTTTCTAAAGCAAGAAGCTCTAAAATGTTGCAGTATATGTAGAGGTGAAATCAAGATGTACTTTTTTTTTTTTTTTTTTTGGCTTAGATCTTTTTCCCTGAATTCTCATATAACAAAAGAAAAAAAATTATGTAGCCACATGGTCTACTTTCCACTGTCTCAGATTCAAACTCAAACTCTTTTGGGCAACTTAGTAGGAGGATACGTAGAGAAATCCTTCTTTTTTTTCTTGAGCCAGAAAAAAGGTGTTAGGAATGACTTAGTTTCAAGGATATTTTGGATTTGGGTTAGTTTGAACAAAACCATTCCTCTATTTTAACCATGTTTGCCTTTTACATAAATTTGAAAACCTATCCAAGGCTCAAATTATTTTATCCTACTCTTTCATTTTACAAATGAGATATCTGGGAAGGTATGTAACTTGTTCAAGCTCATTGAATGACAACATATTGACTGAGCACTTCCGACTAACTTCCTGTCTTAGATGTTGGTGAAATTACCCCTCTTTAGAACCTTATGAATGAGTCCTGTGGACTGTGTTTAAAAGTAATGAACTAAACCACTAAAATCAGCATACGATTACTATTCTCCAACATCATAAATATTTTTATTGAGAAATCTTCACTTACTCCCATCTTCCTACACAACTAGGTGAGAGTAGGTGCTCACTAATTAGGGTAAGATGACTAATTGAATGTCCACAAGTATTTCTTAATTTAAAATTACCTTACCAAAATGGCAAGTCTGAGTTGTAAAGCTATTTACTAATGTAAGTTTTTTAAAAAGTAAAATATCCCAACTTCACTAAGAAAAAATTAAAAGAAGGAAATTGTGTGAGGAAAAATATAAATGTGTTTGATAAACAAAACAGAAATGAAATATGAAAATTGGGTGGTTAGGCAAAATAACTGAATAAGCAACACAGAAATGTATACTGCACTTTTTAAACCTTAAGTATCCCAATAATGGCTCAATTCTCTAAGTCAGTATAGTGCAGGGCAAAGGGCCTGATTTAGAGTTGGAGATTCTGAGTACTTAGCCTGGGGTCAACCCTAAGCATCTGTGTGTCTTTGGCCAACTCACTAAGATATGAATGCTCTCATTCATTCTGTTGAGATTAACACTGGCATGACTAATTAAAATTACAGGGTAATAAAGATAATAACAATAGCTAATTCTTATTGTTTATTATGAGATGAGTTCTTTACATGTATCATGTAATTTAACACTTAAAACAATCTGACAAGATGAGTTATGATAAAAATTCTAGGCAACATTGATTAAACCACTCTTTGTATACTACTTTTCCTGTCAGGAAATAGGGTTAGTGAGTTGAAGCGTTGTAAGGACTATGTTTGAAGTGTTTGAAGCTGTGTCTCTCTGACTCCAGCACACATCTTTTAAATAAGTATGCAATATAAAAAAGGGAGCTAAAGATTTAGTACTCATTTTTCTAGTTAGGTAAACCAAGCAGAAAAGAATTGAAATACTTTTCTTAAAATCACATAACAATTTAGGAGCAGCTGGAAAGAAATATTCTATAGCTAATGTGATTGCCTTGCACTATGATAAATGTATTCTAAAGTTAGGAAGAATGACTGGCCAGTTGTGAAGCAGAAAGTTACCACTTACATTTGACAGGAAAATGTAAGTTTTGATCAGGTAAGGATTTACGGTTGATTTTCTATTATGGCTGTAACATATTGCTACAAATTTAGTAGCTTAAAACAAAATACATTTATTATCTCACAGCTCCATAGGTCAGGAGTCCTGTGGGCTTGGCTAGTTTCTCTATTTCAAGTCTTATAAGGGCAAAATCAAGGAATTCTCTTCTGGAAGTTCTGAGAGAGAATCTACCTCCTGATTCATTCAGGTTGTACAGCTGGGGTCCCCATTTCTTTGCAGGCCTGTAGGCCTCTTTCTAGTCCTTGTATGTGGGTCCCTGGCAAAGCCATCATCTCTCTGTCATATCTCTTCTGCTTCCTTTTTATCTGTTGCATCTCTCTGACTATTCAACCTTCCTCTTCTACTTTGAAGTGCTCAAATGATTAGTTTAGTGTAGCAGAGTAATTCATGGTAATCTAGGATAATCTTCCTAGTTTAAGGTCCATAACCTTAAAATGACAGATTCTGGGGATTAGGGCATGGGAATACTTGGGGGGTCATTATTCTGTCTACCACAGGATTCTTTTATCTGTACCACTGGTTCTCGACTCTAGCTGTATACTGGAATCACCTTAGAAACTTGAAAAAAATGCTTATGCCTAGGCTCCAATCAAGATGAACTGAATCCAAATTTCTTGCAGTAGAATCCACACAGTGATTTTTTTTTTAGGTGTCAGAAAAGTATAATATGCTTCATAGGACTAATAACATTCTCTAACACCAGTTTCTTCAACTTAATTAAATTCATTTTGTAAGCAATCCATTCAAAATACACTTTCTTTTTCATTTTTTTAAGTTTATTTATTTATTTAGAGATGAGTGAGGGAGGGGCAGAGAGAGAGGAATAGAGACAGAATCCCAACCAGGTTCCATGCTATCAGTATAGAGCCTGATGAGGGCTCAATCCCACAAACTGTAAGATCATGACCTGAGCCAAAATCAAGAGTTGGACACTTAACCAACTGAGCTACCCAGGCACTCAAAACACACTTTCTATGTATTCTTTTTATGGCTAGGTTTGGGAATTATAGAGGTATGTATAATGCATGTCCTACTCTTACCGTGCACACAATCTAGTGGCACAAACAGACACACACACCAAAGAATTACAACATAACAGGATGCATTTTATTTATTTTTATTTATTTTTTTTTTAATGACTATGTATTTGAGAGAGAGTGTGAGCGGGGGAGGAGCAGAGAGAGAGGGAGAGAATCCCAAGTAGGCTCTGCACTGCCAGTGCAGACCCTAATGCAGGGCTTGATCCCACAAACTGTGAGACCTGAGCTGAAATCAAGAGTCAGATGCTTAACTGACTGAGCCACCCAGGCACCTCTAGTATAGATTAAAAAAAATTTTTTTTAATGTTTATTTATTTTTGAGAGAGACAGAATGCGAGTGGGTTAGGGGCAGAGAGAGAGGGAGACACAGAATCCAAAGCAGGCTCCAGGCTCTGAGCTGTCAGCACAGAGCCTGATGTGGGGCTTGAACTCACAAGCTGTGAAATCATGACCTGAGCCGAAGTGGGATGCTTAACTGACTGAGCAGCACAGGCACCCCCCCAGTGTACATTTTAAAATAGATATTTAAGTAATTTGCTCTGGGAGTTCTGAGACATTTCTTGTGCCTTGGAACATGGCAGAATATTTCTGCTTAATTTATACTTGATAAGTTTTTTTGTTTTGTTTTGTTTTGTTTTGTTTTGTTTTGTTTTGTTTGGTAAACTCTACACCCAACATAGGGCTTGAGCTCACAACTCCGAGATCAAGAGTTGCATGCTCCCCCAAATGAGTCAGCCAGTTACCCTCTTAGTAGTTATTTTTAAAATAATCTGGCAGGGGGGCGCCTGGGTGGCTCAGTCGGTTAAGCGTTTGACTTCAGCTCACAGTCCGTGAGTTCAAGCCCCGCATTGGGCTCTGTGCTGACAGCTCAGAGCCTGGAGCCTGCTTCAGATTCTGTGTCTCCCTCTCTTTCTGCCCCTCCCCTGCTCATGCTCTGCCTCTGTCTCAAAAATAAATAAAAACATTAAAAAAAATAGTCTGGCAGGACCTAGAGACAGAGGAATGTAGGTGTGTTCAGGTCTCAGCATGGTCTAATGAGGATGATGTATTAACATTGTGCTTCTCAAAATTTAATAGACCAATAATTTCCTTGAAGGCTTACACAAAATGCAGATTCCCAAGTTTTTCTCCAGAAGATACTGATTCGTTGGGTCTATGGTGGGGCCTAGACATTCTGACATGTTCAAGAAGTTCCAGTAGTGATTCTGATGCAAATCATCCATGAACTCACAATTGGAGGAACAATGGTTCATACTACATCAATGATTTGCTACCAGAAGCTCCAAGTGAAATTATTTTTCTTTACAAACCATATAGTTTGACCTCCTTATATCAATAACAGATGTTTAGGAAAAAGAATCCTTCTGTTTTAATTTTCTTACTTCTTCATTTATTGAAAGTGTTAAGGACAGGCCAGGATAGGGGTAGGAAATTCAAACCTTATATTGTCATTTCTTTCTTAAATATTCGATTGTAAGTAAAGAAAGTAATTTGTAAAAATAATTCTAGCAGAAAGACTTAGGTTTTTCCCAGAAATAAACAGTGAGGAGAAAATAAAAGGTAACCAGGATTCTTGTACTTTGACATTTTTCTTGAGTGGCACAATCTATTCTACATTGAATAAAACAACAGAAAGAAACTTCCATTTGCCATACAAGTATAGAATACTGGGGTTGAAGGAGAGTGCTCATTCCTTATTTTGATTCAGAAATGTAACTTCTTGAATATGTCATATGGGAAAGACACATACTAAATAGAAAACGCCTTACTTTGTTCACACAAGGGTTCAGGATGCTTCATGGCAAATGAGATAGGTGTGGGAAATGCTTCTGTTAGCCTACTTTATAGTGACTGGATAAATAAGTGGAAAAAAAGAAAATGGCATAGGGCCCATAAAAATGCAAAATACGTTGGAAATGGAAGATTGTAAGTTAAAAGTTGTGGGTTTTTTTCTTAATCTTGAAGTGAACATATACTTTTAGTATCAGGGTTAGGCAACTCAACTAAAAATAAAAATTGTCATAAAGAAAATAAATTAATGAAATGTGCATATAGGAATATAAAAATTGAGAAAATAAAAAGTAGGTTTGCAAGGCACTACTATGCATTTAGAGGATTTAGGTTTTTGTGATAACTTAGTATTGATTAAGTCACACTGATTTATAAATTTTTTATGTAGAATAAAACATGATTTCACACTGAAGTAAGCAAAAAAAGATTGGTTAGAAGTTTTGCACTTGGAAATGTAGATCCATGAAAAATGTCTTGTGGTACAGATCAATGGTAATTTTAGGAAATGAAACCAGGATGATATTACATAAAGCCCTAAGTGACTAGAAACCTATATTTCAAAAGTTCTTTGAAGTTTTACAACATTCTTCATTTCTTAATGTTCTTTTCTCTGATGAAATAAATCATTTTTAGATTATGTTGGTGATTTTTTGGCAAGAGGAATGAAGATCTTTTTATTTCATGTGTACAGTAAAGAAAATTATTTTGTTTCTAGTAGTAGAACCAAATCTTCCACTTTGTTTAATTTTGGGAAGTGAAAATGAAATAGTACTGATAAGATCCGTGAGGCTAGCAGTTAAAGAGAATGTCAGTTAACTACTAGCAGGATCATTATGATCACAAATCCACTTAAGAGTTCAAATTAGAGCTGTCTTAGTTTTAAATAAGTTCTTTTCCTACTACACAAACCTAAAGACACTTGGAAAAACCCACTAGCAGATTTAGTCATTTAACCGCACCCTTAATTACATACTTCATTTCTCCTTAGAATTGAATGGGAGCTACTACATCTCACAAGGCAACGTGCAACTCAGTTGTCAGTAAATAATTTAACAAGATTTGAAAGAGATTTACAATGATTTGCTTAAAAGGTCTGGTCAGTTAATATCAAATGCATTTTAGCAAATGTAAATTTGGAGTAAGCTAAATATAGAAAAGAGAACCGCTCGCTGAATGAACGTTGTAGAGGTAGCATGCAAAGAACCATTGAGCTAAACTGAAGAATACAATTAAACATACTTCTGATGACAATCATGGCATTACATCTACCAACATGAGACTCAGTCTAAACTGACCTTCAGCTGTATCTGTAGGGGTGCTACCTGCATGCCCAGTCATGATCCTTCCATTATGGATCTACAGAACTTTTGGTGAAAGTGATCTTTCCTTCATAACTGCTGCTCCCCACGTGTGTCCGCTGGCAGGAAAATTTGATAGGTTTTGTCAGGTAGATGACTGAAATGAATTGGATCACCACACAAAATGGGCATTGTTAGACTTTATGGAGCGTACAGGAGTCCACCATGGGTTTGAAAAACTGCCACCCAACCTTGCTGCTGCATCCTTGATAAAACCAGAGGCCACAGACTGGCCGCTGGATTAGGAGTGCTACAAGTTTACACAGTGCAAAATACCCCCTGGTTACTAGTAGCACACGTTCCAGATCATTTAAGAATAGGGTGAAGAAGGAAACTATAAAAGTGGAATGATTTGCATTGGTAAATATTTCGTGAATTGAATAAAATCTTTAATTATCGGTGCCAGAATTATCTAGTGAACCCTAAAAGGAATTTCACTCAAATACTCTTTAGAACTCTGATTTTGAAGCCTATTAGATAAGCAACAAAAATAACTGCTCATGTTGTGTAAAAGTTTTTTCACATATATTGGGTTTGGCAAAATTCCAAATGTGTTTTTGAAGCTCTTTCCCCTTCCATTTTCCAGCTTATGTGCATTTTATAGTTCATTTAATCCTAACTCATGTATAAGTTATGAAAGCATTATTTCATAAAAACCTTGATTTACAAATAGAATAATATTTCTTTACATTCTTATTTGTGTATTTCTGTTTTATATATATTTACTACAGAGAAATGTAAGCTACCAATGTTTTAAATTTGGCTTAACCTTTATAAAGACAAAGCAGTAAATTACTGTTTATTCAGTATCTCAACAACCACATAACTTGACAGATCAATAGTTTTGGGGACATTCTTTCATAAGAAAGTAAAAATGCTGATAGAGCAACATTTTTTTTTCTGATTTTCATTGTCAGTATGGATTCCGACACTATCTAAAGCCTTCTAATAGAAGAAATAGCAGTTAATTAATAGTTATGATTAGTTTCCTTGATTGCAAGTTCAAAATCCTAAAGTAGTTTATTGGCTTATTTTTTTCATTCATTTACAGGAAATATAAATTAACCAAAGATACACGGATCAATCAGATATGGTTTCTGGCTTTGAAAAAAAACATATGAGCAAGGGAAATGGATATATGTAACTAAGACTAATAACACATTCCAAGAAGTTATTAGATAAAGAAAGTTATTCAAAGGAAAATTAAACTGTGGTTTAATTTAAAAGTTTAGTATCTTAACCATCCTAGATGAATGGAAATTAACTTGAATGGAAATTAACTTGGAAGTTAATAGTTTCTCCATATAATGGAAAACAACAAATACTTGTGACAAAACTCAAATATATTGTAAGCAAAAGAGATTTTAAAAAATTAGAATAGCTTAATACAAATATCATTATAATAGAGGTATTTTCTTTGAAAATTTCTATTTCTCATGGAAATTATGCAGACTCATTAAATAATATTAAATTATTACATCGATCAATATTTCAGGTCATGACCCCTGGATTTAAGAAATTCTTCAAGACAACATCAAATATGATCCGGGGGAAAATGTGATTTGAGTCTGGAGACAATTGTGTATGTAAGTATTGGAAAATTAGATTTTCTCATGGTAAAATTTAATAAAAACTAAAATATCAACTCATTAATTACTATATTGACAAAACTTTTATTCATTGTTTTCCTTGTTACAACATTTTTTTAAAATATCTAAAATTAATATAATGCCTCCTCATTTTTAGCTATTTTTTTAAGAAGATCAACTAATAATAAAAACCCAGTATATCTGATAGAAGAGAAACGTTATTTGGAAGATTACTACAATTAAAAAGAAAAGCTGTCTACGTGAGTCATTGGTAAGGGCAAGCAATGACATAGATTCAAGTTGCTAGAAATTGGTGTGCTTTTGTTGCATGTGATAATAAAAATAATAATTTAATATGTGGAAAAACTTTTTATAATTCTTACTTTACCATTGGACCTATAATAAAAATCATGACAAGGTTCTTAACAAAATTAAATATTAGTTCATAGCTTTCTGGCAAATATCTATTGATTGGATTTTTAAAATCTCTGTTGATAAATACTTCAGATACATTCACTTAAATAAATATTGTATTATGACTATATCATGATAATTTTTATCTCATAAAAGCACTGTCAAAGTAGGTTGCTCATGGACCTTACAGTGAGTAAGCAATCCCAGCAATGTTTGTCTCTAAGAATTAAGATGTTAGGGGGTGTTGTTTTAGAGTCCATTTTCATTAGCTCAGGATTGTATCTACCATTAGAAAAATTTCACAGAAATACTTTATGTAGTATTGTCCATTTCCTGTAACCTTATTTTAATATAGATAATTTAGGAATATTTTAGTTCCCAATTAAAGGAAAAATAATTTCTATTAAATTATAAGGCCATTTTTGTGATGTATGGTTGTTGATTCTCAAGAAATTGGCCTGAGGAAAGTTTTTCCCCTTAAATTATTGAAGAGTCAGAAAATTAAAAATGAGGTTAATATATATAGGAGATAAAAGTGAGCTTTATGGTAAAATATGCTATCAAAATTTGTGCCTTTATGCTCTTGTGAAATTCTTTGTCTTGATACTTTAATTATTTTATTCCAATTTTGGTAAAAGCAAAGAAAGTAAGATGTTTTCTAATTACTTAAATTACTTATTATATGGTTTTTAAAAAATTACCACTGAGTACCATATAAATTTATTTTATAAATATTGATTAATTATATTTCTTTCATTTTTATTTGCAGTTTGATTTATATTGTACAGCATATTTAATTTTGGCTTCAATGATGGAGAAAAAATGTATCCTGTATTTTCTGTTTATCTTGCCTTTTTTTATGGTAAGGATAAATTCCTCTAATATATCTCTCTATTTATGATTATTTATTTTGACTTCCAATAAACCTATAATTAATAAACATTAATAACAACAAAATGACATACAGTTATTTGATGCATAAATTAAGTACATTATTAATCAACAGAGCAATGCTTTATTTTCTTTCAGTGTATCCTTTTAGGCTTTAATTCACTAGGAGGCACTATAGGATGGTTGGGCAGTGAGGTGGGAGTGGGATGTTAAAGTGAGGAAGGTCCATGATAAAAATGTAAAAGATACCAGAGGAAGGTAATCGTCAGAGTTTGAAAGAAAAATGAAATGGCTCTATACTACAGTCATATATATTAAATAAAATACTTTCAACCAGACCTGTTGAGTATGTGTTAGATCTGTTTAAAAGTAGATTCCAACCTGTTGGTTTTTCTCCCATTCTGCCAACTGATTGATTTACATTAACTGAAACCATGCACTGTTTTATGTTTTAATTTTTTAATGTTTTATTTTTGAGTGAGAGAGAGAGAGAGAGAGAGAGCATGAGTGGGGGAGGGGCAGAGTGAGAGGGGGACACAGAATAGGAAGCAGGCTCTAGGCTCTGAGCCCAACATGGGACTCAAACCCACCAACAGTGAGATCATGACCTGAGCTGAGGTCAGATGCTTAACCGACTGAGTCACCCAGGCACCCCAACCACGCACTGTTTTCAATCAATTTCCTTATCCATTCATTCAAATGAGTATGAAGTGCCTGTTTTCTGATGGGCTTTGATGCTAAATTTGGGGCAGTTGTATATGTGAGTGTGAGCACTCATGTGTGCCCTTGCACACAGCTGCGGGGAAGGTGAGACTGGAGGTGGAGGGTAGACTAAGGATGACTACAAATCTATTGCCCTACCGGAGGGGCCATATTCCTTACACACACAATTGGATGTTTATTTACGGAAATATTTTGTTCACGTTTTTCTCTCTCCCACATTAAAACAGGGACTGTACTCTTATCTCACTTATATCTATATATATATTAGAAACCGACAGATGTAATCTCATCTGATTCTGTGCCAGCACATAAATTTCCTGTGGTGTTTTCAAGCAAACCCCAAAAGAGGATTTAAACAAAGAAACTCAAGAAAAATATAGAAAACCTAAATGGGAAAAAAAAAAAGCCTACATTCCTATCAGCATTTGTATTTGAAAACATTCTCCAGTCTAGGAGCAGTCCAAATCCTACACTTCTTAGATGTTATCTTAGGTAAATAGCCTAGAATTCAAGAAGCAGGACTCCTGTTTCTTCAGCTCCCTCCCTGCACTGAGCGTGCCAATGAACTGCACAGGCCAACTCTGGTTGCCTGCAGGTAATTCTGTATCAGATTACCAATCTGATTACTGTAATTTAAGGAATTGTGACCATTTTTCTTGAATTCATTCAGATAGTGCAAAGCTGTGTTTTTAAGAATAAAAATGATATTGATTTTATGCAATTCTATAAACTTCCTGAGAACAGGAGAAAAATACTAATTTTCTTAATGCTGTAAATTTACATTTATTGCTTGTGCAGCACAAATGCTGCACAAATCTTTATTAGGAAATTAAAACTAATCAAAGAACGAGAGAATAAATGTTAAATGGTGCTCAGGTGATAGTGAGGCTTGAGTGGTACCACACACTGAGGGAATGTAACTACTTAGACTTTGGTAAATATGAATTCGGGCTAGAGAACAGAGAATCAAGTATAAGGGAACAAAATAAGAGTAGAAAATTAATGCTTATGAATGATAATTAAAGGAAATAATGCAAAAGTGAAGAAGAAGTAAGGTTGAGGGAGGTTATACAGGCTTCATATTGCAAAACAGTAACAAAAAGTCATGCAGATATTAAAATGGAAGTGAAACTTAAATAGTACTACTAAATTGGAAGATCTTAAATATATACCTTGTCCAAAACGTTTATTGATGTACATACAGTAAAAATTCTATTTACCAATGACATAAATGAACTTCTCAATATTTTGATGATCAAAATCTGATAATAAAAATGGCCAACAGTTTTGAATATTTACCATGTGTCAAATATTTCCCGTTATTTTTTTTTTAAGTTTATTTTGAGAAAGAGAGAATGCATATGTCAGAGCAGAGGAAGGGCAGAGAAAGAGAGGGAGAGAATCCCAAGCAGGCTCCATGTTGTCCGTACAGAGCCCATAGTGGAGCTCAAACTCATGAACCCATGAGATCTTGACCTCAGTTCAAATTGAGAGTCAGCATTTAACTGACTGAGCCACCCAGGCGCCCCATTTCCCTCTGTTATCTTGATACTATTTTATCCCATTAAAATTTTTTTTATTCCATTTTACAATAAGAAAGCAGAGCCTTAGGGAACTTAAATACCTTGCCCATATTCACAGAGCAGGTGAAAAAGTAGAGGTGGATTTTCAATACAACTCTGTCTGTATTCCAGAGCTCACGTCCTAGAGCCAGATCCTATAGGCTTCTGAGAACCGACTATAGCCTGTTTCCCAGAGCTGCCATTTACAGCTACTTGAGGTCACTTGAAATTAAACATGGTGGGGACATTTAAACCATGAAAATTAGCAAACGGTTCAAATCAGGGATTTTCCCCCCAGAACCAGTTAACCATGTAGCATATCACTGCAGCTACTCTTTTTCCACTGTGACAGACTGCCTCTGACAGACATTCTTACAATTCTGATTTTTTTTTTAAATCCCTTAGATTCTTGACATAGCAGAATCAGAAGAGAACATTGATGACTTAAATGAGTTCGGTGTCTATACTAGAAATAAAATCATGACAGCTCAGTATGAATGTTACCAAAAAATTATGCAAGACCCTATTCAACAAACAGAAGGTAAACATGACTATTTAATTTTTAAATGCCTTTGATACCCTTTTAAAAGAAAACTACTCCATTATATCATTTATGGGTTTCTTAGGTCCATTGTTAAAAATGGGTTAGTTAGCTTTCCTGTTACATGTGCATTCTTACTTATGAAGAAATTTATGACATAATTTATCTTGCTCCTTTTTAAAAAATTCTAATTCAAACTATGTGCAACAGGAATATTTTTAGTAATGTTTTTATGGTACAAAGATATTTAAAATATCAAATGTGTGTCTTTAATTAAATCAGTGACTTGATCTTCAGCTTATGTAATTTGTATTTCTCTTTCACAAGCTGCTTGATAGGAGCTTGCATAATAAATTATAATTTTTTTGCATAACACGTGCTTTGTATAATACATTTGGTCTAGGTGCTTCTGTTTCTATTAAGATATTCTTTAGATACTTTTATAACATTATTGAAGTCCTGCTAAGTGCCAGATATTTGCCTGGATTCTGAAGATACAAAGATGAGTAGCACAATTAGAGTTGCTAGATTTAGCAAAAACAAAATAAAAAATCAAGACCAAAACCAGGCCCTGTATTTTTATCTGGCACAGGTATATCTTCAAAATGTAAAACGTGAAACTCACAATGAAACATAGCAAAATGTAAAGACTTTAGATATTTCTTTTTTTTAATTTTTTTAATGTTTATATTTACTTTTGAGACAGAGGGAGACAGAGCATGAGCGGGGGAGGGGCAAAGAGAGAGGGAGGCAGAATCCAAAGCAGGCTCCGGGCTCTCAGCTGTCAGCACAGACCCTGATTCGGGGCTAGAACTCAACCGCGAGATCATGACCTGAGTTGAAGTCAGACGCACTGACTGAGCCATCCAGGCGCCCCTAGACTTTAGATATTTCTAAATTATCAGTGGATACAAAGATCTTTACATTTTTGGAAAAATATTTGATGGTATTATAATGTTTCTTATATAAATGAAATGTTGACAGTAGGTTATTATTAGTATTTGTAACTGACAAAATGAACTTGCTTGTGAGAAAGAGAAAAAAGTGATTTTCCCACATTGGTCAACTTTTAGAACTTTTAGAATTGTAATGAACAATTCTTATTGAAAAATCTAATGGAACAATATAATTTTATAATCTTTGGAGAAGTATTTAGATAGATCTATCCAAACATTTTTTTAACGAGATATTTATTCAGTTAAAAATATCTTGGATATATACCAGACACTGACAAACTATCTGATATTATGTCACTAGGAGTTAAATTATCCAGTACACAAACTGCATACAAATTCTGTTAACTTATCTGACTTATCACTTTATTCCACTAAACTCCAAGTTTCAAGTTTCAAATTATTGAATTAACCCCTTCCAAATCGTGTAGATATATGTAAAAGTAGTCTTCGAATCTCATTGTTGAACAATAGGAATATCTTTGAGTGTTTCATAATAAAATAATTTTGTGATAAAATAATTTTAGAATCACTGTGTAATAAATCCTCCTCTTGGAGCTTCATAATGCACTTTGTAATTTTAAATACTCTAGCAAGTCTTGCAAGAAAGAACTGTCTTCATTTCAACTTTATGCTTCCCAAATCTTTTGACCACAGAAACTCTTTTAATGGAATACCTACTCCTGTCTCACTCAAATGCCATACAACACATGTGAAAAATTCTGCCCTGTGTAATCTATCATACTGCCAGTGTTATCATTAATTAGATGGGATCTTTTGGACAGGTGATAGGATCTGTTCGAGATGCTTTCTATCAGGGAATTCTTCTCTGTTAGGCCACAAAATGCATTTTATTTAGTAATATATGAATGTAGACTATTTAAATAAGTGAAAACCACAGGAGAAAGAAACAGAGATGAAATGAGTTATTTTTTAATAGAATTTAATAGAATTACTTACTTAATAGTTTAATAGAATTACTTACACTTTCAGGCCAGTAGAATTTTTTTCTACCTCAATGAAGATTAGATTGAGTCTGAGATTGTGGCACAAATCTGTTAAAAAATAATAAACATCTCATGAAACATTTGGGCTTCTATCTATGAGTACTTGCCTGACTAGGTGAAAAATTATTTTCTTTAATTATAGACTGTTATAAGATTGGACTATTGGTCATCTTATTTCTCCATCCCTTTT
The DNA here is from genome assembly GCF_022079265.1 of Lynx rufus. Classification (NCBI taxonomy): domain Eukaryota; kingdom Metazoa; phylum Chordata; class Mammalia; order Carnivora; family Felidae; genus Lynx; species Lynx rufus. Next base: position 47,175,367 of record NW_025814834.1, read on the forward strand.
TTAAAAAAAACTTATATTTGTTCATGTAAGAGGATCTTTCTCTTCAGTTTACTAAAAGGAAAATATGAGAATGTTTACATTCTACTCCATTTGAAATGTGAAGGAAGGGAAGTAAGAGCTACAATTTGGTAGAGGGGCCTGAATATCTGTTAGGGTCAATACTGTGAAATAGGAAGTGTTAGGGTGTTCATTTGTTTATCTCAGAAAATACTAAAACCTTGCCCTAAGAACACAACATTTTCCAATTTCTCATACTTTTACAAAGTTTTAAGTATAGGGACACTAAGTAACTACTACCTTTATGGTTAAGGACAGCCATCAAAGACCACTTGATTTATTGAATGAATAGCCACCTTTGAGAACTGGAATTAAATCTAAACTCTTCAGTACACTTTTAAGGATATTTCTAAATTTAATTTGGCAATAAACCCAATAATGACTTGATGAAAAACTTACCAGCTATGGATTTTATATGGTCTTCATTTGCAGTTGGTAGTATGTATTTCATGTCAGTATTAGCCCACCAGTAAGACTTATGTCTTCATGTATAACTAAAGGGATTATTAATCACTGATTTTTATTCTTCTCTTAAGGTATTTACTGTAACAGAACCTGGGATGGGTGGTTATGCTGGAATGATGTTGCCGCAGGAACCGAATCAATGCAGCACTGCCCTGATTACTTTCAGGACTTTGATCCGTCAGGTAGAAACAGAGATTTATATACAGATCCACTTGACATTAAATAAACTCTAAATTAATCGCATTAATGTTTTCTTCTTTTCTTTTTAATTAAAGAAAAAGTTACAAAGATCTGTGACCAAGATGGAAACTGGTTTAGACATCCAGAGAGCAACAGGACATGGACAAATTATACTCAGTGTAATCTTAACACACACGAGAAAGTGAAGGTATGGAATAATTATGAACTCAAATGTAAATAACATGATCTACTTACAGAGTTAGTTACTGATAGGGTATTGGAGAAAATTTAGCTAGTGTTCCATTGTGTTGTAAAGCCTTTTTATAAGCAATGGAGAAAAATCTTTGTGGAAATAATTATTCATTCTGTCATTACACAAAGGAAGCAATCCTGCTAGGTAATAGTGTATTTACAAGTCAATGTGTTGGTATAGGAGTTTCAAATTTCCCAAAGAAAACATATTTTAAAAGGGAAAGAAAAGGGAACATATTCATTGGTATTGGAATTTCTAGAACTAAGTTCAGGAATTGTGCTCAAGTAAACAAAGTAAGTCCAAAAGGGTGTACACAACTCTATCTGTCCCTCAACAGAAGGCTGTCCTGACTGGCTGCTAGGTTACTCAGTCACATTCCCACTTTTAACACAATACATTAAAGTCAAGGTTAGTCACAGTTTGTCACAACAATTAAGCTTTGATAGAAAGTGCCTGAATACATTTGCACAGGTGTGAATATACAGGCAGTTTGTCAGTGATTGGAACGGAGTCCTGATTTCTTGTTCCTATTCTTTACCAGCCATATGACCTCAGGCAAGCTTATAACCTCTCTCTGCCTCAGTTTCCTTGTATATAAAATGAAGATAACAATAAACCTAGCCTCAAGGTTTTCATAAGGATTGACTTAATACAAGGAAAATTCTTAGAAAACTCATAGGTATATAGTAAGCATTTGATAAATGTCAGCTATCACTATACTTATAAATCGTGTTCTTTGCTTATTCAGAGAAGATTTTAAAGAGAAGTATAAAAATATACAATAAAATGGTAAGTTACAAATAGATTACAGGAAAATAAAAAAACAAAGAGGAAGAGTGAAACCATGTGAGAAAACATATTTGTATAGATTAGAGGCTCCTATAATTGCTATATTGAGATTAGTTTTGGGGCTTCAAATTTGTTAAAGGAAAAAGAAAAACCCAGTAGGAAAGAAAGCCTTATCTAAAATAAACAAAAATAATTAATAGCATTTAACATTCACAAAGTGATAGAGTAAAAACTGTCAATGTCCTTCAAAACACAAAATGCTACTTTAAAGTATTACAAAACCTACATCAATAAAATTATTCCTTCCTAGGTTTAATATATGATTTCTAATTTTCTACATTAAGAGGACATATAATTTATAAATGTTGATGTCACTTGATAAATTTGCACAGATACTCTTTATTCCAGATTTATTTAAGTATCTATTGGTTTGTAAGCTAAATGGCAATGCGAGTAGAACACATATTTTTAGAAATATAATTTGTTCTATTGATTTGAGCTTATACACATGTGGGATTATAGTATTGATAGGAATCTTAATTGTTTTTTTACTCATACCAATGTAGACTGCACTGAATTTGTTTTACCTGACTATAATTGGACATGGATTATCTATTGCATCACTGCTTATCTCACTTGGCATATTCTTTTATTTCAAGTAAGTACATGTAAAATATTTTTTAATTTATCAATTGTCTTTGGTGAATGCAGTGCCTTGTGCGTGTTTATGTCATGTGCTGATAAAATATAGGAACAGATGATTTATAATGTTTAAAATAAATTGAACATTTAGAATAATCTGAAATATATTGATCTTACCTTGACTTTATAAAATGTATAGAGCAGAGATTGATGAAATATCTGAAGCCTAAGTATGAAGTCATGTGGAAAGAAGAGAGCCAAAATCAATATGTAAATGTATCTGTATTTGTTTTGGAAACTATCAAATATTATAGAACTTATTAACTGAATTTTCAACTTCTAGGTCAATGTTAGTGTCAGTATACATGGTACATTACAGAAACCAATGGGAATGTGGCAATGGGAATAATACATATTATCTAATAATAATAATAACCTAAATATATTATCGTTCAGTTATTTTTCCTTGTTTTTTGGGGAGACTCATCATTAATATAGGTAGATTGCAGTTTGAATTTTACTTGAAATTTACTTCTTTTTTGGGGAAGGAGAGTCAACTCCAATTTCTTGATTTAGACAATCAACAAATGATTTTTTTAATTGATAGGAAAGTAAATATCAAAATTTGCATGCAGTATTTTATGCGTTAAAATGGTTTAATGGTTTTCATAACTTGATCACCACCAGTAATTATAGAATGCAGTATGGAGAGTGAGTAGCTGTATTTCATGGTAGCTTTATCACCATTGTCATTATCTTCCTCTTTCTCCTCCAACAATTGTCTTGGAGCATTAGCAGCTTCAGAATCAGCTAGAGTAGTAGCATACCACAATAATCCAAATCTGGAAATTATCAAGCCCCTGGATGTACCAGAGCACCAGCTTTTGGCCCACAGTCCATCAAATATTCGGAGTGCATCAAAGAATATACAAACCAACCAACCATTGTCTCTCATGGGTTCAAAATCACAGGATGTAGAGATTGCATCAGAACTGTACTAGTATTTTTGGAAACCTGCACCTTTTTAAAAATCTTCAAGATTAGTTACTTTGAGGAATCCACATGGAAACTTTTTAATGGCACTTTTAATTTATAACATCATCTAGGCACGATTAGAAACTGACTTTAAAAAACTCCACTCTGAATAAAGCTAATTAAGCATTAATTAAAAGTCAGTTGAAAGGAATTTTTATCCTAAAATATGGAAAACACTTCTTAAAGAATTATATTTACTATACTATATTTTGCAACAAGTTACCAAAAGGTTTTTGAGAAAACCAACTGCCAGTTCTCAATGCATTTGTAATTAGTTATGTCATATCAGATGCTTACAGCTTATTAAAACTTCATGTCTTTACTCATATATACTCTTAGTTTACACAACATTTTTTAAATGAATACTATCTTTGGAGTAGAAAAAACTTTGTTATGATTGTATAATAGATTAAAAATATCTCTTCTAAAAATAGAAAATAAACCATTTTCCAAAGTGATAATTTTAGAGTCCTCTGGTCCATAGTGATATATAATTTATGCTAATTGACAAAGTGAAGCAATGTTGCTGATGCTAACAAACTTATTGGTAAAATATGGTAATAAATCTTGGTTAATATTTAGTGAATTTAAAACACAAAATAGGGGTGCCTGGGTGCCTCAGTTGGTTGAGCTTCCGACTTTGGCACAGGTCATGATCTCACAGTTCATGGGTTCAAGCCCCACATCAGGCTCTGTGCTCACCGCTTGCTCAGAGCCCAGAGCCTGCTTCAGATTCTGTGTCTCCTTCTCTCTCTGCCCCTCGCCCATGCACGCTTTGTCTCACTCTGTTTCTCAAAAATAAATAAATGTAAAAAAAAAAAAACACAAAATAAAATTAAAATTTCAAATTCTCATTTAGTATAATAAAATGACTAAATAGTTTCACAAAAATATAGTTCATATCCTTTCTAATTCTAAAGGCAAATCTTTACAATTTAAAAATACTACATTTTAAAATCTGACTGTCTTGGCTCTTGAAACTAAATGATACGGCTAATTGCTATTCAGTTTATGCAGTACTCCTAGAACTCAGATTTTTAGTTCACGAAAATTATGTATCTACCACACCATAACATACCAACACATGGAAAGGATTAATTTAAATATAACTAGTGGTGGGGTGCCTGGGTGGCTCCGTGGACTCTTAAGCGCCCAACTTTGGCTCAGGTCACGATCTCGCAGTTCATGATTTTGAGCCCCACATGCGGCTCTGTGCTGACAGCTCAGAGCCTGGAGCCTGCTTCGGATTCTGTGTCTCCTTTTCTCTCTCTGCCCCTCCCCCACTTGCAATCTCTCTCTCTCTCTCTCTCTCTCTCTCTCTCTCTCTCTCTCTCAAAAATAAATAAGCATTAAAAAAAAATTTAATGTAACTAGGGGCACCTGGGTGGCTCAGTTGGTTAAGCCTCCAACTCTTGGTTTCAGCTCAGGTTATGACCTCATGGTTTCATGAGTTCAAGCTCCACATCAGGCTCTGTGCTGACCTCATGGAGTGTGCTTGGAATTTTCTCTCTCCATCTCTCTCTGCCTCTCCCCCACTCACGCTGTCTCTGCCTCTCAAAAGTAAATAAACTTAAAAAAATTTTTTTAAGTAACTAATATTAGCCAAGTTTCTTTTTTTTTTAACAAAAAACTTAACAACTATGACGGAATATAAAGGAGGTCAGCCTCTATCCTGAAGGCATAAAATAGGAATCATAAGAGCTGTTTAAGACTGTCTTACAAATCTTGGGGAAAAAAGGTATGACTGTTAAATATTTTTAACCTTAGGAAAAAGAATTCATTCTTAATTAAAAACAAACTTGAGGTGCTCTGGTGGCTCAGTCAGTGAAGAGTCCTACTCTTGATTTCTGCTCAGGTCATGATCTCGCCATTTGTGAGTTGGAGCCCCATGTTGGCTCTGTGCTGAGCATGGGGCCTGCTTGGGATTCTCTCTTTCCCTCTCCCTCTGGCCCTCACACAAGTGCATGCACTCTTTCTCTCTCTCAAAAATAAATAAACTAAAAAATATGAATTTTTAACTTTTTTATTAAAGTTTATTGATTTTGAGAAAGAGAGAGGGAGAACAGGCTGAGAGCAGGACAGAGGATCTGAAGCAGACTTTGCACTGATAGCAGAGAGCCCCATGCAGGGCTTGAACTCATGAACCATGAGATCATGATCTGAGCTGAAGTGGTGGGACTGAGCCACCCAGGGACCCCCAAAATATGTATTTTTTTTTTAATTTTTTTTTTCCAACGTTTATTTATTTTTGGGACAGAGAGAGACAGAGCATGAACAGGGGAGGGGCAGAGAGAGAGGGAGACACAGAATCGGAAACAGGCTCCAGGCTCTGAGCCATCAGCCCAGAGCCCGACGCGGGGCTCGAACTCACGGACCGCGAGATCGTGACCTGGCTGAAGTCGGACGCTTAACCGACTGCGCCACCCAGGCGCCCCCAAAATATGTATTTTTAAAACAAACTATAATCTTGAGAAACAAGATTTGCACTTAAATTTGCATTTTTTAAAAAATAAAAAAAAATTAAGCATGTTACTAATTCTTAAACAAAAGAATATATAAACCTGTAATTTTAATATCCTATTGAGCAATTTCTTAGATTTTTGTAGTTTTATTTCATATTAATTTGTTTTTACAGTTTTAGTTGCAAAGTATTTTAACTATTTTTATAATTTAGCATTATATAATTCTTTCCATGTCCCTAAAGAGTTTTTAAAACTCTTCAGTTTATTATTTAGTTATTTACTTGGCTAAATAATATTCCATTGTGTAAGCTGACAAAAGTTTATTAAATTGTCCCATGTTTTAAATTTTTTTTTTTAACGTTTATTTATTTTTGAGACAGAGACAGAGCATGAACAGGGGAGGGGCAGAGAGAGAGGGAGACACAGAATCCGAAACAGGCTCCAGGCTCTGAGCTGTCAGCACAGAGCCCGACGCGGGGCTTGAACTCACAGACCGTGAGATCATGACCTGAGCCGAAGTCCGACGCTTAACCGACCAAGCCACCCAGGCGCCCCTGATTGTCCCATGTTTTAAATAGTAACATTACTTCCAATTTTTCCTGTTAATAAAAAACACTGTAACAGACATTTTCAGCCATAACTTTTCCCATATTTGGCACTATTTTTTTAGGCTACATTCCCAGAGACTTGGGATTTTTTTGGTCAAAGAGTAGATATCTTTTTATGGCTCTTCAAATACATCATCTCAAAAGTATCTAAATATCAATATGCTTGAAAAAAATTCATAATACATACCTCCTCCTAACTCAAAGCAGTTTTTCTCCCAGAGTGACCCATCTTCAAGATTACCACCACCAGCAATCTAGTTGAGTTAGGGGCAATCTGTGGCACCTTCTCAACTTTCTTCCTAATCATTCTTCCTCATACTCTGGATTTCACCTCCTAACAGCCCTCCAATGGATCCAGTTAGTTTATCTCTGCTGCCACCACCACCAACCTTGTCTTAACTAGCCTCAGGAAGTTCCCCTTTACCACCTTCATTCAATTCTAAACAATGCAAGCCAGAATATTTTCAAAGCTTAGATCAAATACAGATATGATTTTGTCATCCTTTGCTTTAAAAAGCTTAAACTTTCTGCTGTAATTTATATAAAATCAAAATCATTAATGGATCCTATAGTTGAATATCTTGCCTATCCTTCCACCCCAGCCTAATTAAATTTATTCATCTTTCAGATCTGAACTTGAACATCAATTCCTCAGTGAAATTTTCCTGAATTCCTTATTGTAGTATTTCTAAAACTGACTAGATACAGCGCATGTGGAGTAAATTTTTAATTACCATTTAGGAGACCACCTATCTCTGTAGATTTAAAACTAATACAACAGAGATCCCTCAGATTAAATAATCTTTTTTTTAATTTTGCTTATAATAAGCCAAAATATTCAAGCACATTAAATATCTGAATGACATGAAGTTAAGAAGAATAACAATTATATAGCATGCCAATATCTGTAGTCAAAAAGAGAAAAATGGTCTCCTAGAATACCAAGTCTTATGGTCCCAAACAAGTTTGAATTTAGCAAGGATGTAACTAAACTCCTACACTAATTCCATAAAGTCAAATGCAAAATTGACAAAGCTTTTGTGAGTCTATGATTTAGTTGACCAAATGCTTGCTGTGAATTAATGAGGAAGCAGTGGGACTGCCAAGTGAAAACAATGCTACAAGCCAAATTATCCCAATAAATGAAAAGTATCCAATGCCAAATCTCTAATCAGAGCAGTCATTTACTCTGTCCATTATGAACTGACTTTGTAAAGGAAAGAGGGTGTTATAAGAATTGGCTTATTAGGATAGTAAAGCAATTGAAGAAAATAATGTTCACTGATCAGGGAGTCAACATATCAAAAATGGTAAGCCAGAAAAAGACAAAAAATAGGGGGCACAACAGATGACTTCAAGAATATCAATTACTGTAATTAGGAATAGAGTTTATATAATAACAAAAAAAATTTTGACTCAATTTATAAAAAAAATTCTAACAGCTAAACAAAATATAATGAACCCCAATTGACCTATTGACCTTCCTGTCACTCAGACAGAAATTAGATGTCAGTCTAATCAGAATTTTGAAATGGGGTATTCCCATACTTGGTTAGACCTAATGATCTGTAATGCTACTTCCAAACCCAAGTCTATGAATGAGGAGTAACTTACTAAAGAGGATTAGAATTAAAAAATTAATACTTTTAAAATCAAAATACATAATTTCAGTGTCAGGAAAGTTAGCATTTGTGAAAGTATTTTGCAAACTAAAAACAATCTATACAGAAAAACTTTATTATTGATTAGGAATTGAAAGAAAATCTGGTTTAATATTTTATATCTATATTTAAGTTCTCAAAAGAAAATTATCTTTAACCTTTATTTATTATTGAGAGATAGAGATAGAGGATGAGCATGGGAGGGGCAGAGAGAGGAGGAGACACAGAATCCAAAGCAGGCTCCAGGCTCTGAGCTGTTAGCACAGAGCCCGACGCGGGGCTCAACTCCCAGACATGAGATCATGACCTGAGCTGAAGTCCCATGCGTAACCGACTGAGCCACCCAGGCGTCCCTATATTTAGGTATGTTTTATTTAAAAATGCAAACACTATTGGAGGCGTTAAGTGGCCGACTTCAGCTCAGGTCATGATCTCATGGTTCATGCGTTTGAGCCCAGCGTCGGGCTCTGTGCTGACAGCTCAGAGCCTGGAACCTGCTTCAGATTCTGTGTCTCCCTCTCTCTCTGCCCCTCCCCTGCTCATTCTCTCTTTCTCTCTCTCTCTCTCTCTCTCTCTCAAAAATAAATAAACATTAAAAAAAATTTTTTTAATGCAAACACTATTCAACTAATACTCACGAGTAATTTTCATTTTTACTTGAAGTCTTAAAACTTAAAACTTCAGAGTTTATTTTCTGTATGGAAAAACATTTTTTAAGCTGGAATTATGTATATATATGCTAAGTACTTTAGCTTTAAAGATACAATCTGTAGATTCATACTTCATTTTAAAAGAGAAGCCAGAAATTTTTTGTTGCCCCAAATATTGTCCTCATATTACAATGTAAGTAGGCCTTATTTTTTTTTAGAAAGAAAGCAGATTTTTTAATCAAGAGTATTGTAAGCAATAAATCCATGTATCTCTTATTTGCTAAAAATGTCACTCTTTTATAAATGACATATAACATGCTACATAGGCAAAACCTTGTCAAAGCCAATGAGTGTCTTGACAGTATACAGAATTTGGTTGTTGGCTTCTACATTAAAGAAAAATTAAGATTTTCAATTACATTGCTTATGCTAAAAGTTTATTTAAAAACTGCAATTAACTGTTCATTCTCTATAATGAACTAAAAAAGATATTAAATGGTGTGTGAAAATGAGAAATGTGTACTTGATTTCAGGTTTATGTTAGTTTTAATGGATAGTGTAATACAGTAATTACAAATATGGGATATATTCAAATCTTGCCATCAGCACTTACTAATAGTATGGATTTAGCCTGGTTCTGCTTTTCAGTAAGCGTCAGGGGGTTTGTTTGTTTGTTTGTTTGTTTGTTTGTTTGTTTTTGTAATGAGTCATAATGTTTAAAATACTGGGCAAAGAAACTTTACATGGTACCTGGCCTATAGCAATCTCTCAATAAATGGTAAGAAAGAGGTACTAACTGTGTCATTGGACTGTATCCAACATGTAGGCATAGAGACTGAACTATATAGTCATCTAATATTACCCTTATCTATTCTATTCTTTCAACAAATTAAAAAAAAATTTTTTTTGAGAGAGCATACATGCAAGCAGGGGAGGGGCAGAGAGAGAGGGAGAGAGAGAATCTCAAGCAGGCTCCACACCCTCGAGGAGCCTGACACAGGGCTTGACCTCACAACCGTGAGATCAAGACCTGAGCCCAAATCAAAAGTTGGTTGCCTGGGGCACCTGAGTGACTTGGTTAAGCATCTAATTCTTGATTTCAGCTCAGGCCATAATCTCATGATTCATGAGATCTAGCCCCATATTGGGCTCTGTGCTGACACCATGGAGCCTGCTTGGGTTTCTCTCTCTCTCCTCTCTCTGCCTCTCCCCTGCTCTCTCTGTCTCCCTCAAAAATAATTAAACAAACTTCTAAAAATGTTAAACAACAAAAAAAAGAGTTGGTCACTTAATCAACCAAGCTATGCAGGTGCCCCCTAACATTATCCCTATCTGATAGTAATCCAAAGTGGAAAAAGAAAAAAAAAAAAAGCTACTGTGGAGGTTCAAAGAGCTATGCGAAAACAGAGGAAGGAAAGACTCATTCTGACTCATAGAATCAGAAGATTCCTGAGGCGATAATCTCACTTTAACACTGAAATAAGTGTTAAATGATGGGTAAAATTTCCACAGGTAAAAACTGTAAACAATCAGTGAAGAGATTAGCTGGTTTTAAGTAGTTAATTAAGTTATCCAGACTTCCTCCCAATTTGTGTTCTTTCTACTTGGCTTAGTAATTTTATTTGACTTTAATTACCTTTTAAAAATGGAGAGTTTAAACAAAATGAAGTAGAAGTACCAATTAATTTTTCTTTTTTAATTATACATTCTTAGGCTTTAGATAAAATGTGAAAACCCCCCTTCAAGTAAGACCCAGGTGTAGCATTCTACATTCTTTTTTATATATCTCGACATCCTTCCTTACACGACAGTGCATAAGAGTATGTTCTTTAAACAGGCACCTTTAGTCTCAGAACCCACCTTTGTCACTCACCTGCAATGTAGCAAGTTCTTTCATTTCTGTAATCCTCAATTTCATATCTTTAAAATGCAAACTCTATAGGTATCTATATCACAGGTTTGGTATAAGGACTGATATAGTATATGTTCAGTGTTAAGTGGAGTGTCTAATTTGGAAACACTATTATTGGCATAGTTATCACTCTTTCTTATTAGTCCATTAAAAGATTTTTATATAAATTTTTAGCCCTGATAGGCCTATTATAACAATATGGGCACTTTAAAAACAAAATCGAAGGACACAATTTTTAGTTTTGTATGTATGACATTTATAAAGAAATTGTTATGTTCATGTAGAAAAATAAGTAAACAACGAGTGAAAAATTTTAGAAGTAAAATATTAGTATAATCATATTAGAAAAACTTAAGTTACTCAAAAATAAGTAAACTCTTTATGCCCACAAGATACCATCTAGCTTACTCAGTACTTGAAACCATATTAAAGAATGTCTAGACTTTTATTTTAAGACACTTCCACTATATATTCCTCAAAACAGTAAAAGCCACTATCCGTCAAAAACAACTATCCACTGAGCAACAAGTAGTGGAAAGAATATCATGAAGTTAGTTCTGTGAGAGCACAAATCATCTCTGCATTTTTAAAACCCATTCCGGGGGTTAGCACAAGATCTTGCTCATAGTAGGCACTTAATACATTTTTGAGAAATGAAAGGCATGAACTGACTTGGAAACTTATTTCTAAGACTGACTTTCCCATGACTTATCTGTGACCTTCAACAAGTCCCTTGAGTTTGTCTGGCCTTCTTTGTCTCCATCGACAAAGAAATTAAAATTCCTTAAAATTCTAATCAGTAGAAGAATCTGTGTAAAACAATATAGGATACTTTGTAAGTAGGTTGAAGAAAGGTCAAAAACACCTCAGAAAATACTGAATTGAATGGTTAATTAAGCATGTTCAAATAGTCAAGAGCACTGGAAATTTAGCTTTCTTACCACCAACCTGGAAACATCCTATAGGAGTTGATGTTTCACATATATCACTGTTATGAAAAAGCTATCAATATCTCTTTTCTGCTTCTTAACTCAGTTCCTCCTGCTACAGTCATTTCTGCCTAGTCTTTGGTAGAGGTGACTTTTTTTTTTTCTGTTTGTTAATTCAGAGGTACTGGCCCATCCTAATAAAAACCAAGAACGAAATAAAAAGTCAACTTAGGGTTCTGTTTGTTATTTTTTATTTACAGAAAGAAAAGAAAAAGTCTACCACTCAGGCATGCTTTAAATTAGAAACAGAGAACACGAAACACTATTTACCAGATATACTTCAGTTTTATATTAGAGCCAATTAAAGGAAAGAGAGTGAGAGATAAAAAGAAAGGGAACCGAAAGGGAGGGGAAGAGAGAGACAGAGCTTTGGGATTTGCCAAGCCCTGAGAGGCAATGACTCTTACTCATAATGATCCTTGGAAAAACAAAGCACAACCCTTTAGATAAAATAAATAAATAAACTTTACCAGAATTAGTTATAAATTATATTTTAATTAATGTTTAAAATTTGAGAGCATAGCAAATCTTGCTCTTACCCAGATAAAGGGCTCTGTCTTCTTGCACATAAAAGAGTATATATAACACTGACTTGTAGGGGGGGAAAAGTGGTTCTTTTTTTTTTTTTCAACATCTTAATTTTGCTGACATTTCAGACATTGATTCCAAGTAATTCCAAAGCCAAGTTGCACATTTGCAACCCTATAGACAATGATGTCATTTCTAGGTAGTTGAGATAAGGTCCTAAATAAAATGCAGCAAAAAATCTATCCAGTCGATAGGCTAAAGCTTTCTTAATAAAATAATCCTTTAATGCTTATATTTATGCTCTTCAGGATAAGTGATCCAGATCTCACCTTTTTTTCCTTAGATCATATCTGAATATATTCAATCAATATTGTGAACACTTATCTCACTTCCAGTTTCTTCATATTACCTCTTGAAACTAGATAAAGTATCATTTTCTTAAGTTATAAACTTTCTCCTGAAAACTGTTCATGATTCCATCTTCAAGTCAGTTTTAAACAAAGCTAACTATTTAAAGAAATTCTACATAGGAACATAGAGAAGAAAGAGTCTTACTCTACAAACCATAGCCTGATGTATTTGTCTTGGCAAATTAGAACTTTTCACTTACATAAGTTGTTTAAAATCTGGCAAACCTGCCCCGTCAGAGGTTTGACAATGACTGAGTTCGGAAACAGTCATCAAGTGGTCCCTGAGTAACATACTTCTCAGTGCCTATCCAGAATCATCCTTGCTCTCTCAACTTTTTGGTACATTTCAGTCAATGTAAGTTTGTTAGGCACTATGGTTCTGAGACATATTTTATTCTGCTGCATGTTTCCCAGGTGTCCTTCAGCTTAACATTGAATAATGGTTAATTAACCGCAGTATTTCAAGTAACATTTCATTAGGTCATATGCAGTCTATTTCCAAATTAGTGAATTTCAATCAGTGTGCTGAAATCCATCTCCCTCAAACTAAACACAGTGAGAAGTGAAAACATTCCTACTCAGTAATGTGAGTCTTGGTTGGAAAGTTTTTTAAGTATGCCCATTGTAATTAAATAATAAAAGCATTGCATTTCCACATTAGAGTATCAGAGCTGAGTAAGGAGACAGTAGTACAAGAAGTAATAAATTTACTCTAACAAAAACCAGTTCCACTATGACATAATTGCTATTACTGGTTTATGGAGAAGAGTCCCAGGTATAGAAATTAAAGTAAATTAACTGAATTAAATAATTTGGACTTATTGTAAACAGCAAACTTATTACTTGAGTTATAACTGAATGTTAAAGATCACATATTTCTGTTATTATTTCTAATAAATATGTAACTTCTTTATAGGTATATTTAATCGATTTTGCTTGTGTAAGTTGAAACAAGCACTATTTAGGCATCACAAATTTTCATGGAAATAGAATGACAAATCATTTTAAGAAAACGAATGATTCACTGCTTGATACAGTCATTTGAACGAGTTAAAAGTTAATAATTTGAGATAGAGAACATAAATAATGATTTGAGATAGAGAACCCCAAACTGATAATATTTTTTGCAATTTGGTTTTCCACTCTTGCAGGCATAGTTTATTTTCCTAGACTGTACCCATGGATATGACTATATATTAGAAGAAAGCCAAAGTAAACCCTTTAAAGTATAGCATCTTTTTAGTAGTTAGGGAAAACAAAACCCAAAAATGACTGAACAGTATGCTGCTAACATTTGCTAATAGAACACTGAAATGTAACACAAAAGAGTATGAGCTTCAGAATCAAAAATCATTTAGTAAATTATACTCTTTAATTTTCTTCATCTTAGAATAGAAAAAAAAACAATGTGGAGTCTTGCCTTATGCCTTTTTTCACCCTGTCCTTTGTGCCCCTTAAAAATTCTAAGCTCATTTTTTTTTTTTTAACTTTGACTCAGAGTAACTTCTTAATCTCCTTGGAATGCTTTTCTCCCATATTCTTCTCCTGTTTCATTTCTATCTTGTGTCTCCCCTCACTCTGGCCACAGTATTTATCTATTTCTTAATCCTATTTAATTTCTAAAAAGGATATAACACTACCAGGAATTACGTGATGTAATTTATGTGTGAATTTACCCTCCACCTGAGTGACATCCGTATTATTCACAACTGTTTCTTCAATACCTAGAAATATTACACAATATATTACTTATGCATCAATAAATAGTTATAAGTGATTAAATGAATACTGAAAGAGACAGAAGCTTTATTATTTTCTCAAAATTCAAAATTCAAATTCAACAGATCACTTAATAGGATTGTGACCTGGAGCAACTTACTTCAATTTTATTAAAGGATAATGATATTTCAGGGGGTTATTACATCATATAATGAGAGTGAAGTACTTACCTCTGTGTCTATTCTAAAAGCTCAATAAATGGTGGCTGCCATTACTGCGAATTTTATCTCTAAAAGGGTCTTTTGGGGGAGTGTAAGAATCACAGTCATTCAGAAAGCCTGTTTCTTCTCTTGGCTTCCTGCCCGTTAGAAGAGCAGGAGGAACTCTTGCATGGGGCAGCTCACACATGAGAAAGCCTTCTGGCCACACAAAATGTGCACATCTGTTCCTTAGGCAGCCCATATTCATATGCTATCTTAACTGAGCAACCTTGAAAGGCAGGGGCAAAGGAGAAGGGAGCATGATAGAGAAGAGCAACCATTTCCCTCCAGAAGAACTTTCATTGAGCACTTTGGTTGAAACACTCTTGTACGCTTCCTAATCTGATTAAATGGATTAGAAGCAGCCTCCAAAAAGATCTATTGATAGAGGTTACGTGTATTTTGTGTCATACCTATCCAGGTGAATACATCAACTCAAGGTTCCCTTCAGTAGACAAAAAATAACCACACTGATTTTCCTTTTTTTAAAAAAAAAGTTTATTTATTTATTTTGAGAGAGAGACAGAGTGGGGGGAGGGCAGAGAAAGAGAAAGACAGAGTGAATCCCAAGCAGACCACACTGTTAGTGCACAAAGCTCGATGCGGGGCTCCAACTCACAAACCATGAGATCATGACCTGAGCCAAAGTTGGATGCTTAACCAACAGAGTCACCCAGGTGCCCCGACTTTCCCTTGTAATACATGTATTGATTTCTGCCTGTTTCTTAGCTATGTTCAGATTAGCCTGGGCTTTCCTCTCAGATACATGGTTAATGTTTTCTTGGGAAAAGAGCTGAGCATTAAGAAATTAAATTAGATACACTAGCATAAGAAAGCAGTACTTTTTAGACTGGGCTATTCTTATATTGTTTATATTTCCTCTTTCCCTTACTAGTTTTGCTCAGGATTAGTATTGAGTGAAAGTAGTTTGGAAATTTCTATCTTAGGTCAAAACCAAATGGGAAAAAAAGGCAACATATTTTGTTCATAGTGTGGCAGAACTTTGAATATGGGACAGCATAATACTTGGGGCCTGTATGATAATGAAAGAGTCATTTGGAGGCAACTCTGGGAAGGATGAAATGCCTAGGGAGAAAATTCAGGTTGCTTGGTCTCCTGCTCTTCATCACATGTAAATTATCTTTCTAATGCTAAATGCTTTTGCTTTGTAACAAAAAGATGGCAATTTTTGTTTCATTGTATTACTTAAAACATGGGCAGTTTTAGGTTACTAAAACTTGATGCTATTTTATTGTTTGTGAGAGAAAACCAACATTGGAGAACTTGAATAAAATCAGCCATATGTGGGGCGCCTGGGTGGCGCAGTCGGTTAAGCGTCCGACTTCAGCCAGGTCACGATCTCGCGGTCCGTGAGTTCGAGCCCCGCGTCAGTCTGGGCTGATGGCTCAGAGCCTGGAGCCTGTTTCCGATTCTGTGTCTCCCTCTCTCTCTGCCCCTCCCCCGTTCATGCTCTGTCTCTCTCTGTCCCAAAAATAAAATAAACGTTGAAAAAAAAATTAAAAAAAAATCAGCCATATGACAGCTGTGTTAAAAAAATAGCTAACTTAACATGGGTGAGATATTATGCCAAAAACACTAGACATGATTTATCTCACTCCACCTTTCGTTCAATCTTATGAAGTATTGTTATCCCTATATTACAGATGCAGAAACCAGGGATTAGAGTTTTTAAATAACTTGCCCTAAATCATAATATCAGTAGATAATACAGTCCAGATTCATTCTCAGGCCAGGTTTCAAAACCCACTCTGAAATATGTGTACTGACTTGATACGACCTGCTTCTAATTGTTCCAAAAGAGAACTGAGAGGCATAGTTAGATTACACATGAGGTATGATGATTTGTTGACACACTTACATCAACTGCCTCTAACACTCTGATTGTCAAATTGCACGTTGAAATAGATTCTGGGGCACCTGGCTGGCTCAGTCAATTAAGCGTCCAACTCGATTTTGGCTCAGGTCATGAAATCATGGTTAGTGAGATCAAGCCTCTTGTCAGTCTCATCGCTAACACCGTAGAGCCTGCTTGGGATTCTCTCTCTCCCCCCATCTCTCTGCCTCTCCCCTACTTGAGCTCTCTCTCTCTCTCTCCGTTTCTCTCAAAATAAATAAATAAACATTAAAAAATATACTCTAAAATAATCATATGTAAGAATATGAAATGGAAACAATCCAAACCCACAAACCACATTTTCTATTCTGTGGCTATGCTAGGATAGAAAGGGATACTATAACATTAAAACAAAGCAGTGTGTTTTGTGAAACATTCTCCAAGTGTATGAAACAATTGTTTTAATATTTTGAGTAAAAGAAGCACATTTTAAAATTTACAGTAGGTGAAATCGGTTGCATTTGAAAAAAAATACCTGAATATTTTTAGAGTTTTATTTAAAGAAACCAATGTGTTTATCAAGGATGTATTTTGGTTTTCATTTACCAATTGATTTTATTTGTACTGATGTACTTACATGTGTTAATGAATATGTTTAGAGAAAAACAATATGCAGCACTAGAAACATTTGAGCATTTTTACCACTAGGTCTTGATAGAAAGCATGTGTGGGACAGCATCTGTCTGCATTTAAGTTGCACAGAACCTGGAGGAAGAAATGGAAGACACTAAAGCAATAGCTATAGGCTAATATTACAGATAGTTGGACATATTTACACAACACAAAGTGAATTTATTTTGCAGTGGTTCAGTTTAAGACAACAATATGGACAGCTAAACTGGATATCAGGGTTCATAAAACAAAGTATTTGGCTTGAATTCTATAGGGTGGATTATCTATGTTGCCCATGTTATTTAGACGATTTTGTAAAACACTCAAAATAAGCTTTATGTCTCTGTACTGAAATGATTTCATGTATCCTCTTAAGTATTTGGTTTTTATATTAAATATTTTATTTATAATAGGAGTTCATTCTATTATTTCAAACTTTTACCCATCATATGGCTTTATTTGTGTTCTAAAGAAAGAAATGCAGTATCTCTCTTCATCACAGAGTAAGAGACTAAGAAGCTGTTCTTTTTGTTTGTTTTTGCTACTAGACTCAACATAGCTATATCTTTAGAAGAGAACAGATGCAGGCAGTTCGTTTTTACGTCCTTAACTTTCAAACGAGATTGAGGTAGGAGCAGAGTCATCAGAAAGGAGGGAATTCTGAAAGGAACAGAGATACTATCATAGAGGAAAAAAGGAAGCTTAAGTGTACACAAAGAAAGTTTAAATTACTTTCAGCTAATTAGTTAGCATTCCATTTTATTTATTTTTAACCTTTGCACATGTGAATATTATGAATCCCAATAGTCATAATATAAATGCTGTGCATTTTATGTCCCTTAGCTTATCTTTTGTCTCTTCTATTATGAATGTCATTTTTAAAAGCCTTCTTTAGTGTTTGTTTTCCTTCATTCCAACTTACTCTTTACAAACATTTCTTATTTTCTGTCTAAGCAAACCTTCCTAGTATTTTGGCCATAATTTGAAAACTATGAAATTTTGTGTTTATATATATGTCTTAACCAACGGACCCAAATATAAGTGCGTTCAGCAGAAAGGGGCAAAATAGCCCAGCTAAGGAAAACATTTTATTTTATTTTTCCCATGATGGTAGCTGAGTTATTCAAATTCTGTTATGAAAAAAAAGTGTATATTTGCATGGGTGAGCAGTTTTTCTCTATAAATAATTGGCACTGCACGGACACAGAATAAACCCAAGGAAGGCATTTTAAAATAAGACCATGTGGACATATTTTACATGTTCATAATGCTCATCATAGACGAGTGATCAATTACAAAATAAAAATAAAAATAAATACATAAATAAACTATACATAATATAAATGATCCTGAAAAGAATATTCTTTACTAGGTCTTTTCTCACACTCATTAATTTTCTTCACTCTCAGCGAACATAAAACACTTGTCACTGCTGTGGTATTTTATCAAAAGAGAGCCATCTTTGTATCAATGTTGACTTTACTTAAATAGTAACAGCAGTCATGCCACTTCTCTGTTAAAAAAAAAACTTTTGGAGATTCTTCTTTCTATAGAATATCATCTATGCTCTGTTTTTTGGTCCCTGTCCACACCTCCCTACCTCACGCACTGCAAAGTCAAATCAAGGACTCTCGAATATGAAAACACTAGCAGGTCTCAGCTGTTTCTATTCTGAAGGGTTCCAGCTGGATTTCACATACTTGTCGCATATAACTGTCTTATGCTCAATGATTGACTTAAGAGCCATGTCATTCATGAAGACTTTTCATTGCCTCCCTCATAGCACCCACTTCTGTGGAAGGCATGTAAGTGAATACGGATTTGGATTGAATTCACTTCTAGACCCTTTAAAATACTAAAGCTATATATAAAGTCACAGATCTATAGCTGGAAGAAATTTCAGAGACAATATAGCTTAAACTTTGCATTTTTAAATATAGAAAACCTTGGCATCCCACCCTAACTATAGTATCCTGGGCACATAGTTTACTTAGGATAAGGTGATATAGTGATAAAATTAAGTTAAAATCTTCTTAAAGTTTCCAAAGTAGAAGTCATTAGTTTGTATTCTATAGGATAGATTACCTAAATTGACCATATTAATTTCTGTAATGAAATCCTTCTTCATATCTTCCTACATTTGTGTTTAGTTTTGATATAGTTATTCAGTTTAAAGGATTCCTTTCTAGTAGTTTAAAACGTTACCCATAATAAACCCTCAAATAAATACTTCTTGAAGAAGAAAGAACCTGAGTTGGTCTTTGAGCATAAGTAATTCAGTCATATGTGGACAATCTGGTAAGGTAGATGTGGATTCAATCTGAGGAATAGTATTTCCTGTCATTAATAATGACTTTTCCTAAAATTTATTTAATTTTGTTTTACATAGGAGGACCTCCAGTAAAAGGTGGTAATATTTTCATATCTCACATATGACTGGGCCAATTAGAAAAAAATTCAGTAGAGCTGAACAATCTCATTGATTGCTAAGTCTATATTTTTATCAGTTTATCTACTCTGAATACAGTGTTATCTTTCTCATGCTTGGTATGCATAATCACTACCACCACACAGAGGCTCTATAAACAGGACAACCACAATCATAAACAGGCTATATAAACAGGAAAACCTATGTGGTATAGTGAAAAGAGCATTATCTGTGTGAGAATCTGACAGACCCAAAGTTTTCAAATTAATCAGTTGTAGGATTTTTTAATCCATTATCTAACTTCACTGAATCTCAGTTTCTACATTTTTCAGAATAAATTAAAATATTAACCATGGTAAGAGATTAATAGAAGAAATTTATGTAGAGGTCCTGTATAGGCAAACTTCCTGTTCCTATGTGTGTCTCCCCATACTGAAGCAACTCATTTGTCTCTGTTTTAAAGCATTATAGGTTTTCCCTAATTAAGATTTTATTGAGTGAATCTTGGGGAGAAAAAAGAATTCTTCCATATTTGGAGCAGCTGCTATGAACTGTGAATGTATCTCATTTGAACTATTATTAAAAAAAATAAAATATGTGATTTCTCTTGCCTTTTAGGAGCCTAAGTTGCCAAAGGATTACCTTGCACAAAAATCTATTTTTCTCCTTTGTTTGTAACTCTGTTGTAACAATCATTCATCTCACTGCAGTGGCCAACAACCAGGCTTTAGTGGCCACAAATCCTGTAAGTAAAATGAGATTGTATCCTTAGGTTCAAAGGTTAGAGGGAAAGAAATGTGAACGGTGGTGGGTGCGTGGGTGGGGGGGTGTCCTGATATATGTAAGTGTGTATAAATACATATGTGTGTGTGTGTGTATACACACACAAAATAGGGTCTGGCATATGGAGAATATATATATATATATATATATATATATATATATATATACAACCTATCTACAAAGGTAAATACATCTCAGTATTTCCCAGGTTATAAAAGTTGACTATCAAGAGGAAGAATACATTTGTATGCTTAAATTATTTATATATGATACATATACATATCATATATAAACTATATATATATATATATATATATATATATATATAAAATTTACCTCATTTTATTTATTTATTTTTTTTTTAATTTTTTTTTCAACGTTTATTTATTTTTGGGACAGAGAGAGACAGAGCATGAACGGGGGAGGGGCAGAGAGAGAGGGAGACACAGAATCGGAAACAGGCTCCAGGCTCTGAGCCATCAGCCCAGAGCCTGACGCGGGGCTCGAACTCACGGACCGCGAGATCGTGACCTGGCTGAAGTCGGACGCCCAACCGACTGCGCCACCCAGGCGCCCCTAAATTTACCTCATTTTATGCTTAGGGTCCTGCTGCTAGTGGGACATAAGAATTTATGACCACATAACATCTACTCAGTTGAATTTTAAAAATTAATCAAAGCAAATAATTGTGTAGTTAGAAAAAACAAGACATGGTAATAGAAAAATTCCTATCCTACATTTGGGATCAGGCTGACTTTAAATAGTTGATAAAACTAGAGGAAAATGACTTATACATTAAACTTCTTTACATTAAATTTTTAAAGGACTCTACTAAGTCTTCATTATCTAGGCAAATATTTATAAATTGTTTCTCTATAACGCCTTTGGAAGTACAATTTTTTTCTTTAAAAAAATTTTTATTGAGGGGCGCCTGGGTGGCGCAGCCGGTTAAGCCAGGTCACGATCTCGCGGTCCGTGAGTTCGAGCCCCGCGTCAGGCTCTGGGCTGAGGGCTCAGAGGCTGGAGCCTGTTTCCGATTCTGTGTCTCCCTCTCTCTCTGCCCCTCCCCCGTTCATGCTCTGTCTCTCTCTGTCCCCCAAAAAATAAATAAAAACGTTGAAAAAAAATTAAAAAAAAATTTTATTGAAGTACAGTTTCCACACAATGTTACATTAGTTTTAGTGTATAACATAGTGATTCAACAACACTATATGCTTTTCTGACCACAAGTGTAGCTCTCACCTGTCGCTGTACATCACTATTACAATACCATTGACTATATTTTCTATGCTATACCTTTTATTCCCATGACTTATTCATTCCATAGGATGGAAGCCTGTGCTTCCCAGTTCCCTTCACCCATTTTGCCCATCTCCCGGCTCTCCTACTTTCCATCTCTGGTAACAATAGCTTGTTCTCTGTATTTAAGGGTCTGTTTCTGGAAACACAATTTTTAGGATGAGTATCAAAAGATACACAAAAATAAGCACAGAGACTGTCATAATATAAAAGCCATATTTTAAAACATAAACGCAAGTATGCTTATACAAATGCACACATTTTATGTAAACTATATGTACATGTGAGCTATATTTAAATCCAAGTACCTCCAAAAATAACAAACATAATTTCAAGTATTTAAAATCATCTACTTTTGTAATGTTTGTAGAATCCATACTACAGTTTTGGATATGGATTTGTGGAGGAGTGGATATGTATTGTGTATATAAAATGTTTTTTTAAAGATTAAGTTATCTAGTTACTGAAATCAGGGAAGGGAAGGAATTTTCACTCAATGGGTCAATAAACAATACTCTCCTATGTGTTTTATGTCTGTATTGGGGTAATTTCCAAAATGCTAAGATTCCCTGCATTGTTTGCACATATGTATCCGGATTGCTTCATCTTGTATATGTTCCACTCTAACATCACTGGGTGAGGAAACACACTGGGATATAATTAACAATATAAAAAAAACTGGCTACTGGGCTATCATTTAAGAGTGAATTTCTCTAGAGCAAAGAGATTAGGAGTTTTGTCAAGAAGCTGCAGAGCAAGAGATGATAAATCTTACATTTAGATATGAGGATATTGTATTTAATGTGCAAATTGCAAGCTATAATATAGTTGTTCTTCATGTATTCTTGGAAAATTTGTTGTTTATATCAGCAATGCCCTTCATAAAAATATGTTTGTGAAGCATGTTTTAAGTCTTTTTATCATGGTGGCTGATAGATTATTTTTAAGGGAAGTTAGTAGTAAGAAGCCCAATTAGATGTGCATAACTAAAAACTATAACAGGTAAAAAATTTGAAGCTGAAGTCCATTTTTTCTATAGAATATAATTGAATAACTCATTATTACCTTTGAGAAGACTCTGTTAATATAATGTTGTGTTTGACATCAAGATACTTTATTTAAAATTTAATGTTATGCATTCTGCCAATGTATTTAATGGGAGACGAAGTTTTATCAATGTCCTTCAGGTAGAAAGCATTGTGTATAATCATGAAAACAAAATTAGAATTATAAGACTTGTGTTCAGGGTGTAACCTGGGTTGATATTATATGAATATTAGCAAATCACTTAACTTCTCTCAGTTTTCTATCCATGAGATATGTGCCTAGTGATAAATTGTGCCACACAGCATTAAAGATTAAATAAAACAATATATAAAAAATACTTTAAGCTACCTAATATGCAAATGTTATGATTACTATTCTATGTTAACAAAGTATTTATTTTCCATGTATTTCACTTCCAGCTTTCTTTTTAGTGAAAAAAATATTTATATCAAAAATAATGATAATTGCCATTAAATATTTATTGAACAGATAATTAGGAGCTCATGAGAGTGATTGGCCGTATATTTCTGGGAGAGCTTTAAATTTATTCTCCTTTCTAAGAGAGTAAAATATATCTCTTCCTTCTTCATATTTACCCTGTATTTGAACCTTCCTCTTCCTATCCCTAAGAATAGAGAAGAGAAAGTGGAGATCTCAGGAGAAGAGGAAGGAAATCATATTTTTTTTCTTCTTTTTACTTACAAGAAATCCTCAACCTCATTTATGAATAAGATAAAATATGGCTCGCTAGATTATTATTCACTAAGTAGTTGCATTGATAGCAGTTATATGCAAGACTTTGAATTGTTGGGCACTTTTCACGAAAAAGCGTATTTGGAAAATACACATCCACTAAATGTAATAAATTTGGAATTTACACATTTCTTGGGATGTATATCATTATATATCTTTAGAGTCAGTGGCTAAAAACTTTTGAGGCACAATTAGATCAGGATGAAGACTGGCATTTTACAGTCTTAATCATTAGCGCATAAGATTTTGTGTAGAGGAGAGAAAATTCCATATTTCTGTATAACTAAGTTAAACTAGACTATTGCTTTACATGTGAATTCATAAATACTGATTGCTTTCTTCTTTCTTTTTTTCTCACAGATTAGTTGTAAAGTATCTCAGTTCATTCATCTTTACCTGATGGGCTGTAACTACTTTTGGATGCTTTGTGAAGGCATTTACCTACACACACTCATTGTGGTGGCCGTGTTTGCGGAAAAGCAGCACTTGATGTGGTATTATTTGCTTGGCTGGGGTAAGTGCCATTATAGGTATGTGCTGCCTCACCTTTTAAGAAAGCTCTTGGAAGATGCAGAGTTCCTTTGAAATACAATTTTCCTTATTATTAATCATTCTTAAACAACATCAGGCAACTAACCTTTGATTATTGCTGTAAGTTGAAATATTTTTAATAGTACCACTGACTCATTGTTTTCAGTAGTCAAAAGGTCAATAATACAATGTTGTTGTTTTTTTTTCTATTTAATATTCCAATGTGTATCTTGGCTGAATAAGCAGTGGCTAACACAATAGAATTGGAATCATGAATTAGGGATCTAGTCTTTGTATTATTCTGAATCTCCTTATTCCTACGTGCAAAATGAGGGCATTGGGCTTAACCAGCTTTGAAGTTCCACTCTGAAAAAGTTTGTTTTTTTAAAAAATATCATTTTATTGTAAGGGTAGAGGGATCAGTTATTGAATAAAGGCACACAAAAGATCTATTTTTCCACACAATCTCCTGACATGGTATCATTCACAAAGCAAATAATGATACACTTTTAGCATATTTTCTTATCTTTTTCTTCTTATTTTTAAGTTTTTTTTAATTCTGGTTAGTTAACATACAGTGTTATATTAGTTTCAGGTGTACAATATCGTGAGTGAACAATTCCATATATCACCCAGTGTTCATCATGAAAAGTGCACTCCTTAATCCCCATCACCTACTTAAACCCACCTCCCCTCTGGTAATCATCGGTTTGTTCTCTGTAATTAAGAGCCTGTTTCTTGATTTGTGCTTCTAGCATATTTTTATTTATTTTTTTAAAGTCACATTTATTTTATTTATTTATCCTGAAAGAGAGAGAGAGAGAGTGCAAGCAGGGAAGAGGCAGAGAGAGATGGAGAGAGAGACTCCCAAGCAGGCTCTGTGCTTTCAGTACAGATCCTGCCACAGGTCTTGAACTCACAAACCATAAGGTCATGTCCTGAACCAAAAACAAGAGATAGACACTTAACTGACTGAGCCACCCAGGTGCCCCCTAGCATATTTTTAAAAATAAGTAGAATAATGCAAAATATATAATGTTTAAAATGAATTCAATTGGGCTAGTTTCCAGAAACATAACTGAAATTATACTTCCCTATATCAATCTGCCTATCTATCCGGCCAGACAACAAATAGACAACAAATAGACAACAAATAGACACTGATAGATGGAGGTATGTATACACACACACACACACACACACACACACACACTCTTTAGTATATTCAGTATATTTAGTAAGGTTACCAGACAACAAATAGACACTGATAGATGGAGGTATGTACACACACACACACACACACACACACACACTCTCTTTAGTATATTCAGTATATTTAGTAAGGTTACCAGACAACAAATAGACACTGATAGATGGAGGTATGTACACACACACACACACACACACACACACACACACACTCTCTTTAGTATATTCAGTATATTTAGTAAGGTTACCAGACAACAAATAGACACTGATAGATGGAGGTATGTACACACACACACACACACACACACTCTTTAGTATATTCAGTATATTTAGTAAGGTTACCTTTATAAAACATTTTTTCATTTTATTTTGGAAAAATCTGATTTAGAATGGTAAAAACATACAAATATCTGAGATATATATATATATATATATATATATATATATCATCTTTCTCTTTTTCTTCACCTGATCAGTCTCAACTTCTTCCCACATCTGACTATCTACTAAGTATTGGCCAATTGCATATCATAGAAAATATATATGAATTCTTGGGGCTCCTCGGTGGCTTAGTCAGTTGAGCATCTGATTCTTGTTTTCGGATCCTGTCATGATCTCATGGTTTTTGGGTTAGAGTCCCATGTCAGGCTCTGAGCTGACTGTTCAAGGAGCCTGCTTGGGATTCTCTCTGTCTACCTTTCCCCCACTTGCACTCTCTCTCTCAAAATAAGTAAAGAAGTAACTTAGAAAAAGAAAATCTATTGAATTCTTCTAAGTCTTGGGGCTTAGGCAGTAAAATTATGGACTTAGGCTCTGAAGTCCACAGATTCAAAATGACTTCTATGAGAAGAAACCACACACACACACACACACACACACGCACACACACACACACACACACACACACACACACCTGAATATATAAATAACAAATACTTCATAATATTTATTCAATAAACATATAGTGACCAGTTATGTTTGTTCCGAGAGTACCTCGGAGTTTCATATTTTATGACACATTTTAGAAATTCCATCTACAGAGAAAGTTGCTTGTTTATTTTCTTTTCATTTGATATTTACAGGATTTCCACTGATCCCTGCTTGTATACATGCTGTTGCAAGAAGCTTATATTACAATGACAAGTAAGATAATCTCTCTTTCTGATTTCTATTGGAACTAAGTAAAATGAAAGTCTGCAACATAATTTTCCTGTTTTTTCCCCAAGCTGCTGGATCAGTTCTGATACCCATCTCCTCTATATTATCCATGGTCCAATTTGTGCTGCTTTACTGGTATGTAATTAAAATTTTCCTTTTTTCATGATGTTCATATTTCAACTTTATTTCCTGAATCATTTGGCCTATGATATCTTTCAAGATCCTGGGGGAAATAATGACATGTTCACAGTGTTTAATTGAAGACAGTGCAATAAAGGTGTTGTATTTGAAGTGAAGGCAGGGACAGAACAGGAGCTAATTCCTAAGGGATGGCCAGGCACCCAGAACTGGCAGTGGGAAGCTGTTAATGGGGCTAGACCCCAAGAGGGGTCAGAACAGTGTTACTGGATTTAGACCAGTGCTGGGAGGAGTGGCCCAACAGGAGGTCTCGATTTGAGTGGAAGAACACAGCCACTGCCAAAACCACAGCCTGGTAGGGAAGAAGAAGGAGGAAGAAATACCGAAACTTCTCTTTTCCTATGCCCTGATTTCTTGGTTCTTCCCTTTGGCTAAGTGAAGCAAATATCAGAGAGCAAGAAAGCTTGAACGATGATGCAATCTTTAGAGGTGCCTCTGAGTTTCCTGGGGCACAGAGCAGAAGAGAAGAGCAGAGGGTATAGATGATGTGAGTAGGAATGGCAAATGGGAAAAACCCACGCACCTATGTTGGTAGTAAGAGTAATAGTCCCATAGAGAAAAGACTTTAATTTGGAAAAAGAGAGTATTGGTTAAACTATTGTTTTATTATTATAATGATCATCATTTAATATGAATACACCAATTGGACATTTTTAAGTGTGGTTACAATGAAACAGAAGTCACATCCAATGCTTTTATTACATTGTTTCAATAGGGAAATAAATTAATCCAGATTAACATACTTTTTTTTCATATAGCATTAGAGACCCGAATGTAACTGCACTCTCTGAGATGGTAATTACAACTGATACTCAATAATATATATAAAGATAAAGGTGGTATGTTTCTCAGCCAAAATTCAGAGCTTCCTAAAC
The DNA here is from genome assembly GCF_022079265.1 of Lynx rufus. Classification (NCBI taxonomy): domain Eukaryota; kingdom Metazoa; phylum Chordata; class Mammalia; order Carnivora; family Felidae; genus Lynx; species Lynx rufus. Next base: position 47,202,795 of record NW_025814834.1, read on the forward strand.
CTTGTTTTCAAATGCTTTGTTTTAGACAAATATTCTTCTATTATTTTACTATATTTGCTAGCTGTAGGTTAGTATATTATTATGTTTGAACACTGTTCAAGCCATTGTCAAAAACAAGTCACAATTAAGAGGGAAGCTTCTGGAGGCTGAAGGCCTGGGCTTGAACTCCTTTTCCACCTTTGACTGGCTGTATGACCCCAGGCAATTAAACTAATTACATTGTGTCTCAAGTCCTTCCTTCCCTGGTAAAATAAAGAATATTATAGTACTGATTTTTAAATCCTTTTAACAAAGAGTTAAATTTGGTAATACATATACAGTACTTAGCCTGGCATGTATAAAGCACATTAACAAATGTCAAACCTCTGACTTGTGCCTGGCCACATAAGACAGCCAGTTCAAAAATTAACACATGGAATTCATTATATCATTTATAGAAATTTTAATATACTGTAATGTAGACTCTAGTGAGAATTTCATAGGCAGAAACATTTCCTTCCCTTCTGCCCTGCACCTACTGGGGACATGCACGACACACTGTGTTTAAGTTGTACCTTGAGATATCCTAGTATTCTTTGAAAGAGCCTGCACCGAAACCTAGTTCTACCACATCTGGCTGGGTATCTCAGGGCAAGTTCTGCTTTGTTTTGTTTTGTTTTGTTTTGTATTTAAACTCTCAGTGCATCTGTTGTCTCTTCCGTGATTAGGGAATAATAAGAATGGATACCTCATAGGTTATTGTAAGAATTATATGAGATGCATCCTGCTAACCCAGTGCCTACAATACAAAAAAAAAAAAAAGTACAAACAAAAAAAACAAAACAAAACAAAAAACTGTCCAAAGAAAATGCTTTAAAAAGTTTCTTGTAACTTCTACATAATACTCTGATTCTGTTCTGAGGAGAGTTAGAAGAAATAAGACACATTTTGGGGCCACCCAGGAGCTTACAGAACATAAGGCAAAATTTATTACAAGAGATCTGACTATTCTGCAAAGGGGTATTAATTCAAATGCTTAAATCAAAGAGGTTCAGGAAATAAGTAAAGGAACCTTAGCAAATGAAAAATGTAATTGTAACTAACAAAATCCTTAGAAAAGCCTCTCCACATCCATTTTGGGAGGGAAGAGTAGATGGTACAGCTAGGGTAGAATATCACATAGAAATATAACCCATCTACTCTGTAGGAAAGGAAGTGAAAATCCACATTATTTGCATAAAACTTTTTCCATTTTCTTGGCTTAACAAAACAGCAGGAGCCTATTTTTCTACCAGGATAAATTGTTCTGTCTGTTTAATTTCGAGGGCTCCTCACTGGTTCTGGCCAATTCCAAGGTCTTGGGAGGGGACTTAGCAATTGTTTATATGGTCACATGCTTAAGTACATTTTTTATAAATAAAATATTTCAACCTCAATCGGTTTCTTTCCACTCAGACTTCCCCTGTCACATTTCCACTTGAGCTGGGTGGAATTCAAGTGGCTACAGCACTTTTGAGATCCTGCCAAAGGGAAGCTGAGAGGGGATACATTTAATTTGTGTTTAGTGAGAGATATTTAAGTCCGTTCAGTACATAGTTAAGTGATTGCTGGCTGTTCTACTATCGGAATGGCTTGTAGGAATCCTCCAACAGCTACAGTGCTGATGCACCCTGTTTCCCAGGGTGGTACCGTGATATGAAAATGTCCTGTAGTGCCTACCAGCTATGTGATCTTTATGCATATTGGAGTAAAAACAAGTTTCTTTTCTTTACCTTAACTAGTTTTGCACTAAGATACATGAGATTTAGACCTGGTTCGTCTGAAATGTAAAATTCTTGTTCTATTCTTATTCAAAATAAATGGGAGTATTTGCAGAAAATATAGTAGGGTGACTTTCTAGTTTCCCGTTTCACATTTTAAATTAGATTTGCCATTTTGGAGAAGCAGTTTGCAGTTAGAAATTTTCATTTAATGGACACCTAAATTGCAGCATTTCTACTGATTTTATAATTTATGATTTTCTCTGTAAGGATTATAAAATATTTTATATTCTAAATTTATAAGCAGATAAAGGGCATTATTATATTTTCTTCTATGGACTGGTAGTGATTTCCATTTAATCAACACTTTTAAACAGCAATGAGTATTTAGGAAGGGAATATAATAAGAAGGGTAGAATAACAGCTGATGTGTTGATTTGTCATGTTTCCTTCTTACACCTGTTGAAATGGCTTATTCTGCTTTTGTCTTTAGCAGAGATATTCCTGTGTCTATAACTCATGTTACTTTTCATAGATGTGTTTCCATCAGGATTGTAGTGAGCTGTATATCTTTGGAGCATATGTTCCATTAGATTCTCTAAGAATAGTAGTAGGATATTTTTATGCCCAGTTATTTTCATAACACATGCCTGAAATCAGCAAAAGCATTTGTTCACTGTTTTATGTATTAAATGAGATGCTATAATTACTATTCCAATTTATTAAAGTATGCAGACATAAAGTATGTATGTATGTAGCTTAAAAGTTTTAGATTATTAAAGCACAGATACTAGAAGTCAGGGTGAAGAAAAAGGAAAGAGAACATAGCATAATAGCATAAGAGTCCTGAGGGGCTCTTCTGGAGTTAATGCCATTAATCCTATGGAAGGCATAAATATGGGCACAGAGAAAAATAGTCAAGTGTAAAAGATTTTGACTTAAATGAAGATAAGAAAGTGGTATTCAACCTGAGAGAGAGAGAGAGAGAGAGAGAGAGAGCAAAAGAGAGAGATATATTAAAGTAGAACTCTGTACACTGCCTGAGTAACTTAGTTATCCATGCTATATTTTGATGTTTTATGTCTCCCTTTCAAAAAGAATGTTTTGTCTTGGGGAAAGTTGTTAACACACAGGAAATATGTAATTACAGAAAGAAATTAACAAAAGTCCCTGTGGGATGCCAAAATTATTTTATCTCTAGGATTATCTGGGTTGAACATCAGCTGATTTAGTGTGTGACCAGCCTCCTCAGAATGATAAAGAAGCTTACAATACTATACTGGGGAGTTATGAGGATTATTGCTACAAAAAGAAACACAGGAAGAAGGAACCAAAAAGATGAAAATGGTTATTTTATGGTAGAAAATGTATTTGGAAAGTTCCAGTATGGACAGTGATACAGAGGAGACACTTTAAAAAATTAGCATTTGTCATAAGCAATTCTTTCCTTTGAGCTGAAAATGTTGAAAAGATTTAGTTTTTGGACCACAGTGAAATTTTAAAAAATTACATAAGAAAATGAATTGATAAAAACACTCATATATTTCTTAACTGAAGGTGTTCTACACTAATTCTGCCGTAATTTTATTTTTCTAAAGCCTAGGTCCATTAAAGTTGATGTACTTGTTAAGTTAATAAATCACAATTGTAGAAATACAAGTTAATATATTGGGCATATATTCTCTGTAGAAGAACATATTCTTGTACGTTGCAAATAATCTAAGATTGGGGCTCCTGGGTGGCTCAGTCAGTTAAGCATCTGACTTGGTCTCAGGTCATGATCTCATGGTTTATGAGTTCAAGCCCAACGTCAGGTTCTGTGCTGACAGCTTAGAGCATAGCGTCTGCAGATTTTGTGTCTCCCTCTCTCTCTGCCTCTCCCCTGCTTGCACTCTGTCTCTGTCTCTCTCTCAAAAATAAACATTAAACAAAAAATAAAAGAATCTAAGATTTATAAATTCAAGGATCCTTCAAAAATGCTTCTTAATATTAAATATGAAATAATTTTCATGATGTCATTTTATTTTTTTAGGTGAATCTTTTTTTTCTATTAAACATTGTACGTGTTCTCATCACCAAGTTAAAAGTTACTCACCAAGCGGAATCCAACCTCTACATGAAAGCTGTCAGAGCTACACTTATCCTGGTGCCATTACTTGGCATTGAATTTGTGCTGCTTCCGTGGAGACCTGAAGGAAGGATTGCAGAGGAGATATATGATTACATCATGCACATCCTTATGCATTATCAGGTATGGTGCTCTTGAATCAGGAAGGCAGCTTGTGAAATTTGGTATTAAATTGCATGTGGCTTTGGTTTTAGTCTTAACTGTGTACATGGCAAGTTGGTGACAAATAATGTATCTTTTCCATCTGGAGTCAGAAAATTCTATTTTTCTTTTACAGGGTCTTTTGGTTTCTACAATTTTCTGCTTCTTTAATGGAGAGGTATGCGTGATTGTTTTTATTCCTTTTATCATTTTATATTTGCAATGTATCTTTTCCTTAAAAAGAGAGAGAGAGAATCACACGTTCCCTAGGAACAACTACTTCAAATTCCATTTTGATCAGGAAAAAGAACCACAGGATCTCTTTTCATGGATGTAACTCTTCTACCCAAAAGCTTGGGTCATACTGGAGTTCAAGAGTAGGGCAAAATCAGCCTCACTTTAAAAGAGTCTATCATTTACTTTGATTTATCTAGTCTTTCACCTACCATTTGAACGAATCCTTTTTAAGTCTGGCCTTTGTCCTAGGTCCAGTGCTAGGCAATCCACACCCTCATAAAACATACACTGTAATATGAAATAGAATTGACTCATTTTCATTTCCCCCCTTTCTCTCTTTTTTTGTTTTGCCTAGCTCACAATGTGGTGTTTGAAAATAGTTTTCTGGTGGTTACAAAAAGATTTGAAAAAAAATTAAACTCTCAGTTATACAGGGAGGACATGCAGTAAGTTAGAAAACTTCGGAGAAGAGAATGCTCTAATTTGTAACATGGCAGCATGCTCTTGGATATTTCAACATTTTTATCCTAGGCTTCCCTAAGTGGAAAGTTTCAGGTGTTTTACAAACTGGTACCATATTTTTTATGCATATGAATAGTGTTATGGCTCAGTGGTTTGAGCTATATTGATTTAGCTCTTTATCTGTTTTTAATCTACCGGACAAGTTTTAATCTGTTAGAGGATTGGAAAACTCAGCAAAATTAGAAATCTAGAGAGCCACCGAGTGAGACTCAAATACTTGGTAACTGTGAAGCTTATCACAAAGCTTTAGATGGGAAATATGTCAACCAGTTGGTGTAACTTTATGAGAACTATTCCTACAAATAAATCAACATTGGAAATCATGTACATGTCATGAAAGTCTATAAAATATTGGTTTTCTTTGCTTAATAAGAATTTATTTCTTTCTCAGCAAATAATGAAATTTCATGTTTGATTTTATCAAATTGATTTTTAAAAATTTTTATTTCACTTAATTATTTATATTGGAGTGTAGAACTGTCAAACATGGGAGGCTATATTTCATATCTTTAGGTGGTGCTTCCATGATGCTTCTGCTATATAGTAGACAATGGTGACTCTTTCTGAAGTAGATGAGAAGCATAGATAGAATATGAAATTAGGAAAAATAGAGAAATCATTTGTTTTGATAATATAATTCAAATAGCATTGATTATGTACCTCTATAAATTTATGACTGCATAAACTGAATTAGACAATCCTATTTGCTGCCAATATAGGATTTTATAGTTAAAGGTAGATGAGAAAGAAACAGACAACAGGCCAAAGAACATGCATGGAATATGAACAATACACCTCTGCATCTGCAGAGACATGACATATTATTCTAAAGGGTAATTTTTAAGTGTAAAAAACATAATCACTAGTAGAATATTTTGTGATAGGAAGCAATGTAGAATAAAAGCACAGACACAACAATGCATTTAAACCCCCAAGATGCTACTTTGTTCCTGGATGTAATAATTTGGGCAATATTCTGAACCTTCTGGAGTCTTGGTGTCTACTTTATTAAAGGAGTTAAAAAAAAAAAAAAAGCAAGTTCCTTACACAAGTCTCACAAAGATTAGTGTAGGCTAGGAATCTAAAATTTTATCACCATGCCCCACCCTCAACAGATTATCAGTACATTATAGATTCCTTATTAGATCTTTCAAGTCATTTATTTTCAAAAATATATGTACAAGTATGAGCATTAATCATTTTGGAATCAATCTCAAATTGGCCTTTTTATTTGGAAAGGTTGCTCAGGGAATATCTAAACTAATGCCTAACAATCTTGTTGCACTCTCTCTGTGTAAGCAAAAGAGACAGAGACCTTGATCTTCTGCCATGTCCTAAAATTGAGAAAATTTTGGCAGCAAAAAATTACAATAATACAAAATCTTTGAGCCTAGTTGTTGCCAAATCCTTTGGTTCTTTACAACATCTCCAATATCTGTCCCCTTTTCTTCATCTCTCAAGATGCAGTCTCTATTTGTGGATGACTCATTTTTCATCTTAGGAAATACTATAATCCCTCCTTTTTTGTCCTTTTGCCTCTTAGTTTTTCCCACTCTCATAACATGAAGACACAGCTGCCAAATTCATTTTGTGTTGTTCCAACTATGTCATGTACTTCTTAAAATCACTTGCTCCGGCTTAAATCTCCTTCTTGCTTTCCACGGGAGGTCAAATAGCTTCCTTTTAGCTTAGTCTTTATCTTTTTCTTTTCTTTCTTTTTTTTTTAAGTAACAATTTTATGTATTTTTTTATCCAAAATATTCCTATTTGCATTTCTCACTAAATAATGGTGGCTTGACAAATTATCAGGCCACATTCATCTCATCTCTAGCCCACTCAGATAAAATGTGCACTGTTAGCACAAACTAGAGCTCTTGTCATTTGAAGGGCCCTCCCTTGCCTCAGGAGTAAATCGAACAATACCTGAGAGTATTTTTATAAAGTGAACAAAAAGATTTATTGATAATAATCAAACCTACATTCTGTAATGAAAACTAGGTAGCATTTTTATATGAAGCTCTATTAAATATTTTTTAATTGATTTAGGATAAGGAGTTATAGCTTCCTTATGAAGCGCTAATGGGCATATAATGTTGTAAGGTTATATTCTAAACAGTGGGACTTACTATTTATATAATACTCATGTGTAAGGCAATAAAAAACATTTTCATATCTTTAACACCTTCCCTTCCAATGTCAATTTTCCTTGTTATCTCTTCCCATCATAATTTTTTCATTAAAAGTGTACTAAGAGTGGTCACTTTAATGTTCTGTTGAATAGATGTGATATATATTAGAGGAAGCAGATGAAAAACTTAAGTCCTTATAGAGAATAATATAAACAAAAGGATGTCTACAAGGCCCATAGGTCTTTAATTAGGTTCATTTTTTAACTTCAGTAAAAATGTCCCCACAGTTCAGGAAATTGACCTTTCATGGCTTTTCTGATGATTTAGTTGCAAGGAAGAAATAGGGTGATGATTGTAATCAAAGCAGATATTTCAAGAGCAAACAGATATTTCAAAAGGCATCTTGGCTGTTGGAATTTAATTTAAGCTTTCATTTTTAAAAAAGTTATACATTCACAGCTATGATATTTCTTCTTGTCAACTTCTTCCCAACATTTATGTAGAATCTTTTGTATATAGCTACATTCCATTTCCTTTCAAACAGAAACTATATAGGAAAGGTATTCAGTCAATCCATCATTTAGTAGCAAAGGGAAGAGAAATGAATTTAGCATAAAATAAGGATCAAAACCAATTCCCATCAGGAATATCTAGATAATCTGCCCAACATCATTTTTGTTGTAAATCTTTGAATATTTAAAAGGCACATTCTAAAACCATTTTCATCTGTTGTTTGCTTATGCTCTTGAAGATATTATGTATGCAGATATTATTTAAAATTACTTTATTTTTTAAGTGTTATTTATTTTTGAGAGACAGACAGAGTGCAAGCAGGAGAGGGGCAGAGAGAGAGGGAGACAAAGAATCATAAGCAGGCTCCAGGCTCTGAGGTGTTAGCACAGAGCCCAACACAGATCTTGAACCCACAAGTTGGATGCTTAACCAAAAGGTGACAGATATTGACCCACCCAGGTGCCCCTATTTTAAATTGCTTTAAATATGCTATTTGGAGAATTAAGAAAGACATTACTAAACCATGAGGGAAACAAAATACGATTTTTTTTGCAAGATAAATATATTCATTATCCCATAAAGGCTTTTATTTCTTTATTTGTGTAAGAATATAAATTATTCCTTTCCCACATAGTTAATATATATAAAGAAATAAACTTGAAAGTCCTGAAGAATATATATAAAGAAATAAACTGGAAAGTCCTGAGGTTGTGAATTTCATAAAATACAATTTTTAAAACCAGTTTATTGCATTTCTAATTACATAATTTTTAAATTCTACAATAGAGCTACCCGAAATTTTAGTAACTCATTTGGAATTCTAACTAAAGAAACCCATTGACTTTAGGGAGTCCCTGGGTGGCTCAGTCAGTTAAGCAGCCAATTCTTGTTTTTGGCTCAGGTCATGATTTTCATGGTTCATGAGTTCAAGCTTCACATCAAGTTTTGTGCTGACACTGCTGAGCCTGTTTAGGATTCAGTCTCTCCCTCTCTCTCTGCACCCCCCACCCCCGGCTCATGCTCTCTCTCTCTCTTTCTCTCTCAAATAAATAAAACTAAAAAAAAAAGAAACGGTTTGACTTTCTATCTGTGTCTTCTGTTTTTCTACATGCTAAAACATAAAGTGAGACAGTAAAACTTTATGTCCATTTTAAGTGACAGAGAACAGGAGACTCAAAGGACTTTGAAGTATCCCACTGAGTTCTCTCATTAAAAGATCTCCTGGGAATAGCTATTAGTAATAGATTGTTCATAATTTGGAGAAGTTTTCTTGATCTATTATATAAAACAATGAAGACTTAACTAAGCCATCCTATTTTAAAGGTTAATATTAATTTTTACACATGATTACAGTGAATGAAAAGTTGGGGAATTTTATATATTAGCAGAAAGTTAAACAATTATTGCATGAGTATGTTTCTAGTACATGGATGACTGGAAAGTTGCTTTTAGTGATGCTCAAATTCCCTGTGAGGAAGCAAAGGGTCAAAGAGCAGTAGATAGTGTGGGGAAGACAGTTCAAAGCTATACATATGTTTTGGACAGATCTGGATTAGGTCACAGGGATGTGGCTAATACACTCGTAACCTAGGAGCAGAGTCCCACACCAGTGTGCCCAATCATCAGACACCTGGAAACAGCCAGGTTGCCAAACTGGAGATGTATTTGAATATTCTCATTTCCACTCACTGACTCAGTATGAAGAAAATCACCTTTGTGTCTCATGTTCGATTCAAACCTAGGTCACTATATATGGCCTACAAGTCCTGATCTCTAGCTTTAGAGGAGAAGGAAGCCAGTTGACATCAAATTCATCCAGTCAGAGGGAGATCCAAAAACAAAAAAAAGTGGAGTGGTAACATTCCTAAACGTTTTCACAGGCTCATCTCATTTGTCATTACCTGTTGAATGCTTTATTCCCTCCGGCTAGTAAGCCTCAGGAGGACAAAAACCCTGATCTTTTTTTTTCCAGAATGTAGCACAATACCTGGCATGTGTTAATCACTCCGTAAAAACTAGTTGCTGCTGCTGTTAATGATGATGATGATGATTTATATTCCCTGTTTCCCTAACTTCTTTTTCTTTTATACTTCCTCTCTTCTTTTATACTCTAATTATCTTCTCATTCTATTATTTAAGATACTGATATAAAAGTAAATGTTACGCACACAATCTTACAAAAGGGGGTCTGGATTAACTACTTGTTTGACCATAATACATTCATATGTATTATTAAAGCTTCAAAGATAAGGCATGAAAAAAATATTGAGGGAATCTAAAATAAAGAGCAAGGCAACGAATTTCCTAACTGTAAATTTCCTAATGTTTCCAATTTAATGTTTTAATTTAAAAAAAGCAATATTATTCACGAATTAACATCAATGCTTTTGGTTTTTCTAAAGTTTTACATAAATTATTCTGTTGTACTTTTAAATACAGTATCTTTATTTCAGATAATGGATTGCTCTTGTCCTTTCTGTTTCTTTTTGATTGATAGGTTCAAGCAATTCTGAAAAGAAATTGGAATCAATATAAAATCCAATTTGGAAACAGCTTCTCCCATTCAGATGCTCTTCGCAGTGCGTCTTACACAGTGTCAACAATCAGTGATGGTACAGGATACAGTCATGACTGTCCCAGTGAACACTTAAATGGAAAAAGCATCCACGATATTGAAAATGTTGTCTTAAAACCAGAAAAGTTATATGATTGATAATAGAGGGAATACTGTTTAACTATTTTGGGTCACTCCTAACTCAAGGACTTGGATCCATGACTTTACAACCAGAAGACTTCAGTATAAAATGAATTTCTTGAATACCACAAAGAAACGCCTCACATCAGTTCAGTAGTATATTGTTAAATGTATAACAACTAGCCCTTTGGGAGGGGAAAAAAACCCTTGATTTGTAATGTTTTTCCAGTTTCTATGGTGTATTCCCACCAGGGCTAATTTCGGTCTACCAGTCTGACATCACTGAATGTGAAACTGGGAAAAGATGAGGACAGTCAACTCTTGTAGGCTGGTATGTGCCAGCTCTAGTACACCACTGCACAAATTCACATGTGAATAAGACTGTAAAGTTCATATACGCATCGGGCGTGATTCTACTCTTGTTGGCTAAACAGGCCTAGCTGAGGCCTATAGACTTAGAGGGAAAATTAACTTTTCATTTGTTTGTTTTAAAAATCTTCATCCCATATTCATTGGTGCAGTTGATTTTTTTTTAACCAAGTAGGTATTCTAACCCTTTTTGTATTTACCCTTTCAAATGGACTGCATAAAGAGGTCATTATTTCTGTTGGCTTAACCACTTCTCCCCAAGAAAAGCAATAGAGTAGAATTGCTATTGGCTACTCATTGGCTGATACATCACAGTTATATCCAATGTCATATCTGTTTTTGAGGTTTGATGAATAGTATGTCAGACATACAATCCTACTTTGGCATCATCAGGGGGATATCTTGGTTGATATTACAAAGCATCCTTGTCAGCTACTTTCCTATCTTACTACACAAGTGGGAGGGAATCAGTTTCCCTGTATCTGTAAATAGAAACTTTGCCCCTTCCATTTCTACTGTGTAGACAAACTGGCAATTATTTTACATGAAGGAAATCAGTGAAGGATTTCTTATTTTCTTGGAAGTTTGTAAAAAAAAATTTGTTATGAAAAATAAGCTTGTAAATACTCTGTTATTCTATTTTATAGTCTGAAATCAAATGTGTACAACCTAGGTAAGTTTTTAAAAAAACAAATACATAATGTAACAATGTATGCATGTTAATATCTGATACTGTGTCTGGGCTGATTTTATAATAAAATAGAGTCTGGAATTCTATATTTGGTAAATATTTTAAAGACAACCAGATGCCAGCATCAGAAGTTTGTTTGAGAACCAAGAGAACAGAAATATCTATGATAAGATATAAAATATTTATTTAAAAAAATCAAGCCATTGTTTTATTATATTAGCTTAGGTGATGCTTTCATACCTTAATAATAGGTATGTTTGACATATTTCTCCTTTTATTTTGACGATGAACTTGCATTCTAATCCAGTAACGTTAATGGATTCCTATAGTAAAAAATGCCAATCTGCCATTCTTATGGTTTTCACACCATTAAAAACATTACTTTTCTGACGCTTACTGCATAAACATTTATGGCTTTGAGAGTGTTCAGACTTTTTAAAAAATTAGAGGAATAGAATATATATACATATATATCATATACAATGCTTTATCAGAGCTACTATGATAATATGATACCAGAAATCAGTGAAAGACTTGAATACATCAGTGAAGAAGAATTGTCAGAACATTTAGGGAGTAATTAAATTAAGATGGAAGAAAGCCTTGCTAATGAATTAAAGTGACATTTAAATGGGATTCAGTTGTTCCCCTAATGTTATTTTCCACTGGAATTTCTGAAAAACAAAAATGCCTTCAATTAGTAAAATTCAATTTGAGGAGGACAAGTTACTATGTGTATGTGCTTTTCTAGTGTGTCAATTTGCTTAAAATGGATTAAACTAATGACTGAGTAATCATAGACTCTTTCTTAACTGTCAATAGATTGTGAGTTCTGAAGTCATTTGTAATTGTCCAGGAAAATTATCTAAATTAGTAAGAACTAACAGATTAAATGGCTTGGTCAATATATTTATAATTCATCTGTACACATGCAAAGATTTTGTCGTTTGTTTCTAAATTTATGGATTTTACAGCAAGCTGTCACAGGAAGGAATGCAGGCTGTTCTAGACTTGCCACTGTCTAAATAATACAAAAATTCCTTTAAATAAACTCACTGTTTAGCTACTTATTCTTCAAAGATTCAAATTCTTTGCTTCATACTGCTCACATATTTCCACATTCTTCCAAACTGTCAAGTCTCAACCATAAATGACAGTAGAAAATTCTGTCTGTCAAATTCTCCATGAGCATTACAGTAAAATTTTACTGTCATTTTCCAGTGTTTCTTTTATTCTGTTTTTTTATCATATTAAATTTAGATCAGATTTCTTTTATGGCTCATAATTGTTTAGTGCACAGTTTTTAGATGAAGGCAGCCAATAATTACTCAGTTTTGTAGCCATAGTTTCTTATGGGTAATATTTTCAAATATTAGACTTCTCTAAAGCTGAAGTGATAACTAGGATCTCCTTTATATCTTACTTATAAAGAAAAGATAAAATAAATACTTTTTAAAGCCAAATTTTTGGGGTACCTAAACACTAATTTGGGGAATTTCTACCTTTCAGAATACAGATCTGCTACTTTTCTGTAAGTACTTGTGTAAGTCAGATTTTAATTAAAAAATTCTAGTTTGTCCTTTTTCATTTTCTAAAGTTATTTTCCAGTGAATTCATTCATAAAATATCCATTCTGGAATTTGGTGTTTGCTCAAATGTAATGCAGTGTGTACATAGTATTAGTGGTAGGTGTAGTGCTGTATTTATTGGCTTAATAATTTTTTTAAGTGTGAACTTCATTGTCTTTTGGTTTTAACCTGCTAATAGAAACCACCACTTCTTTTATCTGTAAGTCACAAACAAGATATTTTGATCAATTAAAATAAGTCATATTATGTCTACTTAATGTACATCTCTATTTTTTGATTGTATGAAAATATTAAAGTTATGAGTTAAAGTTGATTTTCACGCATGTGTACTGAAGTGTTGAATAATTTATACACATAACTGTTTATAGCAGTCAGTGGAATACTACTAAAATCAATGACTATATCTCTTTTTCCCTCTTTAAAATCTACAATAAGCCAGTAAAACATCCCATAAAACCAATTTTTTAAATATTATGAATTTGAAAAAAATTGTGAATTTGTTTTTCAAGCTAGAAAACTCTAAAGAAATAAAATTCTAAATAAGTATTCAAATTCCTTTCTAGGCTGAAAGAAGGGAAAGGATGCCCAGAAAGAGGAAAATGTACAGGAATTTCTCTCCTTTCTCCATTATGTTCCATTGTGTAGTTTTGTATTGAACAGAGGAAAGAAAAAGAAGGAAAATAACTATTTAGGGATAATTTTAAAAGGGGGAATAATCATGACTCACAAATATAAAATGAAAATGTGTCCCAGATTTTGGTTAGTTCTTTCATTATTGACGGAACAATATATCACAATTCATGGAAAAATTCAAGTATCACGTATATAGAAGAATATAAGATATGTTGAAATGAATTTATAAATAGATGCTCTATTCTTATGGCAATAATCAGTTACGTTCTATTGAATAACTAGTATGTATTTCTATAATCGAGAATAAATGTACATCATTATCAATTTTATGCAACTAACAAATCTGTAAAATAGCTCAAAATAATGAAAGGTAGAGATAACCTAAAAGGATGTATGAGAAAGTACTAGAAAAGACACTTCAATGACTCTAACATATATCTTGCCTATATAATGAGAAAGCAATATGTTGCACATGCAATAAGTACAATAAATATTTGTATGTATGTACATATATACATATATATAAAGAGAGATGAAGGTGTCTGGGTGGCTCATTTAAGTCAGTTAAGTCTCTGACTCTTGATTTCAGCTCAGGTCATAATCCCACGTTTTGTGGGATTGAGACCTGTGTCAGGCTCTGTGCTGACAGTGTAGAGCCTACTTGGGATTCTCACTCTCTCCTTCTCTCTATGTTCCTCCCAAGCTCATGTGCACAGCCTCTTTCTCTCCCTCTCTCTCACTCTCAAATAAATAAATACACCTAAAGTAAAAAAGGGGGGGGATGATAGCTATGGACACCCCTTGAATGCTATTCTAAGCAGTAGGAGAATTCAGAAATATAACAACACACAAAGTAAATGTGCACAGATACATATTTCCCATATACACATATAACAACCAGGTAGACGCCCAGTAGGGTAAAAAGGAGCAAATTTGTAACAGCATCAAGAGAAGGTAAAATAAATAGGAACAACTTAAATAAGAAATGAGTGAAATACATTTCAATACTACAAACAATCACAATAGAAGACATCAATCAGTTCATGGAAAAATACATGATGTTCTTGAAGAAGAAGATCACCATAAAGATGTCAATTTTCTCCTAAAAACTACATTGTAAGTATATATGATCCAAATAAAAATAATGGTAGTTAATTATTTTGAGACCAGACATGATGATTCTAAATTTCATAAATAGTCATGAAAGCTCTAAACAAGTGTGTGTGTGTGGGGGGGGGGTGGGAGAGGAGATAAGCCTTGACATATTTTGTACCCTAACAGTTAAAACAGTGGTAATATCACATGATAAAAAGAGAGAATGGGGGAGAAGAAGTGCCTAGGTCACTCTTTTTAATATTTTGCTGGAGACAGAGCCAAAAATGATAATCCAAACAGGGAGTAAAATGACATTATCACCCAGAAAATCATGAATTCATTCTGTCTTACTCCCTCTTCTTTACAAACATGCCATCCCTGGAATACCAAATGTAAGAAATGGGCTTATTAACAAGTTACATGACTGGTATGGTTGCTGTCTTGTCTTTAAAAAGGCAAATGTGTTGAAATCATCACCTGGCAAGTATAGATGTCTGTAGAAAAAAACCATCCTTGTTAATTTTTGACTGGGAAAGAAGTGAAGATGCCAGTTGTCTCTTTCAAGCTACAAGTAAAAGCCTAGAATTTCACTGATATTAGATTCAGGGATGTTGAACCATCCCTCTGGAAAATCTAGGAGTACTAAAACCCCAAGGAACACCCCTTAGCCCACACTTACAGCAAAGTTGAATGGATATTCTATCGTTTCTAAATTCCATCTACATTCTTTTCCTTCAGACCTCAGCTGGAAGGCATTTCTCTGGCTTGCTAAATTTCCAAATATTTTTATCATGTAATTTTATTTTAAGAAGTTCCTTAATTTTTTCTATTTCACTTTGTCCTTTTTGGGGAGCCTGGGTGGCTCAATCGGTTTAGCATCCAACTTCAGCTCAGGTCATGATCTCACTGTTGGTGGGTTTGAGTCCCATGTCGGGCTCTGCACTGACAGCTCAGTGCCTAGAGCCTACTTCGGATTCTGTCTCCCTCTCTCTCTGCACCTGCCCCCTCGCACTGTGTCTGTCTCTTGAAAATCAATGTTTTTAAAAAAATGTCTTTTCAACTTTCCTTTGATCTCTTTAATTTAAAAAAAAATATTTTATTTATTTTTTAAAGTAGGCTCCACACCTAGTGTGGGCTTGAACTCATGACCCCAAGATCAAGAGTTCTATGCTCTAACAACTGAGCCAGCCAGGCACCCCTCCCTTGACCTCTTTATCTTAGCTCAGGCTATATATTATATTCTATCCCATTACTGTCAACAATTTTCTGGAAACACATTTATATATCTAATCCCCAGTCTGTTATTGTTTATTTCATGTCTTAGTCTGCTCAGGCTCCATAATAAAAAGTACAACAGACGGAGTGGCTTAATCAACAGAAATTTATTTCCCACAGTTCTACAGGTTGAGAAGTCTAAGATCATAGTGCCAGCAAGGTACCAAGATCAAAGTTTCATTCTGAAGCCTCTTCTTGAGGCTTGCAGACAGCTGCCATCTTGCTGTGCACTTATGAGACTTCTTTGGGCAAGTGGAGAGAAAATGAGAGAGCAATATATCTTTCTTCTTATAGGAATACTAATCATATTAGATCGGGGCCCCACTTTTATGACCTCATTTAACCTTAATTACTTCTTTGGAGGTCCAATCTTCAAACATTGGGGGTTAGAGCTTCAATATTAATTTGGGGGGGGGGGCACAAACATTCAATGCATAACACTCCTTTATTTCATCACAAGGTCTGTATACTACTCATTACCTCATAATAAAGGAAACAAAATACAACAACAAAACTCAAATTTACACTTGTCCTGTAAATCAGATAATGCTTCCTTTTCTGAAATAGGACTTCTGTAAAAGTTATCTTATTGCCTAAGTCTAGTTCCAGAAAGTTGTTGATGGCTGTCTTCTTGATCTGCTTTCTTCATAGGATATCATCCAGTTTCCTCACAAACTTCTTCCTCCTTAAAGTTCATTTAGGTCACTTTAGCCTTTTATTTCTTCATGCTCATGTCACAAATGCAGCCAGAGTCATTTTTCTCCTTTTGATTTTGTGTCCAAGAAGCTTGCCCAGCTGTGTCTGTCTTTTAGTTTTAGTGTTATTTACTCCTACAAAGTTTTGGTAAGAACGCTTTTCATCTCCAATAATATACAAAGAGCTACCTTTTTTAATGTTTATTTATTTATTTTGAGAGAGAAAGAGAGAGATCAGGGGAGGGGCAGAGAGAGAGGGAGACAGAGAATCCCAAGCAGGCTCCTCACTGTCAGTACAGAGCCCAATGTGGGGCCTGAACTCATGAACTGTGAGATCATGACCTGAGCCAAAATCAAAAGTCAGATGCTTAGGGGCGCCTGGGTGGCTCAGAAGGTTGAGCGTCCGACTTCTGTGCAGGTCATGATCTCAGAGTTCATGAACTTGAGTCCCATGTCAGGCTCTGGGCTGACAACTCAGAGCCTGGAGCCTGCTTCAGATTCCTTGTCTCCCTCTCTCTCTGCCCCTCCCACCCTCATGCTCTGTCTCTTTCTCTGTCTCAAAAATGAATAAACATTAGAAAATTAACAAAAACAAAGTCAGATGTTTAACCGACTGAGTCACCTGGGTGCCCCACAAGGAGCACTTTCTACAGAACACCTGTTTGATCCAGGTCTACACACCCAGGACACTTTTCCAGACTGCAATTTACATTCTGGCATACGCTCCATAAATTTAGGCTAACCATATATTCCAGTTTTCTGAAGCATCTAGGTTTGCTGCTTGTTGTCCTGGTATCTATTTCAGTTTAGCATTTGCAAGACTGGCCTTAGATTCATGAGAAAGGGGCTCTGTTCTTGTCCTGGCACTTTAGAGACCCCAACTCTGGTCTTATTTCCATGTGAAAGGGGGTTATCTGAAGCAAGAAAACATGTCTACCTGGAGCTTAACTCTCCCCTTCTAACCATGTCCTGGGCATCGTGGGACCCCAGAGCTTCCAGCCCAAATGGCTTATGCTCATACCCGGGAACTATACAAGTCTTTCGGCTGCATTCCCCTTTCTGATGATGGACCATACCTCCTCTGTGCCCATCTCTCATCTCAAGGAGTGGCCCTAGGATCATTGTTTATACTGAGAAGTGAATAGACTCAGTATGCAGGCTGAAGGGTGAATTTACATCTGCCTGAGAGGCCCTGCCAGTGTTTGGAGGGGCTGGGGATGGACAGAAAGAGCCTTCTGAGGCCTGGGGCCAGCTCACCCAATATCAGCATGTGCTCATACAAAACTCCAAGGATTCTGAGAATTATGACATCTAATTTGAAACTAATCTTCTTGGGTGTTTTGAAAATTTATTTGTAAAAATAGAGAAAGCTACTGCGTAGTTTTGTGGCTTCCTTTTTATACTTGAAATATGTCAAATATATGGGCTTCAATTTGTACGCTTGCCTCAGGCTCCACAGATATTAAGGAAGAGTCTGAGACATTTTCCTAGATAAACATCTCTTGGTTTGGATAATGAATTACATGTTCCCTAATTCACTTCTACTCTAAACCCTCCCTGACCCCAACTGAAAAGTACTTATTAAATGGTTAAGACTTTTTTTCCTTTTTTCCCCAAAGATCTATTTCATGCTTTTATTATGTATACTAAAGCCCACAATTATCTGCCATTTTCAATAATTCACAATTCAATAATTCTTGGCAACAACCATGAAAACAACTAGCATTACTAGTGTTATTCTAACAACTCTACTGATCAAATATTATACCTCATGGTCCTGTCAAGCATGGGCCATTCCTGAAAGTAACTAGCAATCTTTACCTTTTATTTGCTAAGTGTAATTGCAATAGGATTCCTTCAGAAGTCATAAGCTTTGGGGCACCTGGGTGGCTTAGTTGGTTGAGCATCTGACTTTTGATTTTCGCTCAGGTCATGATCTCATGGTTCCTGGGATCAAGCTCTGCATAAGGCTCTGCATTGACAGTGCAGAGCCTGCTTGGGATTTTCTCTCTCTCCCTCTCTCTCTCTTCCCTCCCCTGCTTCCTCTCTCTCTCTGTCTCTCTCATGATAAATAAGTAAGCATTAAAAAAGAGAGGGGCGCCTGGGTGGCGCAGTCGGTTAAGCGTCCGACTTCAGCCAGGTCACGATCTCGCGGTCCGGAGTTCGAGCCCCGCGTCGGGCTCTGGGTTGATGGCTCAGAGCCTGGAGCCTGTTTCCGATTCTGTGTCTCCCTCTCTCTCTGCCCCTCCCCCGTTCATGCTCTGTCTCTCTCTGTCCCCGAAATAGATAAACGTTGAAAAAAATTAAAAAAAAAAAAAAAAAGAGAGAGAAGTCACAGCTTTTTTCACTGATAGATTTTTAAAACCAGCTTCACTGTTGTTCTAAAGAACATTTAAGTTATTTATTTCCTGGAATTAACCTAATAATAAATATCTACTGTCCTCCCAAACATGGCCTTATGCATCAGAGTTTTGGGGCAGTTGTTCTTTCTCTGGAGACAGTGGTTCTCATGAAGAAGCCCCTCGCTGAAAGCATCCTCACACTCTCTCCTGCACAGAAGCTCTATCTGGTTTTCTCCTCTTTGCTTTCATTCAACTCCCCAAATATAAAGATTATGTATGATAAATAGAAACTAACAGAAAACACTGGTTCCCCCCCGCTTTGTCCTATAAAAATGCAGTCAGTTCTGTTTCACAGTAGACAGACTTGCCCTGTCTTCCATCTTTCTTAAATTTTCTATCTGCAGCTGCCAACAGACATTTCTCTACCCATCACAAAAGCTGAAGGAGAAAACTCAGCACTGTCTACCACTAAAATACTTTGGTCAATTCCTGCTGCTACTGATCTTTTGCAGATATTTCTACCCCACTAAGATGCTCCTGAATTCTTCCTACCTGATAGTTTGCTTTGTGCCTTCTCACAGCCAGCCTCTGGCTTCCCGAATTGCTGTCACATTTGCAGATGTTTATGTTCTTCTACTTTCTTTTCCTCTATTCTACCTGCCCAGGTGTGTTACCCCCTTTCCCTGTTTTACACTGGCTCTTCTACATTGAGAGCTTGGGACATGGTAGGCACTCAATAAATATTCATTCCTTTTCCTTCATCTATTAAAAACTATATTTGAATCAGTAGGGCAAATGTAATCCTCAGATAATTAAACTGAGCATTTGAAAATGTATGTTAATGTCTCTCTGTTTCCATATTATAAAGTTAAGACTAGAAATAGGTGTCAATATTTGATACTAGAAACAGTATCAAGCTATTCATACCAATAAGAAACAACATAGAAGAAAATAATTTATAGGAAAGCCCATCAGAAGACCTTTTATTGCCCTTTAATAATCAGGGTAAGGGGGAGAATTTGTCAAATAAAAGGAGCTAAAAGGCAAAGACAAGACTTTGAAATAATGGCTTCTGAAATAAGGGATTGGCACAAATTCCTATTGTACAATGTCCCATCTACAAAATAACAGCATGTTCCTTTCTTGACAGTCTATTGTCTCTTCTGTCTCATGATGAAAGTAGATTTATCCTTTTATACTCTGATTATTTCCTGTTTGAGTAGTCTGTCATCAGTGGATAAAATAGAAAGGATCCCTTTTTGTTCTTTTTATTCAATGGATACCACCATTCAGCTATCTCAAATGCTGGGCAGGCCAGGTCTCATTGGCTCCCTGCCTCTCTGCAGCTATGCCAGTGAGGCCAGAATGTAGAACCAGAAATGTGGAACTAAGTGGAAGTTAAGGCCCTGAACTGTGCTCCATGACCTTGACTTGTTTATGTGATCTTTGAATATCCATTTCCTCAAAGGGGCTAGCAGTGAAAACACAAAGAGTTGAAAATTCACTGTTTCTAAGAGGTTCTAAGGAATCATGGGAGGTGTCAATTAATACATAAAGTGACAGGTAAAGATTGGCAGGGTGTGTGGAAAAAAATTTTAAATTATAATGAATACAAAGATTTTGTATGATTAAGCAGGAAAATATGTAGCACCGTTGGTAATTTCCAGTAAACTATTAGATCAGCTATGCTTTCACTGTCACAGGTGTTAGACCACGAGGTGCCCTGGGGGAGAACAATTTATTCTATGGCTTCCAGAACACATTTGATTCATATCCTGTCTCCTATGTTGTTTTACAATGTATCATATTTATTATATGACAAAATAAGCATTTTTTTTGGATACACTGCAAATCACCTATCTTATAAGGCTTCTTTTCTCCTAGGGAGTTGTGGATAGAATTCAGGAGATCCATGAATTTAGATGCACAGAAAGTTCATGCTTGTATTTTCATTAACTGCAGGCTGAAATTCAATATATCCTTCCTTTATGAATATAGGAAAAAACCACAACAGTATTAGCCATAACTATGACTTCGTCACCAATATAAATCATAGATATGGATATCATTATATCAAATCATGATTGTTGCAGAAGTCTGGAAATAACATTTTTGATCACCAGTATTTTAAAACTGTGATCATTATTAGACTTACTCATTAGGTAAATGCATTTAATAAAGAAGTACATGTATAGTACATGTATCACAAATTTGTTTTTAATATTTGGATAAAAGAATTGTAATATAACCTATTTCCTTGGTAAACTGTGTATTTTATTTTGGATATTTAAAAATACTATTCTGACAAAAGATCCATAGGCTTCATCATACTGCCAAAGGAGTGAAAGATACACAAAGTAGTGAAAAGCCATAGTTTAGAAGAACAGTGGTTCTCAAAGTTGAGTGTGCATCAGAATTCCCTGTAGAGCTTGTTAAAACACTGATTATGGAGTCCCATCCCCAGAGAATGATTCAGCCAGTCTGGGGGGACCTGAGAACTTGCTTTTAGAACAGGTTCCCAGGTGATGATGATGCAGCTGGCCCAGGGACCACGCTTTGTAAGTGACTGCAATAGCATTGCTTGGAAGAAAGAATGGGTGGCTCTTAAAATCAAAGCCTAGAATTGTTTTTAAAAATCATATGGATGTTTGGAAATGCAAGATGGTGCAGCCACTCTGGAAAAAACTATGGAAGTTCCTCAAAAAACTAAAAATAGAACTACCCTACAGCCCAGAAATTGCACTACTAGGCATTTATCCAAGGGATACAGGTGTGCTGTTTCGAAGGGACACATGCACCCCCATGTTTGTAGCAGCACTATCAACAATAGCCAAAGTATGGAAAGAACCCAAATGTCCATCAATGGATGAATGAATGGATAAAGAAGATGTGGTATGTGTGTGTGTATATATATATATATATATATATATATATATATATATATATATAATGGAGTATTACTCGGCAGTCAAAAAGACTGAAATCTTGCCATTTGCAACTACTTGGATGGAACTGGAGGGTATTATGCTAAGTGAAATTAGTCAGAGAAAGACAAAAATCATATGATTTCACTCATATGAGGACTTTAAGAGACAAAACAGATGAACATAAGGGATGGGAAACAAAAATAATATAAAAACAGGGAGGGGGACAAAACAGAAGAGAGTCATAAACATGGGGAACAAACTGAGGGTTACTGGAGGGGTTGTGGGGGGGGGATGGGCTAAATGGGTAGGGGCACTAAGGAATCTACTCCTGGAATCATTCTTGCACTATATGCTAATTAATTTGGATGTAAATTTAAAAAAATAAAAAATAAAACAAGTTAAAAAAAATCATACGGATGTTGGCAAGTAATCATTCAGAAGAACTTGAAATTGATACCCATTAAAAAGAAATGCTCAAATGTTTGTGGTTTTGTTGTTGTTGTTTTGGTTTTTTTTTTGCTAACAGAGCACAGCAAATCCATTGTATAAAGATTTATGTCTTGAACAGTTGGTCTCTACACATAATGATATAAATCAAAAGAAAACATCAACACCATTATCAAAGATGAACACACTTTTACCTTAAGGAAAGAAATTTGCAAGCAGTCAGGATGCTGTATTCAAGAAACCAAACCAGAATAAATGTGTCTAGTTTTGATATTTTCAAGTGTACATCCCTCAAAACTCAGGGTCCCTAAGTGTGCCATGCATGTGAAGTCTCACTTCCTGAGTGAAGAATGATTCACTGTAACAATAGACAAATCCTTCTATTTCTTTTATACCTCCTCAGGTCACTTTTCAGAAACCTGTCCAAGATAGGATATTTTCAAATACAATTGTGTCGCTGTTGAAATGATAAATAGTGAAGGGATCTTTCCATCTAGAATAGATTTAAATTCTGAAGGTTGATTTTGCTTTTATAATTCAGTTAGTCTTGCTCCAAATTAGAATAGTTGCCTCCGGAGTTGTTTTTTTTTTTTTAATTTTTTTTTTCAACGTTTATTTATTTTGGGGACAGAGAGAGACAGAACATGAACGGGGGAGGGGCAGAGAGAGAGGGAGACACAGAGTCGGAAACAGGCTCCAGGCTCTGAGCCATCAACCCAGAGCCCGACGCGGGGCTCGAACTCACGGACCGCGAGATCGTGACCTGGCTGAAGTCGGACGCTTGACCGACTGCGCCACCCAGGCGCCCCGGAGTTTTAATTTCCTCTTGAGTATGTCTATTTCTTCTCAGGCAAAAGTATTTAAAATATGTATGGTGATAAACCTCTCATCGTATAGCCTCTCTTCCTTGTGACTGTGGATTTTTAATTAACATTAGCTCCTGGGTTATATTTGTGTTAATGGATTCTATTATACATTCAGCAACCCTTCCTAGCAGAAGGAAGAAATAGATCCACAGACAAGAGTTGAAAGGAAAAAAAATGATAAGGTGACTGTGAATCAATGCATGTGGTATTCTCTGCATGCTATGTTCTAGAAATTGATGTCCAGCTCAGAATTCTAACATCATTCCATCCTCCTGGACCCAGGGAGTGTACATAATTTCTTTGCTTACACAACCATTCAATTCAAGCTTAGCTTCCATTTTAAAAGATAATATTTGAGCACAGAGGGAACCAAAATGATAAAAAGTATGGGGGACCAGCATTAATGTCTGTTAGGTAAAAGGAAAGGTGGACATTCAAACAATATGCCCGGGATGACAGGCAGTTGTCAGAGCTTATGGTGGAGCAACATTGCTAAATATGTGAGATAATCAGCAAACAAATAAGCTTAGTAAATTTAAATAAGTCCTGCCAAATCTGGCTGCAGGCATTTAGAATTTGAGAATTCCAAATAACAAGGCACTTAGATTTCTCAGAGGATAAGGCCTGGATCATTCCACTGTTAAACATTATTTTTTTCTACTGACAAAAGAAATGGCAGGGAGAGTGACTGAAATACAGAAAAGAAAAAGATCTCTTAGTTTCTTTTTTTTAATCAAAATAAATGAAAGCTTTCATTAGTATCCAAGATCTCTAAAACATTCCAAGATGTATTGTAGTTCAGAGAAGCAGCAGCTGAGGAAGTGTTAGAACCATTATCATCTCTAATATTTTCAAGTGTAGAAGGAAGGATGAACCCTGATTAGGTAGTAAATGATAACAGCCAATCACATGGTTACTTTGATATTGTTCTCTATCATGTGAAAACTACTTCTTTAACTATCATTTCATGTTTCCCATTTTCTTGTCCATGACATCAGTGTTTTAGAGTCATGGCTTTAAGTAAAACAAAGAGAGAAAAAACTCAGTGTGTCTATCAGGAAGGGAGAAAATTTTAGTTTTGGTGAAAATATTTTGGACTGATAAATGCATACAATTTTAATAAATCTAATAAAAATTATTGATACCCCTAAAGGGATTTTATATTATAGTAGCCCTATGTGAACTTGTAAACTGAGGCTCCCAAGTTACTGAACTTGGGAACAAGTATATACCTAAGGAGTTTCAGAAAATCAGTTGCTTTGCTTTTCTGAATGGCTGGTAATAATTTATGGGAAATGAAAAAAAAATCAAATCAGAAGATGGAGGAAATGGTGAGGAGAAGTTTTGAAGGAGAGCAGGCTGGGTCATGTAATGTCTAGTTGCACAGGATTCTGAGTTAGAAAGGCCAATGTGCAAATGTTAGTTCTGTTATGTTCTACCTTATCCAAGTTGCTCAAATTCCTATGTTTCTTTTGCTCCTCAGCAAGAAGGCAAAAATAATAATTCTCAGGTTTTTGTATAAATTAAAGTAGTTAAGATATTTATAATGCCTAGTGGGCTACTAAGAAATGGAAGACATTTCAGTGAATGTAGTTTTAGGATTAGGTTTGTTAAACAGCTACTATGTATTACAAGTTTTGCTAGATACTTTGTTATATTAATAATTGCTATTTATCAAAATTCCACCTGCCAAACTCTTCCTGGCTATTTCTTACATATTAGTTCATTTCCTTTTCATTCCTAACTATGTAAGGCAGGTATTATAATACCTGGTTTGCTTACTATGGAATTGAAAAGAAATTAAGACATTTGTCTTAAGACCTCTGAGGCTATAAGTGGGAAAGTAAAGGATTATATCTGGATCCAGACTTTCATGCTGTTAACAACTGGATGTGTCATTCATTTTAAAGATTAATAGTTAAAAATGTGGAGAAGGTTTGTGTTTCTAAATGATAAATTAAAAAGTTCACTTACACAATTTCCATTTTACCCAGTAATTTTAGATAATGATGGTGGCTACTGATAATGAGTGTTTGGTGGGGATGATTGGGAGAATTTTCTATTGGATTTTCATTTCAAGTAACCAATATTTAGTTGAAACCATAGTAACCATTTTGATTGAAATCCCCATTTCACTCATGTCTTTGATTCATGAAAAAGACGTTATAAACCAGTTGGTGATAGATGCCATATAATGAAATATTTTTTTGATAGAATTACCATTGCTAGAGAGAAGATTGCAATGTAAAGCCAAAGAGTAACCAAGATGGTCTGCTATTTTTTTTAAATGTTTATTTATTTTTGAGAGAGTCAGAGTGTGAGCGGGGCAGGGGTAGAAAGAGGGAGACACAGAATCCAAAGCTGGCTCCAGGTTCTCAGCTGTCAGGACAGAGCCCTATGCGGGGCTCAAACTCATGGACTGTGAGACCACGACCCGAGCCAAAGTCGTACACTTAACTGACTGAGCCACCCAGGCACCCCCATAATGGTCTACTCTTAATGGAATACTTTTTTGGAAAAATTATTGATAGTGTAAAAGTTTCCTTATTTCACTGCAATGTATGTTGCGATATATACCATTTGTGTCCCAAGCACAACCACACTGGAAGATCTTTGAAAAATGCTTATTGAATGAATGAATGAATTAAAATCTTTTTACTGCTCTTATCAGGGGCATCAATATCCTCTTACTCCTCAGTCTCTGCAGAATTTGCTACACTCTCCTCTTCATCTTCTAAGACATCTTTGATTTTTTCCCCCTACCTACTTTTATGATCATTTTTTTCTCTGTCATCTTTACTAACTATCCTCTTCTAACCATCTCTTAAATGCAAGTAATTTACTGGTTGCCCTTGATTACTTTCTCCAATCATACTCGCTCTCTCTGGGTGATCCCAATCAATGTTATGGCTTCAACTGTCACATTTATATTGAAGAAACAGAAGTAGGGAAGAGAAGGGGGAAGTTGAAAAAGAAAGGAGGGGAGTAAGGAAGGGAGGGAGGAATGGATAGAGGGAAGGAGGGAGGGACACTGGCTCTGGAAATATCAATATAACTCACAATCATCCCATATCAACATGTCTAAAATAGAATTACTTACTCATCCTGTTAATCCTGATCTTTCCCAGTACAGTAAAACCTTGGTTTGCGAGCATAATTCATGCTGGAAACATGCTTGCAATCCAAAGCACTTGTATATCAAAGGCAATTTCCCCATAAGAAATAATGGAAACTCAGATGACTTGTTGCACAACCCAAAAATATTCATATAAAAATTATTACAATACTGTAATATAATACAAAATAATAAATAAAATACAAAATATAAAAAAATAAACACATTAACCTGCACTTCCCTTTGAAAACTTTTGCAGCTAGTGTGAGGGAGACGAGAGAGGAGGGTTATTGTGTAGGATGACTTTCACTATCACTAATGGAATCACTGCTATCTATTGGCTCAATGGGATCTTTTTCTTTCTGTGCAACTTTAACAAGGAACTTATCCAATGACACTTGCTTTTGTCTCCTTTTGAGGATTTCACGCAAATGTGACATTGCATTGTCGTTAAACAAATTCATCACTTGTACTTCTACAGCCTTATTGGGGTCGTGCTTTTCTACAAAATTTTGCACTGTTTCTCACATTTTACACATCTCACTAATCTCATTTGAAGTGAGGGATTTCTCTGCCTTTTTCTCCTTCTCCTCTACAGAAGAGATGCAAATGTAAACATAAAATCTTGCAATTTTGGCCACTCACATACCTCATTCGTAATTCCTGATTTCCTTCTTAACTTCCACCGTAATCATCTCCTTCTTCTTATCACCTTTCTTTTCAACCTTTTTCTGCATGAGGGCCATTGTATACACTAGCACAGATGTTGACTATAGTACAGTATTTATAAATTCTTGTCATATACTGTATTTAAGGTAACTGGCAATAAGGCAGTATAGGAAAGGGTCTATATCTACAGGCACCCTGACCTAGAATGAAGCAAAGCATTCCTAAGCTTTGTCTTGTATTGAAAAGCAAAGGATTGTCCATAGATGCTTTGAAGTGACAAAAAATATACACTAGTTCCAGTTGTGGGCACCTTCCAACATTCTGAAAAATCACTGATTTCTGCCAAACATGGTGGCCTGATACTGAGCATCCGAGCATAGAAGACGATCACCCACAATCCCTCAGAGAGAGAGTAAGAGAGAGAGACCATTGGCTCAGTTGTGGTCACGTGATATTTGGCCTCGTGTACTGCTCATATTGCATGACACTGATAATTTATTAGAAATGCTCATCTTGTGGAACACTCACAGAACAAGTTACTCCCAATCCAAGATTTTACTGTATTCTGTATTTAATGAGCATTGTCACGTTCTGTCTTTGCTTAAGCTCAATTTTTTAAAATGTTTATTACTTTGAGAGAGAGTGTGTTCATGAGCAGGAGAAGGGCAGGGAGAGAGGGAGAGAAAGAATCCCAAGCATCCCTGAACTGTCATTTCACAAACTGGGAGATCATGGCCTGAGCCAAAATCAAGAATTGGATACTTAACCAACCAAGCCACCCAGGCGACCCTTGCTTAAGCTCAAAATTTAAGAATCCTCAAACACACCCCCTTTTCCTGGCTATATATGTTCAATCAATCTCCATTACCTATTAATTTGTTTTCACCAATGTCTCCATAATATCATTGTTTTCCATTGCCTTAGTTCAGTTTCTTAAAATCTTTCAGTTGGAGGATTATTTCTTCCTCCTATATAACTTCCTCCTGCTGATCTCTCCTCATTTTGGGCAATTATCCATATGCTGCTCCCAACAGTTAATATTCTTTACCCAGAACAAGTCAGACCATTTCATTTTTCTACCTAAGACCTTGACTTACCATTACCTGTGGTATAAAGTTCAAAATCTTTCATACAGAGCATTAAGTCTCTTGTAAACCAGGTGCAAGTTATTTCTCTACCCATCTTGCCTCCCTTCTCCACGGTTTTGAGGAAAGCACACAGACTTTCTCCTCGTTCTCTGAACACACAACATGCTTTCAGAACATTGTGCCCTGAATACCCTACCCCACCTCCTCCTCTTGGCAAATTCCCACTCATAATTCATGGCCAGTTGAGATGTATCTCATCCATGGCCTTTCCTCATTCCCTCAGGCAAGTAGTTGTTCTGTTTTCTTCTCCCAAAGGACTCATGTTCACATAGTGATTATATCAGTGGTTACAACTATCATAGTAATTGGTTTTGGTATCTGCCTTCTTCACTATATTGTTTTATTCCGCTGTGCCTCCATCTCTAACATAATAAATGTACCATAATTTAAATTTATGCATGCATACTTACATGCCAAAATTTCACTCAAGTATCCTTTTAAATTTAATCCATATCTCCTTCCAGCATAATGATTTACACTAGTTCAAAATTTTGATAAACCCTAATGTGTTAATTATTTAAAATAAATAATTTATTTAAACACCTATGTTTTTTATAATGATGATCACTAATATAATCTGCATACCACCTTACAAGCACGTGTAGATTCGTCAATATGAATTCCATCTCTTACCCTAGGTTTGCCGCTTAGTCTTAGTGCTGCAGGCCTTCCTGACTGATCATTAGTTATGGTTTCTCTTGCTCTAAGTCTACAAATTACAGTCTATCCATATATATATATTTTAATATATATATTTAAATATGATTTGGCTTGAAGACTGTATGTTATAATTGTGCTATAGAGAATAAATATCCCCCAAAGGAGAATCCATTGGCTTCTCTGAGAGAATAAAATCTATGGCTGAGTGATGAAAATTTGTGTAAGACATTGAGGGTATTTCGATGATCTGCTTGACTTCCTTGCAAGGGTAAAGGATATATTCAGCAACACTGAAGTGTACTAAGAACTATTGTAATCAACTTCTATTCAATGGCAATTGCAATATTGTACATAATTTGTTATCATGGTCTTTTAAATTCACTCATTCTTCCAACACATATTTACTCAATTCCTATAGTGTGCGAGAGATGCAGTTAGTGGTAAACAATCACAGACGGCTCACCAGCCTCACAACACTTACAGTCTTCCATCATCAGGTCTCCAGTGGCCAAGAGGTTTGCAAAGCATTGTTACTAAAAATGCTTCATAAAAAATTTCTATAATAAATGATAGATGAAAAGAGAAATCAGTATGCTATGTATAATGAAAAAAAGAAGTTACAGAATTTAGTAGCTAAAACAGCTGATAAATAAGTAGGATGTGAAAGTTTCAAAGAGTATACAGGAGAGATTGGGAAAATATTATTTATGCAATACGCCACCAAATTTTCTAAGCTGAAGAAAGTGCCAATTTCACAAATTCAGCAAACCATATCAGAAATGTGGAAAAGGAAAAGGACTTTCTTTATCTTAGTCTTTGCCCCCAAATAATAAGTGTTTCATAATAGTATGAATATACATGTAAAACACAGCCCAGAACTGTACTACAGAAGCCCTTAAACAAAAGTGTAGATTTCAAGTCAGTTCCAGCGAACAGGATCATCATGCCCCTTCACCCTAAAGTTGGTATTGTTTTGCCTACTGATATGCATTTAGGTACACAGATGAGAAAAAAGAGTGAGGTGGAAAAACAAATGTTCTTAACATGAGCATCATGAACGAGCTTTCGGACATGAAATTATCTGAAGCATTTTTTAATGGAGAAAGAGTCAATAACATTCATCAGATCCTCCAAGGGACCTATAATTACCCAAAAGTTTAAGAACTCAAAAAGCAGGAGAGAGAGAAAGAGAGAGAAAATGAGAACAGAAATGAAATAATCCCAAGGCAGTAATTAAGAGTACTTTGGAGGCCCCCAATTAAAAGAAAAAAAGTTGAAAGAATTCTGAAATAAAACAGGATATGTTAAAAACTTAATTACTTCTCAAAAATGTTGCTATTTTGTTTAGTATTTGGAACAGAGATAAAGAGATAATGGAAACAGAGAAATTTCCCCTATTATTTAGACGTTTCAGTGTTTGCTACAAATGATTTTTGGGAAAGTACTTTTAGATCTACAGCTATCAAAATCATCTTAATCAAGACTGGTCTTTGGTTTATTCATATAAATTTTACATTGAATTCTGTTCTTAAGGATGCCTGAAATTGTGGCTTGTATTCTTTATTATTATTTGATTTACTACTGAAGAAAACTTATTGTATGCAGATCAATAAGATGTTTCAGAAACAAAAGCAAAGAGATCAAAAGCCAAATATACCCATTTCACCTTGACCTTACTTTTCCAAATGATTAAAGCAGTGTTAGTCGAATTAAATGCAGTGAACGTCTACATACACAGATTGTGAAAGAACGGTGTTTGAATACAGCGTATGTGCCATCCTTTTCAGAGCCTTGAGAGTTTACTTAATAAATGAATTACAGCTCTTCTTTACTGAAGTCACTTCCTGATAAACAGCCAACATGAAGAAATAAATATAAGGCGGTTTGTGAATTCCAGGCTGCTTGGCTAGTCATAATCGGTGTGTTGTTATCTTGGCTTGAGGACAATAATCATAATTTCTTTCCTCTAAATAGCTGAATTCAATCCAACTCAGAATGTCATAAGTTTATGCATCTGTTATAATGAAAATTAAGATTAGTGAAGACGACCAATGCCACTGGAATAACTTTTTTAAAAGACCTTTCCTTCCCCCATTCCTCCTTCTTGTTTCATCAAATTGGAATAACTCCCAATTTTAAAGGACTCACAGACTGAATTGTACTTTCCCAGCCACTGTTTGTCCAGTGAGTTAAACAAACACATATGTAGTCAGAAAACATCTCTCCTTTTGTATATGTGGCTTTTTATGTGTATTAAGATAATATAGTTATTCTTTGCTTAAATCTATGATTATCATATCTTTATAAATATATCTATGTATTAGAGGTATAGATTGCTTTGAGTAGTATAGACATTTTAACAATGTTTATTCTTGCAATCCATGAGCATGGAATGCTTTTCCATTTCTTTGTGTCCTCCTCAATTTCTTTCATAAGTGTTCTATAGTTTTCACAGTAATATACATTTATAGTGGATGACAATTTCTAAGACATGTTTAAGTGATGTGATAATGATTATGTCTCACATAAGATCAACAATTTTTGTTCAAGAACTGATTAGATTTGAACAAATAAAAATTGTTGATCTTTATATTGTTCATTTTTCCAAATATTATTAATTCAATAATATAAATTAAAATCATATTTACATCATTAGTTACTGTTCAAAAAGGTCAATGATCCCCGGGATTTGTAAAATTATTCAATTTGTTAACAGAAATTGAAGAAAAAGGCAAGTATGTGCCAAAGTAGAGAGATAGAGAAAAGTCATATAGATCAGGAAGAATCTGAGGACCTTGAAGCCCTCAGCAATGAGCTTGGAAGTTCAAGAATAAGAGAATCTGCAAGTTAGGTGGAGAATTTTTATCAAGAACAAAAGAGCATTGATTTGAATGAAAACTACGTGATGTGACTAAAACTTTCACTAGGGATTATCCTATTGAGTAGATAAAAGAGGACAAATGAAATTAATTTTTTTCTCAGAGGAATACAGAAGAATATTTTGCAAGATTTTGATTATGAAGAGTGAGAGGAGAGGAGATGGGGAAGACTGAAAATCGTGCCCAAGGGCCTGGAAAGATGATGGTTGAAGTCATTCAAGAGAAGGAATAGTGAGAGAACATTTAAAGGAAAACAGATGCTCTAAGGTCAAACATGATAATAGCCATAGTAGGGAGGTTATTAATGCAAATTTTGAAATTGTAACATTGTGTAGTACATTTTGTGTCACCAATGTTTTCATGTGAATGTTACCTCATTTGACTTGATAGACAAGAAGAACGGCCATGCAAAAGCAAGAAGAAAAGATGAGGTCACCCAAACGATAAATTATAATTTGGACTGTTAGGAAAGATTAGAAAATAGCTAATGTCATTTATTTAATGCTACCTTATGTCCTTGACATGTTATGTTTTCCAAAATCTGTTTTTTTAACCTTCACAATAAATTTTCAGAGAGTCACTGAGGATCCATTTTGCAGAAGAGGAAACTGAGATTCACAGAGTTCTTGCAACTTGCCCAAGATCACGTAATTAGGAAACAATAGAACTAGCATTCATCCCAGATGTGACTGGCTAGAAACATAATTTATTAAGAAATCCTGGATCAATAAATGCTGAGGGGCCTTTCTGAAATAATGACAACAAAATAAAATTTCCTGGCTACTCATTTGCCATTCAACACTGTGATTTTAAACTAAAAAGTAAATGAATAAAAAATAATCCATAGATAGTTATTAAAAAAATTTTAACTGTGTATGATGACAGAATTTAACTAGACTTATTGTGGTGATCATTTTGCAATATACACAAATATTGAATCATTATGTTATACACCTGAAAGAAATATAATATGTCAATCATAGCTCAATTTAAAAAAGTAATCTATAAATCCTATGAATTAAGGAAAAGATAAAGTTAGGTGAATATATTTATTGAGTGTGTTCTACCAGGTACTTTACAACATTACCTTCACAGTTTCCCTGATTTTACAATTTCATTCCCTCACTTGTTCTTGTATTACCTAGCGGCTCAACAACAGAAGTAGGATACATGGTGTACATATTTCCCTTCCCACAGATGGAGGGAAGTGAGAATAATAGCAGCTGACATTAATTGTGTGTAGTGCTTCTATATACCAGGACTATTCTAAGCACTTTACACATATTAACACAGGTAGTCTTCACAATGACATAATGAAGGGAGTACATTATGATCTTCGTTTTATCAATGAGTGAAAGAAGGTTCAGGGTAATTAAGGAGGTTCCAGGAGTTTTCAAAGATAAAGAGGCAACAGATCCAGGATTTGCATGGAGGTCCTCTACCTTTGCAGCCTCTGCTGTTAGGTGATACATTGTACTGACTTTGCCCAAGTTAACAAAGGACATTTAGTGCCCCTACCATGGTTCCAGAAACCTGCAGAGGTCTGGAGTAGAAAAAACAATGTTCACCATTAAAAACAAACAAACAGAAAATAAAAACAGGGTAAGAAGCTGCATTTCTGACCGATCCAGTCCCTACCAACAAAATGAAACAAAACAAATACATAACACAGAACAACTTACATATGTTTATGCTTATTATTTTACAAGTTTTTAGATACATGGAAGAAAAGAGATTTCACAAATGTCATAACAAAGAGCAGTTAAATTAAGAACATAGATAACTCCTGTGGATATTTTCATATCCAGCACTGAAATGCCAAGGAAGACTCTGAGAATGTCTAATTTTAAACAATCAAAGGGTGAACATACCTGAATATTCAGACAAACAGAAGAGGAGAAGAGGATGATGCTCTTTTGTTCCCTGGTATAATATGAAGAATTTAGTTCTTTTTTTTTTTTTAATTTTTTTTTTCAACGTTTATTTTTATTTTTGGGACAGAGAGAGACAGAGCATGAACGGGGGAGGGGCAGAGAGAGAGGGAGACACAGAATCGGAAACAGGCTCCAGGCTCTGAGCCATCAGCCCAGAGCCCGACGCGGGGCTCGAACTCACGGACCGCGAGATCGTGACCTGGCTGAAGTCGGACGCTTAACCGACTGCGCCACCCAGGCGCCCCAGAAGAATTTAGTTCTTAAAAATATGAATATCAGTGAAATTAATACTAGCCACAATTAATCATATGAAGTAATTCCAGGATCTTTTTTTCTCATTCTGAAGGCAAAGATATGTGGTTTTATGCTTAACTCTATACTTCTTTATCAACTGATGCTTCTTCCTTGTGTTGCAATAATGATATAAAAATTTTGAATCATAATTTTACTTAGGCATAGATAAAAACCTTAAAAAAGTGATACAATCCTTATAAAAACTGTTTCTGCTAAATATAGGCTGGAAGAATTGAAACATGCTACCTGACATTGTATTTTTGTTGAAAATTACACTTAGGGTCCAAATATCGGACAAAGAAATACTGCATACACTACCCCATTCAGTTCTGTAAAGTTAGATATTCTGAGAAGTTCCTCTGATGCCATTAATTCTATATACAAATTCTCCTTCCCCCTCCTACCCTTTGCACACAGCCACTACACAAAGCAAATTCCATGATAGCATCCTTATTCCCAACTGTCAGAATTTAAGAAAAAAATATTTTCTTATCATTAATAATATGGTTGTCAAGATAATATTTAAAAAAATCAGTCGAGAAGGATAAAAATAGTAGCTATATTTAATGTGAGGGTGGGGGTTGGATCTCTTTCACTGTCTCCTAAAATCTACTATGGGTTTAGAGATCTTACATTGTGTCAGTATCAAATTTTGAAAGTAATACCAAGAAGATCTCTCATACTCTCTGCTAAATTCCTTAAAAAATGAAATCATTTGCCTAATTTAATTTGTAAATTAATTGACACTTTTATAATGTATTACTCTCAAGATTCTATTTGAGGGGCGCCTGGGTGGCGCAGTCGGTTAAGCGTCCGACTTCAGCCGGGTCACGATCTCGCGGTCTGGGAGTTTGAGCCCCGCGTCAGGCTCTGGGCTGATGGCTCAGAGCCTGGAGCCTGCTTCCGATTCTGTGTCTCCCTCTCTCTCTGCCCCTCCCCCGTTCATGCTCTCTCTCTGTCCCAAAAATAAATAAACGTTGAAAAAAAAATTAAAAAAAAAAGATTCTATTTGAAAAGCCATATTTTGTGGGTTAAATGAATAATTAAAGCATGTCCTACAGGTGTGTTTCATTGTGGTTAATCATTTTACTAAAGATCTGAGGGAAAATGAAGGTCTTTCCTGATATAACCCATTTATTGACTGACTCTTTGTGAATCAGGACAAATATCATTTCCTCAGAACAGCCTTCCCAAACTTTCTCTATAACATATTCTCTCATCCCTCTTCTCCATTGAGTTAATCTTCATTCTACTAGCCTGTTTGGTTTATTTTCTTAAATTATTTTCATCTTTTCATTTATTTGCTTACAAATTAATGGTTTGTTTGCTTCCATGAAAATGTAGGCTCTATAAGGCCAAGGATATTTTATCCTTGCTGACTGCTATCTCCCCAGTGCCTGGAGAGAGACGCTCAGTAAATATTGCTTGAACAAATGAATTAAATCATGGAAATATTAATGATTGGTGATGATGATATGGAATATTTTTGTTTTAGGTATGCAATGTTTCTTGTTTGCTGATGTTGCCACAATTATCTACCTGTTATTTTCAGTTTTACTAGCTATTGGAGGCAACTTATAATGATGTGTCAGTCAAGTAACGTGTGTATAAGCATACTAAAGATTAATATGACAGATGGAGTTATTCCAGTGGTAACGTTAAACTATTTATTTATCTACACATTTATTGACTCAACAAACATTTATTGAGTACTTCACATCAGTCAACTTGCTAGGTGCTGAAGATACAGTATGGATAAAATAAACAGAAATATATATAGTGTGTACCATCACAAAGCTTGTGATATGTTTGTGGAGACGTTGAACATAACACAAAAAAATACCTAAAATTATATATTTGTTATAAAAGGAGAAATATGTAATATCTCACCTAGCCTAAGAAAAGAGGAAGACAGGATGGTAAGGCTTCCCTGGGGAAGTCACACTTAGAGGGAGCTCCAAGGCAGACAAACAAGCAGGTGCAGTTAAAGGGATTATTCCCAGAGGAGTGACCTAGATTTGGAAAATCAGTTAAATGTGACACCTACTTTACTACACCACATTTACTACATACTTGTACTATATTAAAATTTTGTCATCCACATGGTTATGCATAGATACAAATACATTATAGGGAATTAAAATAATTTATCAGTGGTATCTTCCAACTAGCTTATAAAAGTAAAAAGTTTAGAAGTATGACTTAGAACTCTTTTGACCTAATTGTATTACAATGATTTTATAGCCAAAGACTCATTTAATGGTATCTTTTTAGAACACCCAGCATAATTTTACAAGCAGGAGTTTTCCACTCTTTTCAGAAATGTGTCTATTTTTCATTTTCATGAAGGGACAATATTGACATCTGAAATTCCCACAAAATTATAGGGAGTCAGAGATCCTCATTAGGACTGAGTAGTTTATCAAATCCAAACTCATTAAAACAGAGAGTAGAATAGTAGAATGGTCATTACCAGGAGTTCTGGGGTAGAGAAATTGAGGAGATGTTTAGGATACCAACTTGCAAACAGTAGATAAAGTTCTGGAGATGTAATGTACAGCACAGTGATTACATACAACAATACCGTATTATAAACTCAAAGCTGGTAAGAGCCTATATCTTAATTGTTCCCACCATAAAAAGAAATGATAATTATGTAAAGTGGTTGCATGTTAGCTAATGCTACAGTGGGAATCCTAGTGCAATATACAACTGTATTGAATCAACTCAGGTACATCTTAAACTTAGGCAATGTTATGTGCTAATTATATTTCAATAGTTGATTTTTTAAAGATGGATCAGTTTATCAAGAATAATCAGTTGGACAGCAATGGTTTAAGAAGATAGACACTGCCTACTTTATGTAAGTCTCTGAATGCAAATTTCCAAAAAGGACAATGGCCTGGCATGGTGACTTTAATGGGTTCTTTTCCTCTGAATCTACTCCTCTTCTCATAACCAAATGATTCCAAGCAATCAGGAAGTTAATTTTGGCTTTAGGAAACTCTTCTTTTTGTTCCCTGACCAAGAGGAAAGACTTTTAATAAAAAAATAAATATTTTGGGAACAAAATAATATTTTTACTATTCCTAATTATGATTTAAAGTGAACAAGTACATGCTCATTTAATACAAATAATATAGAGTTCTAAATACTTAACTTTCACTCTGAAGTATAGAGAAAAGTGAAAGTAAAACTTTCAAATGTTGCTTTTTGGTCTGATGTATTAAAATGTAAGAGCATTCTTATCTAAAGAAATAAAAAACCTGAAAATACACTATGATTCACTAAGTATAGGTAACATTTTTCTAACACATAGGAGTATATTTATTTTCAGTTTAAGTGCGGTCACCATTACAGCACAAGAAAACACAGAACTAACTCAAATATTTTAATATCCAAGAATGTAACACGGATTTTTATAAGGAAGATATGGTTCTCTTAAAGGCAGAAGCATCCCATTCCCATTCATATTGGCTAAATGTAATATAAAGTGCTGGTTACTTCAAAAAGTCGCACGTGTTATTTAAAAAAACAAGCCAGATCCCTTATAGTACAGTAGAAGGGAAATAAACTTAAGGACTAGTATAATTATGAGATTCCTTTCCTTTTTGTCTTCTAAAGATGACATTGGAAAAAATCTGAAAATCACAGTTTTACTCAAAAAAAGTGTACATATCCCTCTAAATTGTGTAAGAATATTTTTCCTCTTGAGAATACTTTGGCTAGCTTATTTTCCTCATCCTTTATGTTACACGGAAATAGAGGCTTCATAATTTTTGGTTTCCTTTTGGTTTGGAACATTAGGGCACTTTGCAAAGATTCACAGCTGGCCAATTTTTCCCTAGCTTAATGAATATTCATCACCATTTGCAAAGATAGAATGACAAGGAAAACTCAGTTCTCTTAATATATAACAGAGTCTGGCCCACTCCTAATGATTGCTTCCTGTTTTTGAACACTGAATTACTCTAGTAGGGAATTAATGAAAGAAAACTTCTCCGTAAAAGAGGGAAAAAAATTTTAAAAATTTAAAAAAAAACAGTTGGAGGAGTAGGAATTGGTGTGATTATAAAAAGCATTCAAGAAGTTTAATCTCAAAAATGTTTACTGTTTCAGTTACTATTCCACTTGCTCTGCAATTGTGTTGTAACTCACAAATACAACTTATTGCATTAATATTAGTATGTGTTCATCTTAATTCACTTGAATGAATTCTGAAGTAGACTAAAGGAATGGTCACTTTGAACTTCAATACAAAAAACTACTACAGTGATATACTATTAATTATTGAAAATAAAACATGCTTCATTGTCAAAACCCTCAGATCTTAATGACATTGAAGATCCCTTTTAAAATTTAAAAAAAATAAAATAAAATAAAATAAAAATTTTTAAGTTTATTTATTTTGAGAGAGAGAGAGAGAGAGAGAGAGAGAGAGAGAGAGGGAGGGGCAAGAGAGAGGGGGAGAGAGAATCCCAAGCAGGCTCCTTGCTGTCAGCGCAGAGCCCAGCACAGGCTCTATCTCATGAACCATAAGATCATGACCTGAGCTGAAATCAAAAGTCGGACATTTAACCAATTGAGCCACCCAGGCACCCGGACACTGAAGTTCTTATTTGTGTAATGTAGTAGAGTCTTTTTCAAATAAATTATGATTAATGGAGTGACATCAGGAGATTTTTAAAACACCAAACATGTGGATATTGTATCTAACATCATTCAATTTTTAGGTTAAGAGTATTACTGAATTCAGAAAAAAAAAGCTCATAAAAACCTCTATTGCAGTAATGTAAAGTACAGTTTCATTTAAAATAAAACAAAAAAGTAAAACAACACAAAAACAAGTACTCACAAGCACAAGCAATTTCTCATTTTATTTCTTTGCCTTTTTCTCATAAAGTCTTTTTCTTTTATATTTGAAAATTGTTGAAAGTAAAGAATCATTATAAAATTGTATAATATACAATAATAACAGAAAACCTTAAATGTGGAAACATTCCCTAGTGGGATATTGGTTCACCTAAAACACACAAAGTATAGTATACATGAAAAGGGAAAATAATAGGAACATTTAAAAGTTTATTTAAAATCTTACTAGATTATTATTAAAAGGAATTACATAAAATGAAGCAAACTGTGTAATTATTGATATAAAAGACAAATATTTAAATCAGGTATCATTCTAACTAAAAACCAATATATTTTCATGTTATTATCATCTCAAACTATTAAATAATAATTCTACACATAGTACTCTACTCCCTGGTGATTCTTTCACAGTGTTATAAGGCTGCTAAGTTTAAAACACACACACACACACACACACACACACACACACACACAAGGTCTTTAGACTTTCCTGAATACTACAACAACAAACTATTTTTATTCAGACACTTTATATGGGAGAAAGCTATTTTTAGGATGAATCACATCCTGGTCTTCAAAAACAATGGGATAAAACTGGGTACTAAATACAGGGGCAATATTTCCACTGTGAAAGGAAATGTGTGTGTGTGTGTGTGTGTGTGTGTGTGTGTGTGCATGCACATGCGCCTGCACACATCTCTCTAAAAAACTATCTATAATTGAATCCACTATATATTTTGTAATCCATTTTATCACATGAATACTGTGGTTTTAAACGATTCCAAATTATTCATTTTTACTTGCTTTTCCTGGGTTCTTCAACAAATAACATTACATTAGTTATTAATGTCTGTATTTTGTTTTTAAAGTAGAGTTATTATTGCCAAAAAAAGGATTATTAGGTTTACCTACTGTGTACCTATTTGTCCTCCTGAGTAACACTGAAATTTCCCTTCAAATCTTACAGAAATGTGTCCTTTACCAAAGGAAAATGGAATTCCTGTAAATCCAATGGTCTAGGACAGCTTGCAAACAGATGGGAGAGTCCTGCTGCTTTTGAACTTTTGCCACACAGAGTTAGTATACACAGAAAAGCACTCTTCCATGGTCACTTGTTTGTGTTTTCTCTAAATGGAGGTGTTGGTGTCCGGATGCATATTCTAAATGATCTTTTTGCTTTTTAAAAAAATACAAAGAAGTCTTGCCAAATAAAAAGTCTAAAAATAATACACATTGTAGTGAATGGGTATCTGTTTCTAATGACAACATGACATCTATAATATTTACCTATTTTTTCCTAGTAACAGAAAAAATTAGAAATTACTATGAAAGTTGTGAATGAAAAGAAACTTAAGAACAGTATTTTTGTTTGCTTCAGGTCAATATCTAACTTTCATTTAAAATTATTTTGCAATGTTAAAAATATAGTTCTGAAATTAACAGAAAATATGAATACACTATGTGATGCTCTACAGAAAATTTAGGCATCAAGTATAAAAGATTTTCATTCCAGTTGGAAATGTTTTTTCTAATGTCTAGATATTAGAAGTGGAAATTGTAAGAAGTATTTTTAGAGTACATATATCCTTAATTCACCAACTAAATTGTAGTGCTATTATACTTGAACATTTCATGCTTAAACATACTTTTTATAAATGCACTGTTATTAAAATTGAAATTCTCTTTTTGAAACAACATACAGATTTTGGTTTTGTCATTTGAAAATCTTAATTACATGGCCATTATCCAGATAATTAGTAAAGGCACTGCAGACTTGGTTAAAATAAAATATTAGAAACAAATTTCTTATATACTACAATATTACTTTTTTCAAAGTCTCAGAACTTTGTTATAATAGCTAAAAAGAAAACAAAATTTCCTTAGAGAAACTAGTGAATCTAAAATATACTGTGATATGCTTTTAGAATATAGAGATGAAATTAGACAATGACCTTAGGAGGTTTCTTTTTGGTACTGAAGTGTTTAAAATAACATTTCTTAAACAAAACTTTCAACCATGATATCGGTATATAAGCCTATTGTCCTCAATGAACAAAGGATTGGGTAAAGATGATCTTCAATAATCAATTCTCCTAATTGAGCAATGTTGATTCTTGATCTTTATACCAGTAAGATTTAGAAGTGCTGCTTTACTGGGCACAATACACCTTGATTAAATTTAAGACAGAAGAATGTAAACAAATATAATTAGAAAACATGGAATGTGGGGCACCTGGGTGGCTCAGTTGGTTAAATGTCCAACTTCGGCTCAGGTCATGATCTCATGGTTCATGGGTTCAAGCCCCACGTCGGGCTTTGTGCTGACAGCTCAGAGCCTGGAGCCTGCTACAGATTCTTTGTCTCCCTCTCTCTCTCCCCCTCCCCTGCTTGTGCTTGCTCTCTCTCTCTCTCTCTCTCTCAAAGGTAAATAAACATTAAAAAAAAAGCATGGAAATGTGACTCAAATAATTAAGAAGGTAAAGGTAAAGGTACGGCCAAAAGAAACATGTGTTTATGAGGAAAAAGGAAATGATAATTTCATTTTGTAGGAGAAATTTTCTCTCCTGCCTAAAGGGCTTCAAAAAATGAGAAACAGACATTGGGGATGGGTAGGAAAGTGCTCATAATGTGTATTTTTTAGAGTGGACTTCTGATTTTGCCCTTGTGCAAATGTGACTATGTGGCAGAAATTCTTCAGATTCTCTGCGTTGGCAATTTTCTGACAGGCTTGCAGGGTAGATGAGGTTTTGCGGCACCTACTTCCTCTAAGGATGAGGCCACAACTCAGAGAATCCTTCTGCCATTGCAACAGCGAAAGAATTGTGTTCGTTTTGGCTATAATGGTCACCCCAGTCACTACCATTCAAGTGCAAAATTGTATGCTTTGTTGGAGTACTAAAAATTTTTAATCTATGTTGGGGAAAGTACTATTTGTACATTTGTTTAATAAAAATTACTTGAGAGCCTATGATACTATCCTATCCCTATCCTTGAACAGTTCAAACTCATGTAAAATTGTTGCAGTTTCATCACATAGGAAAAAGGCAGTGGAACTAAGATGGCTAGGTTATGAATACATCATACTGAGCTTTGTTTAATTTTTTTAATGTTTATTTTTGAAAGAGAGAGAGAGAGAGAGAGGCAGAGTGGGAGCAGGTGAGGGGCAGAGAGAGGAGTCACAGGCTCCAGGCTCCGAACTGTCAGCACAGAGCCCGACGTG
This sequence comes from Lynx rufus, assembly GCF_022079265.1. Taxonomy (NCBI): domain Eukaryota; kingdom Metazoa; phylum Chordata; class Mammalia; order Carnivora; family Felidae; genus Lynx; species Lynx rufus. Next base: position 47,244,619 of record NW_025814834.1, read on the forward strand.
GGGTTTGAACCCATGGACTACAAGATCATGACCTGAGCAAAAGCTGGATGCTTAACTGACTGAGCCACCCCGGCACCCCCATCATATTGACCTTTAAATGCCATGCTACAACCTTTGGCAATAAAAACAAAATGCCAAAAGATCTGAGTTCCAACAAGACAAATCTGATAGCCATGTAAAGTCTCATCCCGATTCTGAGCACAACAAAGTATCTTTAACTAGAAGGAATGCTATCTAAGACTTCAGAATCCATTCCCAACATCCTTTTAAAGCTATTGTGCATCTTTTGTGGACTTATTCTGTCTCTAATTCTGGCCTTCTGTGACTCTCATTTTGCTTCTGATTCTTAGACCCTGCTCTTGGCCTTTGCTCTCCTGGTTGAAACCTTACTGGCTCTGCCTCTTGTCCATATGACTTGCTCATGTTCATGTTGGCTTGGGTTATCTGAGAGAAGTAATGGCTATATTGCTGCCTGGTAGTTCCCTTCTTTGGGTGTTATTTCCTTCAGGTGATGTGTAGTTATACTGCAGAGAATTATTTCAAAGATTAAAATGTGATAAGGAGGGTAAAAACAATATTGTTTTCATACTTTTTATTTTATCTGTTTTATTGGCTACTGTCCCTGCTACAGAGACAGTCGATTAGTTTCTTGGGTCTACATTTCTCCACAGCTAACTGCTGCACCCACCCTCGCTGGTTCTTTGAGGTATACCCTTCCTCTCCTCTCAGGCCCTTTTATCAAGTTCAGGTTTCTGTCTGGGCTGCACTTTGCTGCCCTCTTCTGCTCTACAGTCATCATAGTTTTGATCTGGCAGAAACGAATCTCTCTAAAATTAACTCTGTTCAGGTTCTACTATTGCCACCTTTTATATTCCTGCCTACAGTAATAGTTGCTATTTCTATTATTTTTAGCAGGCTGAATATATACAATTATAGGGCAAAGCCCTGTAGTTGTCTACCTTTTAATTAATGGTAACAATAAAAGTTAACCTATTTCCATGATCATTTCAAATCTGTCCCAAATTCCAGAAGTGATCTATAATTTAATCAGGATTCAAGATAAAAGCATAAATAGATACATAATAATTATTATAAACATATTAAGTTTCTTATTTGGGGGTTGCACAAAAAAATCCTAAAATGCCATAGATATATTTGTCCATTCATCCACTCAACAGATATTTATGTTTATTACTATCCTGTAGAATGTATAATTTATTCTTTCATTTAACCAACAAAAAACAAAATGACAAGAGAGTTAGGTGAAAAAAGTGTAGAGGACAGTGAAGTAATTGTGCCTACAGAAGTCAGAATAAACTCCATCCTGAATACCTGCAGTGCATTATCAAGGAAGCATAGAAGATATAAAGACAGGATAAAAACATTTTAGGCAGAGACAATGGCAAATTCAAAGACACAAAGTCATGTCATTGAAAGAAATTACTTCTTCATGACTATTACATAAAAAATATTCTTAAAGACATGGGAAATAAGGCTAGAAAAAAAGGCATGAATCAGATTGTGAGGGTATTTGAATTTTTAGTAAAAAGACCTTGATTCAAATCTGTAAGCAACTGAACAACAGGCATCCATTAAACCACTGTTAGTAGAGAAGTGATGTGATCAAAATAGCATGTGGGAGGGGCACCTGGGTGGCTCGGTCGGTTGGGCGTCCAACTTCTGCTCAGGTCATGATCTCACGGTTTGTGGGTTCGAGCCCCGCGTCAGGGTCTGTGCTGACAGCTTAGAGCCTGAAGCCTGCTTCAGATTCTGTGTCTCTCTCTCTCTCTGCCCCTTCCCTGTGTGCACTCTGTCTCTCTCTCAAAAATAAATAAGCAAAAAAAAAAGTTTTAAAAAGCACATTGGAATTGTATGTCTGACTACTGTTTGACTCATCAGCTGAAGGAGAGGATGAAGGCAGTGGCAATTAGAATAGGGGTGCAAAAGGCAGAATGATACAGACTTAGGTTGAAGGTAACTTGAATCTTAAATGAACCAATAGATAACGTAAAATAAGACACCCGAATTGCACATTTGACAATGCAATAAAACTAGAAATTAACAGCAAAATAATGAACACTCAGATTCAGACCCCTTGGAGATGTTCGGTATCTACCCATCTCCATGCCATTTTGCAAATGTGGAAGACACAGAGAAAATTTCAAACATTTTAAAATCAGAGGACTTTTCTAAAATCTAATGTTGTTTTTTTTTTATCTAATACCATGACAATCAAATTCTTCATATATTCCCCCATTGCATTCTGAGATTGAGGCTGTGTCTTCAGGTTTCCCTTATGATCTGCTTTCCTTTTACTCTCTTACTACTCTTCCTCATATGTGACAGCCAAAGTGGATTTCATTCTCCCTGTAACATCACTACTCATGTTCTTAAAACTCTTCTAACTCCATTAATTGAATTTCTATCCATTTTTTTCTGAACTAATTTTACCTCTTTCTTAATCCTTTAGTTCTGCCTGTAAGTACTCTGTCTCTTGTCAGTATCTTCATACTCATTTGCTTATTCTCTAGAACATCTTTAAGCTGTATATATACTTTTTGTTTTTCTTTGGTTTCCTTTTGTGCTTGTCTGAAGCCTCTATCCTTGAAGTACACTTGAACACATAGTTCTATAACTTACTTTGTTTACCTCCTGAATTCCTAGCACAGGTCTCTGTCCAAACACAGTTTTCAGAAAATAATAACAAAGCGAGAGAGAAAAAGAAAAAAAAGAAATGGAAGGAGGCAACATTGCTAACTTTAAAATAATTATGAATAAACATTGAATATGAAAGGATTGAGAAAATAAATGTCTTTGTTGGCAGGAACTTTTCATTGTTTTGCTAAGACCTCATTAGGCAACTATTTTCTGGCAGGTAAGATCCCATATATTATGTGATTGTGGCTAAGCAGAGTAAATGAAATTCAAGGTGAATTACATAAGATCACCGTGGAAGCAGAAATCTAAAAGTATATGTGTCTCATGAACAGACCATTTATAACAGATTCCATGAGAGCTCAACTTGAAAATACGATGTTTCTGTTATGATGAAACACTATAGCACTACCTTTGTTGAATGAACACAGAAGCACATTCTCATTTGAGAACAAGAAAGCCCTAGGGGTCCATCAAGTCAAACTGATGCACCATTCAGGCACTGTTTTCCTTATTCCCATGATATCTATCTCCTGCATTCTTGAACAGCACTAGTCACAGAAGCTCATTTTGCTAAGACACGTCTTCCTCTCTCAGTCGTTACTTAAGATTATTATAGTATTTTATTAATTTTTTTCCAGAAAGCAATATCCAGTTTCTCATCAGTTCCTCATGTGCACCTCTAAAACCAAGCCCATCTTAAAATAACTAAGTAACTAAATTAATTAATTAAATAAAATAAAAAATAAAACCAAGCCCGTCTTTCAGATTGATAGGAATTGACTGAATTACTCCAAGATTTTATTTACAAATGCTTTACTCTTTTAAGTCGCTAAAATATGACTTAAAATGCCCTTGGGTTTAGAGTTAATCCCATTATAACTGTGGTATATATTTTAACAGATAAGATATAACATACTATCCGGGAAATATTATAAAGTTTTTTATTCAGCTGATCTTTTACATGACACACCAAGTTGTAAAAGTCTGAACTTTTACTCAACAGAAGCTATAAATGCATAATTCTTTTTTAAAGGGTGATTTAAACACACATGTTGAAAACTTAACATCCCATTTATTGTACCTAGGCACTAAGTATGGAATTTTAAAATTAGTATATAAAACAATATATGCATTCATTTTAGTTTCTTAAATATGTAAAAACTGTAACTGGCAAGGGAATGATAAAAGCCAAACTAATTTGCTGCCTATGAGGAGAGAGAAAGGAAAAAAAAATCAAGGGACTTTGAGTTACACGTTATATTTTAATTCTTAAAAATGACACAGAGATCTCAAGCAAATATGGTCCAATGATCTGACCAGTGGAATATTTTGTATTAAAACCGCTCCTATTTATTGAAGTCTCACTAATACCATTAAGTCCTTTATACCTATTATTATAACAACTTATAGGAAAAATACCATATTCTTTCCATTTTATGGGATTAAAACTGAGGCTGATAAGTTTAGTAAGCTTTCCAAAATTATACAGCAAATAAAGGTTGAACTGGGTTTGAACCCATGCATTTTGTCTCTTGAGGCCATGTTTTTAATCACTGCCTTACATAATTTGTTTTACTTTGTTCTCTTACTTTTCTGTGTGCCTGAAGTAGTTCATATTTTCAAACAAATACAAAAACAGAAAAATCAGAATGTAAATGTCAGTTAAACTGAAAAATTCCATTTTTTAAAGTTTATGTGGAAGCTTTGGCAACTTATGTTATGGTGTGTGACTGTTTAGAAGATTAGTAACAGACATCTGTAATAAGTTATTCTCATAACATAAATTAAGCACTCTTTCACAGAAGTATATCTTTAAGAGACGAAGAGTAAGCCTGAGCATTTTCATAAGAAATGTCTGAATTCTGATTAACGTATTGATACAGCCATCTTTTGGACTCAGAGCCTTAGGATATTTCCCCCCCATGCATCTGTTTTTAGAACAATGGTTTGGGATTTTCTAAAAGGTTGATTTAGGAGTGAGGAGTATGATATTTTGATGTTCTAAATCCAGAAGGGATCAGAAGACTGGATATTCTGAAATATTTCAATGATGCCTAAATAGAAAATTGTTCAAATATATTTTTCCCTGTAGTACACGATTGGTTTAAATACTTGGAGCAAGTTACACAATCAATGGTCCAATACTTCCTACCCTCAGTTCTCCTGTTGTTCTCTGCCAAATTTCCTTTACTCTCCTATCCCACTAATTCCAGCCACTCCAGGACCTGTAAACGACCAATCTCTGTTTCGTCTGGTCAGCACTATTGCTATGCTCTTCTTGGACTCCCCTTCTTTGGGCTGACATCCAGAAAGGACCTCCAGGCAAAAAACAGACTATTCCTGGGATTATCTCATTTATTTCCTTCATCTTAAGTATTATAGTTTTGTAATATTTTTGCTGAAAATCTGAAAACAGTTACATCACATGTTTACTCCAGCTTTTTAATTATTTATCACGGGTGGCCACTTGAGCCAGCTATTTACTTTTAGATTTGTGGCGATCAGAAAAGACTCATTCTTGATATACACTCACTATGTGTATATGTATATGTAACAATTATTAACATTTAGGGAATGATTAGTAGTTTACAGTTTCACAACTACTGTCCATCTTGACATATATTTCTAGTAGTTTTATGCTTTCCTTTCTGTTATGGATGAAGATGCATAGCGCAAAGTAGTTAGTACAAGTAGCACTTGCCCAAGACCACCCAGACAGGATTGGAACCTAAGTATTTTAATACTAATTTCTGTGTTCATTCCAAAATGTTGCAATGTCTCCTTAGATAATGGATAGAAAAAATGGGCCCAGGCTATTAGGGAACATATTACTGTCCACTCAAGCATTGGTAAGCTTAGGCTCCAGTGTATACACTCCTATTCCATCATCATGCTTTAATTCTGACAGACTAAGCTACAGAAGCCATCTGGAAAGAAGAAAAGAACTTTCCCCACCCATCACTTCCTCCCACTGACTTTAATATGACCCATGAATACCGTTAACAAATGCCAGCTGTCTTGACTCCATACAGCATTCAATTCCTATTTGTTTGCCTTAGCTTCTTGCAGCTATTTCGGGATGGAATTCATCACTGAATTCATCATTGACATTCTGAAATATTGAACTACAATAATTACTTAGGTTGACTTTATTTTGATCTGTTCAGTGCCACTGTATTCTTTTTACTTGCAAAGGGTTACAACTCCAACCATCATCATCATCATCAACAACTAAAGTTTAAGAAAACATTTCAGATATGATATATTGTTTAAAATATACTGTAGAATAGATGAAGAAATAGGTGAAGGAGATTAAGAGGTACAAACTTCCAATTATAAAATAAGCTGCAGAAATGAAAAGTACAACATATGGAATATAGTCAATAATATTGTAATAACGTTGTATGGTGAAAAACATATATACATACACACAAACATATAAGAGCTGTAAGAGAAGTCATAAGAGAATCACTGAATAATGACAATTTATATTTTCTCTGAGAGTTTTATGTACTAGATTAGGAAAGGAAATTTTTGTCCGCTTGGTGTATATTTGCAATGTTTTTCAAACTGTTTAGAACAGCTTCTTTGTCTGTAAAATGAGTGGGTTGGATCCTTGAAGTCTTTCTGTTCCTTCATAACTTATAATTCCATAGAGAGATATACTTCTAGTGAAAGCAGCATGCAGGCATCAATGCACCTCTCACCTGCCCTTCGGTCTTTCCTCATTGAACACAAAGAGTCTGAGACTGACTTAAAAAAATTTGAATTGAGATCTCCTCTTCTCAGTTAGGTACCATTTTGCCCTTGGGAAAATTATTAAATATATATGAAAACACTATAGAGAGATTATATATATCAGTTCCTTCACTGGGAAAATGAAAATACTTTGCAAACTGTGAAGTATTACACAAATGTGAAGAAGTCAATGTGATAATAATTAAGCTCAATAAAAGAGAAATAAATCCCTTCAGCTAGACTACCCATAGGTGTGTCTTAGCAAAATAAGTTTCCATTATTAATACCGCTCAAAAATGTAGGAGGTAGACTCATGGAAATAAGGGAAAATATTGCATACCAACAAGACTGTATTGATTTGTCTAGTAGATCATATTTAGAACAGCATCTGCAACTTGATCAATTTTATAATAATTAAATGTCATTTTTCAAGACTTGCCCACCTTTTGCATGTATTTATTTTGCAAGTAATTATTTTACATGCTAAATAATTGAGTAAAATTGAAATGTGATTGTAATATTTATGAATCTTTCAAGTTTTCAAAGATCGCATTGATTTCTGCAGTTCCACCATAGAGAGAGTATTGTTTTGGCTTATTATTCAGGTAGGAGGTTCATTTCAGAGCTTTTTACATGATCTTTTTTTTATAGTAGTTCTTATTCCACAAATCTGGAAGCCATGTGGGTATTTTGCCAGTTTCTAAATATGTGTCTTCCAACAACTCGTCACAGATAGGGAGAACAGCCATAGGTTGTATCTGCTGACCTACTAGATCCATTATGATATGGACTTGGTTCCAATCAACATTTACAACTTGTCATCATTAATTCCCCTCCTCTGATCAGTGGACTATAAGAATGGCTCAGATTTCCAGTGATTAAAGACAATTCAAAGCTATTGTTTTAGTAATCCCATAAATATCTGAATATTTCCATTTCCCAATGAATGCACAGTAATTCCGAAAAATAGCTATTGGTCCCTTTGGAAAAAGCATGAAGGAAGATTAACAGTACCTAATTGTGGTAATTTCTCATATCCCTTTTCAAGGTGCCTGGCTTTACCTTCATTTAAGAGGTTCTGGGCCTTTGTTTGTCAAATGTATACAAAGTGGGTAAGTTCTTGAAACTGCACCATGCCTATTTTGATGATGTATAACAGGTCTAGAGTTAGTTGTGTTATGTGGGTTTTTTTTAATATAGATATTTTAGAAGGCTGCCCATCTATTTCAGTCACAGAAACTGAACAATTAGTGCTAAAGGAAAAATCATTCTGACACTCTGATTGCCACCTGTCCCCTATAGCAATGATGCCTACCTTAACTCTTGTCCATTAAGCACAACTTAGTCTTTGCCATTTCCAGAATTTCCATTAAAATCAGGAAATACATTTTTTGACTCAATCTTGCATCATCATCCTCAAATTTCAAGAACAAGTAATGCAAAGATTTTTAAGATTTTTTAATGCATTGCTAAAGGGAAAGTCCTCTGGGCCTCTTGGTGGATGGAAGGGAAAGTCACACATGATAAATTCACTTTAATATTCTTATAGACATAAACCTTTGGGCTCTTTAATATAATTTTAAAGAGGTATATAGAAGGAATATTCTTGGATCTAAACTTCATTGAATATGAGTTAAAGTTTCATCAGTCAACAGAGCAAAGTATTAGATCCAATTCTAGTTGCTGCTCAAGATAACAAATTGATCCAAGAATCTCTGGTAAGTGCACTAATATTGACAAACTTGACTTACATGTTATGTTTTACTCTCTTTCATCTAATATCTTTAGAAAAATTCCCATTGCAGAAATTAGTGCCATTATCCTGTATATAAACTACTTTTTCCTGGGTTATACTTTAAAATAAAAACTGGCAATACTGTGAATTCAACTCACTTTGTAATTTTTCACCCACAGAATCAAAGTTTGGGGTCTTCCTTTTATCTTCAGCAGGCTTGCAGCTATTAGAGTAAAATAATTAAACTTAGAGCAATACTAGAAGTACTCTGGTTGTCTAACAATGATGTGAATTAATTAAAATATTCAGCTTGACATTTTTTAAAATATTTTTTAATCTTTATTTATTTTTGAGAAAGAGACAGACACAGTGTGAGCATGGGAGAAACACAGAGAGAGGAAGACACAGAATCCAAAGCAAACTCCAGGCTCTGAGCTGTCAGCACAGAGCCCGATGCAGGGCTCAAGCTCACGAATGGCAAAATCATGACCTGAGCCGAAGTCAGACGCTTAACCAACTGAGCCACTCAGGCACCCCAACATTTTATTTATATAATCTCTCCAGTTAAGTCAAAGGCCCTTTTTACTCAATTATGATTAAGTGTAACAGACTCTTGATTTCCCAAAATTTTGTCTTTGATATACACTTCATACAAGACAACTGCAGAAAGTAAGTTGAATGACTATCTTCCCACTGCATAATTTTGACTACCAGCCCGGAGTTTTCCACTAGCAATGAGGTCATCACTGCATTTCAATATAAGTAGATCAAATCACAAATCCCAGATGCTTATTTTTGTGGATATGTTTCCTCATCCCATTCCTGATATCAAGAAACCTATCAGTCAGTGTTCAGTCAGGGGAAAAATAATTCTGGAAATTTAGCTGATGGTAATTATTTAGGTAGTGAAATTCATTATAAAGTTTTCAGTAGTGCCGGAAGACCAAGTGGTATAGTGGTATTGGAAAAGCAAAGGGGAGAAAAGGGCTTTCTGAAAAAATCAAGAGGCAGTCATCGAGTCTGAGGCTAAGTTGCTGCAGAGCTGCTATTTTCCATATTTCTCCTGGAAGAACATTAGAGCTTTCCATCTTATAAACAAATGAAAGGAAATGGCTCTTCTTGCCTCCTTCCCATCTTTCATCAGCCACCTACTAGTGTAACATAACAGGAAGGTTGGGAGTATTTAATTAGTTTTCAGTCTTCTAGCTCCCATGACAAAGAGTATAAATGGAAAGTGACAAGAGATGCTATTCACTACATGGAGTAAGTTTTAGATCCTTAGTTTGAATTCCATCAAAATTTCCATTCTATCAAAATCACTATTTCTATATAGTCTCACTAATGTCATGTTCAGAGACTACTATCTAGGTACTAGTACTACCTATGCATATTTAAGGCTCAGAGATGTTTAGCAGTCATGAGTTAGAAGTCATACTATCAGGTGTAATTGCAGCTAATATTCGTGGTAAAAGAGAACTGATGGAACCTAGTTACCTAGGTAATCTGATAATAATGGAAGATCCATTTCTTCATGACTTTGGAGCTCTTTGTAGAGCTGTTAAGCCCTTGCTAAGGGAAGAAAGACTCACCTTAAAATATACATATCTTTAGTATATAGATGTATTCCCAACAATGGCTGCTGTCCACAAGACTAAAGAAGTAATATATAGCAGAAGTCTAGATCATGAGGTTGGGACCAGCATCTTACAGTGATGTGAATTGATAAAAGACAGAAGACTGGATGCTCCAAAACTGGTTTGCATTAGATGGTTTCTTGCTTGTTGTTGGTTGTTTTTGTTGTTTATATTTAGATATGACTGAGGAAATAGTATTTTTCTCTGTTAGGAAATAAGGCCCTGAAACTAATGTAAAAAAAGTAGATGATAGAAAAGGATAGCTAAAATTAATCAATACACAGGCATTTAAATTCTGCCAAATGGAAAGATCTTGGGAGGAAATAATGTTTCTTCTCGTTAGATTTTACTGTGAATCCCTAGGTTTGGGATATTCCTATGGAAGCTGCATGAAAATGAGACAGTTTGTGGCTTCCATAACAAAATAATCAGCTTTTTGAATGGAGATTTCTCCTAATGTCATTTAAGCCCAAATGTTGTAACTTTTGGACAACTGGCATGGACTGACTGGTATCCCAAAAAGGCAGAAACCAAGAAGCTTTTCATTTTTGTTTTGTTTTTGTCTTACATGTTCTCTGCGTGTCCTGTTCATTCCAAATTGCTCTGAGCCTTAACTGTGGCCTATGACTGATTAAAGCAAGAAGAGATCCAAATTTAATGGTTGCTGGGCTCTGGGTATATTATTCTTTCTTGAAATAATGGAAATAAAGCTTAGATAATACATTTTTTATATTATCTATGGTGATTTTTAAGTTTATTGAGTGTGGGGCTATTTTTATTAAAACTGATTATTCTTGAAATTTTGAAAAAGTGGAACACATAAGAAATCAGATTGAATAAATCAAATCTGGATCTGCTGAGATGTCTACACCCATTCCAGTGAATGTGGGGGCACACTACAAATGCTGTACAAGGGATTCAGACCACCCAGAAATCTAAGTGAAAATCCTTCTGAGATGAACAAACTTAAGACAATAAGAAAGAGGAGAGCAATGGACGTTAGTTACTTTGGAACTTTATCCAGAAATGAAAAGTTTCATTTTGAGAACGTAATATCTCTGTGTGATATTTGGGATTTTTCCCATCTTTTCTATTAAGTTTAGAGTGGTAAAAAGAGGTGATTATAGGTTTTCCAGTTGGGACATAATAACGATTTACTTCTGCAAGTGCTTAGAAATGGAGGTTATTGGCACTGGTTTAGCTAAAAATAAAGTGATAATTTGTTTCCCATTCACTATTATTCTTTTGGCTGCCCTCGTTTAGGAAATGTTATCAGGAGAGAGAAGACTGGCAAAGCAGGATTCCAGCATGTAAAACACTCTCAAATTCCACCAAGTTGCACACATATCAAACAGCTAACTATAAGGGATGCTGCTAAGAATTCAGAGTGATGGAGTTTTGGGGTGATGGTGGGGTTTGGAGCCAGAGGCCAAAAAAGAATACTTGAAGACATCTTTGGTGCAAAAGGTGATTTTATTAAAGTACAGGGACAGGACCCGTGGGCAGAAAGAGTGGCACTGGGGTTGTGACAGGTAACTAATTATATACTCCCAGGCTGGGACGGGGTTAGGGACAGCATAAGTCTCCAAGGAATTTTGGAATCAAGGTTTCCAGGACATTGAGGGGCTAGCTGTTGTTAGAAAAATGCCATTTATTACCGTTTAGTAAAACTTCAGTCATGAGACCCTTCGGATGTATATCACGGGGCCATAAGCTTGGAGTATGACTCCTAGCATATATCTTGGGGGAGTTGAGATAAAGGAAGTTTCCAAAGGAATTGTTATATGTTAAAGTAGACTTACAGGATCCTGAGGAGTCACGATAATAGTAAGCCAAGATTCCCTTTTGCCCCTAGCAAAGTGTCATCATGGAGGCAGCTGAGCTCCTAGAAGCAGGTCACTCTGCCTGTTTCAAGGACTTGTCAATGGGCTGTAGCCAGTAAGGGAATTTAAATTTTTCATTTGCCTTAGTTTCCCACATCACTGTGCCAAGCACTTAAACCCCAGGAAATTGAGTCTATAGGTTTCTGGAGATTAGGCTATGGATAAGATTACCTTTTTCTTGCACTTTACTAAGTTATCCATAAACTGAAGGAGACTCCTGTCCTGCATGACTGTGATTTCTATCAGTCAACCATCTGCTTTCTTTGCTTTCCCTTGTTCTTGGGCAGCCAGGAGTGTCCAAGGAATATCAAACATATCCCACCTGGGGGTGAGGGGGTGGCTGCTCTTAGTCTGTACTTTGCCCTCAGCTTGCCCCATGCTCCCTCATCAAGAGGATGTAAGTTAAAGGTAAAGCATGTTAAACCTCCAGAAACAGGCACCAACAGAAAAGTGGTAGTAAAAGCCAAATTTAAGAGGGAAACAAGTGACTGTAGACTAGTAAGGGACTTAGTTAAGAATAAAAGGTTTAATAAACTAAGTTTAGGCTTTAGTTCAATAAAAATTAAGAATAAAAATTATTATTCATGAATAATACAAGAATGGTATTTTTAGAAAGCATAAAAGAACAAACAATGTTTTTGCAGGATGAGAACCCTCAAAGATGCTTTTAGTCTTAGATAGCTAGAAAGTGAGAAGTTGAGGCCACTGCTAAGAAGATAACTGGTCTAATGAATTTGGAAGAAAGTGGGATTAGAGAAGTTAAAACATTAATTAAAATTTAAAAATTAGCATTTTTTTCTTTAAGTCAGATGAAGAGAAAAATTAAAAAAACACAGGGAAATGTTTAAGGAGAAAACAGGCAGTTCCTTTAACAGGAAATTAAACACCTAGTGCATAAGAGAGTTTCAACTTATAGATGTGTTGACATGACCAAGACTTACAAATCAAATTTATTTTATAAATATTATCATATTTATTCTATCCTTATTTACAGGGAATGTTGGAATGGAAAAGGTTTGGATCATGTCTACTGATCTAATTGGTTTTGAGAAGCAAAGCATTAATTCGTACTTAATTCTTATAATTTCTGCTTGGATGCTATACCTACCACAGGAAAGGTTAACAAAGGCAAAAGATATTTGGAGCCAGAGTTTTCATATTATCTTTCAGACTAAATAAATTCCAGTATCCCTTTCTGTAATAGGAACAAATTGATTAAAGATGGTAATAAAGTCAAATCGAACTCATCTCGTAAACAAATGGCACTGCATTATTCTCAACAGTCATGTTTTCCAAATTTTCTATGCTTTGAAACAGCTTTGTGCAACATTTATTTTCTCCATGTACAAGCAATATGATTGTGTTTATGGTTTACAAAAAGCTAATTTATTTCAAGCAGAAGATGCACTTGCGATAACTCAGAGTCTTATGGAATAAAAACTTATTTCTGTATAGTATTTAATTACAATAGGTTCTCACAATTCAAACTTAGTTACATTACTGTGAGGTGGGCACCATTATGTTTACAGGTTAAGGAAATTAAAACCCAAAAGTTAAAAGTGACTGGTGTTAAGATTATGCACCTAATAAAGTATGACTGGGGACTTGAAACTGATTTTATGATCCAAATTCAGTATTAATTCTACCCCAACATATGTTTGGAACCACTCAGTACAGAAAAATAGTTGACTTTCTACTTTAATCTCAATCTCTGATCCAATTTTCATGGTGATAATAAAACTAAATAGGAACACCTCTTTTTCTAACTGAGCACATTTGAAAAATGTGGTTGCTCTTTCAGAAGTACGAGTAATTATCTGAGACTTGAGGGATGAGTCCAGCTAGTCTCTCCATTTGATAAAAATCTTCTAGAATAATTTCCTGCCTCACATCATTTTGAATTTTATCTATCATCATTTACTTGATTTTAAGTCATAAATTAAAATGCTATCTAATGACACATGCTAACTTTACAAGCTAACACATCTTTTGGAGGATAGAAAAGTATCCTGTATTTTTTTGGTAAATTGCATACAGAATTGTCAGGACTTCATCTTGAAAGGAAAGAAAAGAAGTTCACTGTACCCAGGAATAATTTTTAGATGGAATGTATTACTTTTATTTTGGATGAAGAATAAGTAAATAAATATTTTTTTTATTATAGGCATGTGAAGAAAACAACAGAAATTACTCATAAAATATTAGATAATGTCACCAGTATGGTACAATTTCAAGAACTACCAATGACTCATTGGGAAAATGAGTTTTTTTTAAGAACAGCAATTGATATTTGCATTCATTAGCCAAAACCCTCTACTTAACTAGGAACTGATGATGGAGACATTTATTTTTCTAAAGTACTTTGAAATACTGTTTCATAGCTACAAATATGAAAAACAGTATTACTATTAACACTAACATTGCAAATGTAAGGTCAGCAATACTTTATGTATGAAAGACAGTATTTCCTAGATTTAAAGCTATTCCCAGAGGAGGCCTTTAAAGCCTAAAATCACAAGATATACCCCACTTTGGAACAGATTTCATATTATACTTTTCTCTAAAAAAGAATACTTCCTGCATAAATTTTTCTAATCGCTTCAAGATTTGGTGGTAATAATGTATTTTCTAAAGACAAAAATTAAGACTACTGAAAGATAATAATTCCAACATGGCAGGACCCTTCTGTAAGGTGCTCTTCTCTAATAAAGGAAAAATATTAGCACTAAAAACTAAGGAAAGGGGAAGAATTTGTTAAACATTTTTCCTTTTAAAAGAAAACTGCAGTTCATCTTTAATTAATTTTTTATCACTCATATTAGACCCAAGATATTACATTTTCCAATTTTTAAAGTTGTACATACTTCCCTGTAGAATCATAAAAAATGTTAGGTACTCTGTAATCTTCTAGAGTGCTAAGGCTTTGTAAAATGTGTTTCTCTAAGTGGTCTTCTTTTGCACCACACTTAAAGGCCGGAAGCTATAAATTGGTGCATTATCCTATCAATGATAACAGTTTCTGCAAACCAGTTTCTGATAAACTGATAGTGTTCTGAAAAACACCCCATTTTTGTTACCTTTTGTTGTGTAATAAAACTTTATCTTTTCACTGTTATATATCTTTAGGAACCAGAATGTTACCTTATATATAAAAAAATAAGCAATTTATCTTCTATAATACTCTAAGTCTTTTTCCTTCCGCTCAGCATGACTTTCCATGTTTAGGGATAAAACAAGGATTCAAACAGATGAGTTTCCACAACTAGTCACCACCTTTTCTTTGCAAACCTGAAATGCAATGTCTTGTTCCTCATATAAACACAAGATATTAATAATGTACTTTAGCTATTTTCCATTTGAATTGACTGTTATATGGTAAAATGAAACAAATGCATTTTTTCTAACTTTTTCACTACTGAACTGCTTTCTACTGTAGGAGTATATTTTACATTATTATGTGGGACATATCTCTATCTATCTGACATAAAATATTTTAATACAATTTGCAACTTTTTCATCGGAGATGCACTCCAATGGTTTCCAATCTTTTTAAAAAATTTAAAAGGACATTTGAACACTAAAGTAATTTTAGAATCCATTAAAGAATAACATCTCTATCAGAGCTTGATTCTTCCTGATGTTCATGTGATCAATAATGTTCATGTGATCAATAATGCTGAGTTTAAAATTTTCAAATACCATATTTTTTTGCAAAGTTTCTAAACTTTTTGTATTGTCCCCATTTCTATTGCCATCCCAAACTTAATTTGGAGATACAAATACAGGAGATTATTTTTATCATCAAAATGTTCTCATTTTCATGGAGGGTTGGTACCAGGTACTGCTTACTTTATTTGTAATTTTTCCTGGGAAGACAGAAGAAGCAGAGTGCTCTGTTTCTTAAAACCTTCCCAAAATACAGCAATAGATTTTCACATAGCAGCCTGGATAGTCTGTTTTCTTGAGATGGAATCTGAGTAAGGACAGTGCTGGTGGGTGCCTTATCCCAACCAGTGGGTCACTCTACTCCTGCATCCCTGTTTTGTTGCATTATTTGCAAAATAAAAGAGACCAGATTAGGTTCCTTTGACTCTCTGCTATTTGAAAAAAAAATTTTAAGTAACAAAATAAATTCAAAAATTACCAAACTTAATCTGTATCAACTATATTATACATATGAAATCGATATTAAAACTTTATACTATGGAGCACCTGGGTGGCTCAGTCGGTTAAAAGTCCAACTCTTTGACTCAGCTCAGGTCATTTCTCATGGTTCTTTTGTTGGAACCAGCATCTGACTCTGTGCTGAGGGTGCAGAGCCTGCTTTACTCTTTCTCTCAAAATAAATATATAAACAAAAAAATCTTACACAATGGGAACAACTGAATATGAATGATTTTTATGACTCTTGACTATCTGATAGTCTTAGAAACTAATAATCACAAAATTCATAGGAGTAGAAATAACTGTACTGTGTATAGCATTCAAGTGGATACGATTACCTGAACTATATTACTTACTACATGATATTGTTTGGTCAATGAAAAATATATATTTAGGAGTTCTACTGGAAGTATGATTTTAAAATTCATCAGACATTTTCAGAAAACAAATTATCAGTTAAAATTATACTTAGTTTAATTTGATTACCAAGCATTTCTGTATGTAAATGCCTAATTATGTTACCAAAAACAGATCTATTTTGAGCTTTTTTTTATATAGAATACAGATTTTTACAGTTCAAGCTGGATGTGGGATTGAACTCAGGAACCATGAGATCACAATCTGAGTCAAAATCAAGAGTTGGGTTGCTTAACCAACTGAGCCACCCAGGCACCCCTATATAAGATACAGCTTATGTAAGTATATTGCTAGGAACAATAAGTGAAACATTAAAATCGGTAAAAATAATCTGAAAACTAATTTAGAAATGATTCTATTTTTAAAATCATTTTTAAAATGTTAAAGCTTATTCCTTCTTGTTGAACTGCTAAAACTTAAGACAATTTGTACAGACTACACCTAGAAAAAAATCCAGGTAGATGAATTACATAGGTTCTTTCTGCCCTTACCTGCTGGTTGAAGAAGCAAAGAGTGACTTTTCAAATTGCATGCGTATCAAAAACACTAATCTGTGACACTCTTCTTCCCAAGAATTCTGTTTCTAGGAATGTATCTTTAGAAATATGAAGAGATGTCTACTATATAGACATATGTATATACACACACACACATATATATACACACATATATCTGTATATGTATGTATATATATGTATATATATACATATATATGTGTGTATATATATGTATATATATGTGTGTATGTATATATATATATATATGCAGTATTTGTTATACTATATAACATATAGACACATATATATGTCTGTATGTTACTATATAGACATATATATATACATGTATATACATATGCAGTATTTGTTATAGCATTGTTCATAAGAAAAGTTACCACAGCTCAGCAATGACTTCCACTCTTTTAGAGTGGTAGTAACCTCTTTTCTAGATACATAATCATTGGTTAGTAAAATAGGCAGTTTCTTGATTGAGTATGAACTAATTATGTAATTAGAATTTTCAAATGACATTTGGAAACTGAGACTGTTTTAGTTTAGTTTAGTTCTTTCCAAAACTCAAAATCAAATCTCATTCATCTCTAAAAATTCTATCTAGAAACTGGCCGAATTAAATTAGAACAGTTTGTTCCAATTTTATTCATTTATTCAACAAATATTCATTGAGAATTTATTACCACATGAGTACCATGCTAAATGTTGAAGATAAGTAAGTTAGAGTACTATGCTTTAGAGAAACAAGAATCTTGTGAGGGATTACAATGGAAGTGAGGAGAAGGCTAGGGAAATTTTTTGTCTTTAATTGCTTTCTATAGGCACATACATCATTTGACTTTGGAATATAGGCACTCTTAGAATGCAAGTACTTTCAAAGAGTATATACACTATTAAGAAATGTCTTTTTTTGTACAAAAAACAAACCTTGTACTATGTCCTCTGAGATATGCTGTGCTAAAATCTTTGCCTACTCTCAAAAACAAACATCCATACTGTTTTAGGAAGACTATGTATTCAAAATAAAATAGAAAACAGCTGAATCTTCTGTAACAGTAAAAACTGGACCAGTTAACTTTCTTCATGATTTGCAACTGGCATTGACCTTTTTCACATAATTATTTCTGTACTTTTTATTTTATAATGTTTATACTATTATGAAATCTGTCTATTGGCAGGCATATATATGCATATATGTATATACATATATGCATATATACATATACACATATATATGTAATATATACATATATATACATATATGTCACAAAATAAGTACTGCCTATTACACACAAAGAATATTTCTGTCTGACATTGAAATTAAATTCTCATTTTTTCTCAAGCTTTACTAGGGAATTGCGTCTCCCCCCCACTTTAACTTCTTGAACTTATAGTGTAACTTGAACCATTAATTTACTGAAGTGTATATTTAAAATCAGGAAAAAACAGGTCTATTAAATTCTTGCCAATGTTATCAGAAATGTCATCACTGAAATTGCAGGAAAGAAAGGTCTACTGATATAACCCCTACTCACAATTTCCACTCACACACTCTAGAAACACTTTTTCTCCCCTCTCCACCAATATATACCTCTCCCAACATTTAAAGAGAAAGAGAAAAAGAGAGAGAGAAAGAGCGATAGAGAGGATGCTTTCAGTTGAAAAAGTGTAACGTAGCTAGCTACTACAGGAACCAGGACTGAGCCCGTCTCTATCACAAGGAAACAAATGTGAGAAAAAGATAAGAAAATTCAATGAGAAAGCAATGAAAAGAGCCATAGAAAATAGTCTAAGCAACTGAATAGAACAAGAAAAACATACACTTAGTAAGAGGAAGCAGGCCTAGCTCTTGCAAGATGATTAATGACAATTACAGGCCACCTAGGTTTCTGAACTTGGAAATGATGCTTCATAGAATAAAACTTAAAACAGAAGTATCCATTATGAACAAGTCCTCTCCCTCTCAAATTTTTTTTTCAGTGTACTATCTACAATACTAATTTCATCATAAACATTGCCTCTAAATCTGTACCTCATTAGAAAGTGCTGCCCACAACCCTCGCCCTAAGTGAACCACAGAGCATTACAGTTTTCCTTGCAACTCCCTGCCTCACTTGCCACCAAGAGAGGATAGTCAGACGCTGACATTTCACAAACACAGGGCGGGGGAAATTGCCTCAGCTACAGATGCCTGCTCTCTAACATACATTCAGTCAGTCTACTTCATGGCTGAGTTGTCCTCATTGCTTTACCCCTCTGTGCTCAAATACTATCCTTCCTATGTCATCAGGCATCTTGCTCTATATACTTAACCCCTCCCCTGCTAATTATTTATTTTCTTAGGGCTTTAACAAAGACCTGTACACCAGCAATTTTATAGCTTCCTTAGCAGTCCAGAAATCTTTTCAGAGTCTCTTCTTTTTCATTATTTTTCCTTTTTTTGTTGTTCTTGTTGACTGTCTCTATTGCTTTAAAGTCCATCACCTATTTTCCATTAAAAATTTTTTAAAAGCTCCCTCAGTTTTATGGTTTCCTATAATCACTTCTCCAATTGTTTCCTTCCCTCATAGTTAAGCTTCTTGAGTTTTCTATATTGTCTGTATTTCCTTTTTCCTACTCATATCAGTCTGATATCTTCCTCTATCAAAGACATTACTTTCACTCAAATTGCCCTTGACCACCTGGATTCAAAATGTAATGATGCATTAAATCTCTTCTTTCCTTTCACTTCACACTGTTTTTGATACCACTGAACACTAGTACGTGGAGCCCACCAGCCCTTGGCTCCCAACAACTGGTCTCTACTACGTCTTCCTGTTTTGTTGCTAGATAGATCTCTTTTGTTTTTCCCAGAACTCCTTAAAGACTCCTATTTCCCTCTCCTATCTTTAGCCCTCTTCTGCTAATTACTGCCCCCCCCCGGCTTTAACAAAGACCTGTGTACTAACAATTTTATATCTTTTTCAGGACCTCAGAAATCTCAGAAATTTAGATCCATATTTCCAACTTCCTGCTGGACTTTAAGACTTGGAAGTCACGTAGGTACTTAAATTCAGCATGGCCAACACTGAACTTATCATCTCCACACCTGCTTCTCTTTCTCTTCTCACCATTTTAGGTAATTACATCATCTAATCATCTAAGTTGGGAATGACCCTCAGTACTCTCTCTACCAAATCCTCCCTTCAATGTTTTATTATTAAGCCTTGGAGATTCTATCTTCTAATTATCTCTCAAACTGGACACTTCCTCTCTTTCATTGTACAAGCCTCATTATTTCTCATTGGTACCTCTGCTACCAGCCTAACTGATTTTATCTGTCAATGTACTGTTAATGTTTTAAAAAACACTTGATGTTGAAGATGAAATGATATGAGCTTTTGTGTAAAATCCTCCTAGGAGTCCTTACAAACTATGAGCCAGCAATTCATTTAATACTTTTGAGATTCTTTGTTGTCACATCTTTAATAGATAAGAAGTATCTTCCTTTCAAGGTTCAATTGTCATGCCTGTAAGTGCCTATTCCTTGGTAAGCACTCAGTGTTTTTTCCTGCTATTATTATGACTCACCTAAGTTTTAAGCCCATTCACAGACTTCCCAAAACCATAATGATAAAATTGGAAATTTAAAAATTACTCTCAGGGTCATTATAATCTAACTCCATTAACTTCTTTAGTCTCATCTTCCTGCACTCTCTGATAGAAGCCCTAATTTCAGTCAGGTGTTTTTTCTTCTCCTTCTTCTTAAACAGTTAATTAATTACTTGAAGACCTAATAAAAATTCACTTCAAAAATGAGCCATTCTAGGATGGCTGAAGGAAAGGGTATGCAAGGAGAGACTGCAAAAGGTCAAGAGAATTTCACAGAATATTGAAAAGTTCTATTTCTTAACTGGGGTGGAAGTTACACAGCTATATATAGTTGTCAGAAGTCATCAACCTGTAGAGTTAATGTGTCCATTTTATTGTACATAAATTATATCTCAGTAAATTGATTAAAAATGATTTCATATGGAAACACTCAGTAACTCCTCTCTCCCCAGGCTGAGATATGTGACCATATGTGAACTTCCACAGTAAATATGTAGTACTGTTTTCATAGCACTTATTCCAATGTCTTCTCCAGCACTAAATATATTATGAACCCCCTGTAAACTCTAGGATACTAATTTTTATATCTATATCTCCAACATCTAGTATAAGGGCCCCAAACACAGGAGGGCTATAAAGAATATTTGTGTAATTAGTTAATGAGCTAATTACACATTGAGATTATAATTTCACATTGGAATTTCATAATATTGTTGAATTATATGATTAAACAGTTCCAATTTTTTTTTTTTTTTAAATTTTTTTTTTCAACGTTTATTTATTTTTGGGACAGAGAGAGACAGAGCCTGAACGGGGGAGGGGCAGAGAGAGAGGGAGACACAGAATCGGAAACAGGCTCCAGGCTCTGAGCCATCAGCCCAGAGCCCGACGCGGGGCTCGAACTCGTGGACCACGAGATCGTGACCTGGCTGAAGTCGGACGCTTAACCGACTGCGCCACCCAGGCGCCCCTAAACAGTTCCAATTTTAATGAGTGGTTAGAAGAACATGTAATACTGCATTTATGTCTAATTTATACAGTCAAAGGTTAGAATATGACACACAATTGCTAATAATAGCCATGTAACTTGATCATAAGATTAATGATGTTTATATCAATGCATTGGCATGAAATCTTAAAGTCAGAGTGCATACTGCATACAGGACTTATTTTCATTTTGTGGGAAACCAATAAAGATGAGTTAATAACTGTCATCTATTTATTAAAAGAATCTCTGTGCAGGACTGAGTATGAAGAATATCTTGAAATGGAAAACTATGATAAGAAAATGGGAACACTACCATTAACAGCGTTGCCACTTCTAAACATACCAGCAACGACATGGACTAGAAGGAACCATTATCCCCACTGAACAGAGATACCTAATAAGGGTCACTGTTGACATAGTCTAGGATACAGAATACCAAGGAGTATGACCCTATAAAAAATACATGTCCATCAGCAGGCAAGGTCCCTGAAGATTATACATGGGATGAGGGAATCATCCTATAAAATGTAGAATAGGAGGTCAAACGACATGGCTTTTAGGGAATTATCAGCAGTCAGGATCATTAATAATTTACTTTGATAACCCTACTCACATAAAGTATTCTTATTCTTGGACTAGGAAGAGATACGAAGTGCAATATATTTTAATTAAATTGATAGCTTATGTACATTACATATGAATTGAACTGCCAAATAAGAAAACACCAATGAAAAAAATGATGCATAATACCGAAGCACAGCTCCTTGGTGTTAGACAAAACAGAATCTTTTTTTTTCCATACAACACCCAGTGCTCATCCCAACAGGTGCCCTCCTCAATGCCCATCACCCGCTTTCCCCTTCTTCCCACTCCCCATCAACCCTCAGTTTATTCTCAGTTTTTAAGAGTCTCTTATGGTTTGGCTCCCTCCCTCTCTACCCTTTTTTTTCCCTTCCTCTCCCCCATGGTCTTCTGTCAAGTTTCTCAGGATCCACATAAGGGTGAAAACATATGGTATCTGTCTTTCTTTGTATGACTTATTTCACCTAGCATAACACTTAGCACTGCTAGGAATTTACCCAAGGGATACAGGAGTGCTGATGCATAGGGGCACTTGTACCCCAATGTTTATAGCAGCACTTTCAACAATAGCCAAATTATGGAAAGAGCCTAAATGTCCATCAACTGATGAATGGATAAAGAAGTTGTCGTTTATATACACAATGGAATACTACTTGGCAATGAGAAAGAATGAAATATGCCTTTTGTAGCAACATGGAGGGAACTGGAGAGTGTTGTGCTAAAATGGAATCTTACGTACCAATTACTGTTCCTTCCAAGCCTAGAGTCTCTCTTAAAGGAAAAAGCTTTAACTCTCCTTCTCATGAACTGTTAACCCATATTTAGACACACAGGACCAAGCCCCTGCCACAAACTGGACCAAAAATGCATCTAGGATCCAAGGGCAGCCAATCCTCAAACTGAACAGTCATTTGTGATATTTGGAATGAAAGGTAGGGTTGACCAACATGATTGTCAGGTTTGGGACCTGAGGGTGCCAAATGAGGATGTAAAGGCATCGATAAATTCAGAAACTGAATAGTCTTAAGAAAGAGAATGCAGAGTGAAGGGCAGGTTGTAGAGAGCTTGATAAACTGAAGTTGTAAGGTTATCAGAATTATAAGCAAACAAAACTAATGAGGTAGAGAAAAGATACAAAGAAGAGGAAAAAGAAACCAAATGGTAAAGATAAGAGCATAGACATGTGTAGCTGTGTCTCAGTTATTGGAAAAAAGAAAAGGCACTAGTACAAAGACCTATGTTTACCTCAACTCCAATAAGTTACTTTGTATCCAGCCTTTCATGGATTCTCTATGTATATATATATTTCCAACACACCTATAGACTCCTAAATTAATTGAGACTTAGTTTCTTGAAACCAAAGTAAACAAAGAAATTAAAAATCTTAACGAAAATGACTTTCTGTACATTTTAGGCAGAACATAAAGTTTCCAGTTAATATTTTACTTACATAAAATATGGGGAAAACAACTGCTTAATAAACAAAAATGTGTTTAGGAGACAAACCAAATTTTATTAAAAAATCATTATCATTATTGCTATACAGTATTACTATATAATTTTGTTTCAGCATAAATTTCTTTAATTTGACTAGAAAAAAGATGACAACAAAGTGAATTAACTCATTATTTCCTTCTAAATGACATGAAAATCTGTGTGTACAATATTATAAGCTGAAAGAGGAATGGCCTACAAAAGAACTAAAGCTCTTAATATAGTCAGGAAAAAAATTCTATGAACACCACTATTCACAATGAAAATATGTCTTAAAAGTATTAAGATATCAAAGAGCAGTAAAACATAGTCAATGTAATTCTGGAAATTTTTCACTCATAATTTTGGAAGGAAAAAATTTCTTTTTTCAAGTTAATTTTTTTATTGAGGTAAAATTGGTGTTATAACATTACATTAGCTTCAGGTGCACAACATAATAATTAGATAGTTGCACACACTGCAAGTGATCACCACATAAGTCTAGTTACTGTCTGTCACCGTACAAATGATCTTTTCACACTTTTTGCCCACCTCCCAACCCTTTTTCCTTCTGATGACCAACAATGTGTTCTTTAAATATAGATTTATGGGGAGAGAGGGAAGATGGCGGCATAGGAGTACGCTGGGCTCACCGCGCGTCCTGCTGATCACTTATATTCCACCTACACCTGCCTAAATAACCCAGAAAACCGCCAGAGGATTAGCAGAACGGAGTCTCCAGAGCCAAGCGCAGATGAGAGGCCCACGGAAGAGGGTAGGAAGGGCGGCGAGGCGGTGCGCACTCCACGGACTGGCGGGAGGGAGCCGGGGCGGAGGGGCAGCCTGCCGGCCAAGCAGAGCCCCCGAGTCTGGCTGGCAAAAGCGGAGGGGCCTGACAGACTGTGTTCCCACAGCAAGCGCGGCTTAGCGTCTGGGAAGTCATAAGTTAACAGCTCTGCTCGGAAAGCGGGAAGGCTGGAGGACAAAGGGAGGGAGAGCTGCTGAGCCCCGGGATGACAGAGCTCAGTTTGGTGGGGAACAAAGGCGCTCCCCAGCACCATCTCCCCCGCCCATCCCCCAGCCAAAATCCCAAAGGGAACCAGTTCCTGCCAGGGAACTTGCTCGCTCCCCGCAAACACCCAACTCTGTGCTTCTGTGGAGCCAAACCTCCGGCAGCAGATCTGACTCCCTCCCGCTGCCACAGGGCCCCTCCTGAAGTGGATCACCTTAGGAGAAGCCAGCTAAGCCTGCCCCTCCTGCCCCCGTGCACCTTGCCTACCCACCCCAGCTAATACGCCAGATCCCCAGCATCACAAGCCTGGCAGTGTGCAAGTAGCCCAGACGGGCCACGCCACCCCACAGTGAATCCCGCCCCTAGGAGAGGGGAAGAGAAGGCACACACCAGTCTGACTGTGGCCCCAGCGGTGGGCTGGGGGCAGACATCAGGTCGGACTGCGGCCCCGCCTACCAACTCCAGTTATACACCACAGCACAGGGGAAGTGCCCTGCAGGCCCTCACCACTCCAGGGACTATCCAAAATGACCAAGCGGAAGAATTCCCCTCAGAAGAATCTCCAGGAAATAACAACGGCTAATGAACTGATCAAAAAGGATTTAAATAATATAACAGAAAGTGAATTTAGAATAATAGTCATAAAATTAATCGCTGGGCTTGAAAACAGTATAGAGGACAGCAGAGAATCTCTTGCTACAGAGATCAAGGGACTAAGGAACAGTCATGAGGAGCTGAAAAGCGCTTTAAATGAAATGCAAAACAAAATGGAAACGACGACAGCTTGGATTGAAGAGGCAGAGGAGAGAATAGGTGAACTAGAAGATAAAGTTATGGAAAAAGAGGAAGCTGAGAAAAAAAGAGATAAAAAAAATCCAGGAGTATGAGGGGAAAATTACAGAACTAAGTGATACACTAAAAAGAAATAATATACACATAATTGGTATCCCAGAGGAGGAAGAGAGAGGGAAAGGTGCTGAAGTGGTACTTGAAGAAATAATAGCTGAGAACTTCCCTGAACTGGGGAAGGAAAAAGGCATTGAAATCCAAGAGGCACAGAGAACTCCCTTCAGACATAACTTGAATCGATCTTCTGCACGACCTATCATAGTGAAACTGGCAAAATACAAGGATAAAGAGAAAATTCTGAAAGCAGCAAGGGATAAACGTGCCCTCACATATAAAGGGAGATCTATAAGACTCGTGACTAATCTCTCTTTTGAAACTTGGCAGGCCAGAAAGAATTGGCACGATATCTTCAGTGTACTAAACAGAAAAAATATGCAGCCGAGAATCCTTTATCCAGCAAGTCTGTCATTTAGAATAGAAGGAGAGATAAAGGTCTTCCCAAACAAACAAAAACTGAAGGAATTTGTCACCACTAAACCAGCCCTACAAGAGATCCTAAGGGGGACCCTGTGAGACAAAGTACCAGAGACATCACTACAAGCATAAAACATACAGACATCACAATGACTCTAAACCCGTATCTTTCTATAATAACACTGAATGTAAATGGATTAAATGCACCAACCAAAAGACATAGGGTATCAGAATGGATAAAAAAACAAGACCCATCTATTTGCTGTCTACAAGAGACTCATTTTAGACCTGAGGACACCTTTAGATTGAGAGTGAGGGGATGGAGAACTATTTATCATGCTACCGGAAACCAAAAGAAAGCTGGAGTAGCCATACTTATATCAGACAAACTAGACTTTAAATTAAAGGCTGTAACAAGAGATGAAGAAAGGCATTATATAATAGTTACAGGGTCTATCCATCAGGAAGAGCTAACAATTATAAATGTCTATGCGCCGAATACCGGAGCCCCCAAATATATAAAACAATTACTCATAAACATAAGCAACCTTATTGATAAGGATGTGGTAATTGCAGGGGACTTTAACACCCCACTTACAGAAATGGATAGATCATCTAGACACACGGTCAATAAAGAAACAAGGGCCCTGAATGAGACATTGGATCAGATGGACTTGACAGATATATTTAGAACTCTGCATCCCAAAGCAACAGAATATACTTTCTTCTCGAGTGTGCATGGAACATTCTCCAAGATAGATCATATACTGGGTCACAAAACAGTCCTTCATAAGTTTACAAGAATTGAAATTATACCATGCATATTTTCAGACCACAATGCTATGAAGCTTGAAATCAACCACAGGAAAAAGTCTGGAAAACCTCCAAAAGCATGGAGGTTAAAGAACACCCTACTAACGAATGAGTGGGTCAACCAGGCAATTAGAGAAGAAATTAAAAAATATATGGAAACAAACGAAAATGAAAATACAACAATCCAAATGCTTTGGGACGCAGCGAAGGCAGTCCTGAGAGGAAAATACATTGCAATCCAGGCCTATCTCAAGAAACAAGAAAAATCCCAAATACAAAATCTAACAGCACACCTAAAGGAAATAGAAGCAGAACAGCAAAGGCAGCCTAAACCCAGCAGAAGAAGAGAAATGATAAAGATCAGAGCAGAAATAAACAATATAGAATCTAAAAAAACGGTAGAGCAGATCAACGAAAACAAGAGTTGGTTTTTTGAAAAAATAAACAAAATTGACAAACCTCTAGCCAGGCTTCTCAAAAAGAAAAGGGAGATGACCCAAATAGATAAAATCATGAATGAAAATGGAATTATTACAACCAATCCCTCAGAGATACAAGTGATTATCAGGGAATACTATGAAAAATTATATGCCAACAAATTGGACAACCTGGAGGAAATGGACAAATTCCTAAACACCCACACTCTTCCAAAACTCAATCAGGAGGAAATAGAAAGCTTGAACAGACCCATAACCAGCGAAGAAATTGAATTGGTTATCAAAAATCTCCCAACAGGGGCGCCTGGGTGGCGCAGTCGGTTAAGCGTCCGACTTCAGCCAGGTCACGATCTCGCGGTCCGGGAGTTCGAGCCCCGCGTCAGGCTCTGGGCTGATGGCTCAGAGCCTGGAGCCTGTTTCCGATTCTGTGTCTCCCTCTCTCTCTGCCCCTCCCCCGTTCATGCTCTGTCTCTCTCTGTCCCAAAAATAAATAAACGTTGAAAAAAAAAAAAAAATTTAAAAAAAAAAAAAAAAATCTCCCAACAAATAAGAGTCCAGGACCAGATGGCTTCCCAGGGGAGTTCTACCAGACGTTTAAAGCAGAGATAATACCTATCCTTCTCAAGCTATTCCAAGAAATAGAAAGGGAAGGAAAACTTCCAGACTCATTCTATGAAGCCAGTATTACTTTGATTCCTAAACCAGACAGAGACCCAGTAAAAAAAGAGAACTACAGGCCAATATCCCTGATGAATATGGATGCCAAAATTCTCAATAAGATACTAGCAAATCGAATTCAACAGCATATAAAAAGAATTATTCACCATGATCAAGTGGGATTCATTCCTGGGATGCAGGGCTGGTTCAACATTCGCAAATCAATCAACGTGATACATCACATTAACAAAAAAAAAAGAGAAGAACCATATGATCCTGTCAATCGATGCAGAAAAGGCCTTTGACAAAATCCAGCACCCTTTCTTAATAAAAACCCTTGAGAAAGTCGGGATAGAAGGAACATACTTAAAGATCATAAAAGCCATTTATGAAAAGCCCACAGCTAACATCATCCTCAACGGGGAAAAACTGAGAGCTTTTTCCCTGAGATCAGGAACACGACAGGGATGCCCACTCTCACCGCTGTTGTTTAACATAGTGCTGGAAGTTCTAGCATCAGCAATCAGACAACAAATGGAAATCAAAGGCATCAAAATTGGCAAAGATGAAGTCAAGCTTTCGCTTTTTGCAGATGACATGATATTATACATGGAAAATCCGATAGACTCCACCAAAAGTCTGCTAGAACTGATACATGAATTCAGCAAAGTTGCAGGATACAAAATCAATGTACAGAAATCAGTTGCATTCTTATACACTAACAATGAAGCAACAGAAAGACAAATAAAGAAACTGATCCCATTCACAATTGCACCAAGAAGCATAAAATACCTAGGAATAAATCTAACCAAAGATGTAAAGGATCTGTATGCTGAAAACTATAGAAAGCTTATGAAGGTAATTGAAGAAGATTTAAAGAAATGGAAAGACATTCCCTGTTCATGGATTGGAAGAATAAATATTGTCAAAATGTCAATACTACCCAAAGCTATCTAAACATGCAATGCAATCCCAATCAAAATTGCACCAGCATTCTTCTCGATACTAGAACAAGCAATCCTAAAATTCATATGGAACCACAAAAGGTCCCAAATAGCCAAAGGAATTTTGAAGAGGAAGACCAAAGCAGGAGGCATCACAATCCCAGACTTTAGCCTCTACTACAAAGCTGTAATCATCAAGACAGCATGGTATTGGCACAAAAACAGACACATAGACCAATGGAATAGAATAGAAACCCCAGAGCTAGACCCACAAACGTATGGCCAACTCATCTTTGACAAAGCAGGAAAGAACATCCAATGGAAAAAAGACAGTCTCTTTAAAAAATGGTGCTGGGAGAACTGGACAGCAACATGCAGAAGGTTGAAACTAGACCACTTTCTCACACCATTCACAAAAATAAACTCAAAATGGATAAAGGACCTGAATGTGAGGCAGGAAACCATCAAAACCTTAGAGGAGAAAGCAGGAAAAGACCTCTCTGACCTCAGCCGTAGCAATCTCTTACTCGACACATCCCCAAAGGCAAGGGAATTAAAAGCAAAAGTGAATTACTGGGACCTTATGAAGATAAAAAGCTTCTGCACAGCAAAGGAAACAACCAACAAAACTAAAAGGCAACCAACGGAATGGGAAAAGATATTTGCAAATGACATATCGGACAAAGGGCTAGTATCCAAAATCTATAAAGAGCTCACCAAACTCCACACCCAAAAAACAAATAACCCAGTGAAGAAATGGGCAGAAAACATGAATAGACACTTCTCTAAAGAAGACATCCGGATGGCCAACAGGCACATGAAAAGATGTTCAACGTCGCTCCTCATCAGGGAAATACAAATCAAAACCACACTCAGGTATCACCTCACGCCAGTCAGAGTGGCCAAAATGAACAAATCAGGAGACTATAGATGCTGGAGAGGATGTGGAGAAATGGGAACCCTCTTGCACTGTTGGTGGGAATGCAAACTGGTGCAGCTGCTCTGGAAAGCAGGTTGGAGGTTCCTCAGAAAATTAAAAATAGACCTACCCTAGGACCCAGCAATAGCACTGCTAGGAATTTATCCAAGGGATACAGGAGTACTGATGCATAGGGGCACTTGTACCCCAATGTTTATAGCAGCACTCTCAACAATAGCCAAATTGTGGAAAGAGCCTAAATGTCCATCAACTGATGAATGGATAAAGAAATTGTGGTTTATATACACAATGGAATACTATGTGGCAATGAGAAAAAATGAAATATGGCCTTTTGTAGCAACGTGGATGGAACTGGAGAGTGTGATGCTAAGTGAAATAAGCCATACAGAGAAGGAAAGATACCATATGGTTTCACTCTTATGTGGATCCTGAGAAACTTAACAGAAACCCATGGGGGAGCGGAAGGAAAAAAAAAAAAAAGAGGTTAGAGTGGGAGAGAGCCAAAGCATAAGAGACTGTTAAAAACTGAGAACAAACTGAGGGTTGATGGGGGGTGGGAGGGAAGGGAGGGTGGGTGATGGGTATTGAGGAGGGCACCTTTTGGGATGAGCACTGGGTGTTGTATGGAAACCAATTTGACAATAAATTTCATATATTAAAAATAAATAAATAAATAAATATATATATATATATATATATATTTATGAGTTTTGTTTTGTGTGTTTTGATTTTTAGATTCCACATATAACTAAAATCATATGGTATTTGTCTTTTTCTATCTGACATATTTCATTTAGCATAATACCCCCAAGGTCCATCCATGTTGTTGCAAATGGCAAGATTCCTTCTTTTTTATGGCTGAGTACTATTCCATTGCATCTATATACCATATCTTCTTATCCATTCATCCATTAATGAACACTTAGGTTGTTTCCATATATTGACTATTGTAAGTAATGCTGCAATGACTATAGGAGTGCATATATCTTTTTGAACAGTGGTTTCATTTTCTTCAGGTAAATATCCAAAAGTGAAATAGCTGAATTATATGGTAGTTCTAATACTAATCTTTTGAGGAATCTCTATAATTTCTCTATATTGGCTACACCAATTTACACTCCTACCAACAGGGAACAAGTGCTCCTTTTCCTCCATAACCTCTCAAAACTTGTTATTTCTTGTCTTTTTGGGAATACTCATTTTGACAGGTGTGGGATGATATCTCATTGTGGTCTTCATTTGCATTTCCCTGATGATTAGTAATTTTGAGCGTCTTTTTGTGTGGCTGCTGTCCATCCATATGCCTTTTTTGGAAACATATTTGTTCAGATCCTCTGCCCATTTTTATATCAAGTTTTGTTGTTTTTTTTTTTTTTGGTATTGAGTTGTATGAGTTCTTTATGTATTTTGATATTAGCTCCTTATGAAATATATGATTTGAAAATATATTCTCCTATTAGATGGTTCCCTGTTTACTTTTTTTTTTTTTTAATTTTTTTCAACGTTTTTTATTTATTTTTGGGACAGAGAGAGACAGAGCATGAACGGGCGAGGGGCAGAGAGAGAGGGAGACACAGAATCGGAAACAGGCTCCAGGCTCCGAGCCATCAGCCCAGAGCCTGACGCAGGGCTCGAACTCAGGGACCACGAGATCGTGACCTGGCTGAAGTCGGACGCTTAACCGACTGCGCCACCCAGGCGCCCCGCCTGTTTACTTTGTTAATAGTTTCCTTTTATGTGCAAAAACTTTTTAGTTTTATGTAGTCCATTTATTTATTTTTGCCTTCATTACCATGGCCTTTGGGGTCTTATCTAAAATAAAACCTCCAACAACAATGTCAAGGAGCTTACAACCTATGTTTTCTTCTAGGAGTTTTATGGCTTCTGGTCTTATATTCAAATCTTTAATCTATTTTGAGTCAACTTTTGTGAATGGTATAAGATAGTGTCCAGTCTTCCCAATACCATTTATTGAAGAGACTGTCTTTTCCCCATTATATATTCTTGGCTTCTTTGTTGTAAATTAATTGAATATACATGCATGGGTTTATTTCTGGGATTTGTTTTCTGTTCCATTGGTCTGTGTGTCTGTTTTTATGTCTATACTATACTGATTTGATTATTATAGCTTTGATGTATAGTTTGAAATGAGGGAGCATGATACCTCTAGCTTTGTTCTTCCTCAAGACTATTTTGGCTATTTGGGTCTCTTGTGGTTCCATACAAATTTTAGAATTATTTGTTCTAGTTCCATAAAAAATATTGATAAGGATTCCACTGAATCTGTAGATTGCTTTGGGTAGTATGGACATTTTAACAATATTAATTCTTCCAATGCATGGGCACAGAACATCTTTCCATTTATTTGTGTCATCTTTGTTTCATCAGTTTCTCATAGTTTTCAGTGTAAAAGTCTTTTACCTCCTTGGTTAAATCTGTTCTTAAGTATTTTACTTTTTTTGATGCCATTGTAAATGGGATTTTTTTTAATTTCTCTTTCTGATGTTAGTGTATAGAAACACAACCAGTTTCTGTATGTGGATTTTCTATCCTATGACTTTACTGAATTGATTTATTAGTTTCAAGAGTTTTTTGGTGGAATCTTTAGGGTTTTTTTACATATGGAATAATGTCATCTGCAAGTAGTGACAGTTCTCCTTCTTCCTTTCCCAGCCTAATTTCTTTTCTTTCCCAGCCTAATTGCTCTGGCTAGGACTATCAATACTATGTTGAATGAAAGTGGTCAGAGTGGGCATCCTTGTCTTGTTCCCTGATCTTAGAAAACAAGCTTTTAGCTTTTCACTGTTACATATAATATTTACTAAGGGTTTCTCACATATGGCCTATATTATGTTAAGGTATGCTTCCCTTTATCCTCATTTTGTTGAGAGTTTTATTACAAATAGATGTTGAATTTTGTCAAAAGATTTTTCTATCATCTATTGAGATAACTATAATTTTCATCCTTCATTTCCTCATTGTGACGTATCACGATTGATTTGTGGATGTTGAACTATGTCTGCATCCCTGGAATAAATCCTACTTGATAATGTTGTATTATCCATTTACTGTATTGTTGAATTCAGTTTGCTGATATTTTGTTGAGAATATTTGCATCTATTGGATATTGGCCTATAATTTTTTTGTAGTGTTTTTGACTGGTATTTGTATCAGAATAATGCTAGCCTTTGTAAAATAAGTTAGGAAACACAAGAGTTTGAGAAAGATAAGTATTAAATCTTTTAATTTTTGGTAGAAATTACCAGGTAAGCCATCTGATCCTAGACTTTTGTTTGTTGGAGGTTTTTGATTACTGACTCAATCTCCTTACTAGTAATTGACCTATTCAGATTTTCTATTTCTTCATTACTCGGTTTTGTAAGATATATGTATATTTCTAGGAATTTGCTTCTTCTATGTTGTCCAGTTTCTTGTCATGTATGTTTATAGCAGTCTCAGGATCTTTCATATTTCTGTGGTATAAATTGTAACTTCTCCCCTTTCACTTTATTTTATTTTCTTTTTTTTTTCTTGGTGAGTTTGTCAATTTTGTGTATCCTTTCAAAGTACCAGCTTTTAGTTTCATTAATTTTCTATTGTTTTTTTAGTCTCCATTTCATTTATTTCCTCTTTGATCTTTATTATTTACTTCCTTCTACGAGCTTTGGGCTTCACTTGTTCTTTTTTTAATGGTTTGGTTAGGTGTAAAGTTGAATTTTTTATTTGACATTTTTGTGTTGTTTTTGAGATAGGGTTGAACTTCCCTCTCAGAAATGCTTTTACAGCATTTCATAGTTTTGGGGTTGTTGTATTTTCATTTGTCTAAAGATATTGTTTTTATTTTCCCTTTGATTTCTTCATTGGCCCATTGGTTGTTCAGTAGCATGCTGTTTGATCTCCACATATTTGTGATTATTCAAGTTTTCTTCTTGTAATTCATTTCTAGTTCCATACCATTGTGGTAAGAAAAATGTCTAATATATTTTAAATCATTGAGACTTGTTTTGTGTCCTAACATGTGATTTATCCTGCAGAATGTTTCATGTACACTTGAGAATAATGTGTATTCTGCTGCTTTTGGATGGAATGTTTTGTGCATACCTATTAAGACCATCCAGTATAATATGTCATTTAATGGTGATGTTTCCTTATTGATTTTCTGTCTGGATGATTCATCTATTGATGTGGGATATTAAAGTAATATTAATTAATATTAATTAATGAATAAGTAATACTATTAATTACCCTTACTAGTAACACTACTATTGTTGTATTGCTATGAATTTCTCCCCGTAGCTCTGTTAATATTTGTGTTATGTATTTAGCTGCTCCTATGTTGGGTGTGTAAATACTAACAATAGCCTCTTGTTGGAATCTCCCCTTTATCATTATGTAATGGCTTGTCTTTTATTATAGTCTTTGTTTTAAAGTCTATTTTTTTTGTGTGTGATATAAGTATAGCTACCCCAGCTTTTTATTTCCATTTGCCTGGATAATCTCTTTGTATTCCTTAATTTTCAATATGTATGTGTATCTTTAGATCTGAAGTTAGTCTTTTAGAGACAACATATAGATAAGTCTTATTTTTTTTTTTTTAATTTTTTTTTTCAACGTTTATTTATTTTTGGGACAGAGAGAGACAGAGCACGAACGGGGGAGGGGCAGAGAGAGAGGGAGACACAGAATCGGAAACAGGCTCCAGGCTCCGAGCCATCAGCCCAGAGCCCGACGCGGGGCTCGAACTCACGGACCGCGAGATCGTGACCTGGCTGAAGTCGGACGCTTAACCGACTGCGCCACCCAGGCGCCCCAAGTCTTATTTTTTTTTTAAAGTTTACTTATTTTTTTTTAGTAATCTCTAGCCAACTAACCCATGAACCTGAGATCAAAAGTTGCATGCTCCTCTGCCTGAGCCAGCCAGGAGCCCCTTCAGCCACTCTTTTTTTGATTGGAGAATTTAGTCCATTTATATTAATTTTTTTAATGTTTATTTTTTTTTGAGAGAGAGAGAGAGAGAGAGAGCACAAGGGCACGAGCAGGGAAGGGACACAGTAAGAGAGACACAGAGCCCAAAGCAGGGTCCAGGTTCTGAGCTGTCAGCACAGAGCCCGATGTGGGGCTCAAACTCACAAACCACAAGATCATACATGACCTGAGCTGAAGTCAGATGCTTATCTAGCTGAGCCACCTAGGTGCCCCATACATTAAAGTAATTATTGATAGATTTATACTGAGAGCCATTCTGTTATAACTGTTTTCTGGCTGTTTTTATAGTTATTCTCTGTTCCTTTCTTCTTCTCTTGCTCTCTTATTTTATGGTTTGGTGAATTTCTTTAGTGTTAGGCTTAGATTCTTTTCTCATGATATTTCATGTATCTACTATAGTTTTTCCTTTGTGGTTACTGTGAGGTTCACAACAGTATTTTTTAGCAGTCTGTTTTAAGTTGACAACAACTTAAATTTAAACATATTCTAACAACTCTACATTTTTTACTCTCCCATGTTTTATGGCTTTAATATCACATTTTACATCTTTTTCTCTTGTGTATGCATTGGCTAATTACTGTAGTTATAATTTTACTACTTTTGTTTTTTAATCTTCATACGAACTTTGTAAGTGGTTAATCCACTACCCTTGCTATAATATGCCTTATTTTTTTTTAATTTTTTCAAATGTTTATTTATTTTTGAGAGAGAGCAAGAGACAGAGTATTAGCAGAGGGACAGAGAGAGAGAGGGAGACACAGAATCCCAAGCAGGCTCCAGGTTCTGAGTCTAACGCAGGGCTGAAACTCACAAACCAGGAGGTCATGACCTAAGCCGAGGTTGGACAATTAACCCAGTCGGACTGAGCCACCCAAGCGCCCCTACAATCTGCCTTATAAGAAAGATTTGTAGTTTCTTATGTTTTATTACCAATTAATGCCTTTTCTTTTCAGCTTAAAGAAAAACCTTTAACATTTCTTATAACGCCAGTTTAGTGGTGATAAACTCCTTTAGCTTTCGCTTGTCTGGAAAACTCTTTTTCTCTTCAACTCTGAATGATAACTGTACTGGGTACTGTATTCTTGGTTGCAAGGGCTTTTCTTTCAGCATTTTGAATATATATCATGCCACTCCCCCTGATATGCAAGGTTGCTGCTGAAAAATCCGCTGATATTCTTATGGTGGGATTCCCTTGTATGTAACACATGGTTTTTCTCTTCCTGCTTTTAAGATTCTCTCTTTAACTTTTGACATTTTAATTAATGTGTGTCATGGTTTGGATCTCTTTGAGTTCGCCATATTTGAACTCTCTTTGCTTGCTGAACCTGGATGTCTGTTTCCTTCCCCAAGTTATGAAAGTTTTCATCTTTTATTTCTTCAAGTAAGTTTTCTGCCCCTTTCTCTCTTCTCCTTCTAGGACCTCTATAATGCAAATGTTACCCTGCTTGTTATCCTATATCACCCTATAGGTCTCTTAGGCTATCTTCACTTTTTAAAATTCTTTTCTGTCTTTTGTTGCTCTCTTTAGGGGACTTCCACTGTTCTGTCTGGCAGATTGGTGGCTTGTTCTCCTACTTGATCTAGTCTGTTATTACACCCCTCTAATGTATTTTTAGTTTAGTTCAGCCCTGTCACTCCGTTTGGTAGTTTCTTATGTTACCTGTCTTTTTGTTGAATTACTCACTGTGTCCATCCATTCTTCTTCTGAATTCAGTGAGAATCTGTGACCATTACTTTGAACTCTTTATTGAGTAGATTACTATCTGTTTCATACAATGCTTTTTTTAGGGTTTTGTCTTGTTTTTTCATTTGTAACATATTCCTCCGTTTCTTCAATTCTCTTGAGTCTCTGTGTTTGCTTCTATGTAATAGGCAAAAAAGTTACGTCTCCCAGTCTTGAAGGAATGGACTTGTGTAAGGGATGAAACTCATCATTCAACTTTGCCCTAGCTCTTGGTTGCCTCTCTAAGCTTTGTGATCATCTGAGTATCCTGATTTGTTGATAAAACTCAATTGTTGAGGGTATGCCAGGACCTGTTGTTTTCCAAAGAAAATGATCTCAGTCAGCACCTAGACACGGGCTAATTGGACCTCAAGCAGAAACTTTTAAAGTATGCAAGTGTATAGAGTCTTGTGGGACTACAATCATAGACCCTGCTGACCTCCAGACCAGGAGATCTGGAGGTGTCACCTGGACAACAGAAGAATCAGGCCTTCATATAAGCATACAAGCTCCTTTCTGGGAGGTACCAGTAAGCTGTGGCAAGACCTAGGGAAGGATATACAGGCAGTATCTCCCTGCCTACATTACCTAGAGTTCCTCTGTAGCCTTAATATGTGTGGCAAGCTTCAACCTATCAAGGAAACTTAAATGGGTCTCTTTCACATGCAGTATGGGGTATGTTTCAGTCTGCTCTCTGTGTAGTGCCCTGGGTATGGTATCCTGACCAGAACTGTCTTTCTGATAGTTTCAGTCCTGTGGGGCCCAGGGGTGCAAACCCCTCTGACCAACAGAGCCCCACAATTAAGAAGCATGCCTGTGTAAACTGCATTTGTCTACAACTTTGGCAAGGCCTGGCATGAGTATTAGGGGCAGGGCATGTGATGTTGTGTCCACACATGCCTGTCTGTCCTAACGAGGTAGAGGGACAGTGCAAAAAATGGTACTCTCCAGTGCCTCTTTCCCCAAGTAAAATCCCAATTAATCCCTGCCCCTTTGGCAGACACTTTAAGATTAGCAGCTGAATAACCTCTACATGTAACATAATCACCTCTCAAACTGCTGCATTTGAGCTGGTTTCCAGCTTACTCAAAATGAGTCTGTGAATGACCTCTCAAAAGAAATATCTCAGATTACACATTTTCCCAGGTCCTATGGATACAAGCACTGTTCATTTCCAAAACCACACATTTTTGAGGCCTCATCTCTCTGGTACAGGTCCCAAGGGTTGAAATGCCTGATAACAGGGCACAAACCCCTTGATCCTCTGGGAGAGGATCCAGGATCATGGGATCTCTCTGTATTGCATGTCACCACGCTGGGTGGCGGGGGGGGAGGGGTGGGAGGGGTGGGGGGTGGGGTTGACAAGGCCGTGTCTCTGCCTCTCCAATGTAGCCCTTTTACTTCTCATTGTGGAGGAAGCTGTTCAGTTAGTTTTCTGTTCTCTTTCAATGGGAATTATTTCACATGTAGTTGTAGATGTTGTGACCATGGGAGGAGGTGAGTTCAGGGTCTTACTATACTGCCCTCTTCAACAAAATTTCTAGTCACACTTTCACCTAATATACCTTGCATCAGATTAAATCTTTTTTCCAGAAATCTCTGTATACATTTTCAGCTACACAGAGCAAAATAAGTGCAAGTGACCCTCCTTTGTTTAAAGGAATAAATAATCAAGGAACAAATGCTTCTTATATTGAATACTAATTCCACTGTATACATATGTATATCCTGTTTCATGACATAACTGGGTGGACTCAGAGAGTGACACAATAGATTGTAATAATTTTATCTGGCTGTTTTCCTTCAGTGGGCCAACGTTTTTCTTTTCCCATGAGAACTCTCTATAGCAGTAGAGCACCAATGCCTGTTTCTCGTGACTGCAATGCAATACAGTGTAGGACATAAGTAATCCCTACCACGGGAAGGAAAGAGAGACAAAGATTATATC
Source organism: Lynx rufus (assembly GCF_022079265.1). Taxonomy (NCBI): domain Eukaryota; kingdom Metazoa; phylum Chordata; class Mammalia; order Carnivora; family Felidae; genus Lynx; species Lynx rufus. Next base: position 47,282,774 of record NW_025814834.1, read on the forward strand.
TTCCAGATTTAATGCTTTGTCCCAGATACTGCATTTGTGGTGCTTAGGATGTCTTGCCCTCAATCACTGATAGTTTGGTTTCTAATATGTTAAATATGAAGATACAGAGCCAGATACTATATGTAACCTAGATGCCTGAAAGAAATGTGTCCTCAGTACACTATTTATGACCAATCCTGGGAAAACTGGGAGCTGCTTTCCCAATTCCCCTTCTAATCTTCCCACATCACACCTAGATAAAAGGTATAATCAGTTTGCTCCCGTATTATGCTGTATCTCAGGGAATGTCCTTCTTAATGCTTTTACATGATTTAGAATTTTTCCTTTACTTTTCCAAAGTCCTCTCTTTCTATGTTTATGCCCCCAAAACACAGAGCACTTTCTTAATTTCAGTATCTACTTGCTCTATGGGTGAATCTTCCAGGCTATATGAGTTGGAGTAGCTGCATTATATGGATCTGGAGGACAAAATATTTGGGATTCATAGGTCCTCAAATCCCTCAAACCATAATGCAGGCCATTCTTCCAAGTGTGAATCACTATGATAATAAGGAAATAGGATAAAGAGTACAAAATTGTCTTTTTCTGTCTCAGATAAGGTAACTGAAGCTCTATTGTTATGGCTGATTCTGTATCTCACTGAACTTTTGAACCTACATATCACTGGGACAATGCTTGGACATTTCATTGGGAAATACTGAATAAATATAATGAGCAAATCATATTCTTCAACCATCAGAGGAACAAAATAACCAAAAGTTCATGGATGTGATAATGCAGATAAAAGTATAATAATTATAGCTGGTAACAGGATAAACATTATGCTAATTTTATGTTTATTTAACATATTTTCAGAAATATGACCCAGCACATTAAAGTTGTGATTTCACAGATATTTTTGCTCATGGAAATTTTAAAGTAAATTATTACTTAAACATATATGTTTTCACAATTGGCACATATTATGAGCAAGTACTCTGATATAATCAAGCAACTTTTAAACCTGAAGGAATTAATCTTATAATAACTGACAGGAAAAAAAGACCAGTTGTCAGATGGATTCTTTGCGCACAAGTCAATGTAAAAGAAAATTTTCATATGTGGAATTTGAAGACCATAGGGGAAGGGAAGGAAAAATGAGTTACAGAGAAGAAGGAAAACCATACGAGACTCTCAAATACAGAGAACAAGGTGAGTGTTGATGGGGGGTGGGAAAAATGGGATATAGGGATTAAGGAGGGCACTTGTTGAGATGAGCACTGAGTGTTGCATGTAGTTGGCTCCAGAAGCCAAGACTACACTGTATATATTGTATGTTAGCTAACTTGACAATAAATTATTTAAAAAAGCAAAGAAATTTCTCATTTCCACCAAAGAATAAGTATAGATCTCAAAATATTTGTCCTGAATTTGTTAATGACTTTTATCTATCAACCCAGAATAAGATATCCAGAAGATATTGGCTAAAATAAAATTTGTATGAAAAAATTAAGGAGAAGTATAAGACGTATCTAACAAACATGCTTAGAGACTTGGTAACCACCCTGCACAAGCAAGTAAATGGAATGACTAGATAGTTATTTTTATGGATTATGCCTTGGTCATAAAAAATAGAAATCTTTTTTTTTTTTCAACGTTTATTTATTTTTGGGACAGAGAGAGACAGAGCATGAACGGGGGAGGGGCAGAGAGAGAGGGAGACACAGAATCGAAAACAGGCTCCAGGCTCCGAGCCATCAGCCCAGAGCCTGACGCGGGGCTCGAACTCACGGACCGCGAGATCGTGACCTGGCTGAAGTCGGACGCTTAACCGACTGCGCCACCCAGGCGCCCCAGAAATCTTTATTTTTTATCAAGTAAATGGTTATGATGTTAGTATTGATGGAAACTTATGTGTTAAATGGAAGGACTCCTAGGTTAGTCACCATCATACCCAGCCTTCTGAGGTCACAGATCTTTTTCTTAATTGCTGACCATGTACGTAACTCGAGGGGGAAAATAAAATTTGTAAACATCAAGGGTACAATTTACTTTTCCTGAGGGGTCACAGGGAAAATGGTCTGTAATAGAACAATGTATAAAAGAGAGAGAGAGAGAGAGAGAGAGAGAGAGAGAACAGAAACACTTATTTAAAAAAAAACACAGTAAAAAAGTATTAGTAGGTTCTCATTTCCCCCTAGAAAATGTGCCTTGAGTATGCTACTATTAATAGAATTCTTGCCTTAAAAATCTATATTAAGAAATCCCCACTTGAATTCAATGAAATTATTGATCTTACTAACTCTGTACTAAGGCAGAAATGTTTGAAATTTTCAAATCTTGATACCTCTAGATAAATGGATATAAGATTCAAATGCAAAAATGTCATTACATATTGATTAATCTTTACACATTTCATATTATCTGATACACTGAAATTCTGTTTTACTAAAACAGCTGTTACAAGCCTAGAAACAATGTCCACATTAGGCAAATATTCATATGCTGCATTTTAGATAAATTCACAGTCATTTGGCTCTAACTTATAAGGCAAAGTTTGGAACATTTGCTGAATATTTCTTGGAGGATCAGATAAACTGTCATACATTTGAATATTTATCCTAACTAGCTGAAGGTTTTCCTTTCTATGTCTACTTCATGAATACAGTGTAAGAGTTAATGAAACTATGTTTTCATGGTTAAAAGATTCAATTTTAAGATATTTATCTTTTTATATTTAGAAATAAATATTTTGATATGTTATATACATGTTGTGCTAACTGTAAAGCATTTTACAAATATAAACTATTAGTATATTACTTTCTACCTACAAAAAATAGCAAAATTATTGCATGCTTCATGTTTAATTGCTTTAATAACCTAAAGAGATTTTAAGAAATTCAATTCATTGAATTCTCTCTATAATAACTCTCTAAACTTTAGTGAGTATAAGTTGCATCTGACAGGCATGTTAAAAATGCACATCCCTAAGCCAGCTCCATAGAAATATAGGTAAGTCATGTCTTCTTTAAGAGTAACAGATATTCATTTCTGAAAAATTACAAAGTAGTTGAACTACAGATGTCCAATGGACCACCAGTTAGAGTCACTTTTTTCATGTAGCAGACCATACAGGAATGCTAAGTAAATTTTCTTTTTTTCTAGCTTTATTAATTAAGGTCTGGTTGACAAGTGTATATATTCAATGTATGCAACATTATTTTTGATATATGTATATATTATGAAATGATGACCATAATCAAGCTAATAGACATATCCATCACTTTGCATAGGTGTGTATATGTGTGTTGAGAACATGAGATCTACTCTTCTAGCAAATTTCAAGTATACAATATATTAACTATAGTCACCATGCTGTACGTTAGGTCTTCAAAACTTATTTATCTTAGAACTGAAAGTTTCTACCCTTGACCCAAATCCACACTTTTTCCACATCCTCCAACTCTTGGCAACCACCATTCCACTCCTGTTGCTATGAGTTTGACTTTTTTTTTAATGTTTATTTATTTTTGAGAGCGAGAGAGCACACATGCGCGTGCACAAGTCAGGGAGGGGCAGAGAGGAGACACAGAATCTGAAGCAGGCTCCAGACTCTGAGCTGTCAGTGCAGTGCCGGACGCAGAGCTCGAACCCACGAGCTACAAGATCATGACCTGAACTAAAGTCAGACATTCAACCAACTGAGCCATCCAGGTGACCCAAGTTTGACTTCTTTTTAGATTCCAAATATAAATGAGATCATACAGTATTTGCCTTTCTGTCACTGACTTATTTCACTTGGTATAATTCCTGAAGGTCTATCTATAGTGTAGCATATGATAGGATATAATTTTTTTTCAGGTTGAGTAATATTCCATTGTGTAAATACAGGTATATGTATATCTATCTCACATTTTTTGTATCCATTAATCTATCAATGGACACTGAGGTTGTTTCCATATGTTGATTACTGTGGATAATGCTACAATGAACAGGAGACTGTAGATATCTCTTAGAGACACTGATTTAAAGTCCTTTGGATATACACCCAGAAGTAGGATTGCTGGACGTTCTATTCTTAATTTTTTAAGGAAATTCCATACTCTTTTTTCTGTAATGGAAGTACTGGTTTATATTCCCACCAATAATGTTCAAGGGTTCTCTTTATTCCACATCCTTGCCAACATTTATCTTTTTACTTTTTGGTAACAGCCATCCTAATGGCTAAGAGATGGTATCTCAGTGTGGTTTTGATTTGAATTTACCTAATGATTTGTAATGTTAAGCATCTTTTTGTATGCCTTTGACCTTTTGTAGGTCTTCTTTAGAGAAGTGTATTATCACACACTTTCAATGTTTTTTTCATGGGATTAATTTTACTATTAAGTTGAATGATTTCCTTCTATACTTACATATTAACCCCTTATCAGATATTTGACTTGCAACTATTTTCTTCCATTCCATAGGTTGCCTTTTAATTTCATTGTTTCCTTTGTTGTCTAGAAACTTTTTAGTTAGGTATAGTTGCACATGTTTATTTTTGCTTTTGCCTATGCTTTTGGAGTTAAATCCACAAAATCATTTACAAGAACAACATCAAGTTTTCCTGCGTATTTTCTTCTAGGAGTTTTATAATTTCAGATCTTACACTTAAGTCTTTAATCCATTTGGACTTTTTTGTGCATGGTATAAAATAAGAGTCCAATTTCATTCTGTTTCATGTGGCTATCCACTGTTCCCAACACCATTTGTTGAAGACTTTATCCTTTCTCCATTTTGTGTACTCTTGGCACCCTTGTTAAAGATCATTTGACTGTATTTGCTTGGGCTCTTTATCCTGTTCCATTGGTTTTTATATCTGTCCTTATGCCACTACCATACTGTGTTGATTGCTACAGCTTTGTAGTATATTTTAAAATCAGGAGGTATGAGGCCTCCAGCTTTATTCTTCATTTTCCAAATTATTTTGGCTAGTAGGGATCATTTGTGGTTCCATGTGAATTTTAGGATTGTTTTTTCTTTTCCTGTGAAAAATGTCATTAGAATTTGACAAAAAATTATTGTTTTTTGCAGGAGGACAATAACTGTATCTGCTACTCTATCATTTTGTTGTCACCTCCTAAGTAAATTTTCTATGAAAGTATGTTTTTTAGTATGTTTCAGAAATTTATCCAAAGCATAGAACTGAGTCTTAGAAAACCACCCCTAGTGTAAAATAAGTTCCCTGTAATGTGTCAAGTACATTTGTAAATATAAAACACATATAAGAAACTGTGTGTTACTGTTAATTTAATCCCAAACATCTAAATCTTTATAATCTTATTTGGAAAGAAGTTGTATATGTACAAGAAAGAATTATAGCACACTGCAAGATAATATAAAATGAAGTGTTAATTTGGATATAATTAGGGAATATATTATATAATATGTACAACAAATACTGTTGAATTAAATTAACTTTGTTTTTTGTTTTTTTTTAATTTTTTTTAATGTTTATTTATTTTTGAGACAGAGAGAGACAGAGCATGAACAGAGGAGGGTCAGAGAGAGAGGGAGACACAGAATCTGAAGCAGGCTCCAGGCTCTGAGCTGTCAGCACAGAGCCCAACGCGGGGCTTGAACTCATGGACTGTGAGATCATGACCTGAGCCGAAGTCAGACGCTTAACCAACTAAGCCACCCAGGCGCCCCTAAATTAACTTTGAATCACCAGTGAAGACTATGTAATAGAAATTGATTTGTACTTCAAATAGCTGAATGGTTTTATGTATAAAAAGGCAGAGCTGAGGTAAAGAAAAAAATGAAAAAGGAAAGGTTTTCGAAAAGATCTGGAAAATTTAAAGAAATCACGACTTAGAGTGGAAAGATCAGTAGCCTCTGTGATGAAAACATGAAATCATCCAAGAAGAAAGGAAGCTTACTAATCAAAAAGAGTATTAAGAATATTTATAGAGGGGGCGCCTGGGTGGCGCAGTCGGTTAAGCGTCCGACTTCAGCCAGGTCACGATCTCGCGCTCCGTGAGTTCGAGCCCCGCGTCAGGCTCTGGGCTGATGGCTCGGAGCCTGGAGCCTGTCTCCGATTCTGTGTCTCCCTCTCTCTCTGCCCCTCCCCCGTTCATGCTCTGTCTCTCTCTGTCCCAAAAATAAATAATAAAACGTTGAAAAAAAAAATTTAAAAAAAAAAAAGAATATTTATAGAGACCATAAACAGAGTATATATTTACTATATTTGATATTTTTTTTTAATTTTTTTTTCAACGTTTATTTATTTTTGGGACAGAGAGAGACAGAGCATGAACGGGGGAGGGGCAGAGAGAGAGGGAGACACAGAATCGGAAACAGGCTCCAGGCTCTGAGCCATCAGCCCAGAGCCCGACGCGGGGCTCGAACTCACGGACCGCGAGATCGTGACCTGGCTGAAGTCGGACGCTTAACCGACTGCGCCACCCAGGCGCCCCTATATTTACTATATTTGAAATGAAAATAAGACCTTGTTAACCACTGCCCATAATTAATTTTTGTTTTTTTAAAATTTCATTTTTCATCAGTTTTTAAAAACAGAATAATACTGGTTAAATTCAGTACTTTTTCTAAAGGTCTTTGGAATAGAACTTTTTTCTCTAATCCTATTTTGACATGCAACATTGAAAATTTATGATAGAAAAAGAATCAATATCTATGGCATATAATTTGTGGATTTAGAAAATATCAGTTTATTGCATGAGAAATTTAAAATAAATTGAAACATTAACTTTTGGCCATGAATTTTTAAACTTGTAAAATTCACAGATCTATATTATCAATGATGCTGTTAAAGATTTCTTGTAAAGGAACTGTTTGTACAGCATCACTTGATCACATTTTGGTTACAACCAAAGTCACATTAATAGTCACCCTGTGTCCATGTCTGCTGAGACATTTAGAGTACACGAAAGCTAGCCTTTAAAATATCCTGAGGTCCAATCACTTTGGCAAAACAAGAGGTGAAGAACAAAGGATTGTACTTCCATTTAGCCACTGTTCCTGATGCCATGTAGCATTGGGAGAGCTGAATCACTTGAATAGACTGCATCATTCTTTGCTCTGAATTTCATTAGGCATCTTATCACAATACACCTTTTTTAGTAGATACTTGTTCATTAATTTAGTGCCTAGAGTTTTAATTACCAAATCACTTGATTTTTATGGGCTTGCTTAACTAAATAAAAATATTATTTCCCTCTGACTTTATATGTAGTCTCGCTCAGACTCTACAGTGTAAGAAAGGCTTTGGACATACAAAAGCAAGCAAGCAAACAAACAAACGAACAAAAACCCAGTAAGTTAGAATCCAAAAGATATGATTTCTTACATTTCTAGTATTCATTGACTTTAAGAGTCAGTGGATTAAAAAAAAAAAAAAAAAAAAAAAAAGAGTCAGTGGATTACTGCCACCATCCCAGGTCTACCCTGAGCAGTTTTAAAGCACAAGATTTGAAGAAACCTGGTTTAAAAATGAAGGTTACAAGATTGTGTTTGGCTGAAATTCCCTAAGACAGTAGATTTCAACGTGAGGGAATGGGGCTCCTTTCAATATCTCAGGAAACATTTTTCTATTGTCAGTAATATTCAAAATATCATAACATTTAAACCCAAAATGTCTACATTTGTGGTTAGAACATGAGTTGATACTTTTTTTAAAAACTTCTTATTTAGGGGCACCTGGATGGCTCAGTCGGTTAAATGTTCCGCTTTGGCTCAGGTCATGATCTCACAGTTTGTGAGTCTGAGCCCTGCATCAGGCTCTATGCCGAGAGCATGGAGCCTGGACCCCTCTTCGAATTCTGTGTCTCCCTCTCTTTCTGCCCCTCCCCAGGCCCTGCTCACTCTCTCTCTCTCTCTCTCTCCCCCAAAAATAAATAAACATTAAAAAAATTTAAAGATTTTTTATTTAAAAACATCCTCAGGGAAAAAGCTCTCAGTTTTTCCCCGTTGAGGATGATGTTAGCTGTGGGCTTTTCATAAATGGCTTTTATGATCTTTAAGTATGTTCCTTCTATCCCGACTTTCTCCAGGGTTTTTATTAAGAAAGGGTGCTGGATTTTGTCAAAGGCCTTTTCTGCATCGATTGACAGGATCATATGGTTCTTCTCTTTTTTTTTGTTAATGTGATGTATCACGTTGATTGATTTGCGAATGTTGAACCAGCCCTGCATCCCAGGAATGAATCCCACTTGATCATGGTGAACAATGCTTTTTATATGCTGTTGAATTCGATTTGCTAGTATCTTATTGAGAATTTTGGCATCCATATTCATCAGGGATATTGGCCTGTAGTTCTCTTTTTTTACTGGGTCTCTGTCTGGTTTAGGAATCAAAGTAATACTGGCTTCATAGAATGAGTCTGGAAGTTTTCCTTCCCTTTCTATTTCTTGGAATAGCTTGAGAAGGATAGGTATTATCTCTGCTTTAAACGTCTGGTAGAACTCCCCTGGGAAGCCATCTGGTCCTGGACTCTTATTTGTTGGGAGATTTTTGATAACCGATTCAATTTCTTCGCTGGTTATGGGTCTGTTCAAGCTTTCTATTTCCTCCTGATTGAGTTTTGGAAGAGTGTGGGTGTTCAGGAATTTGTCCATTTCTTCCAGGTTGTCCAATTTGTTGGCATATAATTTTTCATAGTATTCCCTGATAATTGTTTGTATCTCTGAGGGATTGGTTGTAATCATTCCATTTTCATTCATGAGTTTATCTATTTGGGTCATCTCCCTTTTCTTTTTGAGAAGCCTGGCTAGAGGTTTGTCAATTTTGTTTATTTTTTCAAAAAACCAACTCTTGGTTTCGTTGATCTGCTCTACAGTTTTTTTAGATTCTATATTGTTTATTTCTGCTCTGATCTTTATTATTTCTCTTCTTCTGCTGGGTTTAGGCTGCCTTTGCTGTTCTGCTTCTATTTCCTTTAGGTGTGCTGTTAGATTTTGTATTTGGGATTTTTCTTGTTTCTTGAGATAGGCCTGGATTGCAATGTATTTTCCTCTCAGGACTGCCTTCGCTGCGTCCCAAAGCGTTTGGATTGTTGTATTTTCCTTTTTCGTTTGTTTCCATATATTTTTTGATTTCTTCTCTAATTGCCTGGTTGACCCACTCATTCGTTAGTAGGGTGTTCTTTAACCTCCATGCTTTTGGAGGTTTTCCAGACTTTTTCCTGTGGTTGACTTCAGGAACACGACAGGGATGCCCACTCTCACCGTTGTTGTTTAACATAGTGCTGGAAGTGCTAGCATCAGCAATCCGACAACAAAAGGAAATCAAAGGCATCAAAATTGGCAAAGATGAAGTCAAGCTTTCGCTTTTTGCAGATGACATGATATTATACATGGAAAATCCGATAGACTCCACCAAAAGTCTGCTAGAACTGATACATGAATTCAGCAAAGTTGCAGGATACAAAATCAATGTACAGAAATCAGTTGCATTCTTATACACTAACAATGAAGCAACAGAAAGACAAATAAAGAAACTGATCCCATTCACAATTGCACCAAGAAGCATAAAATACCTAGGAATAAATCTAACCAAAGATGTAAAGGATCTGTATGCTGAAAACTATAGAAAGCTTATGAAGGTAATTGAAGAAGATTTAAAGAAATGGAAAGACATTCCCTGCTCATGGATTGGAAAAATAAATATTGTCAAAATGTCAATACTACCCAAAGCTATCTACACATTCAATGCAATCCCAATCAAAATTGCACCAGCATTCTTCTCGAAACTAGAACAAGCAATCCTAAAATTCATATGGAACCACAAAAGGCCCCGAATAGCCAAAGGAATTTTGAAGAAGAAGACCAAAGCAGGAGGCATCACAATCCCAGACTTCAGCCTCTACTACAAAGCTGTCATCATCAAGACAGCATGGTATTGGCACAAAAACAGACACATGGACCAATGGAATAGAATAGAAACCCCAGAACTAGACCCACAAACATATGGCCAACTCATCTTTGACAAAGCAGGAAAGAACATCCAATGGAAAAAAGACAGCCTCTTTAACAAATGGTGTTGGGAGAACTGGACAGCAACATGCAGAAGGTTGAAACTAGACCACTTTCTCACACCATTTACAAAAATAAACTCAAAATGGATAAAGGACCTAAATGTGAGACAGGAAACCATCAGAACCTTAGAGGAGAAAGCAGGAAAAGACCTCTCTGACCTCAGCCGTAGCAATCTCTTACTCGACACATCCCCAAAGGCAAGGGAATTAAAAGCAAAAGTGAATTACTGGGACCTTATGAAGATAAAAAGCTTCTGCACAGCAAAGGAAACAACCAACAAAACTAAAAGGCAACCAACGGAATGGGAAAAGATATTTGCAAATGACATATCGGACAAAGGGCTAGTATCTAGAATCTATAAAGAGCTCACCAAACTCCACACCCGAAAAACAAATAACCCAGTGAAGAAATGGGCAGAAAACATGAATAGACACTTCTCTAAAGAAGACATCCAGATGGCCAACAGGCACATGAAAAGATGTTCAGCGTCGCTCCTTATCAGGGAAATACAAATCAAAACCACACTCAGGTATCACCTCACGCCAGTCAGAGTGGCCAAAATGAACAAATCAGGAGACTATAGATGCTGGAGAGGATGTGGAGAAACGGGAACCCTCTTGCACTGTTGGTGGGAATGCAAATTGGTGCAGCCGCTCTGGAAAGCAGTGTGGAGGTTCCTCAGAAAATTAAAAATAGACCTACCCTATGACCCAGCAATAGCACTGCTAGGAATCTACCCAAGGGATACAGGAGTACTGATGCATAGGGGCACTTGTACCCCAATGTTCATAGCAGCACTCTCAACAATAGCCAAATTATGGAAAGAGCCTAAATGTCCATCAACTGATGAATGGATAAAGAAATTGTGGTTTATATACACAATGGAATACTATGTGGCAATGAGAAAAAATGAAATATGGCCTTTTGTAGCAACGTGGATGGAACTGGAGAGTGTGATGCTAAGTGAAATAAGCCATACAGAGAAAGACAGATACCATATGGTTTCACTCTTATGTGGATCCTGAGAAACTTAACAGGAACCCATGGGGGAGGGGAAGGAAAAAAAAAAAAAAAAGGACGTTAGAGTGGGAGAGAGCCAAAGCATAAGAGACTGTTAAAGACTGAGAACAAACTGAGGGTTGATGGGGGGTGGGAGGGAGGGGCGGGTGGGTGATGGGTATTGAGGAGGGCACCTTTTGGGATGAGCACTGGGTGTTGTATGGAAACCAATTTGTCAATAAACTTCATATAAAAAAAAAAAAAAAAAAAAACATCCTACAAGGAGCAAATAAGGAAATGATGCCACAAAGTAATGTTAATATGATTTTTCTTACGTATTTTATGCAATAGCTAAAGACAATTCATTTCCATTTAAAGAACATTAACTTCTTTGTTACAATTTAAATATATATAAGTATATAATGTATATTATATTAATAAAATATATTTATGTACTTTTAAAAATATTTTTACCTTTATAGCCTTAGAAATATTGTAAAATAATCCACTACAATCCTCCCTTTACAGACATTTCACTCCTGCTTTTAAAAATTATTATTCACCTTTTAGAAAATGTTTTTGATGATGGGATTTCTTTTATTTCATTTCCAAATATATAACCTACAGTGTCATTAATCCTTTAATGCTAAATATATGTTAAAATAAAAAAGCAATTTTTCTTAAATACAAATTTGCTTTCTTTTCCTACAGAAAGGGTTTTGCTTTTTTTGTTTTTGTTAAATTTATAAACATGATTACAGTAATTTCTTCATAAAACAACTTTAGAAATACATATAAAGGACCTAGAAGAACATCAAACAATTCCTGAGACTGATGCAGGACTTCAAATCTTGTAAATTATTTATACAAAGCTGGTGAGTTTAATCATACAGGTGGGGAATTTAGTGGTTTGAAGGTCAGCGGGCAGGGAAAGTCAAAACTATCATGAAATAATGGTATTGAAATATTTTTCAAAGGCCTTAAAATCTTAAAGGAGATGAGTTTCAAATTCAAAGTTATTTAAATATACTATATGAAGAATAAGGTCAAATTTCCATTAATTTAGGAGAGAAGCATCTAATTAATATAATCGTCAATAACATTAAGTTTTATTTTATTTTTCACAGTTTCTTGACACTGACTAATATAATTATTTTGGATATAAACCCTTTTAAATATACCATAATGTATGACTTTAAATTTTTTATTTATTCTCCAATATTTGTTGAGTACTTCTTAGATGTTAAACACAATGACTGATAAAATAGTAATAAGCTAATTCTGCCTTGAAGGAATACTGAATCAGGCAGTGGAGATCAGATGTTTATTAAATAACCTCCAGTCAAGATGGAAAATAGTACTGTTAAATGGATTTAGGTAAAATACTATACAAATTAGAGAAAGAACAGGATCGGAATCAGGAAAGTTCTGTGATAGTGGTGATATCTAAGGTAAGCACTGAAGGAGAGAGAAAAGCAATTGGGGATGAAGATCATTTCAGAGAGGACAAGAGAACTGTAGAAACAGAGGCACAAGAAAAGAGAAGGACAAACACACAGGGAGCACAAAGCAATTTACTTTGGATTGAGGATGAGATGCATAAAATGCATTTCAGTGTAAGATATGATTGGGAAAGTTGTCTGGAATTTTATTATAGATAGGGTGGTTCTTCTATTCTGAGACAGAACACTTTGAAGAGCGAATAGGGTACTACATTAATTATGCCAGGACAACAGGCATAAACCTAGACTAGCTCAGGCACAACCACTATGAACATGCTATTTATAGGAGATCTTTAATCCCAGGCGGGTATGTTTGGATTTAGTTGTATAGACAGGAGGACTAAAGGAGGATTCACCATTATAGGGCACTTTAAAATAGAAATTGTACCTAGTGGGAAACCAGCTAAAGCATGGAAAATAATTAGAAGTCTATGGAAGGTAATTAACTCTTTATGAACATACTTCTAATATATAACACTTATTCCACAGATTTTTTTTTAGCTTCAATGTGTAACAATGAAGACAGATTGGCCAAGAATTCAACGAAGTAGAAATATTTGACTGAAATAATTTATATCGCAACACACATTTAAAGCACAAGGCATATCACCTTATTTTTGTTGTCAGATGCTGTTTTCAGATGAAGTAATTTCCTGATATTTTAGTTTTAACAATATTTCTTACCTTATATAATTTTTCAAATTTAAGAACATATCAAAATGATGAAGGAATTTATCACTACTTAACTCATTTAGTTTGAAGATTGGTCTTAATAGATATAATTAATATCAGTGTTCCAGCCTGCTTTCTTGTTTCTATAATGACATGTATTGTGTTTAAGTGATATATGTATGTCCTTCAAAATTCCAAGGCAGTGAAGCTATTGAATTTCACATTTAATCATCTGTTAATCTATATTTGTCTTTTTCAAAGTTTTCTGGGGCTCTGGGCAGGAGAGTGACATAAATTTGTAGATATCTCAAAGCAAAAGAATTTGAACTCCTTTTGAGGTTAGATGGGCTGTTCACCTCATTAAGAGACTGGGTGGCTAATTCTCATTAGGAGGCCTTTGATCTATGATTAAAAGGGTTCATGGAAAAACCTTAGTAGTACAAATGTAATTTAAAACCACAATAAATCTCTTCCTATATTTAAAACTAAGCATGGATGTTACATAACACTGTTAATGCATGAAAGAAGAAATATAAACTACCTAAACAACAATGAACTATATCTTTCACCAAAGGGGATTAATTTTGCCATTTTATACATTCTGAAATTTTAATGCAATTATTGACTTTTTCCAAAAGAAATAGCAATAAAGCAATTCTGAGGCTAAATAACTGTAAATTATATACAAGCAAAAGTATACTAAAAGCCAATCTTACAATTTCTTATTCATTTGTGCAAACATGTACAAAATTACTTGGTATTTTGGCGGTGAGAGTGGACATCCTTTTCTTGTTCCTGATCTTAGGGGAAAAACTCTCAAGTTTTCATCATTGAGTTTGATGTTAGCATGAGTTTTTCATATATGGCCTTTATTACAGTCCCTCTAAATCTACTTTGTTGAGGGTTTATTTTTTTAATTATAAATGGATGTTATACCTTGTTAAATGTTTTTTTCTGCATCTATTTAAATAATTATATGGTTTTTATCCTTTCTCTTGTTAATGTGATGTATCTATCACATTGATTGATTTGTAAATATTGAACCACATTTGCAACCCAGGTATAAATCCCACTTGATCTTGATGAATTATTTTTTTAATGTATTGTTGGGTTTGATTTGGTAACATTTTGTTGAGGATATCTGCATCAATGTTCATCAGAGATATTGGCCTGTATTTCTGGATGTTTGTTTTGTTTTGTTTTTGGTAATGTCTTTATCTGGTTTGGGTACTGGGGTAATGCTGGCCTCATAGAATGAATTTAGAAGCTTTCCTTCCTCTTCTAATTTTTAAAATAGTTTGAGAAGAATAGGTATTAATTCTTTAGATTTTTTTGTAGAATTCACCTGTGAAGTTGTCTGGTCTCCTGGACTTTTATTTGTTGAGAGTTTTTGATTACTGACTCAATTTTATTGTTGGTAATCTGTCTGTACAAATTTTCTATTTCTTCTTTATTCAGTTTGGAGAGGTCATATGTTTCCTCTCCATTTTATCCATTTTTTCTAGGTTGTCCAATTTGCTTGCATACAATTTGTCATAATATTCTCTTGTAACCCTTTGAATTTTTGTAGTGGCAGTTGCTATTCCTCTTTCATTTCTGATTTTATCATTTTTATGAAAACATAAAAAATATGTTTATCATCTTTATAATCATGAGCAGGGGAAGGGCAGAGAGAGGAGACATGGGGCTTGAGCAGACCTTGACATGGGGCTTGAGCTCACAAACCATGAGATCATGACCTGAGATGACATCAAGAGTTCGACGCTCAATGAACCGAGCCACGCATACACCCTGATTTTGCTTATTTGAGTCCTCTCTTATTTTTTTCTTGTTTTTTTTTTTTGATAAGTCTAACTAAAGGTTTATCAATTTTATTGATTTTCTTTTTGTTTTAATTTTTGAGTCCTCTCTTATTTTTTTTCTTGTTTTTTTTGTAAGTCTAACTAAAAGTTTATCAATTTTATTGATCTTTTCAATTTTTTTAACATTTATTTATTTTGAGAGAGAGAAAGATAGAGAGAGAGCAGGGGAGGGGCAGAGATAAAGGGAGACAGAACCCTAAGGGAGACTGAATAGGGCTTGAAACCACAAACCCTGAGATCATGACCTGAGCTGAATGAAATCAAGAGTCAGACGCTTAACTGACTAAGCTACTGGTGCCCTGCAATTTTTATTGATGTTTCCAAAGAACCAGCTTCTGGTTTTATTGATCTGTTTAACTGGATTTTTAGTTTCTATTTATTTCTGCTCTAATCTTTATTATTTTTTTTTTCTTCTGCTGGCTTTAGGTTTTGTTTGTCCTTTTTCTAGCCGCTTTAGGTATAAGATTAGTTTGTTTGAGATTTTTCTTGCTTCTTGATATAGGCCTATATTGCTATAAACTTCCCTCTTAGAACAGCTATTCCTGCATGTTCCAAGATTTTGGACAGCTTTTCTCTCCTTTGTATTTTCATTTTCATTTGTCTCCCTGTGTTTTTTATTTCCTCTTTGATTTCTTGGTTGGCCCACTCACTGTTTGGTGGCATGTTATTTAACTTCCATATATTTGTGGTTTTCACAGATTTTTTTCTTGTGGTTGATAGTCTCATAGTGTTGCAGTCGGAAAATATGCATAGTATGATTTTGATCATTTTGAATTTGTTGAGACTTGCTTTGTGGCCTAATATGTGATCTATTCTGGAAAATGTTCCATGTGCACTTGAAAAGAATATGTGGGGGCGCCTGGGTGGCGCAGTCGGTTGAGCGTCCGACTTCAGCCAGGTCACGATCTCGCGGTCCATGAGTTCGAGCCCCGCGTCAGGCTCTGGGCTGATGGCTCGGAGCCTGGAGCCTGTTTCCGATTCTGTGTCTCCCTCTCTCTCTGCCCCTCCCCCGTTCATGCTCTGTCTCTCTCTGTCCCAAAAATAAAAAAAAACGTTGAAAAAAAAAATTAAAAAAAAAAAAAAAGAAAAGAATATGTGTTCTGCTGTTTTAGGATGGAATGTTCTGAATCTATCTGTTAATACATCTTGTCCAATGTGTCATTTAAAGCCACTGTTCCTTGTTGATTTTCTGTTTGGATAATCTGTCTATTGATATAGTGGGGTGTTGAAGTCCCCTACTATTATTGTATTACTATCAATTACTTCCTATCTGCTTGCTGTTATCTGCTTTCTGTATTTGGGTGTTCTCATGTTGCGTACATAAATATTTATAATTGTTATATCTTCATGTTGGATTATTCCTTTTATGATTATATATAGTGTCCTCGTTTGTCTCTTGTTAAAGTCTATTTTAAAATCTATTTTGGGGGTGTCTGGGTGGCTCAGTCAGTTGAGCGTCCGACTTCTGCTCAGGTCATGATCTCACACTCTGTGAGTTTGAGCCCCGTGTCAGGCTCTGACAGCTCAGAGCCTGGAGCCCACTTCAGATTGTGTCTCCCCGTCTCTCTGCCCCTCCCCTGCTCATGCTCTGTGTCTCTCTGTCTCAAAAATAAAAACATTTTTAAAAATTAAAAAAAATAAAATCTATTTTGCCTGATATAAGTATTGCTACCTGGCTTTCTTTACACTTTCATTTGCATGGTAAGTGATTTTTCCATCTCTTCAATCTGTATGTATCTTTAGGTCTGAAATGAGTCTCTTGTGGGCAGCATATAGATGGGTCTTACTTTTTTATCTATTCTGTCACCCTATGTCTTTTGGAGTGTTTAATCCATTTATATTAAAAGTAATTATTGACAGGTATGGACTTATTACCATTTTGTTACTTATTTTATGGTTGTTTTTATAGTTATTCTCTGTTCCTTTCTTCTCTTGCTCTTTTCTCTCCTGGTTTGCTGGCTTTCTTTAATGATATACTTGAATCCTTTCTAATTTTTTGCATATCTGCTACTGGTGTTTGATTTGTGGTTACCATTAAGTTTATATATAACACCTTATGCATATAGCAGTCTATATTAAGTAGATGGTCACTTAAGTCTCAACCCCTTTGTTATCAGAATTCTAACATTATTTAATATTATTTTTATTGAAAAATTACATGATAAAAAATGCACATGGTATGAAAACAAAAGAGCATAAAGTGAAAAAGCAAGTCTTCTGAAGCTTATTCCCCAAAGGCTACCAATGGGCACAGATTATTTTTTTGCTTATTATTCCAGAGATGTTTTGCTCATAAACATATGCCTTTCTATAAACTCAAGTAGGAACACAGTGTAAACCACCTTTATTTTTTACTTAATTTTGGTGATGGTTAATCTCAGTTCAAATAAATATATTTGCCTTAGTCCTGACATAATTTAAATAGCATCAGATTATCTGTTTTAAAAGTTTTGAGAGGCCTAAGCTATGAAATATTTGTTCTTAGTGACTTTTATGGATGTAGCACTTTAATGTATTTTTTTTTCTCCATACAATTGTTCAATTTAAGAATTCTCTCTTCTGGGGTCAAATTTGGTCATTTGTGTTTTCCTATAATGAGTTAATTTTTCTAAAATATCAAATATTTTTACTAATAATTGTATAATTTTATTATTTTGGTAATTTTCTTATTCACAATTTGAATTGTGTATGTGTGATTTCCACTTTTGTTTCTTTTTTTTTTTTAATTTTTTTTTCAACGTTTTTTATTTATTTTTGGGACAGAGAGAGACAGAGCATGAACGGGGGAGGGGCAGAGAGAGAGGGAGACACAGAATCGAAAACAGGCTCCAGGCTCCGAGCCATCAGCCCAGAGCCTGACGCGGGGCTCGAACTCCTGGACCGCGAGATCGTGACCTGGCTGAAGTCGGACGCTTAACCAACTGCGCCACCCAGGCACCCCCCACCTTTGTTTCTTGATTGTGATAGATGGTATTTTGTCTATTTCCTCCAATAAAAAGTAATTCATGATATATGTATCAGTATAAGCATATAAGCATACAATTTTTGCTTTTAGCTTATTTCTTTTTGTAGTTTTCTCTAATGGTCTGAATAGAATATTTACTATATTTTTATTCTTCTTGATTCTAAATTATATAGATTAATACCATGAATTTTCCTTTGAACATTCCTACTTTGGCCATATCCCACAGAGTTTGAATTATAATTTTTTAAGACTTCACATACTATAATAATCTGTACTTAATATTATAAATTATTTTCTGGAATACTGTGCTTTGAAGATTTATTCATCTTGATATATAGATAGTTCTAGTTAGATATTTTTACTGCTTTATCATATTCTATTATATGATTATACAATTTTACATTCATATGAATGTAAAAGACCTTTTATTCATATGAATGTAAAAGACCTTTTATTCATATGAATGTGAAAGACCTTTAAGTTGTTTCCAATGTGCCAGATTTTTAAACAAGCTGATATAAGTATTCCTGTACATATTTCCTTGTAAATATGCTGTAGAGTATCTTTAAAGCAAGAGTTTTCATGTTTGAGTGCACACAGGAGTCATCTGTGGATATTGTACAAAATATTAATTTCTGTGTTCACCTTAGATAAAATAAATACAAGTCTCCTCTTGGGCACAGGCACTGGCATTTAAAAAAAAAAGCATTCAAATGATTATAATGCACAACTAGGATTGGAACTATTGTTTTTTAGGATATAGGTGAAATTAGAAATCAGGGATGATATTTATTTACTGTTTTAAATAATAGAGCTTTTACCATATGTTATAAATGTTTTTGGATATTTACCCCCTACACTGCTGCTGTTTGATTTCCAATTTTTCCCATTAATTGACTATTTTTGTCATACAAAATTATTTTCAATTCTCTAGTCCTTCTTCACTCAAATAAGGGAGCTATATTTATTAAAATGGTATTTAATTTGTGCATAAAACTTAAGGAGAATTCACATGAAACATTGCCAGTAAATCTGAGACTTCATTTGCAGTTTAACTCAATTCTACACATAACTCAATTCAGCAGTGTGGATAGCTGGTATAAACCACTTTGGTTGTTTCCAGGTCTTCCTCTATATCCTGATTTCCTGGAACTATTATGACTCTCCTGAGCTTTGTATTTGTAGTCCTCCAATAGTTTTATTAGCTTCTAATTTCCTATTTCAATCCCTTCCTGTTTGAAACACTTGGAGTAGTTTTCATTTTCCTGATAAAATCATAATGACTACAAACTACAATATATTTATTTACAAAACCTCCAGATGTTATTTCAATAAAGGCATTTATTTTTGTTCATCTTTTAAGTACTTCTAAAGATGAACTTTCTGAGGTTAAATGTATAAATTACACTACATGATCATATTCCATATGTTTAGAAAATATTTCAAGAATTATTACAATTTATATTTGCCATAACATAACAGAGTTGTTCATAGTGCAATCCTAGAAAGCACAAACCTGTCTAGAATTTAGACTGTCCATTAGTTTGAATTTTTTACACATAATGGAGCAATTGGTTTTGAGTTTCAGAAATAAATGATTCATAAATAAAGTGTTAAATTTATAAAATAATAGTATTACACCAGTGAACATACATATATTTGAGCACTTAAAAAAAATTGTGGTTTACTGGATGCTCAAATCCTGGAAACTAGTAATGTGGTTACTAACTTCATGAAGACGAAATTTGTATTTTTATTTTCCTGAATGTTTATTGGCTAAGAAGAGGATACAGAAATAATATCTTTCGTTTGTTTGTAATCCATTCCTTATTCCCCAAATCCTCATCTCTTATTTCCAGGTAACCAGTCATCATTGAATAAGATTAGGTCAATCTGGATGATAATGTGTGGTGTGTTTTTTTTCTCCAGCTAAATTTCAAGAGCTATAGTTCCTTTACTATTAAATAGAAAATAACTGAAAGAATAATTTGTAAGGTATTTATCATTTTAAAACTCTATTTAAAGCTATTCGTGCTCTTAATTTATAATAAATTTGTGTAAGAAGAAAACTGTAGAAGAGCAAGATAACTTGAAAACTCCATCTTAAGAGAATTTAGTAGGAAATGTTGCTTCACTAAAGAAACTGTTAGCCAGCTTACACAAGGAATTTTTCCTCTATAGTTTTTTTTTTCAAAAAGCAGAGATACTTATCAAGTGGTTCCGATAAGTGAATATTATTTGAGGCACTGTATTGTATTTTATCAGTTTAGGAAAAGGGAATAAATTGTGGGAGACACAGTTTGCAATAATATGCTGTTCGTTGTAAAAAGAATGAATTATTAATCTCTTCAGTAGGCATTATTCAATGACCATTTCTTTTTGAATAGTAGTGGTGTGGTATTCTCAATATTTCCAACTTTTTTCCTTTACATATATGTCTAAATAATTTTGTCTCCTATACTTAAATTTCTATTGGAAAAACCAACAATCTTCACATTTCTCCCCCTTTTCATTTAACTTGCATTTGAAGAGTTAGTAAGGCAATTCTACTTCTGTGAAAAATCACACACTTACCAATTTTTTTTAATTATGAATAGAGAGCTGGTAAGGCTTCTCCTATAGGCCAGTTTGTTGCATAGTACACCCAGGGTTGGAAAAACAACCTTAATGAAAATGGAAATAATGGGAAAAGATTATGTAAAACAAACAGGGTCTTAACGCCACTCCACACAGCTTTAACATAGCTGAGGATGTTCCCAATGACTCTAGCACTGGAGTTGGGTTGTTGTAACATTGGACAAAAGGTGGGTACAAGGAACAATCAGCACAGGTTTCTTCCTCTTTTAATCTGAGATTAGGCACTGAGATGAAGAATAAGGATCAAATGTATTATGGGTGAGGGTTTAGGAGAATTGGAGAGCCAGGACACCACTGGCTTTTGCTGTAAATGAAATGAGGAAATGGAAGAGGGAAAAAAATCCCAACTGGAAAAGTAAAATCTCACAGGGGGGATAAATGTTCCTATGGCCATATGGAAAGGGGCAAATATCAAATACAATTTAGAATAGGCTCTTGTACTTTCTGTTCTCATAAAATTGAAATATACTGCAGTCATTAGGTTGTCAGTAAGCTATAATGGGGTTAGGGAATTTTAATGCAATACATGAGCTCAATTGAAAACAGAAGTGTCAATTTGACTTTAATTTATGAATATTAAGGAAAGATTCATCTGTAATGGAAGATTAGTGTAAACTTAGTTTTTAAGTTGATATACATATTCAACCTCTGTCAAATTGGACTAGTGTACCCAATTCTCTTCTTCTGAAGAATTAAATATCACAGTTTCTGAAGTGATTGAAAGAAACGGCAGCAATCCTATTTTTCACTCCTAAACCTGAGAGTTATTTTGATCCTACATTTTATTAACTGAAATATTATTCTCTTTAATATTATTTTCTTTGGAAATTCATTTCCATAGTTTCTATTCAGCTACAAAGTCTTCAATGTTTCCGTTCAGCTCCAAATTCCCTTAATGTAAGAGCCAAATAGCAAGGCGGTGCTTTTCTGTTATACATTCACTTGTTCAGTAAACATTTATTGGGCATTATTTACCAGGAACTTATTAAGGTTCTAGAGATTCAAAGAAAAATAATAATATACGGTCACATATGTAGGGGGATTGGATGGTGGTGGGGAAAGTGGATTGATTAGAGATGAACACATACTTTGAATATAATATGGTAAATCCAATGATAAAAATAGTGGTTGGTCTCTAAAAGCATAGGTGAAGAGCACCCAACCTAGTTTTGAGTAGTGTGAGGTGAGTCAGTTTTTGTAAGTATAATTTGATTCTTAACAGGTGAATGAATAGTATTGTTTAAACTCTTCAATAGGCAAAATGATAAGGGCTATTCTAGGCAAAAAAGAACTTGAGTAAAGTAAAGCCTTTGAAAAATGCCACAGTGTTTGTGAGGGAACTGTACCAGCTGTTCAGCACTGCTAGCGGACAAATATGAAGAGAGAAAATGATGATAAAGTAGATCATCGAGTTAGGTGGGGGCTTTATCTTGCAGAGCTTCACACGAAAGGTTAAAGCTATTGGTTTTTATTCTGTAGCCAGAAAAAATGTTTTGAACAAGGTCATGACAGGCTTAGACTGGTATGTTAGGTAGGTCATTCTCAGAACTGTGTGGAAGACAGAACTTACAAGAAATATTACAGCAGAAGAGATCAGTAAGGAGGCGTAAGAGCAATCCATGAAAGAGGTAATAAAATCCTGAGCGAAAGTAGAAATGATGGAGATAGAGAATCGTGTGTGAGTCAGGAATCCCTCAGTTCCAAGTCAAAGGGAACGCAACCCAAAATGCCACAGCAAAATGGAATGAAAAGCTCAAGTGTAAGCACAAATTGATAAGGGGCACTAATGATGTCACCATTATGCACTGTCTTGGTTCTATATCCCAGCCATGCCTCCCCCATCTTAGCTCTATTTTCAGGAATTTTTTTCTCACATGGTGACAAAGTGGCAATAACCACTCCAGTCTCACAGCCTCATAATTTCAAACCTAGATGAAACAAGAGCTTCTTTTGCACATCTAAATTTCACAAAAATCTTGAGATTTTCTTTGATTACATGAGCAAAAATCACATGTGCAACCCCAAGCAAATCACAGCAGCCCTACTGTGTACAATGGATAAAGGAAAGAGACTCAAGGAGGACCCAAATTTTCTATCACAAAAGATTTACAAAGAATACCAAAAAAGAAGTATGTGGGAATGAAGAGTTCAAAGTAAGATATCTCAATGAACATCCTAGGAAAGTTTGGATACATTAAGATGGACTGAGATCTTTCTTCTAAACAAATTAAAATGTTGTCATTACTACTGATTCTTTTCCTAGCAAAAAAAGACATGTTAATAAATGGAAATTGAAAATTGGAAATAAAAGTCTGAATCTTAGAGATCTAGATTGGAACTATAAATCTGAGTATTATCAAAATTATATGATAATTAAACTCGCATGTAATCACCCAGGAAGGTGTGGAGAATGAAAAGCATGGTATATTGAAGACTAAATGCTGGTTTATAATAATAATAATTGTACATCACTATATTCCTGGCTCTCCTCCTACCCTATTAATTTCCTATAATTACCCTGTGGTTCCATATTCAGTGTAAAGAAACCTAGGTGCAAAAGATTAAAAATATTGCATAATTTTAGACAATTTGTAAATACAAGTTCCAAAATTCAAACACAAGTCATCTGAAGCTACAAGTTTCTGTTATACCCACTCTAAATACCATCTGTCCAAATACCTTTGTCACATGGCCAAAACTATTGATTCAACACTTTGCATACCAGTGAAACCACTAACACTAAGACATTGATCTTCCTGTGTTAATAATCTTTTCTGGCTACAGGATCATTCACATCAGTAATTCAATATATTTTGCTGGTTTTCAAATCCATTTTTTTGTTCTCTTTTTGCCCAGGTAAATATTTATAGAAATACTAGACTTAAATTGTTAAATTATCGGAGGAGGGGAAACAGTCTCAGTTCATCTTATTTGTCAGAAGTCATTAAGACACTGAATCACCAATTCAAATCATTAAGTAGAAAGTTGGGCATATATTAACACAGTAGTCAAACTGTGAAGAATTTTTGATTACTTGATTCAATATCTTTTTCAATAAAATGAAAGTGAGTCAATGGTATCACCTCCCTTAACATTAGCAGAAGCTTCCAGTGGTACTTAAGCAGACATAACTATTCATTCAACAATGTCACTGCCAATTCTATCTATGAATGATGAATTAATAAAATATGAGGGTAGCCATCCACAGGTGTAGAACCCCAAAACTGTTAAAAATAACTTTATGAACGCATTTAGCTTTTTCTAATTTTCTAACAAAAGTGTTGTCATCTAAATAAAGTTTTGAAACTCTCACCATTTCTCAATTCTTTGGCTTTTAGGAAACAGTAGAGTTACAAATGCATCGTATTTTTCAGCATTTGTTTCCTCAGTGTTCGTGACAAAACAAAAAAAAATAAACTATGACCATATACATACAGTGGTAATTTAACTTTTTTTTTCTCTTAAGGTGCACAAAAGTTGCATACGACATATTCACTGATTTACAATCACCGAATGCAAACTGACTGTAGTCGATTTTAACCAAAGCAAATGTCTTTTCATTTCGGCAACTGAAAACGTGTCGTTTTTTCTTTGCTGCTTTACGTTTCCATCAAAGGCACACTTTCACTCTCCTTGAGAATACTCTATCATTTGTACTTAGTTATGTTAGGAGACAAATCATGTACTTTATCTTCACATGAATTTCCTCACAAAAACTAGTATTGCTTCAAGTGTGGCTGGAACATTCTCTCCATCTCTTTGTATGCTTTTGTTTTCCTACATGAAATTTATGGCTTGAGAGTAAATTTCTTCTTACTTGGCTTGTTTCATACCATACATCACTCATTTCTCATAATTAATAAAATTTACCTTTTGGGATTTTTTCTGTTGTCACTTCAGCATATTTTCATAAGCCACAAGCAATTATACTAAAGGCCATAAGAAAATAACAAAATATTAGCTACCTAAATGGGGAAGAACAAACAAACAGAAATCTCTTTCCCTCTATAACTTCAGAAAAACTTCACTGTATTTAACCTTGTCCAGAGAAATGAAATCCGGAACTATGTTCGTCGTAACAAGCCAAGACAATGCAAAAGACAGGAAGCTCCTTGAATGCATGTTTCCTTTCTAAGATTTTTTACCAAATAATACAGTATTCTTGCAAAATTCTCATAGTAGAGCAAAGAATTTCTGTTTCACTTCCTTTATAGGTGACAAAAATAATTTTCAGACTCCCGGTGACTGATTACTTTATAAACTCTCTTATGAATTACATGTTTAAGCAATTTTTCCTATATGACATGAGTCCTTCAATGTTTTGTTGAATCAAATTTCTTTAATCAAATGTATCTGGGAGATGTGGTACACAGTTGAAAATTCACAGTGCAAATTAGTACTCTAAGAACTCTGAGCTTTTGATTCATATTCAGAATATCATCACTTAAATGCTTTTTAGACAGGAATTCTCAGTTTTAATAATGTCATTCTTCTTAACATCTCCCTAAATTTCACTGTAGTTGATAGAATTCTCTAACAACTCAGATGAATGAGGCCCTTTTATAATCTCCTTCAGAAGGTGGAAGGGACCCATGTATATGATGAGATATTATTCCTGTGATTATGTTATGTTATTTGGCATGGTAGATTTTAAGAAAGGGAGATTATACTCCCTGGGCCAGACCTAATCAGTATAGTACTTAAAAAGGATAGGCTTTTCCTGCTGAAAGGGATTTGAAGGAGTAAACTAGTGTAGAAGGATTCCACAGGTGGGAGAGTCTGTACACTTGGCTTCAAAGATAAAGGAGGTCAAGTGGCAAAGAATGAAAATGCCCTCTAGTCGAGAACAATCCGTAGCTAGCAGCGAGCCAAAAATGGGGCCTTAATTTTACAACCCCAAGAAAAGTTGTTCTGCCAACAACACATATGAAATTGGAAGTAGGTTGTCCCCAGTGACTCCAGTGAAGATCTCATTAGAAATCCCTGGTTTCAGGGGTGCCTGGATGGCTCAGTTGGTTAAGCATCTAACCTTGGCTCAAGTCATGCTCTCACAGCTCATGGGTTTGAGCCCCGCATCAGGCGCTGTGCTGACAGCTCAGAGCCTGGAGCCTGCTTTGGATTCTGTGTCTCCCTCTCTCTCTGTTCCCTCCCTCTCCCTCCACCTTTCTCTCTCTCAAAAACAAACATTAAAAAAAAAGGTTTTAAATCCCTGATTTCAGCCTCATGATACCTAGTTTCCAGCCACACTGTGCTAGACTTCTGACCCACAGAAATGTGAGCAAACAAATTGGTGTTAAGTTGCTAAATTTGTGCTAATTTTTTAGACAGCAATAGGTAACTAGAGTACTCACATCCCAAGTCACCAATTTCTGTTAATTCTGTTTGCTATTTATTAAATTTGTCTATTTCTTTCTAGCTCATCCATCACCATTCCACTTTGAATCACCACCTTCTCTCACCTACACTCCTCACTGCCCTGCAGATATATCCTCTGAACTATCCATTCTTTACACAGAAACTAGAATATTCTTTGTAAGACACAATTCTATTATTATCATCCCTTGCCTGTTATAAAACCTACAATGACTTTTCATTTCTCTAGGAATAAAATTTTTTTAATTGTACCCTTAAGTAAGATATCCCAATGAACATTCTAGGAAACTTGGGATGTTGTTGATAAGATGGACTTAACAACTTTATTAACTTGAATACGTCCTTAACCGAAACTCTGCCCACCTATCCATTCTAATTTAATGACATTTTTTCCTTTCTATTTGCCAGTCACATTGGTAATTTTTCAGTCCTAGAACCATGTTCCTTTCCTCCTGTTCCCTTTCATGGAGGATTCTGTTCTCTCCTTTGACCCCCATTTCTCCCAGCTAATGCTGAGATGTTAATCAGGTGGAACACTCTAAAATTAGGTCCTCTGGAAAACTTTTCTTACTCCACAGGTCTAGTCCATCTTTTATATAAGGCACACATAGCATAACAGAGCTTACTCTTCCCCCATAGCATTTAATAAAGTCATTTACATGGCATTTTTAAAAAAGTAACATCTATAAGCATTCTTCAGTATTACTGCTACTCAAAACATACTGTCTTAGTTGATCCACATGTGAAACAGTAAATTCAGAATCTCCAGAGTATTTCACCTGTCTCTTTTCTTCAATCTCTCTTTCATATATTGCCAAAATAATCTTGTTAATAAGAAAATATTAAAGCTTTTCCCACATTCTATAAGCTGTTCAATATCTTCCTGAGGCACAGAACTTTAATTAAGAAAATATGGCAACAGGTGTAAAATGAGATTGTTCTGGGCTAAGCCTATCTATAAGCAAACTGCAGCCAAGGTTATAATTTTATTCCGTGTAAGATTTACTACCTTTTGCAGGAATTAAACGCATTCACATTTATTGTGAATACCAATTTATTTACATTAGTTCTATCCATCCTACTTGATATAGTCTATAGGATGCCTTTTTGTGTGTTTTATCCCCCTCTAGTCAGTTGGAAGTATTCTGCTTTTCGGCTTTAATAGTCCAGAAAAATTTCCATTTCAACTTTCAGTGGTGGTTATGCTCATTTAATCTTAATCACACCCACTTAATCTTATATTTTCTATCAAGATCTATCATTAATTTGTCTCCAACTTCCCATTAAATAAAACAAGTGTTGGGGCACCTGGGTGGCTTAGTTGGTTAAGTGTCCAACTTTGGCTCAGGTCATGATCTCACAGTTCATAAGTTCTCTGTCAGCACAGAGCCTGCTTCAGCTCTTCTGTACCCACCCCCCCACACCGTCTCTCTCTGCTCCTTCCCCACTGGCGCTCTCTCTCTCTCTCTTTCTCTCTCTGTCTATCAAAACAAATAAACTTAAAAAAAATAATACAAGCGTCTTCTTGGGCCTTTATATCCCCCACTCCACTCATACCTACACATACTCACTTGTATATGTCACTCTCATGTGGAAACTTCTAGGATCTTAGTTATTTTTATCTATTTTTGCTTTGATATTATGCATCAATAGTAACATGATGCATTAATGACAGATTGTACAGCTTATTTTGTTGTTGCTATTGCGTTCACCACAATTCCAAGAATATTCAGTCTTTAATTCGTCATTTTATTGGGGTGCACACTGATGTAATTATATCAAATAAGGCCTGAAAGTCAATAAACTTTGGATTTATATCTATTTTCCCACTTTTCATCTGAATGCTGTTTTCCTGAGTATAAGAAAGTAGGTCCAACATAGTCTCCCTTAGTATTTTAATTATACTGCTTTGTTGTCTTCTAACAATCAATCCTACTGATGAGACATCATACACAAGCCTGATTTTTCATTTTTTGCAGGTAATCTGATTTTCCTTTCTGAAAACTATAAGAATTTCTATTTTTGTTTAGTGTGGCGTTTTGGTTCACTCACTGTCTCAGGACACTGCTCAGTCCCCTTTCCCTAGAGCTGATGCATTTTAATCTGCCTTCGGTTCTGGGAATTTTTTTTTTATGTTTGTTTCCTCTCTATTATTTTTCTCTGTTTCTTCCTTCTGAAACTCCTAATACACGTAGGTTGAAACTTTCCATGATTTCTTCCACTTCTCTTGCCTTTTATGCCACACTGCCAACTTTGTATTTTTTTCTTTTCAACTTATTCTAGGAGATGTCTACAAGTTCAGTTTTTCAATTAACAATTCACTTAACAGGTGTAAATATTATTTTAGCCCTTATTTGAACCATAATTTTAATGATTTTTTTTTTATTTCTAAGACCTCTAATTGATTTTTCTAACTACTCTTATTTTACAGATGTGTTATTTAGTTTAATATCTTTTATGTTCATGCTATTAAATGAATTGTCTTGGGAATTGGTCCCTGTTGTCTCTCACTACTTTCTTCAAATATTTGGTGATATTGATTTGTTCAATACTATTTTAAAAATGCGTTCCACTCTTCGTGAATACTGGTTTTGTTTACAGGAACATGCCTCTGGTGAGAATGTTGATGACAAGTTGAATATTCTGTTAGAAAATTGAGACAATATTACATCTTCTGGTTTGAGGAATCTCTCTTCCCTCTGGGACACTTGTCTGGAGCACTCCAACCCAGATCTCAAACTCCCTGCTTTAGTCTGTGAGTCGTCTTTCAACATAAGGGTTGGGAGCTGGGAATGGGGGAGGGGGATCCAACTTGGGCTCTCCATATGAATGTATTTGATTCAATATCCTTGTCCTAGGACCATTACTTTCTTCCATTATTATTGTTCTTGAGACATGCCTGAACTGCTCATAAAGCCACAGAAATCCTCCCAAGTCGACATCAATTTATGAATTTAGGGCTCTGATTTCCTTCGTCAATCCATATCTATCTTCAAATGGTGTCAACATTTCTGGCCCAGGAACTTTCTTCCAATGTCATTAGGGATTTATTCTTCATGAGACACATATTTTTTTTTCTTTTTAAATCAAAGGATTTGGGGTAAGCAAAAGGTTCACATTCTCAGTCAGTTTTGTACTATTATTAGCTATGTCTTCAAAATAGAGAAAAATTGGTTCACATAATAAAGTTTTTATTCAAGGTCACATAGTAAAACAGTTGCTAAGTGGACTAGAACATGAACACCCTGGCTGCTGGTCCACCTCGTATCCATTAATATATGGCTGCTTTTGAATAGATATTTTGCTGTACTCTTTTTTGAAGGATTAATAGGCATGTCTTTTGTTAAATGTCAAGTGAGTAGATACAGAAATAACCAATTTTGTGCTTTATAAGAATTTCCTTTTTAATAGAAAGTTATCAATGGAAAAACAGTTACTGTCAAACGTTCTTAGAGTGCTGGGCCACTGTGACAAAACCTCAGTGCTACATTAGAAAATCACTAAGATTCCAGGGTAAATCTGCTTTTGTCACTAAATAACTTCAGCAATATTCGTTTAGCTGTCAAGTTTAACAGAAGAATGGAAACTTATTATGTTATTAGCTGGACATTTTAATTATTATCTGCAAGATGTTTTATAAGGAGCTTAACATGTTAATCATTCTTTTCAACAAACTGACAGTCTTCATCTTCAGAATTCTTTAGCAACAATAACCATAGTTAAATAATGCCAAACACAACATTATCCTAAATCACGTACCCTCATTTAACTTCACAATTATGATTCTCCCTTCAGAAGCAGAATGAACAGAATTAAATCACTAATGGCAAGACTAAGCCATAAAAGAATCTACAAACAAGAAATATAATTTTGTTAAACTACCAAGTGCATACTAACAATGATATTTCCATCAAGAGTTGGTTAGAAAACATTTAAAGTATTGTAACATATTAGAAATTTATTCAAAAATATCTTTCTTAGTGCTGAATCCAATAATTTGTCTTCTTCTGGTGCATGTTCCTTGAGGGCTTAGTCCATAAACTTTATTCAAATGTAGAATGCTTGTTAAATGCAACATATTTCATACATACTAAATACAATTAGAATAGTTATTTGTTCTAGAGAAAAATTTTTAGAAATAATGATATCAACAGTAGCTAGCATTTACTGAAATTGTATTAAGTGCCATACTATGTGATAGGGGATTATTATGTATTATTTCAATTAATACTCACAAAAAGGGGAAGGTCGTATTTATTTTCCGTATTTTTAGAGGTAAAAACTGCAATTTCAGAGGTTAAGTAACTTTCCAAAGTCAAAGAGCTTGGAAGTAAGAGAACTGAGATTTGAGTAGCTACTAGCTTATGAAAAATAGTTTCTGGTTTTTAAGCTTACTGTTCAACTAAGATGGCTGTATTTATTCTTCTTCATAAAAAGAATCAACTAAATAAAAATAATCCCAGTATTCATATTGTAAATTAATGCATAGCACCACCTGTTGGGCACCTGAAGAAAGTGAATAGAATTCCCAAAGCTGATCTATTAAAGTTAGGAAATTAGACCAGGTATGGTTTGTCAGGATTTTTATAGCTTTGGTTCATTCAAGACAAGTGTGTCTACAAAACATACGTATTTCTAAATAAATTGTTTCTAATATATTAAGTCAAGTTTTCAAAGCCTGTACTGATTAATTTTATATGTCAAGTTAGCTGGGCCAAGTAGTGCTCAACTATTTGGTTAAACATAATTCTGGGTGCACCTGTGTATTTTCAAATGAAATGAACATCTCAATCAGTAGACTGAGGAAAGCCAATTGCCCTCCCCAATATGGGTAGTCCTTATCCAATTGTTTGAAGTCATGAATAGAATGAAAAGTCTGATGCTCCTCTAGATAAGAGGAAATTTCTACCTCCCTACTTGGAGGTGAGACATGGGTTTCCCTGGTCTTTGATTTCATACGGAAACATCATTTCTTTTTGAGCCTCAAGCCTATTGGCTTTTAAACTAGAACTACACTGTGATAATCCTGGAACTCCAGTTTGCCAACTACATGCCTGAGCCATTTCCTTTTAAGTCTCTTTATATATGTGTGTATATGCATGTGTGAGTGCATGTGTATGTATATGTGTGTGTTTGTATCCTATGGGTTCTGTTTCTCTTCAGAACCCTGACTAATAGAAAGCCCTTACTTTCATTTATAACTCCACATTTCTTCAAACCAGGAGTATATTTTAACTAAGATTAAAAGACAAGGTTCTGGAATCCCTTTTTAAAAGAATAGGCATGATAAATTTTCTGTAATGACTAAGCTAGGCAAGGAGAGTGGGTATACCCTTCAGAACTGCTGGGCAGAATAAACAGAGCAAACGTCCAGGAACAAGAGCCACAGATTGTCA
The DNA here is from genome assembly GCF_022079265.1 of Lynx rufus. Taxonomy (NCBI): domain Eukaryota; kingdom Metazoa; phylum Chordata; class Mammalia; order Carnivora; family Felidae; genus Lynx; species Lynx rufus. The sequence continues at coordinate 47,314,196 of NW_025814834.1, forward strand.
TCACTGACTTGCTGAATAATCAAGCCACAAGTCCCTTTGAGTGTGACCTCATTCTTAAAGTAAATTAATTCAGTGTGATGACCTCCAAAACTACCTCATCCCTAAAGGTCCATGGATTATCAATCATGTGTGTTAACTCAACCTTGGTGCTTGAACCCTCCCTTACCAATCTCCGTGTCATTTCACAAAACCCTGACCACGCCCACACCACCATGCTCCTCTCAGGAGCCCACAGCAGCATTCTAAACCCTTGCTACTTAGTTTTGGTCTGTAGATACAGCATCAACATCAGCATCACATAGGAACTGCTGAAATAACCTTTAGGTTCAAGATGGAGCTGTTCCTGCCCTGGGTGCCATGTCAGCAAACTGAAATTTAAAAACTATTGTGCAATGTAAATGCTCCACTTGAAATACAGAAATACAGTATATACAGTCAGCCAATCTCCAAATTCTAAGTCAACTCTGGGTTCTAGACTTCCTTATTCTTTCTCACCTCAAACAAGGTTGACTATGTGGCCCCAGCCCATCAGATATTTTCTGTTTGTCTCTTCCTTGTTCTTTATTCTTTATCTTATAAAAACTTCCTGCCTTTCACCTCGTATCACACTTCTCCCAAAGAAGACAGTCTCCATCATGAAATATCAAATAAAGGTTGTTTGTATCAACTAAACAACCTTTAAAATATTGCCTTATTTAATAATTTTTTAACAGAACTGATTAGATATGCAGAATCTTAGGACCCACCCCAGATCTACTCAAGGCAATCTGGATTATAACAAGGTCTGTAAATGACTTGCATAAACACGAATATTTGAAAGAATTGTTCTAGGGGCGCCTGGGTGGCTCAGTCGGTTGAGCGGCCGACTTTGGCTCAGGTCATGATCTCACGGTCCGTGAGTTCGAGCCCCGCGTCGGGCTCTGTGCTGACAGCTCGGAGCCTGGAGCCTGTTTCAGATTCTGTGTCTCCCTCTCTCTGACCCTCCCCTGTTCATGCTCTGTCTCTCCCTGTCTCAAAAATAAATAACGTTAAAAAAAAAAAAAGAATTGTTCTAGCTCTACTCAAAGTTACTATGCTTGAGTGGAGGAAGCAAAAAGATTTACTGCCCTTAACTAATCTTTGTATTTTTATATTTCATGAAGAACTTTTAGACCATGGACTCTGACAACAACCCAGTTTTCATATCCTGGCTTTGCCACTTACAGCTGTGGGACTCTGACAGCCCTCAATTACCTTCCTGAGACCTAATTTCCTCATCTGTTAAGTAGGAATAATAATAGGACCTAATTTATAAAATCAATTTACTTTAAACTGGTTAATATGTGGGAAGGTTAGAAGAGTGTCTAATTCATGGGAGTGTTAGGTTTTTATTAGCTATTGTTTTATAGACATTCTTCATCTTGCATAACTGTAGTCTTTTGGTATTAAATTTCAGTTATGTAACCTCTTTTTGTAAGAAAATATCTCTAAGTAATTAGTATTCCAATAATTTTCAATATTTCTTCTTTGGACTTTTGTTTCTCTGTCTTGGTTTTCTTCTTTCTCTTTTTGTCCTTTTCTTCCACTCTTTTTTCCTTTCTTCCTCTGTTCATTGTGCAAAGTTGAGTGCTTCTTTGTCCTGCCTTCCCTTTTGCCCACAAACATCCATTGTGGTGTAAACCTCAGAGATACTTTGTAAGAGGTATGGAACATTTGGCTCTGATTTGTAAACCAAAGCAAGAAGCATGAAGGCTATGTGACATCTCAAAAGAAAAAAAAATACCTTGTGAATTAAAATTATTGTTCCTTTTAGAATGTACCCTCTCCTTTGACTAGTCTTTGGGGAGACAGCAGAGCAAAAACAGCGATGACCCAAGCTTTAGAGTTGGAAAATCAGTTGTGCAAAGTCTGTTACGAACCATTAGTAGCCAGGTGGCCTGGTTAGTAGCCAGGTGGCCAAGAACAAGTTTTCTAATCTCTTTGAATATTGGTTTATTCATCTGTACCTCTTATAAAGTTATTGTAACTGTTCAAAGAGACAGTACCTGTAAAATGCTTAGCACAAATTCTGAAATATAGTAAATTCTTTGAAATGTTAGCTCTCATGGTCACAACCTTTATTATAACAGTACTACTCAACGAAGCAACCAGATATAAATTACTCTCCAAAGTGCAAAGCCCAAATAAACAATACGAACTCGTATTAAAACTCAGATTTCTTGTATTCTCCTGCTAAATTCTAGTCCTCTCCTGAATCTTTCCCTTAGAACTCTCCATCTTGCACACATGAGAATTTTTCACATTTTCTTTCTTCTTCTGTTTCTTTCTTGTCATAGGTAACTTTCTCTTTTAGTGCAATTCTTTCTTTTACTTTAATTTGCTCTTCCTTCTTTCCACTGCATCCAATGCTTTTAGGGTTTGTTCTTGTTTTTGTATTTCTAGAAAACTTCAGTGAACTTTTACACACATTTTTTTTAGAAAAAAACTAAAATAATTTTAAATGGTATCTGGATTATTGAATAATTTCTTGTGTTCCCCTTTGTATGTGGTATCTTTGCAAACTAGCCATTTTGATATCTTAGTAATCTTTTAAATATTCACCAGGTAACTCATTTCCAGTCAAATGTGTCATTCATCTCACCAAAGGCTGAGAAGTCTGTTTTAATGCTTCTGTGATTTAAAGTTTTTTTACACTTTGTGTCTGATGACACAAAATAGGAAAGGTGAAAAATAAATTTTGGAGCACATTTGGTAGTCTCCCCAATAAGTAATGTTATTCTGTATTCATACATTTTCTATCCATTTGGGTTTCTTTGACTTGTGTTCAAGAAAATCTGGTTTTAATCCTATGTAGGTCTAATTCCATTTTTTCAATGCCTAGGATGAACTTTTGATTGAGTTTAAATTTAGTTTACATTTAGTTTGAATTTAGCATTTCTGTTTGTATTTTGATAATTATGGTGAAAATGAAACAGTGTTATTTTATGTTACTAAAAAAAATAAATTAGGGGCACCTGGGAGCTCAGTCGGTTGAGTGTCAGACTTTGGCTCAGGTCATGACCTCAGAATTTGTGAGTTTGAGCCCCACCTCAGGCTTGCTGCTGTTAGCTTGGAGCCTGCTTTGGTTCTTCTGTTCCCCTCTCTCTCTGTCCCTACCACATTCGCTCACTCTCTCTCTCTCTCAAAAATAAATAAAATGTTAAAAAAATAAAATATGAGTTGAATTTTTATTTAAAATATCATCTCCAATTTCATTAATCCTTTAGGAGAAGAAAAGAGAGTGCCATGTTCTCAATTTATTTTTTTGTTCCTAATAAACTCTTTGGAAACCCCAAAATTAAAATCAAATGGTTTGTGGGTAAGAAAATGTGAGCTGAGTAGTATTGACAAGTGCTGGCAAAATAACTGCACACACACACATAAGAAAAATAGCCTTGAGTTTTTCAAATTGGGTATAGAAGCTCTTCCTCAAGCAATGAAATGCTTCTATGTATTTTTAGGACAATTAGAGAAAAATTCATGTGGGGAGAAATTTCACTTCTCTGTCAATTTTGCTCTCTTGAGTGACTTCTCCTGGCATTTCTCAGACAGCTGAAATTAAGTGGTTGGTTCACTGAATGAGCCAGTGTCTTGTTCATAAGAAAGTCAGAATTTAATATTTAGTATCATGTTTTAAAATCAAAAATTTCTGTTTAAAAATTTGTCAGTCATGATTACCTTTTACCTATTCTGTTTCCACTGCCACTATTCCCCTCGGACACACCCCGCTTCGCAGGTAACCCTGTTTCATAATCATGCAGACACCATCTGCCAAAAGTCTTGGTTGTTTTTCTTTCTCCTATCTTTCTGAAGCAAAATGTCATGGTAAGTATAGAGGCCCCAACTTAGCAACACTTCCCGTAAATAAAGGAAATGGTGTCTCATCCCAAGTGCTTCAGAGCTCCTGTGAAGGCAGTGGAAAATCTGCAGAGGAAATCTTTTGAAACATAATCAGCAGCAGCCTTGGGTGGGGCCCTGAAATAAGGTCTTACAACTTTCTATATTGATTTCTCAGTTGAGGAATTTAAGATCAAATATCAACTGGAATATTATAAAATGCTGCCCATAGAAACACACTTAGATCTTGCATGTTATCATTAATTATTTGAAAAAGTGTACATTTTATTTCCAGCCTCATGTCCTCATGCACTACTTACACAAAGTAGCAGCAATAGATAATACTTACATTAAAAGTAAAGCATATCTTAGCATCATTTGAGGTTACGAATATTATTCTTGTGTAAAATATTCAAGGGACTCATTTCTCCACCTATAGGCAAATCTTGCAAAAAAGAATTATTTATGTATTTATTCTATTTATTACTAATAATGTGATTGAATCAATACAGTCTTGACAAATTAAAGATCTGAGTGAGATAAAGGCCTTTTGTGGTCTATTGGTTCGTTATGATTTCAAATCTACTTGTTTATGGCTTAAGCAAAGTTGCTTTGATCCAAAGGTGAATTTGCTTATAATGCAGAGGTCATGTCAGAATAATGTCATCAAAATTATTGTGCTACTGAGTGCTCATTGACGTGAATATATAGAGAAGTGACTAACCATAAAGTCATGTATATTTAAACTTTAAATACCAAGAATTTGTGAGGACTTACTGAGGGTGTTCTGCCTGAGCAAGGCTGCTCTACTGATCTAAATAGCTCTCCAAAGACCTTTGGACATTCGCTCCTGCCCTGGGCTGGTAGTGGTGAAAGCCATGCAGCAACCCCACGAAGGAGATCATCTCGCCTGCCAACACCAGTGCCTTTGTTCCACTAGCATCGTGCTCTAGCAACAAGGGACTTTCACTTTGTACTGGCAGCTGGATGTCAGCTCCTGGCTGGCTAAACTAACTTTCCTGAGAACCAGCTTGTAGAACGCTAAACCTCAACTAAATCTGGGCTTTATTTGTTTCATCTCTCCTTTGCCTGGAAAATAGTGTAATTAATCTGTCATTGGTTTGGAGAGAATTATTTCTTTATTGGCTTCTTAAGAGACATTATCTGTATGCTTTTGGCTTGTGACTGTAAATTATAATTAAAAATTATATAATTTAAATTTAAATTATAATAATTAATTTAAATTGTACAATGAAAATTATAATTCCCATGGTGAACCTGTGTTAAATTATTGGCAAAGACAATCTCAGTCTCTGAGCATAATGTGTGTGAACAAAACAAAACACCTTTAAAATTAGATTTAAAATCATGTGATATTCCCCCTAAATTTCAAATTGTATAACTTTGTTCGACACAATATTTCAACTGTTTCATGGTGAATATACTACATATAGTGCCTTTATTTTTAAATACATCATTTACGTTGTACCCTAGGATTTCTTTAAAGTCGCATTTATAAATGAGATTTATGTAACTATGGATTATTAGTTTGGAAAAAAAAAGTATAAATTATTCTATTTACGATGGTTGCTAAGGGAATACTAAGCATAAATGTCGATGATCAGGAACCTGAAGTTCACAGGGCAATTACCTAAAAAAGAAAAATTTCTTACATCAAATTGAAAAAAGAGAGTTGTCTAGACTTCAAGAAAATTTGTGTGTGTTTTCTTTAATCTGAAAATGGAAAAATACGTTTCTTCTTTGTCTCGCTGCAATCTGTAACCTAACCAATAAAAACAAACCACATTAATGCAGTTTTCTGCAAAACTCAGAGCTTGTTTGTGTAATAGTTCAAGTCAACACAGTCTACATATTGATTGTAACAACATCTGAAGAGGTTCTTTTACTCAGAATATGTAAAAAACAACAGGATTTGTTGATATTATAGTCCATTCAATGGAAAAAGAACTGTCTACAAATACGTGTAGCTTAAAACTTATAATAATGTTCTGAAGTATACAATAACTCATAATTTAGTGTTCAATTCTTTCTCTTCATTCTACCTGACCTAGAAGCAGCATTCGGCACAGCTGATCATGCCTTCCTGTTTGTATGTCCTTTACTCAGCTTCTACAGCACCACACTCCCTTGGTTTTCTTCCTAATGCCCTGGTTGCTCCTTCTCAATCTCTTTCATGGATTTTTCTTCATCTCTTTATCCTGTAAGTAGTAAAGGGCTCTAGTTCTTACGTATCTTCTAACCTTTTCTATCTACACTAACTTCCCAGGTGACACTTTTTGTTCATAGGGATTTAAATACCATCTGTGCTCTGGCAGTTCTCATATGCATGTATCTGGTTGAGATCATGCCTCTGAACTTGACTCCTATATTCAAATGCCTACTTGACATCTTTATTTGGCTACTTAATAAGCATGACAAACTCAACTAGTCCAAAATTGAAATCCTGAGCTGTACTTACAAATTTCTCATTTTACAATCTTTTTCATTTAAAATATGGAATCTCCATCTTCCAGCTGCTCAAGCCAAAAGTTTGGGGGGTGTGGGGGGTGGTATTCCTGACTTTTCACTTTCCTTTGTACTTACATCCAATCCATTAGAAAATCTTATTCACTTTACCTTCAAAATATATCTAGAATTCGAATACTTGTCACATCTCTGACCCAGATCATTTTAATAGTTTTATAATAGTCTTAATAAATTTCCTTTACCCTTACAGTTAACCCAAATAAAGCATGGCTGATAATGTCACTTCCTGCTCAATACCCTCCAGTGGTTTCTAACTTTTTAGACTGAGTTGTCCTAAATTTTATTTCCCAGGTTCATTATCATAGGGCCACATCTTCCAAATAATGTCTCCATGATTCAAAGGTACTATTGATATCCAGCAGCTTTTTTTTTTTTACACCAAATGGATCATTGTGCTTTGCCTAAGACTATAGGTTGGTACATAGGTCTCCTTTTATAAACTAAGTTTCTTCTACTATTTTGTATAGATGTTATTTATGGTACAGGGGTGGGATTTGGGGTGGAACATGTTTTTGAATCCTTGCATGGCCAAAGTACAAGTGAATTCCTACATTTATTGTGAAAGCGTGTTAGCCTGTTAAGTGTGGAAAAGTATGGGTAAGAGGAGACAAATGAAGAGTCTATAGATAAACATATACTGAAAACTAAATATTTAATAGGCCAGAGAATTTATGTATAAGAGGTTTTTCTTGTCTAGTAAAATAGCTATTTTGACTAGACAAGATGGAGAGGGATATTATCTCTGTGCTTTGAAGGTATACTTCTCACTGTTGGACCAGAAATCAAATTGCTATTGGCTCTTATCAACCACCAAAGTCAGTGGTTGTGAGGCAAAATTGAGGAGAAATGTCAAAATATGATCGATCTAGATTTACTGGCAATTCTCAGTCCAGAATTTGAAACTTTGCTGTATAACCAAGGCATAATACAATCTGAAGGACTTTATACAGTATTCATATTACTTCAAGAATATCTGAAAGGCTATCTCCATTAATAGCACTTAAGTGAGGTTGCAGGCACCTAGAGTTCTAAGGGGCATCATAATTTGCACCACCATATTAGAAGGAGCAAGATGAAGAAATGTCATGTTCACTCTGCATTAAGTTCATAGTGGGAAAAGACAAAATTCAGCAGAAGGTAAGAAGTTAATAAGGAAATGTTGAATACAGGGGCATCTGGGTGGCCCAGTCAGTTAAACAAGTAGCTCTTGATCTCAGCTGAGGTCATCATCTCACAATTTGTGGGACTGAGCTGTATTGGGCTCTGTGCTGACAGCACAGGTTCGTTCTCTCCCTCTCTCTGTCCCTCCCCCACTCATGCTCACTCTCCCTCTCTCTCAAAGTAAATAAATAAACATTTTTTTAAAAATAAATGCTCCATACAATTTGATGTCAATAAGTTCTCTAGCTTCTGGCTCTGAGGGCAAGTAGATATATATAGTGAGAATACATGGCATAATTGAAGACTACTGTGTAGAACTATGTAGACAATTATTTTAGTTTCTGATACTACAAAGCTTTCTATAGCCAGTGTAGACCTTTAGACCTTTTAGGCTGTTTGTGGATTTGAGTAGCTTCCTCCAGTTAGTTGTAAGACAAAACTGGTCACAGAAAGTAGAGGTGGAGTTTAGTGTACCAGTATCTCAGGATATATGGGTTTCACTGTTTTTTCCCCCTGAAACCAGAACCAATGGGACATACAAATAGTGTGTAACGGACCAAAACAACTACATGAAGTGTATGCATATTTATTTATTTAACATATGTATATTTATTTTGGGGACCTATTGTGTAAGTTGCAGGAGACTTCAAGTTTAAGTGTTCATAATCAGGCTCAACTGGTCTTCCCTACTGTAGATACTCAAAAATATATTTTGAACATGAGAATAAATAGATGAATGTTTGAATGGTTGGATTAGTGAACACATGTATCAGTGAATGACAAAAAAGACATATCTGTCCTCAATGATCTCCCAGTCCATGAGGAAGACAGAGGCAATATATAAAACAACTATGTTGTTTTATATTCAAAAGTATATAGTATATAGTAATATATAGTATATAGTAATTCAAAAGTATATAGTGTTACAAAGAATACAGCCTTATTCTTAATGAGAAAGTCTTCATGAGGGTGGATCAGAAGGGGTGATGCTTGAATCATTAGTCAACCCTGTTCACAACTGCCTTAGCATTATTTGCCATTCCCCTTAAACAGCATTATTTCATTTTGCTTCACTAATAGTTTATGTGAAAATATCTCAGGCCTGAAGTTTTTTCACTTATTGCTTCATATTTTAAAGCACCAAACATTCCTAATTATAATTGCTCTACCAATTCACTGAAAGTTGTCCTTGAAAACCATTAAATTAAGTTGCCTTTACAGAATGGATTTACTTCTCCATTTACATTTCCAATAATGCTTCTAATTTCTATGATTGACTTCTGAGTTTAAGATGTAAGTTAGTGGAGGATAGAGGCTGGAAGATAGCTGTGGAATAAGAGGACCCTAAGCTCACCTCATCCCATGAATACAGCTTGATAACTATCAAAATCATCCTAAGTACCCCAGAAACTGACCTGAAGACTAGCAGAACAAACTCTACAACTAAAAGTAGAGAAGAGGTCACACTGAAAAAGGTAGGAAGTATACAGACTTGACTTGGGAGAGAAATGGATCATAACTGCTTGGGTGGGGAGGAAGATGCGGTTCTGAAAAAGGGTAAGAGACAGACTAGCATACAGGGGAACACATTGGGAAAACAAATCCCCACAGCAATTGGCTTGGGGGATTGTGAGGAAGGTTGAATTTAGTGAGTTCTTGCAACCGGGGGTGGGAGGGGCTTAAAGTCTGGCATTTTAAAAGTCGGCAGGCTTGGCTCTGAGAGAACTTAGAGGACATGGGGCTGCCCTTAGAGAGAAGGTAGGGAAGTAACTTACGTACATACATCATGGAAACAGAGATCTGAAGAGCACCTGGAGGCCCACAGTGTAGAGGTTATTCACTCATCTCAGAATATATCCCAGAGAGACAGTGTTCACAGAGAGACCCCTCTGGGAACAAAAGACCTGGTTGGTGCCAAGCTCCCCTCTCCCCATCCTTCAGCATAAGAACAGGTGCACCTGCAGAAATGAGTGCAGGGCTAACACTCACTAACTAACTTGCTTACACTAAGTCTCACCCCCCTACATTCCAGGGGAACTGCCCCTCCCAGTCATGTTTGCCTCAGTCCCAGCCGGGGGGCCCCCTCCCCAGAAGACAGGCTTAACACCTACTCACACTGTGTCTCTCCACATGGGAGTTGTGCAGAGCCTCAGTTCCTGCAGAGATGGTGCCAGGTCTCATTTCACAAACAGACCTAGTTAAAACAGGCCACATTCAGGCCAGGGACCAGACACTGCCCACAACAGGCAAAGAGAGCCCCTGCAGATTACTGACCTGAAGGATAAAGTAGCCAAGACAAAACAGCAGAGCACACGCAGCACACATTGGAGATACTCCCAGAAGTGCAAGGCCCTAGAGAACAGGGGTACACTAGACAGCAAGGCATACAGAACCTCTTTTTCATAAAGCCGTTACCTTCAAGAACAGGAGACATAGCTGACTTTCCTAACACAAAAAAACAGGCACAGAGATGCAGACAAAATGACAAGACACAGAAATTTCTCCCAAATGAAAAAACAAGACAAGGCTAAAGGCAATTATCTAAGCAAAACAGATATAAGCAATATGTTTGGTAGAGAATTTGAAGTAATGATCATAAGAATACTCAATGGACTTGAGAAAAGAGTGGAAGACAGGAGTGAGATCCTCAACACAGAGATAAGGAATAACATAGTAGAGATAAAGGGCTCAATAAATGAAATGAAAAACATGCTTCATAGATTGAACAACAGGGTGGAAGAAGCAGAAGAATGAATTAGTGACCTAAAGACAGAAAAGGAAAGTAAACAAGCTGAACAAAAGAGAGAAAAAAGAACTATGCAAAACAAGAATATACTTAGGGAACTCCATCAAACATAATAACATTCATATTATAGGAGTCCCAGAAGAAGAGAGAGAAAAGGGGCAGAAAAGCTATTTGAAGAAATAATAGGTAAAAACTTCCCTAATGTGAGGAAGGAAATAAACAGATCCAGAAGGCATAAAGAACTCCCATCAAAATCAACAAAAGTAGATCCATACCAAGACGTATTATAATTAAATTGGAAAAAGATAATGATAATGAAAAAAGTTTAAAAGCAGCAAGACAAAAGAAGACAGTAATTTACAAGAAAAAACCCATAAGACTAGCAGGAGAGTTTTCAGCAGAAACTTGGCAGGCCAGAAGGAAGTAGTATGATATATTCAAAGTGTTAAGTGGGAAAAATCTGCAGCCAAGAATACTCTACCCAGCAAGGCTATCATTCAGAATAGAAGGAGAGATAAAGAGTTTCTCAGACAAACAAGGAATTCATGACCATTGAATCAACCCTACAAGAAATATTAAAGAGGGACTCTTGACGGGGAAAGGAGAGACTAAAAGCAACAGTATAAAGGTATGAAACACAAAACCAGTAAAAATGAATATGTCTGTAAAAAACCAAAGAACTCACAAAATAAAAGGATATAAAACATAACATATACCTCAAATTTGGGGAGGAGAGGAGTAAAGAATGGGTTCAAACTTATGACCACCAACTTAATATAGACAGCTATATGCAGAAGAGGTTATATGCAAACTTAATGGTAATTATATATCAAAATAACACTAATAAATATGCAAAGAAAAAAGAGAAAGAGATCCAAACACACCACTGAAGAAAATAAGCAAAATATGAGAGAAACACAAGAACAGATTGGAGAAAATCTTCAGAAACAACAAATAATAAAATGATGATAAACACATATCAATAATTGCTTTGAAAGTAAATGAAATGAATGTTCTATTCAAAAGACATAGGATGACAGAATGGATAAAAAAGCAAGACCCAATAATATACTGTCTTCAGGATGCTCATTTTAGAACTAAAGACACCTACAGACTGAAAGTGAGGTAGGTGACGGGGAAACATCTGTCATGAAAATGGATGTCAAAAGAAGACCAGAGTCGCAATACTTATATCAGACAAAATAGGCTTAGAAACACAAACTGTAATAAGAGACAAAGACGGACACTATATACTAATGAAAGGGACAATCCACAAAAAAAGATATGATAATTGTAAATATTTACGTATCCAGCCAGCATAGGAGCACCCAAATACATAAAATATTTAATAACACACATAAAGGAGCTAACTGAAAATAATACAAGTATAGTAAGAGACTTTAACACCCTACTTACATCAATGGACAGATCATCTAAACAAAAAATCAACAAGGAAACAATGGCTCTGAACAACACACCAGATCAGATGAATTTAGCTGACATACTCAGAAAATTCCATCCTAAAAGAGCAGAATAAATCGTTCACCACACCAAGTGGGATTTATTCCTGGGTTGCAAGTGTGGTTCAATATTAGCAAATCAATCAATGTGATACATCAAGTCAGTAAGAGAAAGGATAAGAACCATATGATCATTTCAATAGATGCAGAAAAGGCATTTGACAAAGTGCAACATCCATTCATGATAAAAACCCTCAACAAAGTAGGTTTAGAGGGAACACACCTCAATATAATAAAATCCATATATAAAAAAGCCACAGTTAACATCATCCTTAATGGGGAAAACCGAGTGCTTTTCCCCTACAGTCAGGAGCAAGACAAGGAAGTCTACTGTCACCACTTTTATTCAACATAGTACTGGAAATCCTAGCCACAGCAATCAAACAGCAAAAAGAAATAAAAGCCATCCAAATATGTAAGGAAGAATTAGAACTTCCACTATTTCCAGGTTACATGATACTACATATATATTTAAAAAAAAAAACAAAGTGGGGCGCCTGGGTGGCACAGTCGGTTGGGCGTCCGACTTCAGCCAGGTCACGATCTCGCGGTCCGTGAGTTCGAGCCCCGCGTCAGGCTCTGGGCTGATGGCTCGGAACCTGGAGCCTGTTTCCGATTCTGTGTCTCCCTCTCTCTCTGCCCCTCCCCCGTTCATGCTCTGTCTCTCTCTGTCCCAAAAATAAATAAAAAACGTTGAAAAAAAAATTAAAAAAAAAAAAAAAAACAAAGACTCCACCCAAAAACTGCTAGAATTGATAAACAAATTCAGTAAAGTCGCTGGATACAAAATCAATGTACAGAAATCTGTTGCATAATAATGAATACGAATAATGAAGCAACAGAAAGAGAAGTTAAGAAAACAATCCCATTTACAATTGTACCCAAAATAATAAGATCCCTAGGAATAAACCTAAACAAAGAAGAATTGTACTCTGAAAACTATAAAACACTGATGAAAGAAATTAAAGATGACACAAAGAAAAGGAAAGACATTAGATGCTCATGAATTGGAAGAACAAATTTCGTAAAATTGTCTATACTACTCAAAGCTGTCTACACATTTAATGCAATCCCTACCAAAATACCAACAGCATTTTTCACAAAACTAGAACACACTATTCTAAAATGTGTATGTAAACACAAAGGACCCTGAAGAGCCAAAGCAATCTTGAAAAAGAAAAGCAAATGTGGTGCCCAGGTGGCTCAGTCAGTTGAGTGTCTGGCTTTGGCTCAGGTCATGATCTCACAGTCTGTGAGCTTGAGCCCAACATTGGACTCTGTGCTGACAGCTCAGAGCCTGGAACCTGCTTCAGACTCTGTGTCTCCCTCTCTCTCTGCCCCTCCCCGGCTCATGCTCTGTCTCTCTCACTCTCTCTAAGATAAATAAACATTAATTTTTTTTTTAATGAAAAGGAAAGCTAGCGGCATCACAATTCTGGATTTCAAATGATATTACAAATCTGTAGTAATCAAAACAGTAAAGTACTGTCACAAAAACAGACACATAAATCAATGGAACAAAACAGAAAACCCAGAAATAAACCTACAACTATATGGTCAATTAATCTTCAATAAAGCAGGAGAGACTATCCAATCGGAAAAGGATGATCTCTTCAATGAATGGTGTTGGGAAAACTGGAGAGCAACATGCAAAAGAAAGAGTCTGGACCACATTCTTAACACCACATGAAAAACTAAATTCAAAATGAATTCAAGACCTAAATGTTAAGATCTGAAACCATCAAAATCCTAGAAGAGAATATAGGCAGTAACCTCTTTGACACTGGCTGCAGCAACTTTTTTCTAGATAGGTCTCCTGAGGCAAAGGAGACAAAAGCAAAAATAAACTATTGGGAGTAAATCAAAATAAAAAGCTTCTGCACACCGAAAGAAACAACAAAACTAAAAGACAATCTACAGAATAAGAGAAGGTATTTGCAAATGACATATCCTTTTAAGATCTTAATAGCAAATCCTAGTAAGTATCTTCTGTTTTATATATATATATATATATATATATATATATATATATATATATATATGTTTATTTATTTTGAGAGAGAGAGAGCGAGCACACAAGTTGAGGAGGAACAGAGAAAAAGGGAGGGAGAGAGAATCCCAAGCAGGCTCCACACTGTCAGCACAGAGCCCAATGTGGGGCTTGCACTCACAAACTGTGAGATATGACCTGAGCTGAAATCAAAGAGTCAGCTGCTTAATTGACTGAGTGACCCAGGTGCCCCACGGGTACTGTCTTGATATGCTGTCTTGATATATCCAAAAGGATATATTACATATACTGGTCTCCATGATTGGATTTATGTGAATTCTGATCGTCCTAATTTGATTTAGGGAATACTCAAATCTAAGACCACTTCTTAGACTAAGATACCTCTGTAAAGAGATATTGATTTATATTATTGATTACTGATTTATATTATTGATTTAAGTTAGTTTAAATCTCAAGGGGTAACTTCTTCTTGACATTATACCCAAATTCAAAGACCCTGCCTTAGTATATTACATGATACAGTAGCCACAACATTAAAATGGAGTTGAGATGGGATTCAGCTGCCTATACAGAAGATAATACACTCAGGGTGCTTGGGTGGCTCAGTTGGTTAAATGTACAACTTCAGCTCAGGTCATGATCTCATGGTTTGTGAGTTCGAGCTGCACATTGGGCTCTGTGCTGTCAGCTCAGAGCCTGGAGCCTGCTTCACATTCCGTGTCTCCCTCTCTCTGCCTCTCGCCTGCTCACACTCTGTCTCTCTGTCTCTCTCTCTCAAAAGTAAATAAACATTAATTAAAAAAAAAAAAGACAGCTAAATACTAGCTTTCATGCAATTATTTTGTTGGGAAGCATATTTTAAACAAATAAATTTATACACACAAATTTTCTATCAGTAATATTGTATACTATATAATATCAGATAATTATACAGAGTGATATGTTATCATGATAAACAGAGTACAAAACTCTATCACATGAAAATGGCACTTCACTTTTATGGTCATACTCCCAAAGATTCATAGCCATAATGTATAAGAAAAACATCAGACAAACCCAAAATGAGAGACATTCTAAAAATTCCTGACCAGTATTCCTCAAAACTGCCAACATCATCAAAAGCAAAGAAATTTACAGTCTAGAGGATCCTAACTCTGTCACAATAACTGCCTCAATTTTATAAGGCTAAATATACTGCTTAAATAGGACTTTGGCTGATACATTAATCCTGTTTCCATAGATGCTGCAATGCTGGACCAAAAAAAAAAAAAAAAAGAGAGAGAGAGAGAGAGAATTGAATCCATTTTTTTTTTACATATTTTAAAGGCAGTGTTTAATAATCAAACGCTTTTAACATTTAAGACCCTTGAATCAGCACATTTCAGGCAATAAACTCAACATCTGCAAATATTGCTTAATCCCCAAAGAACACTCTCTTTTAATCAATTAAACTCATTATATTTGAATGTTCATTTCCATCTTTAGTACACTATTTAACTCATTATGTCAAAATAATGTGTTTATGATTACCAGAGCCATTAAATAACTTTCTGAAAATAAATCTCCCAGAGAAATTTTAAAAACATATTTCTCAAGGGATAAACTAGACCTTTTGAAAGGATTTCCCACTATTTCCCTTGGATAGGTGGTCAGAAAGGACAACACATAAGAAGTGACATTCAATCTGCAATAAGAGTGATGAGGAACCTGCCATGTGAGGAACTGGGAAAAGGAATTCTAAACAGAGAAAAGGACAAGTCTGAAGATGTAGAGACTTAGTAATATTAATTCCCTTTCAAAGTACCCTTTATTTATTTATTAATTTATTTATTCTATTAACTATTAGTAGTTTACAGTGTCCTAGACATGGGACTCTACTTTTGAAATGTTTTTGTCTTACATGTATTGGAATCACGCTCATGAAGCAGAAAGAGGCAAATCATGGAATCAGAGTTGTAGGGCCCGTGGAAGTCATGTCTAATTTTCACACTCTGTTAATGAGACTAGCAAGCACTAGAGTGGCAAAGGGACAAAGGTTACATAGTCGCTGGCACACAGAACCGGATTATTTCACCCTCCCATAAACAACATTGAAAATGAATCTACATGATTTAGTCTTAAAATTCTCACTTTGAATTATTTAAAAGGCATTAGGCTAAAACAAATTTGTAGCATGTTTTCCCAATCAGGTTCATTTCCCACATGGGTTTGTTACCAGTGTGTGACCCTCACTGAAATTTGCATTTAGAAAAGGATTAAACAATACTAGGTTTGTATTCACTGGTCCATTCTAAAAAAAAGTAAGAGGAGATCCGGAAAGATGGCGGCATAGGAGGACGCTGGACTTACCACGAGTTCTGCTGATCACTTAGATTCCACCTACACCTGCCTAAATAACCCAGAAAACCGCCAGAGGATTAGCAGAACGGAGTGGCCGGGCCAAGCGCAGACTAGAGGCCCACGGAAGAGGGTAGGACGGGCGGCGAGGCGGTGCGCGCTCCACAGACTGGCGGGAGGGAGCCGGGGCGGAGGGGCGGCTCGCCGGCCAAGCAGAGCCCCCGAGTCTGGCTGCAAAAGCGGAGGGGACTGTGTTCCGACACCAAGCGCGACTTAGCGTCTGGGAGGTCATAAGTTAACAGCTCTGCTCGGAAAGCGGGAAGGCTGGAGGACAAAGGGAGGGAGAGCTGCTGGGCCCCGGGACGACAGAGCTCAGTTTGGTGGGGAACAAAGGCGCTCGCCAGCGCCATCTCCCCCGCCCATCCCCCAGCCAAAATCCCAAAGAGAACCAGTTCCTGCCAGGGAACTTGCTCGCTCCGCACAAACACGCAACTCTGTGCTTCTGTGGAGCCAAACCTCCGGCAGCAGATCTGACTCCCTCCCGCTGCCACAGGGCCCGTCCTGAAGTGGATCACCTAAGGAGAAGCGAGCTAAGCCTGCCCCTCCTGCCCCCGTGCACCTTGCCTACCCACACCAGCTAATACGCCAGATCCCCAGCACCACAAGCCTGGCAGTGTGCAAGTAGCCCAGACAGGCCACGCCACCCCACAGTGAATCCCGCCCCTAGGAGAGGGGAAAAGAAGGCACACACCAGTCTGACTGTGGCCCCAGTGGAGGGCTGGGGGCAGACATCAGGTTTGACTGTGGCCCCGCCCACCAACTCCAGTTATACACCACAGCACAGGGGAAGTGCCCTGCAGGTCCTCACCACTCCAGGGACTATTCAAAATGACCAAACGGAAGAATTCCCCTCAGAACAATCTCCAGGAAATAGCAACAGCTAATGAACTGATCAAAAAGGATTTAAATAATATAACAGAAAGTGAATTTAGAATAATAGTCATAAAATTAATCGCTGGGCTGGAAAACAGCATACAGGACAGCAGAGAATCTCTTGCTACAGAAATCAAGGGACTAAGGAACAGTCACAAGGAGCTGAAAAATGCTTTAAATGAAATGCAAAACAAAATGGAAACCACCACGGCCCGGATGGAAGAGGCAGAGGAGAGAATAGGTGAACTAGAAGATAAAGTTATGGAAAAAGAGGAAGCTGAGAAAAAGAGAGATAAAAAAAATCCAGGAGTATGAGGGGAAAATTAGAGAACTAAGTGATACACTAAAAAGAAATAATATACGCATAATTGGTATCCCAGAGGAGGAATAGAGAGGGAAAGGTGCTGAAGGGATACTTGAAGAAATAATAGCTGAGAACTTCCCTGAACTGGGGAAGGAAAAAGGCATTGAAATCCAAGAGGCACAGAGAACTCCCTTCAGACGTAACTTGAATCGATCTGCACGACATACCATAGTGAAACTGGCAAAATACAAGGATAAAGAGAAAATTCTGAAAGCAGCAAGGGATAAACGTGCCCTCACATATAAAGGGAGACCTATAAGACTCGTGACTGATCTCTCTTTTGAAACTTGGCAGGCTAGGGGCGCCTGGGTGGCTCGGTTGGTTAAGCGTCCGACTTCGGCTCAGGTCATGATCTCACGGTCCGTGAGTTCGAGCCCCGCGTCAGGCTCTGGGCTGATGGCTCAGAGCCTGGAGCCTGTTTCAGATTCTGTGTCTCCCTCTCTCTCTGCCCCTCCCCTGTTAATGCTCTGTCTCTCTCTGTCTCAAAAATAAATAAACTTTAAAAAAAAAATTAAAAAAAAAAAAAAAGAAACTTGGCAGGCCAGAAAGGATTGGCACGAGATCCTCAGTGTCTAAACAGAAAAAATATGCAGCCGAGAATCCTTTATCCAGCAAGTCTGTCATTTAGAATAGAAGGAGAGATAAAGGTCTTCCCAAACAAACAAAAACTGAAGGAATCTGTCACCACTAAACCAGCCCTACATAGATCCTAAGGGGGACCCTGTGAGACAAAGTACCAGAGACATCACTACAAGCATAAAACATACAGACATCACAATGACTCTAAACCCGTATCTTTCTATAATAACACTGAATGTAAATGGATTAAATGCACCAACCAAAAGACATAGGGTATCAGAATGGATAAAAAAACAAGACCCATCTATTTGCTGTCTACAAGAGACTCATTTTAGATCTGAGGACACCTTTAGATTGAGAGTGAGGGGATGGAGAACTATTTATCATGCTACCGGAAACCAAAAGAAAGCTGGAGTAGCCATACTTATATCAGACAAACTAGACTTTAAATTAAAGGCTGTAACAAGAGATGAAGAAGGACATTATATAATAATTACAGGGTCTATCCATCAGGAAGAGCTAACAATAATAAATGTCTATGCGCCGAATACAGGAGTCCCCAAATATATAAAACAATTACTCATAAACGTAAGCAACCTTAATGATAAGAATGTGGTAATTGCAGGGGACTTTAACACCCCACTTACAGAAATGGATAGATCATCTAGACACACGGTCAATAAAGAAACAAGGGCCCTGAATGAGACATTGGATCAGATGGACTTGACAGATATATTTAGAACTCTGCATCCCAAAGCAACAGAATATACTTTCTTCTCGAGTGCACCTGGAACATTCTCCAAGATAGATCATATACTGGGTCACAAAACAGCCCTTCATAAGTACACAAGAATTGAGATCATACCATGCATACTTTCAGACCACAATGCTATGAAGCTTGAAATCAACCACAGGAAAAAGTCTGGAAAACCTCCAAAAGCATGGAGGTTAAAGAACACCCTACTAACGAATGAGTGGGTCAACCAGACAATTAGAGAAGAAATTAAAAAATATATGGAAACAAACGAAAATGAAAATACAACAATCCAAACGCTTTGGGACGCAGCGAAGGCAGTCCTGAGAGGAAAATACATTGCAATCCAGGCCTATCTCAAGAAACAAGAAAAATCCCAAATACAAAATCTAACAGCACACCTAAAGGAAATAGAAGCAGAACAGCAAAGACAGCCTAAACCCAGCAGAAGAAGAGAAATAATAAAGATCAGAGCAGAAATAAACAATATAGAATCTAAAAAAACGGTAGAGCAGGTCAACGAAAACAAGAGTTGGTTTTTTGAAAAAATAAACAAAATTGACAAACCTCTAGCCAGGCTTCTCAAAAAGAAAAGGGAGATGGCCCAAATAGATAAAACCATGAATGAAAATGGAATTATTACAACCAATCCCTCAGAGATACAAGTGATTATCAGGGAATACTATGAAAAATTATATGCCAACAAATTGGACAACCTGGAAGAAATGGACAAATTCCTAAACACCCACACACTTCCAAAACTCAATCAGGAGAAAATAGAAAGCTTGAACAGACTCATAACCAGCAAAGAAATTGAATCAGTCATCAAAAATCTCCCAACAAATAAGAGTCCAGGACCAGATGGCTTCCCAGGGGAGTTCTACCAGACGTTTAAAGCAGAGATAATACCTATCCTTCTCAAGCTATTCCAAAAAATAGAAAGGAAAGGAAAACTTCCAGACTCATTTTATGAAGCCAATATTACTTTGATTCCTAAACCAGAGACCCAGCAAAAAAAGAGAACTACAGGCCAATGTCCCTGATGAATATGGATGCCAAAATTCTCAATAAGATACTAGCAAATCGAATTCAACAGCATATAAAAAGAATTATTCACCATGATCAAGTGGGATTCATTCCTGGGATGCACGGCTGGTTCAACATTCACAAATCAACGTGATACATCACATTAATAAAAAAAAAAAAAAAGAGAAGAACCATATGATCCTGTCAATCGATGCAGAAAAGGCCTTTGACAAAATCCAGCACCCTTTCTTAATAAAAACCCTTGAGAAAGTCGGGATAGAAGGAACATACTTAAAGATCATAAAAGCCATTTATGAAAAGCCCACAGCTAACATCATCCTCAATGGGGAAAAACTGAGAGCTTTTTCCCTGAGATCAGGAACACGACAGGGATGCCCACTCTCACCGTTGTTGTTTAACATAGTGCTGGAAGTTCTAGCATCAGCAATCAGACAACAAAAGGAAATCAAAGGCATCAAAATTGGCAAAGATGAAGTCAAGCTTTCGCTTTTTGCAGATGACATGATATTATACATGGAAAACCCAACAGACTCCACCAAAAGTCTGCTAGAACTGATACATGAATTCAGCAAAGCTGCAGGATACAAAATCAATGTACAGAAATCAGTTGCATTCTTATACACTAACAATGAAGCAACAGAAAGACAAATAAAGAAACTGATCCCATTCACAATTGCACCAAGAAGCATAAAATACCTAGGAATAAATCTAACCAAAGATGTAAAAGATCTGTATGCTGAAAATTACAGAAAGCTTTTGAAGGTAGTTGAAGAAGATATAAAGAAATGGAAAGACATTCCCTGCTCATGGATTGGAAGAATAAATATTGTCAAAATGTCAATACTACCCAAAGCTATCTACACATGCAATGCAATCCCAATCAAAATTGCACCAGCATTCTTCTCGAAACTAGAACAAGCAATCCTAAAATTCATATGGAACCACAAAAGGCCCCGAATAGCCAAAGGAATTTTGAAGAAGAAGACCAAAGCAGGAGGCATCACAATCCCAGACTTTAGCCTCTACTACAAAGCTGTAATCATCAAGACAGCATGGTATTGGCACAAAAACAGACACATAGACCAATGGAATAGAATAGAAACCCCAGAACTAGACCCACAAACGTATGGCCAACTCATCTTTGACAAAGCAGGAAAGAACATCCAATGGAAAAAAGACAGTCTCTCTAACAAATGGTGCTGGGAGAACTGGACAGCAACATGCAGAAGGTTGAAACTAGACCACTTTCTCACACCATTCGCAAAAATAAATTCAAAATGGATAAAGGACCTGAATGTGAGACAGGAAACCATCAAAACCCTAGAGGAGAAAGCAGGAAAAGACCTCTCTGACCTCAGCCGTAGCAATCTCTTACTCGACACATCCCCAAAGGCAAGGGAATTAAAAGCAAAAGTGAATTACTGGGACCTTATGAAGATAAAAAGCTTCTGCACAGCAAAGGAAACAACCAACAAAACTAAAAGGCAACCAACGGAATGGGAAAAGATATTTGCAAATGACATATCAGACAAAGGGCTAGTATCCAAAACCTATAAAGAGCTCACCAAACTCCACACCCCAAAAACAAATAACCCAGTGAAGAAATGGGCAGAAAACATGAATAGACACTTCTCTAAAGAAGACATCCGGATGGCCAACAGGCACATGAAAAGATGTTCAACGTCGCTCCTCATCAGGGAAATACAAATCAAAACCACACTCAGATATCACCTCACGCCAGTCAGAGTGGCCAAAATGAACAAATCAGGAGACTATAGATGCTGGAGAGGATGTGGAGAAACGGGAACCCTCTTGCACTGTTGGTGGGAATGCAAATTGGTGCAGCCGCTCTGGAAAGCAGTGTGGAGGTTCCTCAGAAAATTAAAAATAGACCTACCCTATGACCCAGCAATAGCACTGCTAGGAATTTATCCAAGGGATACAGGAGTACTGATGCATAGGGGCACTTGTACCCCAATGTTTATAGCAGCACTCTCAACAATAGCCAAATTGTGGAAAGAGCCTAAATGTCCATCAACTGATGAATGGATAAAGAAATTGTGGTTTGGGGCGCCTGGGTGGCGCAGTCGGTTAAGCGTCCGACTTCAGCCAGGTTACGATCTCGCGGTCCGTGAGTTCGAGCCCCGCGTCGGGCTCTGGGCTGATGGCTCAGAGCCTGGAGCCTGTTTCCGATTCTGTGTCTCCCTCTCTCTCTGCCCCTCCCCCGTTCATGCTCTGTCTCTCTCTGTCCAAAAAATAAATAAACGTTGAAAAAAAATTAAAAAAAAAAAAAAAGAAATTGTGGTTTATATACACAATGGAATACTACGTGGCAATGAGAAAGAATGAAATATGGCCTTTTTGTAGCAACGTGGATGGAACTGGAGAGTGTGATGCTAAGTGAAATAAGCCATACAGAGAAAGACAGATACAATATGGTTTCACTCTTATGTGGATCTTGAGAAACTTAACAGAAACCCATGGGGGAGGGGAAGGGAAAAAAAAAAGAGGTTAGAGTTGGAGAGAGCCAAAGCATAAGAGACTCTTAAAAACTGAGAACAAACTGAGGGTTGATGGGGGTGGGAGGGAGGGGAGGGTGGGTGATGGGTATTGAGGAGGGCACCTTTTGGGATGAGCACTGGGTGTTGTATGGAAACCAATTTGACAATAAATTTCATATATTGAAAAAATAAATAAATAAATAATAAAAAAAAGTAAGAGTAACCTAAAGTTAGCATCTGGTCAAGAGTGAAAGCAGAAATAAACAGATCATTACAACATGAAACCCAAATAAAGGCTAAAGTAACAAGCAGAAGCAAAAGTATTCAGGAGTAAATCAGACTTTCTCACATGAAATAGCACCTATTAAACAAAGATTATTATTGAAAATTTTCTAAGGAATTGGAAAAGAAAAGGAGAATTTGAGTCATCACTATGCCTGGAGTGAGGAATAGTCTTAAACTATGTATCACAAACAAGTAGTATCAAAGAGGAAATACTTTGTAGAAATTACAGTAACACTGGAGTAGTCTCTGATCCCAGGGCACTTCCTACCATTGTCATGATTTATAGTCAGCTCCTCAATAGATCAAGGCTGGTCAAAATGTTATGATGAGACACACGTCTTTTTGAACACAGTTACTGTGTAATTGTTTTTTCAGGCACATTTTTCATATAGTTACATTCTCAATTTTTTTTTTTCCCTAAGAGAGACTTACTTGAAAAGTTGAAAATGAAAGACCTTTCTTTAGTGCATATTTTAAATTGTGTTTATTAGCGTCATGTGCACAGTATATTTAAGTTTAATTTTTTTATAGCACTGGGTCATGGAGGGACAATAATTTGGTTCAAAATAATGCGACTTGGTAATTAAGACTAATGGATACATTATAAGCATCTGACTGATAAAATTCTATAAAAATATTAATCATTGTGTGCAAATGAGTTTTAAAGGAATGTATTTTTGAATCCTGTTGTCTCTACTTCCTCTCAACTCTTCCCTTGACTCCTATTTGATTTACATCCTCATTAATCTATCACATTTTAAAATAAATTAAATATTTTGTCTCTTCTGTCCCCAAACTCATAGCATTTATTATTACTTTTCTTTAACCTTACCATGAACCATGAAATCTTTTTTTTTTTTTTTTTTTTTTTTAAGAATGTCAGTTTCCAGGGCGCCTGGGTGGCTCAGTTGGTTAAGCATCTGACTTGATTTTGGCTCAGGTCATGACCTCCCAGTTTGTGAGTTCAAGCCCCGTTTTGGGCTCTGTATTGAGTGTGGAGCTTGTTCTCTTCCTCTCTCTCTCTCTCTCTCTTTCTCTCTCTCTCTCTCTCTCTCTCTCTCTCTCTGCCCCTCCCTTATTTGTGTTGTCTCTGTCTCTCTCAAATAAATAAACTTAAAAAAAAAAAAAAGAATGTCAGTGTCCTGCCAAACATCCTTGACATTGCTCCTCAGCTAATCTTATTCATTGACCTTTCTTAGTTTGGTGTCAGCTCCACTCCAATACATTCCACATGTTTTCTATGTTTGAGGGCTCCATGATAGACTTTCTACTCTGCTTGGCTTCATATTTGTATTGCAGAAAATTTAGGGAAAGCAGATATAAATTTTCATATAATTCAGCCAAGATGTATCAGTTTGTGGAAAAATTTTGAAGATCTGTGTTGAACAAATATACCAGATAAATCCTGTATACTTCAGTCACACTGTTTTGGAAAAGGCAAAAGTAAATCTTGTAAACAAAGCATTCATCATGTCTCCTAGAGGTTACCAAAGATTTAGATCAGAAGGCGACTTTAGAGTCTTCTCAATAATAAGTAGCACCTTGTGGAAAAAGCTCCCAGAGATATTGATAGAGTATTAGATCTTCAAAAAATTGAAAACTTAGATGGATGTACATGGGCTGTTTCCTATGTTTAAAAGTTGCGATATTATTTGAATAACTTGTCCAATGGATCTGACTAAAATGGCAGTGTGAGTAATTTGAGTGATTTTAGATTTTCTTTCTTTAACATATTGCTAGTTAGCTGACTTGACATAATCAGAATCACTTCAGAATCTGAAGGTGCTTTGGTTTGTTATTTTAAAATGTATTATTTAATGAAGCTAGTAGTTTTGCTCCACAAAAATGCTTTAGGCAATTTCTATCCAAAGCATTTGTAACCTCTGAACTTTGTTTATATTTAATTTCTACTTACAGCAATTCAGCAGTTCTAAATACTCAATAAGGCAGCAATAAAATAAATTTGGCTTCACTACATACATTCTGAATTATGAGATTTCATAATTCAGTCTCATAAATCAGGAAACCTGAACAAGAATCCATTAATCACTGGGAGTTTATGAATTAGAAACCAGAACCTCAAAATAATACCATAAATAAAATCCAAACTACAAAACCGATAGTCCTGGTTACTGATAAAGAAACCAGGGGTGCCTGGATGGCTCAGTCAGTTAAGCATCCAACTTCAGCTCAGGTCACAATCTCATGGTTTGTGAGTTTGCACCCCACATTAGAGCTTACTTTTAGAGGTTAGCTTTTTAACTTTTTACTTTAAAGTAATTTTAAATTTACAGAAAGATTGCAATAGTCCAAAGCATTCCTATACGGTTTGCCAATCATTCATTAACATTTAAAATAATGTAAAATATTTGATTTCTCTCCCTCTCTCTCTCTATACATATATATACATACAGATACATATAATATATATGTATCTGTATGTACATACAATTTTTATGTAGTATATAATTTTTTTCTAAACCACTAGAATGTAAGCTGCAAACTTGAAACTTTTTTACTGCTAAAGATTTCAATAAAAAGTTTCCTAAAGACAAAGATACTTTCTTATATAATCAGAGTACATCAACATCAGGAAACTAAATCCAATACAACACCACCATCAGTCTACAAACTACAGTCAAATTTTGGCAACAGTCCCAATAATGTCCTCTACAGAAAAAGAAAAACAAATAATATCTGTAGTAGAGACCTAGTGCAGGATAACATGTTGCACTTAAGTTGTCATGTCTCCTTACTGTCCTTCAATCTGGTACAATTTTTCTGTATTCCTTATGTTTTTTTAACCTTGATGTCTTTTAAGTGTATGGGTCAATTATTTTGTAGAATTTTGGGTTTGTTGGATGTTGACTCATAACTAGATTCAGGTTATCCATTTTAACTAGACTATCCCCAGAAGTAGTGCTATGTTCTTCACAAGAGTGTATCAGAGGGGCGCCTGGGTGGCGCAGTCGGTTAAGCGTCCGACTTCAGCCAGGTCACGATCTCGCGGTCTGTGAGTTCGAGCCCCGCATCAGGCTCTGGGCTGATGGCTCAGAGCCTGGAGCCTGTTTCCGATTCTGTGTCTCCCTCTCTCTCTGCCCCTCCCCCGTTCATGCTCTGTCTCTCTCTGTCCCAAAAATAAATAAACGTTGAAAAAAAATTAAAAAAAAAAAAAAAAGAGTGTATCAGAAAGTCACGTTACTGGTAACATTAACTTTGATCACTTCAAAGTGATAAGTAGTATCTGCTAGGTTTCTCCTCTATAACAATATCAAAGTATCTGCTAGGTTTCTCCTCTATAACATTATTATATTTTTGTTTACAATTAATAAGTATCTTGTGGACAAATACTTTGAGATAATATAAATGAACACTCTTATATTTTCAGGCATATTTTAAATATAGATTATATTCTCAGTGTTCATCCATTAGTTCTGGAATACATTTATAAGTCTTGCTTGAATCAGTTACTATGTTTGCCTAATGAGGATTTTTTTTGTTATTTCTTCTCCATTTGTTTTCCCAACACCCTTTATTGAAGAGACTTTCCTTTCCCCGTTGTATATTTTTGACACCCAAGAATGGGTGTTTATTTCTGGTCTCTCTATTCTGTTCCATTGGTCTCTGTGTTTGTTTTCATGCTAGTACCATATAATTTTGATCACTATAGCTTTGTAATATAGTTTGAAATCAAGAAGTGTAATGCCTCCCACTTTGGTTTTCTTTCTTAAGATTGCTTTAGATGTTGAGGTCTTTCGTGGTTATGTATGAATTTTAGGATTGTTTTTTCTATATCTATGAAAAATGCCATTGGAATTTTGATAAAGATTGCATTGAATCTGTAAACCACTTTGGGCAGTATACACATTTTCACAATATTAATTCTTCCGATCTAAGAACACAACCTATCTTTCCATTTATTTGTGTCCTTGTCAATTTCTCTCATCAATGTCTTAGAGTTTTCAGTCATAAATACATTCTTTCTCTCATACATGTTTTTCCCCAACCTCTTCCCACATCAGTAGCCCTCTGATTCCTCACTCCTTGTAATTTCTACTTTCCCTGAACCTTTCCAATACTAAGATACGGCATTTGCAGTACTTTACTTACACTGTTACTCTTATTTTCTATTCACAACCAGTAAAACTTAGCAATCTTACCACTTCATTATGCCTGGTGTTATCCATGTTCATATAAATGAACATTCATACAAGTTCCATCTGCTGTCAGGGATGAAGTCCTCATTGCCAGCTAACCAACTGGGGATCCACCTACAAAATTCCCATTTATCATCTATTTCAAACACTACTCTTGATACCATCTGCCATAGTTCAGGCTCCTAGAAAACTGACTCAGAAAAATATGTGTGGAAGTGGTTTATTGGGCAGTGTTAGCAGGAACTACTCCTCTAAGAAATGAGGAAAGGGGACTTGGGTAAGGGAGACACTGAATATACTGCAATACACTTCCAACAGGGAACATGGCTAAACCCAGGAAAGCTCTAAAGCTAAGGTGTCTCTTTGGAGAAGTCTCAGATTGAAAAAAGGCAGCCAAGCCTTCAAAGCCTCTTAAATGCAGACTGCCCCTGTAAAGACGGTCTTTGTCTCTTTGACCAAGAATGATGAACCAGGAGCAAACAATACTTCTTGCAGCTGGAAGACCTGAGTGCCTCAGTGCTGAAGGGGAGAATCTGGTCACATACTGTATCCATAATACTACGGTTCACTTTGTGGAGCGCCCCATTTTGTGAAAACACCACAGTCTTAGAATTAATTTTGTCGGGGCACACTTGGTTTGCTTCCAGTGTTTGTCATTTGCAAACTGTGCTGCTACAATAGTCTTGTACATGTCTTACTTATAAAAAGGTTTTTCTAGGAATCAGTCCAAAAGATACTTTTACAAAGTGCTCACTTGTTTTGAAAATAGTTGGACAAATTTTGACTCGCAACAGAAATTTTGATCCATATACTCTCCAACATTTGATACTATCAGACTTCTTGAATTTTCCACATCCAGAGGGCATAAAATGATATTTCCTTGTGTCTTTATTTGCTTTTTCTTTGTAAATCAGTTTTAGTTATAAATGAATTAAATTAGAATTGAGGCACTCCTACTAAAGATAGCTTCTAAAAAAGGTAATATATTTTAAAGCAACTAATTTAAATGAGCACTCGTTACAACTACCTGATCTACAACCAGCTGGATAGCTCTGGGAACCTGAGTGGAAGGGTATTTGTTTTCAAAGTCATCGAAGTATTATGAGCTCCTCAAGAACATATTACCCTAAATGACATATTTTCTTTATAATTACCTCAGCATGGGTTCCCACATGCCTGTTTCATCGTGGGTAATGCTCTGGCTACACTGAAAATGTGTTTGGTTTATATAACTCCATCTCTATTAATGAATATTGACATTGAATCTTGAAAATGATATTAAAAAGGCAGAGGGGCGCCTGGGTGGCGCAGTCGGTTAAGCGTCCGACTTCAGCCAGGTCACGATCTCGCGGTCCGTGAGTTCGAGCCCCGCGTCGGGCTCTGGGCTGATGGCTCAGAGCCTGGAGCCTGTTTCCGATTCTGTGCCTCCCTCTCTCTCTGCCCCTCCCCCGTTCATGCTCTGTCTCTCTCTGTCCCAAAAATAAATAAACGTTGAAAAAAAAAAATTAAAAAAAAAAAAGGCAGAGGCTTTCTCTTTTCTTTAAAAAAAAAAAACTAATTTCCTTCACTGACTGAAGCAGTAGTTTAATGTATACTCTTAAATATAGGAGTAAACTGCAATTATTTAGGAAATGGAGTTGCTTTGGTACAATATTTGTGAACACCTCTGGGTTTCTTTTCATTCATTCATTCATTCATTCACTCATTCATTCTTTCAACTATGACTTTGGGTCACAAGATAGGGTTCCTCTTCTACAAATAATAAGTGTATAAATGAGTGAAACTTCTTCACACCTTCCTGCACCCAAACAAGGTGCAAGAGATTGAGCCAAGCATGCAGTTTAGACAAGTTTCATATCCTATTATCCCATAAACAATCTTATTTGGTATACACACATAGCAACCACTAATTGACCATAATAATCACATACTCCCCATAAACTATTTCTAACAAATAACACTGTGCGTATGATACATTCAGCTCATCACATTACTCACTCAAACCTACCTCCCAACAACTATATCCTCAACTGTAAGATTTGCAAATACTCATTGTGTTGCTATCTTACACAAGTCATCTGGAATTTGCAAGAATAGTGCCTCCTCCCCTCCCCCACCCCACTGCCTGCCTTTCTCAACTGGCTTTTTAGCCTTGGGAAACTCTATTAATTATATTACCTTTTCCTTCCAAATAGAATATTTTCAACCCAGCTTGGTAATTTAACTCTTTGCTGCTCTTTTTTTTTTAATTTTATTAAATGTTTACTTATTTTTGAGAGAGAGAAAGAGAGAATGGGAGTGTGTGAGCAGAGGACGGCAGAGAGAGGAAGACAACATCCAAAGCAGGCTCTGTGCTGTCACTGCAAAACCCATGTGGGGCTCACAAACCATGAGAGCATGACCTGAGCTAAAGTTGGATGCTCAGCTGAGACACCCAAGTGCTCCCTCTTTGCTACTCTTTAAGTCTAATTTTCACTTTCCCTTATTCTTTCACCGCCAAGATTATCTTTTGTTCCTTTATTTCTCCCTCCCTCAGTTTTCAAGTACCTTTCAACATTCTCCTCTTCCAACGTGTTTTCCTCCCTTTCTTTACATTACATACGTGAAGATACTTCTGGGACTACTAATTTAAACATAAACACAGTAAATCCATATTTAGTAATGTTGAGGTATTCCAACACTATCTATTGTTTCTTACATTCTATCTACTACAAACATTTCTGGAAACATCAGTTCCAATACTGGAAATGTATTTCATTTTGAGAGGGCATCTTTTTACCTTATAAAAGATATAGAGTACTATGAAATGTAATATTTGATTTCTTCCTTTACCAAACATAATAATACATTTATTTAAAATTTAAATTTGTTGTGACTTCTGATTTATTGTGTATACTTATTAGCAGTTATGGACATACAGAAAGCATTTCCTTTTTTGTTTTTGATATGGGAATATTGATTCTCAAGGGAATTTTTTCCTTATAGTGTTCAAGTTATAATGCAATAAAATGATATTCTATTGCCTCTGAAATAATTTTTAGCATTTAATATGTATGCAGGGTTATTAGATTTAGCAAATAAAAATATAGTATAATAGGTATATTTCAATTTCAGATAAACAGCAAATAATTTTTTATTATAAGTATGTCCTATACAATATTTGGAATACAGTTATATTACAAATTATTCATGATTTATTTGAAATTCACATTTAACTGGGCATCCTATAGCATATCTGGCAGCCATAATATCTCTCAACTTTTAAAAAACCAGTTTTATTCACATATTTCAATAATTTAACAAATAAAGGCCAATCTCTACCCAATTAATCACCACCACCAATTTCAAACTGAAAATATGTTCCTGATGATACTGGTTGTTTAACAAATTAGCATTGACATTAATTAAACTAAGAGGAAAACACTAATTCCAATAGAAATAGAGATGGTATGAAATATTGTGAAAATGTTTTTTTTAATTTTTGTTTTACATTTATTTATTTCTGAGAGACAGAGAGAGATAGAGCGTGAGTGGGGGAAGGGGCAGAGAGAGAGGGAGACATAGAATCTGAAGCAGGCTCCAGACTCCCAGCTGTCAGCACAGAGCTCAACACGGGGCTCGAACTCACAAACCATGAGATCATGACCTGAGCTGAAGTCGGATGCCCAACTGACTGAGCCACCCAGGTGCCCCAAAATATGTTCATTCTTAATGAGGCTCTTCCCACTAGAGAGCACGCTTTAAATGAATTTCATCATTCAACTTACAGTCATATTTCTTTTCTTTGAGTTATTAGGTTCATGGAAAATTTTCTCTTTTCACATTACCCTGGACTAATATTTGTTTTCTATGTTGAACATTTCACTAATTCCATTCCAGCAAAAAATACTAAGTCTTATTTCATGCTCTCTGGAAATAAATAATCACATCAATGTTTTAGATTTATTTCTTTTTCAAATTTACATTGAATAATCAGGACAATGTAGTAACCAACCCTTTACCTTTTCTGGGTCCTGGATACTTTTTTACAAGCTGATGAAAACTAAAGACTTTTTTCCCCTGAAAACTACATGTATACACAGACACACAACAGTTTTTATTAAAACTTCAAAAAGTTTACAGATCCCCTGAAGACTGACCAAACACATCAGTGAAGGACCTAGAAAGCACTAGGTTGAGTAGCTGATGCACTTAACATTAAATAATGACTTACACTTAGTGTTTTATATAATATATTGAAATTCTATTTTCATCTGATTTTTAACCAATAAACAATTCCAAATATAATGTAGTTCACATATTAACACACACACATACATCATGTCACATTTCTTTTATTTTGTATTTTCCCAGTTTAACACACCTTACCTCATAGATGTATCTCACAAGAAAGAAGAGAGAGTAGTAGATTTCCTCTTTTGTACTTTACTAATTACTAATATATGCATATTTTACCTAAATATAAAAAGAGTAAGTTTTCTTAAAGCTGGATTCATACTTCATTCATTGGTACATTTTATGCCTTTAGTTAGCACTGGAAAAATCACCTTAGCTAATTTAGGGAAGTAGTTATCAGCTGAAGTTTTGATCTTCATAACCTACAGGGTGATATAGACATTTAAATTGAGACATTTGGTTCCTTAAAATAATGCTAGAAACAATAATGCTTGGAAATAGCATCAGGAACTAATCTTATTAACATAACTTCATATTATTTCAAAATATACTTATATTGCTTTTAAATTTTTTAATTGCAATTTTGGGTGAAGTTTTAGAAATGAGCTCAAAAATAGTCAAATTCATAGTATCAATGAATGGAATGGTGGTTGCAAGGGGCTGGGGGAAGAGAAAATGGAGGAGTTACTAATCAACAGCATATTTTCATGTTAGATGAATGACCTCCAAAGATTTTTTTACAACATGGTACCTCTAGTCTACAATGCTGTATTGTACAATTAAAATTTTGTTAAGAGAGTAGATCTCACGTTAGGTGTTCTTTTACTAAAATAAGATAGAATTTTAAAAGAATACTAAAAATTATTTTTTATTTTCTCATTTCAATGTGTTTTTTAATTTAAATACATATTATTTTGTTATTTGATGGCACTATGCTTACTTTTCCTTTTTTGTCTTTCTAAGATAAAAACATAGCTCAACTGGTCTTAGTAGGGTGATATATCTAAAAGTACACTATCATAAAATAACCTAGAAAGCCTATCATGCATTCTACAAACAGGCAATCTTTTTCTATGTTTCCATAAGATTGGCATAAGGAAGTAAAAGATGAAGCTGAATATGGCCAATCTTATACAGAAGAAAGTGCCTTCAGTTTGCTTCTATTTTTCAGAAGACTTTTCCGCCTTTTGTAGCTGAAACTACTGTGTTATGATAATAGTGTTGCTGTTCCTAAATGTAATTCATAGGTACAAAAGCTGTAAGTACCCCCAAGATGATGTCTGTTCCCTTGTTCAGGCATACAAATATTCATCATTATGATCTGCAGGCTTCAGGTGGTCTGGAAATCTTTGCCATTGTACATAAGATGATAAAATGTGTGTATGGGAATGGCACTGTGAGAAACTTAAAGGCGCCTGTGACCTGGAAAATATGCAAACCAAATGCTTTCTAGTTTTCAAGGTAAATCTTGGGAGGACTGAGTTCATTTACTACAGAAGGATGCTAATGAAGTGTTATGTTCTACAAACCACACAGACATTCTGCTACTGGGACAGTCTCTCAATCAAAAGTCATTCACTGATCATTTCATTTTGAATATTTCATATCATGTGTACTCTCCAGATAGTCTGTTTTTAAGAGAATGTTTTAGAAACACCGCCCGAAATGATATTTCACATTTAACGTACAGAATGAAAAATGGAAACCATTAAGCCACTGTATTAACTGTAATGTATATTTTCTGCCATGTAAAATTGCCTGTAGTTTTATGCAAAGTCTTCATCATCTCACATTAAATTTCTGTTACAATATACAATACCCAATGAGACTGAAATACTTGGAAAGCAAAACATCAATGACCTCCCAATGAACTTGTTAAGGAAATCATGTTGTGAGTCAGTATGAAAGTTGATGACTGGATATGTATTTGTCTGGTGAATGAAGAGGAAAAATTATTTAAATTGGAAA
Organism: Lynx rufus; assembly: GCF_022079265.1. Classification (NCBI taxonomy): domain Eukaryota; kingdom Metazoa; phylum Chordata; class Mammalia; order Carnivora; family Felidae; genus Lynx; species Lynx rufus. Next base: position 47,347,137 of record NW_025814834.1, read on the forward strand.
AGTTAAAATTTTTTAGTACAAAGGGTCAAAAATTTATTTTAAATAGGATAAAATTGGTCTTCCCTAAAATTGAAAAGGCTCTAACATTTAAAAACAGTATTTGTATATCTACATTTTATGCCATATTAAAATATAAGCTAAAAAATCTAGTCTATATACATGCTTTAATACAGTGAAAGTAAAAATTGTTTGCTTACTTGTGTTTAATCAGTGTTTAAAGACTATTTGTAGAACTATGTAGTCTGTGCTCTACTTGTTGGTAATTCAAGAAAATACAATTCCAGTTCACATTTCTATTACAGTCAAAAGAAATCCTGTTAAAATCTATTTTTTCAAAGTGAATTATAAAAGCAGTCAAAGGTAAATATCCAGATGTCTCTTATTTACAACTATAAAAACCAGATCTCTACATTTAAAATTTTTGATATTTACAGCCACATAACTTTACATATGTGTAATGTGCCTTGTCTTTTTTCAAATAAGTAACTGTAAACTAGATAATTGTCTTGTATAATGCCAACCATGAGTGGGAAAACAGCAGTCCATTACACAGCGATATAGAAGCAGGTAAGATAATTACAAAGGAAAAAAAAAGGAATTCTTAACACAGATAAAAGCTACTCTATGTAATACAGGATAACTACTTTTTAATCCTTTCATTGCACAGTTGTCTGTGGAAGATGGCTACCATTCATAAAGGGTAGAGTCATAAATCACAAGAAATAGGAAATGTACCTTCATACCACTAAAACAATATGGTTATAATAATAATCTTTTAAGAATGAATGATCCAGCAATTTTTTTTAGGTCATAAACAACTGGAAGCATTAACAGGTATTCCTGCAGAATTTCCAGTTAAGATTCCAGCTGGCAGCTATGAAAAATGATTAAGTTTGTTCCTTTACAGTGATTAACTCTGATATTCAAAGGATATATGTATATATATATATACATATATATATAAGGATATATATATTTTTTTTAAGCCACCATAGGATTTCTGTGTTTACATAGAAAATACGGTGAAAAGGTACTGTCCCCTGTGCACCTGGTTGTTGTTTATTTGCAGAGTTTCCTTGCCACTGGATTAAAAAAGGTAAACTAGGGGGGCACCTGGGTGGGTCAGTCGGTTAAGCATTTGACTTCAGCTCAGGGCATGATCTCACAGTTTGTGAGTTTGAGCCCCGCATTAGGCTTTGCACTAATAGTCTGGAGCCTGCTAGGGATTCTCACTCTCTCCTCTCTGCCCCTCCCCTGCTTGCACTTTCTCTCTTTCTCAAAATAACTAAAAACTTAAAAAAAAAAAAAGGTATATTGGATATCCTACAAGTACTATAAATTCAATATATTCAAACATATTTAAACTGGATAAGCTATTGTTTTCTCAAACATGTTTCTCAAACCTGTCAGTCACAGAAACCAAAAACTGGGTAGTAATATTATGAGTTGATAATTATAAAAGAAACGACTGTCCCATAATGAATTACCAAAAATGAATACCATATATGGAGCATGAAATAAGGCCATTTCCACCTGTCCCACCCCATAGTGATTCTTTCATTCTGTAAATTGCTTCTGTAAACAGTAAGTTGTAGTAAAAATACCCTAGATTTGGGGATGAGATTTGTATTTCAATCCCAGGATTTTCATTCCATAGCTATATATTTTTGGTAAACTACTGAACCATCTCAGGTTTTAATTTTCTCGCGTACACACTAGAAAAACAATACTAAATGTCGAAGGCAAATTAGAAATGATTATAAACCACCTAGCAGAGAGCCTAACAGCATAGTAGGTACTCATTAAATAGCAGTCATCTCAAGTATTAGTCCAGGTATAATAATGTGGTCTGTGGTGGTCATGGCAGCTTAGAAATCTGTGTTGTAAGTGAGAAACATAAGTATAATGAGAGAGTTACCTGCCAGCCTTGGATGTGAGTAAGATGTGATCTGACTACAGACGGGATACTCATTTCATAAGATAATTACATTGTGGCTTTATTAGCTTTTTGGGGTGGAAAATATGGTGTGTGATGAAATTATGGATTCATCCCATTGATTTTTAAAGATCCTAATGTGACTCTAATAATAGCTTTTGGATTTTTATTATTTTTATACTGATTTTTTTTTTTTATGTGGGCCACTATCCTACTGTAAAAAAGGAACCATTACCTTGGTGTTTTCCTGATTTCTTTTTGTCAACTTTGGTTTGAAATAACTAAAGTTTTCTAATAGCATACAAGGGTCAAAGAAATAGCTCCCCATGAAAAAATATTGCTGTAATTTGAGCAGATATTACAGAAGCTTTTTCTGATGACTCCAGATGCCCTGGCCACATACCCAGCCATGCTCTCCAAACTAAATCTAACAGGAACTTCTGACTATTGGTTTCATCCAGAACTGGTACTTCATTTAACAGATTTCATTGGTATATTTTTCTTTCTTTTTCTCTCTTTTTTTTAAAGCATAACGGAGATTTCTTGAGTTACAGTAGATATTTTAGTAACTATGAAAAACAAATCACTTGCAAACATATTGAGATCATGATTTGAAAAATCACATAAAGTTTTTTTTTATCTGGCTTGGAGTTTCCTGGAAGAAACTTCTGAGAGATGTTTGACCAAAATGAGCAGTTTTGTTTACTTTGAACATGTGAAATGACTTTATACTGACAGTGTATATGGTTTCACAGAAAGAAAAAACAAGGAAGATAAAGAGAGGTGTAATGAAGAGATACTCAAGATCAAAGGTTAATTGCTATTCTGGGTCAGTACTACACAGAGAGCTCCTAGACAGGCAACAGCTGGCATATAAATGTCAGAATGTAAGTGAGAAACATTTTTGCTTTTTTTCCTAGTTACATAAGCATCTGAAAAGACAATCTTCATTTTTTTCTTCAACATTTATCTAAATTTTTTAATTTTTTGAAAATAAAAAGTTTTCCTATGTTTGCTTTGTTGCCTAGGGAGATGGCTGGAAGAGGAGGAAATGTGAACAAAATGAGGTTTGTGGAGAAGAGAAAATGGTGCTAATTTTTTTCCTGTTAATTCAGAAACCTAAAAATACATGACAAAAAAAAATCGAAGTTCAAGGGGAAGGTCAAATTATTACCCAGAGGATGTAGCAGCAAAAAGAGACCTGGATGAAATTAGATAGTATCAAGTACTAAATATACATTCCTTTTCTGTCCACTGAAAAATTAAGTTATAGAGACTTAATGCTTGGAATTATTTTAGACTTTTATTTCTAATATCTAAAACATGCATTATTGTTAAGTATATTTGACTGTTAATATTCTCTAGCAATATACTGATAATGGGAAGTCTAGGGTACGACTTAAAAGCAGTGAGTTTATGATGATTATGAGCCAGTCAGATTGCATACGATCATTTTACTGTGTGAAGATTGTTGTTTACATTTAAACACAAGAAAATTATTTAAAAAAAAACAAAAACAGCATTGGTGCAGACTACATTTGAGAGGCATTATAAACCTAATAGTAAATAGATTCTTTTGAATTAAGATAGACCTATGACATAATCCTGATTCTGTTCATTACTACCTGTGTGAGGCTGGATAACAGACTTACCCTCTCTAAACCTCAGTTTCCTCCTCAGCAAAGAAAAGTGTAATGAAATGTACCTTGAGTTGTAAGGATTGCATGAGGAATATTAGCACAGTTTCATAGTCATTGCTCTATTAATCACTGTTGTTATTAATACTGTTATTGTTGCTGTCCCTAGGTCTATCTGATTCCAGCATTCTTTCTTCTATCACTCTGGCATTTATTCAAATGCAGTTCCTGAATTTATATTTTGATATTATGTTTCTGTACTATACCATTTTACCATAAAATAAATTTGCTTCTTGAAAAAAAAGTAGGTAGAAATCTCCTTGATCACTGTTCAGAGATAAATCTCACTGTGCTGGTCTACAGATATGAAAAGAAAACAAAAGATATATATATATATACACACACACACACATGTATACATATGTGTGTGTATACATATACATATATATGTGTGTGTGTATATATATATGTGTATATATATATATGTGTATATATATATATATGTGTGTATATATGTGTGTGTGTGTGTGTGTGTGTATGTGTGTGTGTGTATATATATATATACACACACACACATCACCCTTATTTCAACTTAGGGGCCATGGTAGCTAGCAAAGCTGGTTCCAGATAAAATTCTGTAAAACAGTGTTTGTACAGTTATCCCTTATTGTCTGATAAGAACTGAATAGGCACCAAGAATTTGTTTACATTTTACCATGATAAATACAGTAACAAATACAAAAGGAAAAAAGAAAATCCTGCCTTCAAAAACTTTAAATCTAGAACATGAAATAAATGCATACACATGCACTCCCCAAACACACACACATGAAATAAAGCATTGCAACAGCTCATAAGTCATTTCATCAAGTGCAAGGTAAAATTTCATTTGAACATCATTATTTTATACATTGAATTGTCTTTTCCAGATAATGTTCCATACTACCACTATTATTTTGATAGGAATAAAATAAAGTCTAATTAACTAAAAAAGCATGCATAACATACAAAGTGCACAGAGTTTTAGAGTCAGGCAAACCTGAGCTCAGACCTCAGAGTTACTGGTGAGTTGAACAAGTTACTTGTCTCTCTCAAAGATTTATTTTCACCTGTAACTATCTTAACTTCATAGGACTGTTGAGGAAATCATAGATTCACAAAACACTTTGGGCATTTAGGAAACAAAGCAAGGACCCAGTAAATGACTGACATAATCATTGTGACTATAGCTATACTATTTATTTCAGAATACCACACACTAAGCACTCTACTTAATTGAAGATTTACTCCTAATCTTGCCTCTTCCAATCATCCAAACTTCAGTAAGGACTTTTACATGCACTGTCTTCAAGTGGGAGTAGGAAAAACAAAGAAATAATTCACATTTGAATTGACATTTTTATTGTTGAAAAGTTCATTTATAAGCTTTTACTAACATCTATTTAATTTTCTTTTCCTTAACAATTATGTCTAGATTACTCATGAAAATTTCTTGAGACATTAAACAGCTAACCGTCTTAAATTATCTTTCTTGCTGACAAATTCTGTAACAGAGGTAACATGAGCTTATTTGACTTTTAGTAAACATAGGTAGAATAAAAGCATTATATGTACTGCTGATAACGCAGAATAATGCCTGTTTTAGTTAAACCAACAACCTTAAACTAGTTATTGAATATTATCTTAAATCATGAGAACTTGAAAAATATTTAGGTTAATTTCTGTATTTCTGAGCATATACTTGATTTATATAAATTCTTGATTTTCTTTTTTTGTTGTTTTTGTTTTATTTATTTTGAGAGAGAACATATGTAAGTAGGGGAGAGGCAGAGAGAGGGAGAGAGAGAATCCCAAGCAGGCTCCATGCTCAGCCTGCGGCCAGATGCAGGGCTCCAGGATCTCTTGACCGAGAGATCATAACCGAGAGATCACCCCTGAGCCCATATCAAGAGTCTGATGCATAACCGACTGAGCCACCCAGCCACCCCTAAATGTTTAAGCCAACTAAATAGAGCTCTTCACAAATTGATTTGGACAATACCATCTCAAGGTATAAAAAAAAAATAACACATTTACAACATGCATACATAGATATACATCATCATACAGACAGAGGTAAACAGAGATCTTTACCTTTTGTTTTAAAATTTTAGTTATGAGACAGGTATGATAAAGCAAAACTCAGTAGTTTATAAAAGAACAATTGCTGAATTTAAATTGTGTTTCTAACAGATGAAATAAGAATACCTGTCAGATGGCTTGAACTAATATTTGTGGAGAAGATTAAGGTTTACACCTAATTTCCAAACTTCCTTTTCCCCCTTGTTTCCTTCTGATAAGAATTACCTCCTAAGTCTGCATTTCAAAGAGATCGCCTTGATGAGTTCCTAGAGAAGGCCAGGTAGAACATTTACATCTCAAAGGCACAGGGACCCAAGTTCTTCCAAGAAGGACTTTTGTTTCCTAAGGCCAGAATTTTTATAATAAGTACAAGCTTTTTGACATGAATAGGGGCGGTTTTATGATTGGCAAAAAGGATAGTGGGTTTTGAGTTGCATTTGAGTTGCAAATCCAGAGCTGTATTTTTGTTCTTTTAAAGACTCAATATAAGACAAGGAGAGTTGTTTTTAATTCCTCCAAGACTTGGGTAGCAACCCAATTGACATGAAGGGATTAATCTACCCATCCAACTGCATTTTCTTCAATTTGCTACTTTAGATGAGAAAGAAAATCTTCAACTAAGATGAAATCAAAAGGTCCTTATGTCCTAGATTTAGAGCTTTGTCTTTGGAATGTCTCCCCACCCCACCCCCCTCTGGATACATTTAGCTTAGGGATGAAGGCATTTTAAAAGTTCCTATCAGGCTCTGAATATTGGCTTCCAATAAGGTCAACTTCTGACCATAGAGCTACTCTAAAAACATATTTCAATATCTTGTCAGGTTTCAGCAGGGACAAACTACAAATATTTCTGGCAGTACTGAACAACCTCAAGGTCCGAAAAGGTGTCAAAGGGGTACAAAAGATATTACCCTCCCAAGATCCAAAGCCACTCCCAAAGATAGTTAAAAGAAACATTGAGACAATTTTGTAAGACCTAGTAATAGTTGGTAGGACCCCCACTGCAACTGCAGTGCCACCCACACTTCTGCCCAGCCATGTCTAGCAGCAAATGGGGTACAACCCACATTTCTGTCTGATGATATTTTGGGGCCCCTGACCTGATGGCTGTCAAGCCAAGTTCTTAGGACACAAAATTAGGCAATAAAGAGGGTAACAGCTATTTATGGGAAGGAATGAATTGGCAACCAATGGGTATAGATTTGGAAAGGAAGAGACAGGTGAAATGTCACTTTCCTCCCTGAATTGGACAGTATAGACAGAGATCTGGGATAGATGATTCTGGTAAGAATTCTCATTCTTTTTCTGGATTCTGACAGTTTTCCCAGGGTCCCATCTTCAGACTCTGGAGCAAGTAGAGTTTAACATACAAAGTGTAGCTCCAGTATCTACTAGAATTTGGCTAAGTTTTCTATTAATTTTAATTTCTCCTTGGCTATTTAAAGAATTAACTGGCAGTTACTGGAGAATCTCTGAGTGGCATCAACCCTGCAAGGGGTTCATATAAGAGTCCTTTTGAAGGTGGATATGAGGGTATCTGTAAGGCCACAACTTGGCAGACTTTTTGTTTACAGTCTTCAACCTCTTCCAAGTGGAAAGACAATTCAGATGAGTAGACTGTAAATATTCAGGCAAACAAGGATGGAGGGGTGTAATGGGAGACATGTCAGTCTTACAGTCTTTTCTTTTGGATACTTGTTGTGTCCTCTTCACTAACCTTTTGCAGTGAAACTTTCAATGAAGCTATTTTGGAATCTTGAAGCTTTTTTGGAGCCTCTGCCTGCCGATTAAAATAGGTATTCCATTGTGTTTGTTTGATTTGGGATGCTTTACTATAAAGAGCTCTTCTTAAATGAATGATCTGATCTAATTGGAATATTCTCTATAATTACCATTCTAGGTTGTCTTAGTAAGATTTTTCCATTTTTTGTAGATATCTACAGCTTCCAGGATTACAGCTCTTAGGCACAAAATTAGCAGGTGTGCCAGAAGGAAGAACACTTAATTCTTTCAAATTTAAGGAGCCCCTTTCTTTAGGTGAGCCTTGTGCTTCTTGGAGCCAAATTAATACCTAAGAGCAATGTGCTTCTGGGTTGGTGACTTTGTGGTGGTTTACAGTGTACTTTGTTGCATAGACATTTTCTTGAGTCTGGTGGGTGACTTAGTGTCAATCTAATCTATATTGTAATCAATGTATCCTAGCACAGCGGTCATAGAGTTCGATGGCAAGCCCTCTATCAGTAGTTAAGTGCTCAACCAGTGCCCACCAATTTTTCAGCTTTGGCTTCCAAGATTCCCATTAGCAGTAGATCTGTTATTCCTTTCGGATTTCTTTGTAGTGACAGACACCATAATGGCTTTTAATAGTCTGACTTGTGCCTGCCTAGGTTTTGACGAGATATTGGTCTAAAAAGTCTGAATTTCTTAACTTATTTCCTCAAATCCCCCAGTAGTTTATGCTGTGGACTTACCTTAAGTCCCCTTGTGAGTCCCCTAACAGCTGCCATCTTGCTTTATTTTAACTGACGCACACCCATTATTTTCCCTTGAAAGAATACTGCCAAATTCAACCAGATTTACTGTTTCTGGCTGTCTGTGCACAGTTCCAAAGACCTGGAAGGACCTCCCAAAGGCATTTACCTCGTAGACAAGGTTGGCCACAAACCCAAAAGTTGTGGCCCACTAAATCTCACCATGAAAAATCTGGACTCTCTCATACCACAATTTCCTATCTAGAAGTATTAGAACAAACAAAATCAAGGAGCTCAATTTGCAATATAAGCAGAGTTCAATCCAATAGAGGCTTACCAGAGATCCTGGAGAGTGCTGAAGAGGCCACAAAGAAATAAGGCTCTGCAGGCATCTTCACTTGCTCCTAGGAGTCATCTTCAGAATCTTTAGCAGCTGACTTCAGGTACCATTTTATTGCCAAAACTGCCAAATGACAAAACAAAAACAATTTAGTAACAAGTTTGATATCCTTCATTCAAGGGAAAATAATCCATAGATTGGGAAAGTACAGTGTCTCACAAACAGTGGACCACTATTCCCCCTAAGCTGACTTTTATAAAACTATAGCATACGCAATTTTGAAAGTTCTGGGTTCCAGTTAAAATAACAGATGTTAGAGAGAGGAAGGCATTGTTTGCATATTGTTAGTAATTTCAAAAACCTGACTTTAAATATCAAGAATGAAAGTATATGTAAACATAGAACATACATAGAACCCATAATATACAAAATAGGAAGAATAAGTGAGGACATAAGAACTTTTTCCTTGTCTTAACATGGTAAGATTTGAACAAGTGAGCAAGGAAGGGGAAATCAGAAAGGAATCAACTGGAATTTAAGTATTGATGAGTCTCTAAGAATGAGCCTAATAACCTAAACTCTAGGCTAAGCTCTGGCAGTTAATTGGGATAATAGAAACCCTTATGCATAGATTGCTCCCTCATATGGTTATAAGAATCCAGAGCAGAAGGAACTGTAACCTAGCATCCCAAATTTCTCAAGAGATTGTATTTTTAGAGCAAACCACCATTTACACCATAATTCCTAAGTAGTAAAATTGAAAAGCTTAGATAAGTATAAAACTAGAAGAACCTCAAATGGTTTTACCCTCTCCAGGATAGCAAGGAATCCATATCTTTAATTTCCTTCTCTCTCCACCCAAAAGCACATAATGGCTGAGAGGATTAATGGGCAACAAAAGATTTGATGAATATCTCGTGGAGGCATTTGTTAGTTCTATAACAGTATCTGAGAAGGGAGAGAAAAACAGAAAGTACAGCTGAGAGGCTAAGAAGCTGAGAAAATTTTTTTGGCCATTTCATAATGCTAAAGACAAAAATTAGATCCCAGGATCAACCAAGACAGAGGGATCCTATTGTAGACCCTGAGTATTTAGTTTATATTCCCAGAGGGATACATTCCACTATAGGAGTAAATGTGAGAAATAAACTGGCTCTTAACAGAGATTCAAGACCAACTTTGAATCAGCTAAAAGTCTACTTGGATAAAGCTGCACCAGCTACAATTTACCTAAGAGAAGCAAAAGAAAAACGCTCTCTGAAAAAGATAATGTAAACTAAAAACAATATCACATAGGGGTGCCTGGGCAGCTCAGTCAGTTGAGAGTCTGACTCGGTTTCAGCTCAGGTGATGATCCCAGGGTCATGGGACCAAGCCCTGAGTTAGGCTCCATGCTGAGTTTGGAGCCTGTTTAAGACTTTCTCTATATCCCTTTGCCCCTCTCCCCTTCTCATTTGCTCTGTGTCTCTCTAAAATAATAATAATAATAATAATAATAATAAATTTTAAAAATTAAAAATAAATAAAAATAAAAGCATAATATCACACCTAAGAGTTTTCATATATAATATATGGTACTCAATAGAAAAAAAAAAAAAAAAAGAATGGGCAAAAAAGAAAGAAAAGAATTAACTGAAAATGAAATGAAAAAAACAGCCAATAGAAACAGACCTACCGGAGACCCAGATAATAGAATTTTGATAAAATAATTTCAAAATAACAGAGAATAATATGCACAGATATTAAATGACAAAATAAAGGATTTTAGCCAAGAATCAAAACTAAACTAATCAAATAATAATTTTAGAACCGAAAAGTGAAAATATTCAAAATATGTAAGTTTTCTAAGAATCAGAAAATTCTAAAGAGAGAGGCAGTAAACTGGAATGTAGCTCAAAAAAATATCTGATCTGAAGCCTGAAGCACAATGAGATAAAAAATGGAAAATAAGAGAAATATAGAAATATATAGGAGTCATAGTGAAAGGGTCCATAATAGGTATTTGGAGTCCATAAAGGAGAGGAGAGGAATAATGAAATAGAGGCAATATTTGAATAGAAAATGGTCACAAAACTTTAAAAACTGATAAACACTCTAGAAAGCACTATAAACCACAGCAAGCTACATTTAAATAAAACCAGTTCTTGGACCATTATGGTTAAAATGGCTGAAAGTCAAATACAAAAATAAATGTGAGCAAACAGGAGGTACAAGAAGAGAAAGAATAAAAAAACAAAGAAATGCCTGGTTAACAGAAAACAGACAAGTTGGAAAATAAAAATTAGTAATTTCAACATATATCTTGAATATATCACCCATTAAAACAAACTCTGTCTGAAAGAATTAGAAAAAATCCTTTACACACTCTATCAAACACATACTTAAAAGAAATGTTACATAGAAAGTGAGAAAGGGAAGATCTACCAGGAAAATAATAATAAAAGTGAAACTGGGACAGGGCAAGCAATATTTTATGAGAGAAATTTAAGCAAAATAAGTTTAAACTGGATGTTTTTGAGTTACAAAATAAGAGTTTTGACCTATCACACCAAAATGTGTGTTCTTTTTCAATCACAGGAAAATAAGTGGTGTAATTTTAATAGGATTCTCAGTGAGTGTTAAAGGTAAAAAGAGAAGTAATAAACATACATTGGAGGAGAATTAGCATTCTGCATTAAATGTAGGCTGAATTTGAACAGAAAGACCATTGGCAGCATTTGCATTAAACATTCAACAAATATTCCTGTTTTATCATTGAATATCTCATAGGTTTCTTGAGGATCAAAGAATTAATACCTATAAAGCACTTAAAAGAGTGATTTTCTTCTAATATGTGTTCAATAAGTATTATGTATTACTATTGTTTCTAGAGTACTGTCCCCAGAATAATATTTTCTAGAAAAAATACTCCACTCCCATTGTCTTATTCTACTTCAATTAAGGATTTTTAAAAATTTATGGTGAGACTTTCTCATCACAACTTAAGTTATTCTCCATGTATTGTAAAATGTGATGAGAGCTCAGTTTCATTCAGTTTAGAACAGAATACTGAATAAGATATTTCTTCAAAATGAAATAATTCTTAAAAATAAGCCCTTCAAATCATTAAGGCAGGTATTAGAATCCCCATTTTTCAGATAGAGAAATTCAGACTTAGAGAAGTCAGGTGGGTGACTTGTCTAAAATCACATACAAAAAAGTAAACCAGGACCTGAACTGATATTTTCTTTTTTTTAATTTTTTTTAATGTTTATTTATTTTGGGGAGAGGGAGAGAGACAGAGCACAAGCAGGGGAGGGGTAGAGAGGGAGACACAGCTCTGAAGCAGGCTCCAGGCTCTGAGCTGGCAGCACAGAGCCCAACATGGGGCTAGAACCCACAAACTGAGATCATGACCTAAGCTGAAGTTGGACACTTAACCAACTGAGCCACCCAGGAACCCTGAACTGATATTTTCTAAGTCCAGTGGTCTTTAAGTATACTCATAACTAAATAGACAAGTTGGGGCTCCTGGGTGGCTTAGTTGGTTAAATGTCCAGTTCTTGATTTCGGCTCAGGTCATGATCTCATGGTTGGTGAGTTCCAGCCCCACATCAGGCTCCATGCTGGTAGTGCAGAGCCTGCTTGGGATAAGTGGTTATTGATAGAAAATTGGTTAATTTTCTATAAATTCTATCTGAAACCAACAATGTAATCCAATTAGAGTTCCTGCTTATGGAAACCATTTTTTACATTCACTAGCTCATTTCACTTGATAGCCTTTTATCTCACTCCAGTCTGTCTCCCACCTTGTGCATCTAGCATTTCCTAAGCCTGCACTGAAATCCATATTAGGTTCTCATCAATGATTCAGATAACAAAGTTGGAGGCTCAGAGTACATTTATCTGGAACATCACAATTAAAATGCAAGTAAGAACTCAGCATTGTCTCATCAGATTTTTCTCATAATTATTCTATCCTTTTTATCCTCACTATTTGCCTTACCCTTATACTGGATCAGGCCCTTTTCAGTCTCCATTTCGTCAAATCTGTTCCATATCCCATTTCCAGATTAATATTCCCAAATTAACTGACTCCCCATTGTCTAGCCAATAAAAGTCTCCTCAGTCTAGTGACCATGTCTTCTCCAAATTGCACTTCTAGCCAAAACTCCACAGTGCCCCTAACATTTTAGCTACAGCTGCTTGGTTCTAAGAGGAATCCTTCACAAATATCACACTTTTTGCCTCTGCTTGAGCTACTCATTCTGTCTGGAATGTTCTACTCAATCATATTTTCCCATAAAAACAGAGACATAAGAGTTTATAGTATTACCATGTTGGTCAGTTGCAGAGACAAGTTTGTCTAACTAGTTTAAAACCAAAGGGATTTATTACAGTGTACTAAATGGCTTATAGCATTCTTAGGACAGCTGAAGGAATGGGCTCCAGGTTGATACTCAAACCAGCACCATTAAAAAAGACCATAAACCATCTTTTTGATGTGGAAACCACTGGTTCCAGATACACAGTGCCACAATGAACTACCAAAATCAGGAGATAGCAACTATCAAGATGCCAGCACCATCTCAGCAGGCTTTGGCACCACACTGAGACAGCTAAAATAACAAATTTGATTCCTCATACTCTATCTCTCAAACATACCCACCACTGAGGCGGGTGGCAAGATCCTGGGATCTCGGCCAACCCTCCCAAGGAGGAAGGAAAATTGTTTCATGACTGAGCTTGGCAGCAGAAACAGCATAATCAGGCCCTCCATTTCAGTGTTGTCTTCCAAATCTTGCATGCAAGCGTAACATTGGTCAAAGTTAAATTGTATAAGTTCTGCGGTGTTTGGGTAGCTCAGTCAGTTAAGCATCTGACTCTTGATTTCTGCTCAGGTCATGATCTCACAGTTCCGTGAGTTCTAGTCCTTCACTGGGCTATGCACTGACAGAGCAGGAGCCTGTTGGGATTCTCTCTCTCTCTCCCTCTCCCTGCCCCTCCCCCACTATCGCTTTCACACTCTCTCTCAAAATAAATCAATAAATTTTTTAAAATTGAATGAGATACTAGTTGGCTTCTGAGAAATGTAGTTTTTACCTTTCCAGTCTCTTTGTTACAGGAAACACATTAGTAAAATGAGTGATATAGATGTTGAGGGTTAAGCAACTTCCACTGCAATTCTCTCTTCATGGTGCCCATAATAAATATACTAAGAATGTTCTCCAAATGACCCCTCCCTTCTTTATGCTCCTGTACTCTCTAGTTTCTATTTCTGCATATGTGCTCTTCTTTTCTAAGTATGTATGTATTCATGTCCTCGATTATAAATTCCTTGAGAACAGGACATTGTAGCTTTCTACACATTTTTGGACTCCACAGTGTCTTCCAGAATGTAAAGGTTGTTTCTCTACGAGACTTTGTATACTTACATATTTAATAAATGTATGCTGAAATGAATTAACAAATATGAACATACTTAGGACCTAAGCAAAGAATAGGTCCCTGAAGCAAGATAAATAATGATTTTTAATTTTTTTTAATGTTCATTTTTGAGTGAGAGAATGAGAGAGAGACTGAGTATGAGCCAAGAAGGGGCAGAGAGAGAGGGAGACACAGAATCTGAAGCAGGCTGCAGGCTCTGAGCTGTCAGCACAGAGTCCAACATGGGGCTCAAACCCACAAACTGTGAGATCATGACCTGAGCCGAAGTCCGGTGCTTAACTGACTGAGCCACCCAGGTGCCCCTAAATGATAATGATTTTTAGAAGGAAAAATGGTATCCAAGACTTTGATGGCTCAAGATGGAAAAATAATAGATTTAGGGTGTAAAACAACGAAGAAAACAGAAAATTCACACACAGAAAACAGATTTCTCTATATAAAAATTTTTCTAGAATAAATCCTTTATATTAAAAAGACTTCTGTTTTTGGCTTCATCCAACAACAAGAAAGAAAAATATGTTAAAAAGTCTTCTTTTCTGGGATTTTCTAAAAATAATAAAGAATTAAAAGAGAACTACAAGATGAATAAGTTCTGGAAAATCTAATATACAACATGGCAGGCGACCATAGTTAATAGTACTGTATTGTACTGACATTTGCTAAGAGAGTAGATCTTAAGTGTTCTCACCACACCAAAATCAAATAATAATAACTATGGGAGGTAATGGATATTTTAATTAACTTGATTGTGGTAATAATTTCACAATATATATGTATATACCAAACCATCACATTGTACATCTTAAGAATATATACTTTTGTCAATAATACTTCACTAAAGCTGGGGGAAAATTGAAAGGTATAAATTAACTAATACCTGATGTGACTGGGAATCATGTGGCAATTTTCTAAGGGAAGAAGATCAATGCAACCACCCCTTCACTTTATAGTTAACCATCTGAAAAAAATACAAAGACAATTTTGGTGGTGTTATATAGGAAGTGGGTGATGTACCATACTGTAGACAGTATTGCTGATTAGCAAAGAGAGGCATTTTGATTTGTGGGTTTGAACAGCATAATTTAAAGATGCTCTTTTAGTATGAACTCTAGAATCTTATGTGGAATGCACTGGTTGTCATGGACATCTTTATTTATTTTTCTTTATAAACAAACCCAGCCCAGTTGTTCAACCATGATTTATAGACAACTTCTCAGATTACTCATTCGTTAATCTGAACTCTTAGGAATATAAAATTCTCAAATGCCATTGTTGTTTTACTTTCAGCAACAGACAGCTGGGGAGTAGGAAAGATTTCTCCGAGTTCAACTTTTTTCTTAATCCATTCTATTAATATGTGATTTTGACTAACTTTTTAAAAACTCCATGAGGGCACTTTGTGAAAAATGTGTAATGAATAATGGATTAGTACAAAAATCACATTTAACTTCTGAAAACATCTTAATGATTCTTGTCACTGTTTTAATGTAGCATTGCATTGTTCTTTGACTAATATTAATGAGATGCTTTGGTTATTACTCATTCCATTGTTAGTTGAAGTGGAAAAATCTTCAAATTAACAGCTGTCATATATTAACTTAATCATCAGTATATGTCACTAATTTTTAACGCATGTCTGTGGCAAAATCTACTATTATTCATCAAATGTCTTTCTTCCCTTGTTTCATAAGAACCAACACATAATCACCTACACAGAATAAAGATATTCCCTATCCTGTCTGTTAGGTGTATCCATGTGATTAACTTCCAGCTAGTGGGATGGAAAAGGAAATGATGTGGGCAACATCAAATCACATTCCTAAGAGAAGGGCCCTTTTCCTCTGACTGGAATATGGTACTGCTAGTGAGCCATCATGACCACAAGGATGAAGGCAACAGCTAGAGCTGGGCTGGAGCCAAAACTCGTTAGAGCTGATTGTTAAATTTTCGGGAATTTTGCAAGCCAGTGGTGAAGCCGTTGATAGTTTAAAATCGGCTAATACGGAGATTTGCACTACAAGAACCAGCAAATACACAAATCAGGGATGTTTTCCCCCCCAGAGAACCAGTTTGCCTGCATACCTCTGTCAATAACAAGGGATAGGGAGAGCAGTGATACATACAGCATCTGGGCCATTATATAATCATGGTACCATATCTGGATTCTTATGCCTAAACTATTACATGAGTGAGAAATAAATTCTAAGTTGTTTAAGCTATTGTTACTTGAGTATTTGTTACAGATGCTGAACATTGTACGTAATCAAAATGACTATAATGCCTTCAATTATATATTTAAAAAGTGTTTTAAGAGCCTATCTAGTCTGAGAAAACTATGTATGTTTCACACTTAAAAATCAGTCATATGTAAATTATTGATCCACAAATACATAATTTCAAATACCCAATTTCTAAAAAACTAAAAGACTATATTAAATATATATAGGTCTTTTACAAAAGCCAAAAACTGTGTGGGAAGAAGGAGTTGCAAATACATTTACCATTGAGGTTGATTTCATTGATGTGATTTAGCAAGAAACTTAGCCTGAACTTTCCAGAAGTCCCTGCAAACAGGGAAACACAAGGGGAAAGTTAATCCTTATCAACTTAAAAAAGATGAGTTGGTTTCTGCTTAACTAAAAGAAAATTTACACCAGCATTACATTTACAAAAAGAGTACTTTCATGAGCTCTTTTATAAGAATAACTGATCATTTGTTTTAAAGAAATTTTAAGGAAATTGTATGCAAATTAAAGCATTCTTAAGAAACTCAATTTTACCAAACCGTGTTAAAATCTGGCACTGTCAATAAGATATGCTTCAATGAAGATATTTCTGAATAGACCTATCTAAAACTTGCTTTCTGCAAGTCTAATTTGATGGAAAGATAGAGCTCAAAATACATGATGAAACATATAGTTTAATTATTTTATAATGCCACCATTTTAACAAAAACTGAATTTTCCAATTTGATGACCTAGGTTTTCACCAAATGACTTGAACATGAGGTATTTTTCTAAGTGAAATCTTTAATCAAAATAAGATGTTTCTGAGACTAAATTACTGTTAACCTTGTGCCTCAGACTCAGATAATTTCAAAAGTGGAGTAGTAGTAAATTTGACACACTCATTATTCAGAGTATGCATTTAAAATTGCATTGGGGCACCTGGGTGGCTCAGTCAGTTAAGCATCTAACTCTGGCTCAGGTCATGATCTCACGGCCTGTGACTTCGAGCTCCGCGTCAGGCTCTGTGCTGACAGCTCAGAGCCTGAAGCCTGCTTTGGATTCTGTGTCTCCCTCCCTTCCCCCACTCATTCTCTCTCTCTCTCTCTCTCTCTCTCTCTCAAAAATTAAACATTTAAAAAAATAAATAAAATTGTATAAACATTATGTATCAACATAAAAGTGTTCCATCATTTTATCTATCTAGAAAATACTGAAATTTATTTAAAATGTAAACTTTACAAACTTTATTAATGTAGATTTTATGAGTAAATAAGTTTATTGGACTAAATAATTTTACTCATAATATTCCTTTTTATTTGCTTAAGGTAACTAACAGTGAGATAGGTACAAAGGTTGAAGTTTGGTTCTGGTTTGACCTAGAGAAATTTACTTTATAATTCATTGTGGACTTCCTAGGTAGCCTCAGCAAGATCACAATGCAGTTAATTCTTTTAAAACCTAAAATAAAAATAATCTGTAAAAACAACTGTCATTTACCTTAAGAGCTAGACTTTCCTGAATGTAGAATTCACTTTTGAATAGGAAAGGAATTTTGACACTCTAATACAGTCAAAGGGCCAATTGTTGTGATGGAATTACACTGTGACTCTGTCAAAAGTTTCTCATCAATATGAAAAGATTGCCAAATATTATATAATTATCCTATATTATTACATGGCATTTAGGGCTATAACTATAGAGCACTTTCGGCCCATAGGAACATGTCAGAGCCTGAGGAGTGTGAAGAGGTTGGTTGTATGAAGGTGTGTGTAGAAGTGGTATTAGAGCGTGATTTAAGTGAAAAAGGTGTTAGTGGATGGGTAGCAGTAACAAGGATGAGAAGGTGGTTACATTCAGGGGTCACTGGCCTAAGAAGTTACTATAGTGAGGATAACAGAAGACAGGTTTCTCAATGTCAGAAAAGAGTTTCAAATATGAAAAGGAAAAACAAAAAAATCTAGCATGAATCCTGCAATGTTGAATTAGTATTGATGTGAACTTACAGTGTTGGGTAGATGTTAAGAGATAGATAAGGAGACAGTTCACTAAATTGTGTGGGTGTATAATATTCTTGTACATAACATATATTTGAATATACATATTTGTATACATATTTATATGTGCATATATATAATTTATGAAACATATATAAATTAGTCCTTTGTGTCCACTCAGATGGCTAATAATATCTGAAGAGTAAAACGCCCTCTTGACATCTAATCTTGATTTTCAAATATGATTTCTGTCAAAACAAACAAACACCAAACAATCAACAACCAGAAAAACAGGGCTCTTTAAAGAAATGGTGAATTCCAGGGTTGGGACAGAGAAAGCACAAATGAGCCTTTACTTTAGGTGAAAGGAGCACGTGCTCCAAGAAAATAGGGTCATATCAGGAGGATGTAGAAACCACTGTGAAGGCACTCTAACCTGGTCAGATCTGAGAAAATTTGAGGATCAAAATAAGCAATAACATTAATGGATCATAATTCATTAAATAAAATATAAACCCACGACTCCCAACTTTAGTTAATTTAGTTAAGGTGAAAAGAGAAAGCTTTTGTCTTACAGAACAATGCCAACCAATAAATGTGGAAGGAATGATGGAATTAAAAATTATCATGTGGCAAGCATCAGAATTAATTCAGCTGAGAAACATCAATGGATGCTAAAACAGGTTTGTGAAAGCTTCATCAGGAATGGGGTATTTACATGCTCTCAAAATACCTCCCCTATAAAACAATTATAAATTACAAAGGGAAAAAAGAAAAAACTTAGAGGAGAAATCTGACAAACACCAATTTAATCAAGTAATAAAAGCAGTAAGAAAACAAAAACTGTGTACCACCTGAGTGAAAGAAGTATAAACTCTCACATTTGTGATATTCCTGACAAAAATGCATTCCCTGAATCTAAAAGGAAGAACTATTAGTTAAATCAAAGTGTGGAACATTCTACAAAATAAATGGCTCGTAAAAAGTTGCATGCTCATGAAGTCAAGGAAACACTAAGAAACTGTTCCAGACTTAAGGTGGCTAAAGAGACACAACCACTATTGACACACGCAGTCCTTGACTGGATGGTTTCAGTATATGGGATATTATTAGGACATCTGGTGAAAGTTTAGTTGAGTCTGAGTATTTCACAGTAATAACGTATCAGTGTACACTTGTTTCCTGATTTTGATGGTTGGATTGTGGTTATGTAGGAAAATGTATCTTTTTTTTTTTTGTAGGAATTACACAAATATTCTTGGGTAATAGATCATCATGTTAGCATATTACTCTCAGGTCAGGAAAAAAATCTTTTATACTTATTCATGTAACTTTTCTGTAGGTTTGAGATCATTTTAAAGTAAATATAAAATAGGTTTGAATTATTAAATTCTTGAGCTCTAATAGGTGAATAAAAATCTGGAAATCCTGTGGCTAAACTATTGCCAAAATAATCTACAAAGAAAATGTGTTTATAGTACTTTATAATATTTTATTTTTAAGAAAATGAAGAATATTTTTTGACAAGATTATGGCTAACACAAGCAGAACCAAAATCTCACATTAGAAGTCAGAATAGTAATCACCCTTGGTGAGAAGGCAAAACTGACAGGTAGCAAAAGAGGACTTCTCAGATTCACTACAGTCTCTGCCAAAATTCCAACAGTCTTTTACACAGAACTGGAAAAGACCAACCTTCAAATTCTTATGGAATTTCAAGGGGCCCTGAGTAGCCAAAACAATCTTGAATAAGAAGAACAAAGTTGGAGGATTGCACTTCCTAGACTTCACAACTCACTCCAATTAATTAAAGTAGTATTGCACTTGCATAAGGAAGACATACAGACAGATGTAATAGGATAGAGAGACCAGAAATAAAGTCATCATATCATATATATATATATATATATATATATATATATATATATATATCATTATTTATATATATGTCAATTGAATTTGACAAGGGTTCAGAGAGCATTTAATGGGGAAAAGACAGTCTTTTCAATAAATGATGCTGGGAACACCGGATATCCACATGCAAAAGAAGGAAGCTGGACCTTTATCTTACACTATGTGCAAAAATTAACTCAAAACATACCAAAAACCTAAACTTAAGAGCTAAAATTATAAATATCTTACAAGATTTTTTTTCTCTGTCACTGGGTTTATATGTAAGTGATGAATCACTGAGCTCTACTCCTGAAACCAATACTATACTTAAGTTAAATAACTTGAATTTAAATAAATTATGTACTCTTAAAAAACTAAATAAAGACTGAATAATATATATTATGCATATATACACCATAAAAAATAAAATAAAAATCTTACAGAAAACTTTGTGGAAAATCTCCATGACACTAGATTTGGCAATGACTTCATGGATATAACACCCAAAAGCACAGATAACAAAAGAAAAAAATAGAAAGACTTCATCAAAATTAAGAACTTTTTTGTATCAAGTGATATTATCAAAAAAGTGAAAAAAAACAACATACAGGAAAAATATTTGGAAATTATATGTCCAGAAGTGATTAAGATCCAGAACATATAAAGAACTCCCAAAATTCAGCAACAACAACAAAAAACCAAACAGCCCAATTTAAAAAGTGGGCAAAGGACTGAAATAGACACTTCTCCAAAGAAAATGTACAAATGGCCAATAAACACGTTAAAAGATACTCAACATCATTACTCAGTAGGCAAATGCAAATCAAAATCACAATGAAATACCACTTCACACCTACTAGGATGAATAAAAAAGAATGGAAAATAACATGTTAGCAAGGATGTGGAGAAATTGGAACCCTCAAGCATTTCTGGTAGGAATGTAAAATGGTGCAGCTGCTGTGGAAAACTGTTTGCTGGTTTCTCAAAAGGTTACACATAGAACTTCCAGATGAGTCATCAATTCCATTCTTAGGTATATACCCAAAAGAATTGACAACAGGGATTATAAAAGATATTTGTATGCCAATGTTCATGCATTATTCACAAGAGCCAAAAGATAAGAACAATCCAAATGTCTATAATCAGATGAATGAATAAACAAAATGCAGTACAATGGAATATTTGGCTATAAAAAGGAAATACATTTTTATATATACTATAACATGAATGAATCACATGAACATTATGCTTAATGAAATAAGCCAGACTCAGAAGAATATATATAAAATATTTTATGATTCCTCATTTATGACTATCTAGAACCGACAAATTCATAATTCAGAAAGTCAAAGTTTCCATGCAGTAGGGGGAATGGAAGAAGATGAATAGTTGTTTAACATGGCATTCCCCTGTATGTGTGGGGTAGGGGGTCCAAATTTCCCCTTTCACTAAGGGCACCAGTCATACTGGATGATGGGCCCACCCTACTCCAATATGACCTAATCTTAGCTAATCATGTTTGCAATGACCTTATTTCCAAATAAGGTCACATTCTTAGGTACTAGAGGTTAGGACTTCAACATACAAAATATGAGAAGGCAAAATTCAATTCATAAAAATTACCATTCTCTTGAATTATGTTTATTTATTTATAAAAGTCAAACAGTAGACATGGTAGAACTTCTTAACTTATCAACATATTTTTCTTGGTAACATTGATATTGCTGAAGTCAGTAAAAACCGCAGGGATGTCGATGTATTTGGGGCATATTTTTACATGACATCTTACATTTTTCTAGAAGTTTCGTTCTGAGCTTTATCTTGTTTTCAATGGATTATAAAGTTTGTATTTCCTCACACTAAAGTAAATTGCCCAGATTTACTGCATTGCCCAGATTTAGTGTATTAGTTAATAAAATATGTATTTGAAACTTAATAAATTTCAGGAATTGTCTCTGCTGTAGGCTCTGTTTTCATATACTGGAATTTTCTCTATGAAAAGTCATGAAAGGCATCTTTCTTTTGCAGGCATGTCAGGAATTACATGAAATGTTTTAATATATCCTCTGATAGTTACCTACCCATTCACCACCCTTCAAGTAGAGCCAACATTCCAAGTGATGGGGGCTACCTCATCTGTTTTATTGCAACAGCAGTTGAAAGCCTTTTTTCTACAATCAGTGTTAAAAAGAGAGAACTTCCAATAACCACTGGAAATCATTCTAGCACACATGCTAAATACATTACTCAGTAATAAAACTATTTAAATTTTTCATCCCTGAAAATTAATCTAACAATTTTGGAGGCCATATGGTACTCTCAGGATAAGTGCAAAATTCTCTTTGATGCTAAGGCATACTGATAAAAATAATTAATCACCCTACAAATACTGTGGTTTGATACTTTGAATCCTCTCCATAGAACACTTACTTTTTGATAAGAGAAATCATATTTTTGTTAAAGAGAATGATAATAACCATCTGTTGAGTTAAGTAACTGCTTGGACTTCACACTAAAATAGAATAATGTCATATCTCAAATGCATCAAAGGTATGATTTAGAGAGAGCTAGCCCATGGTTATAAAATCAGCAATGAAATAATGACACATTCTTTCTTCTATACTTTATCAGAAAGTGCCATTCCAAAGTACAGAGTGTCCTTTCCACCCCTCCCAGAATGAGACAGCTAGGGTTTATACTTCCCAAAGTCTGGCAGAACATTAATGAGCAAAATTTCCCACTCTGACTTTATAAAAGAGATAGTCTGTAACCAGGACCAACAGGGTAGAAAACCACCAACTTTGTTTGGGAAATTTGAGGGGGAGAAAAGTGCTCTTCTGGCCCCAGATAACTTTTGCACTTCTAGTCCAGAGAACCTTAATATTTTGAAGTCAGGAGTTATTTCCAGGAAGCCACAGTAAAAAAGGATTTGCCATAAAGCGCTAAAAAAGTAATAAAGCATTATCAAGGATTTGTTAGCCAAATTTTTAATGTAGCTGTGGGAACTGAGGAAATGAGACAGGGCAAGTATATCCTGATGGGTAATTAAGGAGGAAAGGCCCAAAGCACTCAGCTCAAAAGGATAGGCTGTGGGTGGTGCTTCAGAGGCAGAGTCTAGACTCTGAAAACCTGGGGACATAAGTGTGGGTGCTTGCAGAATAAGGAGAGAGAGAAGGACACAGGGATTTCCTCTGTGTATTCCATGAAGCTCACTGTGTGTGTAGGCCAGGAAATTAAAAGAATAAAACTTGGAACTAATACAGATAATCTCCATAAAGCTTATTATTTGTCATGTGAAACATATTCACTTTTCACATACTGAAACAGAAGTTTATAATAAGTATTATGTTCCCAACCAAGGTAAAATGAAGGGACAGGAACTAAAAAGAAAAGGCAGCACCTGACATCCAGAAGCTGGCATAGTACTGACAGCAAGGCCTTGGTGTTCTGTTAAACATAATCTCACAGAGCATCAGTATCAGACAAGGGCACTCTGTAATCATGATGGATCAAGGCAAAAACAAGACCACTCCATAAACATGGCAGAACACAGACAAAACACGAACACTGTCCAACCAGAAAATTCTAAACATTCCCTACTCCCAGCCAAAATGAGTGCTTCAGCAATCCCTCCTTTACCCTTGCTCTACTCTATCCTCCTTAAAGATAAGCTTTATTTTGAGCTCAATCATAGAAGTGTCCCCTCTTTCTGATAATAGCCAATCTATAGCAAACTCCCAATCTATAGCACTCTTCACCAAATCACCCAAAGCCCAAAACCTCCAATAAGTCCATTTCAGCATCTTCTTACCAATGTACCCCTCATGGTGTATATTCTCTCACTGTGATGAGTAATAAACTGAAGTTGCTCAACTGCAGATGTATTCCTGGTAATTGCTGGCTAGGACATTAACAAGAAGTGCTGAAATTTCCCCCAAATAAAATTAAATTAAATAATTGAGGATAATTTCTGCTACTGAAATATAAAGCCTCACTTATTGCATCTGTATAATACAGTAATGGCAAAAACAGAGCTTTAATTTGGCCTTAAATAATCTATTAACTACCTCAATTCTCCCCTCTCTATATAAATTGCTTGACAAACCAATTTTGACTTCTGAGTACAAAATTAATATGTACCTCGAAGGGCACCTGGGTGGCTCAGTCAGTTAAGTGTCCAACTTCAGATCAGGTCATCATCTTAACAGCCCGTGGGTTCGAGCCCTGCATCGGGTTCTGTGCTGATAGCTCAGAGCCTAGAGCCTGCTTCAGATTCTGTGTCTCCTTCTCTCTCTGCTCCTCCCTCGCTTGTACTCTCTCTCAAAAATATCTTTTTTTAAATTAAAAAAAAAAAGACTACTAGGTACCTTGAAACGTAGTTAAAAAATAACTTGTACCATACTGACTTCTGTTATAGAAAAAAAAAAGACCATGAGAGCAATTATGTAAAAAATAAATTTCAAAAATGATCATCAGAGAGTATCTGTTTCTCTGAGTTATAAATACATCTTTCCCCAACTTGTAGACTATTGATGGACCTCTATCGAATTATCCCTCCAGTTCCTGCTCCAGTGTAGTATTTCCCCAAGCTGACTCTGGGTTTGGCCATGTATTTTGTTTTGCCCAATGGGACATAAGCAAATGTTAGTGATTAGATTGGGTCCTTCCAAAATTCACAGGTTGAAGCCCCAAATCCTAGTGTAATTGTAATGGAGATAGAGCTTCTGAAGAGATCATTGAAATTAAATGAGGTCATAAGGGTATGGTCTGAATCCAGTGGGACCTGTATCCTTATAAGAAGAGGAAGAGACACCAGGGATACATGTACACAAAGAAAATGCCACGTAAAGGCATAGTAAGAAGATGGCTATGTAAGCCAAGGAGAAAGTCCTCATGAGAAACCAACCCTGCAGGAGCCTTTTGAATTTCCAGCCTCCAGAGAAATGTGAAAATTACATCTCTGTTGTTTATGCTGCCCAGTCTGTGAAGCCCTAGCAGGTCAATACTGTAAATACGATGAAAACTGAGTTTTGATAAGTGCTTGTATATTAAAACCTTCCTGGGACCCTAAAACCGCTGTGAAGAAGTTAGAGAGAGTTAGAGATCATGTAGATGAGAACCAAGAAACTCAGCCAACATTCAGAATGGAGGCCAGAGACATATGGGCCCAATCAAGCCATCTCTACCATCTGCCAGCCATTTGAGCCATCCTAGCTGAGGTTCCAGACAACATGGAGCAGATATTATGCCTGTCAAATTGTATGACAAATAACTATATCAAATTCTTTGACACACAGAATCATAAGCAAAAAAAAAAAAAAGGTATTGTTCTCACCTCCTAAATTTTAAGATGGTTTGTTAACATACCAATAGATAAATAAAAGAAATTGGTACTAGAAATGAGATGCAACCATAGCAAACAACTAAAACATGTAACATTGCCTTGGTGACTGAATGGTGGGTGTGAGGTCTTGCATTATTGTTCTCTAGAGAAAAAGGCCTGTTTTCACTGGAGGAAAAAAGACATATATGTACATGTACATGCATGCACACACACCTCCTCTCCCCAACTGCCACACACCCCACATATATCAGAGACAGAGATTTCAAGGAATTCTCTCATGTAATTGTAGGAACCAGCAAGTTCTAAATCTGCACAGCAGGCTAGCAGGTTGGAAATGCAGGAAAGATTTGATCTTGCAGCTCAAGTTTCAAGGCAGTATAGAAGCAGCAGTCCTTCACTGAAGGATTTTATTCTTTTTTTCTCTTAAAACTTTCAATTGATTGTAAGGAACCCACCCATATTATGGACAGCAATATGCTTTATTCAGAATTTACTATTCAAATGTTAATAGTATATAATAGAGCACAAAGAACACAAATAGGAAAAAAAGCAAGGAAAAGATAATAGAACAGAGCATCCAAGAACTGTGTGACAACATCGTATGATGAAAAGAGAGAACAGAACGGAAGAAAAAAAATAGGAAAAATAGAATCTGAGAATTTTCAAAATTTAATGAAAACAACAAACCACAGATAAAGAAGCCTAGAGAACTCCAACCAAGATAAACATTCTTTAAAAACTATAAGTAAAAGAGCAAACTATACCTTAAGCAAGCAGAAGTGATGAATAATTAAGATAAGAGTGACAGTAGAAAAAGTAAAGAAAATAAAAGCTAATATCTGGTTAATCTGACAAGACTAAAACATTTGATAAATATTTAGTCAAGAACAAAGGAGAGAAGAAAAAAATTATAACTATCAAGAATAAAAACGGAGAATTGCTTCAGATCCTCATACATTAAAAAGGATAATTCAGGAATATGTTGAAGAACTTTATATAAATAAATTTGAGAACTTAGATTAAAAGGACAAATCCTTTGAAAGACACAAATTACCAAAGTTCACTCAAGAATAGAGAGCCTGCATAGCTCTATATCAGTAGTCACCAAATTTTTCATCAAAGGATGACATAATAATTTTAGACTTAATAGACCACAGAAGGTCTGCTCCAATAACTCATCTCTGATGTTGTAGTGAAAAAAACCATAGACAATATACAAACTAATGGACATGGCTATTGTCTAATTAGAATTTACCAAAATAGATGACTGGCCTACAACCCATAGTTTGTCAACCTCTATCCTATTTCAAACAATTCCAGTAAATGATTATTGAATACCTAGAATATAATTGCATCATGTGAGATAAAAATACAATGCTGAACAAAACAGATTCTCAGCTCTCAGAGTTAATGGTCTACGGTCTAGTCACTGATATAAATAAATAATCAGACAAATAAAATGTGATAACTGTAACAATGGAGGTAGTCCAGTATTCTGTACAATGTAGGAAAGATACTTAACCCAGATTGTAAGGCTCAAAAAAATTACCGGAAATAAGTTAGACCTCACCAGAAGATGAAAGGGAGATGGTATATCGAAACAACAACAACAAAAGTGTAGGTACAAAAATATTAAAAAGAAACTATGGGAAATCTTGGAAACTGAGAAAAACTTCAGTATAAATGAAGCTTGGAAGGCAAGTGGTAGAATAGCACAAAAGGAACAGAATCCACCTGTGCTGAGCCATTGCTATACTTTAGGAAAGAAATATTCTGACCGATAGTAGTGGTGGACTAGGGATGGCAGGAAGTAAGTAAATTCAATAGATAATTGGAAAGATGTGGAGTATAAAAGAGAACCAAGAAATCCAGCGTTCTGGTGTAAGTTGGGTATTGATGTCATTTTTCTGATAAAGGAACACAGAAAGAATAATGAAACTACATATCCTCAAAAATGTTAGGTAATTCCAGTTATAAAACAAATAAACCCTGGGAATGGGAATGTAGGGCATGGTGAGTATAGTTAATATTGTATTGTAGATTTGAAAGTTTCTAATTGAGTAGATCATAAAAGTTCTCATCACAAGAAAAAAAACGTATAACTATGTGTGGGATAGACGTTAACTAGACATTACAGTGATCATTTCTCAACATATATATTCAGTCATTATGTTGTACACCTGAACTAATATAATTTTGCATATCAATTATATATCAATAAAAAATTTTTCAAAATAAGACAAAAAGTTAGGTAATTCAACCAACATATATTGTCTATTATAGAAACTATGTTTTATACGTTATATATAGCCCAGTTGTCTGCCATCTCATAAGTCCAGTGTACAGTGTTTGTATTTGTCTTTTCTCCTCCAGTAAAAAGTGAAATTCTTAAAGAAATGTGTTTTCTATGTTTTTATATTACAATCATTGACTAGCTGGTGTTTGGCATCTAGGAGAAGACTACTGCCAGCTTCGATGATGAGACCCACTGAAACAGTATCAGTCTATACTTCTTACTCAAATACATGCTCTTTGAAGAAAAATTTTATAGTTTATTATTTAAGTCTCTTCAATCTCATTATTTATAAGGACATATCACTGGATGAAGACATTTAGTACTGAAATTTAAAGATGTAAGGAATCATATATCAACTTGTTCAGTAATTCAAAACACATGCAAGGAAACTGGTGACAGTGGCATTTGTTGAAGTTTTATATAGAGGAGGCTTAGGAAGAGGTTAAGATTAGGAGACTAATTTTGATGCTGCATGAGCATAATATTTTACACAGGGGGAGGAAAAGTCAGTTGTCTCAATTGATGGAGTCATGTCTGGGTGCATATGTGTGTGTGCATGTGTGTGGGGGGAACAGCGGCGTGTTGCCCCTGGAAATTAGGAGGACACTGAAACTCCCCTAAGGCTCATCTCAAACTTCTACTGAGTGGCCTTATTTCATTTTGGTTTGATTTTAGAAACAACTTTACATAGTTTTATTTTTGTTGTGACAGGCTTTTGGGTATCAGAAAATTACAGAATTAGTATCTTTACTAAAAGATCATCAGACCAAAATTTAAACATTTAAAAAGAATTTTGAACTGTAAGCAATAGCTGAGAACAAGCTACAAACACTGTAAAAGCATGAAGACTGTGGGTTAGCTGAGTGATAAAAAGCTGACTTAGTTGGACAAACCTCTAGAATATCTTTCAGGTACAGAGAACCAAGAAATTATAATCTATTTTGTTAAGGCCAAAAAGGAAATAGTTCCCCCTCCCCTTTGTTATGTTTTTCGTGAATGGATAATAGTTTTAAGAATATAGCACTGAGTAATGATGGGATAGTTCACAGAAGAACCAAAATACCACTGGCACTGATTGAATGGCTTTTTTACTGGTTCTGTGTGACCTCTGAAAGGTGATTCCTGTCACCACAGTAAGCATGGCACACAACAGCTAACACAAAGGTAGAACAGCTGACTCTTTTAAATGGAGCAAATAGAATTTCATGGAAAATTTGAGTACTGTAAAGACAGGCTCTTTAAAACAACGTCAGGCTGTTCCTAAACCAAACAGAGGGAACGAGTTACAGTGATTTCTAGAATAACATAGCCCCTCAAATAATTATTGAGGAAAACAATATGAGTTTGATCTGAGTATTAACCTTGATCATGTTCACTCTAACACTAATTAGAATCTCTTCACTAAAGCATAACTTTAATGTCACAAATAAAAATGAGGAAAACAAAAGAGCCTAAGCTAGCTACTCTTTCTGAAAGGAAGTAAGTATGCCCCAATAACAAGTGTCTCAAGTGTGCTGTTGAACCTTGTTTCAAAAACAATTTTTTTAAGGAATGGATAAATAAATAAATCTTCAAAACTAAGCTCTTAGCTGTAGAATATAGCAATAGGAGATGAACTCATTAGCTGAAAATCTGCAGAAGCTGGCCTTGCCCAAAGAAAATCCAATTATGAATATAGATCTCTATCAATTAAAAGTTAATCTGCTAATTGAAGGAGTAAGATGATAGCATATTCTTGAGTTGAGGCTAGATGAATCAAATGACCTGAAATGGGTTCTAGAATTTTATTTCATTTTCAAATAGTACAATCTTTAGGAATTAGAAAAAATATTTTTATAATTAAATTTTCCCATGGACCAAAAAAATCATTTGTTCTGTTCTCCAATTCGCTAATTCAACATGTTTTAAATTACTCTTTATCCAGTATTTCACCTTCACGTCACATACTCAATATGGCCTGTTTAGATTACATTTCTGAAGAACCTAGAAAGCAGACAATGTGCTAGAATAGGAGAAACTATTGCTAAATAAGTGCTCTATAAACACAGCCTGAATTTAACTCTTCTAGACATGTAAAATATCATAGTAGTAAGAGATTCCTTGAGAGTTGAGGGCTAATAAGAAAACCACATCAAGAGATTCTAATCAAGTTTTTATATCATATAAACAGAACTGTAAAATGTCTACCATAAATATAATTTCAAATTTTATAATTTGCTGCAGATTCAAAAATTGCAGCTATTCTTGGAAAATTAAAATTTCTTCTGATTATTTGACTAGGATTAGTCAACCACAGGGGAAAAAATTCATCATTTATTTCTCAAAGTGTCTTCTCCCAAGGTAATAGTGTTAGCCCTAGGAGGAGAAGATGGAGATAGCTAGCTATCTATGAAGAAGGCACCTAACTCAAGATGTCTCCCATTTCTCAATATTAAAATCCTCCCCTTCTTTTGATCACATCTAGTGAAAGGCCTTATAATATTTGGGGGGAAATCACTCCTACAATAGCCACAATTACTTAATCCTTTACTACATAATAGAACTATGTATATGTAACTTTTTTCTTTCTAACAACTGCCTCACTAGGTAGTATTATGTTCACCAATAAACATACGAGAAAATGGAGGCTTGAGAAATAAATTAATTGGGCTAAATACCCATGATTTTTAGCTGCAGAGTAGTATTACAACTTACATTAGTATTTCTGAGTCTGACTCCAAACCCCACGATCTTTATTCTGTGCTTCCTCCTATATAGGTAATACCAAAGCAAAGATTAGTGCATCTGGCTATCTTATTATGCATCTTGCCTTGGCAGAGACTTCAAGGGGTTTGAATAAAAATAAGGAAGGTATTAAAAGATAATGTGACACCACTAGTAAAGAACTCAACATGGGCTGTTGCTGCCAAGATCTAAGAATGGCCAGCACAAGAATTCTGAACTGGGCCAGAGCCTGCCTCAGAAAGACAGGAGCATAAAGATAAACTGTTCACTCAAGAAGTTCATTTAGGAAACTCCTTAGTATGGAAGTAAAACCTATAGTCTCCTTTCTGTAATAATTATGTCTTGATCACTTATTTGTCAATAGGATAGTATGAAGACAAATTTCAGGTTTTTGGGTTTTTTCTGCAGCAAATATTTATTGAGATACATGTATTAGAGGTGATTCTGATGTTACACACTGGTGAAAAGACATACAACCACCCATTTCTGCTGAATTCTATTGGTTACAAAAGTCACAAGACCAACCAAAGTTTAAAAGAAGGAAGTAAGACTCAATCGAAAAAGCAGAAAAGAATTTGTGGTCATATTTTATCCAATGCAATTTATTTTGGTATACTATTACTTTTCATGTTTTCCTTATGAAATCTCTAGAAAGAAGTTAATTCTCTGGCAATAATAGTTGTTCAAAATTAAATGGCTCTAGATTTGTTGTCTATAAAGAAGTTTATATGTTTAATTAATGCCTTTAACTAACCTACATTAATTAATCACACCAAAACACAAGAAAACTAGCCTTTTTGTGTGTGACACAGAATATTCTTTGGAGATTATTTATAACCACAAGGGGAAACTCAACAAAATTATTCAAAACAGCTATTAAATCAATAGAAAAGGTGCATATAATTTTACTGTCATACTGGAGAATTGTCTAACAGGATCACCCAAAAATAATGTAATTTCCTAGAGTATGTGCCTTTTTGCTTTGCTTTTTACTATTTTTTTTTATTTTATTTTAGAGAGCATGAGCGGGGGAGAGGGACAGAGGGAGAGAGGGAGAGAAAGAGAGAGGGAGAGAAACAGAGAGAGAGAGAAAGAGAGAGAGAAAGAGAGAGAGAAAGAGAGAGAGAAAGACAGGGAGAGACAGGGAGAGGGGAGAGGGAGAGAGAGAGAGAGAGAGAGAGAGAGAGAGAGAGAGAGAGAGAATCTTAAGGAGGCTCCACACTCAACCTGACATGGGGCTTGATCCCACCACCCCAGGATCATGACCAGAGACCAAATCAAGATTTGGACACTCAACAGACAGAGCCATGCAGGCACGCCACTTGCTTTTTACTATTGATTAAAACCAAGAATTTGTGAAGTTCCATGTTCACTTGCAGCTATGAAATATTGGAGATGTAAATAATTTCTTTCTAGAAGAAAGGCAATCCCAAAGGTTGTAATTTTATTGCCCTGTAGAATATTAACCTGTTTTGTCCCTAACTTGGCAAATCTACTTCAGCATGTCTTTCTTAACAGACTATAACAATCTCTGTTCTTTAAGTGCTCCTTGAACTAGCTTTACCTTCTTGCTGATTCCCTCATTAATGATTTTAAAAATGTTTGGTATGTGCTCACTTGATATTTGTAAAGAAGTTTTGTTTCTAACTTTAAAAATTATCCTTTGAATGGATCTAGAAAGTATAATACTAAGTGAAATAAGAGAAAGACAAATACCATATAATTTCACCCATATGTGAAATTTAAGAAACAAAACAAACAAAGAAAAAAAAACAGACTTTTAACTATAGAGAACAAACTGACAGTTATCAGAGGGAAGGGGTGTGGGGAGGGTGGGTTAAATAGGTGAAGGGGATTAAGGGTACACTTATCATGATGAGCACTGAGTAATTATAGAGTTGTTGAATCACTGTATTGTACCCCTAAAACTTATAGAACACTGTATATTAACTACACTGGAATTAAAAAAAAAGTCCTTTGATTTTTATCAGTGCAGGTGCAAAGAAGTAGTGTCTGAACTTCCTGATGGATTAGAGGTAAGGACTGAAGAAAAGAAAAACATGAAATATAACTTGCAAGCTCTCAAACTTTGAAACAATCACTTGTGAAAATAACACTATAAAACCTGAACGTCTCTAAGGGTAAATTTTAATTTTTTTTTAATGTTTATTTATTTTTGAGAGAAAGAGAGAGACAGCGTGAGTGAGGGAGGGGCAGAGAGAGAGGGAGACACAGAATCCAAAACAGGCTCCAGACTCTGAGCTGTCAACACAGAACCCAATGCAGGGTTCAAACTCACAAACCATGAGATCATGACCTGAGCCTAAGTAGGATGCTCAATAGACTGAGCCACTCAGGCGCCGCTACGGGTAAGTTTTAAAGCTATGGATGAATTAATCTTGCCTGCTTGAGATCAAAAGGAAAGAGTATCTGCCCTGTCTCAAATATCATTCAGCAAGTACCATAGGAGCATTTAAAACATTATTTTAACATTTTCTAAGAGAATAACTCTGGGAAAACTATCATTTAGCCATGAAACAGTTGGATCAAGTTTTTAAAGGCAAATAATGTACTACTCACATTTTGGCTAGAAAACAGAAAGAGTAAAATCTGTTTTTTTTTAATTTTATATAGCTTTATCTTTAGATTTGGGGCATATAAAAATCTTGCCAGGGATTAGTTGATTTGATTTATATAATTTTATTCCTTTATAATGCCGTATTCCTGTTCCTATTACTTTATTTTTGTCCCATACTTTAACAACTGTTAAAACATGTTATCATATATAAGTACTCAAATTTAAGATCCCACCTCTTCTAACTTTTTCTCTCCAGAGAAAATATGGTGCTTTTACTTTTATAAATCTATATTTTCTTGGTTTCGAAGGAATACCTAAACCCATTTATTTAACAATAAGATCACAGTTTAGATGTTTAAATATCTCCCCCAGCAAGACATTCGTTTTTTTCTCTATGCTTAAGACATTTGAACTGTAAGTAGTATACAGTTTTTAAACCAGTAAGTCTTGAAATGAAATATGTCAAAATAGTATGATTTTTACATAAGGATTTTACATAAATATGATTTTACATAAGGATATATAACCTTGTGTAAATTGAAAGAGGGCCTAGATGCAATATTTTGTGAATTGAATCTATTCAACTTTGCCTGAAGATACTGTTTAGTAATTCTCAAGAAATAAAATGCTTTGAGCACAGGCTAAAGTTCATTTGTATGTTTTTGAAGTTGATGTTTCCAAGATCATTTGATTTTGCTGATCAAATCTATTTACTTGAAAAATAAAATTAAATTTGCCACAGTGAATGCTTTTGGATGACATGCGCAATAAAATTGAAAGCATGTTGTATTCTTTATGTCCATGATTGTGGCTAAATTTGGATCCTAACTCATGCTTTAGAACATGAGTTTAGTGTTCAAAATAACCATGAAGGATTGAATAAAAAGATCTACATCAATGAAATTTAGTAAGGAAGAGTACATAGTGTTTACTTGGGCTTCCTATGCAGAACAAAGTCAAATTTAATCTAAGTTTATCAAGAAGTAAACCTTTATAGAACCACTGACTCCATTCCTCTGATCTTTTTTGCATAGGCCTGGTTATAACCATTATCTCAGCTGTGTTGATTATCTCCTAGGAGGTCTCTAAGCTTCTGTGAGATACTAAGAATTCCAATAAGAAAGGAGTTATCTTTAGAACTTGTCAATCCTTTCCTGTAATCATCTGGCTAATAGCCTTTTCTGCAGCTGACAAATAACTTTTTAGAGAATCTAATCCATGTTAGGCTCTGTGTTATAAACTTTAAGTATGTATTATTATTCAACCCTCACAGTTCTGTGAATAATATTAACCTTGTATTAGAGGTAAGGATAAATAACTTGCTCAAGGTCACCTGGCTAGCAAGTTGCTGAGCTATATTATTTCTTTTCAAAACCTATAGTCTTTACACTTGAACTGAAGATGAACCTCGTAAGAAGGGAGGTTTTACAACATTAGTCACATTCATAGCAGAGAAATCTATTGTTAACTACTGGGCAATTACAAATGTTCACAACAGCTGGGGTAATAAAGATATATGTTATTTGGTCTAGAGAAAGTTCTTGTATTAGACATTCTATAACATAATCTTTCTAAAAATTATTAATATTTAAAAGTTAAAAAAACATCAAAAATTTGAAAATTATTACCTCCGAGAAAAAGAATACTTCACAATGTCATATATATGTATGTGTGTGTGTATATATATATATATATATATATGTATATGTATATATGTATGTGTATAAATGTATATGTGTATGTGTGTGTGTGTGTGTGTGTGTGTATAGACTCCCTATTTTCTCCAGGCCATTAAATTCTTAAATAATTATAAATGAGCCAAGTGTCTTTTCTTCTCTCCTGTTATCCCATCCAAATCTTGTTTCCATGAATAGCACACTCATAATAGAAATTTCAAATTCCAAGTGTAAAGCTGTTCTCTGCAAATCAAGAATTTTGGAAAGATTCAAAATACAACAATAACAACAAAAATTATTTTAATAAGACATACAACCTTTCAGGAAACTTGAACTATGTTTTCTAACAGAACCACTGAAAGAACTTACAGAGCAGTTTTCCTGGACCTGCCTTCAGAGACACTGAAATAGTGGTCACACACAAATCTATGTTTTAATAAATTTCCCTAGTGATCCTGATCCAAATCCTGACTTGTCTTAAAAAGGTTAAATCTGGAAAGTGATGGTCACTTAAAGAATAGTCTTTACATTAGAGAGTAAGCTGTATTTAAGAAAATGTATGAATGGCCTAAAAACACTTAGTGGTGCCTTCCCTCTATCTCCATAATTTTCCTAGATCTATTTTAAAGATCTTCCTTCTTCATAGCAATTATTATTTCTATTTGAATTTCTTTTTGCATTCTATCTTCAGTGGCTTGACTCTTTATAGAAGGGTAAGTAATGGTCACCCAAAGATGTTAGGTCCTAATCCCTGGAATTTGGAAATGTTACCTTATTTGGAAACAGAATCTCCACAGACTGATTAGTTTATAATTTTGGCATGAGCAGATTATCCTGGATTATCCAGGTAGGCCCTAAATGCAATCACATGTGTAGACGCAAACCAAGAAATGTTGGCAGCTACCAGAAACTGGAAAGGACAAGAAATGGATTCTCCCTTAGAGCCTCTGAAGAGAGCATGGCCTTGCTGTAACCCTGATTTTGGACTTCTGGCCTCTAACATTGTGAGAAAACAAATTTCTGTTGTTATAAGCCACCAAGTTTATGGTAATTTGTTATACCAGCCATAGGAAACTAATATACTCCCATATGAGGGAAAAAACTTTATCATTTTCATGTTGTATCTCACCACCTAGAACATTGTTGGTTCAGAACAGTGGTTCTAAATCCTGACTGTAATTCAGAATAATCCACAAAACTTTTAAAAATTACTAATGCCCAGACCAAATCTCCCACTACAGAAATTCTGATTGAATTTGTCTGATGTGTTAGTTACTTTTGTTCTGGGTTTTTTGTTTTTGTTTTTAATTCTGCAGTTATTTAGTATGTAACCACAGTCAAAAAGCACAGGAATCAAGAAAGACTGAATGAAAGCAGAGTTATTTAGAAGGATGTAGTAGCTAAGAGCAATGGCTCTGGAATTAGACTGCTAGGGGTCCAGTCCCAGCTCCAGCATGTGCTAACCATGTGAATGAGGCCACATTGCCTAATCCTCAGTTTCTTCATTTTCAAAAAATTAGATAATAAAATTTTCTTCATCATAGGGCTATTGTGAGCTTTAAATGAGATAATGCAGATTTTAATATAGTGCCTAGTCCATTGTAAATTCTCAATATGTTATACTTCAATGTTAGAAAAAAAATCTTTACTTCACAATCTTTAGCCAGTCATTATTTTGAGTTAGGTTAATTAGGGAGACTAAGGATTTTAATTAAAATATTTAATATTACATGAAACAAATCATAAAAATTTTGGTTCAATTGCTTAAATTTACTGAGCTCCTTAAGTTCTTAAATAAAATTCATTACCAATAAACCCAGAGATCTGCCAAGCAACTTCTTTAAAATCCTACAATTAAATTCCTTCTATCAATTCATGCAATATGTTCTTTTTTAATGTAATTACATTAGAAGTCCCCTTGTTTAAGTTAAAATTTGTATTGCTCTGGGTGGTAAAGAATGGAGCAACATTTTGTATATGTATATAGTAGAACAGTGCCAATCTTTCCAAAAAAGTCCCCCGCTTTTTTTTTCTTTCCCAAATTCCCATCTGTTTTGCTGATGTGCCAATATCCAGGGTCTGTTTTTCATAATGTCATTTTGTTTGTGAGGATGTCTGTTCCTGAGAGTTCACGAGCTGGCTGACAATGAAAAAGTGATCACAACGAGGCCAGGAAATATCCTGAAAAATAAAGCAAAAGCCAAGAAAGCCACTGCGCCCTGCTGGCCAGTTCCACGGAGGGCTTAGGAGAGCAGAGTCAACAAGTTTCAGGCATTACTCTGGAGGATCTCCTTGGTGGCTAAAGAAACTTCCAAAAAGGGTCCACTGAATATCAGAATCACATCACAGCTGCTGAATTTCCCTCCAGAATGGTTTAAACAAAATAATTTTGTGTGGAAAAACAGTTTCATTTTACAAAGAAATAAAGCAAACAAGAAAAATGGCAAATGACATAT
The DNA here is from genome assembly GCF_022079265.1 of Lynx rufus. NCBI lineage: Eukaryota > Metazoa > Chordata > Mammalia > Carnivora > Felidae > Lynx > Lynx rufus. The sequence goes on from NW_025814834.1 coordinate 47,384,258, forward strand.
TTTTTAAAAATCCTCTCTCTGAAACATCAAGAAAATGAAGTGGGGGGAGGATTTTAAAACCTAAATACTTGTATAAAGTATACTTTCATTTTGTTTCCATATTAACTAAAAGAAGACAGTTTGAGTAATGACTGGAATATAATTCCATGTTTCCCTCACTAATATTTTTGCTTAACTGATAATCCCAATTTACAGTGAATAGATAAATACATCAAAAGGAGTTTTTTTCCCCTCTTTTAAAAAAAGGAGCATCAAACCCTAGGCAATTTATCTTTGTTAGGATTTTACATACAATTTCCAGTATGATGTGTGGGTCAGTTTTGTTTAACAGACTATGTTGCAGATACTAGGAACATAATCATACAATCTTTAAAGTTCTACCTACATGTGAAAATTGCTAATGAAAAAAATTATGTTAATAAGACTAAATCCCCATCTTCTTGATAATAAAAAGTATCTTTAATTTTATGTCATTTTCCATTTTTTATGTTGGGTAAAAGACATAGATACTATATTTTTATACTGGCATTAGATCAAAGGTCACCCTTGATTTAAAGGCTATTTTCATACTGATGGAAAATGAGATAAGTCCTTTTCTGTTGGGTAGTATGATAGTGTGATTTTCTTATAGGAGATGGTGGATAGAGGTTTGAAAAATATCTATATGGTAGCCTGTGGAAAATCCTATGGTAAAAGATTACTAGGAAGAATTTCTAGACTACTGTTAATTATTTTTTAACCTCCCTTTTATCAATAAATACTAAAGAAAGGACAAATTTGACAGAGTGCCTGAGAAATGTACAAATGCTCTCTTAAACAGCCCAACCCAGACTATACAGTCAGCCATCAGCTGGACAGCCATTGAGCTAGGCTTTCATTTGTAATAGGAAACTAAAGGAAAAACAAAGAATAAGATTCCTCCTCAGCTCTATTTCATCATTTTCAAGTAAAGTAACTTAGAATATTGCAATGTATTAAAACAAATAAAGAAGTAGGGTAGAGGAAGAAAAATATAAACCTAACTTTGGAAATAGTACATTTCCTAGTTAGTTCCAGGTCTATTCATATTAAAGCATCCATTCAGGAATTAGCTGTAAGTTTCTAAAACTTTTTTGTAAAATTCCATTTTCAGTGGAGATGTCATAATGTGCTACATCCCTTTCCCTTCCCTCTGGCTTTAATTCAGGTGATAGACAGGAAAAGGAGAGTTCCAGAATCCCGCCTTTTCCCAGCGAGGCACAGCTTTTTCAGCTTGAGGTATAACAATTGTAGGAAATGGTGAATGATGGAAACATTTTCCTAGAAGGGGAGTTTGAAACCTAGGAGAGCCACTCCTATCTGAGCCATAACTACTTACAGAGGCATGAATCGGAGGAAGCTTGCTACATTGAGAAGGCCTGTACAGATCAACTTGACAGAGGACTAGATTGTCACTTCCTGAGAGTGATGGAGTAACACACTCCCAGGATGCACCTTCCTCTGACATTTCCTGAGCGTGGCCTCATTATTTATCTACTCCCAGGATTCACTGAAGGGATTATGACCTACCTTTGTTAAAGAATACATATAAAAAGCAGCCACTAATACTCTGAAGCAACAAACCATATAGGTATACATCTTTCCCTGTGTTAGCATTTCTCACATAAGGCCAAGTTACAAAGAAAACAACTTAAAGATAGCCTTGCATTATAAAGTGCCAAAAGAAAACTGAGCTGATGGGAGACTGAGAAAAAAAAATCACCCCAAAAAACCCCTGATTGCTTGTAGTTTGAAAACAAAGCATTCCCATTCCTCATATGTGGATTTTTCAGTGTTCAAATAAGCAAATCATTCAGTAATTGTCACTGTTTTCATTTCCCCCAAAAGTAAAAGTAAATTGCTTTGGTTGGTCTCTTTCAGATATTTGTCTTACTCTTATAAGTAAGATAAATGGGAAGTGATTTGGATTCAAGATGACTTAAAAATTAATATTGTCATTCTACTAGGCAAGGATGTCATTTATAGAGTGGAGGTAGAGAGATTTTATATCGCATTTTGCTTTAAATACCATTGTAACAAATTACCGTTGCCATATTTTACAATTAAGGAATAAATTAGTATATACATTTTATAAAGTATTTTAAGATTTGATTTCTTTCTCCCAGAACAGGGGTTTGGGAGTGGGAGGAGGGGATGGATATTAGGTCAGAGAAAGGCTATTTATTAATGAGGCCTCAAAAGTAATAATTAGCAAAAGCTTAAGGAGTTAGTAAATTTAAGTAAGGAAATTTCAATTAAACAATGATGATGAGGATACAAGGAATTTCCTGAGAATTTATCTTTGATTGAGAGAAGTTGTTGAAAGCATTTGGCCTTTAATTCTAGGTAATCCTTAATCCCCAGGAAGTATCCTCAACTTTATTGCTATTTAAATACACTAAAAGCTTTCAGAGAGAAAATGGCAGATGACAGTTTTTGTTTTTGCTTTTGTTTTTATAAGCATGATGTAGCTCAAAGACACTGAGATCTCTTTAACCATTTCTCAGCATCCCATATACTTCCATGTAGCTTGTAGTATTACTACATATGATATAAGATTTATAGTGTAATGGTTAAAAGTAAGCTTTCTTCAAAACAAACAAACAGAAAAAAAGAGAGATACACCAAAAAAGACTCTTAAATAAAGAGAACAAACTTATGCCTACCAGAGAGGAGGTGAGGGCGGAGATGGGTGAAATAGGTGAAGGGGATTAAGAATACACTTAATATGATAAGCACTGAGTAATGTATGGAATTGTTGAACCACTATATTGTATACTTGCAACTAACATAACACTGTAGGTTAACTAGCCTGGAATTTAAAAAAAGTAGGCTTTCTTAGCCATACAAAATACCTTTGAATCTTGGCTCCAAAAGTACTAACTATTTGACTTTGAACAGATTACTTTATGTTTCAAGTAACCATTTCATAAACTGGAGCATGGGGATAATACCTTCCTAACTAATGATGACTAAATTAAATAATAAAATAATGTGTGCTTAGTACAATGCCTGGTGCATAATTCAGTTCCCTCGTTGGTATTGCTAAGTTTTCCAGAAATTTAAAAACTAAAAAAGAAGTTGGATTAATGTTTCCATTATTTAATAATTGCTTTTTTGCATGTTTTTTTTTTCTCAAAAACTTGTTGAAATAAGCATTTACCTATTCCTACATTAAAATTCTCTCAAATTAGGGGCGCCTGGGTGGCGCAGTCGGTTAAGTGTCCGACTTCAGCTCAGGTCACGATCTCACGGTCCGTGAGTTCAAGCCCCGCATCGGGCTCTGGGCTGACAGCTCTGAGCCTGGAGCCTGTTTCCAATTCTGTGTCTCCCTCTCTCTCTGCCCCTCCCCCGTTCATGCTCTCTCTCTGTCTCAAAAATAAATAAACGTTAAAAAAAAAATTAAAAAAAAACTCTCTCAAATTGGCATGTTAAGAACTCAGATTATTTCACTAGTACAAGTATGTCTAGACAGTCACAGAATGCACATGAAAATAATGTGTGGTTGCCTCTGAATTTTGCTGTGTCCATCTCACAATGAAGTGTCTCTAAGGTCCCAAACCTCCAGAATCTCCTTGACTTACACCTTCAATCTGGACTAAGAATAAAAACAAATTGTGGTGTTGAGCTCTTATGTATAGTATGCAATTTGCCAACGCAAAATAAAAAGTCTGGCAAAATCATATTAGCCCACAGCTAATATCATCCTCAATGAGGAAAAACTGAGAGCTTTCCCTCTGAGATCAGGAACATGACAGGGATGTCCACTTTCACCACTGTTGTTTAACATAGTGTTAGAAGCCCTAGCCTCAGCAATCAGACAACAAAATGGGGAAAAAAGGCACCAAAATTGGCAAAGAACAATTCAAACTTTCACTTTTCACAAATGATGTGATACTCTACATGGAAAACCTGAAAAACTCCACCAAAAAGCTGCTAGAACTGACCCATGAATTCAGCAAAGTCACAGGATACAAAATCAATCAATGTGCATAAACTGGTTGCATTTCTATACATCAATAATGAAGCAACAGAAAAAGAAATCAAGAAATCAATCCCATTTACAGTGTACTGAAAATCTAAGAATATCTAATAAACCCAACCAAAGATGTAAAAAATCTGTATGCTGAAAATTATAGAAAACTTATGAAAGAAATTGAAGAAGACACAAAAATGGAAAAACATCCCGCGCTCATGGATTAGAAGAACAAATACTGTTAAAATGTCCATACTACCCAAAGCAATCTACACATTCAATGTAATCCCAATCAAAATTGCACCGGCATTCTTCTCAAAGCTAAAAAAAAAAAAATCCTAAAATTTGTATGGAACCACAAAAGACCCCAAATAGTCAAAGTAACGTTGAAAAAGAAAATCAAAGTGGGAGGCATCACAATCCCAGACTTTAGCCTCTACAACAAAGCTATAATCATCAAGACAGTATAGTACTGGCACAAAAACAGACAGATAGACCAATGGAATAGAACAGAGAACCCAGAACTGGACCCACAAATGTATGGCCAACTAATCCCTGACAAAGCAGGAAAGAGTATCCAACAGAAAAAAGACAGTCTCTTTAGCAAATGGTGCTGGGAGAATGGGACAGCAACACGCAAAAGAATGAAACTGGACCACTTTCTTACACCATAGACAAAAATAAACTTAAAATGGATGAAAGACCTAAATGTGAGACAAGAAATCATCAAAACCTTAGAGGAAAAAACAGGCAACAACCTCTTTGACCTCAGCTGCAACAATTTCTTGCTCGACACATCTCCAAAGGCAAGGGAAATAAAAGCAAAAATGAACTATTGGGACCTCATGAAGATAAAAAGCTTCTGCACTGTAAAGGAAACAGTCAACAAAACTAAAAGGCAATGGACAGAATGGAAGAAGATATTTACAAATGACATATCAGATAAAGGGTTAGTATCCAAAATCTATAAAGAAATTACCAAACTCAACACCCGAAAAACAAATAATCCAGTGAAGAAATGGGCAAAAGACATGAATAGATGTTTTTCCAAAGAAGACATCCAGATAGCCAACTGACACATGAAAAAATGCTCAACATCACTCATCATCAGGGAAATACAAATCAAAACCACACTGAGATAATACCTCACACCAGTCAGAGTGGCTAAAATTAACAACTCAGGCAACAACAGATGTTGGCGAGGATGTGGAGAAACAGGAACCCTCTTACACTGTTGGTGGGGATGCAAACTGGTGCAGCCACTCTGGAAAACAGTGTGGAGGCTCCTCAAAAAATTAAAAATAGACCTACCCTATGACCCAGCAATAGCACCACTAGGATACACCAAAGGATACAGGAGTGCTAATTCATAGTGGTACATGTACCCCAATGTTTATAGCAGTGCTTTCAACAATAGCCAAATCATGGAAAAAGCCCAAATGTCTATCAACTGATGAATGGATAAAGAAGATGTGGTTTATATATACAATGGAATACTACTTGGCAATGAGAAAGAATGAAATCCTGCCATTTGCAACAACGTGGATGGAACTGGAGGGTATTATGTAAAGTGAAATAAGTCAGTCAGAGAAGGACAGATATATGTTTTCACTCATGTGGAATTTGAGAAACTGAACAGAAGACCATAGGGAAAGGGAAGGGGAAAAAATAGTTTCAAACAGAGGGAGGCAAACCGTAAGAGACTCTGAAATAGAAAGAACAAACTGAGGTTTGATGGGGGTGGGGGAGAGGAGGGAAAATGGGTGATGGGAATTGAGGAGGGCACTTGTTGAGCTGAGCACTGGATGTTGTATGTAAGTGATGAATCACGGGAATCTACCCCGAAACCCAGACCACACTGTATATACACTTATACACTGTATGTTAGCTAACTTGACAATAAGTTATATTTTTAAAAAAAGTCTGGCAAAATCACATCTTTTCTCTTTTATCAAAAAAACGCAAATTTACATATTATTTACATAGAAATAATTTCTTATAATTATCAACTCTGACAAATGAGGTAGTGGATATGGAGAAATTTATAATTATTTCTAAATTTGGAAAACAGAAGCAATGTACAAGGGTATATTTCATTCTCCACTAATAAAGTGAAGGGCCAGATTGATAGATTGAAATTAAAGAAATAGAAAAGATGAACAACAACAGAAGCAGCCTCAACAGGGAGGATAAGGCAAAGGGTGATATACCATTCTTCCTTCCCTAGTTTTTATTCTTCCCTGAAAACATGCAGTGAGCTTCTACTATAGGAACCAGGATGCAGGTTGAGGGGGAGATAGAGTAAAAACTTAGACAAATGAGACCTCTGTCCTTGAATAATTCAGATTATGGCAAAGAAGACAGATGCTCAGTGAAATAAGCACACTGTAATAGAAGAAGCATTATAATTAAAGAAAGCTATAGAGTGGGCAAGTATGCAGAAGAATGAGAAATATGCTATAGGGAACCAGAAAATCTTCATAAAAAGAGCTGCATTCAACCTGAATCTGGAGGAATAAATGAGCATATTCTTAAAGGCAGTAAATTGGGAAAGGTCTTCCAGGACGTGGAAAGGTCTGCAGTTTTTACACAGAGATGTGAAAGAGCACGGTGTGTATGGAAATTATGATACACAGAAGAGTTGAAAAGTGCAGTGTCAAGATTGCAATGCAGAATGAGGCCCAAAGAAGAGCCTGAGACACAACATAAAGCCCTTATATGTCTTGTCAAGGTTAGACTTTCCTATTACCAGTGAGAAGACTCCAGAAAGTGTTAAACTAGAGAGAGAAGAGTGCTGCAAAAGACTAGCCAGAGGAAGGCTAAGAGGTAATGACTGCATTTGTCCAAAGAGACCTGCCACTAACATTTGTGGCATAGGACAAGCATGTGAATGGAGGCCTAGGCTGATCCCCTCTTCTGTTCCCTCCTCTAGCTCTCCTATTTACCACAAGGGACCTCAGACGAAAACCATCCACTGTCACTACCACCCACCTGCATGACATCCAGAAAACAAAGAATGGTTGACTGAAACTCAATCCTGCGAGTCCCCACTCAACCCCTTGGAAGACAGAACCAGCAAAGAGGCTCTTGAAAAGTCCTGGGTTCCTGGAGTATGGTCTAGAAGGGTGGGAGACAAAGTTAGAAAGGTACATTCCCCTTAGCTCCATAGATGACTCACCCATGGTGGCTTGGCTCGGAGAGGACCAGAGGGTGTTCCTCTAAAGAGTACAGTTCAAAACAGAGGTCCTCTCACTTGGCTGGTAGTTGTACAAAGATGAGATGATTCAGGCCCAAACTAACTGAATGACAGTGGAATAGAGAAGAAAGGCCAGTTTCACAACAATGAGATTCAAACACAGCAATATGATGTCAGGCAATGTAAGGCAGAAGTATGTGAAATGGCTATGAACTGAGAGGTGTGAGTGAAGAAGAACATTAAAATTCCTGGGTCAGTAGATACAGCAAATACAGCCAATAACAATTATTGTAATGACTACTACTATTACCACTGTATTACTGTATAGTTACTACATACGAGGCACAGATCTAAATGATTTAGTCACGTAAGGAATGTAGGAAGAGAGTGAAAAGGAGTCAGAGGGAATGAAGAAACACTAGGGAGGCTTATAAGGAGTGTGGCTTTCACAATTTTGAGTTTGTGTCATTTAAAAACATACATAACACTGGGATGTTTGGGTGGCTCAGTTGTTAAGCATCTGATTTTGGCTCAGGTCAGGATCTCATGGTTCAGTTTGTGAGTTTGAGTCCCACATTGGGTAAGCTCGTGCCCCAAATGCATCTGGTGAACACAAGCCCCACTTTGGTAAGCCCCACTTCTCTTTTCCCCTCCCCCTCCTGGTATTCTCTCTCTCTCTCTCTGTCTCTCTCTCTCTCTGTCTCTCTGCCTCTTGCTCACTTTTCACACACTCTCTCTCTCAAAAAAAGAAAAAAAATATATATGTATATGTACACACCTACCACTAATGAGGTTCGATAGGCTTAAAAAGGGTCAGTAGACCAAGCACTTCTATGAAGTACATCTAATTTAGTAACCAGTTACAAAAAATAATTTCATTTAAGGCACATAACTACACAGATTAGAAACTAGATTTTATTTACTTACTCATTCATGTGTCACTTTGCTTTCAAAAGAATGTGATATGACTCAGAATTACGTATAATCTAAAATCAAAGTATGTAAAACTTAAATGTGAAATTATCTTATTTTCCAATAACCTTTGCCAGCAAAGTTGCTTCAAACCACCTTTTATGCTGAACTTCCTTAGAGACATGACAGCTCAATTTTACAAATTAAAAAAAAGTTTATCTCTTTATTTTGAGAGACAGAGAGCTGAGGGGGGTGGGGGACAGAAAGACAGAGAGAGAGAGAGAATCCCAAGTAGGCCCTGTGCTGTCAGCATAGAGCCCAATGCTCAAACTCACTAACTGTGAGATCATGACATGAGCCAAAATCAAGAGATGTACGTTTAACGGAGCTGAGCCACTGAGCCACTCACGTGCCCCTATAACTTTTGTTTTTAAAAAAGGCTTACTCTACTTGTTTGGACTCAGTCCTCTTCACTTAAAAACTTTAATCTCACAGTCAATTCAAAAGAAAAAAAAAGTATCTGACATGGTTGCTTGTTGGTAAAGCAGTAACCCCAACTGTTCATCATTACTACTGATCTACTGCCTGACTGCCAACCTGCAGATATCAGTTGGTACCTCTTACCATCTTCCCACACATACAACTAAGTTTTTATTGAATACCCTTATTGCTCAACTAGATTCTCACTTATTTTTCAATTATTAGAGGGAAACTTGTATAGAACCATTTCAATTTAATTCATCAAATCAAATTTTATTCAATCATTCAACTTATTTGATTTTCATCATATATAGATACATAGACACATATTAATGTCCATACTCATGCACTCATATACATAAGCATATACATGTAATTTGGCCATAACACATAGTACAAAATGGCTCTCTCTACACAGTCACCATAGTATTCTTTTTGCTAGATAAATTAAATCACACCAGACACCTTATTTAAACTGTAAAATGGCTTTCCATAGTATTTAAAATAAAATCCAAACTCCTCACCAAAATCTAACATTACCTGACCCAAAATACTACTTCTACCTTTTTACTGCCACCTCCCTTTTGTTCACCATGTTCAAGCAATACTGGATTTATCCTTGTTCCTTGGTACCAGTTCATTTGCATGACTTTTGGCACTTAATCTTGCCTCTGCAGGGAAAATGGTTATCAAGGTCTTTACCTGGCTGGATCCTTTTCATCTGGCTCCAATAAAATGTCAATCAAATACCAACCCATTCCAGTGATTGCTATTTCCTTCTTTGGCTGTTCTTATACTTACTGCTATCTAAAATCATACACTTACCTGGTTATTGGTTTATTGTCAACCCCAGCAGAATATAAACTCCACAGCTAGGAGAATCTAATGGTCTTTATCACAATATTCATACTACCCAGGGATGTGCCTCACACATAGAAGGCACCCAGCCCATAATAAATATTCAGTAAATCTGTTGACTGAAAAATGTTTAAGAAGGAAATGAACATTACATATTATGTAATCTACTTCATTTTACAGCATTAAAACTGAGACTGATATTAAACTTTATTTCTAAAGATTTACTATCTAGTTAGTGCCAAAATCAGCACATAAGCCCTGATTTCCTTATTAAAGTTGTTTGCACTGTCAATACTTTATGCTTTCAACTGGAGAATATTGGATTAAAAGAGTCAATACTATTTTATAAATTGTTAATTTAATACTACAGAACTTTGGAAATTGCTCTAAGCCCATAAATAAGTATTCTGACACCTTAGCAGCCCATTTTAATGAACCCCTACTTTGAGTCTGAGACAACAGCAATCACAAAATTATTTCTCAGGTATTGCCCATCAGGGTTAATAGTCAAGAATTTCTATCACATGTCCTTTATTCCTCAGTAAATGGTCCATGTGTCTACAATTATTTACCAAATCTTCTCTCTGCCACATCACTTGTAAAGACCCTATAAAATCAGTCTACATGATTGGTATTTACATTTTCTAATGACCACCAAAATAAATCTGAAGAACTAAGAGGAATGCTTTTAATGACTAGGAGCTGACTTATTAAGCTTTTAAATATTCCTCATTCTAATTAAAGTTAATTATGATTCTGTGACACATTCCCAAAATCTTTATGGTATTTTTATTCATCATTACTATTAATAAAAACTCAAAATAATATAGTTTTACAGCCAATTCAGTGGATATTCTTTTTTACCTTAACTTCCAGGGCAAACTTATTAACAATATAATTGATGGTATTATAAGTCCTTTGGCACTTCTTCCTGGGTGGCTTTTTAAAATGTAATACTTCTGTTTATAATTCTCCTGGGATCACTGTGAGTTCAATGGAAAGTCCTAAATATTGCCATTCAATATAAAAGTTCCTATAACTTAACCCAATGCCATTAAAGTAGCATTTGCTTTTAGATATGCTTCGTTACCCTTATGCTACTAGAAAATTTTGATCAAAATTGTATTTAAATTTCATGTGGAGACAATGCAGGTTTGTGGAAGGAAGGTAGTTCACTGCCTAACTTCATCTTAGCAATTTTGACTATGAATATTATGCCACAAAATATTTAATAATTGTATTAAAATGGTAAAATAAGAAAGACATCATTTTACCACTGATATGAGGACTTATTTTATGGAAGCCAAGAATGAATGCTATGCATAAATGAGGCAGATTATTATAATAATATTTGCTGTTTGATGTTCAGACTTAAAAAGAATATGTATCTCAACCTGAAACTACAAAACATTTACAAAATTATCTAAGTTTATAATTAACATATGCAAATATCATACTCATAACATACCTACACAATAAAAATTGTACTTACGAATAAAACAAACAGATTTAGAGGGGTGTTTCTAGCTGATACATTGCCAATTGCTAAATACATTTTAAACACCCAAATTCACTGTGAGAATTTTTAAGAAGAAACACAGTGCTCCTACATGCTTCATGCTATTTTCAGAATATAAAGTTTAAGCTATTACATCTGTTAAATACTAAAATAGCCAAAAGGAATCCCCAAAGACATAGTCTGCTTTTTCAGGCAGCAACTTTTCCTTTTAGCCAAAGGTTTATAATCAGAGAAGTTTTACCCGGTCCAGGTGTGGCCTTGAATACTGAAGCACAGCTGCAAAGAAGTTAATCTGATTTTTTTCTCTCTCTCTTTCCTTTCACTCCCTAAGTAATGCAGCAAGTATTGCCTTTTCCTCTCTTGAGGGGAATTCATGGATTTATGTTTTAAAAGATCTTCCTCTTTCTGTTGCCTAGCAAACAAGCTGCTGTGGTCAAATGAAAAATATATGCAAGTGAAAGCTAGGAGAGCTCAGGATATGTGTTCATGATATGGCCAAATCTCAGGATAAAATAGATAATTCACTATATATAGCATGGATTTTTATGACTTATTATCATTTTACTATGTTTTTTAAAGGAAGATCTTATGACAGTTTAATGTAAAGTTATGAATTATGCATAAAAAAAGATGTTTACTATTTTTTTTAAAAACCATGCTAAAAGCTACACAGTTTGAAAAACACATGAATTTTGGACTCTTCATAAGCTAATGGTGAGCTCATTTAATGGAATAATGATGTCTTCATTGTGTTCTTTTTGAATATCCCCAAATGCTGGCTTTCTAAGTAAAAAAGTAAGCACAAATCCCATGTGTGTCTTTATCAACAAACATTTATTCAATAAACATGTATTGACTAGCTACCAGGTTCCAAGTTCTGTGTTATACGTTTGAAATTCTGAGACAAATACCCACATTGAGTTCATAACCCACTGGGGAAGACAGGCATGTGAATAAATAAAACCCAGTAATGAGATATAAACAGAGTTCTTTAAGAATCTAAAGACAGTAGCCAATTTGCATTTGAAGAATCTTCTGTGGTACTTGTTGAAGTAATCAATTCTTGGCCTAGACTTCAAACCTACTGAATCACAATCTTAAGGGTGCACATAGGAATTTATAGGGAATTTTGTAAGCACCCCAAAGTGATTTTTTAATGTACAATTAAGGTCTACTGAAGAGAAATTCACATTTCTGAAGGTGTTGAAAGCTTCTTCAAGTAGCTAATTGTAGGAACTCAAGAGGGGTACACCAAAATACTACTTTTCTTTGTCAGAGTTCTGCTTGTTGATAGAGAACCAATTTTACTTTTATTATTCATTCAATATCTGTTTAACAATCATTCGATCACCTATGCCAGGTGACTTATATATGCAGTAACAACAAACTTAGAAATACTGAGCCTCAGCATTAAGAAAATGAGAGTAGTAGGCCCTTTCACCACATGGCAGAAAGAATAAACATACCCTTGTTATAGGCCAGCTCCCACAAAGAGGAGATGAAGGAGTGGAACCATGCCTGTCTGGTTGTTCCTCCCAAACTCACCAATCTGAGAGTCTTTCCACTTATGAGAAGAAAAATAGGGAGAGCACATAAAAGTCATACTTGTAGAGATCCTTCCATATGGAAGGAGTCAACATGTGTAGGAAATATTTCCCTTCCTCCTCGATGGTGACATTTGAACTGGATCTTGAACAAAGGGTAAGAGTTTTCCAAGTCATGGGCTGTTGTAGTAGCAGATAAGAAAAATAAAGAAACGGTAAGCATATTCTAATCGAAGCCCATGTTTGGAATCACCACATGAGACAATGAAGAGCTTTCAGAGGATTTTAAGTCAGTGTATAAAAAAAGCAGCTTTGTCTATTTAAGAAAATGGTTCTGAGATCAGTGTACAGTCTGGAATAAAAAAACGACTGGTATTAGGGAAGCTAGCTGCAAGGATGTTGTAATAATTCAAGATGGAAATTGGAAAGGTCTGGAAGAAGAGCATAGCAAGAGAAACAGGAAGCAGCAGACATATTCTGTAGATAGCTCTATAAGATGATGGATAGGAATTAATGGCTAATTGTGTATACAAGGGAGGTGAGAGAAAATAAGATTGAAGTTGAGTGTGAGACTCTAGTTTAACAGATTTGGTATAATACAATATTACATCAAAACATAAGATTGTCTAGGGGTAAAAGATGAGCTCTGTTTTACATATTATTGGGTCTTTGTATAGCTAACACCTGAAACCCAAGACTTCATCCTAGGTTCAGGCTGAAGTTGGCTGACTCCCTTCTTGTCAGCATCATTGAGAACTCTAATACTTTTGTTTTCTCCTGGACAGTACCACAATCCTTCCTATCTTGTGTGGTTCCAATCTATGGAATACCAACTGCAAAAGAAGACATATTCTTCTTAACATCATCTTTCCTCACTGTTTCCTTAAACATCCTTTTTATTTGTATAAAGCAAATAAAAATAACAAAAAAACACACTTGTATCCTTTCTCATTTTAGGGATATTAAAACCTGTAAGTGTGTCGGCAAACTCCTTTGAGACTACTCAGAGGTAATAAGCTAAGGGGGGGGGGGTTCAGTCATGTCTCCATTCAAATACCATCTTTTAAAGAAAACATCCCTTACAATATTATGTAAAATGCCAATGCATCACATAACCCTAGCCACATAGCATAGATCTCCATCCCTTTAACCTGCTTTATTCTTTTTCATAGCATTTGCTACTCCCTTCATTGCTGCACTTACTATCTTTATTCTTTTTATCATTGCCTTTCTCCACAAGGATGCAAGATCCGTAAGAACAATTTATTTTTATTTTTGATCCATACTATAACATCAGAGGCTAGAACAGTGTTTGGCACATGGTAATACAATAATATATATTATTTAAATGAGTTACCATCAGAATTATAAATTATGATTTGCCAGTGGTGATATGCTGACAATCTTACAAATTAAAGATATCTCCTCTGCTTCAGAGTTCATAGCCTTTGCAACATTACTCTTAATACTGTTACGGTCTCCTCTAAATGTGATTGCATCCATGATGCATGACTCCATCATCTACAGTTGACTGAACCTAAGGACATCTGGTGTAATGTCAAAAGAGGAACTGGACCATTCAAATCTCTTCTCAGAATTTAACATGGGAAAGAGAACAAAGCAATGAGCAGCAGGATCTAAAGCCAATGAAAGATCTGAAGAAGAGTTAAGGCCATAAAAAATGACATAGAGTTAGGAGCCATGGAGAATTATGAAAAAAAATAATGTTACTAAGTGGCAGAAACCACGAATAGCCAGAAGCAATGAGGAGAAGAAAAATTAGATTGATTAGAAGGAAAAAATCAGGAACCAACAAGCCAGTGGTAACGGGAAATTAGAGCAGAAAGATTGTACAGAAAGAATGGTGTAGACACACAAGAAAAAGGAGAGAGATTTAGTATTGCCCATGAGATGGAGACAGAGTTGCTTGTCTCATCTTTAGACCTAGCACAGCTTCTAATGACTTTTAGGCTCCAATAAGCCCATATGTACCTTGTAATAAATCTTTATTTAATATAATTTGAACATATAGTTTTACGTGTTCATAATTCATATGTACTAACTATAAATAAATGCCAATATCCAATGTCAATATACTTTATAAAGTACCATGAAATATTTAATTTCCTACAAAACACAACGTTGACATCACTATTCTGATGCTATTAAATGAACCTACATTGAGTATTTACAGTAACCTACAGTGGAAGGAAAAGGAAGAAACCAAAAGCAACAAGCTAAGAGAGATTCTTTCTATGAGGTTACGCAGTTGGTATTACTTGTCCTCTATGACTTCTTCCTAGTTGTGACTATCAACTATTTCTTCTCCTTTGCCTCTGTCTTAATCCAACCTGGCTGCTATAACAAAATACTTCAAACTGGGTAGTTTAAAACAACAGAACTTTATTTCTCATGGCTCTGGACCAGAAGTCTGAGATCAGGGTGGTAGAATCAGTGGGGGAAGTCTCTCTCCCAGGTCACATGCTTCTCATTATATCCTTCCATGGAAAGAGAAAGGGATCTCTCTGGAATCTCTTTTAACAAGTGCACTAATCCCATTTATGAGGGCTTCACCCTCAGAACCTAATAGTTTCCCAAAGTCCTGACCTTCTAATGCCTTTACATTATTAGGGTTCCAGCATATGAATTTGGGGGGCACAAACATTCAGACCATAGTACCCTCCTCACAAAAAATGAAAATAGGGTAAGTGTTATTTTCTATTGTTTAAGCATAATGCAAGAGGGAAGGGGGAAGCAAAACTAAAGGATCTAATTCAATCTATTCTTTCCCCAAGTTTATATTAGAATCCCTCTTTTCTGAAAATTATGATCTAAGATTTAGAACTTAGTGCCTTCTTCATGTGACTATACATCTAGCAAGTGGAAATTGCTAGAATCAAAATCACAGAATCAGAATTTAATTCATAAAAGAGGCTTTTAAAGTGCTCCCATTATACATGCTTTATTAGCTGTGGAACTTAATGTTTAGAATTAAATTAACCTCACACTTGTTTTTAAAAAGCACATTTCGGGGCGCCTAGGTGGCGCAGTCGGTTAAGCGTCTGACTTCAGCCAGGTCACGATCTCGCGGTCCGGGAGTTCGAGCCCCGCGTCAGGCTCTGGGCTGATGGCTCAGAGCCTGGAGCCTGCTTCAGACTCTGTGTCTCCCTCTCTCTCTGCCCCTCCCCCGTGCATGCTCTGTCTCTCTCTGTCCCAAAAATAAATAAACGTTGAAAAAAAATTAAAAAAAAAAAAAAAAAAGCACATTTCTCGGGGCGCCTGGGTGGCGCAGTCGGTTAAGCGTCCGACTTCAGCCAGGTCACGATCTCGCGGTCCGTGAGTTCGAGCCCCGCGTCGGGCTCTGGGCTGATGGCTCAGAGCCTGGAGCCTGTTTCCGATTCTGTGTCTCCCTCTCTCTCTGCCCCTCCCCCGTTCATGCTCTGTCACTCTCTGTCCCAAAAATAAATAAACGTTGAAAAAAAAAAATTTAAAAAGCACATTTCTCTCAGAACTAAAACATAAAAATTGCTTCATACAAGTCTTTTTTGCAATGAGTTTTAACTTCGTGGAAATATAACTTAATCTATGTGATAAATTGTACAATAAACTGCTCTCAGAAACTTCTGGATAGAACTCTTTAAGATGGGATGACAACATCAAAGCAAAGAGGTTTGGAGCCTTGATTTTAATTTCATTGGGTCAAACTAAGAAATATAAATCAAGCTTAATATCGAGTAGCACATCTCTTCCTAAAAAGGCAAGATTCATCAATTAAAAAGAAAATATAGCTAGGGACAAAATATAAAAATGATCTTTATTATATCTTTATGAAGTAGTAATTTCCAGTTCTGGAAGTCTCCTTGCTTTGAATTCTTTCCTCCCTTTTGAAATATGAGCATCTCTTCTAATCACATGATTCTGAAAATCTCCATGGAGGGCAAACTGAAATACATAAGTTAGAAAGCATTGGAAACTGTGTGAAGAAAATTAAAATCAAAATTTGCTGGGAGTCTAAAATGCCTCATTTGTGAGTTTTTTTAATTAAAACTTTCCGATGTACAAGTGTTAAAAATACAAATGAAAGAAATCCATCTCTGGAAGAGAAGCTTTTTCCAATAAAAATAGATCATGTATTTTTCAGCTAAAGCTTAATATGAAAAAAAAATTGCTAGCTTTTTTTTTGTAAATAGAATGATTAACTAGAAAGAAAAATCCCATGATAGATATAGCCATTGTGTGTGTGTCACATCATTTCTATGAAAATTACAATTTAAAAGTTTGATGGTTCTTATAATTAACAGTGAGGAGTTAGTCCATTGAAAACATCTGTCTGGATTTTCAGTCTCCTTCACGGTTTAATTGTAAGCAAATTCCAATTTTACGGAGGCCAGTTGAAATTGATTAGTAGGAACACTGATTATGTTAAGTGAGGTGAAGCCCTGTGATCCTGTACCATCTGTGTTTAGCTAAAATGTCTGTACTGCTCAGGAGTCTTTAATACCATAAGTGGACCTATCCGTGCAGAAATGAACTACAGTAAACTCACTGATGTCAGAGGTGAGCCTGGCTGATATCACCAGGTGTGACAAAGACATCTCAATTTGTGAAACTCTAAATGCCATTCTTTTAGGAATAATGTGTGCATACAAGAACATTTCATAGTACCCATTTTTTCTAGAAAGAAATCTCAAAGAAAAAGTACAAGATATGCTCATAAAAGGTAGGCAAGGTTGTATCTGCTAAAGGAAATAACTCTTAATTGGGCACTTGTTTCCATTCATTTGAATGTCTTCATTCTAACATCAGTCACTCACTCACTTTATGTGTGTGTGTATGTATGTATGTATTCATTGAAGAAATATTTTACAAGCAAAAACTAGCACCAGATGTATCACAGATAAAGTGATAAAAAGCTTGTTTGCCTAACATAGGCAAGACAAACAGGTTAAAAAAATCATTTGAAAATTATCAAATGGAGGATTACACAGAATGCTAGTGGTGCTCACCTGAGATAAGTCTTCACAAGGAGCTGGGGGAAGACAGAAAGACTAGCATTTGAAAAAAAAAAAAAAATACAGAGGAAAGAAAGTTTAGGAACCTGCACCTATCCTGGAGTAACAAAAGCCCAAGGGATATGTGGAAGGATGGCAGAAACAAACCTAAAGAGATGGGGCAGTGGCAAATCACAAAGTCTCCCGTTACTAAGTTAAGGAATTTTTATTTTATCCTGAAGTTGATGAACTTTTAAAAACTTGCAATTCTTGAGGAGTGAGGTCACAAATACCTCTCAGAAAATGAACTTTCTTCTTTTTTAAAATGCTATTTTCCAAATTTTTGGTAACAGTATTATAAAGATGTTCATTGGCTATATTATTCATAGGCTATTTTAAATGTTAACTACGTACCTGTGTATTCTCACCACAAAAACAAGGAAAGACTACATCCTAGTTTCTTTGAAACTTAAAGACTTAAATCTTTCAGCAGCTTAACAGCCTTAAAACACCCTAGAATAATATTCTTTCTAATTCTTCCTCTTTCGTCTCTGAAATGAGTTGGTTGAGAGGGGGAAAAAAAAATGCTGGTTTCAAAGGGATGTCAGAAAGGAGAACTGAAGAGATAAGAAATATTAACAATCTTTTATCACCTTATACTATTTTCTCATTTTCCAAGAATTTTAACATCTTTTACATGTGACAGGAGTGATACACACTTCTAATCCAATCACATCATAGTCTTTATTCATTAAAAAAAAAAAAAGATATTTACTTAGAAGTCAGACATCATGGGAGTAGGGCAAATACAACACTAAACTGAGAATTTTGGATTCCTTGCTGTAAACTCAGGTTCTGACACTAAAGAATGACATAACTCTCAACTCATTTAAAAAGGAGAATTAGATTAGGAGATCTTAACATTGTATCTGTAGCCAATACATAAGAATTCTATTAGCGCTGAAAAATGTGTAAACTCATAATTTGATATTGTGTCCTACAATTTCACCTTGAACTTGAAACAAATAAGAAATAATATATGATCATGTATAAGCCATACACATAAATTATCCACCCTATTAGGTAAGTAAATATATCACTCATGAGAATAAGGTGTCTCTCAAACCCAGTAAGCTTAGTACTGAAATAATATAAGGGCTGTATTTTGACTGTTTATAATATTCTCAAGTCAGTATTGGCTTAAATTATTCATTAGAGCTAGGTTCCTTCATAGAAAGGCAAAACTTATCTGCGTTTATTTTTAATTCTGGTACAATTTATATTTAAATTCTATTATGTGTGTTGACATGTTGTTAGAATTTATTTGGGAAGAAAAAATTCAGTGATGCATGTAGCATATTTCAAAATAAATCAGTGATTCTAATAGTTATATAAAAATGATCAGTTGTTCTTCTGACTAGTATATTGCTTCAAATAAATCAATCTGATGCATGTTTTCCATCTTGAATTTCTGAAATCTAAATCTAAATCTAGTTCACTAAAAAAAATAAATGACCCCCCCCAATTTTTTTTCACAAAACAAAATTCACTCTAAATTTTTAGATCCATTTTTTGGTTTCCTTAAAAAGTGTCGTTTTATTCTCCCATTTGAAAGAAAACAAGTAATAAAAAGAAACTGCATAGGAAAATATATGTCATTAGAGAATTGAGGATCATCAAAATGTACATGTAAATAATAGTATTATTTTATAGGGCACTTAAGGAAGACTATGTTCATATATATATATATATATATATATATATATATGCGTGTGTGTGTGTGTATTCTTGCATATATACGTCTTTGTTCTATCTATAAATATCTATAGACAGAAGATAGAAGAGAGATACATATTTTCTATATATATCTATAGATAGATTCTATATAGAATATAGAATCAAGATAGATTCTATAGATTCTATAGGTTATAGATAGAAGATATATATCTATATATAGATAGAAGAAAGATATAAAGATAATGCCTTCCAGAGTTAAAATGACCAGATTTAAGAAACTGAAGTGAGTAGAGATTGAGTGTGCTGCAAGGCTCTTAAAATGCTTATTGGAAAATATTGAAAAAATATGAGACTTAGCAACATGGACGTGCAAAGTGTGGAAATGGTTTACAATATCTGCAAAACTGCTAATTTGAAAAGAAAAGATAGAAGTGGAAGAACAGAGAAGATATGTTTAATAGCTGGGCAATTTACAGATTAGTTTAAATAATTTATTTTGGCTTATGTTTCCATTTCTTTGTTGTTGTTTTAAATTCGAGCCTTCATAGTTTAACGTGTAACCAGTTTACTGAATAGTTTCAAGTTATCAGGATATATGCATAATATGATTTTAATTTTCCCAGTAATTGCCTTCTAGCTATGCTATGTTCCACTTGGTGATATTTTGGCTAAATTCCATCATTTTCTTGTTACATTTGGCTATTATCATGGCCTCATTTTATTTTTAAGGCTCAGTTCTACTTTTTAAAAAGTTCATTCTCAAACTTGAATCCATGTTTAATGTCTTCTCATTAAAGGAGATGTGACTCCTGCTTACTAAGAATGAGAAGGTGCATAATTAGCTTGACTCATAGATAGCTCCTTTTTTGTTTTCCAGGCACTAGTTTCACTACTGTTGAAGGCACAAAGGAAGATAGAGAAGACAAAGAAAGATGTTACTGCTCACACACCAATAAGATGTGTTCCGTGCATCACTATGATTCAGTCTGTTCTGATACCAATGTTCTCTACTGATGGAATGATCTTCACATAGTTGGTGCATGTGGTTTTCTTGGGGCAATGTTCAGCATCACCCCTACCTTCCTTGATGCTGGGCACAAAAACTCCCAGCTGAAAGAACAATTGGGTAATTAAATCCAGTACCCACTCAGTTTCTCAAGGCTGTGTCAAAAGCACCCAGAATGGTGATTTAGTCTATTTTGCACAAAAGCCTTAAGCGGAGGACTCCTTCTGGGTCTGCCTTTGACATACCCTTAATGCTTTTGCTAAACTGGATGTGCCATCAAGTTGCCCCTTAGTTTCTGCTCCTCATGTCAACATCTTGATCCTTCACGTGAAGCTATGGGAAGAGATGGGGTCCTCTTTCATAATGCAAGGTTTCCTAAACTTTTCCAAATGTATTTGTTACTCTACGGTCCTTCAAGTCCTGCTCACCTTGATCACTCCAAATCCTGTTCAAGAACCCTCTCCCTACCCAACTTCAGAAAACATACAACACAATCCCCTTTTATTTCCAATAGTAAAGGGAGGGAACTGGAAAGGAAAACACCTTATATTCCTGGAATCCCCAAATTATCTCCCAAGGACTCTCTCACTACATACTCTGATCCTGGAATGACATCATTGTGGACCTATTTGTATGCAGCTTATCATGCTTCCAACTAGAGAATTAGATGCTACTCTCTTTGTTCAGATACCTCTAATCCCTATTTTCTGGTATTTTCCTTATGTGACTACACACTATTAAAAGGACCTTCACCCTTAGAAAATAAGGAATGGGCTTCCACGGAAATAATATTCAACCCACAAGGCCAATGTTTAATCACCTCTGTCATGCTATTTCCTATGTGACTGGGAAGAAAGATGGTAAAATACTGTTGGGATTTGGCCAATTCAATGAGTCTATGCAGGGGGTGGCTATTTCCAATTGAATGTTGATTGCTGTATTTTTATGAATGAGTGTTCTCTTTTGTTCCTAAATTTGGGCCTTAGCCAATTCAGTAATAACAGTAAATATTCTATTTGGCACACAATGGCTGCCTCAATTGTTATAAATTGTGATAGTGAGTCACATTATCAGTTTTAGCTTTCCCAGTTCACCAAAGCACAAATTTATTCTTCCTTAAACAAAGTTCTTCATATATTCTTGATACAAAACTTTCCATTTCTCGGGGCGCCTGGGTGGCGCAGTCGGTTAAGCGTCCGACTTCAGCCAGGTCACGATCTCGCGGTCCGGGAGTTCGAGCCCCGCATCGGGCTCTGGGCTGATGGCTCAGAGCCTGGAGCCTGTTTCCGATTCTGTGTCTCCCTCTCTCTCTGCCCCTCCCCCGTTCATGCTCTGTCTCTCTCTGTCCCAAAAATAAATAAACGTTGAAAAAAAAAAAAAAAAAGGACTGGAATTCCTTTAAAAAAAAAAAAAAAAACTTTCCATTTCTCTACAATACACCTGGAATAAAATCCAAACTCTTCAGCATACAATGTTTACCCTTCTACAAAGTCTCAGCTATCTTTTTGTCTTTCCTTAGTATATCCTCCCAGGCCCTGATGGCTCTACTTTCCCGTGCTACCCACCATCCTAGTACTTCCCACATCTGTTTTTCTCAATCCATGTGCTTTAGACAGACTTCCTTTCTCTTTCTTTCCCCAAAACCAACTTATTGAAAATGTCCACTGTTTTCAAAGACAAGCCCTAATTCTACCTTCTCCTTGAATGCCCATCATCCCTGCAAGAATCAACTCTATGAATTACCTTAAAAACTAGTTTAGGTCCCTTACATCACTATTTCCGTGAATCCTTGCTGAATAAGTCAATTAAAAATATCCTCCAGTAAATTGTAAGATCTTTGAGGTAGGAATTATGTTATATTTTTATTTAATGCCTCACAAAGAATAAAACAATGTGAACTATACAGTAAATATTCAATGTAATGTCCCATGAATTAAATTGAAAACTAGAAGTGGTACACAGAGAAGAGACCATGAGACAATAAGAAAGTAACCAAGATATCAGTGATTCCTCATTATGTTTCCATTTGCATTGGTAGGCATAAAACGGTGCACTGGGTTTTTGGGAACATTAGGAGTAAAACTAGAAGTCTGTTAAGACCTTTCAGATGGTGTAGTGTAAATAGGGATGCACTTTCCACTTTCCTAGACACCATGGGGCAGCTCTGGCATCATGAAGAAGCAGCAAAGCACAAGCAGCTTGGGAAGCACCCATTAGGAGATTTCAGTGTACTAGCATCGTGGCAATAGTGCACAAGGGAATGAAGAAGAACCTAGTGAATTCTGGAGAAAGACATTGCCATGCATTGTAGCCTTCAGAAACGATGTACTCTAGGGGATAATCACATTGTCCAGAAAAAAATTAATGCCAGGAGTGCAAAATACCCAAAATGATTGGACTCATTCCTCCATATGTTTGATTCAACCCATTGAGATTTCCCGAAGTCCTTGAGAGGCACTTAGTGTGAAATTCTGTGTGAACAAATGAGACCTCCCATATGAGTTGATGTAAACCCATCTGTACCCCCAATCAAATGAAGAAGAAATTTTAATTATTTACCACCACCCATCCAACAGCCAGATGGCTAGAGATGAATTCCTGTGCTCTCTTTCTGTCGCTTGATAAACATAAATGTTTGAAATTTCAATAGATCAAATAGAAACCATTATAACCATGCTTAGAGTATTGTCCACCCAATCTAAAATTTATATTAATTTTATTTTTAACAATGCAACTTGATGCTGTAAGATATCATCTTTATTTTTGTAATAGTCAAGTTTAATATTTTTAGAAGAAATAAGCTGCTCTCCTGGGAATTAAATGTTGTTTACATTCTTTTTTCAAAAGGAACAGACTTTGTGGCCAGGTAACATCATGCTTTAAAAAACATGTTTAATATATTATACTTGGAATAAATTATAATTCTAATAGTATTCTTGTCATGTAAATGAACATTAATCAGAGTTCTGAAAACAACTTAAAGAAAATATGCTAGGGTTTCCATATTCGTGCAGTACTCCTAAATTATCACTTATATAAATTTGATTTACTGATAATTTAAAGAACTATAAATCCAATGTAATGATCAATTAAACCTCGAGTACTATCTATGCAACCAAATGACTAGATTAATGCACAGTAAATAAAGATATTTTAAAGATTTTAAAGCCCAATTCCAAAATGATTTGGATGTTAATATTATTACAGATCATGAGAAGTTCAGTTTAATGTACATGTTTAGAAATGGAGACACAGAATTCGAAGCAGTTTCCATTCTCTGAGCTGTCAGCACAGAGCCCAATGTGGGGTTCAAACCCAGGAACCGGGAGACCATGACCTGAGCCAAAGTCACACGCTCAACCAACTGAGCCACCCACGTGCCCCTGATTCCACTTCTGTGTCTATGTTCATGTTTGTGGGAAAATCATTTAATAGGATTCTGTGAGATTGGAGAAGTGATTATCCTCAACTTTTGCCTAAGGTAAAATAAGCATGCCCAATTTGTTATAAAAAAGAAGAGCCATTGTCAAAGACAGGAAAATAGAGCAAGAAGAGAAACTAAAGGAAGAGGGTTGGTAGTAAATCGTCCAATAAAATATGAAGGCAAAAATTAGGGCTGAGTATATGGTCAGAGTGAAAAAGATAAGATCAGAAACAGCTGGGAAGTGATAGGGAAAAAAAAAAGGTTCTGTTTTAAAAATGCAGGGATGCTAGTGACCATTGAATGTGCCACCCTGGTAATTTAAAGGAAAAAACTATGTAGAACTGCAAAGCTTATAAGCTGCTCAATGAAAACCAGAATTATAGAACATAACTCAGAAGATTATCAAGAAACAATGGTATAAAAAAAATCCAAAAACTTCATATCATCCTCCTCCCAAAATATGAAATTTTGATGATTAGAAGTTGGACTAATAAATTGGATTAATAAATTGGAATCTAAGAAGACACGAAGGTCTTCTAAACCATCATTCAACTCCATTCCCTAAGAATAGGATGTTAATTGAGATGAATCAAGTTCAGGGATAGTTTAGGCATTGTGAAGCCAAGGGCTAGACTTTCTTAAGTAAGATGCACCCTATTTAGAAGAATCCTGGTATACAACATAGATAATCTGTGCTCTGATCATTGGGCAATGTTCCTTTGTCTTTCTTTCCTTGGATTTATTATTCCTTACCTTCTTAGTAATAATTTTTAATTGGTCAGTTTTATGGTATGAGTATGAAAGGAGAAATGCCCTGAAATGCTATTCAGTATGCTAGTAGGATAGATTCTGGGCCAGAAGTGCAGGCAGCAGTTGGATTCTTTCCAGGTCCACACCCCAGCCCCCTTCTCTAAGAAACTATTGAGTATGTTATTGCTGCTAAGAATCACAGCACTGTCTTGTTTTTTGCTCTTCCTAAGGAGTAGTTGTTCAAATTTTTCTTGGATCCCATGAAATAACCTAATAACCTGTTAATAAATTCCACCAGGTTTTAAATAAGATACTTTGAGTTTTTATTCCTTGTAACCAAATTAAGAAAATCTCCAAAATGATTCCATCAATCACATTAAGGTCAGGCCTTCTACTTAGAAGTTTAAAGCTAAATTCAGTTTTAATTAATTATAAATATACATTTGGTTCTTTCCTCTCTGGATTCTGTGGTAAAGAAAAGAAGTTCATGAATGAACTGAGGATGGTCCCATAGCTATCTCAATAATAGGTCATGACAACAAACATAATAAATTTAGTGCTGTTAAGAGGAGTTCTTTTGAAAGCTTGTCTAAAGAAGAAAGCAAATAAACATGAGCTAGGGAGATTGTCCTCTTAATACACTGGATTTCCTGAACTTCTTTGTTTAAAAATATTCCTACCTCATCAGCAGATCTCTCAGAGAAAATTTATAAGCGAGGGATTTCATGAAGAACACATTTAAAAAAAAAAGTGAGAAGTACTTACTTGCTTAGAACTATAAGCATGGGTTGTTTTTTGTTTTTTTTTTTTTTAATTTATTTTTGAAGGGTGGGGAGAGAGAGAGAGAGCAAGTGCAAGTGAGGGAGGGAGAGAGAGAGAGAGACAGAGACACGGAATCCAAAGCAGGCTCCAGGCTCCCAGCTGTAAGCAAAGAGCCCAACCCAGGGCTTGAACTCACGAGCGTTGAGATCATAACCTGACCGGTCTCACACTTAAACGACTGAGCTACCCTGGCGCCCCTGTAAGCATGGTTTAAAAGGTTTTTGGCTTTTCTTCCTTCAGCTATCTATTCATTACAAAGTGGTTCTGTGCCAAATTGGTATATAAACTTCCCAAACAGAAGAGAACTGCTTATTTTGAGTGTAGGTGGAAAAGTTAATATGACAGCCTTGACAGAACAGCCATTGATTTCATTGTTGTTGTTGTTCTTCAAATATAGGTTGATCTATTTTTTCAGTCCTTGCTTTTATTTTTTCCAAATGACTATAGAAATAGACACAAGAGGATCTTTTGTAGCAATCCTCTAAAGCTCTCTCACACTTCAGCTATAGAACATCAGCCCGACACCATTAACAGATGCGATCTGCCATATATTGTGCATTTAACTTTCTACCAATATATATCTTAAATATTTATATTTAAAAATGTACAAATTGTGGTGTCTGGGTGGCTCAGTAGGTTAAGCAACCAGCTCTTGATCTTGGCTCAGATCATGATCTCACAATTTTTGAGATCAAGCCCCATGTCAGGCTCTGTGCTGACAGCTCCAGAGTCTGCTTGGGAGTCTCTCTCTCCCTCTATCTCTGCCCCTCCCCTGCTCACACTCACTCACTCTCTCTCTCTCAAAATAAATGCATAAACATTTTTAAAAATGTATAAATTGCCTAGGGCAGACAGTAATAAATAATATTATGAAAAGAATCTCATGATTTTGATAATTTCCATGTTTCTTTGGTTCATTCTGTACTTGGTAAAGTACCTAACACATAGGAAGGACTTGGTATACGTCTGTTAACTAATTGGAAAATCAACTGAGAAAGGCCTATTCTGCCATTATACCTCACACATAAAAAAATAGTATTATGAAGTAAATCAAAATAGAAATAAAAATAATTTGTAATTTGTTTTCCCTTCCAGGGTCAGGTTTTACTCCATGTTTTACTGTCTTTAATCCCCTCAAATAAAGTGACTATATTAAGAATAATCATTATTAAAACTGAAAAGTTTGCTGTAATAATTAAATATTAACATAACTTACTAATAATTAAATCCTAAAAAGTAAAGAATAATAAATGTGTTTCAATAGTGGAAGAAAACTGTTCAGTTGAGGTTATAAAAATATTTTAGAACATATTTTAATATTCAAAATTACTGCTCTGAATGCTATTTGTGCTTTGGAGCTTCAATGAATAGTCTATATACATTATTTTACAAGAGACACTTCCACTAACCAAAGAAGAACATCATTTTGCTTTGCCTTCTAAAACACATCTATTTTCTCTTTGTTCACTGCCAGATGGAAATTGTATCAGGAAATGAAAATATAGACTCTCAGTAGCCATGTTAAAATTAGACCCAAATTTGCTAACACAACTCCTATTCTGACTATTGAATAATATGCAGAACAGTTTCTCAAAGGCCCATATTCCAAAGTCCACTAGGGATCAAAGGAATGAATTATGAGGAGGATGACTAAGGTAGGATTTGTACGTTTGGTAATGAAAGCTGAGATAAAGGTCATGGGACGAAATTCTAGGGAAGGAAAATACCATCCATTAATTAGTTTAAAACTTTGAAGCATTATTTTAGAAAATATATTTTGTAAAACCAATGGAAGTAATTTTACAAAACAGAATGGCTGACAAGAAATTTAAGATGTAAAATATCAAGAAACAAATAGAATTTACAAAAGTAAACAAAAAACCATCATTCAAATCAACTCCAAATCCTTGTGTTCCTAATCACATTATTTTATAAAATATTTATCTAGTTGGGGGAAGGAGGGCAAGAAAAAGGATAAATTTAAATTAAAAATTGAGGGTTTTGTTTTCACCTGATAGAAATATTAGCCTGTAGCATTACAAGATGTTTATCTTAATGACCACTTGTTTTTATGTAAAAAAACATAATGTAACAAAGACTTTATAGCAGAGATATAAACATAGAAATAACATTTTTACATACAAGGACTAAGGATTAAATCACAAGTTTGCCATAAATTCTTACAAACATCTCTTTTTACACACCAGTGGTTAGTTGTTTATATCTTCAAATGTTGACTTTAAAGTCAATTAGTGGACATCACTCCATTCAAAAATCTTTCTAATATGTTCCAAGGTTGTCACCGAGTAAAATATCTCCTTTTCTTATAATAATCCATCTGGATTTGTTTATGCTTTCAGTTATATAAAGTGTAATAGCATCAACCATCTTTAATTGGAAAAATTGGAAACAAAGAGAACTAAGAAATCAAATGCATTTAGATAGAATAACAATTGTACATTATGCCTGGCTTCCACTCCTATTTGAGATTTACTAGCCACTGGGAAACAGAAAGTTACTGTCTTAGCTCGATGCTGGGAAAATAGAAACCTAGTTACATTATGTGCTGTTACATTTTTTTAAAAGGTCATAAAGCATACAGTACCAGGCACCGAAGCACTAGCTGTACCTCTCTGGCTGTTCTAGTTCTGTGACATAGCAAAAGAAAAGAAACAAGAAAGATAAACAATCATATCTTTTTATGAATTTGTCAGGACTCTATTACACTGAGCTGATGGAGTATTCAAAATGTGTTTTGGCTTCCATAACTACTGTAATAATCTTGTTAAAGACTCCCAACAATTTTTTAAATGATAAATCCGTGGATTCCTTCAACCTTTATCTTCCTAAATCTGAATGCATAATACGCTCATAATACTGACCACTCCCACTTCTTGGATGTCTCTCTTGCTCATGGCTTCCATGACACTACTTTTTCTTTTTCCTACTGTCATGACTACTCTACTCCTTTTCAGTAACATTTTCCTCTAATTTTTAGTGTTACTCATGATGCAAACCTTGCAGGTTTACTCTTCTCCATACAGTGTTTCAACTGTTACATGTTCTTTAATGACTTCTATCCTAGTCAGTGGCTTGTCCTGTGGTCTAGAACCTTATGTATAACTGTCTTCTGGATGTGTCCACCTGATTATCCCTCAAATACCTCAAGCACAGGATGTGAAAAACTGAATTTGTTACCTTTCCCCCGAAATCTGCTTTCTCATTCTTCACTGTTTATTATTAGCTTGTTAGTCCATCCATTAGCCCAAGCCAAGAATCTAGACCACTTCTTTACCTTCATCACCTTCATTTCATGTTCTCAGATGTCTGTCATCTATCCCCTAAAACATCTAAAACATCTTCCAAGTATGCACCCTCCCCCATTCCCTTTACCAGTAATATAGTACAGATTTTTATCAACTTGTACTATGGCTATAAACTTGTCTTCTAACTTTCAATTCCATGCAGCTTCAATTAAGGCATACTGAAACCAGTACAATGTTTCTAAAAGAGAAAATGTGAGCATATTTCTTCACCACTTAAAATCTGGTAAGCCTGGGGCACCTGGGTGGCTCAGTCAGTTAGGCAACCAACCTTGGCTCGGGTCATGATCTCACAGTTCGTGAGTTTGAGCCCCACGTCAGGCTCTGTGCTGACAGCTCAGAGCCTGGAGCCTGCTTCAGATTCTGTGCCTCCCTCTCTCTCTCTGCCCCTCCCCTCTTGCACTCTGTCTCTCAAAGATGAATAAACATTAAAAATTTTTTAAAAAATCTGGCGGGGCACCTGGGGGGCTCAGTCGGTTAAGCGTCTGACTTTGGCTCAGGTCATGATCTCACAGTTCATGAGTTTGAGCCCCGTGTCGGGCTCTGTGCTGACAGCTCAGAGCCTGGAGCCTGCTTTGGATTCTGTGTCTCCCTCCCTACCTGCTCTTCCCTCACTTGTGCTCTGTCTCTCAAAAATAAATAAATGTAAAAAAAAAATCTGGCAAATCTGTTCCTCAACATAAAACAATCCTTAAAATCCTTAAGTAATGCAAACAGTTTTCTCTCCTTCTATTTCACACACACACACACACACACACACACACACACACATACATATACCACATCTTCTTTATCCAGTCATCAGTAGAGGGACATTTGGACTCTTTCCATAATTTGGCTATTGTTGATAATGCTACTATGATTTCACTTACATGAGGAATTTCGGAAATAAAACAGATAAACATGGGGTGGGGGTGGGGAGGAAAAAATAGAGGCAAACCATAAAACAGACTCTTGGCTACAGAGAACTGAGGGTTGCTGAGGGAGAGGTGGAAAGGGGGGTGGGTTACATGGGTCATGGTATAAAGGAGGGCACTTGGTGTGATGAGCACGGGGTATTACATATAAGTGATGAATAACTAAATTCTACACCTAAAACTAAATTATACTGTAAGTTACTTAACTGGAATTTAAATTAAAATTTGAAAAAAAAAAGAAAATAATTAATATTATCTGTTCCAACATTAGAAGAAAAAAGTCATCAAATTGACACATTCTGAGTACTTGTAAAAACAAGAGCAGACTTCTGGTTTCTAGTCCAGTATACAAGAAGCTGGGAAGTCACCACTCAATCCGAACAAGTAAAAAGCTGAAACAAATTGAAAAATCAACAATTCTTCTTAGATCTGTAAAAGAAGTAAGGTCATAGGGCAAACTGCTGCCCCCAAAATTGGAGAGACCAACAGGCAAATACACAGAATCACAACTTAATAGAGCAGAAATGCACAAGCAGAAACCACCACAGAGTAACAGAACCAGGGCGAGGGTAGGAAAACCTAAACAGTAATTGATAAATTTCTGGAGGCCCAATGCAAACAACTCAGAATCAAAAGCTCCAGGGGAACACAGTCAAGGCAGGCAGAGGCATATTTTTGTGAGTTTCACCTCCAGAAGCTTGACCAGGTTCTCACAGTGAATATTGGAGAAATTCCAGTCAGGGAAGGGGAAAAGTAACCATTTTGAAACACAAGAGGGCATTCTGTTCTTAACATGTCTTGCCCGCAGGAGAAATTAACCAGACCCTATCCTGCTGGGACTTTATCAGAGCCTAAATGACCTGGAGGAAGGGAATACTCAATTCCAGCCCATCCTTAGTCATCCCATCCTGCCCAAGGAGAGAGGGGATACTAACAAGCACTTAGGAAGTCCAAAGGTACAAGCTCACTAAAGGACTGAGACCTACTCATGAGACTATAGCATTCTTCCTCTCCCCATCCTCACCTTACTACTACATTACTAATAGCCTAAAAACAGCAGTTATTTTACCTGGGATATCATGCCAGCTATCAGGGGAAAATTACAAGGCATACCAACAGGGAAAAGAGACAGACACAGAATAAGCATCAAAACCAGAGGCACAGGAATGTTGGAATTATCAGACTCTGAATTTAAAACAACTATGATTAATATCCACTTATCCAATGGATAGAGTAAACAGCATGCAAGAACAGATGGCTAGTGTAAGCAGAGAGATGGAAATTCTAAGAAAGAACCAAAAAACAGTATTATATATCAAAAACACTATCATAAATGAAGAATGCCTTTGAGGTACTTACTTGTCAACTGGTCATGGCAGAGGAAAGAATTTCTTAGCTTGAGGATATCTCAGTAGAAACCTCCAAAACTGAAAACCAAAGGGAAAGATAAAATAGAATATTCCAAGAACTGTGGGGCAACAGTTATGTGTATGATATGTGTAATGGTAATGCCAGAAGAAGAAAGAGAAAGGAACAGAGGAAATATTTAATGAAATCATAACTAAGAATTTCTCCACATTAGTGTCAGACACCAAACCACAGATCCAGGAAGCTCAGAGAACAGCAAGCAGGATAAATGCACAATATACACTGAGGCATACCTCATTCAAACTACAGAAAATCAAAGATACGGTAAATGTCCTGAAAGAATCTGGAAGAAAAAAAAAATCATACCTATGGAGGAGAGCAAAGATAAGAATTATATCTGATTTCTCCTCAGAAACCATGCAAATAAAAGGACAGTGGAATGAAATATTTAAAGTGTTGAAAAAATAAAACCCCACCAACCTAGAATTCTGTACCCTGTGAAATTATTCTTCAAAGATGACAGAGAAATAAGACTTTCTCAGACAAGCAAACCTGAGATATTTGTTGCCAATAGACTAGCCTTGTAGGAAATGTTAAATCCTTCAGAAAGGAAGAAAATGATATCGGCCTGAAACTTGGATCTACTTAAAGGAAGAACACTGGAGAGAAATAAGTGATGGTAAAATAAAAATTGTTATTTTTCTTATTCTTAATTGATGAAACACATAAGTTTGTTCAAAATAATAGCAACAATGTATTTGAAAATGTATACATATAATGCTTAAAATGAAAGGCAGCAAGTATACAAGATATAGGAGGGAAGAATTAAGATTATTTTGTTATTTTAAGGTACTAACATTACCCATGAAGTGGTATAGTGTTATTTGATTAGCTGACAATGTGTATTGCAAACTCTGGGGCAACCATGAAAATTTTTTTTTTAAAAATTATAACAGATATGCTAAGAAAGAAGTAAAGTGGAACTATATAAATGCTCGATTAAAACCACAAATGAGGGACGCCTGGGTGGCTCAGTAGGTTGAGTATCTAACTTCAGCCCAGGTCCTGATCTTGTGGTCTGTGAGTTCAAGCCCCGTGTCAGGCTCCGTGCTGACAGCTCGGAGTCTGGAGCCTGCTTGGATTCTGTCTCCCTCTCTCTCTGCCTCTCTCTCTCTCTCCCTCTCTCAAAAATAAATAAACATTAAAAAAAATCTAAATAAAAAAACCACAAATGAAAGAAAAGTTTGAAAGAAAAAATGAGAAGACAAAGGCATCAAATAAAACCAGTAACAAATGTGGTAACTATATCAATAAACACTTTGAATATCAATGGTCTAAATACACCAATTAATAGAAATTGTCAATGTAAGTAAAAAAACAGAATCCATTTATATGTTGTCTACGAGAAATTCACTTTAAATATAAAGACACAAAAAGATTAAAAGTAAATGGAGACAGATATACCATGTTAACACTAATTAAAAAAAACAGAAGTAGCTATGTTAATTTCAGAAAGAACAGACTTCAAAGCATGAAAGTTTTCAAGAATGAAGACATTACGTAATGATAAAGGGGTCAGGTCTCCAAGAAGATATAACAATCCTTAACACGTATGCACTTAACAGAACATAAAGATATTTGAGGCAAAAACTGTTAGAATGGCAAGGAGAAATAGATGAAATCACTATTACAGTTTGACACCTCATCACTACTCTAACAGAAATGGACATACCCAACAGCAAGAATATTAACAAAGACATAGCTGAAGTAAAAAGCACCATCAATCAACTAGATATAATTGACATCTACAGACTACTTTATCCAACAACTGCAGAAAACACACTCTTCTCAAGCTGACATGGAACATTTACAAAGATAGACCATGTTGTTGGCCATAAAATACACTTCAACAAATTTAAAAGAATATATATCATATCAAGTCTGCACCCAGACCACAATAGAATTTAACTAGAAATCAATAACAGAACGATAGTTAGAAAATCCCCAAGCACTTGGAGATTAAATAACACACTTCTAATTAACACATAAATCAAAGGAGAAATCCCAAGAAAAATTTTAAACTATTTTTAACTAAATGAAAATGAAAATACAACTTATCAAAATTGGTGGGATGCAACAAAGGCAGTGCTTAGAGGGAAATTCACAACATTAAATGCATAGATTAAAAAATAAGAAAACTCTTGGGCACATGGGTGGCTAAATCAGTTAAGTGCTGGCTCTTGGTTTCCTCTTGGTCCAAGGCCCATATCAGGCTCTGCACTGATAGCATGGAGCCTGCTTGGGATCCTCTCTCTTCCTCTCTCTCCGCCCTTCCCCTGCTCTCTCTCTCTCTCTCTCAAAAATAAACAAACTTTAAAAAATAATAATAAAAATAAGAAAGTTCTAAAATAAATAACCTAAGTTTCTACCTTAGGAAACTAGAAAAAGAAGAGCAAATTCAAAGTAAACACAAGGAACAAAACTTGGAGAAGAAACCAATGAGATTGAAAAATGGGAATCAACAGAGACTGTCAACAAAACTTCGAAAAGATCAATAAAATTTATAAGCCTCTAGTCAAGCTAAGAAAAAAAAAAAGAGGACACAAACTACTACCATTAGAAATGAAAGAAGGGACATAAATACTAATACCATGGATATCAAAATGATACTAAAAGAATATTATGAACAACTCTACGCCCATAAATTTAACAACCAAGATGAAATGGATCAATTCTTGAAAGACAACCTGCCAAAACTCATACAAGGAGAAAAAGACAATCTGAATAGGCTTATTTCTTTACTTTTTAAAGTTTATTTATTTAATGTAAGAGAGAGAGAGAGAAAGAGAGTGTGGGGGAGTGGCAAAGACAGAGAATCCCAAGCAGGCTCTGCACTGTCATAGCAGAGCCCAACACAGGGCTGACCTCATGAACCTTGAGATCATGACCTGAAGTCAAGAGTCAGCCACTTAACTGACTGAGCCACCCAGGCACTCCTGAATAGGCTTATTTCTATTAAATAAGTTGAATCAATAATTAATAACCTCCCAAAACAGAAAGGACCAACACGCACTAGATGGGTTCATTGGTGAATTCTATTAAACATTTAAGGAAGAGATTATACCAATTCTCTACAATTGTTTTTTAAAGATAGATGTAACACTTCCAAACTCAATCTAGAGTCCAGAATTACTCCAACATCAAAACCAGACAATGACATTACAATAAAACCATAGGCCAATATTTATCAGAAACATAAATGCAAAATCCTCAACATAAATCAAATCTGACAATGTATAAAAAGAATTATTCAAAGCTGCTGAAATAGTCCAAAATCAATTAATAAATATATCACATCAACAAGCTAAGAAGAAAAATAAGAACATATGAATACCCGCAGAAAAAGTATATGACAAAACCCAACAGCCATTCATGATAAAAATTAGTGGCACTAGGGAGATAAGAGAACCCTTCTGAACCTCATAAAGAATACCTATTTTAAAAAGCCTGCAGCTAACATCATACTTAATGGTGAAAAACTATAAAATTTCTCACTAAGATCACGAACAAAGCAAAGTCTCTTCTCAGTGCTCTGTTTCAACATCGTACTGGAAGTCCTAACTAATGTAATAAGAAAAGGAAATAAAAGGTACACTGTTGTAGAAGGAAGAAACAACTGTGTTTGTTTGCAGATGAGATGACTGTCTATGTAGAAAATCTTGAAGGAAAAAAAACAAACAAAAACAACAAAAAAAAACTTCCTGAAACTAATAAACAGCAAGATTGAAAATTACAAGGTTAATACTCAAGAGTCAACACTGTCCTATAAACCAACAATGAACAACTGGAATTGGCAATTAAAAACGATTCTATTTACATCAACACTCGCCAAAATGAAATACATACTAAGTTATAAATCTAACAAAACATGCACAAATCTGTATGAGAAAAACTGCAAAATTCTGATGAAATAAATGAAAGATATAAATAAATATAAACACATTCCATGTTCATGGGTAGGAAATCTTAAAATTATCAAGATGCCAGTCTTTCCGTTTTGATCTTAATCAAAATCCCAGAAAGTTATTTTGTGAATGTCAACAAGCTGATTCTAAAGTTTGTATGAAGTTGGCAAAAGAATAGCCAACACAATATTGAGGGATTGACACTATGTGATTTCAAGTTTACTATAAAAGCTACAGTAATGAAGAGAATATGGTATTGTTGAAAGAATAGAAAAAAACAGATCGATGGAACAGAAATAGCCCATAAAAAGGCCTATATAAATACAGTCAACTGATCTTCAACAAAGGAGCAAAGGAAATACAACGGAGAAAGATAGTCTTTTCAGAAAACGGTGCTGGAACAAGTGGACATCCACACACACAAAAATCTAGACACGGACTTTACACCCTTCACAAAAATTAACTCAAAATGAAGCATAAATCTAACTGTAAAATGCAAAACCATAAAATTCTTAGTAGATAACATAGGAGAAAATCTAAATGATCTTGGGTTTGGCAATGACTTTTTAAGTTAAATTTTTGAACACAACACCAAAGACATGATCCGTGAGAGAAATGATAAGAAGACTTCATTAAAATTGACAGTTTCTGGGGCGCCTGGGTGGCGCAGTCGGTTAAGAGTCCGACTTCAGCCAGGTCACGCTCTCACACTCCGTGAGTTCGAGCCCCGCGTCAGGCTCTGGGCTGATGGCTCAGAGCCTGGAGCCTGTTTCTGATTCTGTGTCTCCCTCTCTCTCTGCCCCTCCCCTGTTCATGCTCTGTCTCTCTCTGTCCCAAAAATAAATAAACGTTGAAAAAAAAAAATTGACAGTTTCTGCTGTCAAAGGCATTGTAAAGAGAAGACAAAACACCTAATGAGAGAAAATATTTGCAAACGACACACTGATAAAAGACTGTTATCTAAAACATACAAAGAATACTTCAAATTCAATGATAAGTAAACAACTAATCTGATTTAAAAATAGTCTGAAGACTAACAGATGCCTTACCAAAAAAGACATACCAATGGCAAACAGGCATATGTAGAGGTGTTCCACATCATCTGTCCCAGGAAAATGCAGATTGAAACAGTAAGATACTGCTACACACTTAATAGAATAGCTGAAATCCAGAACTAACACCACCAAATGCTGGAAAGGATATGGAGCAACAGGAACTTTATTTCATTCCTGGTGGAAGTGCAAAATGATAGAGCCACACATTGGAAGGATTTTGAGACTTTTTTTATAAAGTTAAACATACTCTAACTATGCAATCATTCTCTTTAGTATTTTCCAATGGAGGTGAAACTTACGTTCATGCAAAAACCTGCACATATATGTCTATAGCAGCTTTATTCATAATTTTGCCAAACATGAAAACAAACAAGATATCCTTCAGTAGGTGAATGGATGAACTGTAGTAGAATCAGACAACAATATTTTTCAGCACTGCAAAGAAATGCATATCAAACCATGAAAAGACATAGAGGAAACTTAAATGTGTATTACTACATGAAAGCAGCTAATCTGAAAAAGCTACATTCTGGATGATTCCAACTATATGGCATACTGGAACAGGCACAAGTATGGAGACAGTAATGGTATCAGAGGTTACCAGGGGGTTGTAAAGAGGAAGAATTAAATATGTGGAGCACAGAGGATGTTTACGGCAATGAAACTATTCTGTAAGATACCATAACAGTAGATACAGGTCATTATAAATTTGTTCAAACTCATGGGATGTACAACACTAAGAGTGAACCCTAATGTAAACTATGCAATCTGCATGATAATGATGTGCAGGTGGGGGATGTTGATAATAGATGAGGCTACACATGTATAAGGGCAGGAAGTAGGAGGGAAATATTGCACCTCCCGCTCAATTTTGCTGTAAACCTAAAACTGCTCTAAAAAATAAAGTCTATTTTTAAAAAAGAAAAAAAGAAAAACTACAGACATCTTGCATGGAGAAATTGAGCTTCCCACACGTGCAAATAAGGAATGAACAAAAGCTAGCATATTCCAAGTCAGATGACTTGGAAATATCCAAATACTGTCTTGGAGAATATATTACAGAGATATTTGTTAATATGGTGTTTATACGTCCAGGAATGTGTGGTCTCAGTAGTATTATAAAAGATTTTCTGAAGGTAACAAAAGGATGAGAGCAAGACACTGAGAATAAGGCACAGGAAAGGTAGTATTGGAGGACCCTGCGTCACCCCATACTGTATTGCCCCCTTCCTCATGTCCCTTTAGGTCTTATCACCAATTATTCTTGTATTGGAAAAACCACAGAGTGCTTGTATTTAGTGAATAATGAAGGATTGCCAAAGCCAGGAAGGGAAGCATGAACTATAAATCAGGTCAAGGTAAGAAGCAAGGTTGACTGCTACTGCTGCACCATATGGTATCAGACTAGGTCTTGACATCACTAACCAAAGGTGGAACCAGATCAGAAACTAGAAATGGAGTTGAAATCCAAAATTCTCATCAGAATTAAGGACATTTCCTACTTAGAAACGTGTTACATTGAGGCTTAGCAAGAAAACAACTTAGAATTCTATGGTCTGGAACTGGTGATTTTAACGTTGTGACCCTTTTGAATAAGCCAGGCTATGAATTCCTAAGATACTCAGTCTAAATTAAACTTTCAAATCTACAAAGTCAGGGGAAAACCTTTCACATTAAAAGGAAAATTTGATCTTGTAAAAGTTATTTTTAACATAGAGACACCAATATAAGGCTCTTTAATATGGATAAGAATTTATGGAATTCCAAATACATAAATATGAAAAGCAACTAAGAAGTGGAACATATCCAACATCACCCCCAATGTAGGAATTCTTTCTGCAACATTTTGAACCAAAATTTATACAGTCTCTGTCTATACATGCAGTGGCGATGAGAGCACTCCTTTTGTAGAAAGTTTAATGTATTCATCTTTGGTCATCTACGACAATAAACATTTTCTGTGAAAGCTCTAGGCAAGAATTATACAGCATGTATAATAAATATATTCCTTCAGATAAATTTAATTTCATCTCTTTCTAACTTCCATCGACTGGTCTTTATTTATTCCTATAGTACTACACAGAAGCCCTTAGTGTTTCTTTTCCCAGATAACCATTCCAAACTATTTCAACTACTCTTCATAGAAATGCCCTGCAGAATACGCTTAATCTGGATAGCCTCCATTTGCTGCTCTTACAGAGTGATATCCTGAACTAATGACAATATTTCAGATACTGCACAGGCTCTTTGGAGCAAGGTAGAACCAATACTTTCTTCACATGGAATATAGTTATTTCTGACATAGCTATATAGCCTTTTTAAAAAAATATTACAGAATTTGGTTTGCGATCTGTTTAATGCATTCTAGTGACAGAAAATTAAAATGATTCAAATATCATAAGGCATTATCCTAATATTAAAATAAATTGAAGGTGAAAAAAATTTTTAAGGTCAAAAGCGCTGTGGGGCATGTGGGTGGCTCAGTCAGTTAAGCATCAGACTTCAGTTCAGGTCACGATCTCCTGGTCCGTGAGTTTGAGCCCTGTGTCAGGCTCTGTACTGACAGCTCAGAGCCTGGAGCCTGCTTCAGATTCTGTGTCCCCCTCTCTCTGTGCCCTTCTCCCTCTTGCGTGCACATTCTCTCTCTCTCTCTCTCTCTCTCTCTCTCCCTCTCTCTCTCTGAAAGATAAATAAACATTTAAAAATGCACTGTATAAATAAATATAAGGCACTAGTTATCATTAGATTCCATTATAAGGCTTTATAATATAAGGACTGAACTTATAGAACATGGCCACATGCAAGGACTACAGATGTACATGCAAGAATATTTTTCATGTGGGTGACACCTGGGCCCATTTGAGTGTTAATAATCTCATAGGAGTGAATGTTGAGAGAAAAGAGTCTTACATTTGTAAGGTTAATTTGCCAGGCTGGCTAAGGTAAATAAATCACTGCACTTTAAAAGCCAAATAGGTATGGGCACCTGGGTGGCTCAGTTGGTTGAACGTCCGACTTTGGCTCGGGTCATGATCTTGCAGTTTGTGAATTCGAGCCCCGCCCCGCATTGGGCTCTGTGCTGACAGCTCGGAGCCTGGAGCCTGCTTCAGATTCTGTGTCTTCCTCTCTCTCTGTCCATCCCTCCCTAGTACTCTGTCTCCCTCTCTTTCTCAAAAATAAATAAAAACCTTAAAAAATTTTTTTAATTTTTTTTAAGGTCAAATAGGTATATAAAAGCCAAATAGGTATATAAAGTTTTGACAATAATTTCTTTCAGTTTTTGTGGACTTTGTTGTTCCGAATAACAAAAATGTGTACTTTGGCATGTTATTCTTTACCCAAACACTCTGCGAGGTCCTGGACTTCAGGAAGACTATGTAACAGAGTTCTCAGTTTTAATTGACCAGGAATTCTCCTGGGACCCTTGAAAAATTATTGGATGGGAAACATTTTCACAAGTGAGAATTCTACTCCACAAGAGACAAGAAACATGATATTCTAATAAGATAGTAGAGAATCTCAACAAATGCTCATATTTCTTCCACTTGCAATTTTCCCCCAAAGTATCTTGGAACTTGTTAAAAATCGGAGTTCAGAGGCAGCAATAGGGCCAGTTGGCTGATCACATAGAAGTAGATTTTGCTAACTGCTAAGAAAGAGAGTGGTTCATCCATGAGAATACAAAATGATGTATATTGAGAATTTGTCAACATTTTCAAAAGCCAAGGAGAAAACATGGGTCAAACAGAATTTCA
This sequence comes from Lynx rufus, assembly GCF_022079265.1. Classification (NCBI taxonomy): domain Eukaryota; kingdom Metazoa; phylum Chordata; class Mammalia; order Carnivora; family Felidae; genus Lynx; species Lynx rufus. Next base: position 47,423,874 of record NW_025814834.1, read on the forward strand.
AATATAAACAAGTAAGAATTTATATTCAAACCAATGAGAATTAGTTCTTAAACACAGAATGCTATATTAGAACAAATAATTATCTAAAATATTGCTCTTCAGAGATCACATGTATCAAGAAGTTTTATTTTGCTCTTTGGACACATACCATAAAGTAAATAAAACAATAAGAGAACATTTTGATTAGTAAGCAGGTAGTTTGTGATGATCAAATGTAAATGGAGAGGAGTAGTGGCAAATAATACCAAATAATTAATCAATTAAAAAGTCATTTATGCTTGGCCTTTGGTGTGCTTTTGCTTTAGAAAATAAATAATGGCATGTCCAGGTTTCTAGATATCCTCAGTACTTCAAATAATATAATGCAGACACACTTTGATGATATTTCACAACCAAACAACATTCTCTTCTCATCCTCTGCCTGACACTGCTGATCTTCCTTACCTCCCGTACACTTTCTAGGGTTAGCTTTTACAAAGCATGTGCTTTCTGGAATTCTTTAATATTACTCTAATTATAATTCAATAGTGAAAATAATTTATGGCATTTTAGTGTTACAAAAAGAAATTAAGAGATAGTTCTTTTGCCGATTTCTCTCCCTACTTATTAAATACTTGTTCAACCACAGGTGGCTTCCTACTCAGAGGATGCTGTACTCAACTCCCAAGCAACATCAAATTCCTGCCCCCATCTACATTTCACTGTCTTCTATACTTTGTCATGAACTTTTGTTTTATCTTGGGACCAGTGCAAAGAATAGTAAACAGATATATCCAGAATGGTCTGAAATGGGTCTGATGAACACATGGTTTAAGTCAACTGCAAGGGAAATGCATACATTTAAAATATGTTCCTTTTCAACTTTATTAAACAATTAGCATATATATACTGACAGGTATTTTTATTTGCCTTTCTTCTCCCATATTTTCTAGACTAATTCTCCCTTCTGCAGGCAAATCTAAAAATAATATTTAGATTCTGCTCTCTTGAATGCTGATAATGTCTCACTGAATCTAACCCAACTCTCTTATGGGATTTAAACTTTCTATCAAGTGACAAAACATATATTTTCATCATATCCTGTTAAAATTCTAGTACATGCTCTGCCCCCATAAGCCAGATTTAGACAATTTAAGATCTACGACAATTTCACTGGCTAGTAGGAAAGATAAGCATACACTGCAACAGATATAAAAATAAAAATGCATCCCTCTATGGGAAAAAAAAAGCTTAAAACATCCAAAAGAGACAAATCTTATTTAATTCATTCACTCTACATATAATTCATGTTTAGCCTGCTCTGTGCCAGGTACTCGTCTAGATACTGCAGATACACAAAGAAAAAGAGGCACTCTATATTTGAAAAGACTTTTTGCCACTTTACAATTATGTTTACACATTCCTGCTGAAGCTAGAGCTTCTGAAATATCTCACCAAAAAAATTAGCCTCAAAGAAGGGACTGACTGCCATTGAAGTTGTACACACAATTCTACAAATTGCTATCTTGAAGGTTTTAACCCAGGGTTTAATTTTCATTTGACAATTCGCTTAAACAAATAATTCTACTTCCAAAATATTTCCCTCAATTTTTAATGTCTATTTCTGTTTTTAACATATTTGCTTCACAAGTTGAATTTGTATACATTAAAAACTACATAAAAATACATAATTTCCTATGTAGAATCTAAAAAAGTTGAACTCAGAATCAGAGAGTAGAGCAATGGTTGCCAAGGGGTTGAGTGGGGGAGGGAGAAAAGGGAGAGATGTTAGTCAAAGTGTAAAAACTTTCAATTATAAGATGAACAGGTTCTGAGGATCTAATGTACAGCATGGTGAATATAATTAACACTGCATAATATACTTGAAATTTGCTAACAGAGATCTTAAGTGTTACCACACAGAGACACACAGATAACCATGTGAGGTGATGGATGTGTTTGATTGTAGTAATCAATCACTACAGAGTAAATATACACAGTTTTTATTTGTCAGTTATACCTCAATAAAGCTGGGTGGGGAGGAATCTACGTGCATCCCAAGCAAATGAAAGAATCAGTAAGTAAGATAGAACATATTCTGATTACATCTTGTTTTCTCTGGGAAAGTGAACTAGCTATGGCACAATTCCCTTTGATAGAGATTGTTCCAAAGTTTTTTTTGAAAAATTGGCTTTCAATGTTATGTATCAGTAATGTCTATTCAACAGTGAAAAATCACCCAAATTATGTCAGCCATCTGGATTTTTTCCACTTTAATCCCCAAATAATACACTGTGAAACACAATAAAGGCATGACTGCTGTCTATCTCAGTATTACACAATAGGTATTGCTTGATTCACAGTTTATAAAAGTATACCTCTTGAGAAACATTAGGAACATAAAAGATAAAGCACAGCATCTTTGAGGATACTTTTTTCTGCTCTGAGTAAAATCTTTATAACCTTGAAAATGGGCTAAGATGGGCTATACTTGTGCAGAATTATTGCTTCCTAATTTTATAAATTTCCAATTTTCTGTGTACACAGGTGAGTAATTCTACTATTTTTATTTTTTTATGTTTATTAATTTATTTTGAAAAGAGAGCTTCAGTAGGAGAGGGGCAGAGAGAGAGAGAGGGAGAGAGAGAATCTCAAGCAGGCTTCATGCTGTTAGCACAGAGCGAGACATGGGGCTTAATCTCATAAACCACCAGGTGAGACCATGACCTGAGCCAAAAGCCAGAGTCATCTACTTACCTGACTGAGCCACCCCAGGCACCCCAATTCTACTATTTTTAATATCATCCAAATAAAGGAGACAAAATATATATTTTCTTGTTGCGATGTAACTTTTGGTTAGTACAAATAAGGAGAGTGCTCTGCATTGTTTAAACACAAGGACATAGCAAACAAATATTAGGCTGTCTTTGTGTGCAAGGCTGTAGGCTAGGAGCTTGGAATCATCTCAGACATATTGCTGCCGTTTGCCATAATTTCAATAAATAACCACAGTGTAATGGTTAATATAAAAATCTCCGAAGATGCAAGGTACAAATATTAGTGCTTCCAGTTATTAACTAAATAATAAAAGATGAATTATTTTCTTGTTCTTCTGGTTATTTTTCTCTAAAATTAAGATAATAATCGCACCTACATCACAGCTATAAGCACAAGCTGAGTTTTACATGTAGAGCATCAGAACAATATCTGAGAAGTAATAAGTTCTCAGTAAAAGTTAGAGAAAAAAAAACGCTTAATTAGATACAAGAGTGTACAAGACTGTAGCTGCTTCAAGAACTGTTAGAATACACAGTAATTTCCTGCCAAGAGTAACTAATATTTTCCTACATAGACAAAGCTTAATAAAATTGAATCTGGGTTCCAATAGTCATATCTAGTTTTCAAGATACCATATCAACTTCTAGAGAAATTGTTTTCCACCTTTGAGAACCACACTTTCGATTTCTCTTATTCTTTTTGTAGTTATTGAATAAGCTACAGACAATGTTTTATTTTTATAGTAGGAAAAAGCACATAAAATTATTCCTAGTGACCTGTTTATTATTTCATCATACAAGCATGTCTGGATGTGGCAATGCATCTGAATGTTTGTGCCCCTCCCCCAACCAAATTCAAATGTTGGAACCCTAATCCTAATGTGGTAGTTTCTGGAAATGGGGCCTTTGGAAGGTAATTAGGTCATAAGGGTGGACTTTCATAAACGGGATTAGTGTCCTTATAAAAAGAGGCCCAAAGAACTAGCTCACTCTCTTGTCAAGTGAAGATATAAAAAGTATCAGTTTGCAACCCAGAAGAGGGTCCTGACATATAATTCAACCATGCTGGCCCCCTGATGTTGAATTTCCAGCCTCCAGAATGGTAAGAAATAAATTCCTGTTATTTATAAGGCACCTAGTCTCTAGTATTTTGTTATAGCAGCCAGAATAAAGATGGATCATAACTAAATTTTGAAGATGTTTGGAATTGACAGACAACATTTACTGGGAGATGGAGACTTGGGGTCATCTCAAAGAGATTGCCATTCATCATTGAGTAGCCACAACAGAGATTTATACAGGGTTTCCGTGACTATATAGCATTTCTCCCACAGCAAAGTAAAACACCTCAGACATAGAAATCAATGTTTTCAAGCATAAACTATAAATAAAAGGTAAAAAGAATATTCAAACCTGTAAGTGCTGATTTTTCTAGAGCTGCCTCTCAGTTTCCTCCCTGAAAATTTATTTACCCTTTTGAGCAACTTCAGAGGTCACCATGTTATAAAAATAATGAGGGACTCCTGGGTGGCTCAGTCGGTTAAGCATCCAACTTGCACTCTGTACTCGGGTCATGTTCTCAAGGTGTGTGGGTTTGAGCCCCACTTTGGGCTCTGTGCTGACAGTGCGGAGCCTACTTGGGATTCTCTCTCTCTCTGCCCCTCCCTGACTTCTGCTCCCCACCCCTCTCTCTCAAAATAAATAAATAAATTTTAAAAATTATAAATGAAATAGACACTATTACCCATATTTTTAACCTCCTTATCTGTATTATTTTTTGTTGAAAGCCACATCTAACATTAAAAGGGCGTATAAATACAATCTTCTTCAGTTCCAGAGAAGCAGTTAATATTGATGAACAATATTAATAACTCTCACAACCAATCCTCTCAAGATAAATGCCACCAAGCCTTTCCACATTACACAGAGAGGCATCCATACAGGTGTTATTCTGGATTCCCATAACTTCACAGAAAACTTTCACAGCGTCCAGAGCCCTTGATGTCCTGCAAATAAAGGAGCAGGATGCCCTCAAATTCCTTTCATCAGGAACCCATTTGGGTGGCACAAACCTTGACTTCCAAACGAAACCATCGTCTACAAAAGGAAAAGTAACGGCATTACCTCATAAATCTCAAGAGGACCTGGGAGAAGCTTCTGCTGGCGGCTCGCGTTGAAAACCTGGCTGCCCTCAGTATCATACCCTCCAGGAGCACTGGCCAGCCAGCTCTGGTGAAGTCTGCGGCTGTCATTGGAGCCACTCCTGTCGGTGGCCACCTCGCCTCGGAACCTTCTCTAACCAGACGGAGGCAGCCTCCCGGGCGCGGGAAGCCAGACTTCCGCCGTTATTGATCCCAGGGCTGACCCCCAGCCTCTGGAGAGGTGTCTTATCTTAACCCACCTCTGCCAGGTCTGCGCCGCGTGGCCACTGCCACCCCAGAGCAGCCACGAGGGAGCTGGCTCCGCCGGTGTGACGCGGGGGGCGCCGGGGAGGAAGTTCTGTGCGCCCACGGCCCCATCTCCCTGAGCCGCCCCGCCACGGAGGGTCACGCCTGGTCTCCACCGGCACTGAGATCCCACAGAGACTGAAAGGGAAGAGCAGGACGCTGCTGTGAACCAGGAGGAACCTCAGGTGGACCGGCCGCTCCAGCTCCCAACCGGCGGCCTCTCGGCACGTGCTGGCGGACCGGCGCGAGGTGCGGGCGCCCTCCGAGCCTGCTGGGGGCTCCCTCCTGAAGCCGGAGCGGGAGCCCGCCCCCAGGACCCGCTGCAGCCCCGGGGACGCCGCGCCGGGTGGGCAGGGACCACCACGGGGTCGCAGGCACTTCTATACACTCGTGGACAGAACGTGGCAACAAGGTCAGCAGAAAATAAAGTCTCATAACAGACACGGCTTTAGATATCTATGCAAACGTATTTGAAAACCTAAATTAAAAGTCTAATTTCGTAACTGACTAGTCAGAGAAAGGAAAATATATGACTTCACTCGTATGAGGACTTTAAAATACAAAACAGATGAACATAAGGGAAGTGAAGTAAAAATAATATAAAAACAGGGATGCGGGCAAAAATGTGAGAGAGACTTAAATATGCAGAACAGAGGGTTGCTGGAGGGGTTGTGGGAGGGGGGATGGGCTAAATGCATAAGGGACATTAAGGAATCTACTCCTGAAATCATCATATGCTAACTAAGTTGGATGTAAATCACAAAAAATAAATTAAATAATTTAAAAAATAGGTATATATAAAAGTCTAATTTCCTAGATAAATACAGAATTTTACCAAAAAATCTATAATTAAATTAGCCATTCCTTTATTCTTTTAAGGAATTACAGTTTGCTTGATGAAATTCTATGGAATTATTTAAAAAGATGACTAAAAAGATGACAAATTATATGGAATATGCTTGTAATATGCTACTTCAGAATTTTAGAATTTTTTTATTCCTTTCCTCTGAAAATAAAAAAATATATATATAAATGAAAAGCTCCTCCCCTAAAGTGCCATAATTTCAATGTAACTTTTCTGTGTAATATAATCTCTCTCCTGGTAATTAAAAATATAAAATATAAGTATAAAATATAGTATTTATAATCAAATGAGATCCTTTATGCTGAATAAACTATCCTCTACTTTTTTTTGCTTAAAATAATCTCCCATGGGCTTTATTCTCTCACTACCAAAGCAAGTTTTCAGGGATAAATTTTTAAATCCTTTTTATTTTTACATTCTGGGGTGATCTTTTTAAAATGTTTTTCGGGGCGCCTGGGTGGTTCAGTCAGTTGAACATCCGACTTACACTCAGGTCATGATCTCATGGTCTGTGAGTTCAAGCCCCGCGTGGGGCTCTGTGCTGACAGCTCAGAGCCTGGAGCCTGCTTCAGATTCTGTGTCTCCCTCTCTCTCTGCCCCTCCCCCACTCATGCTCTCTCTCTGTCTCTCTCTCTCTCTGTCAAAAATAAACATTAAAAAAATTTTTTTAATGTTTTTCAACTAGTATAGCACATGATATTGTCAAAATCACTAATCAATTTAGCAGATAATGGCTGTTAACAAACAGTATGGTTATACTGACCTATACGGGCTCATCCTCAGCGCAGCCTCCATATAGGGTAACCATACCTTTCTGTTTACCCCTAGACAGTTCTAATTTATACCTGTTCTGGCATACTTTATAGTGTACACTTTCATTCTCAAAAGTGTCCTAGTTTACATGACAAATTCTGTTGTCACCCTGACTTATATATACTGACATAAATGATTCCCTGGAATATAAAGTACCATAGCTGTACTTTCATTGAGGACTAGATGGCAAATATTTCCACTTTAGCACCCTAGTACATGCCAGTGATCAAAATTTCTATTTTCATTAACACAAAAAAACCCTGATGTGTATTCTTGCCCCGGCCATAAATTACTCCATCTCTATAATAGGAAAACTTGCATGCAGGGCCTGCAAGAATCTTGGAATACCGTATTTGAATAAGGAAGGATGTAATTAAAGCCTTCGCCTCCTGACCAAAAGTGTGAAGACATAACTTGCTCAGGGGATTCTAAGGACAGACATCAACCAGTCATACATTCTTCCAAGAAGAAGAAATCTAAAGTGACTCCCGAGGAACTTTTGCTTGTGAGCAGGCAAACGTCTCCATGAGCCCCGCTGACTGTGTAATCTCTGAAATGCACTCCTCCCAGACAGCTGAAAGTACATGGAGAGCCCAGAGAAGGCATCACAGAAGAGGCAAAGTTTGAGCCAGGTTTCCAAGTGTAGATGATGTACACAGTGATTGCAGGGGAGTTTGCCAGAAGCAAGGCTGGCTTCCTCTCAAGAGGCCACACAGGGTAATATTCATTACCTGGGTAGATTCACTGTGGCCCGTGAATTGGCCTGCAGCTTTATATGTCTCATAACTTGATTTTGTCAGCATACCAAAAGCAAATCCACTTCGCAAGAACAAGCTCACATTATCCAAGCTCCTGAGGTAAATAAAACCAGAATGTGACTTAATTTACATTGTGAAATAATTGTTATAGGAACTAAAATTTTTGAAGCTCATATGAACAACACATTTTGTCCTTGTAGGCAAAAACATGGAAAGACAATAATCAGAAGGTTGTTTAATAAATGTGGAATCAAAACAAAGAAGTTAGATGAATCCAATTTTTAATGGCATTAGGCTCAGACAGCTGATTAATTCATCTTAAAATAGGGATAGGCTTGCCAAACGAGTCAGGAGTCTGTATACTCAAAGTCTGTTGGCTAAGTGTCTTTTTCTCCTGGGTAATGCTTGGATGGAAATTGCCAAATTTGCCTTCATGGCTTCTTTTTCAAAGACTCCCATGACTAACCAACTTGCATCAAATTGACGTTCTTTCTTTATATATCTTAATGCTCTGCATCAAATTGCACTCATTGCATAGCCAGTAAAGCCTTGTTTCTTTTTTGATTAAAATTATATTTTAGGGACACCTGGGCAGCTCAGTCGGTTAAGCGTCTGACTTTGGCTCAGGTCATGATCTCGTGGTTCGTGAGTTCAAGCTCTGCGTCGGGTTCTGTGCTGACAGCTCAGAGCCTGGAGCCTGCTTGAGATTCTGTATCTCCCTCTCTCTCTCTCTCTGCCTCTCTCCCGCTCATGCTCTATCTTCTCTCTCTCTCTCAAATATAAATAAACATTAAAAAATTATATTTTAAATTGTGTACATTGTAAAATACCTAATCTTTTAAAAGGGGAAACGTTCAACTCTTTCCAAGTTCCACTGCCCTTCTCAGAAATGCACACACATGCATATATGCACATATGTATACAGGTGTATAAGAAATTCTATACTGGATTCTTTCCTTAAGATTAAATTAAATCCTAATCCCAATTTTCATCCATTTAGGCTGGCAGGATATTTAATTCTGGTCATGAACGCTTGTCTATCCCATTCCTATCCCAGGACTCTTGACACATTTGGTCTCTGCTGCCACAGTCATTTCCCATGGCAGCCACTCTCCAAAGACTGTCACATCTTCAGGATTTTGCAAGAAACTTAATTGTGTACTGTCACACCATTGCAAGTCTCATTCCACCAGGATTTTCAGTTCACTGCCCTGCCTCCTTTCATTCTCCAATACCATCTTGATTTCCCCCACTTCTTTCCCACCTAGCTTGGATGCCATGATTCATCATTTTAGCTATTCTTTGCATATCCTTGGGATTTTCATATCTGTTATCTGGACTCCATTCCATCTCACCTGGAAAAACTCCATCTGTGAAAAGTCACCCATTATGTTAGGCAGTTAGTTAGGCATGAGTGAGGAAGGATAAAGCAGATGCTGGCCACCCTTGGTGCCACCCTTGAGGGTTAACAGCCACACCTTTAGAGCCACCTCTAAGGACTAACAGAACAGGAAAGGGCGAGCCACAGAGCTGGCTCAAAAGCCCACGGGGTCTTCCAAGAGCTGAGCATGTGCACAAAGAATACAACTTACCCTTAAGTTATTTTAAGGTCATAGCAAAAGCATTAGAAACTCGTAATTATACAATACATAAATAAATACAATCATAACAGAATGCATCATGGGTAGGTGCATGTGCAGTAGCCAAAATATTATATAACCACTAGCTGTCAATCAAAAATGTCAATCAAAGCCAATAACATGTAGAAAGCAGGCTTAAAAGGATGTGGCTAGAGCTTCTTGGGGCCATTGCCACTCTTGCTCTGGCAGTGGCCCGCTTTCTCTCTTGAAAGTGTCCTATACTTATCTACTCAATGAAATCTATCTCCCCATTTTGGTCTCTGGGCTCCAATTCTTTGATGCATCTGGGACAAGAACCAAGCATCCCAGTAACAATTCTACCCCTGAAGCTAGCTAGGTAACTGAGCGTAGCTGAAGAAAAGCAAACTTATACTAGCCTACATAATTTACAACCACAAACCCCAAGTGGTCTGTTAGGGCTGTCTGGTGACTGTACTGCATTTCTTTAGTTAATTCACATTTCCTTCTGCCAAAATTATTATTTCACCCCTTTTTTCTCTCAGTTTCAAAACCCTATTATTACTACCTTACTCTTAACTTATTGCCTTGCTTTCATTTTCACTTAGAAAATATAAAATTTTAAGGGAAATTTCACATCTTCCACCATTAAATCTACCAATTTGCAGGTCCTTAAGCCCAAACTATACTTTTCATTTTATTAAAGTGATAAAAAGCCTCTATTTTATTAAAGTGATAAAAAGTCCCAGTGGGCCACCTGAGTATTTGTTCTCATTTCTCTTACAACTATAAACACCACTTTTTACCATTCTCCTCTCTCTTGCATCATCATGTTTTCCTCCCTGTGGATCATTTCCATCAACAACAACAACAACAACAAAATGCCCCATTTCTTTGTTTCCATTTTCAGGAAAAAAAACAAGCAAAAGATAGTAAGTATTCTTTATATACACCGTTTTCACTTCCTCTCTTAGCTGCCCCCTCTACTGAAACAGCTGTTGGAATTTCAAAGTTCTATACATATTCAACAGTCAGATCTCAGTCTTCATCCAACTTGACTTCTCAGTATCATGTCACCACTGATAACTCCCTTCTTGCAATTCCCTCCTTCACGTGTTTTCAAGACACTGTGTCCCTAGCCAACAGTCCACACCAATTATTTCTCCTGTCAGCTTTCTTTGCTGGATTTTTCTGCTCTTCCTAACCCCTACATGTTGGAATGTTCCAGAACTTACTCCCCACGCCTCTTTTTTTCTCCTTTTACAGTCACTTTCTGGGTGATCTCATCAAATCCCATATTGTTTAAATCACACATGCAGAGTCCCAATTTTTTTTAAATCTTTCTTTCTTTCTTTCTTTCTTTCTTTCTTTCTTTCTTTCTAAGAGAGAGATTTAGTGCAAGTTGGGGAGAGGGAAAGAATCTTAACCAGGCTCCACGCTCGCACAGAGCCTGACACAGGGCATCATCTCATGACCATGAGATGATAACCTGAGTTGAAATCAAAAGTCTGACTCTTAACCCACTGAGCCACTCAGGTGACCAGGAGTCCTAAATTTTTGTACATAGGCCCATTCCTGCTGCTGGATTCCAGACTCAGATATCCAGTCTCTAACTCAGCATGCCTACTTGGATATCCACAGGAATCACAAGTAAATATCCAAAACTAAATTTTTATTTTTCATACACAATCTGTTCCACTTCAAGGGACTCCATCTCATCTTGTTAAATGGTAATATCATTTGCCCAGATTTTAGCCCAAAACGTTACAATCATCTTTGATTCCTCATTTTCATACCAACATACTATCTGAAAGCAAGTGCTATCAGTTCTATTTCAAAACATATACAAAATGAAATAACCTACCACCCTCACAAGTATCCCCATGGTTTAAAGAGACAACCATTTCTTGCCTGAATTATCATAAGAAGCTGTAGGATTTCTTCCAACACAACCAGGTTTGTTCCACCTTCAAGGCCTTTTGCAATTGATATTCCCTTTGCAAGAATGTTCTTTCTTCCCTTATGTTGGCAAAGTTCATTCCCTCATTTCACTCAACTTCCTAATCTTATTTCACCTGCTCGGACAGACCTTCCCCCTCACCTTTAATAGCAGGTGCTGCCATGTTCATAACCTTGGTGTTCTAGATTCCCAAAGATACAGACAATAATTCCTCACATGTAATATGCCCTTTTGTATATAATTTGGCCACTTTTCCCATCAATAGGTAAAAGCTATGTCGCTTTCCTATAAATCTGGACTGGCCTTGGGACTTCCTTGATGGAAGTTATGCTGTGTGACTTCAGGTCTAGGTCTTAGGAGTTGCTCTGTTGGTTCTCTTGGAAGCCAGTCACCATGTAAGAAGCTCGGAATATAATTCTGAAGGATGAAAAACCACATGGACAGGCCACATGGAGAACTGAGTTACCCTAGCCAGCAGTCAATGCCACACTCCAAGACTGTGTGTGTATGTGTCCAGTCCCAGAGTTTTCTTGCTGAGTACAGGCACATAAATGATCCCAGACATCCTAAAAGATTTTTCCCTGATTCTAGGTTGTGCTTAATCTATAAACAATAAACCACTCTGTTTATGAGTAACTAAAATAATTTCAAAAGAGCTTTTGTGGGGGAGTTTAGATCCTTTTACTTCCAGAGAGTATATTGTGGGGTTGGAGTAATAAGAAAATCTCTTCCTTCAGTTGAGAAAACCCAGTGCAATCAAAACTGTCAATCATTTCATTATCTTGGCATCAAGAGAAAGATAGAAAAGATTTTGGCAAATATAATAGAGAAAAAAGTATTCAAAATATAAATGATGATAGATCATTGATGATAGATCAAGAGAAGAAGACCACATAGATTTTAACTTTATTTCACATTATGTGAAATGAAATTTACATTTATCAACTAAAAACCCCACAATTATATTTTTCCAAAAAATGTTATGTCTGTGTAGGTTTATGACACCCTATGAATTTTGACAGTTCTGTTGAACAATTCCTGTTCAAACATAAGCCACAATTATTGTCATTTTTAGAATTTAAAATATCTGTACAGCTGGCAATTTTTACTGAGAAAAACCATGTCAAATTAGTGAAATAGTTTGCCTGTTTATTCCATTAAAATCTCACTTCAACTATTCAACTTATTTTAGAACTTTAATTATAAGTTAACACTATAATTTCATGAATCCATTCATTATATGAATATTTTTATGATTTTTTAATTTAAATATGTCCTTGAACTTTTTTATATCAGCACATGACTTTGTCCCTTGCTATTTATTTAGTATGAAGTATTTCCTAGCATGTTGACTGTGCAGATTGGATTACCCAGAAAGCAGACTCTGAGATAAACTTTAGCATGCATAATTCATAATAAGAAGTGTGCTTGGAACCAACACTTATGCAGAAGTGGGAGAGACACAGCAAGATTAGGCAGAGGAAGAAGTTGAGCTGCAGTGCAGTCCTGACAGCGTCAGCTGACTCCGATGGCAGTTCTCAAATGATGAAGAACTTTCAAAGGTGTCTGGTGTTGTGCCAGAATGAAAGATATTTATATTTGTGCACCTGTTTATCATTATATGTGAATCACAACATTCATAGGCCCACTTTTACACCTCCTTCGGTATAAAATAGGTCCTCTGGATGGATACATCTGATGCTGGTAGATCAAACACGATGTAAACTGAACTTAGACAGTAGTGCTGGCTGGGATCCTACAAGTAGGAAATGCAAACCCACCCCTGAAATGTCTTATCAGAGCTCATCACTGGCATTTTCATGGAAAAGGAAATGATCCAATGTTGCTTACTTGTCACTAACTGGCCAGTTCATCCCTTAAAGAGGTGGTGCCATATCCAGAGACTTAGTCTTGGCCTTTGTCATCAACAGGGTGGACATTTTGTGGCAGTAGTAAGTAGACCAGTCTCAGTAAGCTGGAGCCTATGCATTTGGATTCACGCGTAGCCTCCATCATTTACTTTATTCATATGTGCATTTTACCAGCATGGGAATGGCTGGTAACAAAATCTGGCTCCTGTCCAGGTCTTTAAATGTACTTTGTTCTTTAGTGCCTCTTACCTTATAGGTGTTCTCTGATTGGCATTAACATTTGATATGAAGATTTTGGGCTTCATATCTACTTCTATGTACAACCAAATGCCTCTTCCTCAGACCTCTTGATCTTCAATTTTCTAATTATTCTCTTTCTGGGCTCCTGAACAGCTAGCCAAGGCATTTTCCACTGGCTACACACACATACACATACAAACTCCTTTAAACTATGTACATATAGTATGTATAGGAGTATGTATAGGAATCTGTACATATCTAACCTGAAGCCACTTCTCTTTCCACACAAATTGGATGAACAGGTGCATTATCCAAACCTCTGCCCACTAAAAGGCTTCTCCTTATGTACTGTCGAGACAACCCCTCAGTGGGGCTGTAATATAGGGCTATCCAGTTGCAGCTTAACACCCGTATCCTGTTCCAATATCTTAGACACGGGATACCTCTAAAATGGCTCCAGTGATCATTGTCTCGTGATATTCAACCTCTGGTATAATTTCCTTCCTTGGGTGTGCCCTTGGATGTTGGCATGAACTATTACTTCTGATCAATAGATATGACAAAGGTGATGAGATGACATGACACTTCTACGATTAGGATACATAAAAGAGTAACTTCTCTCTTGCTGGATCACTCTCTTTTTCTGGTTTTAATTGAAAGAAATTGGCATGTTAAAGAAGCCCCCATGAAAAGGAATTAATGGTAGCCTGAGCCAGCAAAGAACTGAAGCTCTGATCCCAACAACCATCAAAATATGAAATCCCACCAAAAACCACACAGTTTAGAAATGGATCCTTCCACAGTTGAGCCTTCAGAGAAGACATCAGCCCTGGGCAATATTTGTAGTCTCATAAAGATTATGAGGAAGACTCAGATAAATCATGCCCAGATTCCCAAACCACACAAATTATGAGGTATTAAATGTGTATTATTTTATACTGCTAAATTTTGGGGTGATTTGTTTTGCAGCAATAGATTATTAATATACCATCCATGAATTAAATAAGACTATTTTAAAAATAACTTAAAATCAGAAATTATCTTTATATAAGGAAGTATAAAATATAGTGGAGAACTTTCAGTTATATTCTGTGTTTTTGTCTCTAAATTTGGTAGGAAATAGGGGCCATTAAAGACTTTGTTACCCAGGAATTGGGGGGATTTTTTCCCCAGTGGTTTAAACTTTGGGGAGGGGGGGACCCACAGTATATTGAAAGAATAAAGGTGAAAACAGAATGGCATCATGCTTGTATAGACAAGGAAAAATGAGGGTTTTAGTCAACATATAGCAATAAGAATGTAAAAAGAAAAGCTAAATGAAAGATTGTCTCAACATTCAAGTGGCAGTATTAAATGTGTGAGATTAAGGAGGGGGAATAGTTTGCCACATAAGGCATGGATTACTGAGAAATTGCTGGCCTAACGTAATGAAGAAGGTAGTAAGAGTTGTTGGCTTAAAATCTTAAATATTGCTTAATTTTAAGGAACTAACAGGATATAGAATTTTTTTCAGAAAACCAGGTTAGAAATTTGGATATGGACCCTAGAAGATATTCATTTAGTTGATATCAATGTAGCAAAAATAGTTTAAAGGAGAATCTAGAGAAAGAAGAGATTTGTTTAAGGAAATGATTTTGGAGAATTAATCCATGTGGAAAGACAAAAAAAAAAAAAAGGTAAGATGTGAAAAGGGAGTAGTCAAAGACTATAAGCATGAAGGCTAAGGTGTAAAGGAGAATTAAGAAAGTAGAGCTAAAAATTAGATGGACTGAAAAAAGTTCATTTGCCCTGGAATTTAAGACATAACAAAAGGATTAATTTCCAAAGAGCAGTATAGGAGGTAACTGGATCGTAAGAGGTCGGTGGCGAGTGGGAGGCAAAAAGTTGTGACAGTAAATTTAATTTCTCTCAAAGAGCAGTTTGATGGAGTAACAGAGATTAAGAACAAGAATGTGGGATAGGAGTCAGATAGGCAGAGGGAAAAGGAACTTTGAAACCAACAGACAGGAAGTTGCATCATCACTTATCAGATGGCTCCCACTTCAAAGCCATAAATTACAAGAAACTGGGTGAGGCAAGGTTGGAGTTTAAGAAGGGTGGAAACATTTAAAATAGTCACTTCAAGGAATTTAAAAAAAGGAACATTTAGAACATCCTTAACAGTGATGAGAATCCAGCTACATTTAAACAGCACATGTAACTTGCTCAGTTATGGCTGCAATCTCACCATTAGATGACCGCACGATCAAATAGAGTCCAAAAAGGACAAGATTTATGTGTTTTATCTGAGCCCCCTTTTGTTCATCCAAAATCCACAATCAATGGACACATGAGAATCCTTACTGTGATTTCTTTAGCTCAAGCATATTACATTATTTGCCATTCTTGGCTCATACCATGCCTCCACGCATTCACTTATGTAGCTCCCTCTGCCTGAAGTGAGTCTGCCTGTATATTTTAGGTCCTAGCTCAAACATGATATAGTTTATGAAGACTCCCTGAAACATATTCTCAAACACTGTAAAGTTGACCATATTCTTCATTTCGTTGTACCCTACACTTCTATCATATAAGATCAGCTAGAGAAATCCCTGTTTTCAAATGTAAAGTATTTTATACAACATATAGTAAAGTCAAATTTGGAAAAGTCAAACGGACTGATAAAGTATAAAGATGCAGACAACCCCAGATAAATAATATATTCTAAATTACTTCTTTTTAGGTAACTGGTTCTGAATTCCCAACAGGTGTCATAGTGCTTATGCACCGATTAAAAGTCAATTAATCAATTAAAGCTTCAACAATTTTTGTCTGGAATGTCACAGTAACCTCCTAATCATTCTCATCAGTCTTTTCTGATTTCAATGTTTTGTTTTGTTTTTGTTTTTACTCACACATCACCTTTCTATAAAATGAGATGAATCAGGTCCTTTCCCTATTAAAAACCCCATGGTCCAGTATAGGAGGTCTTTCAGTGCAATTTGGCTTTTGGACTCCTCTTCCACCAGCATTCCAATCAGGATATGCCCCTACCCTACACCCAAAGCCAAATATCCCTTCACACCCAGGTCTAACCTTCTGAACCTGGAAAAAAACTATAACTCATCATTAAGACCTGGTTCCCATGTCACCATGTCAATGAATTTATTCCTAAGCAATGTTAGTTGTTCCTTCTTCTGTGTTCCTTATAGTAGGTGATCTTTAACTCTGAAAGAGTCCACTTGCATTGTAATGGTGTACTATAATCTTTTGGCCGTTTTCCCCCAATAGACTGGACATATTGTAAATAGTCAACAAACACATTTAGTAATTGATTCAAATTTCCATGTTATTAATAAGAATCACAGAATAAAACAAAGTTGATCATGGTAATTTTATTTATTTTGTTCAACTGAACCCCAACTTTGTGCCTAGCTTAGAAGTAAAGACAGGATATACTGTGGTGAAACCAAAATATGTAGTCTTTATAGAACTTAGAGTTAAGTAGGGTAGAGTTGGCACACAAACAAAAACAAACAAACAAAAAACCCTGTATGGGATGACAAATTGTTTTTAAATGTTAAGAAAAAGCATAACGGAGCTTATATTAGTTTTGATAATCAAAGAAACCTCTCTGAGTAGTTGATATTGAAGCTAATAACCAATAGCGGGTGCCGGGGGTGGGGGGGAATTAGTTGTGGAGGAACTAGTTGTGGGTTAGAAACTTCCAGGCAGAAAATAACATATACAAACTCCTAAGGTAGAACAAAGCTTGGCATGCAGAAAAGAGAAAAGGTGTGGCTAAAGAATGGAATATGTTGGGGAGAGTGGTATGAAATGAAGGCATGGAGAGGTAACCAAAAACCATCTTACTTACTAAGGAGTTTGTCTACCAAAATAAGAAATTTTTGCTTTATTCCAAACAGATTGGAAAGAATAGTAAAGAGTATTATTCACTAGATTGACATGTCCAAATTACAATTTAAAAATTTGCCCTACTAGCATGTGAAGAATGCAATAGGGGGTGGCAAGAACAGAAGCAGGGAGAAGGAGGAAAATATTGTGGACGTCCAGGCAAAAATGAGGTCATAGAAATGAGGGTCATAGAAATAACAGCAGTCTGAGGTTATATTGAGGTGTGCTTTCTAGAGAATAGAGAAATTTTAGTAATGGATTGGTTGAGGGGTTAAGGGAATCAAGTTAGATCTCTAACCATCATTTATCATTTCTTCCAGTATGCCTTATGTAGGACTTGTAGCTTGCCTACAAGCTCTGCCAATAAATAGAGGGGAAAAAAATAATCAGTGTATGTAGTCAATGCTTTTCTCAAAAGAAAGGAAAAAAATAGCCCCACATTCACCTCCCCCCATGCAACTCTCAATTTTGTAGTCAGGCAAACTTGATGTATAATTCTGACTCCACCTTTCCATGACCTAACTAGCTAGGCAAGTTACTTCTCAGTTTCTGAAATTTCTCATCTGAAAACAAATGCAATTATTTTGTATGTGCAGAGGTGTTGCCAAATTCAAAGGAGACAATATATGTGAAAAACATAATGCAGTACATTGCCTGTAATAAGTACCTATTACAGTTCTTTTCAGTTGCAGAGATTTCTTTAAAAGGTCCTTTTACATCATTACATATGCATGTACAAGGAACTTCAACTCCTCCAGGAAGGCCAAACAAATTCAGTACATGTTCAGAAATACCTGGTTTGTCCATTATTAGAAGACTCTGACAACTGCTTCAAATAATGATTTCACATTTGAAAGGCAATGGACTATCAAAATACATACTGGCATATTTTACACTGTATTAATTGTTAAACATGTTACAGGGGGTATAAATTGCCTTGGAGACATAAAGTATTTCAATAGAATATCTTAAGACTGCTTCAGCTCTTTCTCAAATATGTTTTCTCTCTGTCTATGAAATTGCCAGGTTATAAATATTCCCATTGTACCTATATTTTTGGTACTGTATTCATCCTTTGGAACTGGCAGAAGTTTGAAAGAAATATCAATCTATGCTAGCACATAATCCTAGCATTTGTCAACAGGTAAAATAGCAAAGATGACAGCATTTACAATAGGGACGGGAGCATTTTAGAATCTCCCATTGCTCTTAAAATCTTGAATAGTATTACACAAAACTGTCACATTCCCATACAACGCCTTCAAGGTTTTTATACTTTAGGAAATCTAGGGTGTCAGTAAAGTCTGAAGATTGATTGCCATTATGATGAAAAGAAGGAATGCAGGCTAGTTCCCTCCTTTCCTCTTTTGCAAAAAGCAATTCATGATTTCGAGAAAATCAAAAAGTAAATGGAAAAGACAGGCTAGTATAAAATGATCAGGCTCAATTTCCATGTGAGTAAATGATGTAAATGTCCAGGTGTCAGTTCCCAGGGCAAGATAAACAAATGCCCTCCCTTGAGTGTCAGCCTCTCTCAATAATCTGTACCCTCATTTGGATCATAAGTGATTGGATTTGCACAGCTACCCAGCTTCCTGGTGAGGTGTTGCAGCCTCTTTCCTGGTGAGGAGCTGGCAGCTACCTCAGCTGAATAAAGAGGAGTCCAAGGCAGTGAACTTCTCCATTTACTCATATAATAAACATATTCTCAAATAGCTGTCATTGTCACATTTATGTATGGGACCCTGCATCCTTGATTCCTATTCCAGTGTGGTTGCCTTCAGAAATGTTCAACTTCAAATATATTACAGTTTTTAATTTGCTTTTTCTTTTCTTCACAAATGTTTTACATTTACTTTATTCTTTTGTTGAAGTCTTATTAACGTACCATGTTATATTAGTTTCAAGTGTACAACATAGTGATTCAACAATTCTATACAATACTCAATGCTCATACATTACTCAGTGTTCATCAGTATAGTCACCCTCCTTCACCATACATTACTATAATATTATTGACTATATTACCTATGCTGTACTTTTTATCTCCAGGACTTTTTTTTTAATGTTTACTTTTGAGACAGGGAGGAAGAGACAGAGCACAAGTGGGGGAAGGGTAGAAAGAGAGGGAGACACAGAATCCGAAGCAGGCTCCAGGCTCCAGACTGTCAGCCCAGAGCCTGATGTGGGGCTCGAACCCACAAACTGAGATCATGACCTGAACCAAAGTTGGACACTTAACCAACTGAGCCATCCAAGCACCCCTCCATTACTTATTTTATAAGTATTTTATAGTATAAGTATTTTAATCCCCATTATTTCACTCATCCCCCCACCATCTCCCCTTTGGCAATCACCAGTTTGTTGTCTGTATTTGAATCTTTTGTTCACTTGTTTTGGGTTTTTTTGTTTTGTTTTAAGGAACAAATAAATTTATATTACAGTGGAGAAAGAAAACTGACAGTTTTGAGCTAGTTGTCAATTTCAATCTCACTAATTTCCTGACCAAATAACTTATGCACAAACTATCGTTAACCTGCATATGATTCTTATATGTGATCATAATCACATTTAAACAATGATACCCTTTCACATAAACAATGTACATATGACAGTCTGTGGCTTCCACTATTATAAAAGTGATTCTGAGGATTAATGTGTCAAAATCCATTTGGGCTAATCAAGGGTCAAGTCCCCATTATGGGTTACAATTTCTTCATCTATAAAATTAAACAATCAGATTACATGATCTCTAAAATCCCACCCAAACTTAAAGATTTAGAAGTTTAATTGCAAGAATGGGAGTGAAGGAATCCCACCTGTATCTCTGACCATGACACTAAATTACACTGTGTTCTTTTGACTTTTTTTGTCCCCCAGAGGACTTATCTCTAAAGAGTATGCATTCATACCCAACATGCTACTCACAGTAACAAAAAAGTGAAAATTAAGGCGCTAGATTGCTCAGTGTAATATTTCAATTCTTAGAGACCCAAAGACAAAAAGCCAGCTTCCTACTGATTGGAATTAATCCCACTTAATAACAGTCATGAAAAACATACACAGAATGGTACCTTTAACTCCATTAAATCTCCGTATTCAAAGCATTACACATGTTATTTTAAACTTGGCTGGGGAATGGTGATATGAGATAGCGTTAGAAGGAATCTATTAATATGAACATGTTCTTAATACACCAAAAACTGTGACTGATCTCTTTCAGATTGTAATTGGCCTTCTGTCACAGCCTGGTCTAGAAATAAAGGAAACACTGCAACAGGATAGAATGAAACCCAAGAAGGCTAAGACATTCAGAAGGCAATTTTTTTTCTTTAATGTCTGGGACTTGGGAAAGCAAGTATTGTTTTTCTGATTCAATTATTACAAAATAATTTAGAAAACATTTAATTATTCATACAAATAGAAGCACTAACAATTTATATTCCCTGATAATTCTAACTCCTTCATTTGTTTCCAGGTTCTCATGCAAATCACATCTAAGCTTTAGTCAAGTGTCAGAATTCACCTTGATTTAATCAGTTTCATCTGCCATTGCTCCCCTTAAACTGGAGTTACTTATAAATATGAGCAGAGCAAGTAGAAGAATTGAAGGGGACAAAGACAAAAATAAACACGGATAAGGTCTCTCTCTTCTTTCTGGCCTCAGAGAGACCTCACATTACAGCACATAGCTCATTCCCCCAGTGGCTAGCATAATTCAGGTGTTCGCCACATAGGTCATTAATACCTGAGAGTAGACCCAGTTCACATAGCACTTGAAGCAACAGAAACACGTTTAATATATCAACAATCGGTGGGTAGTATGTGTCATGAACAGCCTGGATTCCAACCTGCAGATTTTTCCCTCTCAGCTTTGCTGTTTCCTCAGGACTTAGAGCTAGATTTTGCTGTAAATTTCTAACTTTACAACCTCTTTTGACACTGGAATTCTACATTGAACATCAGCCTATCTCATGGATATTACAACATTTTGTTTTATTCCTGCCAGCCACACCACTTCCAGGGCCTAGCTCTAGCCAATGGCTGTGCACGTTCCAGGATCTACAAGTCTGACCATAGTAATAGGATATTGAATGGGGCGGTTTCTGACTCAAGTTTCTACTGAGATCCAGGACAGTAAGTGCCAACTACTTCAACATTCCCATGTGAAATACTAGCAGGACTGCAAAAGGGCAGTCTGTGAATCAGTTTTCACTCACTCTAGATTTTCACTCATCTCTGGCTTTTAAAGGGGGTTGGAAAACAAGAAGAGGAGACCGTTGCTAGTGAGCTAGAGGGGGCATGTGCAGACACATGGTGAGTTTGCCCCTAGTCCCAAGTCAAGTAAGCAAGGCTTCAGAGAGACCACTCCTTCAGGAGTTTGACATAATCCCCTGGAGTTTGGGGATACTCAGTCTAGTTTCCAACTCAAGCCTGATTATAAAAGGGGCAGGAGGCCAGTCAAAACAGCCTGTGGCAGTAGAGGAGAGAGCTAGTTAGGGAAGCCACTGGCCATCTCACAGTGGGTTTCCAACAGACAAGGTATATACGGTCACATGGGAGACAGAGCCTCCCATGCCTAAAGAGGTTTTGAATCATGTCCAAAAGGGCTTTCTGCGAGGGTCAAGGCAATCTCACCGAGAAAGGCTGGAGGTATACAGCCAAAGACAGAAACTGGGTGGGAATCACTACTGGACAGATTAAAGAAAATTACTATCCATGTGGAGAGGGCTTCAGGAAAATTGGAGTAAACACCCTGAACACTAAACCCCCAGGAAAGAATCACCTCAAAACAACAGCAGAGGCCAGAGGAAGTCAACATCAGATACAACGTAAACTCTTATAAGAACAATCCTGCCACTTATTCCTCATACTTCCCATAGTCCCACCCTGGCGAAGGCAGCAAAGGTCCAGGAACAGGACAATCATACCAGTGCTAAGAAGATAGCCATGAAGGTAAAGAAGCCATCTACCTTCATCTCTAATGCAAACTGCCGCTGGAATGTACATGAGCAATGGGGGAGGGAGGATTTAACTTACAGTGAAGTTTGCCATTTTGCCCATTATGTGAGATTGGATATTTTCTTTTTAAAGTTTTTATTTATTTGAGAGAGAGAGAGAGAGAGAGAGAGAGAGAGAGAGAGAGAGTGAGCACATGAATGGGGGAAGGGCAGAGAGAGTTGGGGAGAGAATTCCAAGCAGGTTCCTTACTGGCAGTGCAAAGCCTGACGCAGGGCTCAATCCCACAAATCATGAGATCAGACCTGAGCTGCAACCAAGAGCTGGTCCCTCAACTGACTGAGCCAGCCAGGTGCCCCTGGGATTGGATATTTTAATTATTGAATTGAGTCTTTGTGGTTAGGAGGGAGCACAGAATTTTTTGCTACCCAAGATAACTATAAGAAGCACGAGGCTGGTCAAAAATCTCATCCAGAGGCAGGGGAATTACCAGGGAATAGAAGAAATTTAAACAAACAAACAAACAAAATGACATCAAAGATAAAATCAGTTTCCAATTCCACCATATTATTTCACATATTGAGTATACCATTAATAAGTATTACCTATCCTTCCAAGTGTTGTAGAAAACATGGACACCATATCTTACTTCCCATATCAAAGCCAATTAAATGTGCATTTGTTGGGGTATTATAACATGTTTAACAACTTTTCTAGAGGAGCAGCAGCTCTATATTCTAGTTAACTCCCCTGTTAAGTTTTGTACTCCATTACTCTCCACTTCCATTGAGGTATCAGCATGTCTTATAACTGAATCCTGTGGTAAATTTAAAAAACAAACTGGTGACAGGTGTTACCTAGAGATTGATAATTAGAGCTGTTTCTCTGGTAATCATTTCAGAAGTAAATACACAGGCCCTTTGCTTTTCTTTGCTTACAGCCTTTCTTTATCAGTACTCTTTCCTTTTAATGTATTTTTTTAGTAAAATGGACTTGGGAATTAAATTTAAAAAAATTGTCAATTGATTTGTTTTTCATACCAGTAGCTGAAACCTTAAATATAGCAGGAGGATAAAATATTTAAAGTGAGGTTCAGAGATTATCTTTGTTACATCTGATGGCATATTTGGCCTACAAGCCAAAGACTGAAAAAAAAATAAAAATTCAACACTTTGTAAACTGATCCATAAGTCTCAGCACATGTAGATATGCATACCAAGGTAAATTATAGCATTGTAAGTCATGGCATAAAGGAAAACAACAGCAATAACGAAGAACGAGAAACATAATTATTTCTCAATGAGGAATGGTTGAATAAATTATACTATAGCAACACTATTGAAAATTTCAAAAAAATAAGGATTGGATTAAACCAATTGCCCTGGAATAAGGCCCACATTACAGCCAAGTGCAAAAAGCAAGGTTAATTTCATTTTTTGCCAACATTAATTTAGTTTTAAGAATAGCTGTATATGTGATATGCTTGATTATATTTGTACAAGAGAGCAAAAGTAGAGAATGACATGCAACATGACATTGAGAATGAACAATAGCTAAGAAAGAAAAATTACTGAGTTCATATATGTATATAAGCTATATATATCTTTTAATTTATAGACGTGACCATGTACTCTATTTTTATGGTTGAAAAAAGTCTAATAACATTACATTTTAAAATACATATGTATACATACTGCATTAGTTTCTTATTACTGCTGTAATTATGAGATTACAACAAACTAGTGGCTTAAAACAACACAAATTCTTCTCTTACAGTTATGTAAGTCAGAAGTCTGAGGCAGGTCTTCCCTTCTGAAGGTCCTAAGGGAAAATCTATTTCCTTGCTTTTTCCAAATTCTAGAAGCTGCCATAATGCCTTAGATCATTGCCCCATTTGTCATTTTCAAAGACAGCAATGCCCTAGACAGTCAATTCTTCCTTATATATCGTCCCTCTAACACTGTTTTTTTTGCCTCCTGCTGCTTCTTTTAAGGACTCTTGATTATATTGGGTCCACCTACAGTTATTCAGGCACTCTCCCAGTTTTGAACTGTTTGGGAAAATTTGCCTGATAATTCTCTTTTGCCCGGTAATAAACTATTCACAAATTCTGGGAATTAGGTCATCTTTCTGCCCACTCCACCACGGCTACCCCTACCCCCACTACCCCCAAAACACATGATATTGTTTCTCTGTTTAGTGGGAAAAGCTTGGTAAATGTCTTTTTACATGTCAAATGTCAGATAATGCTTCCTCATGTTAGAAATGTATCCTCTGACTTCCCTTTATTAATCAGCATGGTTACCATTTGTCTAAGTAAACATTCTGTGAATTTTATTTTAACCTTCTCTAATGACAAGTTTCTTTGTATTTATTCCTATGCACTGGATAAAGTAAAAACAACCTTTATTTATTCTAACACTAATCCCTACAAATGAAATGCATAGGCTTCAACAAGGAAATCAAGTTTGTTCTTTCCCTAGTTCCTTCTCCTTTGAATTTCATGGGAAATCTGCTTTTGGCAATAGAACTGAACTCCATGTATTTGCTACAAGTAGGTGCTTGTATTGAGTTTTTAGTGAACAATTTTATAGATGGTTGGAAAAAGACTAGGTTCACTAGTGAATTAGAGTGAAAGACAAAATCAGGTGTTACAATTTGCCTGGGGTTAATGGTATAATAAAAGTCTCACAAGGCTGGATAGCATGGTTGGGGTGTGTTTGTTTTTCTTTCTCTATTTCTTTTTCTTCCTTTTCTTAAATAGAATTCCCTGGAAGCAGGGCCTGAGATGGGAATTCAGGCATTTATGATTTATTGGGGAAGTTGTCTTTAGGAAAAACCTATATGAGACAAAGGGAAGGATAGGGAAAGGGAAAGAGCCAGCAAGCATGTGAATTCAGTCCAAGGCTAGTCCTAAGTGTAAATTACACAGAGTTGTCTCACCTGGAAGCAAGAGGGCTGGGATTTTTGTACCATATTTTAGTCAGTTATTGTCTGCCCTAAATATAGGGAGGCACGTAACCTCCCAAATAGTAGCAGATGAGGTTCAAGTCAGCAAAGGACAACTCTCAAGAGTTAGTCTCGGGGCGCCTGGGTGGCGCAGTCGGTTAAGCGTCCGACTTCAGCCAGGTGACGATCTCACGGTCCGTGAGTTCGAGCCCCGCGTCGGGCTCTGGGCTGATGGCTCAGAGCCTGGAGCCTGTTTCCGATTCTGTGTCTCCCTCTCTCTCTGCCCCTCCCCCGTTCATGCTCTGTCTCTCTCTGTCCCAAAAATAAAAAAAATAAAAGAGTTAGTCTCAACATTTGCACAGCTAGGGGATGGCTTTCTGATCAAGTAAAAAGGATATAGGAAGGACACCAACAAAATCTCGTACATAATTCCTTTGATACTACATCACTTCCTTCATCCTGTCCTTTCTTCCTTTCTGTTTTCCCTTTAATACTTGCTTTCCTCCACAATGCTAAATTTTCAAATATTCAGGTCTTATTGGAAATGTTCACCTATAGTCTTTAAGCAATGGAAAATTTAAAATCTTTGTGATTAAGCTGATTAACATGATTACTGAATCTGAATAGGTCCCCAATTGATACAACTGCAAAAATTTTATTTCATGTTATAAATACAATGTAGAAAAAAAAATTAATTAGAATCAGGTCTTAGTGACACAAACATAACACTCTAAAATGTACCCTGTCATCTATGATTTCTGTCTGATCAATCTGCTGGATTCTATCTGTCTACAAAATGCTACCACAATTTTGACACCTTTTCACTTAAACCATGCATGGTACCAGGTTGGCATAGCCTTGATGATTTCATTGCCTGAAAATTGTAGTAATGAAGTGTCAGAATATTTCTACTAAAAGGCATATTTATCCAAGGACTATAGGTTATAATCAAATTTTGAGTACTTTCTTCAGATACTGTAAAACTTGAGCCTAAGCATCTTTAAATTTGGTGGACAATAAATTTAAAACATAATTTAGTTGTATTTTACAGGGAAAAACCCATATTGGAAATCAAGAAAATCTGGTAGATCTACAATAAGTCATGAAAGTTTTTTTGCATATTTCATTTCCTCATCTATAAATGGTTAACAAAATGACCTAAAGAATACCTTTCAGAATTAAAATTCTATGATTAGATGACTCTTTCTTTTTTTTTTTTAAGTTTGCTTATTTATTTTGAGAGAGAGAGAAAGAAAGAGAGAATCCCAGGTGGGCTGTGCTAACAGCACGATCCCATGACCCATGAGATCATTACCTGAGCCCAAATCAGGAGTCAGACTTTCAACCGACTGAGACACCCAGGCACCCCTAAATTTCTAATTTGAGATAGTGTACAGAGTAGTACTCAGAGTTATAACATAATTCTTTGGCTGCATGGTGTTTCAGCTGTTTTCATTCTGAAATAAAAGGATAATGTAAAACAAATGGGCCATTTTCCTCTTAAAAGGGGCTGAAAAATCTTATGAAAAAATAGACTTTCTGTAACCAATACATCAAATTGTCACAATACATAATGCACAGAAAAAATTAGAGATTCTCATAACTGCTCACTTCATTTCTTTTACTGACATAAAATATTTCATAATAATAATTATAATTCATTGTGGCTCACATTTCTTAACCAACTTCACAAACATTTTCTTTTCATAAAAATTCTTGGAATTTTAATCCACATTTTACATACACACTGGGAAATGAGAGACCAACGTCAGATAGTGTATCAGTAGTGCAGTCAAAATTGGAAACTATAATTCCAGATTCAAGTGCTTTTTATACGATAGAATGCCCTTTTATCACCAGCCATAGTTTGACTTCTTATAATAAACAGATTTCATTGCCATCACAAAACGAAACCAAGTATTATGCCTACATTCAATCATAAAATTTATAAATTTTATAAATATTTTCATTACTCATGAGCCAACTATAATGTTCACAAGTGAACTATAGATTTATGGCCAACATTATCACCCATATTGCTGAATGGGAAATATTTTCAAGTAACCTAAGTTCTTAGATTCCTTGCATTCATCTTTGGATATGCTCAACTCCACCTCTCATCCCTCTTGCTGACCTTTGATAATCACTTTGGACTCCCATCAAACTTTATCTTCCCCATCACCGATTTGATTAAAAGTAAAAATAAGAATCATGTGTATATTCAATTCTTACTGTGACTAAAAGACATAAGCCCAAATGACCTTTCCCAGTAATGCTAAGATTATCAAATTAAATCATTGTCTCTGTATAGTTCATTTTTTCATGTTTCCATTTTTCTTCACAAATTCAATATCCTTGCAAAAAAAATTACTTTTCATTTACTCATCTGATAAGTACTGTTAAATTAATCAAACAAGGAAGCCATTAGACTGAGGTGATTCTAATACCTTAGAAGCCTAGGTAAGCAAATCAAAAAATATGCCTATAAATGCCCAATGGTTAAGAAATCAAAACCTAAGGACAAGCAATCACAAACAGCCAAGTAGGCTTTTCCAAAAAAGGCACACATTAAGCCAATCAAATAATTTTCTTACTTTGCTTCCACCTTTTCTTTATAAAAGTCTCTCCCCAAGCTCTTACAGTGAAGTGCTCCTAAACATTTCCTGTTTGGTGCTTCCCAGTGTGAATCAATTTTGCTCAAGTAAACTCTTAAATTTTTAATACGTCTCAGTTTATCTTTCAACAGTTCAAATGATAGTGCTACACCATATACGCAGTGGAATAAATTGAGGCAATAAACAGAAGTGAGAGAAAGTGTATTATCTAACAATTTCTGATATCTACATGGGATCGCTACTCTTAAAATTCATTTCTTCACTGTATTCTACCCTTCAAAGCTTGTGGAACATTCTCTAGCTTTGCATCTAGGTTCCCCTATCTGCAAAGCATGCAAATTAGCAAAAATCTCATTGTTTCTCGAGATGTTTGACTGAGTCCTCCATGTCTATCCTCAATCTATCATTGTAGCCAGGAAAATGCAATGCATTGATCGTGTTAGGACTGGTTCACATGCTTCACTCCTGAGATATCGTGGAGCCCCACTTAAGCATATGGACAGAAGAGGCGATGTGGAGTTGATTCTCAAATAAAATTGGCACTGTTGCCAAAGGAACAGGGAGTGGATGCTGGGAATAAACAGCAAATTTTCACTACCATAGAAATTCCTCAGCTTTTATTTACCATCCCTTGATTCTCATATAAATATTCTGAAATGTCAAAAAATGTCAAAACATTTTTCTAATCTAGTCACACTGCAATTCCTATTCAAATGCCAACCCTTAGAATCATTTCCTAAGCATGTAGGAATTCTTTCCTCCCATAATAGTTTGCCCTTTTTTTTAGTAAGTTATTTCATTGAACACTACTTTATTATATCTGTTTAATCTCTGCCGGCATTCTTGACCTGGTTTTCAGGTAGATTATTCCATGACTACATGGTCTTATTTCAAATATGTATTTCCAATAGTGCTTCACACATCTTGACAGGCACTTGTTGAAATGAAATTGTCAATAAAAATACCAAGAAACATACCCAGGGAACAGTTTTTTAACTAACCACAATGAGATACGTTGAAGAAAATCACACACTACCATGTGAAAGGGCATTTCAGTCAGTATTAATAAACAGAGGTTTTTGCACTGTCATAGAGTAAAATTCGTTGAACTTTAGGATGCTTAGATTCAACAGCATCAAAAGAGGAGAGAGTACAATTTAGACAAATGTCCCAGGGCTGCAACAAGTGTTCCCCAACTGCAGCAGACCTGTTACACTGGAAGTGCTCCAAATGGCAGTGCCAGGATCTGTGCAGTACAGAACATGCGTGACTAGACACAGCAATTCTGCATTTTTACTTTCCATCATAGTCATTTTAAGCTATAAAGCACACAACTTTTTCATCAGAAGAAAAAAATCATAAAAATCTAGATGAAGAGAAAAGGTATCTAAGGTATAAGAGATCATTGATTCAATGTTTGTAATAGAAGTAATGCTGCACAACACAAGGAGAACACATGTTTTGAGTTATATTTTCGGATAAGATGACATGAATTTCTCCTTTTTTCAAAATTTTATTTATCTTTTTTTTTTTTTTTTTTTTTGGAGAGAAAGAGCATGAGCAGGGGAGAGGGGCAGGGGAAGAAGGAAAGAGAGAAAGAGTCTCAAGCAGGCTCCATGCTCAGCGCAGAGATCAATGTCGGGGCTCAATCCCAGGACCCTGGGATAATGACCTGAGCCGAAATTAAGAGTCAGACATGCAACCGCCTGAGCCACCAGGTGACCTGAATCTCTCTTTTTCTACTCAGCACACTTTGGTAATTGACCTTTAGTAATTATTCACAGCGAAGTGGAATGAGCTAGATTGTATTTATGGACATAGAGGTTAATAAGCTGCTCAAATAGATCTCATAAACATGACTTTAACTTCATTAATGGGAGTTCTCCAACAGTTTTTTCACCTCTTAAGAACACTCCTGAGAGATGAACTCATTTAAACAGCTTGTATGGGTTTATGGGTACACACAACTAAAGATCAATGGTTCTAAACAGTGGGTCTCAACCCAATGTGGTTTTCCCTCCACACCTGGGTAGGAGGTGAGTGGCACTACTGACATCTAGGGATGCTGTTAAACATCACAGAATGCACAAGACAACACCCCCACAATAAACACTTATTCAGCCAAAAAGCCAAAAATATGAATAGTGCCCAGAACGAGACACTCTGCTTTAGAAATAAAATTACCTTGTGGCCTTTATCTTTCACAGATCACTGTTACTGGGAAACACTTCAAACTGATATAATGACTCATGATAATGAATAGGGTCTCACAGAGGCCTTTTGAGCTGAACACCTAATGCATTCTTAAAATGTTACAATACTGACAACACTAATCTAAACTTTAAATAGAGATTTGGTTAAAAATATGATGGCATATAATGCGGTTGTTAAAAGTAATATTTTAGGATAACTTTAAATGGTATTTAAAAATGCCCATGACCTGATAATTAAAAAGAATCCATATTTTTTAAACATAGATTATAACCCCAGTATACATACTTGGTAAATATAGGCATGTCAGACTATGGTCATACTGTCCCTGGTGTAACATAAGTTTTATGATTTACCTATTTTAGTTAAGTATTTTGATTGTCAAATTCCTGAGGGGAAGCTGAGAGGGAGTAGGTAGTGTCTATTATGCACTTTTTAAAAAAATATTTATTTTATTTTTGAGAGAGAGAAAGAGAGAGACAGAATGTAAGTGGTAGAGGGGCAGAGAGAGAGGGAGGCACAAAATCTGAAGCAGGCTCCAGGCTCCGACCTGTCAGCACAAATCCAGGTGCAGGGCTTGAACTCATGAACTGTGAGATCATGACCTGAGCTGAAGTCAGACTCTCAACCAAATGAGCCACCAAGCTGCCTCTATGTCTGTTATACTCTTAAGAGGAATCTTATGAGGGGGTTTGCTTCAGTCAGATGCTCCCAGCATTGTTCCAAAATATGTGTTTTTACCTCCACCCAGAGACCTCAGGTCCTAACCTTTCCCTCTCTGCCCATTTTATCCTATCTTTCCCTATCACACAGAGACTCAGCTTTAGAAGTCCTGCATGCTTAACAAATACTTCTAGGTGGTTCAGGACATTAGGAATGCAAGTCACAACCCTGAGCTCTCTGTAGAGTTGTCTTCTTGGCTCTCCTCCTCACTGCCCATCCCAGCTCTGAATTCCCCTTCACTGACTGCCAAGCGCCACCTCTCCCACCTCCCCTCCACCCCCCCCCCCCCCCCCCCCCGCTGCAGTAAGGACTCCAGGAAGTGCTTTGTTGCCTGAGCTCACTCTTTTGCCAGATATTGCAGCTGTATAGTGACAGTATGAAAGGAGAGGAAACCTTTATATCCTAAGGATGGGGAAGAGAAGGGGACAAAGCCACTCTGAGTTCTGGCCTTAGATTACCAAATCTTTGTATGGCAAAAATCAATATGCTAGTGAATATTTTAGATCTTAGTATGTTGAAAGAATTGCTGTCTTCTATCTCGGATTTAGAGATTATTAAAAAACTCTGTCTGAAACTTTAAACATTATATGTATCAGGCTCAGGAAATGATAGAAACCCTCAAAATGCATTCGTCTGAAGATTTCTTTTCTTTTCATAATAAAATCTACAGAAAACAAAGGTTGGAAAACTTGTGCAGGTTGATCTTGATTTTATATTTTTCCTCTCTCCACCTAACCAAGAAAGAATCTCAACCTGTGAGGCTCTTTCCCTAAAAGAAGTGGGTGGGATAAGGTAGAATGATTTGTAAGATTTTCATAATAATCAAAAGAGGATGTGTGCTATAGACTGAAGAGTTGTGTCCTGATAAAATTCATATGTTGAAACCTAATGTCCTACTAGGGTGTGGACCTGTGAGAGGTGATTAGGTTAGTAGGGTGGAGCCCTCATGAATAGGATTAATGCTCTTGTAAAAGAGGCACCAGAGAATTTTCTTGCCCCTTCAGCCATGAGAGGACCCAGCACAGACAACCATCTATGAGCCAGGAAGCAAGACTTACCAAAACTCAACCATTCTGCCCCCCTGATCTCAAACCTCCAGCCTCCAGAACTGTGAGAAATAGATTTCCATTGTTTATAAGCCACAAAGTATATGGTACTTTGCTATAGTCGTCTAAACTAGACATCAAAAGAAGGTGTGGTTCAACAATTTTAAGAAATGCTGCTTGAGAAGACAACAAAATGAAGTGGATAATAGAGATAATTGCCTAAGTGATTGATCAAAGGCACCAAAACTTCCATTCAGGAGATTTCAAGGTTTAAAACAACAACAAAAACAAAAAACCCAGATTTAACTCAAAGTATATTCAATACCCCACTTCATTTTATCATGTAAATGGCTTCATCCATTTTATTGCCTTATGGAAACAAAGTGTAATTGACTTTATAACTGAAAATATTTTTATATTCCTTATAAGACTAAACACAGTGGTAGGGAGGCTTCTTGAGTATGAAATCCGAAAATACAAAAATAAAAACAAGTTTTGAAAAAGCAAAACAAACTTAAGCAATCCCATCTCTCCTATGCTCTTCCCAAAATAGGTCAGAATATTTATGCCAGATCTTGAAAATTCCCTTCTGGAAAAAAAACCCACTCAGATCTATAAACTGTCTAAGACGAGAAGCTAGACTTGATGGCAAAGCAGATACCTTGAGAACTGGGCCCAACATGTCTCCCAAAAGAACATCTTGAGTTGGGGCACTGTGATCTCATATTTCTGCCAACAGAAAAAAAAAAATCTAAAATTTTTAATTTGCAATTATATTGGGAAACATTAGGAATAGGAGTGGGGTTGAGAATAGGAATAAAATTATTTTCGGTGCTTCCTAATTGTCTTGCATTTAAACATACTGTATTAGGCTTCTCAGGAGAAATAGAAACAATAGGATGTATATATAATATAAACAGATTTATTTTAAGGAATTGGCTCACATGATTGTGGAGGCTGGAAACTAAAACCTGAGTGGGCTGTCAGGCTGGGGACAGAGCAAAATTGATGTCTGAAGGTAGCCTAAAGGCAGAATTCCCTTTTCCTGAAGGCACACGACCTTTCTCTCTAAGGTTTTCAATAGACTGGCTAAGGCCAACCCACATTTTGGAGGATGAGCTTCTTTACCTCAAGTCTACTGATTTAAATGTAAATCACATTTGGGGCGCCTGGGTCGCACAGTCGGTTAAGCGTCAGACTTCAGCCAGGTCACGATCTCGCGGTCCGTGAGTTCAAGCCCCACGTCAGGCTCTGGGCTGATGGCTCGGAGCCTGGAGCCTGTTTCCGATTCTGTGTCTCCCTCTCTCTCTGCCCCTCCCCTGTTCATGCTCTGTCTCTCTCTGTCCCAAAAATAAATAAAAAAACGTTGAAAAAAAAATTTAATAAATGTAAATCACATTTTAAGAATGCCTTCACAGCAACATCTGGACTGGTATGTGATGAAGTAGCTGGTACTGCAGGCTAGACACATTGACACATAAAATTAACCATCACACATACCAGTATTATATTCACTTTTTGTGATCCTAATGACTTGACTAACTTCAGAGGAAAAAATAATTAATATTTTGAACACTCATTTAAATTGCTTAAGGAACAGCTGTATTTTATTAAACTTAACTGAAAATTTGGAAATGGTTAAAGTTTCATTTCAACACTTAAATATTTCAAAGTGCTGCATGCTTCACAAGGTAGTGATTGTGGCTTCTACATTTGGCTCAGTCAAGTTTCTGGTTATTAACAGGTCCCTGCACTGAGAAAATAATTTAAAATTGTTAAAATATTGGGTGAATGGGGGCACCTGGGTGGCTCAGTCAGTTAAGTGTCTGCCTTTGGCTCAGGTCGTGATCTCACCATTCATGAGTTCGAACCCTGTGTCAGGCTCTGTGCTGATGGCTCAGAGCCTGGAGCTTGTTTCAGATTCTATGTCTCCCTCTCTCTCTCCCTTCCCCTGCTCATGCTCTGTCTCTCTCTGTCTCTTAAAAATAAATAAACATTGAAAAAATTTTTTAAAAATATTAGGTGAATGTTCTGCAAAAAAAAAACGTTTATTTCAAAGCTCATTGGCTGATGTTGGACTGCTACTCACTAAACTTCTGAAATTTAAAACCCACCTAGGGGCACCTGGGTGGCTCAGTTGGTTGAGCCTCCAACTTTAGCTCGGGTCATGATCTCACGGTCTGTGAGTTAGAGCCCTGAGTCAGGGCTCTGTGCTGACAGCTCAGAGCCTGGAGCCTGCTTCAGATTCCGTGTGTGTGTGTGTGTCTCTCTCTCTGCCCCTCCCCTGCTCATGTTCTGTCTCTCTCTGTCCCAAAAATAAATAAAAACATTAAAAAATTAAAAAAAAACCCACCTAGTATGTGGTGGTTATATTCACTACTTGAAACCTTGGCTTCACATGGTATTCACCTAGAGAATGTTACAGATACTGAGGGCTGGGCCTCTCCTCAAAGGTTCTTTAATTGGTTTGGGATGCTGACTAGGGATCAGGGTTTTTCAAAGTTCTCTAGATGAAGCTAATGTACTCCCAGAATTGAGAACTACTGCATATATGATAGTTCATCAATCCAGCCTGAGTGTGTACAGCTCATTATCAGTACAAGTTCATAGCTGTGTCTACACTCATTCAGTAGAGAAAAATGTTTACCCTTTTTTACATTTAGTGTGTTGATAACACAGATAAAAGTTTTTTTAGATAATTCACTCTAATTATTCAAATATATATTTTGAATTTACTAGATACTTCATATTCATAAATCAAATTAGTCCTTGGTTTTCTTTTTTTGCTTAATTTCTCAGAGCTTGGTATTAAAATGTTAGGAGAATTTCCTTTTTTAAAAAATTATTTTTTTGGAAATAGAAAAATGAAATTGTAAACGTACAAGGAAAAATAACATCTGGAGGGACAGAAAATTTAAGGACAGTTTGCATAGGTTGGAGGATATGAACATTTAAATTTTCTGCCAGGAAGTAATGATAACTTTTAAGAAAATTTCTGAATTTGCTAAGGAGGAAAAAAATTATTCTTTCTATGGGACAGAGAAGGTTGGGAAAAGATGTTTGAAAGAGACTTCCAAGATCAGGGAGCAGCTGGAGCAAACACCTGGGGAGAGGAGAGTGTTCCTGGAACAGCAAAAGCCAGGAGGAGGGAGGAGTATGCTGTGTTCAAGGAGTAATGAGGAGGTAGACACAGAGGAAGAGTGGGTGGTGTCCATTCAATGCAGTGGGCAGCCAGCTGATCACGTGGGTGAGTACCTAGCAGGGCTGGAGACTTTAAGACTGGGGCCCTGAAAGAGGAGGGATACACCCAAATTCTCACAGAAAAGCCCTGTCGGGACCTGGATTTGAATTTAAACAATTTCTGCAAACTGGCCTTGATCCAAGAGCCATTTGAGGTGAATCTTAATGGATGCATAGTTTACTACACAGGAAGTCACTGATTCATTCTGATACCCTCATTACCCAGCCTTATGATGGGTATTACTGGGCTCCTGAAAGGTCTACAGCTTTGTGGGATAACAGGGAGAACAGGGGATGGAAGACTCCATGGGGAAACAGCTGGAGCAAAGGGCAGAGGTGGAAGAGATCCTGTGTGTTTTGGCAAATAATTTTATATGGCGGCAACGTGAGGGTCACTTGAAGGAAATGAAGCCAATTTTGCAAGACAGAATAAGATGGGGAGGTTCCAGGACTCTTTGGAAGGCAACAAGGAGCCACAGAGGGTTATGTGAGCAGGAGAGGGTGTGGCTGGATCTGAGTGTCAGATGGCACCAGAGCCATGAGTGAGACTGGACTGGATGGTGGGAGCGAGGGAGAATTGCCCTTTATGTCTATGTTTTAGAACAACTTAAAAGCATCAGGGTGTTATGTGCTTTGAAGGTTTTATGTAGTGTGTGACTTAATAGATGTGTATATATTTTTTACATTGTTAAATTTTTAGTTTTCAATAACTTACTCAATTTCTTAATGGCATTTAACCTTAGGTTTTTATTTTTCTTCTGGTGTCTTTTTGCAATTCATATTTTTCTAAAAAAAATTATGTCTTCCATCTCAATTTTTAAATGTATTGACATAGGTCTGCTGGTTATTAAACTAGTGTCGCTCAGCTTGAAATCCACCGTTCCATACCCACCATATGCGATGCTGGGGCCAGGACAGGGCAAACCCATTTCCCCTGTACACAACCTGCAGGGTTGGGCCAATAAGGAGAATTTCCTGGAGGGACTCTGGAAAACTGGAGGAGACCAGGGAAATTTGACCTTTCATTGCTTCCTGTTCCTGTCTGCATGTCTAAGGTATTAGATTTGTACCATAGCAACATCATTTGGTTCAAGCAGGCACAGCTGCTTCAGTTCACGATTTTCCCAAATCTCCAGGAACCAGGTCCATTGGGCCTTCTCGGAGATAAGTGCAAAAGTCACCTGTTGCCCCAACTCAGATCTCTGGGTCTTATCCTTGATGGGCCCCTTCTCCACGCCTCTACATTTTACTAATCTCAATTCTTCCTTTTGGTCCCTCCAGCTCCAGGATGGGAATTGTTTCCTATGTTTGATACCTCTGTGATACTTCGGTGACCTTTTTTGATTTTCAGTATTAAAATCTGGTCTACCATTCTCTACGTTACATTTTCTCTGTTAAAAGCAAAAACAAAAACAAACAAACCCCACAACTGTGGTTTCTGTTTCCTAATTGGAAAACTATTCAGACTTATTCTCTCATAATTTGTTTCATTTCCTCAATATCTGTGAGTATATTACCATTGTCCTCAACATAGAGCATTTTTTCTTTATTTTTTTCATTTTTTACTGTTATTTATTTTTAATAAATTTTCTAAAAATTTTACATATATTTAACCTTACATGAATGAATGGAATAATATAATACATGTTAATTTTTGGAGTACAACATTTTTATTTAATTAGTTTTGCTTGCCCTTATTTCCTACCTCTCCTACTCCCCTTCACCCACAGTAGCCCCACCCACATCCAATATGGGCAAATAACATGAATGAACAATCTAACATGAAAGTGTAATTTTCTCCATACACAAAAAAGTTATGAACACCTACCTTCACTTCACACATGACTCTAATTAGGGATTTTTTTTTTATCATATTTTAAAATGTGTTGGGACACCTGAGTGGCTCAGTGTGTTAAGTGCGGACGTTGGTGGAGGTCATGATCTCTGGTTTCATGGATTCAAGCCCTGTGTCAGGCTCTGTGCTGACAGCTAGAGCCTGGAGACTGCTTCGGATTCTGTGTCTCCCTCTTTCTGCCCCCGCCCCCTGCTCACACTCTGTCTCTTGAAAATAAATAAAAAGTTAAAAAAATAACATAAAAATAATAAATAAATAAACAAGTAAATAAATAAAATGTGGTCATGGGGTGCCTGGTTGGCTCAGTCAGAAGAACACGTGACTCTTGATCTTGGGGTCATAAGTTAGAGCCCCACATTGTGTGTAGAGATTATATAAAATAAATAAAACTTTTTAAAAAATTTAAAAGATAAATAAAATAAAATAAATTAAAATGTGGCCATAATAGGCTTTTTACTTTCTTACTTAAAAAGACCATGTAAAATTATTTAAAGTTAACTTGTATAAGTTTAACTCACTTTTAAAAATTGCTATATAGAATTAAGGTATTTATAGCTTAATTTATTATTCAAACATTTCTTTTTCAGTGGACATTAACTTTGTTTCCAGTTTTTTCATATTGTGTACAAGGTATCAATAAACATCTGTATTATCCTTAAGTAATAATGAGGATAAGTTATCATGTTCTATGGGAAAGATTTTTAAGAGTGGAATTGCTGAGTTAGTGATTTTCTTAATAGATGTGATCAGAATACTTCCCGGCCCCCCAAAACATTAATACTTTATACTTCCACAAGTAATATGTGAGAGTAGCTTTTCTCCTGAATCCATGAGAACAGCAGTTCTTTTTAATTATCATCAGATGGGGCACCTGGGTGGCTCAGTTGACTAAGCATCCAACTCTGGATTTCAGCTCAGGT
This sequence comes from Lynx rufus, assembly GCF_022079265.1. Taxonomy (NCBI): domain Eukaryota; kingdom Metazoa; phylum Chordata; class Mammalia; order Carnivora; family Felidae; genus Lynx; species Lynx rufus. The sequence continues at coordinate 47,461,594 of NW_025814834.1, forward strand.
CATGATCTCACAGTTTGTTAATTCAAGACAGCATCAGGCTCTGCTGACAGCTTAGAGCTTGCTTCAGATTCTCTCTCTCCATCTCTCTCTGCCCCTCCCCAGCCCATGCCCTCTATCTCAAAAGAAATAATAAACTAAAAAAAAATCACTGTCAGAGTAATGGATTTAAGTAATATCTAATTTAATTTTATATTCTCCTTGCCTGCTAGTGAATTTGAACATCTCATTTGTTGGGCATTTGGATTTTCTGTTTTATTTTATTCATATCATTTAGTAAGAGTTTCTTTATTATAGATACTAACATTCTGTTCTTTTCATTGCAAATATACTTTTGCAAATCCATTATTTGTTTCCTGACTTATAACAGTGTTTTTCACCTTTTAATTAAAAGCATCTATCACTTTTTTATAGTTGTGGGTTTCTTGTCTTTATTAATAAGATCTTCCTCATCCCTAAAGTACCATTTTCTTGCAGCATTTCTGTTGCTTTAGTTTTACATTGATTTTTGTATCTGGTGTAAGATATAGGTTTAGTTTAATTAAAACCCAGATAGATAGTCAGTATAGCAACACCACTTACGAAATAATTATCATTTTTCCATGAACTGAAACATAGTCATGTGTTAAATTCAAGTATATACTAGTGTCAGTTTTGGTTTAATCATTTGTTTTTTTATGCCAGTGCCAAATATTGTTTTCATTTGACAAAGCCTCTTCCTTGACCAAATTTCAGACAGTCTCCTTGGAGCTCTCTTCTGGACTAAGCCTCAACTTAGGTGCCCATCCCCGTTGGGCCTATGTAGCCCGGTTTTAGAAAGAATCCTGCTAAGTCAGTTTAGACAGACACACCCTCCCACCCACGCTACCAATATCTGGTTAAATTATTCATCCCCACACTTGATATCTAATCAACCTGGCCAGCCTTCAGGAAAAATCTAGTCTTTAAGTTGGTTTAGCAAGAGTCTCCTTACCCTTGAAGTGAGCTCTTAGTAATTTTTCATCTACCACACCCTCCTCACCATGCCTCTGGGCTATAAATCTTCACTCTTTCTTGTTATATTCAAACTTGAGCCTGCTTCTATGCTGAGATCCCTTTCCTCCTATTGCAGTAGTTCTTGAATAAATCTGTTATTACCACTTTACTGTCTGGCTCTGGTTTTCTTTGACACATTACAGTTAATTTACTGATAAAAGCAAGTCCCTTTTATGCTGAATACTTTTTCATTTTTTTCTTGGATACTGTTCAGGCATACTTATAGGCATAGATACTTTTAAATGACATTTAAGATAATTTTAACCAATTCTTTATATATATATATAGATAGATAGATAGATAGATAGATAGATAGATAGATAGATATAATATTATATCTAGTGAGCTCTTATCTATCTCTATATCTACATCTATATCTATCTATCTCTTTTTCTATCTATCATCTATCTAGCTATAGTAAGCTGTATTTGGAATGGAATTAAATTTGAAAATTAATTATGGGAGAACTGGTATTTTATGTCTCTCTATGTAAAATGGATGGTATTTATTTGGACAATCCTTTTTACATTTCCCATTTTCTCAAATCTCACTTTATGCTCTCTAATTAAATTTTATGATTATTATGTGTCATGACCTTATTTTTATTTTTTATATTTTTAAGTTTATTTATTTGTTTTGAGAGAGATCGAAAGAGAGCAGGGGAGGGACAGAGAGACAGGGAGAGAGAGAATTCCAAGCAGGCTCCAAGTTGTCAGTGTGGAATTCATTCATAAGCATTTTTATAAGTTTTTGCTAGTGTGAATGAAAATGTTTCCCTCTTTCTGGTTTTAAGCTTTTATCAGATTATAGACAAAAATCTCTATTTTGTATATTATATGTGCAGGTGTCATACCAAATTATTTTAATTTGTCTTTATTTTTTAACTAGAAGCTCTTATGTTTTCTTGTTGTGAAATGTACTATCAGCAAAAAAAAAAAAAAGTTTCAGCTCTTCTTTGACAAAGTCTGCACAAATCATTTTTCTTTTCTTAATGAATTTGCTAGAATCTTCAAAATGAATATGAATGATAAAGTCTACATCAAGAGTTTCTTTGTGGTGTTTATTGTTATTTAAATGGATTAATGTTTTGCTAATTAGAATACGATTTGCTATAGATTGTGCAGGATAGCTTCTATTAAAACTGTTTGTTTCATATTATTCCTACTTTACTTAGGAATAGCTCTTCATTTTATTAATACCTTTTTAACCAATTAATATAGCCACAAGATACACATTTAAGATATCCTATGTATGCAGCTTATGTATACATGGGAGGTATATAAGATAACATATAAGATATGTTCATATTGTAAATAGATTAGGGAGATTTTATAAATAGTTTCTGAGGTTTTAAATGGTTTAATGTTCCAATTCCCTATTTTTTAAAGTTAGAACCACCTGGTTCTCTTTCCATTTCCAACGATAGGTTAAGCAGTCTTCCAATCTTATCATCATTGATTGATTCATTCAAGATTTTCAATAATCTTTATTCCTTTGTTAGTTTGTATCTTGCTAGCAAACAATTAATTTTATGCTTTTCAATTTTTTTCATAGATTTACATACCATACTGTCTTAAAACCCTTTTAATAACGTCAAATTCTGTGGCTATGTACCTTTTCTAATATATTCTTGTTTTTCCTTCAGATTTCTAAGAGGTCATCTACTTTGTTGGTTTTCTCAAAGAATAAGCTTTTAGACGGACTTAATCTTTATACTTAACTTTCTTTGTTTTTCATTTCATTAATTTCTACTTTTATATTAACTACTAGTTTTCTTTGGATTAGTGCATATGTGTGGAATTTTATGTTTCTAATGTAGATGAGTTTCTTTGCTGGGTTTCAATATAAATATTTGTTTTTTCTTTCTTGTTTGCTAGATCATTTATGATTTTGAAATTTCCATTTTTATCCATGGATTACCTAGGAAAATGATTATTAGTTTTCAGGTAGTTAATACTTCAATAATGTTTTATTTATTTCTAATTTTATATTAATGTGATCAGAGAAATTGCCTAATAAAACTCTTCATAAAATATATTTTAATAGCCAATATATATTCCATTTTTGGTCAACTCATAGAAAAATGAAAAAACATAATGTCTAGGGATTTAGAGATCTTATAAAATTATTAAGCCAAGTTTTTAAAACAATTTAATTAAATTTTCTTGCTTATATTTTCTTACTAGTCATTCCTAAGTCTCAAAAACTAACAAAATTCTCTCAATTTAATTGTTTTATGAGTTTATCCTTTTATTTCTAAATGTATTGATTATCTTTACCTGCTATTTTTTGTGTATTCTGTGTTTATTATTATATTTTTCATAAACTGCATTTTTCATTATGGTATTATGTCCATCTCTATCCTTATTTATTGCCTTTATAGATAAGTAATAGCCTTTCTAATATTAATACAGTCATTCCTGAATTAGTTTTGCTTGTGTGCCTATTATCTCTTTGCTTATCTCCCTATCACTTCAATTTTTTCTTAGAAATATCATGTATCACTTTTGCTTCTTGAATTAACCTGTCTTTTAATTAGTAAATACAATTCATTTACCTATAGCATACTGACCAATACATATGCATTCTATTCCATCCATTATACTTTATTTCCTGTTGTTCTTTATATTCTTGTTTTCTTTTTCCTTAATTTTGCTGATTTATCTAATTGCTACTTATTTCATTTTCTTTCTTTGTCCTTTTTAAATGCTATCTAATTAGGTTATTACACATTTATTGGTTCTCTTCTTTTTTTGCCCCAGCATCATAGTCAGAAGCATATTTTTGTACTATTTGAAAGAAAAAAAACAATTTCCTACATTAATAAACTCTTTTTTCCATAACTTCCTACTTGCTACACCTCAATAAGATGATGAACTCTTAAAATACTTCTTATTTTACTCCTTTTTATCATTGTTTTTTCTGAAGTAATATTATAGTATTCTTTGTAGCATGTTCCTCCATTTCAAGGATTCTTATTTGGACTTATTATTATGCATTCTCAGTCCATGACATTCAGCTGTAACTATATACATATGTATACCATTCATCATCTAACACTTGCTTCCTCTGCTCATTCCTCACCCATGATGATAAGACTGTTTTGATTGACTTGTTTAATTAGAGTATTTCCTCTGTACTTTGCTTTTCAGGATCACATGATTTATATGTATGTGTGATACACAATAAGATGTTTTTATATTCTCAAATATCTTTTGTTCTGGCAGATAAATGTAAACTTGGCTTTGGTTGAGCTTTGGTTCTTCTCTCAGAAGTCTATAACTTTTTTAAAAATCATATTGTAATATCTGGGGTTGCAGATGAGGAACTGTTCTGATTTGTTTTTATTCTTCTTTACTAGTGAAATTTTTAACACCATTTAACCCATTTAATGGGTAACTTTCACCATTGAAAATGTAGATATTTGTCATTCTTCAGTTGAATGAAATTTTCTTCTATTAATTTTTACATTATTTTTTCTCTTACAAATGTTTCCATTTTTATTCATGGAGCCCTATTTACATTTTATGTTTATTATTTACTATTATTTTGTTATATACTCTTTATTTTACTATTTACTATTTTATTCAGATTTTTTTAAAGTAATATCAATGACCAAAGTGGGGCTTGAACTCATGACACTGAGATCAACAGTCACATGCTCTAACAACTGAGCCAGTCAGACACTCCTATTTTTATTCAGATTTTTTGCTCTTAAGTTTTCTCTGTGTATTGAATTACTCCTGTCACTATTTTGGATCTCAACTTTAATCATATTTTAATCACCTACAGAATAATTTGCTACAAACATTCTACTTTTTAAACAAAAGTTCTTGAGAACACTTTTTTCTATTTGTAACTACTGCTTGAAAGGAAAAAAAAAAATTCCTGCACTAACACACTCTTCTTTGCATAAGTTCTTCCTTGCTACTTTAATTTTATTAAAGCTTCTTTTGGTTTTGGTTTTGGAGAGGAGGTGAGGGGTGGAGTGTTGCTTGACTTGTTTTCTGTTACCAGTAGTGCAATTTCTCTGGAAGCCTATATTGTAATGGAAGGCATAGGAGGCCTCACTCCACTGTTCAGCTTCTCCCCAGGGTCTTATGGGCAGACTGACATGCTTTGTGATGGGTGTTAGTCTTAGCCCAAGCCTTGGGCCAGCTCTGTCTTTCAAAATTCTCGCAGGGCCCAAGGCTCAGGCAAGTCAGCTCCCTGCCATCTCCAGATGCTCTGAAGGAACAGATGGATTAATTATCAGAGTAGAAGGGATGTAGGAAATGCTCACATAGGGACACCGTCTTTACTTTTTGATTTGTTTTACTTTATTAGATTATTTATTGTTTTGTTTTTCAAATAAACAGCTTTTAAACATATTTATTATTTGTATTCTTTGTTTCTGCTTTCTCCTTTTATCTTTATTGGTTCTCTTCTTGCTATCCTTTTTTGGTTGTCTTTTTAAATGTTCTTCAGGTGTATTTATTTCAAATTGAGGCATTTCTTTTCATTCTTTCTTGTTTCTAATGCAATTATTATACTATGATTTGGGGGGAGATACAAACTTCAGTCTTCCTAATTGAGTTACTTCAGTTGATCTCGTAGATCATAACATATCATTTTTCTTAATTGTTAAACTTTAGATGTTTTTACCATTTTGATAACAAAAATCATTATTTTCTGGATTTTTGTAGATCTATCATTATTAACTTTAATGTTATCATACTACGGCCAGAAGACTACACCATACTATTTATTAATGTTCTCATTCTACTGAGACTTGAATTGTGACCCAACATTTGATCAAATATGATATGTTCTATATCAAATTAGAGGAATCCTGTATCAGACAGAAATTGGTTGTCACTAATACCCTGCTGTGATCAGTCATTGCCTAGGGACAGTCTGGGGCTACCTGGCCTCAGATTCAGAGGGGTGGTAGTCCAAGCTACTGTCATTATGTTCCCACAGCAGCTTCTTGTAGGAGATCTGAATGGTGACTCTTCATGACCATAATACACAGCCAAAGTTTAACTGAAATATAAATCTTAAGACCTTACCAATAGACATTCTAAGAGAAGAAATGTCTCTGAATAGGGTAAAAATATCAGCAATAAATGAGTTATTTAGTTATTTCCTTATAAAGTTTTGGTCCCCATTCCTTTATAGTTATAGGTGATTTTTTAAATTAAGTTGGACAAAACTTGGGAAATTATTCTTCTGCTGAACCTTATAAAGTCTTTGTAAAAATCTCTCTCAGGCTTGAGGTATGTTCAGAGTAGAATATTACTTGACTTTCAAGTACATAGCATATGGCCAATAACATCATTTGGAATTCTGACAGGGGCAGTTAAAGAAGGGTTGATTGCTAAAGAAGATTTACAGGACCCAAAATGGCAATGCTTCAGATCTACAAGAAAACAATACAATGTAACAGTAGCATAAAGAATGGATATGCATCTTTGAGTAAGGTATCCAAGGCAGGGGCTTTAATTGTCCTTCCTCTGTAAAGGCCATAACAGATACATCTTCACTCTCAGATCAGGCATCACTGATGTATGCATGTAATATCTCCAAACCAAGGAATCCAAAAGGGTATCTCAGCTTAGGTTTCATATATTTTGCTGGTTATATAGGTATATTCTCATATAACCAGCCACAACAGCAGAGCCTTACAGTGTTTCAGTGAGACCAGATGCAAATCATCAGTTTCAAAGTAATCGATAAATAACGCTGACAAACTGATACAATTCCTCTCAGATTCAAGGTTACAAAGCAGTACTATAAATCCATATGCAGAGGTATGGTTCTTATTTGAGTAGAAATCTCAGGATGATTCCAAGCTGTTGGAATTAACTCTTACAGTGTAGTCCACTCTCCTGCCCTGTGGTCAAGGCCTTTTAATAAAACAAAACAATCACTTGAATCTGAGTCTTATTTAAATCCTATGGAGAATGTTGATATTTTGTCTTAGCAGACAACTGAACTAATTAAGTTCCAACCTACATTCTGTGGTCTGTGGGTCCAGTATCAGTTCCATTTTCAAAACCGTCATTGTGCTGTTAGAATTTATCCCACATGTATACCACCCAATGGACAGCATGGGACCTGGTCCATCATCTGTTTGCTTAGTTCCCCAAATCTTTGGTATGCTCAAGATCTGTTCGTGCACATCTCAGGGGTGAGCTCAGGAGCATGTATACAACTTTACAGGATCACTTTCCCAAGCTCCTTCCTCTCCATGATTTCCTGAGTATTTTTCAGTTCCCTGGGGCTCTCCCTAAGCAGAAAGTTGGGTTGTTGGTTTTACCTGACTCAGCTGCACACTGCAACAATTGTGCCTATGTCCCCAGGGCCAGTTGTTTAAGATCTGTCAAATAATCACAAGTTACACAACAGGAAAAGAATGTCAGTACTGAGTTGTGACATTAAAGCTATTAAAGTACATGATTGGTTACAGTCTCCAGTTAAAGAGGACTAAAAGCAAATAAAGACAAACTGACTGCCAAATTTTGATCTTCTTTCCAATCTGTCAGCTGTAACCAGTATAGATGGTTCTCGACTTACAAATGTTCAATGTAATGATTTTTTTATTTTACATTGCAAAAGTGATACACGTTCAGTAGAAACCATACTTCAAGTTTTGAATTTTGATCTTTTACCAGGCTAGTGATAAACAGCACGGTACCCATTCAGCCATGCAATCATGAAGGGAAACAACTGATACACTTAAAACCATTCTGTACCCACACAAGCTTTCTGTTTTTTGCTTTCAGTACAGTATTCAATGAATTACATGAGATATGCAACACTTGTTTATAAAATAGGCTTTGTGTTAGATGGTTTTGCCCAACTGTAGGCTAATGTAAGTGTTCTGAGCACATTTAAGGTACATTTAAGCTATGATGTTTGGTAGGTTAGGTATATTAAATACATTTTCAACGTACAATATTTTCGACTTAAGATAAGTTTATCAGGACATAAGCCCATTATAAGTCGAGGAAGATCTGTATATAAATCACATTCTGCCTTCTGCCCAGATTTTAAAGCAGTGTTCAGTGAGAAAGGGCAAGTGTGCTTACTCCGTCTTACCTGGAATTGAAAATCCAAATCTTTTCCTAAAGAAGTAAAACATTATGGGGCACCTGGGTGGCTCAGCCGGTTAAATGTCTGAGTGTAGCTCAGGTCATGATCTCACAGATTGTGGGCTTGAGCCTCACCTCAAGGCTCTGTGCTGACAACTCAGAGCCTGGAGTCTGCTTCAAATCCTGTCTCTCCCTCTCTCTCTGCCCCTCCCCCCCACACTCTCTCTCTCAAAAATAAACATTAAAAAAACATTTTTTTAAAAGAAGTAAAACATTACAGATACTTCTGAAATCCATTTCATACCATTCTCCTTGTTCTGACACAGGTAACCAGTATCTGAAATGAGGGTTTTTTAATTTTTATTTGAGAGAGAGAGACTGCACGTGTGCAAGCGGGAGAGGGACAGAGAGAGAGGGAGAGAGAAAGAAAATCCCAAGCAGGCTCCATACTGTCAGCACAAAGCCCAACTCAGGACTCAATCTCATGACCCTGAGATTGTGAGAGTCAGATGCTTAACCAACTGAGACACCCAGGCACCTCACTATCTGAAATTAATATGTATCTTTTCTGACCACAATTTTATATTTTAATTGTATATGTATTTCATAAAAAATATATATAGTGTTATTTGCATTGTTTTATAACTTTACCTAATTTTGATATATTGTATGGATCTTTGCCATTTGATTTTTTTCTATAAATATGATTTTGAGATGTATTTATGCTGACATATATATCTGGTTAATTATTTTAAATATAAGGGCTAAATATGATTTTGAGATGTATTTATGCTGACATATATATCTGGTTAATTATTTTAAATATAAGGGCTAACCAAAGAAAGCCTGTGTCACTGTCTAAACATCATGCTAAAGAAAAATAGTCCTAATTAAATACCAAGACAGTTAAATATTTACATGAAATCTCATAACTAAGGAACTACAATAGCAAAGATATATAAAATCTTTTTAAAAAGTAAAACATACTTTGATGGGAGGAGGTATAAGGAATGACTGAGGCCACTGTGTTATAAAACTGAGGGGAAAATGCACCAAGATTATGGGAGAATAAAAAGCATTTCCAAGACAAAGCATGTAACCAAGATGAAGAATCTGGGGTGAACAGGTATTGTATACAATACCGTCTAACATATTACAATATCACTCTTTCCTTTAATAAATGAAACAGAATTCTGATGCGTTAACATACTTTGCATTCAGTTGCTATAACTTGATGGCTAAAAATCAATATGATGGAAAAAAACTGCATTTGAAGCAGTGGAATTTCTTTTTATACTGAATCATTCCTGCGTTTAAAATCACATATGAACTAATTTGCACTAAAAGTATACATTATATCAGGATAGACTAGACTATAATTTTATCTAATTCACAGTTCTTAAATACTAAATTATATGGCTCCCAATAACTTTTTAATTGTCAATTTTTTCAAGTAAAATTGTGAATGAGTATAACATTCAAATTACTATTTGCACAGAAAACACTGATTTTTTTTTTTTTGTCTGATGGTTGGCAGAGAGGAGAGTGGGTAAGGGTTTGGGCAAAAGGGGTGAAAGGGAGAGGGAGATACATACTTCCAGTTATGGAAAGAGTAAGTCATGGGAATAAAAGGCACCCATAAGGAATACAGTCAACGATACTGTAATAGTAATGTAACAGGACAGATGATAGCTCTACTTGTGGTGAACATAGCATAATGTATAAAGTCGTCAAATCATTAAGTTTTTTAGACCCAAAACTAACATAACATTATGTATCAACTACACGTGAATTAAAAATATTTTTAAAATAAAAATAAAAATAAATTGCTATTGGCTTATGATAGGGAACAGATATATAACTTTCAAATTAAACTGTGGTGACTATTCTTAGAATGATAATAGAGCAGAAGGTGTGAATTTCATGAATTTTTAGCAAGTACTTTGATAAACTTAGCAGTAGAATATCAAAATCATAACCAGCATCTTACTGGCACATGGCTATCGACATAAATGTGTTTTGTGTCAAAATTACAAATGCCTAAAGAAATTTCCAAAGGTAAATCAAAGTAATAGATCTCTTACAAGGTTAACATCGGCATTTAATACAGGGCCCAACAAATATTTTTTTGTAGAAAGAGTAAATCTTTTGGCTTTGTGGGCAATATGGTCTCTGTTGAAACTACTCAAATCTATGATTGTAGCATGAAAGCAGCCATAGGCAATATGTAAATAAATGAGCGTGGTTGTATTCCAATAAAGCTTTATTTACAAAAACAGGCAGCAGGCCAAGTTTAGCCCATCAGCTATAGTTTGCTGATGCCTGATTTAATAAGTCATAAATTGGTTTATTTAACTCTCCTATGCTCAGAAAAAGCACCATAATGATAAAACTCTTCTTGACTCGTGCCTATAGATTCAAGTAGTATCACATGCTGCTAATTTGGAAAGGGCCAATATTACTGTTATGATAGCAGTGTGACTGGAAGGCATGTTGCATTAAATGCAAGCTAGTTTAAGTGATGTATACTATGTAACTGATAAACTATCAATTAAATCCACATCGAGCTTAGTAAAAGAATTGGTCATCCTAATTCTATGCAATCATTAATGTCTTATCAAATGAATTAACCCATAGTTCTAATACATAACAAATATTTCAGTTATCATAGTTATAAAATGATTTTTAAGAAGCTTATCAAATATTTCTCTCTTACTTTCTCTCTTTGGTTATATATACATATACATCCCTAATTACATACAGATAAAGAATAGTGAAAACCATCCAGTCACATTTACTTCTATTAAAAGCCCCAAATTAACCAATTAATTCAGCTAAAACTGAAATTTAAATGATCATAGATGTTAATAACTTGAAGAAAAAAAAATTCCTCTATTTAGAACAGATTCCGACAACTAAATTTTTCTAATGAGACTCTAGAAAAATTAAAGTGATGACACAAAAGATAAATCAATCAATTCTACAAACATTAAAAATCATATTTTAGAAAAACCTTTGCCTATTTGGGAAAAGTTTTGTGATATGAAAATACATGAGGAAATCTGTAGCTATAGCATTTTTTAATGATGTTATTAACTCAGGAATAATTTAAAAATTGAGAAGATAATTGCTTCTCACCATTCACACCCCAAAAATCTCAAGACTAAGAGGACCTGGAAAAAAAAAAAAAACAACAACTAAAAGGACCTAGTCCATGCCTCAATGGAAATGCCATTGCTTGCCACTCTAACCCCACTTTCCACTTTGTTTTTTACTACATGCTGGTCTGCTGATCTGACCTGCATGGGTATGAAAGAAATATACACTGACTAAAGAGTGAGAATAAAAGGTTTCTATTCTCTGCCCTTTGGCCGTAGAAACAAGTAGTTGTTGATGCAAGTGCTCAGTGCACACATGCACATGCCGTAATGCTTTGTTTGGCGATTGCATCCTACACTGACAGCTCTCCCCGAATTAGCAAGCAATAAAACCAACTTTCTGTTTAAGATCCTCCATAGTGGCTTCTCCTTCAAAAGGCAGTTTCTATTAAATTGGAAGAGGTGGGGGAAGAAAAACAGAGAGAGAAATAAAATCAAAGTAGTGAGAAGTCTTAAGAAAACGATCTTACAGGTACAGTGGACTTTCTGGAACCAAAGTTGTGATTTCTGAAATTTAGAAGAAAAGAGTAAATAGGAAAAAGAATGAATACAATGTAAAATAATGTAAACTAAAGTACGGATGTGAGCAGATTGAATATGGAGATAGCTCACAAAACTAAGTGAACAAAGAAACTGAAATAAGAGTCTTGAAGGCCAATACTCTAGGTGTTATATTATCCTTTTCTGGAAGGAGTAAAAAAAATGGAAAGAAGAGAAACAATCATTAAAAAAATGAAAAAAGATTCTGGTTAGACATGGGAGAATGAATACATGTCTACTGCCTCCAAAATCCCTACTAAAGAGAAAATAAAGGATCTTTTTTTATATCAACCTGTAAAGACTAGGAGAACAAGAGAGCCAATAGCAGGTAAGAATTAAACAAGATTTTGAATGTTGAATATCAAATGGATGAAGATAAATGATAAGAGAAACAAATAGTTAAAACTAAGAGTCTGGGGGTGCCTGGGTGGCTCAGTTGGTGGAGTGTGCAACTCTTGATCTTGGGGTTATGAATTTGAGCCCCAAGTTGGGTCTAAGAGATTACTTAAAAATAAAAGCTTAAAAAAAAAAAAAGAAAACAAGGTAAGTGTCGGGAGAAAAGCAACCACAAAGCAACCTGATTCATATTTGAACTTGAACAATAAACACATATTTATAATTTAAAAATGTTTAAGTATTTAAAAAGCACACAACTACATTTCTTTAGAAATCAGAGTATGGATAGCTAGAAACATGGCTGTATCATCAGGGGTTACACTTGTACAACATCATGGGAACCATTCATTTTACATGTCTTAACTTCAGTATTTTATGTTTAATAAGCAATTAAAGATATTGTATCATTCCTTAGCATGAAAAGTTATGAGACAGAAGTCTAACATGAACCAACCCCAAAGTTGGTCTCATTTTCTTAGTTTCCATTCTTAATTTGCATACATTAGTGTACTGAAGAGTTTAACTTTTCATTGCACGTGTCTCCTTCTTAAGGAGGAGGTGCCTGGGTGCCTGGGTGGCTCAATTGGTTAAGAGTCCGACTCTCTCTCTCTCTCTCCCTCTCTCTCTCCCCCTCCCCCACTTGCTCATGTACACACATGCACGCTCTCTCTCTCTCTCTTTCTCTCCGAATAAGTAAATTTAAAAAAAAAGAATTATAAAGATGGGGCGTCTGAGTGGCTCAGTTGGTTGAGCGTCCAACTCTTGATTTCAGCTCAAGTCCTGATCCCAGGGTCATGGGATCAAGCCCCACATTGGGCTCCATGTGGAGCCTGCTTACAATTCTCTTCCTCCCTCGCTCTGCCCCTCTCTACCACTCGTGCTCTCTGTCTCTAAAATAAAAAGATAAAAATAAATAAAATTTTTTTAAAAATTAAAAAATAAAAAAATTGTGAAGATGATCTGCAGAACTTCTTTAACTATACAGTAGCTTGTAAATGCATTCTTTAAATACCATTTAAAGCTTTGTGCAAAGATTTATATGTAATTTTCATTGCAATGATTGTATGATAGCAAAATATTGAGAAAATATTCAATTAGAACGTACTTTGGTTTTGCTCATCTTTATTGTGGAATATCAAGCAGTTATTTGAAATGACATGGTAGAAAAAAATGACATGGAGTATTTTTTCATGGTAGATGATTACAAAATAATGTGACCCTAGTTTGGCTTTTTTTTAATGCATGTGCTATATATGTGTTTGTATGTTACAGAATTCATGTATATGTGTATATTCATATGTATGTCATTCATTTATAGAAAGAGAGAAAAAGAAAGAGGGAGACAGAGAAAGACTAATAGAATACAATAAAATGTTTAACTTTGAGGGTGAAGTAATGGGTAGAAACCAGAGCAAACTCATCAAAATTAGTACTTTAAAAAATATATATACCATTGAGAGGCTATATAAAAAATTCTTTGTCACATGAGCATACTGATTGCTCCTTCTTACAGGATCAAGTAATTTTCAGAGGCTCCAGGATCCCATTGAAAGATACCTAGTAATCACTTTTGCCAACTCCAAAGTCTTAAATTTTTCATACATAAAGAACAATTCATTAGAACTCATATGGATAATAATTGGCAAAGGTAGGATTTAAACCCCAACCTAAAGCATTTCTGTTATTATCCCTCTGTCTTTCTTCCTCTCTCTCTATGTATTATCCTCTAATTCAATCCTCAAAACCAGTATTTCATACTCAATAAGTGAAATCATCTCGTCTGTATTTCTCCAGTTTCCTGTCAACGGTGAATGCAATCTCTAGCTGTAGAGTTTCTGTAGACAGAAAACTCAAATCATTTTTGGCCCTTCCCCCTCCCTATCCCTCTATATCATACCAATCTTCAAGTCCTATTGATTCTACTTCATAATAATGTCTCAAATCAATACACTGCACCCCACTCCTATTCCCATCACAAGTATAAGTTAGAGTGATCTCTTAAAACAAAATCTGCTCATGTTATGTGCTCAATTCAAATGCTTCCATAGAACCCCATTGCTCTTCAAATTAATTCTCAAATCCTTAAGATGATCCTCCAGGTTCCTTTTTTTCCTCTAAGGCTCCATTGTTCTTCTTTCAGTCCTTAAAATGGGTGATTCCATCTCTTTTGCCTGAAAGCTTCCCCACAGTCCATTTCTGCCTGTAACACTCTTTCCCCCAGTCTTGTAGTTGCAAATTCCTAGTCATCTTTCATGTCTGAAACTGAGAACCTACAATGAGTATTTCTGCTTTTTTCTGCATAGAATTCTGCATTTCTTGTATTACTCATCAAATGTTTGATTATTTGTTCAAAGTTTATCTTCCAGGAACAATGTTCATATTGTATACTGAATTACTTCAGCAGTTCACATTCTTGGCACATAGTAGGGGCTTTACACTTATTGAATAGATGAGTGATGTTTATAAAGAACCTGCCTATAACACACACACACACACACACACACACACACACACACACACAAGAATCAGAACTGGGGGAATGGTCCCTCTGACAGAGCAGTTAAAAATGTGGGGCTGACGGGGCGCCTGGGTGGCGCAGTCGGTTAAGCGTCCGACTTCAGCCAGGTCACGATCTCGCGGTTCGTGAGTTCGAGCCCCGCGTCGGGCTCTGGGCTGATGGCTCAGAGCCTGGAGCCTGTTTCTGATTCTGTGTCTCCCTCTCTCTCTGCCCCTCCCCTGTTCATGCTCTGTCTCTCTCTGTCCCAAAAATAAATAAACGTTGAAAAAAAAAATTAAAAAAAAAAATGTGGGGCTGGCTAGTGTGGCCACATTTCTTTCCACTTTCTTAACTTTTACAATTAATGTCTCAATGATCTGGTAGTCTTTTGGAACACACACACACACACACACACAGACACACACATACACACACACACACACACACACACACAAAACACTCCTACCAATATAGAATATAATTTGCATGGTTTTGGAATCTTAAATTAGAAGTAGCCTAAATATACAATATACAAGTTGTATATAATAAATGTATTTATTACAATATTAAGGTTTATACACAATAAGCCTTACTAGTTAACTCTTCTGGAAAGACAGACAATGTAGCAAGTATTCCACAGCTATGGTGATCATCTTTGGTAAAAACTCACCAAATTTCAAGTGATTGTAACATAATTGCCATATAAGTTTCCTTGGAGTACATTTTGCAAACAGTTTTATGTGTACACTTAAAATTAGCAATGCCTGAACTAAGTAACTGATAGGTGCTTTCTGTGGGTGCCTAGTATTACTGCCTTAATTTTTTAAGGCTCTAATCTTAAGTTATAATAATCATAGTTTAGTTTAAGAAAAAGAACTTTGAGCCATTAATCATCCACTTGTCCATTAATGAGATTGGTAGCAACTTTCTGAAGAATATCTTGGTCTGCTCATAGATACTCCTTTGGCCACCAAAGAAAAAATGCCATGGTCTTCTCTTCAGGCATATGTTCTTTCATAGAGTCCTCAGCTTCCACACAATGGGTTCATTGTACACTTTTCTATGCATATGCTGGGCTTCTGGACTTATCATAACTATGTCACACTGTATTATAACTTCCTATTATTTTTCTATTTTCCCCAGTAGTTAATAAATTTCTGTGAGGACAGAGTCCATTTCTGTCTTCTTTACAATTGTGTTTTAATTTTCTAGAACAGAAAAGAGACATAGTACATGTGCTAGGTAAAATCAGTTGAATGGATCTAGTAAATAAGATGATTATGTGAAAAATTGTGCAAAATGCAATGTGACAGAACTTCATGCATAAATATCAATTCAAATGACTAATTAAGTACATCTATACAATAACTACATGTATGTATGTAGTTAACAAAAATGGTAGCAGATGAAATAGATAGTTTCAATGATTTTATGGCATGCAATATTCAAAAATGAATATATTAATTAAATTATGGCTTTTTGCATAGCGGGCTATCAGATTTTAGACATATAATCAAATATACGGATGATAGATATTTTAAAATCTAAGCAAAAACTTAAAGCATTTCAGTCTTATTCCCTTTATTTTAATAAAAGAAATCATCTGTTTTCACTAGATGTTGGAATGCTATTTGATCATGCCAAGAATCTGGTCTTAAAGTTGACAAAAAGGAGCAAGTTTAAGGTTATAGCCTATAGGTCACAATAGCATTTATAATGAAAAATATCCTAATTTCAAACACAGATGTATGACCACTTTTATAAAGATGGGCATTCTGAAACTGCCGCCTCCAGAGAGTTCAGCCAACTAAATAATTCACCATGTAGTTTTCCAGAAACTTATTATAAGAAAGATTTTTGAGGGGCACCTGGGTGGCTCAGTCAGTTAAGTGCCCGACTTCGGGTCAGGTCATGATCTCACGGTTCATGGGTTCAAGCCCTGTGTTGGGCTCTGTGCTGACAGCTGGGAGCCTGGAGATTCAGATTCTGTGTCTCCCTCTTTCTCTGCCCCTCTCCTGTTTGCATGTGCCATCTGTCTGTCTCAAAAATAAACATTAAAAAAAAACTTAAAAAAAGATTTTTGAAATGTAAATAACCTAGCAAGTATAACTATTCAAAATAAGAAATCTAACATTTATTTTATTAATCCTTTGAGGTAGAGGAAGTATCTTCTTGGCAATTATTATATTTTCAGAGGAGCTACATGGGGAATCTTGGTGCAGTTAGAAGCAAAGATGTATTAACAGTTCTGCTATATTCTATGTGAATGAACCTTGAAAATACTATACTAATGAAATAAGTCAAACACAAAAGGATAAATATTATGTGATTTCACTCATACAAGGTACCCAGAATAGTCAAATTCATATACAGAAAGTAGAATAAAGAATACCAGGGGCTGATGAGACAAAATAATGGGAGTTACTGTTTAATGGATATATGGTTTCGGTCTGGGATGTTTTGAAAGTTCTGGAGAGGGGTGATAGTCGCACAACAATACGAATGCACTTAATACCATTGAAGTGTACACTTAAAAAATGGTAAATTTTATGTCATGTATATTTTACTACAATAAAAAATAATAAATTTTTAAAAATTCATTAACATATATTAAGAAATGAAAACTACTCGGTTTATAACTGGTCTATTCACAGCCAACATCAGGTTCAGAATTTTCTGTGGGGATGATTAGAATGGGCAAGGGGAGCCACATGAAATCATTCTGGCTTATTAATGAAAGTCATTGGTACCACAATTTATTGATTGGTTGTTTGGCTGATTGACTCTCCTGAGCATTTGAACCTTTTGTCAGACCTTTCTTTTTTGAACCAGACACACAGCCCACTGGTTGATGGATCCTTTCGAAACCTTTAAGAATAGATACTAGAAAGAAATAATAAAGGTAAGGCAGGGAGGAAGAGAGCAACTCATAAATAAGTCAAGGAATCAGAAGGCAGACCAAGTTAATATGTGCCAAGGGTGCGTGATGTCCAATCACACAGATCAGAGAGAAGACAGAGTTTTGAGCTAGTTAGTCTGGAACTGACTAGCTGCACAGTAGAACAAGGATGATAATCAATTTTTCAACTTATTAAATAGAAAATAAAAGTAAATTATTTAGTCATGTTACAAACCTCTTACTTTTCTAATTCAGCCTGCTCTCTGAAATTTTTCTCTTTTTCTGACTTGTATTCCTCTGAGGCCAGAGACTCATTTAGCTTATCTTCAAAGACAGAATCACTAAGAGTGGTCTATCATACTCTTGTGCTCTGAAAAACTGAATCTTCATGTGTTCATTAGTCCTGTCCCTTTGCTTGAATCAGATACTTAAAGTTCTCCAAAGCATCATAGGGCCTTATTATTTCTTTCTATCTTGAGAACATTTTTAAAATCTTAATGTAGGATATATAGTTGAGCTATTTTTCAATTTCTAAAAAATAAAAAGGTAGTATTTTTGACAATAGTAAATTCTTCACAAGCATTAAGTCAATGATACCTGTATTCAAATTGAAGATCCATCACTTACCAGCAGTATGATCACAGAAAAACTGTTTAAGATTTTTTAAAGTCTGTTTCATCTGTAAAATGGTAAGAATTATACCTACCTCATAGTTTATTGTGAGAAATAAATGAAGTTTCACAAACAAAACATTTAGCACAGTGTCAGGTATACTATGAGCATTCAATTGATGTTAGCTAATAACTTTTATTTTTTTTTTTTTATATGAAGTCTATTGACAAATTGGTTTCCATACAACACCCAGTGCTCATCCCAAAAGGTGCCCTCCTCAATACCCATCACCCACCCGCCCCTCCCTCCCACCCCCCATCAACCCTCAGTTTGTTCTCAGTTTTTAACAGTCTCTTATGCTTTGGCTCTCTCCCACTCTAACGTCCTTTTTTTTTTTTTTTTTTTCCTTCCCCTCCCCCATGGGTTCCTGTTAAGTTTCTCAGGATCCACATAAGAGTGAAACCATATGGTATCTGTCTTTCTCTGTATGGCTTATTTCACTTAGCATCACACTCTCCAGTTCCATCCACGTTGCTACAAAAGGCCATATTTCATTTTTTCTCATTGCCACGTAGTATTCCATTGTGTATATAAACCACAATTTCTGGATACAGGAGTACTGATGCATAGGGGCACTTGTACCCCAATGTTCATAGCAGCACTCTCAACAATAGCCAAATTATGGAAAGAGCCTAAATGTCCATCAACTGATGAATGGATAAAGCTAATAACTTTTAATGCGAATTGGTTATATAGTTTCCCTTGTCTTTCATTACACATTGAATTGGCAAGTCATTTTAGCCAAGGTGGTGAAACTGATATGGGCATATAGTTAGGGTCAAGGGTTGCAGAGAGAGGCAGTATTGAACTTTGGGGGGGTCAAGCAAACAAAGGACAGCTGAAGTCTAACCTTTGCTCACAAGGACCTCAGCTTCAGATTCTTATGTTTAAACTGAGAAACATCTTTGTCATCAATATTCCCTGATGACCATATTATAAGCAAACATAATTATTTTTCTCTTTCTGCAGAGAAATTGACATCAAAAGTCAAAGGAGATGTGTTAACCTAAGAAAATAATTTGAGAAAGCAATTCAGTGAGTGTAAAATCTTAATAGGTTTGGGGTTTCTGTCCTGCATTTAATATTCAAAATTCCTTTTTAGGAAAATTATGAAATTTCATTAAAAAGTGGGTCGGCCACAGCTCTGACTGGTAATTAATAACAGTAATAGTCCCAAATATAAAAATAAGTTCTCACATTATCTGTAATAAACTTTAATAGGAATTGCAAGATGCAATCTAAGCCCAGATCTTCGTATTTTATCAAAGTTTTATCTTATTTTTATCAAATAGAAAGATCTCTCAACTACCAATGTACTCTTTTTACTTTTTATTATGGAAAATTTTTAAAACACACAAGTAAAGAGTATAATGAAATATCATGTACACATTACTGATCCTTAACAACCACCAATTTAATGATGCTATCAGTAGTTTGCCCCCAAAATTAATAGTAATTTCTTACTGTTGGCAAATTTCTAAACAATGTTTAAGTTTTTCACTTGTCATATATGTACAGTTCATTTGAAATGGGATTCTAATAATGCCAATACATTTTCATTGGTTAGTACGTCTCATCTATTTTTATCCACAGACTATCTCACTATCTGTCCCTTTTTTTCCTTGAAAGTTATTTAGTGAAGAAACCAGGCATTTCTTGTTGTAGAGATTTTCCAGTTAGATTTTGCATGCCCCTCATAATAATTTACTTTTATTTGAAACACCAGGAATAGTCTTCATTGCCTAATCTTCAAATACACATATTAAATGAAGATAAACTTTTATTTCAGTCAGGTATGTGGCCATGCATTTAAATTTCTATGAGTTTCTTAATATATATTAATTGGCCAGAGAGCAAAAATATAAGGTCACCTACCCATATATTTCAAACTGTAATAAATTGGAGTGCCCACAGTCTAAATGCAATAATGTAAGCATCTTTACAATGTTTCCTAGATAGTTTTAGAGTCCTTGAAGATGCTTTCCCCTTGCACTTAAAAGCAGAAGCTATTCAGGCTCATTTGTCTCAGCCTTTTCTTACGACATAAAGAACCACTGTTTCTTGTTTTTAACAGCTATGGTACCACTGACTTCCTTCAAGATGCTCCTACTTCTGGGGTGCCTGGGTGGCTCAGTCGGTTAAGTGTCTGACCTTGACTCAGGTCATGATCTCACGATTTAGGAGTTCAAGATCTGCATTGGGCTCTCTGCTGTCAGCACAGAGGCCACTTGAGACTATCTTCCCCTCTCTCTCTGCCCCTCCCCCATATGAGTGGGTGTGCCTGTGTGCGTGAACTTTCTCTCTCTCTCAAAAATAAATAAACATTAAAAAAAAAAGCTGCTACTTCCATCATTCTGTTTTCCAAATATGTGAAACTTTGGATGATAAGGAGAAGATAATGCTCTCCTCTTTTCTGATCAATTCTCTAGTGTGCAACAGCAGTTCAGAGACCGAGTTGCAACTTTAACAAGATTTTACTGAAACTTCTGCTATAAAGGAAGCCAGACAACATAAAAAATAATTTAAATTGTTACCATGTATAATTATTCTTAGGAATTACAAGTCATGTTGTCAGGCTTTCTTTAAAGATATTCCCTGCCTGCTTTCAGTCTATTTTTAAGAGTTTGGCCCCTACCTCACACCGTATACAAAATTAATTTGACGTGGATCATACATTGAAACATAAAAGACAAAAAATCATGAAGATTTTTAAAGAAAATATAAAATATTTTTGCAAACTTGGAATAGGCAAAGACTTCTAAAGAGAACATAAATAACTCAAACTATTGAAGAAAAAAGACAAACTGGATTTTATCAAAATTTAAAATGTCTACTCATCAGAAAATAATGCTACCAAGAAAATTGAAAATCTAGTTACAAACTGGGAGAAAATATGTATGATGTAAATAGCTGGCAAAGGAATTTACCTAAGATATATAATAACTTTTATAACTGAATGACAAAAAATCAAACCACACAATTTTTTAAATGGACAAACCCTAATAGACATTTTACATAGAAAGATATATGAATAAACAATAAGTACATGAAAAGTCACTCAGTATCATTAGTGGATAGGAAAGTATATATTAAAACCACAATTAGATAGATAATCATTTATGTCTTAAAGAATTGTTTAAAAGTTTTAAAATATAGGTTTGGAGGCACCTGGGTGGTACAGTTGGTTGGGCATCTGGCTCCTGATTTCGGCCTAGGTCATGATCCCAGGGTTGTGGGATCGAGCCCTGTGTCAAGGCTCCATGCTGAGTGTGGAACCTGCTTAAGATTTTCTCTCTTTCCCTCTGCCCCTACCCCCCACTAATGCTCTCTCACTCTCTCTCTCTGTCTCTAAGAATTAATTAATTAATTAATTAATTAAAATACAGCTTTGGTAAGAATGTGAAGTGACTGCAAGTTTTATTCATACATTGATGAATGATGGTGCAGAATTATCAACCACCTCAGGAAATGTTTGGAAGTATGTTACAAAGTTAAATGTACAACTACTCAAATTATCTAGCAATTTCATGACTAGATATTTACCCCAGAGAAATAGAAACATATTTTCTACAATAAGACTTGTAAATGTTTCTACTAGATTTATTCATTATAGCCCCAAACTAGAAATATTCTATAGGTTCGCGAACAAATGAATAAATTAAAAAATTGTGGTGGATTCATACGGTAGTACCACTTGAAATGAAAAAAAAACATACTATTATACAACAATACTGTGTGTCGCTCTCAAAAACATGGTGAATGAAGGGAGGTAATGACAGGAATACATACTTAATTGTTGTTATTACAGACCAAGTTAACTCAGGATTGAAAGAGATCAGAAGAGTGATTGCTTGGATTGGGGTTGGGGGAGTATTGCCTGGAAAGAGACAGGAAGGTACTTTCTGGAGTGATGGAAATACTCTACACCTTGACTGGGGTAGTACCTACACAGATGTATAAATTTGTCAAACCCCATCAGACTGTACTCTCAAAATTTATATATTTTGGTATTGTGTAAATTATACCTCAATAAAAAAAACTTTTTGGAGGGAAAGCACATATTATGTGCCAGATAATATGGAAATCATTACAACAAACAATGGCAAATAAGACAGATGCAGTTCCTACTTTCATGCAAGTTCAAGCTCAATCAGGAGATCAAATATAGCATTAATATGCCCATAACACGAGTTTCAGGCACAATACCCAAGTCTAAAAAAAAAAAAATTCATAGCTTAAGTTCTCCCCCCCCCCATTCTTTATTTTCCCAATTCAAAGTGAGCCACTTTTTATGATATTTAACAATTAAAAAGTCTGCCTCCAAGAAAAAAGCAGAAGTCATTGGGTATGGCTTACCCCTCTCATCCAATAGGAAATTTACATCTGAACATAACAATTCAGCATTCAGCACATATAAATAATTTGGTTTTAAATAATAAATACTATTGACAAGTGAACAGTAGTCCTGTAAACATGAAGACATGCCATGTCCAGTCCAAATCGATTTTTACAGTCTCTCTTAAAGCATGATGTCATTCTGCCTGACCTTCCCAGAGACTCCTGTCTCAACGCCTCTTCATTTTTGAACCACAGGCTGGGCATATTTAGAAATGCAGTGCTTTATTAAAGGATATGTGACTACCCAGCAGTGCAGTGTCTGAGTCCAAATTTAAGGACTTACCTGACACAAGCTATTTATCCTACCCCTAGAACAAGGATACCTCTAATAGCCATTCACTCAGTACTAAACAATCCACCTAGAATATCGAAATTGCTTGGGAATCCTGGGGTAAAACCTCAGCTGTGCATGGAGGGACAGTGCGTCCCCAGCTGCTCTGAGAAATTCCATAATCTTGTGTAGATGATTATATACCCATTTTTCTGTTTATGTCTTACTTAATGTGTGGCCAATAGAGTAGAAGTGAATCTTCAATATATTAGCCATGAAATGGCTTTAGCAATGCATTATAAGTACTTTGTCTAAGCAATTTACAGAAGCAGATTAAAGGGGCAGTATAACCTGTTTATTCATACATACTGCATAATAGTTACAAAAATTCTATAAAGATCCCCAGTTATTCTAACCAAGACCAATTTTAGCCTACTCCTCAGACTCAACAAAAATAAAACATCACCACACACATACAGAAAAATTAACACCATACAAGGAAAGGAAATATTTTCCCAAAGAAGCAACAACTGTAGAGAGCTGTGACATTGATGTAGATATAACTCAACACTTTATAGTGTCATCAGGACTTTTAGCTTTTCAGGCTAAAATATATATATTCAAGTTCAAACTTTTCCCACAGGCAATGGGATGTGTACTTCATGTGCATTTGTTTAACTGAAGGTGCTCAGGAGTGCTGTCCAGAAGTAAGCTACCTGAACAGTACATTCAAGCCTTCACATCCTCCATAGTTTGCAGCTTTTAAAAAGCAGTTGAGTTGATTTGGGTTTGGGGTTTTTTTGGGTTTGTTTGTTTTCTGTTTTTGTTTTGTTTTGTTCTTTCAGCTTCACCCCATCAATGTTTGGCAGAAAAAAGAAAAAGAAACACAGAAAAAAATGAAGACCACATTTTGAGTTAGCACACCCTGTTAGAGAAAAATAAATAAATGAGATTCCCTTGAAGAACATTTGGTTCTCTGCTGAAGAGTTTTCTATTCAATGGAAACTTCATTTTTAGTTTTAACATCAAAACTTTACATCAGCTGACAAAACACAGAAAGAAAAGGAAAGAAATCTTTGTTGCATTTGTTTTGGCTTTTTTCTACTTATTAAACAACAGTCGCTCTCTGTATATCAAAACGGTGGGAAGAATATTCTCTCATTTATAATATTGCCTCTGGAAGTCAGCAGGGTATTGGAAAAATAGAGCTTTGAAATGAGAAGTGAATTCAAACTCTGAGTTTTCCCTCAATTAACTGTATATTTCAGTCATATTCTATCATTTTTCTAAGCTTCAGGCCTCTCATTTGTTAAATGGGGATAATTATACCTGACAATCGCTCTGGTAAAGAGACATAATTGAATACTGATTCTGAGTCAGATGGTAGCTAGCTTTCTGATATATTTTTTTTTTATTTATGGTCTTCCTATGATGCCATTTTTTATCTATGAATTTTTAGAATTATTTAAACCTTCAGCTCTAACAATTCCAAATTATTATGAAGATAATCAATATTTTTATTAGCATCGTTAGGATTCCACTGAAGACTTACCCAGATAGCTATCTATCTGACAGAATCATTCATCCTAACCCTGAACTAAGCAATATTCTTATTTGCAAGTTTTATACACCTTAGAATGAAACCTTAAGCTATAAAATTCTAGAGATAAGAGGTCTAAAATAAGAATTAAAACTCTTCTTAAGGGGGCACCTGTGTGGCTCAGTTGGACGTCTGACTTTGGCTGAGGTCATGATCTCAAGGTTCGTGAGTTCGAGCCCCGCATCAGGCTGTGTGCTGACAGTTCTGAACCTGGAGCTGCTTCTGATTCTGTGTCTCCCTCTCTCTCTGCCCCTCCCCCACTCACACTCTGTGTCTCTCTCAAAAAATAAATATGAAAAAAAGAAACAAATAACTCTTCTTCAGGAGTTTTCCTTCTTCAGGAAAGGCCAAGAAAGACCAAGTTTATTCTTCAAATGATTCTTTTTCCGTGTAATTATTATTTCAACTAACCACTGAAAAGTTGTGGCACTTTCCAACTTCCCCTGAACGACTTCTCCAGGCTAGATTGCAAGTAGATAGTTTGCAAAGAGCAAACGTTAATTGCATCTCAGGGATGCTTTTAACAAAAAAATTTTACTGAGTAAAACACTAAATGCAATAGAAGGCAAGGAAACATAGTCTAAAAAACACTAGGTTTTACAAATTCTGACAAAACCCTTTTCCAATAGAAGTCATATTGTATTTACAGGTAATAATGATTATTGTGGTCCACTCTAACCAAATTCTTACAATGACACCATCTAAATCCTCTGCTCTTCCTTCTACTGGCAGTGCTCACTAAGGCTATAGCTCACAGCACTCTCCCAGTTTCTGTAACTACTGTAATAATGATTCTGATGCACACAAAGTATGTTCCTCAGATCTACACCTCGAACTGGCATAATTTCCCTCTGGACAGTATCCTTATTTTTCCAGATAAAGAAAGAGATTTCTTTATATTCCAATTACATATAAATAAATAAATAAATAAATAAATAAATAAATAAATACTGAGGTCATAATCTAGCCAATTTAAACAATTCAGGGATTTTCAACCTGGGAGAAGGGATAAAGAGAAAGAGAGGGTGGCTATGGTATCTCTTTTCACACATTCATGTATCTACTCAGGAGGAATATGTCAAGAGTTTCAAAAGGCTATATTCAGTACTAATATTTGAAAAAATATGTCCAATATTAAACTTGAAAAAATTTAAAAAGAAATATTTAATACTAAATTTTGTTTATTTGGTGATGGTATTTAATACTCTTTTGATATTGCAAATAATATTAAAAGAAGAAAGTGGGGGGTTTTAGTATGAGAATATTGAACGAATTTAATACCTAAAGTATCTATTTTTAAAAATTGTTTTTGATGTTTTGTTTACTTTTGAGAGTGAGATAGAGCACGAGTGGGGAAGGGCAGAGAGAGAGGGAGACACAGACTCCAAAGCAGAGTCCAGTCTCTGAGATGTCAGCACAGAGCGTGACTTGGGGCTCAAACTCAGGGACCATGTGATCATGACATGAGCCGAAGTCTGACGCTTAACTGACAGCCACCCAGACGCCTCAAGTCAAATCGATTTTTAACGAATAAGGAAGGTAATAAATCAAGAGTCTAGGAGCCACGTTTTAGTACTCTAAAAGAAAAAAGCACTCGTAACAAATATCTACTTAATATACAGAATTTATGGTACAAGACATCATTATTCAGCATAGAATATACCTAGTCCATTTAAAAACAAGCATAAATATTTATATTTTCTGATGAATAGATCCAATATACACTTAAATGTACTAATGTTACAACATTGAGAACAAACCTAAGCATATGGTTTTTAATCAGATCAGTCTGTTTGCTTTGCAACATCATTTATAAAAGTGCTATGTCAAAATACATAAAAATTACTAATGGAAAATTATATAACTTTTTGAAAAAACTAAATCTTTGTGTATTTGGTACACTGGGAGCCAACTTTTAGTCCTGTAAAATGAACTATATCAATATTGGTTTTATCAGCACTTGTATAGATTGCAAAATAATTTGCATCAGATTGTTTTAATGCCAAGTGATGGCAAAGTCTAATTTTTTAGGTTCTGTAGAAATAGGCCACTTCAAACTAATGATTTTTATTAGGTTTATTTTCAAAATAAAGATAAATCCACATCGATTCAGAATTTTAGGGTGAATAGATAGCCCAACTATGTTATTTATTCCTTATGTGCAGGTATGAATGCATATAAAAAACTACTGTTGACCATGGCCATGGTATGTGGTATTATGCTGGCCTTTGATTGGTGAAGACCAACAGTTGAGTGCCTAATATTTGGGAGGACTTATATGTAGAAAGCAAAACTTTAAACTGCCTGTGTTTTAACTTATTAAGATTAAAAATCTTTAACCTAAATGTTTCTTAGTCTTTATATCAATGCAAAAAAAAATCTTAAATCTATTTAAAATATTAATGTCAAGTTTTACTTTATCATTTTCAAAATTTAGTATAGCTAATGTTCATCTCTTTAAGCTTCTGGTAAGTCAGACTTAAATGCTATTATGGATTTAATTGTGTCCCCTTTAAATTCATATGTTGAAGTTTTAACATCTAGTACCTCAGAATTCAATCTTATTTGGAAATAGTGTCACTGCTGTTGTAATTAGTTAAGATGAGGTCATACTGGAGTAAGAAGGGCCCTTAATCCAATATGACTAGAATCCTTATTGAAAGAGGAACTCTGGACACAGACATGCACACAGGGAGATCACTTTGTAAAGATGAAGGCAGAGAACATGGTGACACCTAAAAAGCCAAGGAACACCAAAGATTGTCTGAAAACCACCAGAAGCTAAGAGAAAGGCATGAACCTTCAAATTTTCAAAGGAACCAACTCTATTGACATCTTATTCTTGGACCTCTTGCCTCCAGACCTGTGAGACAATCAATGGTCTGCAGTTTAAGCCACCAGTCTGTGGTACTTTACTACAGCAGCCCTAGTAAGCTAATACAAATGCCTGAATTGCAAATTATTTCTAAGTATTTAAGTAACTTTTGTAAATGTGATGAACCAAACATAAATGTAAATCTGGCTTTTCTTAAAATATACAGACAAAATTCTCCTACACATTTCAAATTAAAATCTTGCCAATATGTCTATGTTTCTTATGTGTAATTGTCTTTCAAGTGTATGTTCACATTAATCAATGTATATTCACATTATCATGCTGATGTTAAAAATTAAATATCAAAATATTAATTTTATGGGATTCTTTTACTCCATTAAATATTTACTTATTTTTACATTTTTTCTAAGTTTCAGTGTTTAGCTTACCTGACCAAGGGTCATATTTATCATCTCAGACAGGCTAACTTTACCATCATCTTTTCATATCATTCGATGGTCTGCTTTGCATTCATGAGATTATGTACTCCCCCAACTCAGAATTATAAACACTTTACTGTTTTTTTAAGTTCTGAATCTTTATTTGTCCCTTAGCCATTATTCTATTCTTCAGCTTTTCCCACTATTCTGTTATCACTTTATTGGCAAAGGAGTCCTCCTATTTGCTAAGAAACGTGGTTTATGAAAATCAGCTTAATAACAAGCAGGTTTGGGAGGACACCCATGAGGGTATCTTGACACTACATGTCTCAGCTGTGGACAGTTGAACACCTACTCAGTTGGTAGACAAAATCCCAAGCTACTGAATGAGCTTGAACCTATTCAGCAATTGGGTAAAGTTACAGGAGTGACCAAGACTTGAATTGTCCCTTTCAAGAGGTACTTATCCTAAGCCAGGCTTGGGCTCCCTTTCAATTCTCAATTTAAAACAAAAATAACAAAAATACAGAATCAATATCTGCTACAAGAATAGAGTGATCAAGGGGGAGAAGAAGATGACCCAATACATGAAATGAAGTCATGGGAAGCCAACTGCATAGGGAGTGTAGGCCAGTGTGGGGAGTTGGACACAGGGGTAAAGTAGTGTGACTTAAAATTGTCAAAGATCATGTTTCTGGTCCATTGCTCTAGACAGTCCGCTAGAGACTGAGCATTCACCCTTTTCTCAATCCTGGTTTCTGATTAATGAAATTTCTTCCCAGCAAAAGAAGAAGATAAGAAAGTATGGATTTTGGGGCACCTGGGTGGCTCAGTCAGTTAAGCGTCTGACTTCAGCTCAGGTCATGATCTCACCATTTGTGAGTTCTAGCCTCGAGGCCCGTGCCTGGCTCTGTGCTGACAGCTTAGAGTCTGGAGCCTGTTTCCGATTCTGTGTGTGTCTCTCTCTCTCTGCCCCTCCCTCACTTGTGCTCTGTCTCTCAAAAATAAATAAATGTAAAAAAGAAAAATTAAAAAAAAGAAAGTATGGATTTTAATTGTATAATTTACTAACATCATTCTCACCAAAGTCAGTGAGGAAGTAGGAAGCACCTGAAGTTCCCTAGAGCATTTCAGTTTTAACTCTACCTGATTAAACTTCCAATCTGCTTGTCGTTGCATCCCTCTTGTGATTAAAAACTAAATCCTTCATTCTGTTCTTGTTTTGTCCCTCTGTTTCAATAAGGTCTCTTTTCTCGGTATCTGATTTACTTGCATAGTTTTTCCTAAATGTATTGATACCAGTCTTTCTATTATATCTGGCTATCCTAACGCATGTTTTTCCCATCTATACCATGTATTCACAATTGATTAGTACTTATCAATATGTCAAGATGGTATCTCCACCATTACCCAAGGAATTTCATAACAAATAGCCAGCTTGTTTAAAACTATATCCTGGCAAACAAATTAGAATATTCAAATCAATTATTTCTTTAAAATCAATCATTATGATAATAAAACTACATTTTATTGATTTGTTGTACTGTTTAAATAAGACTCTGTTGGGGCGCCTGGGTGGCGCAGTCGGTTAAGCGTCCGACTTCAGCCAGGTCACGATCTCGCGGTCCATGAGTTCGAGCCCCGCGTCGGGCTCTGGGCTGATGGCTCAGAGCCTGGAGCCTGTTTCCGATTCTGCGTCTCCCTCTCTCTCTGCCCCTACCCCGTTCATGCTCTGTCTCTCTCTGTCCCAAAAATAAATAAAAAAATTGAAAAAAAAATAAAAATAAGTAAGACGAATGAATGAATGAATGAATGAATGAATAAATAAATAAATAAATATTGCCCAAGTAGGAATTTGTTTCTGGTAAAGAACACAGGAAAATATATATTCTATAGTTTTTTTTAAATTATGAATATAACTACATGTGCCAGCCCGTGAATATATGCTGGGGTACGCAGAGCTCATAGATCCCTTGTGTAACCCTACCACCTAGTGAGGAAGACAGAAGGGTAAACACAAAACTAAAACACAGTATTTTAAATAATATGTCATTCATCCATTCAGTAAATATTCATCAGGTCCATACTTTGCTCCTGGCCTTAAGCTAGGAATACAAGAAAATAAATTAACTGACCTCAAAAAGCCTATATGCAGGCAGAGGAGAGAAGAAGTCATCAAACCAAGAATTAGAATGCAATGTGTAGCATGTAAATTATTCGTTCATTCATTCAACACTTCTTGACAATTACTTTGTGCCAGATGATGTGGCAGTTGCTTGAGATATAAAGACATAGTAATTCATGATTATTTCCTGTAGAGGCAACCCATCACCTCTAACACATTTTGATGCAACAGTTTGTGCAAAACCATAGGAGTAAGAGAAAGCAAGGCATGTTCCAGAAACTGTAAGAGGCAGATTAGGACTGTGCATGGAGTACCGATGGAGAAACAGTAAAAATGAGGCTAGACAGGTAGGAGCAGATTTTAAGAGGACTGACTCTAAAAGACTGTGTTTATATTCTCCAAACTCTATAAATGTTTCCAGAAACTTTTTCTCACTGCACTACACAAGTATTTTTTTTATTTTTATTATTTTTATGCAAATATTTACTATGTAATATGTATAGATATTGTGGAGCGTCAAGAAATGGAGTTTACTCTCCCCCTGAAAGCAGAGCCCAAAACTAGGAGTTGTGCGCAGGTAGTTTACTTCGGAGCCGATTCCACAAGGAGTAAGAAAGAGGGACTGGCTAGAGGAGGAAAGGAGGAAAAGCCAAATTGAGGGTGCTCTCCTGGGTTGACCACCACTGTAAGCAGCCAGGTCTCAGTACCACCTAGACTTTTTCTGAGGACGATTTCGCAAAATATTCCATTCCAGGATAGAGACGTAAAAGGCATTCATCAAGCAGCTCCTCTCCCCGCATTATTTTTTTTTTTAATATATGAAATTTATTGTCAAATTGGTTTCCATACAACACCCAGTGCTCATCCCAAAAGGTGCCCTCCTCAATACCCACCACCCACCCTCCCCTCCCTCCCACCCCCCATCAATCCTCAGTTGTTCTCAGTTTTTAACAGTCTCTTATGTTTTGGCTCTCTCCCACTCTAACCTCTTTTTTTTTTTTTCCTTCCCTTCCCCCATGGCTTTCTGTTAAGTTTCTTAGGATCCACATAAGAGTGAAACCGTATGGTATCTGTCTTTCTCTGTATGGCTTATTTCACTTAGCATCACACTCTCCAGTTCCATCCACGTTGCTACAAAAGGCCATATTTCATTTTTTCTCATTGCCACGTAGTATTCCATTGTGTATATAAACCACAATTTCTTTATCCATTCATCAGTTGATGGACATTTAGGCTCTTTCCATAATTTGGCTATTGTTGAGAGTGCTGCTATAAACATTGGGGTACAAGTGCCCCTATGCATCAGTACTCCTGTATCCCTTTCTCCCCGCATTACTGACAGGAGCCTTAATGTCACCCACCACGCACGTTCATGCACGTGCACGCATGCAGTCAGCGAGCGCGCAAACGCGGTGCTTCAGTTTGACATGCGCATGTCTGTGCGGCAAGCAGGCTCCCGCTGGCATTTCTCACCTCCGAGCGCCCGTAGGCCAGAAAGCAAAAGTTGCTTGCTGGACGTGAGACATTGTCACTGCAAAGTCAACCGTGCAATCCTGTGAGGAACTAACTGTCCCCCAAGTAGAGACTAGAACCAGATCTGAGGCTGAGAAGGGTATGAGAAGGACCCGAAAAGTGTCTTGAGGTACTCATTTATATTATGATACACAATTGACTTTTAACAATGTGAGTTTGAACCTTGCAGTTCCACTTACACGTGGATTTTTATAGTACACTACTGTAAATGTATTTTCTCTTCCTTACGATTTTCTCAGTAACATTTTCCTTTCTCTAGATTACTTATAGTACTTAATACAGATAACATACAAGATATGTGTTAATCGACTGTTTATGTTATTGGTAAGGCTCCCCGTCAACAGTAGTGATGTTTTGGGGGGGCTCAAAAACTAAATATGGATTTCTGACTGTGCATAGGTCAGTGACCCATGTTGTTCAAGGGTCAACTGTATTTCAAATGCCCCCTATACATGTGATGGTGATTAAAGACTGACCTCTCACCCTAAGAATTAATATGTCTTAAGGTTAACCTGTTTAGGTACACACTTTAGGACGATCTCTTGAGTAGCGGTTTTCCACATGGAAAAGTTTGATGACAAGGAAACCAAAGTGATTAGGGCTTATACAAAGCAATGGAAGAACACAGAAAGGAATAAGGATCAGAAAGCTTCTTTAGGAGATAAGATCGGTAAGCTGGAGAACATAGGAGAGAGACAGCACCTCTTAGGATGGTGTTTCTCAGACATTTTTAATTATAACCCACAGGAAGAAATACATTTCACGCCAGGAAGACGCACCCTCCCTAGGCCTTCCTATACACATACACTTTAATAATACAAAAGTTGTACAGATAATACCTACCTTTACTATGTGCAATGCTCTTTAATACTTTTTTATATTCTACTGCTTCTATTATAAAATATTGGCTTCATGTTGTTGAATCACTATATTGTACACCTATATATAACACTGTATGATAACTACATGAGAATTAAAATTTTAAAAAAAGAAAAAACAAACAAACAAACAAACAAATAAATAAATAAATAAATAAATAGATACTGGCTGCTTAAATTGGTTATATTACCATAGTTTTAAAATACTGATTTAGGGTAATTCCCAGCTTTCTAGCTTGGCAACAGAGAAAAAACTGATAGCTATATCATCAAAATGGGAAGTACAGAAAGAAGGAGGAGAGAGTTTTGAAAAGAGTTTAGCATATGTTCAAGGTATGTTAGAAACTTTCACATGTAATCCTTCATTCAATTTTTATAATTACCTTAGTAGGAAGTTGGTATTCCAATTTTAAAGATAGAGAAATTAAGGCTTATAAAAGTAACGGTAGTTTTCAAAAATTGTATAGGCAGAAAATGGAGGAAAGTTATGAAGCAATTTTTTATTCTCCTTTTAAAATTAGTTTGCAAGATTCCCCTTAAACTTAAATAATATGAACCTTGCTTTATATTTGAAAGCTAAAAATGTAAGTAATAATACCTTTAAACTTCTGACTGACCCCGTGGTCTATTAGGAGTAGTATTTTGTTAATTTATTTTTTTGAAATAAATGATTTTCTGGTGTTTATTCATAACTACCACTCTTTGTAAGGAAAAAAACAAACCAAATTATAATTCTGTTTGTTTTATAAATGAAGAGGAACAAAAGGCCTGAACTAATTTTTTCTTTGCACTGTCCATTTAAATAGAATTTACATAGAAATTTTAAACTACAGATGATACTGTAAGGATCATCTAGAAGAGATATCCAATTCCTTTATTTCACAGATGAGAAAACTGATCTCATCTATTTATTGGCAGAATACAGTATGTAGGAAACCCTACTAAATCATGTGTTCGGCCATTTAAAGTTTACAATTATTATTCAACTTCCCTCTCGGCTCCCCTCTGCAAACATTCTAATTACTCTTTCCAGAAAAATAATTTCCCAAGTGTCCAGATCACAAAATAGAACACAAAGAAAGATTCAAGCACAAGGAGGAGGAAAGGGTGGAGTTGTTAACATCCTCCTTTCTCCAGTGGGTTCAAAGCTTTTTTTTTTTCCACTTCTACTTTTGCACACACACACTGACCATGTGTGGAGGTTACACTTTCATCTGCAGGTCCTACAGAAACTAGAAATTTCTTCTCTTTCTTTCCTTTCTTTTTCTTTTCTTTTCTTTTCTTTTTTTCCTTCCTTCCTTCCTTCCTTTTTTCTTTCTTTCTTTTCTTTCTTTCTTTCTTTTTCTTCCTTTCCTTCTTTCTGTGTTGAGGGTTGACAGCTGACATCCCCAAGTTCTACTTTCCCCTTCACTTTTCTTTTTTCCTTCTCTTTTCCTGCTCTATAAAATAGCCATTAATAGACCACTGCATGTTCATGTATGTTACAACTCTGGTTCCACCAGGATGGCCATTTGTCAAGAAGGGCCTGTTCTTCCCTTCCCCCTGTTCTTTTCATGTATATATCATAGAAGAGTGGAAAGCTACAGGGAAAGAGGCACATAGAGGGGTTCAAGGTAGGTCCTGGGGAACTGTTTGTGCACTTCAAAACCCAAATGTGGGAAATTCTTTTCTAATATGTGCAGTAAGTAGAGTTAAATTATTTGGGGCATAAAAACTCTCCTGATTGCCCAGTATGGCTTAGGTGTTTGCCAAATTTTGTATGTATATTTAGGATATGTTAAAATGGTTGAAATACTTTGATATTGGTAATCACTTAATTCAACTGGCTAATCGCCAGCTCTATTACTCTAGGTTCTCCTGAGAAGCAGAATGAGTAGGATGGAGAGAAAGAGTGATTGAAAAAGAGATCAACTGATTTTAAGAAATTGAATTACATCATTTACAGAGGCTGGCAAGTCCAAAAGCCATGAAGCAGGCAGAAGGCTGGAAACTCAGGTAAGACTTGATGTTGCCCTCTGGAATCTAAATGTCACAGAACAGTATGCTGGAAACAGACAGGGTTTCTTTGTTGCAATCTGGAGGAGAATTCTTCTTAAGGATGCTCTTAAGGCCTCAGCTGACTGGATCAGGCCCAACCCACATCTGCTTTACCCAGTGTCTACTGATTTAAGTGCTAATTACACCTAAAAAATATCTTCACAACATCTAGACTGGATAGCTTAGCTTCTCACAGGCAGAATAAGTATTTAAAATTGTAATATAATGGTAGGGCACCTGAGTGGCTCAGTCAGTTAAGCATCCCACTCTTGACTTCATATCAGGTCATTATCTTGCAGTTGCTGGATTCAAGCCCTGGGTCAGGCTCTGTACTGACAGCACAGAACCTGCTTGGGAGTCTATTTCTCTCTCTCTGCCCCTTCCTCACTTGCGTGCATTCTCTTTATCTCAAAATAAATAAATAAATAAACTTAATTTAAAAATATTTTTAATTATAATATAATGGAATTATATTAAATTTGGAAAGCATCACTGTGGAGTAACATGCATAACCATTTTAACTATTTTAATTGATTTGAGTGCCTAATTAATTTTCTCAATAATCACTTAACTTTATTTAAAATAAAAGAATAATTTGCAGAAGTTTTTGTTTTGGACTTTGGTGTGTGTGTGTGTGTACGTGAGAGAGAGAGAGAGAGAGAGATGGCACTATTACCTGATAAAAACTAAAATTTTATTTTGTGTTAGTAGTCATTTCGATTTGGCATTTATATTTTGAAACTCTCTAAGTCAAACATATATAGAGAAACCAGATAATTTAAAGATTTAACTTCAACATCAATATATTCCCGAAGTTATATGCTTTAAATTATACCAAATAAACTAATTCTGAAAGAGAAAATAAAACTACCTCTATATGATTTTATATTAGCATGTGATTTTCTTAGAAACAAACAGCATTTTTCTTACATAAATATATTTTGCAAAAACTTTCCTTCTTTCCCAGAGGAGAAAAGTAAGTATAAAAAATAATAGCACGATGTGCCTAATTTCTATAACAGGTTCATAGTTATATGAGTTAGTGTGAGCAATCTTGCAGGTTCTTTTCCTTTCTTTTTAATAATTAGTAATAGCGGCAACCTCCCTCTTGGTTTTGACCTCTCTAGTTTATACATTCCCTCTGTGAGGTTCAGCCCAGGTTCACTTGTAAAGTCAGCAGAAATGTGAAACTCTTTGCTGGTTAATGCTGTCGTTAATAGAGCTATTCATCACTCAGCACAGAATACATAGAAAGTGGCTATGGTTTTTTTGTTCATTGACTTTTACATTTCTCCCCTTTTAATGAATTATCTCAGAGATTTAGGAATCGGTTCATAGCCAACACCCAAATTTTATAAATGTTAAATTTTTTACTGTTTCAGAAACTTTTGGAAAGAAATGAAAAGTGACAGATGCAGAGAAAGTCTCTTAACACCTTACTCAGTCCTATAGCCTGAATCACTCCTTGGACCCTCCTACCTGCCTCCTTCCCTTTTCAGAGAAAACCAATATATTATAGATTGTGTAACCTTCCTATTTTTGTTTTTATTACTTTTCCCATATATGTATAGCACCATCAAACTTATAGGTAACATTTTACATTATTTTAATTTTGTATGATATATATTTACAACTTAATTTTTAATTTACCTTTGTGCTTTCAAAATGTACCAAAGTTAATACATGTAGATGTGCTTCATTTATTTTGACTGCTAGGTAGTATTCTATATTAAAAATACTGTAATTTAGCTAATCACTTCTTTATCAATAAATATTTAGATGGTTTCTTAATTTTTTTCTTTTATCAATAGTGATGCAAGAAATAGTCTTGTACATGTCTTCTCACGGGCATATACAAGTGTTTCTCTAGAGCATACTCCTAGCGGTGGAATTTCTGGAAAATGCGTTACACTTGTAGTCTATTTTGCTTGACTATCTAAGTATTTTTTTCAAAGTGCTTGATCAATTTACATTACTGCCAGCCAGCAGGGTATTAGAATTTGTTTTCCCACTCCTCCAAAAGCTGGGTATTGTCAGAGGTCTCAGTTGTCAGGGGTCTGCCAAAGCTAAATGTGAAGCAATATTTCATTTTCACCGATGAGAATTCTCCCTCCACTGTTCAGATTTAAAATCTTTTCTCCATTCTGCCATTCTAGCTGCTTCTTCCATAGGCATTTCAGTCATATTATTTGTCCACTTTTCTTTAAAAAAAATTTTTTTAATGTTTTATTTATTTTTGAGACAGAGAGAGACAGAGCATGAGCAGGGGAGGGGCAGAGAGAGAGGAACACACAGAATCTGAAGTAGGCTCCGGATGACAGCAAGAGCTGTCAGTACAGAGCCCAACGTGGGGCTCAAACTCACAAACCACAAGATCATGACCTGAGCCGAAGTCAGACGCTCAACTGACTGAGCCACCCAGGTGCCCCTATTTGTCCACTTTTCAATTGGGTAATTTGTCTTACTTATTTTGAGACATTTTTACTATACTAAGATACCAGTTTTTCTGTTTATATGTGTTATAAACTGTTTCTCTCAAGATTATTACTTTCTATTAAATTTTTTGAGGGTATCTTACAGTACAGAACCTTGCATTTTAAACAAGATTATGGATGATTTCCTTTCATTTTGTGCTTATTATGTTTTTGCTTAAAAGTAAGGTATATTTCCTTCCAAAAGTTTTAAAGAATTTTTTCTCACATTTGGGTCTTCAGTTCACCTGGACTTTATTTTTAATGTGGTACAAATTGAGAATTCCTTTAACAAAGAATTAATTTTACTTAGCACCATGTATTAAAAACTTTGCTCTTTCACAACTAATTACTCTGCCGCCACTAGAGTTCTTAAATATGCATAAATCTTTCTCTGGGATTTTTATTCCTTTCCATTGGTTGGTTTGTTTAGCCCAATACAAATAGTAAGATTGCTTAAAGATAAGTTAA
This sequence comes from Lynx rufus, assembly GCF_022079265.1. Lineage (NCBI taxonomy): Eukaryota > Metazoa > Chordata > Mammalia > Carnivora > Felidae > Lynx > Lynx rufus. The sequence continues at coordinate 47,498,903 of NW_025814834.1, forward strand.
TAAAAGTTATTCATTCTAAATACTAGGGAGAAAAAGATTGAAAACAAAAATGACTAGAATCTGTTGGGTCTGAGGATAATATGATAGTAATATCAAAAGATCTATTATTTGGAGTATATGAAGTAGGGAGGTGGAGCTTGCTGCAGAAAAATATTTGAAGACATAGTGACTGAAAAAAAAATTCTGCATGTTTGATGAAAAAAAAATTGACAGAAAAAAAATTTAAGAATTTCAGTAAATCTCAAACAGTCCAAGTTCAAATAAAAAAGAGAAATTATACCAGAGGGGAAACTTGTAACTTTGGGAATGAAAAGGAAAGCAAGAGCAATGATACATATCTGAATAAATATAATTTACTATTTTTCTTTTCTCAGCTCATTAAATTATACTGCTTTTGAAAGTAAAATTTATAACATTTTCTGGGAAAGTTTAAGTGTATATACATGTTAATACATATGACAGAGCAAGGAGACAAAATCATCAAGGGCGTAGAAAACCTGAATAACACTATCAACCAACTTTACCTAATTGACATGTGTAGAACATTCCACCCAATAACAGAATATACATTCTTTTCAAGTACAACATAAAACATTCACCAAGATAGATCATAAAACAAACATTAACAAACTTGGAAGAGTTCAAATTAAACAAATTATGTTCTCTAAACATCAGTAACAGAAAAAGTGTGTGAATATTGAATAACCCATGAGTTAAAGAAGAAATCTCAAGAAAACTTGGAAAATATTTTGAACTGAATGAAAACACAAATTAACAATATAAAGAATGTAAAAGATGATACTCCTACAGACTCCATAGATATTAAACGATAATGAAAGTATACTACAAAAATCTATGCCCATGATTTTGACAACTTAAATGAAATGGATCACTTCCTTCAAAAATACAAATTACCAAAACCTGCTCCATAGTAAATAGCCTATATCTGCCCCTATAAGGAAGTTGGATTTGTAGTTTAAAATCTTCCAAAAAAGAAAAATCGAGCACCAGATGGTTTTACTGGTGAATTCTACCAAGTATTCAACAAAGAAATAATACCAATTCTACAGAAAATCTTGCAGAAAATGGAACGGCTGGGAGAGAGGGCAGGAGCACTTCCCAACTCTATTTATGAAGTCAGCATTCCCTTGATTTCAAAAACACCCAGAGATACTAAAAGAAAAAGAAAATTTAAAAAAACACTGTCTCGATGAACATAAATGTAAAAAATCCTCAGTGATATGGTCTGAATATTTGTGTGCCTCCAGAATGCTTATGTTGAATCTTAACTCCCAAAGATGATTACATGTTAGTAAATGGAAGTCTCGGGGAAGTGATTAGGTCATAATGATGGGACCCTCATGAATGTGATTAGCACACTGTAAAAGCATTTCACAGAATCCCTAGCCCGTTCCACCACATGAGGGCACAGCAGGAAGGTACCTCTTATAACCAGGAATTGAGCCCTCACCAGCCACCATATAAAACCTACAAACACCATGATCTTGGACTTCCAGGCTCCAGAATTGTGAGAAATAAATTTATCTTGTTTATAAAATATAGCTAGCATTTTGTTATAGCAACCTGAATGGATTATGACACAAATTGAATCTTGAAGTATGTAAAAAAGATAACATGAAAATAAAAATCATGGGGTGCCTGGGTGGCTCAGGTGGTTAAGCATCCAACTTCGGCTAAGGTCATGAACTCGCGGTTCGTGACTTCAAGCCCCATGTCGGGCTCTGTGCTGACGGGTCAGAGCCTGGAACCTACTTTGAATTCTGTGTCTCCCTTTCTCTCTGTTTCTCTCTCTCTCTCTCTCTCTCTCTCTCTCTCTTTCTTTCTCTCTCTCTCTCTCTTCTCTCTCTCTCAAAAATAAAAAATGATTAAAAAAATTTTTAAAAAAGAAAAAAAATAAAAATCACAACGAGATACCCATACACATGTACTAGAATGCCTTTTCTACAAAACTTGACAATACCAAGTACAAGAACAAAAAGCAACAGGAACTCTCACACATAGCTGGTGGGAATGCAAAAGGCACAGCCGCTCTAGAAAATAACTCCTAAAAGTTGAACATACACTTACCACAACAATTACCTAGCAATATCACACACTGGCATTTGCCCAAGTAAAATGAAAACTACATTCATACAAATACTACAGTAATTTTAAAACAATTTTGTTAGTATCACCAGAAACCGAAAACAACATAAATGTCATTGAACAGGAGAATAGATAAATAAATTGTGCTACCTCCATATAATGAAACAGTACTCTGCAATAAAAAGGATTGAACTACTGATACATGGGAGAAATTGATGAATCTCAAATGCGTTATGCTAAAAGAAAGAAATTTTTCCCCAAAGGCTATATTCTGTATAATTCCATATGTGTTACTGTCCAGAAAAGGCAAAATTACAGAGTTACGAGACCAGTCAGTGGTTGTCAGACATTAATACCAGGGGAAGCGTTTGATTATAAAGTGTTGTATGAGGTTATTTCTTCTGGAGTGATAGAACTGTTCTGTATCTTTATTATGGTGGTGTTTATACTACAGTATGCATGTGTCAAATGCATAGAACTCTATACCAAAAAGAGCAAATTGTCCTGTATGTAAATTTTTAACATATTTTTAAAATATTCGATAGGTGTTTGGAAATAATTTGTCTCCCTATTTGTTGAAGGTAGTGCTTTAGATGCATCCTAATTTTTGATATATGCAAAATCTGTCATTTTCCAGAAAAGTTGTATCAAAATCTCCCAATAAATGGATAATTATCAATTTCAACTTTAATCCTATTAACATTTGCTCTATGCACTTTTCAAGGCATTGCAGGTTTTCCGGTATATATACATTCAGTGATGTATCTTTCTAGTGAATTATGGTGTTCTTTCACCTAAGTCCTTTTTTGGTTCAAAGTTTATTTTGCCTTTTATTAATATTGCAAAAACAAATTTAGTTGGGTTCATCTTTGCTTTGCTTGTATCTGTTTTTCCATTTCAGTATTTCCTGTATCATCATATGTAAGTGTATTTCCATCAACCCAGAATTTTAAAAATCTAATTTGAAACTACCTATCTTTTAAGAAGTAAAGTTAGACTTAAATCTAAATTTATTTAAGTTTAGCTGGTAGTTTACCATTTATTATTACTGCTTCATTTTAACTTACTTAGTAGCTTATTTTTTAATTTTATTTCTCGTGATATTTGTTTGCTTATATTCTTCCTCCTTCCTTTATTGAACAGCAGAAACTTTTATTGATTTGTTATTGTTTTACACTCTATTGCTCTACATACAGTGTTTATCCTTAAATAATCAACATGCAATCTTGACCCAGCAGATAAAAATTTAGTCAGTATTACTAACTCCTCCAGAAAATCGAAGGATCTGAAAAAAGCTTGAGCTCCAATGATTTATTTGATTTTCCATGCACTTTGAGCCCTGTTTTTAAGGCACTCAAAATTAATAATCATCATTATTTTTATTATTGTTTTTAGCATTCATTGCTTACTTAGATTCATCTATAGATTAATCAGTTTTTTACAAACATGCTCATCCACATGTTAATCACTTTCTTTGATTCTTGCATCCTGTTCTTCTTTGTTCCCTGTTCTTTGTAAAGTGCATCATTTGAGGGGTGCCTGAGTGGCTCAGTCGGTTAAGCATCCAACTTCGACTGAGGTCATGATCTTACAGCTAATAAGTTCGAGCCCTGAGTCTGTGCTGACAGCTCAGAGCCTGGAGCCTGCTTCAGATTCTGTGTCTCCCTCTCTCTGTGCTCCTTCCCCACTCACGCTCTCTCTCTCAAAAATAAATAAAAACATTAAAAAAAAAATAAAGTGCATCATTTGATGTTCCCTTTAGTGGGTCTGAGTAATGATCCTCAGCCCTAAGTTTTCTCAGTACGTTTTTATTTTGTCCCTACTCTTCTACGTTTTTATTTTGTCCCTACTCTTCTATAACAAGATATTATTTGGTTCTGGATACCAGATATGGATTCTAAGCCTTACAGTTGAGGCAAAAGCCCTAACAAAGCACCTTGAGTCTAAAAACACTGCTTTTCCAGCTATTGATGTCACCCACGCATGAAAGGATTGTTCAAAGGCAATTTTTCTGCAAAACGAATACTCCAACCCCGACTTTTCATTCAATATAAGAGGAGGTTTAGGAAAATGGAACGTGAATTTTTGTGGGATACACAATTCATGAAGAAAGTTTTTATTTCTCCTCACATACCCCTCCGTGTAGAAGAAATGCGATGTTTTTCCTCCCCGAAGCCAGGAAAGGGAGAAACAGAATTACTAAAACAAATTGGGGTTATCCAAACTACTTATTTTCCTGTAAGTCAGTTAATCATGAGTATCTCTCATCTAAACTTATCCAAGCTATTCATTTGGCTGGAGAGAGCCTGATGTTTTTGTGATATGGAAACAGGGACCAGGAAAAATCATGCTAAAAGAAAAAAATGTTAGTGAAGCAGCCAGCACTTCCACCATTTGGCTTCACAGGGAGTGAGTTAGTTTCTCAGAATTTTCTAAAGCCCTTAGCCGTCTTATCAGTACACGGATTATAACTAGAGCTAAAAAGGAAAGCAAGGACTAAGAACCGAAGCCAGATTTCTACATCAGAGACAACACAAAGGAAAGACACTCACAGGACTCTCTGAAGAACCAATTAATGTGTTCCATAAAAATAGCACCCATTTGTATGGTTGCAACTGTAGAAACTGGAAGGCTGTCAGTCTCTGGATCTTCAGAAGCCAATGACAAGAAATTATTAAAAAATAAAATGTTAATATCCCAATGAGTTGTTGCTTCTCTACAAAACCAATAAAACCTAAATAACATTTTAGAAAGGGATAGAATTGCAAGTTTTTATTTTTGTTTCTGCTGAGGTCCCAGGTAATTTCTTAATTTAGGGTTGTGTCCCATATAGGATGTTAATGTCCAAGTCTGGTTTGGATTGGGTTCTCAGTTTCTCTACCTTAACTTTGTTTTTCTTCTTAACCCTAATTTTTAATAACACTACTCCTCACTACTTCCTTAGACTAGTGGCAAAGTTTGGGTAATCTCTGTTTCATAGATAGAGTAGACCTTAACAGGTTCTGTCTTCGTTGAAGCCCTACCTCCAAATCTCCATTTAGATGCTAAAATTCCAAACCTTCAGTCTTTAAGGTCCATATATACTATTTCAGCCCCATTGCCACATAGACGACTATGACTTCAGCTGTTCCTTATTGCACTGGCTTAAAATTTTCCTCTCATTTCTGCCATTTGAATAATAATTTTCTTTGAGTTAATCACATATTGAAAAAAACAGTTTATATTTGTCCATCATTTCTATGTAGTTCAGATCAAAATGTCCAACATTAAAGTATAGCTTTTATCTGTTAAAGCCCTATATCCTTTTTATATAGGGTAAAACCAATATATTTAAATAAATTCATATACCTGTATTTAACTTTTTATTAGTGATCTGAAAGCAATGACACTGTTGAGACACTTCCAAATTTTAGTCTCTGCTGTGGTCTGAATGTTTATGTCCCTCCAAAGTTCATATGTGGCAAATCCTAATGCCAATGTGATGGTATTAAGAGCTGGGCCCTTTGGGGGCACCTGGTGGCTGAATTGGTTAAGCGTCTGACTTTGGCTCAAGTCATGACCTTGCAGTTCCTGAGTTTGAGCCCCACGTCGGGCTCTGTGCTGACAGCTCAGAGGCTGTAGCCTGCTTCAGATTCTGTGTCTCCCTCTCTCTCTGTTCCTCCCTGCTCGCATTCTGTCTCTCTCTCAAAAATAAATAAAGATTAAAAAAAAATTTAAAAAAAGGAGAGAGATGGTGCCTTTGGGAGGTACTTAGGTTATGAGGGTGGAGCCCTCATGAATCAAATTAGTGCTCTTATAAAAGAAATGCAAACAGAGATCCCTCATCCCTTCCATCATGTGAGAATACAATGAGAAGTTGTGACTTGGAAGAAGGTTCTCATCAAACTACCTTGGCATCCTGATCTTGGAATTCCAGCCTCCAAAACTGTGAGAAATAATTTTCTATTATGTATAAGCCACCCCCAGTCTATGGTACTTTGCTATAGCAACCCAGACTGACTAACTCAGGTTCCATAACCAATCTTCTTTCTTTTTTTAAAGTTTATTTATTTATTTTGAGAGAGATAGAGAACCCCAAGCAGGCTCTGCACTGACATGAGGCTCAGTCCCACAAACTGAAAGATCATGACCTGAGCCAAAATCAAGAGTTGGTCACTTCACTAACTGAGTCACCCAGGCACCCCAGGTTCTGTAACCATCTTCTTACATCACATATCTAGGATGGAAAATCACATTTTGGGGTGAAATGAGCTTTGTTAGTAAAAAAAATTAAAATATTATTTGTAATCTTATAAATACACATTTGCATGTACACACACACACACACACACACACACACACACGCAAACTTATAACTAGTTTCTAGTAGGGTTGTCTCCAAGATTGGGTCCCTGCTCTCTTGCTAACTTTCACTGAATTTCTTAAAGAAAATGAGAATATATCAATAGTAGCTAAAGCTATGTTCTAAACAAGCAGGTTTCAACTCCTGTTATTTCATCACTGGACTCCTCCCAAATAGAGTTTGGCGAGAGTCATTCTGAAATCAACACGGAAAGTCACAGAAGAACAAATTGGGGTCATCTGACTCATTCCACTTGTGACTTAAAATGCACTTGAACCCACATTTCCAGAGGGGAAAGTTAGTTATAAAGTATCCCAAATCAACTAATGTCACGTGTTTCAGTTCCATTTAAACTTTGAGTCAGGAGGAAGACAAGGTGGAAAAAGAAGTAAAAGGAGAATGAGGATTTTTTAAGTAGAACATTTCCAAATTGCTGAAAATGATTGTTTTTATATCACAAATTTATAAATAATTCAAAGAAAAAGATTATATGATCCATAAACTTTACTGTCATTTTTAATAAAATATTTAAATCATACTTCTAAAATAAAAAAGTAATTATTTTTATTAAAGCCCATTTCTGACATTCCATTTCTGAGTTCAAAATATTTCACAATGCAGAAGCTCTAAAACTAAAGTATTATGCAGTCAAACTTACTTATCCTTCCTTTTTTTATTTTTTTTTTCAACGTTTATTTATTTTTGGGACAGAGAGAGACAGAGCATGAACGGGGGAGGGGCAGAGAGAGAGGGAGACACAGAATTGGAAACAGGCTCCAGGCTCTGAGCCATCAGCCCAGAGCCCGACGTGGGGCTCGAACTCACGGACCGCGAGATCGTGACCTGGCTGAAGTCGGACGCTTAACCGACTGCGCCACCCAGGCGCCCCTCCTTCCTTTTTTTAGATAAAACCTCATGTTTTTAAGTTTTAGATAATTATATTCTTAGTAAACTATGGTTTTAATTATAATACACAAAAATATTGTAGTGAAAAGTAAAATGATTGTTGATACCAGCTTTTTGTTTCATAGGAGTTATTTGGGGACTTAAAAGAGAAAGAATGTCCTTCTCTATGTTCGCCTCACTACTAAACCACTGCGTATAAGAAGGAAGGATAAGCTTTTCTTACTGAATTGGCTGCCACTGTAAACATTAGTAGAACAATCGATTCTATTTGTCCATCCTAGTCTTAAACCCTTTACTCTTGTTTCCTTTTTTCATCTTTAACCCTGCTGAGTTAATATTTATTTTCCTTCCTTTTGTTCTCTGTATCTTTTCCTATTCAATCAATTATTTTGAGTGCTAGCTTAAAGACCAACACATCATGGTGTTGTACTAACCATCTCTTTTCTAACAGATTCTTCTTTTAAAGAAAAGCACTGCCTCTGAATGACTAATGGGTGTGAAAATGCCAATTCAGCTATGCTTGGAGTAAAGCTGATGAAATTCTTCACTTACGACGTATGTGTATCTTTTTTAAAAAAATGAAGCTATGTTTTATAGGTTCCTAAAAGTAAAGTGTTCCAAGGATGATCAAGGATTTTTTATAAAAATCTTGTTATATATTCTCCTAAGGAGATTATAGGTGCATATTAATAATGCACTTATCATTGCTTCATTATGATGTTCTGTGAAGAGGCATTTTATTTTATTATTTTATTTTATTTTTATTTTTTATTTTTGAGAGAGAGAGGCAGAAAGAGAGGGAAAGAGGGAATGCCCAACAGGCTCTGTGCTGTCAGTGCAGAGCCTGATGCAGGGCTCGATCTCATGAACCGTGACATCATGACCTGAGCACAGATCAAGAGTCAGATGGTTAACCAGCTGAGCCACCCAGGCACTTCTGAAGAGGCATTTTAAATAATCTTTATTAGTGGACTAATAAGCAACAACATGTAATGCTGGGAGAAGAGATCAACCAGTTGTGAGAATAGACATTTTTTTTTTTTTGAGAGAAGTGCCATAAATGACAATAGTTGGGCCATTCATTGGCCCAATAATACTCACCGTATTCTAGTCTCTTAGCTTAACATTACTGTACCTCATCCTTCCAACCAATCTTGCTTCTAGTCAATCTCCAACCCAAAATACTCTGGGTATTTCTATCAAGACTTAATAGATGATGAGATAGAGCCATAAATAGGTTATGTAAATTCTCCATGATCACATGAGCAATAAATGGAGATTCAAACACAGATCTGTCTTCAAACATGATACTCTTGACTGTCAAGCAAAGCTGGGAAATGGAGAACTAAATCCATTTTATAAAAAGAGCTATGTGAATATAGATCATCCTGAAAATTGGAAAACCTGAAAAATAAACAAACCCCCCAAGAATGCTGTAGAAATAGGTATCATTAAATTCTTGACTGGTAGCAAAAATAATTTGTACATAAAACTAAAACATAAAAATCAGAATTCTTCATGAAGATGTATAGCTTTTATTTAAAATACCTATCCTATATAATAAAATGATCACATCTTCCCTTTTCTAATTCAAGAGCAATTATTTACTCTTATATTAAGAAAAATTGGAAGTTTCACTAAGTGCTCAGGACTTTAAATTTCAGTAAGTAATAGATTTCTGCGTATTCCTTACACAAGATTTCAAAATTAGGGGTTTTATATGTAAGTTTTGAAGCTCTAATTGTAAAGAATATATAACTGCTAGTCAGATGTTACAGTAAATTTCACATTTTCCTATATTTCAATGTGCTTTTTGGGAAAAGTAATGTAGCAATAACTTCACTAAGACACAGTTGCAAAAATGCCCATGGGTGTTACTAACATATCAAAAAAGTACTGATTTATTATCATGTAAAATACACAAACTAATGAAAAGGAACATTTCCTATATATATTTATTTAAGCAGAATCTAAGGGAGTCTTTATTTGTACTTTCTTGAGATTGAAATCATCCAGAGAACCTCAGAGTAACAATAGAAAGAATGGGACTCTTCCTTTAAAGATAATGTTCTCCCATCAGGAAATTAAATGTTTCTCCTGGCAGCAAGTGAAGTACACAGAGGAATGCAGTCTCACACGTATACCTCTTTAAAGCTTATCACAGACCGGGTTACCCAAGGTTCAGACTAAAGGGGTGGGGGTGGGGGGCAGTCTCACCCCTAGATATTATTTGAACATATAAACCAGTTTAGAAGTGTTAATTAAAACACATTTACTTTTCTAGTAGACTTTTATGAAAGAATTAAATGCAGTAAACTATAACACCTTTATATTACCAGAAGGGAAACAACTAGCATCTGCCTTAAAGATGCCCTAGGTTATGCTGTGTGTGTTCAAAGCTGTAATGTACTTGACCCATATATATAACAAAGAATCCTCTAAAAGTGCTCATCCAGGCAAAGGCAGTTTTATGGAGAGGAAAAAGCAAGTGGATTTGGAATCAGAGAATCAGTGAGTGAACATGGGGTCAGTGACTAGTTGCTATGTCAACTTATCAATGTTCTGTAACATTTGGGGCCTGTGTCTCCAACTGCAAAAATAGAGATAATAATAATACCTGGCTTACAAAACTGCTATGAAGAATAAAATAGTACATGTGAGAGGGTTTTTAAACTTTCTACTGCTATACAAGTATAAAATAATATTATCAGTCAGATCTGTAAATCAGAGAGGGCCATGACTAAAATTTTGCCACATGAACATATGGAATCTGAAAGGATACACATTATAGAAAATGCCCCTGTCTCTTCAGGGCCAATACTGGGTAAATAAATGTCTCCTTGCTGTGGAATCCAGTGTACTCTAGGCTGAACTAACACGTAGAAGTAGCAAAGTGAGACTGGCACTAGAGAGACATCTAGTGTTTGAAAGAACAGGAGAGTAGATTTGAGATTGAAGCAATTTTGTTTAAAAAAAAGAATGAAATGGTCTGTGTCCACATAAAGGTATACAAAAATTAAATCAACATAATAATATTCCTACACCATTTTGAATCCTCCAGAAATGTGAAACTTTTTATTGAATTTTCAACTTATACACTGGCATTTTTAAGGAAAACCAGGAGTCAAGGAAGGTAACTCCTGGAACTTCCCTCTTAGGACATTTACCACCTCCCTGGGTAAAGTTTGGTTCAAATGGGAGAGAAGATAGGTCTGGGGAGAAGATAGATGAATAGCAGAGGGAGATTATGTTTGGAAAGAAATCAGTGGGGGCACCTGGGTGGCTCAGTACATTAAGTGTCTGAATTCAGCTCAGGTCATGATCTCACAGTGGGTGGGTTTGAGCACCATGTCTGGCTCTGTGCTGACAGCTCAGAGCCTGGCCAAATCCTATCTCTCCCTCTGTCTCTGCCCCTCTCCTACTCATGTTCTGTCTGTCTCTTCTCTCAAAAATAAATAAACGTTAATTTAAAAAAAAAAAAAGAAAGAAAGAAATCAGTGAGGGAAAAATAATTAGGGGCTCCTCTGTGGAAAAGGTGAGCACGGGCTATGGGAAAAGACCAGACAAGAAGATTCTACATTTTTAGTAATAATGCACCCTTCTAAATATATTGTTGACTATTATTTCATTAGCCCCACATATGTGGTGATGCATTGAAAGTAATTCAGTTTACAGGTTTTAATAACTAAACATCAACAAAAGAATTACTGCAGTTCAAATAGTTAATAGATATTTATTAAATGATTACAGTGTGTCAGAAATCTTCAAGATATTGGGAATGTACCAACTAACCAAACATAAAAATTCCTAGCCTTGGAGCTTACATTCTAGATAAGAAGAAAGACAATAATTAACATGGAAAAATAAGTAAAATAGAGACTGTCTGAAAGGAGGGAAGAGGGAATGAAATTTTTGCTAAAGTAACACTATACCTAATCTTCCTCACCAGAAAATCAAAAATGATTTTGGAGCCATTTTTAAGGCATATATTAGTTTTTTCCCCTTCCAATGTCAATAAAATTTGATAGCCACTGTTCTATGTTAGCTATTCAAGCTCTTGGTTGGAATAAAGTAAGTAGTTGAAGCAGCCATATTTATGTGAAAATGTGAAATTACTTAGTTTTCCATATCTCAAAGTTCTCATCTAACATTTTACTTTTTTTTTTTAAGATTTTATGTTTAAGTAATCTCTACACCCAATATGGGGCCTGAATGCACAACCCTGAGGCCAAGAGTCACTTGCTCCACCGACTGAGCCAGCCAGATACCTCTCATCTAACATTTTTCTAATCACTTTTGTTTCAATTTGTAAACCTGCTAAAGTTCCCTGCCACCACTAAGATTTCATAAATGGCTTTAAATGATAATGGTAACAAGAAATACAGAGCCTCTTCTTTTTTTTATTTACATGCTTGGATAATGTCTATAGAAATATTTTTCTAAATATATGAAGAAACTATAATATTAGTTTTTTGTCCCTAAGTTCTAAGAATCACTAAACTCTAGTAATGTCAAGCTTCTGTTTGGGATAAAGTACTCTTGTCCCCAAGACTGAGATTTATTTTTTTTAAGAAATAAATGGTAAAATGCAATGCCAAGCAATTCAGGTGTTTAAAAAACTCTTAGAAACCTTTGATGAAAGCATGTTATTTTCTTTTAGATCTAACTACCAAATGGGTTAGACATGATATATTTAAGGGACGGACGTAAGTACATCATTGTTATACATACCAAAATAGGCAAATATTCTCCAGGAATTTTCATGTTGGTAGCCTTTTTTCTGAAACTTTTAAAAAATGTTTATTTATTTTGGGGTGGGGGGTAGGGGGCAGAGAGAGAAGGAGAGAGAGAATCCCGAGCAGGTTCTTCTGCACTGTCAGCACAAGCCCGACTTGAGGCTCAATCTCACCACCATGAGATCATGATCTGAGCTGAAATCAAGAATCAGGTGCGTAACCAACTGAACCACCCAGAAGCCCCATGTGCTGCAATTTAACAGCTCTCTTAACTCTCAGAACCTAACTATACATATTACTATGTTTTGATATATAATTTGGTGTGAAATGACATGACTTGTTTGTTTTTTAGTAACATTGTGCTATCACAATTCTTTAATAATTCTCAGGAGATTTAAAATCCAATATGTAAATTTCTGTGTTCAGAATCTTTTGTAACTAAAATTTGCCAAAAGTGTTATTTTTCCTTTTATTATGATAACATTTACTAATATAACTTTAGTAAACTTTAGAGATTTCTCCCCAACATATCTATATGCATATTCTCTATGGAACCAAAAAAAAAAAAAAACCTATGGTATGCATAGAAGTTCATACAGCATCATATTCTTATTTTCCTTATCCAAGAAACCAGATTTCTTGATTCAATATCCTTCACTATATACATTGCTTATGGTCTTATATTGATTATTTCCTTCTGGTCTGCTTATGTAATGGCCATATTTAAGCTTCAAAACCATAGTGAGAAATGCTTATTTATGTGATGAGAGAAGAATTTAACTCCTTGCTCACTTTCTATTCTGTTATTAGTGACAATTATCATCAAACATTCTAAATTTTTCACTCAATAGAGAGTCCTACTTATAATTTCAAACCCTTTAGCTGAAACACATACACGCATACACACATAGAGACAGAGACAGAAAGCCGGAAAGAAGGAAATTGTTGGAATAGAAAGATTATATAAAAGTCTTTTATTAATTCACATTATCTTCATTACTTAATCTGAAGGAGGAGGTTGATTTTGAATGTTACTTTATCTTTAGTTCCACTGAGTGGTGATGTCACTTATAGAAATTTGTATCTTGTTTAAAAGGTACCACAAAAATACTGACCTTTCCATGCATCTTGCTACTATGAGACACTTTGTTATGATTACACTCATTTTGCCATGTAAGACTTTGAGATGTTGTAGAAAATGACTTATTTCCTAGGTGTTATCCACATAGAATCCATCCAATTATATGGCAATGTGGGATTTTAAAAAGGTGACAATCCTGAGATGTAACATTGAAAAACTCAATCCAGCACAGTGTGGTTTGGGAGCCATCCCTGTCTTCATAACAGAGTCTATCCAAATCCTTATATGAATTTTCTCTGGCTAGTTTGATGGTACTAGAATCCCACCGACTGGTATAGAGACTCTCTTAAAGCAGACTAAGGGACAGGAGACATCTGCCTGCTATCATGGAAGCGAGTAAGGCAAAAATGTAGCCCTCCTTTTGCAGTGTTATTCAGCCTTATGCCAATGAAAGGATCCCTTAAATAATCAGAGAGCTGTGGATCACGTAAAGTTGGAATTTCGCTAGACCAGGTATTTTTCACATAAAAGCCCATTAATAATAGTTGTATAGCCACTGTTTGCTTCATAGTTGGATACTTACAGATTTGGCCAAATTAGAAGATTAAAAAAAATGGAAAAAAATTGTATTCATATGATTTTCTGGTTTCAAGTCTGTGATAAAACTGCATCATAGATACACTGGAGCACATTTTCATCTAACTATCATGTATAATTATAAAAACAATAGCCATAGCTATTAGCAAGTAGCATGAACCAGTCAGGATGTAAAGCCCTTTAAGTGAAATAATCTAACTTCAGTCCTTACAAGGTAAGGTATGATTCCTTGAGGTAGATATGATTCCTTTTATAACAGATGAGGAAACAAGTTTCCCAACTAGATAATGTTGGCTGTAATTCATTCTAAGCCTATTGTCTTCAAAGCCTATGCCCTTAAACACTATGCTTTACTGGTGTCTGGAAATGAAATCAACCTAAGTATTTAAAACTCAATATCTAAAAACTGGCACATGAAGTTTAACTTTGATCTTATGTCTATAAGAGGTACGAAAAGTTAGAAAACAGAGGTGCCTGGGTGGTTCAGTGGGTTCAGCAGCTGACTCTTCATTTCAATTCGGGTCATGACCTCACAGCTTGTGAGATCAAGCCTCACATCAGGCCCTGTGCTGACAGCACGGAGCCTGCTTCAGATTCTGTGTCTTCCTCTCTCTCTGGTCCTCAGCTTGCTCAGGCTCTTTCTTTCAAAATAAATAAATAAACATTAAAAAGAAAAGAAGCTACAACTGGGTGTTATATGTAAGTGATGAATCACTAAATTCTACACCTGAAATCATTTTTACCATATAAGTTACTAACTAGAATTTAAATAAAAACTGGAAATAATTATTTTTAAAGAAGCTACAATGGTTTGCCCCTAGGTTAAGATGGTATCCACGGACACATATTTACAGTAAACGATAACTACCTGAAATATTCATTAAAGTTATGCATCAAACAGGAGATCTTATCCTTGTTCTCTGGGATACAGTGCACAGTGGAAAGAGCACCACATTTAAAGTCAGACAAGTCGTCTCTCAGTTCCAAACTTAGCAGCTGTGAGATCTTAGTCACGAAACTTAAACTATTTGCCTCCATTTCCTCAGGGAATAATAAAACCTATTTCCTATTTTGTAGTGAGCATTCAGTGACACAATGTACATAAAGTTGCTGACACTCACAAAGTGCTATGAGTGTTTTCTAAAACTGACTTTCAAAGTAAATGATGGGAAAATTTTATCCTAAAAATTAAACATTTAAAGCATTGAATTTTGAAAACATGCAAAGTGTTTTTTGAAGCCATACATATTTTTTAACTCTTGTATGTATATATGGACTAAAATTGGGTTAATCAATTTTTCCATCACATGTAATTAAAAAAAAATTTTTTTAACGTTTATTTATTTTTGAGACAGAGAGAGACAGAGCATGAACGGGGGAGGGGCAGAGAGAGAGGGAGACACAGAATCTGAAACAAGCTCCAGGCTCCGAGCTGTCAGCACAGAGCCCGACGCGGGGCTCCAACCCACCGCGAGATCGTGACCTGAGCCGAAATCGGCCGCTTAACCGACTGAGCCTCCCAGGCGCCCCTATCACATGTAATTTTAATAATATATGGCAACAACCTTAACAGGCTACCTATGTTAGCAAACTACAAAGGGGAGCATAGCTTGATGAGGATATTTGAACATGTTTTCATCTATACAGAGAGCCACTATGGTAAAAGCTCCTAAAATATTATTCACTGAATGACTATATATTTATAGTAATTTTGTTTCAAATATGTCTTACCTTTAGAAAATTATTTTATGAAAACTTTTGATTTGCTCAAAAATTGTTTTCTGAACCACAAAATTTTCACCAATTCTGCCTTTCAAATTAGAATCTCAAATATAAGCAAAAAGTACCCCCCAATCCTTTACTCCATTCACCAAATTTTTACAAAGAATGAAACATCAACCTGAGGCAAAGTGACTTGTTCAAGGTCTTACTGTGTTTCTGATTTTTGATTTAGGGCCATTGTCATCAAATAGGCTCCCTCCTGTTTATTTTTTTCTTTTTTTATTATTTTTTTAAGTAATCTCTACACCTAGTGTGGGATTCAAACTCACAGCCCTGAGACTGAAAGTCCCAAGCTCTTCTGACTGTGCCAGCCAGGCACCCCAGGGTCTCTCCCTCTTTAGATGGCTTAAAAATTTTTTTTTTATTTTGAAGTAATTACACATTCAGAGTAACTTGAAAAAAACAGTCTCGTGTAACCTCCACCCAGCTTCCCCCCAATGGTGCCTTTATAGAACTGTAGAACAATATCAAGACCAGGAAATCGACACTGGTATGATGCTGTTAACTAGACTAGAGATGTTATTCAGTTTCACCATTTTTTACGTGCACTCATCTCCATGTATATGTGCATGTGTGTATAGTTCTATGCAGTTTTATGCCACCTATAAAGATGCTTTTGCTAACGCAGTGCGGGGCAGGAAGCTCCTGTAGCTAGATGATGGGCAATGACAGAATGCCTCGACTGCTTGTTTTCTTATTATAAGTTTTCATGTCTCCTAAATCAAGTTCTTCTGGATTTGACATAATTTCTTTTCTCCCCTGATTGGATAAGCCTGAGCAAATAACTAAAGATTTTGAATGTCAAGTTTCCATTCCATGAATAAAGAAATTAAAGCAAATGAGCTGAACTTAATAGTAGAAAATTGGTCACATTATTTAAGGCTATCATCTATATTATGCAAAGGAAAGCAATTAGATGACGACATCTTCACACATGCTTATACCTCCAGAAAGAGGTCTGCGCGTCAGGCTTTTGTGGAAAGCACACTGTGCCAGCTACTTATGACCTAAGATCAGTGTCTACTTCACTCAGCATAAGAGAACAGGTGGGTCTTTGATGGCCTTGCATGTCATGCTTAATACACTTGATAGTTTCGCTTGTGTTTCTTTCTGCAGATGTGTCATAAGAAGATTGAGGCAATCTATGTTTGGCTCTTGCTATAAATATCTAAACTGATTTTACGAAGGCACATGTTGGTAATAAAATACTAACTGCCTCTTACAAGCACTAGAAAAAAGTTAAAGGATTATTTTAAGAAATGTATTTTTACAGATTTGATCAAATGTTTAAATTGCAATATGTTTTATTACTTAATAATTACTTACAGAAAGGATTTCTGAGATTTTCCTTTTCTAGACGTATCATCTAGATTCTAGATAAATTAAAAAATATTTGCAGTGTTCGTTGCTATAATGAATTAACAACCAAACTGAAGATTATACATTTATATTATACATAAATATGTAAATATATATAAACATATATATTTACATATTTAATACATACATATATATGTATGTTTATATATTTACATATTTAATACATACATATATATGTATGTTTATATATATTTACATATTTTAATGTAAAAATTGACCAGTTATTTTATGTCGTCTCAAACATTTAAGAACTGCTTAAACACAATGCATGGAGTCTAGGGAATTGTGAAGCATTTCCAAGGCATTAATCTAAAAAACCACTTTTGGGGCGCCTGGGTGGCGCAGTCGGTTAAGCGTCCGACTTCAGCCAGGTCGCGATCTCGCGGTCCGTGAGTTCGAGCCCCGCGTCAGGCTCTGGGCTGATGGCTCGGAGCCTGGAGCCTGTTTCTGATTCTGTGTCTCCCTCTCTCTCTGCCCCTCCCCCGTTCATGCTCTGTCTCTCTCTGTCCCAAAAATAAATAAACGTTGAAAAAAAAAATTTTTTTTTTAAATAAAAAAATAAAAAACCACTTTTGAGACTTTATCTCACTGAAATACAATTACACAACCATCCTATTAAAATATAAGTTTTTACTGCGTTTTCAGTAATTGTGACTTTTTAATTAATATTTTTTTTAAAAAATTTTTTTTTTCAACGTTTATTTATTTTTGGGACAGAGAGAGACAGAGCATGAACGGGGGAGGGGCAGAGAGAGAAGGAGACACAGAATCGGAAACAGGCTCCAGGCTCTGAGCCATCAGCCCAGAGCCCGACGCGGGGCTCGAACTCACGGACCGCGAGATCGTGACCTGGCTGAAGTCGGACGCTTAACCGACTGCGCCACCCAGGCGCCCCTTAATTAATATTTAATTGTAATAAATTCAGGAAATACATGGAAAACAAGTTCAGAGAAATCCATACCCTCAAACAAAGAGAAAATCTGATAAATATAGATTTCTTTTTTCAAATAATTAATTTTCATCAATTAACAATAACTTTAACAAAATCAAAGATTTAGCATACCATTCAGTGAGAAAATGGCTTCATCATGAAGGGTATTTTCATCCAGATTTTGCAATTTAGAATGGAAAGCTATTACCAATTCTAATGTTTTTCTAAAACTTGCATTTGTTCCTTTACGCTTTAATTTAAAAAGTATTTATTGCATACCTACTACAAACCAGGCATTGGGCTGATTCAGAGGATACATGCTAAAGAAGAAGACAGAGCCCTTCCCTCAAAAAATTTTAATCTAGTAAGGCAAAAAGAAAAGAAAACATGGACCCATAGTATAGGGTTTGACAACATTAAAATAAACATTTATTTTCAGTTTGTCCTTAATTTTTTTTGAGATTATTAACACAATTTTTTAAATTTCTTGGAAATCCTATATCTTTAAGAGCACAGTGCTTTTTTGGGGTGCCTAGGTGGCTTAGTCAGTTAAGGGTCCGACTTCAGCTCAGGCCATGATCCCATGGCTCCTGAGTTCAAGCCCTGCGTCGAACAGCTCAGAGCCTGGAGCCTGCTTCAGATTCTGTGTCTCCCTCTTTCTCTGCCTCTCCCTAACTCATGCCCTGTCTCTCTCTCAAAAATAAATAAACATTAAAAAAAATAATGAAACAAAAGAGCGCAGTGCTTTTAAGCAAGTTTTTATTTCCTCTGTGATCTTGCAATGGCTATGAAATTTTCTATCAGTTATTTCTATTTGATTTATGATTATCAAATATAATTAATTGATATATAAGAATTTTAAATATTTTGGGGTGCCTAGGTGACTCAGTTGGTTAAGCATTTCGACTCTTGTTATGGGCTCAGGTCATGATCCCACAGTTTGTGAGATCAAACCCTGAGTAGGGCTCTGTGCTGAAAGAGTGGAGCCTGCTTGGGATTCTCTCTCTCCCTCTCTCTTTGCCCCTCCCCTGCTTGCTCTCTCTCTTTCTCTCTCTCTTAAAATAAATAAATAAGCATTTAATTTTTTTTAATTTAAAAATTTTTACACTTTGTGCCAAAAATGGCTTTAAGATTAAAAGTCTATACATTTTTTTCTTATTTTCCAAAAACTGTATTTTCCCTGAACTTTATGTTAACATTCTATCTTAATAGTGATAAAGAAGAAAGTTCCTCTACAGAAAATTCTCCTCCATTTCATTTCTTCAACTCTTTCTCTTCCAAAACACTCACTTGAAAGTTTGATCTATGTGTGGAGAGGATATGAACCCTTAGTAGACATAATGAAATCTGAGGTCATGCACATTTAAAATGATATCAAAGACATAATAAAGCATATGTGTATGCGATGCACATCTAAATACTTCTTTTGATTGTAAAAGCATGCACTTTGTCTTAGATCAGAGCTTCCATTGATAGTACCTATGACTTCACATCAGATGAGGAAAGGTTGGTAAATGGAGAGAGTGATAAAGTTAAACAACTAAACACAGGAGAAATTTTCCAATCTGATGTAACTCATCTCTCTTGAGAATACTGACCCAGTGCTGAGCCATTCACCCAACTGGAAAGCACATCATTGCTTTCAGGCAGCCTTATTTATCATAGACTTGGTTCTTTCACTCAAAGGTGTTGTACATTGAAATTTAGGCTCTGATAAGATAAAGATTAAGAGGGCTTAATGGTCTGATACATTAACAAACCCCATAAGCCATCATATTTCTTCTGACCTCAGAAATTTTAGGCTACCTTTGTCCTGTCTTTTAATCCTGCCTTTAACCTAATTGATAATGACTACTCAGCCCTGTTTGCTACTTAATTTCTTGCTTTTGTTTCCTAACCAACCATTTAAGTATGGATTCTGACCTTGTTATTTATTTTTGGACCATTTCTCTCTATCCATTTAACATTAAATATTAGATTTCATTGTAAGCGTATCCTTTCTTATTTATGATATTTTAGACTCCATCTTGTGCCTAAGGATGTAAATATTGCTTGGCTGCCTTCTCTCTTATATCTTAATTATCAACCTATAAATGACATAGCTCTAAGTATGATGCAGGAAAATGTTATCATGTCTTGTCATCTGTGATTTCACAAAATACTAATAAACAGAATTACATCCTTAGCTACCTGCTAAGACATTTTTGAAGATAGGTAGAAATCCTAAAAGAAAATGTATTTTAAAATATTATTTCTGATAACCTCAGTTCATCCTGCAGATTGTAATACTGAGCACATAATAAGAAAAAGAGAATTTATGATAAATCTTCACATATGTATACTACATAATATATACTACATAAATACTACCTTTATATGTCATTCATCCACTAATTAAAGTTTTGTTTTGTTTGGGTAGTTTGAACTTGGGTCCCTCTTCTGAGAAAATGTTTGTTGCTATCTCTAAACACCATTGCCAAAGGAAGGGAAGGAAAAGAAAAAAAAACCTTTTAGATCCAGGTCTCGTAGCCATTAAATTTTTTGTTTAAAATTTCTAGGATCTAAATTTTGCTTAAGGGCCATGCTCTTAACATTATTCTTTTCTGAAGAAGTGTCATTAATTATGACACATATTAACCTTTCAACTCAGGTCTTTATAAGTAAGACATTTTGGGTAATTTTTATTTCTTGTTAGAACAAGTCATGTGCTTTATGGCTTTTCTACTTGGTCAGGATAATAAATATAAACACTGATTTTTTCTAAACTTTTTAATTTGTTTTCTGCAAAAGAGAACTTTGAAGCTTAAACTCATATTAATTTTCCAGTTCACTAGGAAATAAAAGCATTTAGTCACAAGTTTTAGAAATCCGCATATTCAGCATTAGAGAAGAAAGAGAGGAGTGGAGGGTTGAGAGAGAGAGAGAATATGGATTCAAGTCAAGGTATTGAATGATTATGAGTTATCCGAACAACCATAGTATATAAAAAAGTAAACTGGTAAAATTCAACAATTGAGATGATATTATAATAAGTGATATCTTTTTAATGAAACCAATTTTTTTCTTGAACATTTCCTTTCTCCTATATTTGTTTTACTCCAAGTGCTACTCTTCTTTCCCTCTTACTCTCTGTCCCTAACTACCCTTAACTTCCCTGTCCTCCAGCCTCACAAAAGCCAAAATGGCTATTAAGGATAGAGATGAGGGTGGGGAAAAGCACTTAAGATAACGTACCCCCACTTAAATATCTTATTCATTGAAGTATTCTTATCAGCTTAATATTTTATAAGTATATAGATAAATATTACATCGATTTAGCTCAAATAATCTAACTGGAGATCTGCCCAGCTAGCCTCCCAAGAAAAGAAAGCACAATTTCCATCTATGCAAAGATAGATGAGATGTCACAAACATTTAAAATTTCAGAACCAATGGGACACCTGAGTGGCTCAGTTGATTCAGTGTCCCACTTGGGCTCAGATCATGACCTCACGGGTGGTGGGTTCAAGCCCCTTGTTGAGCTCTGTGCTGACAGCTCAGAACCTGGAGCCTGCTTCAGATTCTATGTCTCTCTCTCTCTGCCCCTCCCTTGCTCAACATGCTCTGTCTGTCTCTCTCTCTCTCAAAATAAATAAACATTATTTTTTTTTATTTCAGAGCTGAAAAAATAATTAATTAGGTCAAAAGGGAAATATCCACTGCTCTGTCATATAATATTGATGGGTATATAATTGTTATGATTTTCTTGAATCTATAGTTACAGATTCAGGCATAGATTCAGAAAAAGATATTGATGATAATGGCACAGACATAGATTTTAAACTCAACTTACCCTGTGCCCCCAAAATTCCACTTCCAGGAGTTTATTTTAAAGATATGAGACTAACAAGGTTAAATGTATGTATTTTCATGGAAGAAAAATTTATATCAGGAAAATTAACCTAATATCCAAGTGGGGTGGATAAGTTAAAAAACATTTATAGCTGCACTGAGCAATAGTGCAACTATAGAAAGTGTTTATGTAGTTCTGTGTTTTTATACATTTGTATTGTCTCATTTTTAAAAGCTCTAAAAGAATATATGTAAATTGTATCATTCCAGTTTTCTTTTTAAAAAGATATTTATGGGTTTATCTGAGTGCATGCATTGTGAAAATACTTTGAAATAATGAATATCAAAATTCAAATGATAGTTATGTCTGATTTGAAGGTTGAGTGATTATTTTCTTTCTTTTTATGCTTTTCTAAAACTCTGATTTCTTCAAAGAAAAAACATTTGAAATTCACACTGAGGAAAAAATCAAACAAATGCAAGCAAAGGCAGTGATTTAGAAAGCATATGTTCTCATTTTGGATTATGGATCTAAGTTCCTTTCTAATTTTTATTATTCTAAGATAATTAAAATATTTTACCACTCATTAATCACGAGTTGACTATAACATATAACTATAACATATGCATATCTAAAAGTCATACTTATAAAAAGGTAACTTACATAAATACTTATAAGTCCTTCTGATATTTGAATTTCTTAATAATGAGGCAATTTCTCCAAATCATATCCTATAAAACACATCTAATTTTTTCTTCCCCTTCATTTTTATTCTTCCTCCTCTTTTCCCCCTTTTGTCTCTTTCTTGACTATTCTGCAAATCCCATAATTATCTATGATTTCATAAAGTCCTCAATGAATCTCTAAATTTATGGTATACAAAGACCCCTGGAATTATGCAATTTATATGCTATCAAATTGAGGATGATAAAATAATTAATAACTATACATCCTTAAGGAATGTGAAAATTCAATAATATTTAATATTAATATTTTACTTTTTCTTTAAATATTTAAATTATTATATACTTTTTTTGATAATTATAATGCATTTCTCCAGAGTAGTTTTCCAAAAGAACTTTTCATCCAGTAATCACACTCACAGAACATGGCATAATTCTTATTTAATGCAAGTTTCTTAATGAAAAATTATATCACTATTACCAGTTCTTAATTATAATAACTAGATATTTGCTATATACCAAATAATTTGCATTCATCATCACATTTAATCCTCTCTCCCTTACCTTAAAAATAAGGAAACTAAGTCTCAGAAGAGTTGTATAATTTACTCAAATTGGATAGTTGAAAATAAAAAAGTCATATGTAATATTATTATGAGATTATTTTGGAACAAATATTATAACCCAGGTGTCTGTAACAAAAATTGTCAGAATTCCCTTCAGGATTCTATTTGAGAATAAAAGGAAATGTTAAATACTCATATTTTAAACTTTAAATAAAGACATGTACAGGGGGAAGACCATTCTAAATAGCTTCTCCTCTCTATTTTTGAATAAAACCGTGACAGAAAGTAATTCTTACTCACAAAATAAGTTTGAGTAATTTTATGTCAATTTAACCCATATCTTAGAATAGGAACAAAAAGTCTGGAATGCTTTCCTTTTCTCTTACCAGCGGTGCTCCCGAGGCTGCCACGTTTAGTGAAAAAAAAAAAGTGTGGAGTTGCTTGGAAATGTAAAGAGGAGGCAAGCGTGCCTATTAACTGTAATGCTCACAACAATGTCAATATCATGTCTTTTAATTTCTTTGGAAACTGAGTAGGACACAACTCGAGGGATGGGTCAACCATGTGAGATTAGGAAAGATGCACAGAAAGGTTTTTATACACAAAATCTCACATGGACGCAGTCTACAAATTAGAGTCTTATTTGGACTGGTAGGTTCCTCTTCTATAATAAAAGATTTTCCTGGAAGAATAATTCTACCAGTTATTCCCATCTTAATTTCAATTACTTAATGTATAGTTGAGATAAACAAATCTGGGAAATAGGAATATGATAATTAGGGGAAAGAGTGGTTATAATTGAGAATTATAGAATATAATTGAGGTAATAGAAAAATATTACCAGTGATTACCTTTAAAGAACTAAAGAACTCGATAATAGTGATGGAGGAGAAGGTCTGGGAATAAATGGGTAAGCTTGATAAGGCATGTCCAGAAGATAAATGGGATTTTACCAGTAACACTTTTCCAACATGCGATCTTGCTTAGGGTTCTGGTGGTGGTTCCCTCATTTTATCCCAATCTCAAAAAACCTCCAACTATCTGTCCAGTTGTTTATTCTTTAAGAATTTTTCCCAACTGTATTTCTTTCTCCTCTAAATAATATTTACTATTAATTTTTATCATTGGAAATACCACCATTTGATATTCTTGAATAGTTGCCTTGTACACAAGTGGGAGCCACAGCCCTAGAATATCAGGGTGGGAAAATTGGGATGCTGGTAAGGGATGAACACTCACTCCACTAAAAATCATAGGGCCCAAACCATGGTGACTAAGAGCAAAACCCTGGAGAGAAGCTGAGCAAAGGCCAAGCCGACTATCCAAAAGAGTCATTAATCCTGATGGCTTGGACAGAAAAAGAAACTTCCTAAGTCAGTGAAAAGGAAATAGCCTGGGCATCCAAGGAAATAAAAAAATTCATAACAGAGAGCGATCCAGGACAGAGCTTTGAGAGAGACCCTGAAATAAAGAGATTTGACACAGTAAAAAGAGATCACTTTGCTCTGACCACTTAGTTACTGTTACATTAGTTTTGCTCTGCTTCTTCTACTAGATTGCCAGAGAATATTCCCTGTGAGTCTTACTGAAAACTCCTGCTATTCTTTTCCTAAGTGTGAGGAAGCAGAAGCTGAGCAACATTCAGAAACCACTAACACCAGTGGTAAACCCAGAAAAGGAACAAACCAGGAATATAATCAGCTCCAAGTGTTCCTCTGACCTAGTCTTTTGATTTATAACTTTCCTTGTTTTATAAATTGCTTCTTCCACCAGAACCACATGGTTGACCTTTTAATAATGAGAGAACTGATAGAAATTCATTGCTATGTCCCTTTTCCTTCTCTGAGCCTCCCCATCTTCCCCACTGCCCACCCAGTAAGAGTTTTCACTACTCAATTGGATAAAAATTTCCACTACAAATAGAAGATGTAGAGGTACGAAAGGAGGAACAACAGAATTAAGAGACTCAAGGTAAAACTAACATGAGAAATCTGGAGGAGCAATCAGTTAATGCAGTCCCCTTATTTTACATGAGAAGAGCTTGAGGGAAATTAAGGTGATATGATTAAGTTAGATTCTATATATTTTGGATCCTCCATTTAAAAAAATTGTCTCTAAGAAGTTGTTTTAAAATGTTGGTCATCAAAAACCATTTTCACTTGAAACAAATTAAGTCCATAATGCAAATAGATTGAAGACATTTTCTATAAAAGTAATGGCAGAACCATTGGTACATCTCGGGGACCAGTTATTGTTCATTATGTTGCCAGGCACACACACCACTTGTTTGGCCCCTTAGAATCTAACTCTTGCATAAAGGCGGGGGGGGGGGGGCGGTTAATGGAGAATAGAATTACTTGAGATGAAGTAATTTGGTTCTGTTAGATGCATACCACATAGATGCACCATTAAAGAGATCTAGAAGTAAAGAGATCTCACTGGGACAATTTCAGCTGAACAAACTATAAAAGCTAACGTCCACAAGCAACCTGCCTATGGGGAAGAAGGGAAGGGGAGAAAAAGGTCTAGATCAGCCCACCTCACACCTCAGATGACAGAGTAGTCTTTCTTGTGAATTATTTTTTGTCCCAGTTAGTTCACCATTTGCACCTTTTCCTTCTGAAGTGCTTGACGTCAAGAGTGAGTTTCAGCCCTGCACCACTGAGGAGAGGCTTAGTCTGCAGAATAATATGTGACTTCACTCTTCCTAGTGCTGAGTTTATCACACCCTTCCTCAAACGGCTGCCAAGTATTTGTGTCTTCCCGGCAGATCCTTGAGGACAGAAACAATGCCCATCTTGTTCAAGACTACTGTCACTATTATTTACTAATATTCATAGAGAAATTTACATCTCAGAATATGTACAGACACATAGAAACAACAATATAATGAAATGGGGAGGGATTTGTATCACCACCTGAGGAGCAGACCGAGAGACTAATGTGTCCAAAGGGTGTGATGGCTACCCAGGACAGGAACCAGGATTAGAATACAGATAGCTCCCTCCTGATTCAGAGTTCTGCCTCTCCTCAGGCCAGTCATAGACGCCTGTACCAGGATAGAGAAATAAATGCTGTTCATATTACATAACACCACAGAAAACTAAAGGAATGTAAAAGGGAAAGGAAATCATTTGTTAAGAAAATCAATGGTGTTTCTTCGCTCTTTTTTTCTGAATGATTTCTAGGATTAAATTACTCAGCTAGGTAGAATGATTTAAAACTTGCAGGATATTGTCTAACACCAAGTAATTCTATACAAAATGGGGACCCATGGAGTGCTTTAACTCATGCTGTTTTCCCAGTTTTCTCACCCTTAATTCAGGAGCAGACAGAATGACTTATGTCAAACCATAATAAAGTACTTCTGAAATTTTATGAAGTATTCTGACAAATCACCTCACTCGCCCCAAACAGTAGCTGCCTCCAAATGCAAACGCCACATTTATCTTAAGGATCCAGATATCTGAAGAATAGTAAAGCTCTGCTCAGCATTTCTTTCACTGTAGGAAACTGTAAAATTCCACAGACCACCATACAATGCGGTCTTATTTAGAAAAGGAAGAAAAACCAAAGGCATGAGACAATATATTATTTGTTTTTAGTGTTTCTTCCACTCAAATTATTTGACTTCAGGCTACACGAAGCAAAGAGAGATAACCCCATACGAAGCTCCTCCTAAACTTCAAAACTCTGTGAAGGATTTGAAGACAGATGTAGGATGTCTGCTGGCTTTGATAAGAAACTGTACAAGTAAAGACAGAGCCTTAGGAAGTGGAAAGAAACACAAGTGTATTCATTACCCAACTTAGTAAGATTATGATAAAGAACAGTTGCACTGTTTGTGTTAGCTAAAACTCTGAAATGCAGAGCATATATCTTTGTTACAGCAGCAATCTAGGTTTTAATAACAGGACAAGTAGATGGGCTTTTTAAAAATTATTTTTATCAAATTAAAAAGCTATAAACCTAACTTGTAATGTTATTAGTATTTAATCATTGAAAGAATAAATTGTGTGTAGGGCAAGCTATAAAAAATGTCATTTGAGGCTTTCTTTTATCAAAAAGAGACATTTGTAAAAATAAACTTCTCACAAGGGATTATGCAAAACATGCACTTCAAAGCCTGTTTCTCTTTGATGACAGCCAGAGACAACTCATAATCTAATTGTCAAGGGTTCTTGGAATTCATTCCTAACCCATTCATTAATTTACTAGAAATATTTATTGAATGACTACTATGTGCCAGGAGCAGTGATTGTTATATAAAGACCAAAAATATGTGTCCATGTTACAGTTCTGATCTCTAAAACTTTCTCTGTCAACTTTTGCTGTAGCTCTGAATTCCTGCCACTCTTCACTCTACATTGATAAGCAAGTGGGGAAGAAAGCAGCAGGATTTATCTATCCAGAGAACTTGTGTAAATTACTTAAAGTTGTGGCAGCTCTCTTTCATATTTCCAAATTACTTAAGGCAACAGCCTAGAACAAGGTCAAGGTTTTGCTGCTCCCTGTGTGTTTGATTTGCCTAGACAGTAAATAATTCTCACTTCTAAAACCAATTAAACTATATGACTTTGAGAATTTTCTACTTTACCTGAGCATGTTAGAATTGCACATGGCTTTTCTTATTATTACAGAGCAATTTATTTGCTTCATTGCTTTCATATTTTGATTACTTCTTTGAACTTTATAAAAATTACAGTTTTTATGAACATGAGATTTATGTGCCTTATTGCCTTTAAAGAGAAAAACAAATGCTAAATATGTCGTTAAATATAAATAGATCTAAAATTTAAATTTAACTATAACTTTTAAAAAATGTTAATGTTTATTTTTTTTTTTTATTTTTTTTTTCAACGTTAATTTATTTTTGGGACAGAGAGAGACAGAGCATGAATGGGGGAGGGGCAGAGAGAGAGGGAGACACAGAATCGGAAACAGGCTCCAGGCTCTGAGCCATCAGCCCAGAGCCCGACGCGGGGCTCGAACTCGCGGACCGCGAGATCGTGACCTGGCTGAAGTCGGACGCTTAACCGACTGCGCCACCCAGGCGCCCCAATGTTTATTTATTTTTGAGAGAGAAAGAGGCAGAGCACAAGTGGAAGAGGAGCAGAGAGAGAGGGAGACACAGAATCCAAAGCAGGCTCCAGGCTCCAAGCTGACAGCACAGAGCCTGACGTGGAGCTTGTACCCAGGAACTGCGCGATCATGACCAAAGTCAGATGCTTAACCGACTGAGTCACCCAGATGCCTCTAAATTTAAATATAACTTTAATGCATACTTTTATAATATAATTTAAAGTATAGCTTTTAAATTACATTAGACTTTTAAGGGCAAGTTATCTACATAGCTTAAGTTACTTGACTTTCTAGAATTTGAACTAACTTTTTGCTTTAACTTAAATATTAAGTCAGTGGCTCTACTAAAAATGGTATAAAATCACATTTCAAATTAAGCATCTTAAATCATTGACCTAGCAGTGACCTAGCAATCAGGTTAGTAATTCATTAACTTGGAAATGCTTTTAATATTAATTATTCTAATCACATGTATTTAGTTTAAAAGCTTTAGGTTCGTAGACTTATAAGACAATTGCAATAGATCTGAGTGCTACAATATACTTTAATTTCATTTTTGAAAAGTGTAAAATGGAAATATAGAAATAATAGACTTCCTAAAGACCCTTCTGGATTAGTGAGACTAATTAAATGTGTAAGCTTCACCGTTTTTACTTACATTTTCCTTGACATGGGTTCGTTTTTTAAAAACCCCTCCAAAGAGAGATATAAGATATTTGGTTTGGAATAGCAAAAAGCAGAGTTCCAGAGTCATCAATGCATGGTTCTGGAAGGGACAGACCAGAACCAATTATGGCCATAAATTTGGTTTCAGAAAGGAAAAAAAACTTTTGTAATGAAGACTTATGTTTAAGAGAAGAATTCTTTGAGAGAAATTATGAAAAGGAGAAACTCTGTAGGTAGAGCCCATGTTTTCTAGGAAGCCAGAATCTATTCACCCAGACCTGTGCCAAAATAGAACCTCTGGTTTCTAACCTGTCTTATGACAGCTCCAGTTCTTCCAAAGAATTTAGGCATCTCACTTGCAGAAAATGCTTCAGTTATGGAGTCTAAATTACAGACGTGTCTATGATCTTTGATTTTCCTTGCATGGAAAAAAAGTAATTGCTAAAGAAGTTCTCTACTATTCATATAAATTTAATCTTCTCAGAGTATCAACTGGCCCTTTTTCTCTCCCATGACCACCTAGAATGGGGACAGAAGCCTGAGGCCAGAAGGACCTAACATAATAAATCAGACTTCTTGACAAACACATCAACTGTCACAAACCTTGACTCTCTTTGTGCAGTTGATTTAATTAGTGGACACTTTAACTCACGTCAGTAGAAAAACTTAAGAGTCTCAGCCCATATGGTTCATGTATACATGTTCACAGAGAAGTTAGTTTGGAACAGTGAAGGAATAAGGAATAGAAATGTAGCTTTTTGTGTTAGTTTTGTAACAAGAGCTCCAAATTCTAATACCATCTTCCACTGAGATACCTGAGGGAGGCACTTACCAAGAAACAAAAATTTTAGACAGACGTTTTCACAAAAATTTTAATTTTGTTTGTTGTTCAAGTTATCAAAGCTAAAAGTTTCTCTCTGAAGCATCTCTGTGTTAGGCCCTAGATAAACAGAGAAAAAGGCAAGTGGCTAATATAATGCGAAAATAAAGGAAACTAATGTTAAATCATGAATAAACAAGTACTATTTTAGAAATTGTAGCAAGAATATAATCCCAACTTTCATAACAGTATTATGATTATCAGGGACAGTAATAGGTAAATTATTTACATATTTACACATCTCAGGTGTACTTATGTTCCATCAGATCAATATAAAGCATCCAATCTAAATAATCAGAAAGATTATTGCCAATGGCATGCTAGAGAGTCATTTGAATAGCTCATCTCAGTAAGGAACTAACCATATCTCAGTTTTTTTAATATGAAACTCAAAAATTGCCGTTATTTTAAATTAGGTGTTGAAATCCATTGGAAATTCTTTCGAAGTGTGAATGCCTAAAGGTACTCTAATCCAGGCAAGCAAACTTAACGTGCTTCAGTAGTTTAAACACAAGTTAAAACACTGAAGTTTTCCTATGCACAACTATAAAGTATTTTGTTACATAGAGAAAAATTAAACATCTGCTTTAAAAAATAAAGTCCTAAAACACTTATCTATAACTGAACTGTATATTTTAAAAACATATTTTGAAGTATATAAATGAATGACTACATTTATAAATAGAATTTGAATAAACGTTATTTCATATGCAAAGTAATTGAAAGTATATCATTATGAGAAGATTATTTTATATGATTTTGTATTTGTTTAGTTAGTTAATTAACTAGTTAATTAGCTATGTTTCTTCATTTAAAAAAATTATGTGCAAGGTCTTAAAGATATCAAACCCCTCCCAATTGTGAAATCAGATAGACCTGGGTTTGAAAGTTTCTCCATAATATATTATGTAACTTTAAAAAACTACTTAGATTCTTGGGGTGCCTGGGTGGCTCAGTTGGTTGAGTGTCTGACTTCGGCTCAGGTCATGATCTCGCAGTTCGTGGGTTGAAGCCCTGTGTCGGGCTCTGTGCTGACAGCTCAGAGCCTGGAGGCTGTTTTGTATTCTGTGTCTCACTCTCTCTCTGTCCCTCCCCTGCTCATGGTCTGTCTCCACCTCAAAAATAATAAATAAACATTTAAAAAATTTAAAAAAACTATTTATATTCTTTTAAATTTTTTGTCAACTGTTAAATGGAAATAATATCTACCTCACAGAGTGGATTATGTAAGATAGGATATGAAGCACTTAACACAATACCTAGCCTATGGTGAACTGAATATTAGTTAATATTAGTAACTGTCATTATCAACCATGCTATGCCAAATACACATGGGGTTGGCAGACATGAAAAACTACCTAGAGGAGGTAGAAATTTAGCTAGACCTTTAAATGCAGAAATATTATAATAGCTGTTTAAGTTTATGCACATAAAATATGCTAAATCAACATTTTCTTAAATGGCTGGGTTAACCTGGTGCTTTGTGGAATAATAAAAACTGTCCCCCAAAAGAAGCCAGTCACAAAAGACCACGTATTTTATGATTCCAATTGTATGAAATGTCCAGAATAGGCAAGTGTAGAGAGGCAGAAGTAGATTAGTGATTGTTTAGAGCTGGAGGAGGGAGTTTAAAGGACAATAGCTAAAGGGCATGAACCTTCTTTTCAAGGTAATGAAAACACTCTAAAATTGATTGTGGAGATGGTTGCACAACGTTGTGAATATACTAAAAACCATTAAATTATACACCTTAAATGGATGAGTTGTACTATATATGAATTATATATCTTTATTTTTTTTTTAATTTTTTTTTTCAACGTTTTTTATTTATTTTGGGACAGAGAGAGACAGAGCATGAACGGGGGAGGGGCAGAGAGAGAGGGAGACACAGAATCGGAAACAGGCTCCAGGCTCTGAGCCGTCAGCCCAGAGCCTGACGCGGGGCTCGAACTCACGGACCGTGAGATCGTGACCTGGCTGAAGTCGGATGCTTAACCGACTGCGCCACCCAGGCGCCCCTGAATTATATATCTTTAAAATAAAGTCGCTCCAAAGGAAAAAACCTGTTTACCAAAGGCTCTTACTTTACTGTTCTTCCACAATATGGACAGTTTGTCAGTATAGGCTCTCCACCTATGCTGAGTGGAGTTCCTATTCCTATGGTGTGGCTCAATGAGGAGGAAAGAAGGAGCCTCACAGGGACCATAGCTGTCATCCTTCTGCCCTGGAATTCCTTCTTCAATAGGCCCGAGAGTTTTTCTGAGCATCTGCAGTTGAAATGCATCAGCTAATAACAAGATATCTTAAAATGGTAGAAGGTATTGGCATAAAAGAAAAACAAGTTCTTTCTAGGAGAGGTGATGTGTTAAAGGCCTTTGAAGCATGCATGTCATTTAAGAGTGACCAAAAGGTTTAGAGCCTAAGGAGAAAAACTACACTAAGATTAACAGAAACTGTGAGCTTGAAAATAAGAACCAGAATAAAACATAAAATTTAACTCAAAGACTTGTTCAGTAGCTCTTAGGACTTAAACTGCTTTCAAATGCATTAAATCTAAACTATTAAAATTCATTGAGTGGCAAACTGGTAAGCTAATACAAAATGTGCCTATTTGTAGGCTGTGAGGAAGGTCACCTTTCACTTTTTCCTATCTTAACTGTGACCCTTCTCCTATCTTAACTGTGACCTTTCTGTCATCTACTTATATATGTAAACCATTTGACTTATTACTAGAGACATGATCAATTCATTTCTCATTCCACAGCCAATAATTTATTCCTTTTAATGATTTCCTTATTTAGATTATATAATGTTGTATTTACATCCTAATGGTACATATTAATAACACAGACATACACAGAGACATACCCAGATGTTTACATATTGTCAATATAAAATAAGAGGAAAATTTATGGGAAGCTTTGTGTTCTTATTCCATAGAATAACTCATGAAATACTCCCAATGGATAAAGCATTATGCAGAACACTTTCCAGTCCACTACCATAGAATTAAGAATTTACTCTGATTCTTAGGCAGCTAGACTGTGGTCAATATCTGGCCAGATGGTTAAAAAAAAAATGGTGACATTGAAAAATTGGAGAAAAGGAGACTTGGAATGGTATGTGTGAATGGAATACTTGGGAAAGGCCCAGATCATGAAAATGTTTGTACCCCATATGGAGTCTAACAGTCCCATTCCTCATAAATAGATCTTTAATAATTCAGATGTATAAGCTGAATATGGATGTGAGTCATTCTCCTGGTTGACCCAGGACCACAGGCTTTTAAAGTTGTTATGGGGGCAAGGATGGAAGTTACACATGAGTTCAGCCAGCTGATGCTATTACTGAATGTCCAGTCTGCCAGCAATAGTGGCCAAACATGGTGCCTTAAGGGAACTGGCAGCCATCTGGAAACTGCTCAGTTGAATTGTGGCCTTTTCATTGCCAAGGAAGCAATCCATAAAATACTACCTTCAATCAAGATACCAGTTTCAAATTTTAAAGCAGCAAACTAATGCTCAAAAGCAATAATCCTTATGGAATAATCAGATTCCTTATTGAAAACTTTCCTATACTACCAATTTGCAAACAAGACTGTAACACTGAGGTGCTAACTTGCAGGATGTGATATTTGTTCTGAACAAATGACTAACACACATATATGGTTTTGTTTCTCCAAAAATGTGCAAATCCTAGTATAATGGGAGAGAAGTGCAGATAAGTCTTCTAAAATAATATTCAATAATCTTGATAAATGTATTGCTTTTTAGACCAAGAATTCGCTTTTGTATAAGTATTGGTACCCAAGAAAGATATGTGTATACCATTGACACAATAATAGTTTCTCTGAATTAAAAACAGAAGAAGCTGCATCCTGATTATTTTGGTTTTATCCTGTCTTTAGGTAAAGACTTAAAAATTGCAGCTATGCTGTCGTTTGACATTGATTATCAACAGTAAATAAGATTTCTGCCCTACAATGGGACTAGGAAGAGTTAGGATAGAACCTAAAGGAATGCTGTATGATAAAGAAAAATCAGTATGCTTCAAGCCTTTATAGAAAGGACCACTAAGTCCTACAAAAAATGAAGGATTAGATCACATCACTAAGAAAACAGCACCAACCAGCTAGGATTCTGTCCAACCACAAGGGAAATATGGAATCAGTAGTGGAGAAAGGAAGTGAAAATTACCAGATATGCTATCTGCAGAAATGAGAACTCTAGTCTATACATATATTCTTCACTTTCTGAGTATATACCTTGAAACGTGCATGCATGTGTGTGTGTGTATCTGTGTGTATGCGAGCATGTACGTAAGTGTACACACAGTTTCATCCTCTTAACTTTCTTTTCTTTTATAGTATTATATGGAGAATATATTTGCAATGGTTGAATTTGACACTTATACCACAGGTTGAGAAACATTAATCTCTTCCATTGGTTCTGTGAGTAATGATTTATCCTTTCAAACATGTCTTTTTATTTTTTTATTTTTTATTTTTTTTCAACGTTTATTTATTTTTGGGACAGAGAGAGACAGAGCATGAACGGGTGAGGGGCAGAGAGAGAGGGAGACACAGAATCGGAAACAGGCTCCAGGCTCTGAGCCATCAGCCCAGAGCCCGACGCGGGGCTCGAACTCACGGACCGTGAGATCGTGACCTGGCTGAAGTCGGACGCTTAACCGACTGCGCCACCCAGGCGCCCCTGAACATGTCTTTTTAAAGTTAAGGTCATAAGTCAGTTTTGACTACTTATACCAAAGAAGTCAAATAGCAATTATATATATTAATTTCAACCATGGATTTATAGCCCATGTGGAATAAAGACAAAAGCAGGAAAGTCCAGAAATAAAATCACTGTTCAGATTTTTTGAATATTAAAATTTTTTAAATCTAGCCAATTCTTTGCCAACAAAATTTCATGGACTCCATTCCAACTTACTTTTAGTATAAGGGTGAAATATAACATAATGTTATTAACTATCATGTACTGAGTATCTACTATGTATCAGGCTATGATACATTCATTTAACACTCATGAGTTATGTATTTTAATTATACAAATATTGCTAATGGGAAACTGATATTAAATTATCCAAATATCATACCATTAGTAAGTAGCAGTGTTATGTTCTTAACTATCGTATTATACTACCTCCTTAAAAATCAGTCTGTTCAAGGTATTTGTGAAGAAGCCTTGGCAAATGCCTTCTGGAAGAGGGGCATAAAATAATCTATGGGTAGTAATCAAAAAACTCCCAGCAAGCAAAAGTCCAGGACCAGATAGCTTCACAGGTAAATTCTTCCAAAGAGTTAAAGAAGAGTTAACACCTATACTTCTCAAATTATTCCAAACAATGGAAGAGGAAGGAAAGCTTCCAAATGTATTCTACAAGTCTAGCATTACCCTGATATCAAAACCAGATAAAGAAACTACAAAAAAAGAGAAGTATAGGCCAATCTCTCTGATGATTGTAGATGCAAAGTCTCATCAAAATATTAGCAAACCAAATCCAACAATATATTTTAAAAAAACTCATTCACCACAATCAAGTGAGATTTATTCCTTAGATGAAACAGTGTTTCAATATTCACAAATCAATGTGACACATCACATCAATAAGAGAGAAGATAAAAACCATGTGATCCAGGAAGCCAAGATGGCAGAAGAACATGGAAGTTATTTTGCATCTCGCATCCATAAAATACAGCCATATCAACACTAAACCATCCTGGACACCTAGAAAACTGATTTAAGGATTAACAACAATCTGCACAACCTGATCCACAGAACTCAGCAGGTACGTGATGCAGAGAGGTGAACTGAGGCAGAGAGAAGCCGTGGAGGGCAGGGAGCTGTTTTTGCTTGTGGAGAGAAGACAGAGACAGAGGGAGGGTACAGGAAAAGCACCCCCCCACACACACAAAAGCAGCTGGAAAGTGGGAAAGTGGAAACAGCCACAGGGACTGAACTAAAAAGGGGAGAAAGGAAAAAGGAGAGGGTTTAAATTCCATTAAGACTCTATAAACAGGAGGAGCACAGAGTCTGAAACTCCACAGCTTGATACCTGGTGGTGCTCTTGTGGGAAGAATGTATCCCCAGGAGCAGAGTGAAGTCCAGGGGGTCCTGAGGCGACATGGAGAGAGGTAGTTCTCCTGCTGGGGGGATATTTGGTAGGGGCAAAGGGGGGGATATTTGCCACCCCACAGGCAAAGGTCCCAGTAGACCCAAGAGAACAACCACCTTCACTGGTGCCGTAACAAGGATGTTAAGGGTGAAGACTGGTGCCCAGATGTGTGTTATGATTTTCCATAATCCCTGTAATGCTGCTGCTACACAATCTCATGAACTTTTTCTGGGGTGGGCTGGCACCCAGCTACAGTCTCTGGGCATTGGGAACAGCGCAGTCCCATGAACATTCCTGGGTGCAGCTGGCACCCAGCCATTGCTTGGTGAGACCCTCCCACAGAGGGTCAGAATGGGTAAAGCCTCAGTCCCTCAGAAATGAGCGATCAGGAAACACAGCCCCATCTGAAATAAAACTCAGGAGGGAGGTACCACCTGGCAACCTGATGGCTTGCTCATAGACAGTGTAAAAGCAGGGTGTGGACAGAAGCCAGAGGCAAAGGCCAGGTACACTATTGCCGATCAGGGAGATCTGGAGTTCTGAAACCAGACACCGGGTAGCTGGGGGATGCCATTTTACACCCCTCCCATGCATGTGCATACACACCTACAAGTGCCACAACAATCCACCCCAGTAAGGTAAGCAGCGCCATCTAGTGGAGAATGGAGCTGTTAACTAAGCCCCACCCAACTGGGCCAACCTTGTTCTTCAGGAACACCATAAGTCTATCTTCCTGCTTAGTTTACAGACTATAAAGTGCTTCATAGTTCCACTTCTAGGGAAAAATGATGTAATTTCAAATATATTTCAGTCTGTTCACTGGTCCATCTATTTGATTTATTTCTTTTTTTTCTTTTTCATTTATTTTCTTTTTCTTAAATAAAGAAAAATTTATTTTCAATTTTTATTAAAAATATTTTCCTTTCCGGCAGCGGGTCTGACTCCCTCCTGGTGCCGCAGGGCCCCTCCCGAAGCAGATCACAGAAGGAAAAGCAAGCTGAGCCTGCCCCTCCCACCCCCATGCACCTTGCTGATCCACCCCAGCTAATACGCCAGATCCCCAGCAGCACAAGCCTGGCAGTGTGCAAGTAGCCCAGACAGGGGCCACACCACCCCACAGTAAATCCCACCCCTAGGAGAGGGGAAGAGAAGGTACACACCAGTCTGACTGTGGCCTCAGCGGTGGGCTGGGGGCAGACATCAGGTCTGACTGCGGCCCCACCCGCCAACGCAAGTTATTCAAGACAGCACAGGGGCCTGCAGTTCCGCACCTCTCCAGGGACTATCCAAACTGACGAAACAGAAGAATTCCCCTCAAAAGAAATTCCAGGAAGTAGCGACAGCTAACGAACTGATCAAAAACGATTTAAACAATGTAACAGAAAGTGAATTTAAAATAAAAGTCATAAAATTAATCGCTGGGCTTGAAAACAGTATAGAGGACAGCAGAGAATCTATTGCTACAGAGATCAAGGGGCTAAGAAACAGCCAAGAGGAGCTAAAAAAATGCTATAAATGAGCTGCAAAATAAAATGGAGGTGACCACAGCTCGGATTGACGAGGTAGAGGAGAGAATAGGTGAACCAGAAGATAAAATTATGGAACAAGAGGAAGCTGAGAAAAAGAGAGATAAAAAAATCCAGGAGTATGAGGGGAAAATTAGAGAACTAAGTGATGCACTAAACAGAAATAATATATGCATAATTGGTATTCCAGAGGAGGAAGAGAGAGGGAAAGGTGCTGAAGGTGTACTTGAAGAAATAATAGCTGAGAACTTCCCGGATCTGGGGAAGGAAAAAGGCATTGAAATCCAAGAGGCACAGAGAACTCCCTTCAGACGTAACTTGAATCGATCTTCTGCACGACCTATCATAGTGAAACTGGCAAAATACAAGGATAAAGAGAAAATTCTGAAAACAGCTAGGGATAAACGTGCTCTAACATATAAAGGGAGACTGATAAGACTCGTGACAGATCTCTCTACTGAAACTTGGCAGGCCAGAAAGGAATGGCAGGAGATCTTCAATGTGATGAACAGAAAAAATATGCAGCCGAGAATACTTTATCCAGCAAATCTGTCATTTAGGATAGAAGGAGATATAAAGGTCTTCCCAAACAAACAAAAACTGAAGGAATTCATCACCACTAAACCAGCCCTACAAGAGATCCTAAGGGGGATCCTGTGAGACAAAGTACCAGAGACATTGCTACAAGCATGAAACATATAGACATCACAATGACTCTAAACACATATCTTTCTATAATAACACTGAATGTAAATGGACTAAATGCGCCAACCAAAAGACATAGGGTATCAGAATGGATAAAAAAACAAGACCCATCTATTTGCTGTCTACAAGAGACTCATTTTAGACCTGAGGACACCTTCAGATTGAGAGTGAGGGGATGGAGAACTATCTATCATGCTACTGGAAGTCAAAAGAAAGCTGGAGCAGCCATACTTATATCAGACAAACTAGACTTTAAATTAAAGGCTGTAACAAAAGATGAAGAAGGGCATTATATAATAATTACAGGATCTATCCGTCAGGAAGAGCTAACTATTATAAATGTCTATGCGCCGAATATGGGAGCCCCCAAATATATAAAACAATTACTCACAAACATAAGAAACCTTATTGATAAGAAT
Organism: Lynx rufus; assembly: GCF_022079265.1. Classification (NCBI taxonomy): domain Eukaryota; kingdom Metazoa; phylum Chordata; class Mammalia; order Carnivora; family Felidae; genus Lynx; species Lynx rufus. The sequence goes on from NW_025814834.1 coordinate 47,537,258, forward strand.
GTGGTAATTGCAGGGGACTTTAATACTCCACTTACAACAATGGATAGATCACCTAGACACACGGTCAATAAAGAAACAAGGACCCTGAATGATACATTGGATCATATGGACTTGACAGATATATATAGAACTCTGCATCCCAAAGCAACAGAATATACTTTCTTCTCGAGTGCACATGGAACCTTCTCCAAGATAGATCACATACTGGGTCACAAAACAGCCCTTCATAAGTATACAAGAATTGAGATCATACTATGCATACTTTCAGACCACAATGCTATGAAGCTTGAAATCAACCACAGGAAAAAGTCTGGAAAACCTCCAAAAGCATGGAGGTTAAAGAACACCCTAGTAAAGAATGAATGGGTCAACCAGGCATTAGAGAAGAAGCTAAAAAATATATGGAAACAAACGAAAATGAAAATACAACAATCCAAATGCTTTGGGATGCAGCAAAGGCAGTCCTGAGAGGGAAATACATTGCAATACAGGCCTATCTCAATAAATAAGAAAAATCCCAAATACAAAAATATTTTCCTTTATTTTTTTCTACTGTATTTTTTATTTTTGTAAATTTTTCCTTTTTTAAAAAAAATTTTTAATGTTTATTTTTGAGAGGAAGAAAGAGCATGAGCAGGAGAGGGGTAGAGAGAGAGAGGGAGACACAGAATCTGAAGCAGGCTTCAGGCTCTGACTGGTCAGCACAGAGTATGATGTGGGGTTCAAACCACAAACTGCAAGTCGTATCCTGAGCCAAAGTCAGATACTTAACCAACTGAGCCACCCAGCAGCCCCTGTAAATTTTTCCAATTCTATTTTACTTCCATTATTTCATTTTATTCTATTTCATTCTATTCATTTTTTCAAATTTTCAAACATTTTCCTTTTTTTTCCATTTTTTTCTCTAATCTATCAAGATCCTTTCAACACCCAGACCAAAGCACACCTAGGATCTAGCATTGTTAATTTGATTTGTGTGTCTGTGTGTGTGTGTGTTGTTTTTAATTTTAATTTTTTTACATAATTCCTTTTCTTCCTTCAAAATGATGAAACAAAGGAATTCACCCCAAAAGAAAGAGCAGGAAGAAACGACAGCCAGGGACTTAATCAACACAGATACAAGCAAAATGTCTGAACCACAATTTAGAATCACAATGATAAGAATTCCAGCTGGGGTCAAAAATAGATTAGAATCCCTTTCTGTGGAGATATAAGAAGTAAAACCTAGTCAGGATGAAATAAAAAACGCTATAACTGAGCTGCAGTCTCAAATGGATGCCACAGCAGCAAGGATGGATGAGGCAGAGCAGTGAATCAGCGATACAGAGGACAAATTTATGGAGAATAATGAAGGAGAAAATAAGAGGGAAACTAAGCAAAAGAGCAAGATTTAAGAATTAGAGAAATCAGTGACTTATTAAAAAGGAACAACATCAGAATCATAGGGATCCCATAAGATGAAGAGAGAGAAAAGGAGGTAGAACGGTATGTGAGCAAATCATAGGAGAAAACTTTTCTAATCTAGGGAAAGACACAGTCATCAAAATCTAAGAAGCACAGAGGACTCCCAGTAGATTCAACAAAAACCGACCATCAAGAAGGCATATCATAGTCAAATTCACAAAATACTCAGGCAAGGGAAGATTCATGAAAGAAACAAGGGAAAAAAATTCCTTAACCTACAAAGGAAGACAGATCAGGTTTGAAACAGACCTATCCACAGAAACTTGGCAGGCCAGAAAGAAGTGGCAGGATATATTCAATTTGCTGTATCAAAAAAATTTATAGCCAAGAATTCTTTATCCAGCAAGACTGTCTTTCAAAATAGAAGGAGAGATGAAAAGTTTCCCAGAAAAACAAAAATTAAAGGAGTTCATGACCACTAAGCCAGCCCTACAAGAAATTTTAAGAGGGACTCTCTGAGGGGAGAAAAGGTGAAAAAGAAAGAAAGAAAAAGACCAAAGGCAACAATGACTAGAAAGGACCAGAGAATACCACCAGAAACTCCAACTATATAAGCAACATAGTGGCAATAAATTCATATCTTTCAGTACTCACTCTAAATATCAATGGTCTAAATGCTTCAGTCAAAAACGTAGGGTAACAGAATGGATAAGGAAACAAGATCCATCTATATACTCTTTACAAGAGACCCACTTCAGACCTAAAGACACCTTCATATTAAAATTAAGGGGATGGAGAACCATCTATCATGCTAATGGTTGACAAAAGAAAGCTGGAGTAACCATACTTATATCAGACAAACTAGACTTTAAAACAAAGACTGTAACAAGAGATGAAAAGGATATTATATCATAATTAAGGGGTCTATCAACCAAGAAGACCTAACAATTGTAACCTTTTATGCACCAAATGTGGAGCACCCAAATATCTAAATCAATTAATCATAAACATGAAGAAACTCATTGATAATAATACCATAATAGTGGGGGGCTCCAACACCCCACTTACAACAATGGACAGATCATTTAATCAAAAAATCAACAAGGAAACAATGGCTTTGAAGGACACAATGCACCAGATGGCCTTAACAGATATATTTATAACATTTCATCCTTAAGCAGCAGAATATACACTCTTCTCCAGTGCACATGGAACATTCTCCAGAATAGATCACATACTGGGACACAAATCAGTCCTCAACAAGTACAAAAAGATTGAGATCATACCGTCGATATTTTCAGAACACAAGGTTATGAAACTAGAAATCAAGCACAAGAAAAAGTTTGGAAAGATAAAAAATACTTGGAGACTAAAGAACATCTTACTAATGAATGAATAGGCTAACAAAGAAATTACAAAGTACATCAAAACCAATGAAAATGATAACACCACAGCCCAAAACCTCTGGGGCGCAGCAAAGGTGGTCTTCAGAGGAAAGTATATAGCAATCCAGGCCTTCTAAAGAAGGAAGAAAGGTCTAAGATGCACAACCTAACCTTGTGCCTTAAAGAGCTGGAAAAAGAACAGCAAATAAAACCCCAAACCAGCAGAAGACAGGAAATAATAAAGATTAGAGTGGAAATCAATGCTATCGAAACCAAATAAACAGTACAACAGATCAATGAAACCAGAAGCAGGTTCTTTGAAAGAATTAACAAAATTAATAAACCCCTAGCCAGTTTGATCAAAAAAAAAAAAGGAAAGGACTCAAATAAACAAAATCAAGAATGAAAGAGGAGAGATCACAACCAACACTGCAGAAATACAAACGATAATAAGAGAATATTATGAGCAATTGCATGCCAATAAATGGGCAATCTGAAAGAAATGGACAAGTTCCTAGAAACATATACACTACCAAAACTGAAACAGGAAGAAATAGAAAATTTGAACAGACCCATAACCAGTAAAGAAATCGAATTAGTAATCAAAAATCTCCCAAAAAACAGAAAGTCCAGGGCCAGATGGCTTTCCAGGGAAATTCTACCAAACATTTAAGAAAGAGTTAACACCTATTGTCTTGAAGCTATTCCAAACAGAGTAATGGAAGGAAAACTTCCAAACTCTTTCTACAAAACCAGCATTACCTTGATTCCAAAACCAGACAAAGACCCCACTAAAAAGAAGAACTACAGACTAATTTCCCTGATGAACATGGATGCAAAAATCCTCAACAAGATATTAGCCAACCGGATCTAACAATACATTAAACAAAATTATTCACCACAACCAAGCGGGATTTATACTTGGGATGCAAGGCTGGTTCAATATCTGCAAAACAATTAACGTGATTCATCACATCAATAAAAGAAAGGACAAGAACCATATGATCCTCTCAATAGATGCAGAAAAAACATTTGCCAAAATACAGCATCTTTTCTTGATAAAAACCCTCAAGAAAGTAGGGATAGAAGGAGCATACCTCAAGATCATAAAAGCCTTATATGAACGACCCAATGCTAATATCATCCTCAATGGGGAAAAACTGAGAGCTTCCCCCTAAGGTCAGGAACAAGACAGGGATGTCCACTCTCACCACTGTTATTCAACATAGTATTGGAAGTCTTAGCCTCTGCAATCAGACAACACAAAGAAATAAAAGGCATCCAAATCAGCCAGGAGGAGGTCAAACTTTCAGTCTTTGCAGATGACATGATACTCTATATCGAAAACCCTAAAGATTCCACCAAAAAACTGCTAGAATTGATTCATGAATTCAGCAAAGTTGCAGGATATAAAATCAATGCACAGAAATAGGTTGCATTCCTATACACCAACAATGAAGCAACAGAAAGAGAAATCAAGGAATTGATCCCATTTACAGTTGCACAAAAAACCATAAAGTACCTAGGAATAAATCTAACCAAAGAGGTGAAAAGTCTATACACTGAAACCTATAGAAATCTCATGAAAGAATTTGAAGAAGACACAAACAAATGGAAAAAGATTCCATGCACCTAGATAGGAAGAAAAAATATTGTTAAAATGTTGATACTACCCAAAGCAATCTACATATTCAATGCAATCCCTATCAAAGTAACACCAGCAATCTTCACAGAGCTAGAACAAATAATCCTAAAATTTGTATGGAACTGGAAAAGACCCCGAATAGCCAAAGCGATCTTGAAAAAGAAAACCAAAGCAGGAGGCATCACAATCCCAAACTTCAAGCTATACTACAAAGCTGTAATCATCAAGACAGTATGGTATTGGCACAAGAACAGACACTCAGATCAGTGGAACAGAATAGAGAACCCAGAAATGGACCCACAAACCTATGGCCAACTAATCTTTGACAAAGCAGGAAAGAATATCCAATGGAATAAAGACAGTCTCTTCAGCAAGTGGTGCTGGGAAAACTGGACAGCGACATGCAGAAGAATGAACCTGGACCGCTTTCTTACACCATACACAAAAATAAACTCAAAATGGATGAAAGACCTAAAGGTAAGACAGGAAGCCATCAAAATCCTCGAGGAGAAAGCAGGCAGAAACCTCTTTGATCTTGGCCGCAGCAACTTCTTACTCAACACGTCTCTGGAGGCAAGGGAAAACAAAGCAAAAAGGAACTTTTGGGACCTCGTCAAAATAAAAAGTTTCTGCACAGTGAAGGAAACAATCAGCAAAACTAAAAGGTAACCGATGGAATAGAAGAAGATATTTACAAACGACATATCAGATAAAGGGTTAGTATCCAAAATCTATAAAGAACTCATCAAACTCAACACCCAAAAAACAAATAATCCAATGAAGAAATAGGCAAAAGACATGAATAGACCCTTCTCCAAAGAAGACATCCAGATGGCCAACCAACACATGAAAAAATGTTCAACATGACTCATCATCAGGGAAATACAAATCAAAACTGCAATGAGATACCACCTCACACTTGTCAGAATGGCTTAACATTAACAACTCAGGCAACAACAGATGTTGGCGAGGATGTCAAGAAAGAGGATCTCTTTTGCACTGCTGGTAGGAATACAGACTGGTGCAGCCACTCTGGAAAACAGTATGGAGGTTCCTCAAAAATTAAAAATAGAACTACCCTACAACCCAGCAACTGCACTACTAGGTATATATCCAAGGGATACAAGTATGCTGTTTCGAAGGGACACATGCACCCCCATGTTTATAGCAGCACTATCAACAATAGCCCAAGTATGGAAGGAGCCCAAATGTCCATCGATGGTTGAATGGATAAAGGAGAGGTGGTATATACATACAATGGAGTATTACTCGGCAATCAAAAATAATGAGATCTTGCCATTTGCAACTACATGGATGGAACTAGAGGGTATTATGCTAAGCAAAATTAGTCAGTCAGAGAAAGACAAATATATGACTTTACTCATATGAGGACTTTAAGATACAAAACAGATGAACATAAGGGACAGGAAGCAAAAATAATATAAAAACAGTGAGGGGGACAAAACATAAGAGACTCTTAAATATGGAGAACCAACAGCGGGTTACTGGAGGGGTTGTGGGAGAGGGGATGGGCTAAATGGGTAAAGGGCATTAAGGGAATTTACTCCTGAAATCATTGTTGTACTATATGCTAACTAATTTGGATGTACATATAAAAAATAAATTTAAAAATATGTGATCATTTTAATAGATGCAGAAAAAGCATTTGGCAAAATACAACATCCATTCCTAGTGGAAACTCTCAACAAAGTAGGCTTAGAAGGAACGTACTTCAACATAATAAAGGCCGTATATGAAAAATCCACAGCTAACATCATATTCAATCGTGAAAAACTGAGAGTTTTTCCTCTAAGATCAGGAATAAGACAAGGATGTCAACTCACACCACTTTTATTCAGCAAAGTACTGGAAGTCCTAGCCACAGCAATCAGAAAATAATAAAATAAAATAAAATAAAATAAAATAAAATAAAATAAAATAAAATAAAATAAAATAAAATAAAATAAAATAAAATAAAATAAAATAAAATAAAATAAAATAAAATAAAATAAAATAAAATAAAATAAAATAAAATAAAATAAAATAAAATAAAATAAAATAAAATAAAATAAAATAAAATAAAATAAAATAAAATAAAATAAAATAAAATAAAATAAAATAAAATAAAATAAAATAAAATAAAATAAAATAAAATAAAATAAAATAAAATAAAATAAAATAAAATAAAATAAAATAAAATAAAATAAAATAAAATAAAATAAAATAAAATAAAATAAAATAAAATAAAATAAAATAAAATAAAATAAAATAAAATAAAATAAAATAAAATAAAATAAAATAAAATAAAATAAAATAAAATAAAATAAAATAAAATAAAATAAAATAAAATAAAATAAAATAAAATAAAATAAAATAAAATAAAATAAAATAAAATAAAATAAAATAAAATAAAATAAAATAAAATAAAATAAAATAAAATAAAATAAAATAAAATAAAATAAAATAAAATAAAATAAAATAAAATAAAATAAAATAAAATAAAATAAAATAAAATAAAATAAATAAAATAAAAAAATAAAATAAAATAAAATAAAATAAAATAAAATAAAATAAAATAAATAAAATAAAATAAATAAAATAAAATAAAAAAAATAAAATAAAAAAAATAAAATAAAATAAAATAATAAAATAAATAAAATAAAATAAAATAAAATAAAATAAAATAAAATAAAATAAAATAAAATATAAAATAAAAAAATAAAATAAAATAAAATAAAATAAATAAAATGCATCCGAATTGGTAAGGAAGAAGTAAACCTTTCACTATTGCAGATGACATGATTCTCTATATAGAAAACCTGAAAGGCTCCACTGATAAACTACCAGAACTGATAAATGATCATTAAGGTAGCAGGATACAAAATCAGTGTGCAGAAATCTGTTGAATTTCTATACACTAATAATAAAGGCAAAAGAAATTAAGAAAATAATCCCATTTACATGTGCACCAAAAATAATTAAATACATAAGAATAAACTTAATCGAAAAGGTGAAAGATGTGCTCTAAGAAAATTATAAAACATTGATGAAAGAAAGTGAAAATGATACAAATGGAAACATATTCTATTCTAATAATTGGGAGAACCAATAGTGTTAAAGTGTTCACATTACCCAAAGCAATCCTTATAATACCAACAGCATTTTTCACAGAACTAGAACAAATAATACTAAAATTTGTATGGAACCAGGAAAGACTGGTTCCATAGGAAAGACTAGGAAAGACTAGCCAAAGCAATCTTGAAAAATAACAACAAAACTGGATGTATCATAATTCCAGCTTTCAATATGTACTGCAAGGCTGTGGTAATAATTATAAGGGTATGGTACAACACAAAAACAGACGTATAAATCAATGGAACAGAATAGAGAGCCCAGAAACAAACCCATGATTTACAGCAGGGAAAAGACAGTCTCTTCAACAAATGGTGCTGGGAAAATGGGACAGCTAGGTGTAAAGGAATGAAACTGGACCACTCTTTTATACCATACACAAAAATAAACTCCAACTGGGTTAAAGACCTAAATGTGAAACTTGAAACCAAAAAAATCATAGAAGAGAGCACAGGCAGTATTTTCTCTGACATCAGTCATAGAAACATTTTTCTGGACGTCTCCTGAGACCAGTGAAACAAAAGCAAAAATAAACTATTGAGACTACATCAAAATAAAATGCTTCTGCACAACAGCAACAACAAAAAACAATGAATAAAACTAAAAAAAAAGGCAACCTATGGAATGGGAGAAGATATTTGCACATCACATATCCAGTAAGGGTTTGGTATCCAAAATATGTAAAGAACTTATACAATTCAACACCAGAAAAACCCAAATAATCCAATTTAAAAATGGACATAAGACATGAACAGACATTTCTCCAAAGGAAACTTACAGATGGCCAACAGATACATGAAAACATGCTCAGCATCACTGATCATCAGGGAAATACAAATCAAAACCACAGTGAGATATCACCTCACACCTGTCAGAATGGCTAAGATAAAAAACACAAGAAACAAGTGTTGGCAAGGATGTGGAGAAAAAAGAGTCCTCTTGCACTGTTGATGGGAATGCAAACTGATGCAGCCACTGTGGAAAACAGTATGGAGTTTCCTCAAAAAATTAAAAATAGAACCACCTATGATCCAGTAATCCCACTACTGAGTATTTACCTAATAAGTATAAAAACACTAATCCAAAGGGATACATGCACCCCTATGTTTATTGCAGCATTATTTACAATAGACAAACTATGGAAGTAGCCCAAGTGTCCATGTATAGATGAATGGATAAAGAAAAAAAAGTGGTATACACACACACACACACACACACACACACACACACACACACAATGGAATATTATTCAGTCATGTAAAAAGAGTGAAATCTTGCCATTTGCAGTGACATGAATAGAGCTAGGGAGCATAATACTAAGAGAAATAAGTCAGACAGAGAAAGGCAAATTCCATATGATTTCACTCATTTGTGAAATTTAATTAACAAAGCAAATGAACAAAGGGGAAAAAAAGCCAGAGAGAGACAAACCAAGAAACAGACTCTTAAATATAGAGAACAAACTGATGGTTACCAGGGGAGAGGTGGGTGGGGAAATAGGTAAAATAGGTGATGGAGATTAGAGTATACTTATCATAATGTATGAAATGAAATGATAAAAAAATAAATTTAAAAACTTAAAAATGTTTAAGAAGCTTAAATTAAAAAAATCAATAACCAATTGAGAAAATGAAACCCAAGAACAAGAGGTACTCTCCCAAAATGTGGAGATTACAGCAAAAGTAAGAATAAAACATGCAGAATAGTACTTTAAAATATGTATTTTATATCCTCAGAAAAATATGAAACAATGCTGCTTTCATTAAAAAAGTATCACCTAAAGAACTTAAATATTAAAAAAGTAAATTCAACAGAGAAGCTTCAGAGAAAAAAAACTAGCAAACACTACCTTGTCCAGTTAATCACCTCACATAGTGAGAAGTCATGTTGATAGTCAGCATCGTCTGATAAGATGATGAGAAGGGTATTTCACCTCTATCACATTCTTTACAAAAAACTATAATTCTAATAATGAGAAAAAATCATACAAAGTGAAGACATTCTATAACATCCTTAACCAGTATTCCTCAAAATTCTCAAGGTCAAGAAAAACAAGGCTGAGAAGTTATCACAGAGCTGAAGACGCTAAGGAAGCATGACAGCTAAACACAATGTGGTACCATGGATGAGATACTGGGATAGAAAAAGAACACTAGTGGAAAAAAGTAGTGAAATCTGAATATAATCTGGAGCTTAGTTAATAATGATGCACCAAAGTTGGTTTCTTAGTTTTACCATGGTTATGTAAGATGTTGGCAATAGGGGCACCTGGGTGACTCAGCTGGTTAAGCATCCAACTTTTGATTTCGGCTCAGGTCATGATTTAACCATTTGTGAGACTAACCCCATGACAGGCTCTGTGCTGACAATGCAGAGCCTGCTTGGGATTCTCTGTCTCCCTTTCTCTCTGCTTCTCCCCTACTCATGCATGCATACTCTCCCCCACCCCCATCTCTCTCTCTCTCTCTCTCTCTCTCTCTCTCTCTCTCAAAATAAACAAATAAAACTTAAAAAAAAAAAAGATGTTGGCAATGGAGAGAATTGTATAAAGGTAGACAAGAATTCTCCACTATCATTGAAACATTTATGTTAACCTAAAATTATTCCAAAGTTGAAGTTTTATTTTAAACACTCAAATCAACTGAGTAGCAGGACAGTTAAGCAGAAGGACAAGAGAAATAATGGTATAACATTCTGATTTCATCAATATGATTAAGACTAAAAATTCTAAAAGGCCTTCTGCTAAAAAACACCCAGATGCTGGATCAATTACTATAAACATGCTTTTAAATACTTTTAAATAAACTGAACTCTTATGAGTTCATAAAAATTTAAGAGAAATTTTCCTGAGGGCAAAAATAGAAACAAATATTTTCAGTCTTCAAATATTAAGCTAAAACTATAGTGGTAAATTTTACCACTCAATATTGCCGTAGGTGATTAAAAGCTAAAAAAAATAGTCCTTTCTGAGAATTTGTAGCAATATACTGCTTTCACATGAGTTTATGATTTGAATTTATATTACCATCCCAATCAGGGAATCCCCAGACAGGATTAGGTAAACTTACTCACAGGCTGATATCAACCGTTGGCCCCCAGTAAAAGTAAAACAAAATCCTACCATGAGATAAAGATTTTTCCTCAATCAAGCACGTTAAGTGTTTCCACAGATTAATTCTAGGCAAATATGGTTCATATCTAAAAAAGAAACTACGTCATTATCATCATCATCATCATCATCATCACCATCATCATATAACACACTACAAAACAAGCTGCCATCAGCAAGAGTGAGTAAGAACAGGTTAGCATTCATCATAGATTACAGTCCAAAAACTTCAGATACAGGAATCATCAAATAAAGATTATAACAATTATGTGTGAAATGTTGAAAGAAAAGTAGGAATAAATAAAAGTATGAATCAGAAGATTCTCAAGAATGATCAGAGAAGATTTGACTGTAATGAAATATAATTTATCAATCTGAAAAGCATGATTTTTTTAAATTAAAAACTCAATGAGTAGGTTAAACTGCAAATTGAAGAATGGTAAAGAAAGAATTATAGAACCTACAGATAGATGTATTTGAAGAAATTATTCAAAATGTGAGGAAAAGGAGATAAAAAATATGAAAGAGAGGTTAAAGTTATTGAAGGATAGACTTAAAGCCTAACATGTGTCTAACTGGAGTTTCAAATAAGGGTATTAGAAAAAATTCTGAAGACATAAACTACACGTCTTAGAAATAATAGAAAAAGGTAATGACTAAGAATTTTCTAAGACTATACATACATATGAAGCCACAGTTCAAAGCAAATACTAACCAAAAAAAATCCTTAAAAAATGAAAAACAGGAGAGTGTTTTTCAGAATCCCATTCCTACTATTGTGGTTTTTTAAGTAGATAAAAGCATTCAGAATAAACAACAGATCAAATTGTCAGTTTCATTTCTCTGGCCTAGACATTATCTTGTGTGCAGTTGTGGCCCACAAAGCCACACAGTTGTATTGGGTTTAGCGTGGTGCATTGTGCAATCGCATGTCACCAAACAAGTTGTATGAAGGAATATCTGGAACGAGTATGCGATTTACTCTGTAGAAGGGAGAAACTCCTCCGTCCTTATTATACCATAATGTGCTCATTTTGTCTACAGGGAGGGAGATTGCAGTGCAGGCTGTGAGTGTACATTAGATTTATCATTGAACCCAAACCATTGCCTGCCAGCTTATGGAAGCTCTGGCACTGACAACAGGAGTCATTAACTCTGAGTCATATATCAGAGATTACATAAATGATATATTGCATTTGGATTATACCTTACTCTTCTTTGTTTCAAAAAATAAGAGTAACCAAGAGCAGTTTTTCATGGTTTAGGAGGGAAGCTGCCTGTCCCACTCAAAGCAGAGAAATACAGAGCTAACTGCCCTTCCATCTGAATCTGTTCTTCTGGCTGAAACATTTCTAGAAACATCGACCTTTTCAAGTGCATGACTCTAAGACTTAAGTGTTGATATGTCTGATTGGATATCCTGAATAAAATCTTGAAATCTTATTACACAAACTAAAGCTGCCAACCAGAAAACATAATTTTATCCCCTAAGCATGAAGCCTAGCGAGTGTCAGGCAAATACATGAAATCAGAGGAATGATTAATCACTCTGACAATTAGTTAACATAGTATTGCTGATCCTAAAAAACAGCTGATAATTGCATGGAAAATTCTTATGAAGATCACGAAAATCTCATGTAAAAGACCAAGTAAACAGCCACACGATGCACAAGATAAGATAAAGGGAGATAATTCGTTTCAGTTCATATCTATCTTCATTTTAGACTTTTCTTTAAACCAAACTTTTCCCACACCTTCATTTGTCCTCCCTGTGGCCCTAACATACAAGATTGCTCTAATCATTGTAATAATAACACTTTCATATTAGACAAAAATTTATTATTAAGCTCTTACAACTTCCAGAAGCTTTTGAATTTTCTTTAGATAAGCATCTGGGGAGTGAAAACAGTGGGAAAGTAGTGATAATCCCAATTCCGTATTTGGAGACTTAGTGAGAGCTGGAATTTATCAAGGGATGTTAAAGGATGCCACATAAATGGATGACTTCTGGGGCACCTGGGTGGTTCAGTTGGTTGAGTGTCTGACTTTGGCTCAGGTCATGATCTCATGGTTTGTGAGTTCGAGCCCCATGTCAGGCTCTGTGCTGACAGCTCAGAGCCTGGAGTCTGCTTCAAATTCTGTGTCTCCCTCTCTCTCTTTCTGTCCCTCCCCCCACCCCCCGGTCTCTCTCTCTCTCTCTCTCTCCCTCTCTCTCTCTCAGAAATAAACATATAAATAAATAAATAAGTGACTCGTGCATACATTGTTCCTGGAAGGAAGGCAGTGGTATAGCAGTCAACTTTCTGAATCTCAACTATATTTTCTATTCAAATAAGGACCTGTCTTGTCCTTAAATTTAATAATTGCTTTAAAAGTATCTTATTTATTTCACTATGATATAATTAAAGTAAGTATATGAACGTACTTTGTAAACTGAATAAAAATTATTTTAACAAATTTAAAAATATTTTCTTATTAAAAACAGTAACAATACTAATGAACTATAAAGACCTCTTTTCATATTTGTCATTATTAAAATCAAATCTAAGAATGTGGATCTGGAATACGAAATCTATTCATATTGTACTTAAACCAAAAAAAAAAAAAGGAGTTTATAAAAGGTCACAAAATAACATTATTTATGCAGGAAGAGTTTCTGAACAGAAAAGTGGAAGTCTATTGTCTACTTAGCTTCCAACTCCTAGAAATTCATAACATTCATCCAAACAATAAATCCTTAAAGCTATAAAATGACATGTGTGTGTTTTTAAATATGAAATTTATTGTCAAATTGGTTTCCATACAACACCCAGTGCTCATCCCAAAACGTGCCCTCCTCAATACCCATCACCCACCCTCCCCTCCCTCCCACCCCCCATCAACCCTCAGTTTGTTCTCAGTTTTTAAGAGTCTCTTATGTTTCGGCTCTCTCCCTCTATAACCTCTTTTTTTTTTTCCTTCTGTGTGTGTGTGTTTTAACAACATATCTTATTTGGATACAAACAATATTTAATATCCTTTTGTATCACTAGATACAGAATAAAAATGTGATATAGTTTAATAAATTTCTAAAAGAATTTTAATAAATTCCTAATAAAATTAGGACTCAAACTTTATAACTTGTAAAATCTAAAATCATCTTGACCTTTCAACAGAATCTAATCACAGTTGATTCAATTTATTTAATCCTTGCCAAGATGTACCACTCTACTGGAGGAAAAGATTTTCCAGAGGAAGGAACAAGTTTCTAAAGGTTATAAAGCAACAGAGTAATTTTTCTAAACTTATTTCTGAGATGTTTAATTAAATCAAAACACAGTTTTAATTTTCCTCATGTTATATTTAATTCTAGTTCTGTGAAAAATGTTGGTATTTTTATAGGGGTTGCATTAAATCTGTAGGTTGTTTTAGGTAGGTAATGTGGACATTTTAATAATATTCATTCTTCCGACCCATGAGTATGGAGTATACTTCTGTCCATTTTTGGTGTCATTTTCAATTTCTTCATCAATGTTTTATAATTATCAGAGTATAGGTCTTACACCTCCTTGATTAAGTTTATTCCTAGGAATTGTATTCTTTTTGGTGCAATTGCAAATAAGATTGTTTTCCTAATTTCTCTTTCTGCTGCTTCATTATGTGTATAGAAATGCAAAAGAGGGGCACCTGGGTGGCGCAGTCGGTTAAGCGTCCGACTTCAGCCAGGTCACGATCTCGCGGTCCGTGAGTTCGAGCCCCGCGTCAGGCTCTGGGCTGATGGCTCAGAGCCTGGAGCCTGTTTCCGATTCTGTGTCTCCCTCTCTCTCTGCCCCTCCCTCGTTCATGCTCTGTCTCTCTCTGTCCCAAAAATAAATAAACGTTGAAAAAAAATTTAAAAAAAAGAAATGCAAAAGATTTCTGTATATTAATTTTGTATCTTGCAACTTTAATGAATTCATTTATCAGTTCTAGTAGTTTTTTGGTGGAGTATTTAACATTTATTTTTGAGAAGGGGGGGGCAGAGACAGAGGATTCCCAAGCGGGCTCTGTGCTGACAGCAAGCCAGATGTAGGACTCAAACTCACAAACATGAAATGATGACCTGAGCTTAACCAACTGAGCCACCCAGGTGGCCCTTGGTGGAGTCTTTACGGTGTTCTATAGATAGTATCATGTCATTTGCAAATAGTGATTGGATGCTATTTCTTTATTTTGCTTTCCTAATTCCCAAGATTATGACTTTTAGTATGTTGTTGAATAAAAGTTGTGAGAATGCATATCCTTCCTGATATTAGAGGAAAAGCTCTTTTTCCACCATTGAATATTCTGTTAGCTGTAGGGTTTTCATATATGGCCTTCATTATGTGGAGAAATATTCCCTCTAAACCTAATTGTTGAGAGCTTTTATCATGAATGGATATTGTGCTTTGTCAGATGCTTTTTCTGCATCTATTGAAAAGATCATGTGGTTTTTATCCTTTCTCTTGTTAATGTGATATATCACATTGATTAATTTGTGAATATTAAACCATTCTTGCATCCCTGGGGAAAGTCTCACTTGATTATGATGGATTTTGTTGTTGATACTTTGCTTTTTTTAATCTTTATTTATTTGATTTCTAGAGAGAGAGAGAGCACAAGTGGGAGGAGGGGCACAGGGAGAGAGGGAGAATCGCAAGCAGGAGCTTGATCCCATGAAACATGAGATAGATCATGACCTCAGCCAAAATCAAGAGTTGGATGCTTAACTGACTGAGCCACCCAGGCACTCCTGTGGTGCGTATTTTTTAATATATTGTTGGATTTGGTTTGCTAATATTTTGATGAGAATTTTTGCATTTATGTTCATCAGAGAAATTGGCCTGTCCTCTTTTTTTGTAGAGTCTTTCTCTGGGTTTTATATCAGGGTAATGCTGGCCTTGTAGAATGAATTTGGAAGCTTTCTCCCCTCCTCTATTTTTTGGAATAGTTTGATAAAAACAGGTATTAACTCTTCTTTAAATTTTTTTTTTCAACGTTTATTTATTTTTGGGACAGAGAGAGACAGAGCATGAACGGGCGAGGGGCAGAGAGAGAGGGAGACACAGAATCGGAAACAGGCTCCAGGCTCCGAGCCATCAGCCCAGAGCCCGACGCGGGGCTCGAACTCACAGACCGCAAGATCGTGACCTGGCTGAAGTCGGACGCTCAACCGACTGCGCCACCCAGGCGCCCCTTAACTCTTCTTTAAATGTTTGGTATAATTCACCAGTGAAGACATCTGGTCCTAGACTTGTTCTTTGGGAGTTTTTTATTACTGATTCAATTTCATTACTAGCAGTTGGTCTGTTCAAATTTCCTATTTCTTATTGGAAATAGATTCAGTTTGGGAAGGCGATGTTTCTATGCCAATTTTTAGGCATATATTTTTTTCATAATACTCTCTTCCTTTGTATTTCTGTGGTATTGGTTGTTATTTCTACTCCTTTGTTTCTGATTTTTTTTAATCCTCTCCCTTTATCTTGATGAGTCTGGTTGACGGTTTATCAGTTTTATTGATCTTTGCAAAGAACCAGCTCCTGGTTTCATTGATCTGTTCTATTAGGTTTTTTTAGTCCATATTTCATTAATTTTTTCTTTAATCTTTAATTAATCCTTCCTTCTACTGCCTTTGGGCTTTGTTTGTTCTTTACTTGCTCTGTTAGGCATAAGTTAGGTTGTTTGTTTGAGATCTTGCTTGCGTGTAGAGATAGGCCTATAGTGCAATGCACTTCCCTCTTTGATCAGATTTTGTTGCATCCCAAAGATTTTGGACCATTATACATTCATTTTCATTTGTCTCCATGTATTTTTTTATTTCTTCTTTGATTTCTTAGTTGACCCATTCATTGTTTAGTAGCATGTTATTTAGACTCCATATATTCATGCTCTTTCCAGTTTTCTTGTAATTGAATGCTAGTTTCATATTTCTGTGGTAGAAAAGAAGCATGATATGATTTCAATATTCTTAAATGTATTGAGATTTGTTTTGTGGCCTAATATGTGATCTATCCTGGAGAACATTCCATGTGCACTTGAAAAAAATGTGTATTTGGCTGCTTTTGAATGGGCTATTCTGAATATATCTGTTAGGTCCATCTGGCCTAATGTGTCATTCAGAGTCAGTTTTCTTGTTGATCTTCTATCTGGATGATCTATACATTGACATAAGTAGAGTGTTAAAGTCCCCCACTATTAATGTATTACTGTCAATTTCTTCCTTTATGTCTGTTAATAGTTTCTTTTATGTTTTAGATGTGTCCTTGTTGGGTACATAGGTATTTATAATTGTCATATCCATTTGTTGCATTGTTCTCTTTATTATTACATAGTGTCCTTCATTGTTGTTTGTTACAGTTTTTGTTTTAAAGTCTGGTTTGTCCAAAATAAGGACTGCTATACTAGCTTTCTTTTAATTTCCATTTACATGGTAAATTATTGTTCATCCTTTCACTTTTAACCTGCATGTGTCTTTAGTTTTGAGCTAAGTCCCTTACAGACAGCATACAGATAGGTCTTGCTTTTTTTTTTTTTTAATCAATTCAGTCACCCTATGTCTTTTTATTGGAGCATTTAGTCCTTTTACATTTAAAGTAATTATCGATACTTATATGCTTACTGTCATTTTGTTACTTGCTTTATGTTTGTTTTGGTAGTTCTTCTCTGTTCCATTCTTCTTTTGCTGTCTTCCCTTGTGGTTTGATGACTTTCTTTAGTTTTATGTTTGGGTACCTTTCTTTTTATTTTTTGTGTATCTCTTAATAGGTTTTGATTTGGGATTACCAGTAGGTTTGTATACAACATCTTATGAGTAGAGCAGTCCATATTATGTTGAGGTTCACTTGAGTTTCAACCCTTCTTAAACCACTAAACTTTTACTCCCTTGTACATTTTATGTATGTGATGTCATACTTTACATCCTTTTATTTTGTGAATCTCTTGACTGATTTTTGTAGACATAATTGATTTTACTGCTTTTGTGCTTTAATTTCCATTAGCTATTAATCTTTTGTCATTTTTTTGCATTTACCTGTGAAATTTTTTCCTTTCACAATTTTCTTATTCCTGAGTATGTCCTTTTCTTTCCACTCAAAGAATTCCCTTTAATGTTTCTTGTAAGGCTGGTTTAATAGTAATTAACTCTTTTAACTTTTGTTTGTCTGAGAAACTCTTTATCTCTCCTTCTGTGCTGAATGATAACCTTGCAAGATAGAGTACTCTTGGTTGCAGTTTTTTTTTTTTCTTTTCAGTACTTTGAATATATCATGCCACTCACTTTTGATCAGAAGTTTCTGCTGAAAAATTAGATAATTGCCTTATGGGGTTTCCCTGGTATATGACTTTTTTATTTTCTCTTGCTGATTTTAATATTTTTCTTTATCATTACTTTTTGCCATTTTATTTATTATGTGTATTGGTGTGGGCCTCACTTAGTTAACTTTGTTGGAAGTTCTCTGGATCTAGATGTCTGTTTTCTTCCCCAAATTAGGGACATTTTCAGCTGTTATTTTTTTCAAATAAATGTTCTGCCCCCTTCTCTCTCTCTTCTTCTGGGATCCTTATAATGAAAATGTTATACTTGTAACGTCACTAAGTTCCCTTAACCTATTATCATTTTTTATTATTTTTTTTTCTTTTTGCCATTCACCTTGATTACTTTCCGTTACCCTGTCTTCTAGGTCACTTATCCATTCTTCTACTTCCTCTAATCTGATATTGGTTGCCTCTAGTGTATTTTTTTACCTCAGTTATTGAGTTCTTCATCTCTTGACTGGTTGTTTTTTAATATTTTCTATGTCTTTTAACGGTCTCACTGAGGTTTCTCACTCTTTTCTCAAGACCAGTATCTTTATGACCAATACTGTGAATTCTTAATCAAGCATATTGCTTATCTCCACTTTATTTAGCTTTTTTGCTGTGGTTCTATCCTGTTATATCATTTGGAACATATTCCTCTGTCTCCTCATTTTGTCTAACACTCTGCATTTGTTTCTACATATTAGAAAAGTCAGCTATATCTCCTGATCTTGAAAGTAGTGGCCTTGTGAAGAAGAGGTCCTGAGGTTCCCTGCAACACAATGTCCCTAGTTCATCAGAACCGGGTGCTTCAGAGGTACTTCTCCCATGTGGGCTGCATGCACCCTACTGTTATGGCTAAGCCATATTTGCCTTCAGTCCAGTCAGCTGCAATGGTCCACTTTGCCTGTTGTGGGCACACCAAGTATCATTTGGTTTCTGTGATGTTAAGTGGCTAGTCTGGGGCCACCACAGGCTTGTAGTTTTTTGGGACTGGCAGACAGAGCAGGTCCTTATGCCCAGCCTATTCTCTGGGGCTACAGTCACACTCATCAGCAGGGCACTCTCTTTACATTGCTAGCTATAAGGTTCAGATGCTGGGACTGTAGTCACACTAGTATGTGTGGTTATCTTACCCTCTTCCTAGGGCAAGAGTTACTTGGGGTGCCATCAGTCCCTGCTGGGTTGCTTTCAGGGTGTGTCAGGGCAGAAGCTTCTATGGAATGACACATGCTAAGTGGGGCAAGTTTAATGGGGCAGATCCACAGGAGAATGTAGAGGCAGGGCAGGTGGTGCTACAAATTATATGGGGAGTGTTTATGCTTATTCCCTCAAGTGTCCTGCTCTGTAGGCTAGAGGGGTGAAGAGAAATGGCAACCACCAGCACTTTTGTTCTTAGTGAAGTTCCCTAAAGACCCCCTGGCCTCCAGTGCATGTTCTGAGATTAATAAGTAAATCTCCTTCACATATACCCCAGGTGCTTTTCAAACTGCTGCTTCTATGCTGTATCTTAGATGGTTTACTTATTATGTGGCTCTTTAAGGGTGAAGACTCGGTTTCTTATCCCTCCTGGTGCTCCCAGAGCTAAGCCAGCTATAAAGTACCTGGAATTAAGCCCCACTGATTGTAAAAATTTGTAAAATTAAGCCCCACTGGTTTTTATAGCCAAACGTTATGGATACTCATCTTCCCAGGGCAGGTCCCCTGTGCCTGGGGTGCCTGGTGTGAGGGCTGATCCCCTTACTTCTCCATGCTTGTGGTGTCCTTCCTGTCTGTGGTTAGTCTTGCTGGGAGTTTGACTCCTGACCTGGTCTCTGCCCTTCCTACCCTTTTAGATGTGGCCCCCTCTCTATAATTAACTGTGTAAAAATTTTATGGAATCTTCAGGTCATTTTCAAATTTAGTTGCACTAATATAATTGCCACTTTAGTGTGTCTGTGGGACAAGGTAAGCTTGTGATCCTTCTACTTTCCCAGCTTCCCCAGAGTTCCAAAACAAACAAAACACTTTAAAAGAAAAATTTGGCAGGAATAAAATAAGCCCAAGTTGACATGATAAAATAGCCAAATAGAAAAAAATGGATATTAGAAATGAAAACACTGTAAAAGTTCCAATGACAGAATAAACTCCAGATTGAACTCAAAGAGATCATCAGTAGATTATAAGATAATTACTAGGTCATGCCATTGGTCATGTTATCTAATTTTGCTGCTATTTAAACTACTGCTTCTATTTGAGCTGCTTTACCCAAATTTGCTATTATTTAGTCCAAGACAAAGCAAATCTGGCCAATCTATTTATCCAGTCCTTCCTATGAAAACTGAATAGCATTAGATATGAATAAATATATTCCAATAAATTAAATATGCCATCTTCCTGTTTACCTAAAACTTACCCCACTAAGCAATTATGCTGACTTATAACCAAATTCATGAAATAAAAATAAGGGAGAACTGAATTGAAGAAGAAAATTTGAAGTGAAATAAAAAGAGACTTGACTTTGTGATGATATGCAATCTCCTTGGTTTCTGTACTGAATTATTGGTATATTAAAGACAGAAACCACACAGAAGATTTTTAAGCCAGTGAAAATACTCTGTATGATATTATAATGATGAATATATGTCAGTATACCTTTTTCCAAATCCATAGAATGTACAACACCAAGAATGAACCCTAGGGTAGACAAGGAACTTTGAGTAATTAAGAATTGTGAATGTAGGTTCATCCCTGGTTTAAAAAAAAAAGTACCATTCTGATCAGTGATGAGGAGTTGATGAGGAGGAAGCTGTTTATATGTGGGAATAAGAAATATATTTGAAATTTCTATACCTTTCTTTCCATTTTGTTGTAAACTTAAAACAGCTCTAAAAACTTTGTCTTAAAAAATAAGAAATGAAGACTGTAAACTACTTGGTGATGAAAAAGAATGAAATCTTGCTATTTGCAACAATGTGGATGGAACTGGAGGGTATTATGCTAAGCAAAATAAGTCAGTCAAAGAAAGACAGATATCATATGATTTCACTCATATGTGGAATTTGAAAGACTTAACAGATGAACATAGGGGAGGGGAAGGAAAAATAAGATAAAATCAGACAGGGAGGTAAACCAGAAGAGACTCCTAAATACAGAGAACAAACTGAGAGTTTATGGGGGGTGGGTTAAATGGGTGATGGGCATTAAGGAGGACACTCTTTGAATCACTAAGTTCTACTCTGAAGACAAGACTACACTGGGTGTTAATTAACTTGAGAATAAATGAATAAATAAATAAACAAACAAACAGACTGTAAAAAAAAGTCTTTTAATATGACTGGAAATGCTTACTGTTTTGTTTAAAGCAATAAAATGTTTTCTATATTTTGAATGTGACTTAACCTAGAAAAAGTTTAAATGTAATGGCTGCAGGCTCAAGTTCATTTATGAACAGGGAAAATCATCAAATTGTGTTACATCTCTGAATAGTAAAAAAAGATTAGACAGAAACCACGTGTTATTCTTTGTGGCCCACAATCATTAGCACTGACACAAAACAAAATCCATTGATTAACCAAGCAAACCATTTATCTAGGAATTTCTTCTGCATTATATCCCAGGTTTAGTTTGCACCTGCAGTTGCCTTTTCCAAGATCTATTCCTACTATTTGATAACACTCATCACAGTAAAAACCTGACATGACTACATGGCATACAAAACTTTTTGACCTGGTACTTGCCGGCTTTGTCTGACTTTGTCTCTTGCCATTTCCCATACTCCATATCCTTCCCCAGAACACACTCCACTCTCCAACAGTTGTAAACAATTCTAAGGATGTTCCCAACATGCCAGCCTCTCTTCCCATTCCTCACCTTCACACATATTCTTCCAGCTCCTAGAATCCTTTCATCATTCACCGCACCTGACAATCCCCTACTTGACCTTCAAATCCCACTCAAATGCTGACTTCCCATGACGCATGGGTTGCTGTTTCTCCTTTGTTCCCCCTGAATACTGAAGCAGTCCACCCATTGTATAAATCACTGTACTGAATTACAGTAATTTCTTGATCTTTGTCTATAGACAAAGATACTAAGACCCTAAGATCCTCAAAGGCAGGAGACTTGCCTTTGTTTCTTTGTGTTCCCAAGACCCAACCAAGGGCTTTGCACATAATGGCACACAAAAATGTCTATTGCACTAAGACAGCTCTTAGTGGGAAAAATTCAATCTATTCTTTCACCTTGTTGCATCTCTTAATTTTATACTTGAAGGCTCTCTGAAAACTTTGCCAGTATTCTTTAATTCTTACATAACAATGCCTAGTGGTCAAGTCCACTGTCTGTGAAACCCAAGAGCTCAGATTTCCTATTCTAATGCCAACCTTTATAAAATATATAATCTGAAATAAGGTATCTAAACTATTTAGTCAGTGGAATAGGGAGAATAATAATTGCCAACACTTGAGCATTTACTATGTTTTTGGCATTGTTCACACAAGAACTCATTTATCCTCCCCCAAATTCTGTGGAATATAATTTACCCTTATTTACATGTAAGGAAACTAAAGCACAGAGAGGTTAGGGAACTTGATCAAAGTCACAGAGCTAATAAGTGGTAGAGTCAGAATTCAAACTCAAGTCACTGGGCTCCAGAACCCATCACTTACTTATGACCTTTAACTGCCTCTACTATAATATTGCCATATGTGAGGATTAAAGAAGATGATGGAGGTACATAGATTAGCACATACTAAAACTTCTGCAGATGGCAGTTATGCTTGCTGTCATAATAACAATTCACCTTTGCTTCTTAGCTCCAATACCAGGTATTGATAATTCTGCATTTTTATACAATGCCAAAAATGATGAATTAGAAAATGCTTATTATAAAGTTGACCTTAAAAGGCTTGATACTCACACATGCACAGCATTATAACTATGTTCAATTAATATGGTTCAATTAAACCTTAATTTAAATTTAAAAAAGCATAAGTCAAAGTATGGGTTGGTTCTGTGTTGGACTTTTCTTCTTTTCTATAAGGTAACAAGGTCAAAAAGTAGTTTCTCATAGTATCTATTAACAATTTAAATTTTGAGGTTTAGAAGTATTTCAACTGACTGGCAGTGTTGAATCCATAACTTCCTCTCTAAGTTTATTATTATAAAGTTTTTCCAGAGTTAATTTTAATGATGGGTCAAACTTAGAAGGTTCATGTTATTCAAGGTTAGAGGTGAGATAATTATCTAGGATGGCGCATTGAAAAACAAGTGTGGCTGGAAGTGCAGCAGGATGGGGAGCGCTCTTTAGCTACATTACCAAAGTCCCTGGAGAAATCAAGCAATCCAATAGCCTCATCTAATATAATTGCAGCTCTGAAGTGTCTGCCCAGAAGAGTTTTATTCCCACACTCACAGGGTGTGCCCTCTTGGAACTGAATATATGAAAGCAAATGGTAGAAATAGCACCAGGAATCCCTTTCACAAAAATTTTTATGGTAAGAAGGAAGATATGAAAGATAGAAGTGTTACTACAATCTCAGATTTAAACTCCTGACTGCAATCAGATTATCAGTACTATTTCAGAGATTAAAAGCAAAACATTTCAAATATTTTATGTAATAGAAGATACGCAGATAATTAGTTATTGTGTGAGCAATGTATAAATGAATTCTCATATGAAAACAAGTTACTTGTAGATAAAAAGAGTAAGCTACTAGAAGAGCTGTATAAAGGTTTCAAGTTTTTCTAGACGAAAGTCATTAAAAACAAGATTGAACTTTTAAACAGTTCCATGTGACTTATCAAAAAAATAATAGCCAACATTTATTGAGCATTTACAAAAATCCCAGGTTGGTTATATAGTTTCAATAAAAATATATAAAGCAAGTGAAGACACATAGTTTATAAAAGAGCAAAGCAGGAAATTTCCATTGGAAAAGTCTGTGAAGTAAGAGCCACTTACATTCTGATCCCAGCTATGTCACTTAAAAGTCTACCTCCCAACTTAGGCTACAAAGCATATTTTTCTCTCCACTTTTTGCCATTTAAAATGAACTAAATATTATTGTATAATTTTAATGCAAAATTCACATTCAATAAACAAATTACAATGCCCTAGTGGATACTTGTTTTGAAACCCCAGCTAAATAATGTTCAAACTAATAAATGGATCATTTATGGATGGTGATAGGAGGTCTGAGCTCTCATTTTATCACTCCCACTTCTTATCATCCCATTTTTGCCATTTTATTCCACATAGCTTAAAGTACTTAGACAAGAAAAGCAAAGAATATGCTAAAACTATTCAGTTGTTTGAAAATTATAAGTCTCATAAAGATTTAAGAATATCTTTTTGAATTTCATAGGTTTACTATCAGGAAGAAATATTTATTTTCTAAACTGGGTTCTTCTATCTTATCTTAGCTGGTGGTGCCATCATTAACCCACTTAATCAAACAAACTAGTATCACAAAGGAATCATCAACTCCTCCCTTTCCATTATACCTCACAACCAAGTGGTCATCACCTTGTCATTTTTTTATTCTAATTCTTAAATAGGTTATTATTCTTGTTATTCCCACTGCCTTAGTTAATGTCTTTACCATATCTCAATTGTATTACAGCAGCAGCAGCTCCACAGTGAATTCTCTTTCTCTGAGTAGATCTGCCTTACACAGCTACCACAATCATTCATCTAAAACACAAGTCTGACCCACTCAAATCCCTGATTAAACTAATGTGGATAACTTCCCATTGTCGACAGGATAAATTACAACCTCTTGAGTATGCCACTAAGGCCTTCATGACCTTATTCCAGACTGACTCTCCATGACGAATGATGGAATCCACAGCACCCAGAAAAATTTCTGACAAATGATAAACATCACTTAATATTAAGCAAATAATAATCATCAGTTAATTAATAGTGCCGACTAAATAGATACATAAATGAATAACTGTTGGTCTCATTTCCACTAGCCCCTATTTAGCAATTTGTCCTCCTTTGATAGCAACATAAAAGGGCATCTAATTCCCCATGCAATCCAGGCTGTTCTACCCTGTGGTTTCTTCTCCTTTGTCTGGTTACTTCCCAATCCTCCTTTAACATGCCACTGGAACACTGGCTGCTCCTAGAAACTTTCCCCAAATCTTCCTCCCTTCATATGGGCTCCCAAAATATAGTGTGAGAAACCTTTAGAATTGAACTGCAGAGTACAAGATGTTATATATAAATTGCGTTCCTATTATTAGCACTTGCCTCATACCGAGCACACAAAAGATGCCTAGCAGATGTTAAGTAATAAATGAATGAGTAAATCTAATCCAGTATGTGCCTAATCTAATATACATATATATACATATATATGAATATAACTTCTTCAGTGTTGGAAAGTAGCTAAAATGCAAAAAAAAAAAATCTGTTTCTTTATAAAGTTGCAGCATTTAGGGGCGCCTGGGTGGCTCAGTCGGCTGAGCGTCTGACTTTGGCACAGGTCATGATCTCGCGGTTCGTGAGTTCGAGACCTGTTTCGGGCTCTGTGCTGACAGCTCAGAGCCTGGAGCCTGCTTCAGATTCTGTGTCTCCCTCTCTCTGCCCCTTCCCTGCTCATGCCCTGTCTCTCCCTGTCTCTCAAAAATAAATAAACATAAAAAAAAAATTTTTATAAAGTTGCAGCATTCCACAAAATATAATCAAATACATAAACTCTGATTTAACATCTTCAAATACAGTTCTCAAGGCTTTGATTTATCACAATAGATGTGAATCAAAAGTTCACCGTCTCCACTTTGGTCAGTATTCTCTGAACAATCTATCTACAAGGTACTTACATCAATTAAAAAGAGAAAATTATTTTTAAAATGCTATAAAATAAAGGCAATACATTAAATTATTATTGCTATTAGATCTTTCATATGTATTTCATGTATTAAATATGTGAACGTGGGGGGGCCTGGGTGGTTCAGTCGGTTAAGTGTCCAACTTCGGCTCAGGTCATGATTTCGTGGTTCGTGGGTTCCAGCCCCACGTCAGGCTCTGTGCTGACAGCTTGGAGCCTGGAGCCTGCTTGGGATTCTGTGTCTCCTTCTCTCTCTCCCTCTCCCCGCTCGCTCTATCTCTCAAAAATAAATAAACATTAAAAAAAATTTTTAAATAAAAAAAGTATGTGAATGTGATCTTTATTTGGCCACTCTGCCAAGATTATTCTAGTTGCTAACTACTGATTAACCTAGATACATGTATTCTATGTATTCTAAGATATACAAAGAGTATTAATAAATTGATTCAAGTTTAGAATAATAATGAAGCTTCTTAATTTTGTAGCAAGCTGATAATGTTTGAAATGTCTGTATACATACAAACTTACAAACACACAATAGTGATAGGCATAGAAATCACAGACCTCATAGGGTATTTCCATATGTAAAAGAATGCATTATTTTTCTAGTAAATTTAAACTTAATATGAATTTCTTTCATAAGTAATCATCAAACATAATATTAGTAAGGGAATTTTATATATATTTAATAGACATATATTTATGCAATAGAAAACTGAAGAGCGTAAGTGCATTTTAATATTGTATGCCCACAATACCTTGACCTCACCTGTATCATAAACTTACTGTGTTGTATATTAATTATGTATTTATGTGTCTGTCTCCTTAGCTAAATTACAACTCCTTTGAGAGCATGAACTGGGTCAAAATAATTTTTTATTAAATTTTTAATTTTAATTCCAATATAGTTAACATACAGTGTTATATTAGTTTCGGGTGTACAATATAGTGACTCAACAGTTCTCTACATTACTCAGTGCTCATCATGATAAATGTACTCTTTAATCCTCTTCACTTATTTCACCCATCCCCCCACCCACTTCCCCTCTGGTAACCATTAGCTTGTTCTGTATAGTTAAGGGTCTGTTTCTTGGTTTGTCTCTTTCTCTTTTTTTTTTTCTTTTGTTCATGTTTTCTTTTGTTTTATTTCTTAAATTCAACATATGAGTGAAATCATATGGTATTTGTCTTTGACTGACTTGCTTCACTTAGCATTATACTCTCTAACTCCATCCACGTTGTTGCAAATGGCAAGAATTCATTCTTCTTTGTGGCTGAGTAATATTCAATACAATATATATGTACCACATCTTCTTATTCATTCACCTATTGATGGACACTTGAGCTGCTTCCATAATGTAGGTATTAAAAATAGTGCTAAAATAAACATAGGGGTTCATGTATCCCTTTTTGTTTTTATTGAGTAAATACCAAGGAGTGCGATTACTGCATTGTAGGGTAGTTCTGTTTTTCTCAAAATCATTTTTGAATCCCCAGTGCTTAACATATGACTGCAAGAAAGTGTAACTCACTGAAAAATGTCAAGGCTAGCATTTAGTAAGTTTGTTAAATTACACAGTATTGTATCTATGAGAACCCAAAGAAGGAATACAGTTTGCTCTCAATATTATAAATAGTTGTGCTTTTCTAAAGAAATTGGATTATTTTTATCTTACAAGGAATAAAATTTATGTGTTTCCTTCTTTCCCATTAGCTGTTAGAAAAAAAAAAAAAACAACAATACTCTCCAATAAAAAATGCATAGAATGTCAGGACATTTATTTTGTATTAAATACTCAATTCCTCTTTCTATCTTATTTTTGACTTCATTATTTCTACTTTCTTCATCTCCTCTACTAATTTCAAACCACTTTCCCTTCCTCCATTACTTACATTTATAGAAATCTCCATAAGGCCATTTTAAAACAAACTGGATTAAAATGATTAAGCAAATGGCAGATGTTCAACAAATATCTTTTCAATAATTAAAGAATGGAATACATTGTTGAATTTAAACTTAAATTGAATTTACATGTATACTTTTCTTTTTAAAAATCTCTTGCCTTACATTAGGTAAATTCTTAAGTGTTCTTTAATTTTCTATTATCAATACATGTTCAATAACAAAAAGTTATAGATAATACACAACAAACAGGAAGTGCTAGAACTACTCTGCATAGGTATTCTGTTCTACATTTGTAAAATAGCACATGTAATGAAACTTTTTCCATAAGATAATTCTAATATGCAATTCACTAAATAATAAAATGAGTTTAGATTTGTGCTATTAAAATAAAAGTATAGCTTGTAAAATAAGCATAATCTAAATGCTTTGTGGTTATGGTTTTAAAGTCATTTCTTTTGAATTTTACTTACAAATGACCCTTAGTATTCATACTCTCATCATTTTAAGCCGTGTGACAAAAAAACAACTGTGGGAAACTTTAGGAGTAGTGGGTGGAGCGGGGAAGCACTGTGTTTCTTCAGGATTCCCAGAAGTTTGCGTGGAGTCAGCTCGCACTTGTAATAGCTAAGGCATTAAAAACAATAACAAGTGCTTCTTTTGCAGTTCATAAAGTTTAAAGATGAAAAGTAGGCAGCAAAATTCTTCAGATGGATTTAACTAGAAATGACTTGTAGCCAAGGCCCACATTTTTATTGAATAATTTCCATGGGTATTTCAAAGAACAAAATTTCTAGGTCAGTTAGTATCTATATATTTAACCAAAAATAAAAAAGGATTAATGTATTAAGCTACATAATTTACTTCATATTAGTAAATGTCTTGCTCCCTGTATGTCATCCTTGTGAAAATTTCAAATTGAGGAAAAATTTGGATTTTTAAATTCAATTTTTAAATTCAATTCAAATTAAAATACACTATAGCTTATATTAAGCCTAAGAAAATATGTTGTAGTATCAGTTTATCATAATGTCTGTCCTATATTTATGAGGCAAATTACACACATGACCCTGATTCAATACTAAGTTTGGGGAGTTCTTTCCTTAAATAACCAGCAGATACTTAGGTACTTTTATATGAAGTGGTAAGAAGCAATCTTCAGGGGAAATTATATTCATTCTATCAACGAATATAAGACAAGAAGCCATGTGATCTTTTGGAGACCTAAACTCTAAAGAGGAAGTTGTGGAAATTTTTACTTCTTAAGAACTTTTTCAAAGGTCAGCAATGTTGCACTTTCAGTAGAAGACATCTTAAACTTTTACTCTAAAAACTACCGAATAATCTGTGTAATTATCAAGGTACCTTAAATGATTGAGTGCACTTTAGCCCATAGCTTTTTAAAGAAACTGATAAAATCAGAAAAAAAGGAAAACAGCAAATTGTCATAGGTTACAGACATTCTAGGAAAGGAATTTCAGATTTTGCTCTAAAAGGTCTTCTACTTTTGCAACATATTTCATCATTGTGTTGCATCATTATCACTGAAACACCACTTTGTTTGCAATCACTTAAATGTTGAAAACATGATGGTTGACTCAGGCATATTAGTCAAATAGTGTTTAAAAAATTACATTCAGGCCTTTTCAACTGTGAAAATGATCCTTTATTAAACATAAAGATTCTAATATTTTTATAAGTTCAGATTTTATTATTTGAATACAATGTCATATCAGGTCAAAATTAAGAGGTCACTGAAAAA
The DNA here is from genome assembly GCF_022079265.1 of Lynx rufus. NCBI lineage: Eukaryota > Metazoa > Chordata > Mammalia > Carnivora > Felidae > Lynx > Lynx rufus. The sequence continues at coordinate 47,566,711 of NW_025814834.1, forward strand.
TTCTTAGACTGATTAGGGAAAAAAGAAATCATTTTGTCATTAGAACACGAGGGGATTCTCTTCATACAACTTATCCTGAAAAAGTTTGAAAATATGTAATTTTAGCAGTGTTCTTACTCCCTCTTGTGACCAGTAAATGAAATGTAAATGCTGCATAGAAGTTTCAATGGGGCTTTTAATAAAATTCCCCAAACCTAGCTAGATTATACATGTTCTTTAGAATTTATTTAATATCAAATACATTGCATATCTAAAAATAATTAATTGAAAGCAAAATTCATCATGACTAAGTGACAATATCAAAAACTTATTTTTCGGGTGCTTTCTCTTATTTCAAGATGCGTATTTTTAAATGTCTAAATTTCTTGGTAAATAAAACTAAATTAGACTAGAAGATAAAAGGCAGCAAGATTCTCTAGATGGATTTAACTAGAAATGACTTGTAGCCACAGCCCACGTTTTAATGGAATAGTTTCCACAGATATTTGTACTTTGATATGGCCAAAGAGAGGTGGCAGGAATAAACGATTGTTGTCTTAAAAACATCCAACAGCCTGGACTCACAGAAATGCTCCAGTATGCAGAGACCTGGAGCCTCAACATAACTGTTTCCTTTTAGGTCCGCAGAGGCAGACAAGCCTGTTAAAACTGCCCTAATTAAAATAAAAAGAAATTGAAGCTCACCTTAGATTCACTCTTCTCTGTTCAATGGCACTGCCCTTGCCTCACCACTGAGCTTTTATCTCCCTCTTTTCCATGAATCCAATGTCCTCTAGGGGCCTAGGATGAACCTGTATGCTTACACTGCCCCTTAGTATCACACCATCCCTCACACATGTCAAAAGTTCATATGGCACCCTATTCATTCCTTTCATGACTGATTTTTACTATTCTATTATCTTACAGATGAATACACAAATAGAAACTAAAATGTAAATGTTTGCCTTTCACATCATATATTTGCATTTAACACAGGATTCCCGGTGACATGATCCTTTAACCCAAAATAATATAGCATTTTAGGCACCATTATAAAAGAAGTAAAAGTATTGAGCACCTACTTTAGCAGGTACTGTGTTGGCATTTTATATGATATCCCTGTGATTCTGGTTTAATTATCTTCAATTTATAGATGAAAAAGCCAAGACTTACGAAGTAACTCACCTAGGGTGCCTGGGTGGTTCTGTTGGTTAAGCATCCGACTCCTGTTTTCGGCTCAGGTCATGATCCGTGGTTTCACAAGTTCAAGCCCTGTGTCAGGCTCTGTGCTGGCAGCATGAAGCCTGCTCGGGATTCTCTCTCTCCCTCTCTCTCTGCCCCTCCCCTGCTCACACTGTTTCAGTCTCTTTCAAAATAAATAAGCTTACTAAAAAAATTTTTAAAGAAGTAACTCACCCAAAGTTACGTGCTTAATAATGGATCCAAGTTGCACAGCAGGTTGTCTAGCTCCAAAGTCTGTGTTGCTTACCTTTAGCAAATAATGACATATTTTTGGCCCCAAAGATTTTTTTAGGTGATTTTTCAGACCTCAAATAAAGGTTATTGTCTTCTCCATCTGTTTAGTGATATTCTGGTGTGTTGTGAATCATGCTCAGTGCATCAAATATGGAAAAAGTTCTCAAAACTAAACATATGAATATGAGATCACTAAACTAATTTTCACTCAAGTCCCAGGATTTCCATTATTATTATTTATAGTCCTCTATTGGGTATTTTATTGCATTATGAAATTCTGTGGAGTCCTAGTTGAATTTTATTGTACATCATTAAAAGCATTTGAACATTCGCTTAAAGTTATCCAACAGTGATTTATTGAAATATTTTATGATTGAAACCCATTACATATTATACTATGTTATGTCATAGTAAAACCTATGGTAATGGTGAACGTGATAATCATGGACTCTCCTGTTATAGTTTAGTGGGGAATACTTATAAGACCACTTTCAAAGCATGGAATAATTGCTGTGATGGAGGCAGAAGAGCAAAGAAGAATGAAACAAAGAAGAGGAGCCAAAAGTCCCAGACAAAATTAGAGAATCGCTTCCCAGAGAAAATGATGCCAGACTTAGCAAATAAAAGAAGGGAGGAAACAATGTTTCAACAGAGGGAACAGCACTGAGAAGTAGGCAAATATTTAAGATATGTAAACAACAGAATTTTGTGAGATGTTTGATATGAAGCGACAGAGAAACCTGGAGGGCAGATTGTGGAGGATCTTCAAATTCAGAAATTAGAACTTTATCCTGAGGGCAACCCTGATAAGCAAGCAAAGGAGAGACACAATCTGCTAGGCATTGAGACATAATCACTCTGAAGAACTGCTTGGAAAAAGGCCAGAGTGGAGGGAGACCTAGTGGAGACTGTTTCAACAATCAAGAAGAGAGTAAGGGGTGCTTGACCTAAGGTCAGAGCTATAGCAATACTAAGAAAGGGACCAATTGTAAAATATATAAGTCACAGAATTTTTGATATATTTGATATATAAAGGGAGAAAAAAAGGAGGATTGAGAGATGTTCATATTTCTGCCAATTGAATGAATATCATGTTTGTGAGCTACAAAACAATAAAGTTTAGCTGAAGGAAGAAAAAATGAGAACTTTTGATATTTCAGTAGAAAGGAAGTTTGAATTCTTAAATTCTCAGATAACTTTGAGTCTGAGAAAAGTGAAGCGTATTTTGAACAAGTATTGTGGAGAATGGAAACATGAAATGGCTGGCAAAATAAGGCAGACTTGTCTGGCATCCCTGAGAACCGCAGTGCAACTGACAAGAAAGACAGTGCTGGTAACATCCTGACCTATGATGTGATTTTCACCATCAGGGTGGCCTGGAGTGGACCATTGGGTTGATGCAGGATTGATGCTGTGCTAGGGAATGAAACAAAACATGGGTGGGGCACCGAAGGCAGGGAATGTGGATTGGAGACAGCTGAGGAGTCAATGTTTCAAAAACAGGTGTAGTAGAATAACTGAATGGAAAAGTTAAAACTGTGGTTCTCAACTGTGGTGGCATATTGGTGCCACCTGGTGAGCTTGAAAACCTGATCTCTTGAATCACAACTCTAGAGATTACAGAAATTCTAATTTAATTAATCCAAAATGTGGCCTAGGCTGGGGCATCAGGATTTCAAAAGTTTCTCCAGGTAACACTAATGTGCAGCCAAAGTTGAGAACCATAGAGCTGAAAGGATTTAAGATTGAGAACTGTTTATTGTTGTTGTTGTTTATACTTTAACATGTGAAAGGGGAAGAAGTAATGAGTGATAAAAAGGTCCAGGATATGGCTGAGGGAACACTTGTCTGAAGTGCTGTGGAAGTAAAAGTCACCAAAGATGTAAAAATCAAGGACCTGAGCAGAGAATCAGATGGGTTATCCACATGGACACTGTCACCTAAGGAAATGGCAGATCTTGGAGCAGCAAAGGTTGTGAGTCAAAAGCTTAATTTAAATTATTTTTAGACTTATAAGACAAGTAGAAACCAGGTGTTGAGGATTCACATTACAAATTATATAACTCCTGAAATGAACCTAAATATTATTATATATGTATTTATAAAGTATGTTTACATATTTTACATAGTTTACATTTTTATGCATAAAATATAAAATAACTTAATCTGTAACACTAAACCTGTGGAATTAATGAAATAAATTCAGATGACTTCATTGACTTTTCCAGAAGGGGAAAAGATATTGTATTTAAATCAGTGTATTATATCAGTAACCTATAAAACATAGTATATCAGGGTGCCTGGGTGGCTCAGTAGGTTAGTATCCGATTTTGGCTCAGGTCATGATCTCACAGTTGTGAGTTCGAGCCCTGCATCCATCAGGCTCTCCCCTCTCAGTGGAGAGCCCACTTTGGATCCTCTGTCTCCCTCTCTCTCTGCCCTCCGCTGGGGCTCACGCATGCTCTTTCTCTCTTTCAAAAATAAATAATCGTTTAAAGAACAAAAGGGGGGGGCACCTGGGTGGCTCAGTTGGTTAAGCGTCCGACTTTGGCTCAGGTCATTATCTTGCGGTTTGTGAGTTCCAGCCTGGCATCGGGCTCGGTGCTGACAAGCTCAGAGCCTGGAGCCTGCTTCAGACTCTGTGTCTTCCTCTCTGCCCCTCCCCAGCTCATGCTCTGTCTCTGTCTCTCTCTCTAAAATAAATAAACATTTAAAAACATTCTTTTAAAGAAAAAACAGTTTTCAGTATAAGCGAATGTCCTTCTATGAGTCTGAATTTTAAAATGAATGAATATGCCTACCCTTTCTTTCAGTGCTTATATTCACCTAATAAGAAACTATGCCTCTTCCCTAATGTATACTTATCTCAAATCACTTTTAAGGTTACCAGCAGGAAGGCAGATAATTCTAGCAATTTTACCTGATTCTAAAATATATCCTAGTTTCCTCTGGTTGGTCCAAAGGAGAAAAAAAAGTATAAAACACTAGATATTATTTGACAGTGTTACAATAGCAATTTCTCATACACTAGGCAGTTCTTTACAGGACCATCCGATTCAGCAAGACTATCATAATAAGTTCCTCTAGACATTTCAGTAAATTCCTTTGGTTGTGGTTCAAGACTGATTCATCTTATACCAATATATCTATGTCATTGAATAATTTTGGAATTTTATCTTTAAATTTTAAGCAATGTACCTTTTGCAATTATAGTAGATATATAATGTCTGCTTTGTTTTCTACACTACACATATTTGTTTTCTGACATAACATGAACATTTTCCCCTCTTTTCAGAAGTTTTTGGCAGTTTTGTCAATTCTAATATATTTATTTATTCACTGATAGCCTGCAGACTTGACTGACTAGAAACATATTTCTGGCAATTGGAGAATCTAATTTCCCAACTATGTTTTCACTGTATAAATATAGTTATTAAGAACTAAATCAATACGGGAGTGGTTGTGGGAGAGGGGATGGGCTAAATGGGTAAGGGGCACTAAGGAATCTACTCCTGAAATCATTGTTGCACTATATGCTAACTAATTTGGATGTAAATTTTAAAAAATAAAAAATAAAACAAGTTAATAAAAAAACAAGTTAATAAATAAACAAACAAACAAACAAACAAACTCAATACAAATCTTACCCTGTAGTGGTGAAATGTAACTTTTGTTCTTATATTCACTGTTAATTGCAATGCATTTAAAGAAGCTAGAAAAAGACTTGATTATAACTCGAATAAATGTATTTTTAAAAATATAAAGGGGCACCTGGGTGGCTCAGTCGGTTAAGCATCCTACTCTTGGTTTTGGCTCAGGTCATGATCTCATGGTTCGTGGGTTTGAGCCCTGCATCAGGCTCTGCGTTAACAGTGTGGAGCCTACTTGGGATTCTCCCTCTCTCTCTCTGTCCCTCCCCTGCTCATGTGTGCTCATGTGTGCACACATGAGGAAAAAAAAGGAAAAAAAATGTTAAATCATGAAAAGTATATCAGTAATATAACCAGAAAGACAAATGCTAGCATTGGCCTACCTAAGTTGTGTTGAGTAGAATTTATTTCTATTGTAGAAATGCCTCTAAATCCTCAGATCAAATATGTCACTTATTCTGATTTCATGTGCACCAAGTGTATCTCTGGTTATGTTGCAGAAAAAAACATTCTGGCTAGAGGATAGGAATGTTGGGTTATGTTGACTGTTATATTTCTTATTGTTAAATAACACACTGGCTTTCTGATTTATATATTTCAGTCTCTTGTGAGTTTAGTCAGTGTGAGTCATCCAACACATCTCACTAATTATAGGGTATTGACAAGATTGAGTCTTTGAAACTCATAAGCTGGACCAGAGTGAAATCACCAATGTTGTAATTCTACTTTGTATGACTTTTTGGCCTCTTGAAATTTGACCAGCTGGCTTCCCCAAACTCAACACTTCCAAGCCTCCACAATGGAGTTCTTTGTTTACAGGAAGAGATTAGCTGTAACACAAATAATAGATAAGCTGTCATCTGTCAATCAAGGTGTTTCCACCTTTAAATCAAGACTTTCTACTCCCATGATTCATTTAATAGGAAAAACTCAGAAGAAATTACCATAACTACAGATTGATTTTTTTATTATAGCAATGTCTTTACAATAAACAAATACTGTGCTTTCTAAAAGTGAAAGCATTTCAATCATAATGAAAAAAGGGAAAGACAATATAGTTTACTTGAATCAAAGTTTTTAAGATGCTTTAATGCTGTTATACCATATATCCAGGAATGGACAAATTATGCACTGTGCAGCATCCTTCCTCCTGTGGTTGGGAGGCAGAGGGAGAAGGGAATCAACACAAGGACCAAGGGAGAATGAAAATCAAAGGATACTTTATTCATATCAGAGCAAGCATGGGATCACTGTGCTCTGCTCAAAAGGTCAAGAATAAGACTGACGAAAAGGCATGAACAGTCTACTTTTCCTTACCATGATCTTCATCTTCTATTCCCTCCACTCACAGAAACAAACCTGAATATAAATTTGGGACCTCAACCACTTTCTGGATAGCTGTATTGATAAAGAAAGTTGAGAAAAGAAGGAATTTTCCCTGGATACAATCACTGTATGACTATAAAATGGAAAACCAGAGAGAAGAGAGTCTCAGTGCCTTTTAAAGTACAAGGATCCTTCCTACTTGATCATGGCCAATCCAAGTGTGAAAGTGAAGACTGGTCAAAGGTAGAGGCAGGGTTGACACAGAGTAAGTAAGCCAAAAATTCCCCTAAGGCTGTAGTGTAAAGAGGAAAACCATAGACTTTGGAATCAGATAAATCTGAATTAATTATCAGTTCATCCCTAATTAGCTACAGGGCTTCTATATGATCCTTAATTTCTAATTTGTGAAATGTGGATAGTGATTTTTACTAGGGATATTAGGAAGATTAAACAAATGACTAAAAATAGTTACTGGCACAGAGTAGGCACTCAATAAATGATGGCTATCATTATTAAATATTATGGAAAATTTATTTGTGGAGCATATGCACTTTGTTTAAAAGAGACTTTATCTATGGGCACCTGGTGGGTTGGTCGGTTAAGCATCCAACTCTTGACTTCTGCTTAGGTCATGATCTCATGGTTTGTGGGTTCAAGCCCCACAGCAGGCTCTGCACTAATGGGGCAGAGTCTGCTTGGGATACTCTCTCTCTGTCCCTCCCCAATCCCCCCCCCAAATAAATAAATAAACTTTAAAAAAAAGAAAGAGAGTTTATCTAAAATATAAAGAGCTAGATCCCTGCAATTTGTTACATTTGGTAATCATTTATTCAGCATTTTCATCTATAGTAAAAAGAGCTTTAAAATATTTCACTTAAGAATAATTTTATTTCTATGACTTACTATCAAAATTATCTAAACTAATAAGGCCTTCATTTCTGTTTATCTAAGGAATGACTTGTTCTCTTACATACATCCATTCCTATCAATACTTAAGTGTTTCTAAGAACATTCGTTTCAGATCAACTTACATAATACTAAATGTCTAGTCAATGTACATTTGTTTAGATACATGTTCTTAGCCTTAGTGACTAGATCATTTATTTCTTTGTCAAGGTAATATATATCTGGCTTTTTTTTTCATTTTCTGAAAATTAATTTTATTCAACATCTTCATCCCCTGGGATTTAGAGTCATGCCAAAGGTTGCAAAGCATCAGATTATTTCATCATGGAATTGTGAAATGAAAAATTGTTCTGCCAGAGGTTCTTGGTAGACAGTAAATGTTGAAATCCAATACTCTCTTACTAATGTATGTACTTAGAAGCTTGTTTTTAATACAGCAGTACAGAAGTTTACTATGTGGTTAAACTTGAGTAAATATTAATTCACATTTAAGTTTTACCTAACTTCCATTCTTCTTTTTTTAATTTGTTTTATTGATATATAATTGACATATAACATTGCATAAGTTACATAATACAACATATTAATTTGATACATCTATGTATAGCAATATGATTACCACCATAGCATTAGGTAATACTTCCATCACGTCATATGAATATCATTTCTTTTTTGTGACAAGAATAATTAAGATCTAGTCTCTCAACAGATTTGAAGCTTATAATATAGTATTGTTGTCTATGATCACTATATTGTTCATTAGATCTCTAGGGCTTATCTATCTACTAGTTGAAAGTTTGTATCCTTAAACAACACATCCCAATGTCCCCACCTTCAGGCTCTGGTAACCACCATTCTACTATTTTTATGAGTTTGAATTTTTTTTTAATTTTTTAAATGTTTATTTTTGAGACAGAGAGAGAGACAGAGTGTGAGCGGGGGAGGGGCAGAGAGAGAGGGAGACAGAATCTGAAGCAAGCTCCAGGCTCTGAGCTGTCAGCACAGAGCCTGACGCAGGGCTCGAACCCGCAAACCATGAGATCATGCTCTGAGTTCATGTTGGACACTCAACTGACTGAGCCACCCAGGCGCCCCAATGAATTTGGATTTTTTAAATTCCACATATAAGTAATATCACAGAGTTTTTGTCTTTCTCTATCTGACTTATTTCACTTAGCATAATGTCCTGAAGATCCATCCATGTTGTCACAAATCCTTCTTTCTTGTGTTTGAATAATATTCTATGGATACATATACCACATCTTTATCCATTCATCTATTGACAGACACTTAAGTTGTTTCTGCATCTTGGCTTTTGCAAAAACTGCTGCAATAAATGTGGAAGTACATATACCTCTCAAATATCCTTTCTTTTTAAATTTCCTTTAGATATATACCCAAAACTGGCATTGCTGGATAATATAGTAATTCTATTTTTTATTTTCTGAGGAATCTCCATTCTGTTCTCCATAGTGGCTACACCAATTCACATTCACACCAACAGTCTACAAGTGTTCTTTTTTCCATATCTTCACCAAGTCTTACCTTCTCCATGGTTGCCATTCTAAAAGGTATAAGGTAATACCTCATTGTGATTTTGATTTGTATTTCCCTAATGACTGGAATGTTGAACATCTTTTCATATAACTTTTGGCTATTTGGACAAGTTATATGAGTTCTTTATGTATATTAGATATTAACTCCTTCTCCAAGACATGGTTTCAAATATTTTGTCCCATTCCACAGATTATATTTTTATTTTGTGAATGTATCTTTTTCTGTGTTTTTTTTTAGTTTAATGTAGTCCCATTTGTTCATTTTTGCTTTTGTTGTCTTATTTTATTTTATTTTTAAGTTTATTTATTTTGAGAGAGAGAGAGAGAGAGAGAGAGAGAACAAGTGGGGAGGGATAGAGAGAGTGGGGGACAGAGGATCCAGAGTGGGCTCTGTGCTGAGAGCAGAGAGCCCAATGTGGGGCTCGAACTCACAAACCGTGAGATCATGACCTGAGCCAAAGTCAGACACTTAACCAACTGAGCCACCCAGGCGCCCATTTTGTTGTCATATTTTAAAAAATCATTGCCTAGACCAACATCAAGGAGCTTCTTCCATAAGTTTTCTTCTAAGAGTTTTATAGTATCAAGTCTTAAATTTAAGTCTTTATAACCCATTCTGAGTTAATTTTTAGTGAGTGGTGTCAGACAGGCTCAATCTCACTTTTCTGCATGTATTTATCCAGTTTTCCCAGCACTGTTTGTTGAAGAGACCATCCTTTCCCCATTTAATTGTCTTGTCTCCCTTGTGAAATGTTACTATGGGGGGAAGAGGTTGCTTCTGGATTCTCTAGTCTGTTCTATTAGTCTATGTGCTTATTTTTATGCCAGTACCATACTATTTTAATTACTATAGTATAGTTTGAAATCAAGAAGTGTGATGCGTCACACTTTGTTATTCTTACTCATGATTTCTTTGGCTATTCAGGGGATTTTGTAGTTCTATACAAATTTTGGGAGTATTTGCTCTATTTCTGTAAAAAAAAATGCCATTGAAATTTTGACAGAGATTGTGTTAAATCTATAGATGGCTTTGAGTATTATGAACATCTTAACAATATAAATTCTTTCGATCCATAAACATGGACTATCTTTCCATTTATTTGTATCTTCTTTAATTACTTGTATCAAGCTCTTATAGTTTTCATTTTATAAGTATTTCACTCCTTCGGTTAAATTTATTCCTAAGTATTGTTTTTTTTGTTTTTATTTAAGTGAGATATAATTGATACATGAAATTGTATTAGTTTTAGGTGTACAACTTAATTATTTAATATATGTATATATTGAAGAATGATTACTACAATAAGTTAACATCCATCACCACAGTTATAATTTTTTTTCTTGTGATAGGAACTTTAAGATTTACTTTGTTAGCAACTTCCAAATATATAATACAGTATTGTTAACTTTAGTCACTATGTTGTGTATTACATCCCAGGACTTACTAATTTTATTATTGGAAGTTTGTAATTTTTGATCACCTTCACCCATTATACCCATTCCACCCAATCCCCATGCCCTCCTTTTGGCAACCACCAATCTGTTCTCTGTATCTATGACTCTATTTTTAATTTTTTCCCTTTTTTAAATTTTTTTTTCAACGTTATTTATTTTTGGGACAGAGAGAGACAGAGCATGAACGGGGGGAGGGGCAGAGAGAGAGGGAGACACAGAATCGGAAACAGGCTCCAGGCTCCGAGCCATCAGCCCAGAGCCTGACGCGGGGCTCGAACTCACGGACCGCGAGATCGTGACCTGGCTGAGGTCGGACGCTTAACCGACTGCGCCACCCAGGCGCCCCAATTTTTTCCCTTTTTTAAATTTATGTTTTTAATTGAGGTATAGTTGACACACAATGTCACATTAGTTTTGGGTGTACTACATAATTCAACAAGTCTCTGTGTTATGCTATGCTCATCACAAGTGTAGCTACTACCTGTCACCATACAACCTATTCCAATACCATTGACTATATTTCCTGTACTAAACCTTTTGTTCCCATGACTATTCATTCCATAGCTGGAAGCCTGTATCTCCCACTCCCCTTCTGGCAACTATCAGTTTACTCTCTGTATTTATGGGTCTGTTTCTGCTTTTTGTTTGCTTGTTCATTTGTTTTGTTTTTTCAGATTCCACATATATATTTGAAATTATATGGTATTTTTCTTTCTCTGACTAATTTCACTTAGCATAATTCCCTCTAGGTTCATTCATGTTGTTGCAAATGGCAAGATCTGATTCTTTTTATGGTTGAGTAATATTATATGCTATATTATTTTTATCCATTCATCTATTGATAAACACTTGGGTTGCTTCCATATCTTGGCTAATGTAAATCATGCTGCACTAAACATAGAGGGGCATATATCTTTTCAAATTAGTGTTTTCATTTTCTTTGGGCAAAAACCAGAGGTGGAGTTACCAGATCATATGATATTTCTATTTTAATGTTTTTGAGGAATCTCTATACTGTTTTCCACAATAGATGTACCAATTTGCATCTGCAAAAACAATGCAGGAGAGTTCCTTTTCCTCCACATGCTCACCAACACTTGTTATTTCTTGTCTTCTTGATGCTGGCCATTCTGACAGGTATAAAGTTATATCATTGTGGTTTTGATTTGCATTTCTCTATGTTTTTCTTCTAGGAGTTTTATGGTTTCAGGTCTTTGGTATAAGTCTTTAATCCATTTGAGTTTATTTGTGTGTATGATGTAAGAGACTGGTGCAGTTTCATTCTTTTGCATGTAGTAGACCAGTTTTCCCAACATCATTTATTAAAGAGACTATCCTTTTCCCATTGTATGTTTTTGCCTCCTTTATGTAACAATTGAACATATATGTGTAAGCCTATTTCTGGGCTTTTGTTCTGTTCCAATAATCTGTTTTTATACCAGTACCATATTATTTTGAATACTGTAGCTTTGAAATATAGTGTGAAATCAGGATGTGTGATGCCTCCAGCTCTTTTTTTTTTCCTGCCTGAAAATTACTTTAGCTATTCAGGGTTTATTGTTCCATACAAATTTAACGATTTTTTGTGTTCTATTTCTGTGAAAAATGCCACTAAAGTTTTGATAGGGATTGCACTGAATCTGTAGATTGCTTTGGGTGGTACAGATAATTAATAATATTAATTATTTCAATCCATGAGCACAGAATATCTTTCCATTTTTTTTGGTCTGCTTCACTTTTATTCATCTAGTTTTCAGTGTACAGGTCTCCTTGGTTATATTTATTCCTAACTATTTTATTCTTTTTAATATAAATGGGATTGTTTTCTTAATTTCTCTTTCTGGTTAGTTCATTTTTGTGTATAGAAATGCAACACATATTTGTGTATTGACTTTGTATCCTGCAACTTTACTGAATTTGTTTATTGGTTCAAATTTTTGGTGGAGTCATTAGGGTTTCCTATATATAATGTCATGTTATTTGCAAATAGTGGTAGTTTTATTTCTTCCAATTTAGATGCCTTTTTCTTTTAACCTAATTGCTGTGGCTAAGACTTCCAACATAATGTTGAATAAAAGTGATGAGAGAGGGAGCATCTTTGTCTTGTTCTTGATCTTAGAGGAAGAGCTTTTAACTTTTCACCATTTAGTATGATGTTAGCTGTGGGCTTGTCCCATATTGGCTTTCATTATGTGGAGGTATGTTCCTTTTATTCCCACTTTGTTGAGAGTTTTATTATAAATATATGATGAATTTTTTCAAATGCTTTTCCCACATCTATTGAGATAATTATATAATTTCTACTCTTCATTTTGTTAATGTGGTGTATCACATTGTATGAGTTGAGGATGTTGAAGCATCCTTGAAATGCATCCTTGATATACATCCTGGTTAATCAAGGTATGTGATTCTGTGATGAGAAAGTAGTTATTTGGAGTTATTGCCTAGTCATTTTACATTATTACAACCCTACTTACACCTAGAGTCTGGACATTAGATAAAGAGCCAAGCTTAGGATTCCTGCCACAAGTTTCTACTTCACTTTCACCCAGGCACTTTTTATTTTTATTTTATTTTTTTTTCAATATATGAAGTTTATTGTCAAATTGGTTTCCATACAACACCCAGTGCTCATCCCAAAAGAGGCCCTCTTCAATGCCCATCACCTACCCTACCCTCCCTCTCACCCCCCATCAACCCTCAGTTTGTTCTCAGTTTTTAACAGTCTCTTATGCTTTGGCTCTCTCCCACTCTAACCTTTTTTTTTTTCCTTCCCCTCCCCCATGGTCTTCTGTTAAGTTTCTCAAGATCCACATAAGAGTGAAACCATATGGTATCTGTCTTTCTCTGTATGGCTTATTTCACTTAGCATCACACTCTCCAGTTCCATCCACGTTGCTACAAAGGGCCATATTTCATTCTTTCTCATTGCCACGTAGTACTCCATTGTGTATATAAACCACAATTTCTTTATCCATTCATCAGTTGATGGACATTTAGGCTCTTTCCATAATTTGGTTATTGTTGAGAGTGCTGCTATAAACATTGGGGTACAAGTGCCCCTATGCATCAGTACTCCTGTATCCCTTGGGTAAATTCCTAGCAGTGCTACTGCTGGGTCATAGGGTGGGTCTATTTTAATTTTTTGAGGAACCTCCACACTGTTTTCCAGAGTGGCTGCACCAGTTTGCATTCCCACCAACAGTGCAAGAGGGTTCCCGTTTCTCCACATCCTCTCCAGCATCTATAGTCTCCTGATTTGTTCATTTTGGCCACTCTGACTGGCGTGAGGTGATATCTGAGTGTGGTTTTGATTTGTATTGCCCTGATGAGGAGCGACGTTGAGCATCTTCTCATGTGCCTGTTGGCCATCCGGATGTCTTCTTTAGAGAAGTGTCTATTCATGTTTTCTGCCCATTTCTTCACTGGGTTATTTGTTTTTGGGGTGTGGAGTTTGGTGAGCTCTTTATAGGTTTTGGATACTAGCCCTTTGTCTGATATGTCATTTGCAAATATCTTTTCCCATTCCGTTGGTTGCCTTTTAGTTTTGTTGGTTGTTTCCTTTGCTGTGCAGAAGCTTTTTATCTCCATAAGGTCCCAGTAGTTCATTTTTGCTTTTAATTCCCTTCCCAGGGCACTTTTTAAAATAACCACTTAGAGTTGAGCCCATGAAAAGTTACTGACTGCCACCCAACCACCTTATAAGTAATAGGTGCTTACTACCCTGCTCTCTATCATGACACAGAATAGAGAAGTGCCCTTCCTCCACCCTCATTGCACCTCCCATCCTTTTCTGGGATCTATCAGCAATGGCTTGTGACTGGAATTCCTTTTCATGAGTGTGTTGAAACTGCACCTTCAATCAAAACTGCCCTGAAGTTTTTTTTCACTTCCCCAAAGTGGGAACTCACATGCTGAGAGAGCTACCTGCCAACCCCATGTGTGTCTGGCTTGTGCCTCTTCATTCAGTAGGTCATAATCTGCATATTCTTAATTTAACACATCAGCTACAGGCCCCCCAACACAGTTTCTTTAAATGAATTGTTAAATCCTGTTGGCAAATGTTTCGTCCAGGATTTTTAGATCTATGGTCATCAAGAGTATTGGCCTATAATTTTCTTTTCTTTAGAGTCCTTATCTGATTTTGATATCAGAGTAATGCTGGCCTTCTAAAATTAGTTTGGAAATGTTCTTTTTTCTTTGTAAGAATTTGAGAAGGATTGATATTAATTCTGAATATGTCTGGTAGAATTCACCAGTAAAGCCATCTTGTCCTGGACTTCTGTTTGTAGGGAGGTTTTTGATTACTGATTACCACCTACTGGTAATTATCTGTTAAGCTTTTCTATTTCTTCATGGTTCAGTCTTGGTAGATTGTATGTTTCCAGGAATTTATCTATTTCATCTAGGTTATCCAATTTGTTCATGTATAATTGTTCATAGTAGTCTTAGGACATTTTGTGTTTCTGCATTGACATTTGTAACATCTCCTCTTTCATTTCTGATTTTGAGTCCTCTCCCTCTTTGATGAGTCTGGCTAAAGGTTTGTCTACTTTGTTTATCTTTTCAAAAACTAGCTCTTATGTTCATTGATCTTTACTATTGCATTTTTAATCTCTATTTAATTTACTTCTGCTTTGATCTTTGTTATTTCCTCCTCTGTATTAGTGTTGGACTTTGTTCTCTTTGTAGTTCCTTGAGGTGTAAAGTTAGATTGCTTATTTTAAAACTTTGTCTCTTAGGGACTTCTGGGTGGCTCAGTCGATTAAGCAACCGACTTCAGCTCAGGTCATGATCTTATGATCTCATGGTTCATGAGTTCCATCCCCGCATCTGGCTCTGGGCTGGCAGCTCAGCGCCTGGAGCCTGCTTCAGATTCTGGATTCTGTCTCCCTCTCTCTCTGCCTCTCCCCTACTCATGATTTCTCTCTCTCTCTCTCTCTCTCTCTCTCTCTCTCTTCTGTCTCTCAAAAATAAATAAACATTAAAAAATACTTTAACTTTGTATCTTCAAATGAGCATTTATCACTCTGAACTTCCTTCCTAAAACTACTTTTGCTGAGAGGTGCCTGGAATGAAACAACCCATTTTCATTTAGAGTTATTATTGATATGTAAGAGACTTACTAGTACAATCTTATTAATTACTTTCTGGTTGTTTTATAGTTCCATTGTTTCTTTTTCTCTCTGTTTCTGCCTACCTTTATAAATTGGTAATTTTCTATAGTGATACTCTATGTTTCCCTTTTCTTTATCTTTTGTGAATCTACTCTAGGTTTTTGCTTTGTAGTTACCATAAAGTTTACATAAAACATTTCACAGACAAAACAGTCTGTTTTAAGCTGAGAGCTTAAACTTCCATTTCTTACAAAAGCTTCATGATTTTACTTCCCCATTTTATATTTTTGATGTATTATTTTTTAAATATATATATTTTTAACGTTTATTTCTTTATTTTTGAGAGAGAGAGAGAGAGGGAGGGGCAGAGAGGAGGACAGAGGATCTGAACCTGGCTCCACGCTGACACTACAGAGCCAGATGTTGGGCTCAAACTCATGAACTATGAGATCATGACCTGAGCCAAAGTCAGATGCTTAACCAACTGAGCCACCCAGGTGCCCTGATGTATTATTTACCTCTTTGTATGTTGTGTATTTAACCAAACTATATTAGCTATAATTATTTTTAATACACTTCCCCTTTAACTTTCATACTATAGTTAAGTAGTTAACACACCATCCTATTACAGAATTTGAGCTTTCTAAGTCTGGCTGTATATTTATTTACCTTTACCAGTGTGTGGTATACTTTCATATGTTTTCATGTCACTACCTAGCATCTTCTACCTAGCATCTTTTCATTTCAACTTGAAGAACTCCTTTCAGCATTTCTTGCAAGTCAGGTCTAGTGATAATGAACTCCCTCAGCTTTTGTTCATCTGGGAAAGTCTTTCTTTCTCCTTTGTATTTGAAGGATAACTTTGCTGGATAGAGTATTCTTAGCTAGAAATTTTTTTGTTGTTGTTTCAACACTCTGAATAGGTCATTCTACTCTCTTGTAGCCTGCAGGATTTCTGCTGTGAAATCTTCAGATAGCCTAATGGGGGATTCTTTCTAGTTCTCAATATTTCTTTTATCTGGCTGTTTTTAAGATATTCTGTTTAACTTTGATTTTTGACAGTTTCACTTTAATATGTCTTGGAGGTTTGGTTTTTTTTTGTTTTTTTTTTTGCATTGAGGCAACAGGATGACCTGTTAGCTTCGTGAACTTAGATGTCCAAGTGTCTGCAGGTTTGGGACATTCTCAGCTATTACTTCTTCAGATAAACTTTCTGCCCCTTTCTTTCTCTCTTCTCCTTCTGGAACCCTGATATTCTAATTTTTTAATGGAGTCCTATACATCACATCGGCTTTCTTTGGTCCTTTTCATTCTTTTATCTTTGTTCTGCCTGACTATGTAGTTTCAAAATTCCTGTCTGCTCCCTTATTTCTCCTGTCTTCCTTTTGCTCTACTCAACTACCAATGCTCTCTGCTGAAATTTTTTCATTCATTGAATTCTTCAGCCCCAGAATTTCTATTTGTTTCTTTATGATTTCTATCTCTTTGGTAAATACCTCATTTTATTCATTTTTTTTTCTGACTTCATTGAATTGTCCTACTAGTTTTCTTATAGCCCATTGAGTTTCTTCAAAACAGCTATTTTGAATTCTTTACCAGCTAGGTCTCAAAATACTGTGCCTTTGGGTTCAGCTATAGAATTATTGTTACCTTTTTGCAACAACCTGTTTTTTTTATTTTTCATGTTTCTTGTAGTTTTGTGTCATTGCTTTTGTGTCTGATGTACCAGATGCCTCCTTAAATATTTACTAATTCTCTTTGAGTTAGATACTTTTCATTGTTGCTGTTATATCTGGGTTTTTCTCTGCATTTTGGGTTTCCCAGAAGGGTTGCACTATAGCTTGTGTTTGCAGTTTCTCCATTACCCACAGATTTTATTCTTTGTTTTTCTAATTGCACTCCATTTGCTGGACTTGATTTTGCCACTGGCCTCAGGATCAAACACAGGAAACCAGAGTATAAGAAGGTGTGGGTTTAGTCCTCAGGGTACTGAGGGTGCTGTGGACCTCGTGGAGAGATCCTCAGGTGACAAACTCCCAAAGGCTCATAGACAAACTTCCTGCTAAAGTCTCAATGTAGTCAACAGGAACCATATTGCTTTAATGCCTTTTGTTATTCTTATCTGCCTTTTTCTTGATCTCCTTCTTCACCCCAGTATGGAGGTCCCACCTAGTACTCAGTGCTTCTGGAAGGAAATGGACTTTTTCAGACAGGTACAACTTAACTAGAGTAGCCAGGCCCTCACTTACCACTATCCTTTTTCCCCACGGGAAAGATCACCATTGGGTAGATAGCTCAGCCCAGTGCAGAGTTGCCTTGAGGGTAGGGAAGGACAGTGCAGGGAAGATTCCCCTTACTATCTCCATTGCAACCAAATTCTCTTTTTTCCTCCAATGAGATGTTAGAATTTCCCCCTTGGGAAGGCTGGACTCTTGCAAATTCTCTCTGTTCTGTGGATATCTGTCCCAAATCAGCACTCTCCAAGTTTATTGCCCCAACTGGAATGAGAAAGGTTGAGGCAAATTCTCTAGCTTTGCTGGTTCCACAGACAATACAGAGGTCTGTCTGCCTTTTACCAGATGCACAGATGGGCAACACTTCATCCAAATTCCCTGGCATATGATGCTGGATCCCACAATTCCAAAGGTGCTTCTGTGTGTGGATGGATCTTTCATTTGTTGTTAAAAGGGAAAGACAAAAAAAGAACATCTTGCCATCACTCCCTTTCCATCCTTTATCATTGTTATTTTTTTGCATTTGCATTTAACACAGAGAGATCCCAAAAGAAAAGGAAAAATCTATATAGTGGGGGAGATAGGGTGAAGATCACAGGATTTATTTTAAAAATTAAACAAAATTTTTTTTTAATTTTTGAAAGACAGAGACAGAGATAGAGCGTGAGCAGAAGAGAGACAGAAAGAGAGGGAGGCACAGAATCCGAAGCAGGCTCTGAGCTCTGAGCTATCAGCTCAGAACCCGACGTGGGGCTGGAACCACAAGATCATGACCTGAGCCAAAGTCGGATGTTTAACCAACTGAGACACCCAGATGGCCCCACAGGATTTTTAATCAGAATATATGGTACTCACTCTGTGATTCCAACAAATTCCAATTTTATAACTTTGGTCAAGTTACATAGATAATACTCAGCTTCTCTCTCTCATCTGTAAAATATAAGTAATGTAAACGTTTAAGAGCTGTGGGGAAAATTGAATGAAAGATCTATAAAGAGCCTAGCCTGTATTAGGTACCCAACAAATGCTAGGGTTCATCGTTCCTTCTTCCTTTCCTACTGTCTTTTCTTGCCTTTCAGTAAGAATAACAACTTCCTTATGTACTTTACAGCTACTTTTAGAATATGAAGAACAAGGTCAATTTAAAAAAATTTTTAATTAAAAGCACTTTTGCTAATATCCATCAATTTTCATTCACTTACAACTCTAATATCTGTCTTTATTACAGAGAGTATTTAGAGATCTCAGATGGTTGTGAAAATGAGGTGAGCGCCTCTAAAATACAATTTTAAGTTATTTGAAGCATCTTTGAGTCTGGCATTAATGAAGTGATCAATAAATATTTGTGTAAAGAATGCTATTAAAAATTTAATGAGACAAATAAAAGTAAATGTTCTTGGTAAGTTTTATTACCCAAATACACACATATTCATTAATTCTTTTTTTAATGTTTATTTATTTATTTAGAGAGAGTGAGAGAAAGCATGGACCAGGGAGGAGCAGAGACAGAGAGAGAGAGAGAATCCCAAGCAGACTCCGTGTTGTCAGCACAGAGCCCCAAATGGGGCGCAGTCTCACAGTTTTTGAGATCATTTTGACCTGAGCCAAAATCAAGTCAGTTGCTTAACCAACTGAGCCACCCAGGCACCCACAAATATTCATTAATTCTATATAAGTCAAGAAGTAAATCTATTTGGATGAATCTTCCTCTCTTATCTGTTTCCCTTTTGGTCTGACTTGAATAAGTTCATAGAAAATGAAAAGTTATCTTAAATTACATACACAGTTTCAAATAAGAAGACCTATCACTAATGAACTAAATCTTTAAGTACCACTCCGAAAACACAATTGTGGTTTTCCATTTGTCAGTGACAAGACTATTTTAACAGAACATGAATTGCTACAAGAATATCTGAAGCTTGGCTGTGAGTTAATCCCCCTGCCTATGCATAGCACTTGTACTCTCAGAACTCAGTACTGGCTTTACTCTGGGGGTGGCCAGCTCCACCTTCCCGCCTCTCTGCTTGATCTCTGCTGGCCGGCTGCACAGCTTCCAGGTGTTTTCACGAGCACTTCTGGTCAGATGGGGCCCCAGGAGCCACAGTGGGTGGGACTATGTCTCAGCTACCTTGCCTGGGCAGAAAGAGGAGGCGTTGTATAGGCTACTTTCAATTTCCCAAATAATCTCTCTAGTTGGGAAGGGCTGGGAGCTACCCTCAGCCTTAGCTATGGATTAATGGCCCTGCCTATGCATATCGCAGGGTAACTCTCCATGCCCAGTACTGGCTTTGCTCTCCGGGTGGTCAGCTCTTCCCACCCACCTCTCAGCTCAAATTTGCTGGGACACACAGCTTCCAGGTATTCCCACCAGCCCTTCTGGTCAAATAGAGCCAGGAAACACTCTCCCCAACAGGTGGGATTTTGACTCAGTTCCTTGCCTTGGTGTAGGTAAATCAAGCTGTAGAGCCAGCAAAATGCCTCATTTGACAATTCAATGAGGTAGATCTAAATTCCCTAGTCAGAGTGTGCCCCCAGCTTGGTTCTGCAGATGAGCAAAACCACTGTTTGGGATTAGTTCTTGGGCAGTGCAGGTATGAACTTGTTCTGCTAACATCCATGTGCTGGTTGCAAGCCCCTTCCCCTTCTCCATCATAGTCAAATTCCCATTGGTTGAGCCCCACAGATTTCCCTGCAATCCCCCTGGTGCAGATCAGAGTAGGGACTCCCATAAAGTGACAATGCTGAGGGGTGCTGGTTGTCACCCCTGTGTTTTCTTTTCCCACTAGAGGAATGGAGGCTCAGGGAAGACCTCTTTGGGTGGTGCTCTGCTGGCCTGGGGGAGGGACAATGTAGTAAATGTGTACTTCTCTTACCCTTCTAATGCCATCTGTCTTAGTGTCTGTGGTGCAGGGGGTGTTTCAACCTTACCCTCATGTTCTAGGATTTGCTCAGTGGTGTCTTGTTCGTGAATACTTGTTAGTTGTTCTTCTTGTGAGGGGGAGCAAAGTCAGGAACGGCCTACGTCACCATTTTGTTGATGTCACTCTCCAAAAGCTTGACTCATAGTCATAAAATTAGAATTCTATTAGATTAAATCATATCTACCACAATAGCTTCATAAATGTCATTGATGTTCCTGTTAAGTTTTTGATTGTTCTTATTACTATATTCTACTCTTCCTGGCAAAAGACCTTAGAAACTCAATAGCATCATTGCATGTTAAAATTTTAATCTGATTGTGAAGTCTCTTCCTTAACTGGGAGGAGGAGGAAGAAGAGGAAGGGGAGGAGAAGAAGGCAGCCAGCAGACTCAGTGATAATAAAAAATAAAGTCTTTGGATCTAAAAGAGGACAGAATGATGTTCCTGGAGACCATGAGAGCTACTCTCTAACAAACTGTTCTTTTAACTTGCAAGATTAACCTTGTCCTCAGGATCAAGTCCTTCTTTAAGTATGTTGAAACAACTACTCCATAAATCAAAGAAAGTTAGTGGCAAGGATTATTAGGAGTGCTTCAAAATGTATTTTTAAACAATGAATAATATGAGGGGCTTTTTCTACATTTACAATAATCAACACTCTAATAAAGTGTCTGTAAAATTGAATTTAAAAATTAATATTGCAGAAATGGAGACTTCTTTAAACTAACAACTGAGTTTGAGGCTCTTCTGTGGTAGAAAACTATTGATATAACATTGGTCATTAGATACCTAAAAAACAAGTGAAACATTTGCAAACTACCTGACAGCCACAAGCTTACATATGTATCAAACCAAGAAAAGGCAAGCCCTATTTTAACATTAGGGTGAACAGATCAGGTTACCAACTACTAACCTCAAGGGATTACTTCTGAGGTTTCTCAGGGTGGGGGCGGGGGAAGAAATAGTGTACCATTGATGGTCCACCATCAAACCTAAGAGCTCTGAGTATAAGCACTCCACCCACACACAGCTGCATGGCCCAATTTAAGCATGTGATCTTCACAGGGAAAAGTTGGAAAAAAACAGAGTCAGAGATTGCACAATTCAGGAGATTTTTGCCAAAGTGCTCCCTAGCTTGCCTGAGACACCCTGGATCTGGCTCTCAGACATGCTGAAAGGGCTTTCCTTGATCTCCACAAAGCCAGAAGCAGGGTCCCTCTAGCAGCCAAGTGATTCTCCTGGGTCAGTTAAACCCAAGTTCAACAGCCTCATAACATCTGGGCTGCAGCAGAGAAAGACTCATTCTTCTCTTTGTTGTTGTGTCCAGCATCAGCCCAGCACAAAACTAAACTAGCTAAATAATGTCTGTCTTTTGATATTTCCATGTGTGATTTTCCTAAATAAAAATAAGGCAGAGTTTGTTTTTTAATCAAGCTGTGATAGTAAGCTTCTTTTTTTTAATATATTGTGGTTTTTCAAACACAGTTCCTTATGGAAAAAAATGAAATAGACTTATTAAATGATAAACTATTTGAAATCATGGCCATAAATAAGAAAAATGGAATATTTCAATATAAAAACCTGATAAGGTCAACAGAAAGTTAGAGATATAAATGTAATTATTAAAACATCACTATTCCTATGAAGGTAAAAATGACCCTTTATTCCATGATAAGCCCTATAAGGCAAAAAGGTACACAATTGCTTCAATGTATTTGATCTCTTAAAAATCTGGTTGTCAAATCCATCCCCTTAAATAAAAAGAATGGGCTGGTGGGAAGAGAAAGAAAGAAAAATTAGGGGGAAAAGAAGATATAACACAATAATAAAATTTTCTTTCTTTAGTGTCGGAGGCCATACAATAATGTTCCATGGTGGGGGGCACCTGGGTGGCTCAGTCAGTTAAGTGTCGGACTTGAGCTCAGGTCATGATCTTGCAGTACATGTGTTCGAGCCCTGCATTGAGCTCTGTGCAGACAGCTCAGAGCCTGGAACCTGCTTCATATTCTGTGTCTGTCTCCCACTCTGCCCCTTGTCCACTTGCACTCTGTTTTTCCCTCTCAAAAATAAATAAACATTAAAAGAAAAATTTTTTAATAATAATGTTTCTGTGGATGATGACAAGTACTCTGATAAAGTGTTGTTTGCTTTAGGACTTTTGTATTTGGCTCTTCAGAAGCAATAGCCAGAGAAGACAATCAATGTATGGCTATTAGAATTTTCCTGGGGTCCTAATTAGTATTCTCCTGGGGTCCTAAAAGCAAGTTGCACAACCAGCATAATTTTTCCAACACAAATAGATATAGAGAATCACATATGGACTTAGTGTGTTTTGTAACACATCCAAACAAAACCATACTTTAAGACATTTGTGTTACTTATTAACCCTGATTTTGTCTCAGACATGAGTTTTTTCTATCTGTGCTTTTGCAGTGGACTACCAGCTTAATTCTGCTCTAAGATTGGATGATAGACATTTTAAGCCTCTTTAGAAGTCTAAAGGTCTTTAGAACTTTTCCTGCTCAAAACCAAACTGCAAATGGCTCCTGCCATTGTGTACATTTCTGTACACAAATGTACGGAACTACAACACTTCCTACACAACACTTTCTTTTTTTTTTTTTTTTCAAAAATTTTTTTTTTCAACGTTTATTTATTTTTGGGACAGAGAGAGACAGAGCATGAACGGGGGAGGGGCAGAGAGAGAGGGAGACACAGAATCGGAAACAGGCTCCAGGCTCTGAGCCATCAGCCCAGAGCCTGACGCGGGGCTCGAACTCACGGACCGCGAGATCGTGACCTGGCTGAAGTCAGACGCTTAACCGACTGCGCCACCCAGGCACCCCCTTATGCAACACTTTCTATGCAACTTCCTATGCACCAATTAACTTAATGTTTTAATATTTAATACTTTATGCTAAGGACAAGTGCATTACAATTGGTCCATTAAATCCAACAGTTTTATCTACATAACATGGGCCTTCCTCATAATGGCCGTAAGAAGAAACAAGATATAGGGAGGCACTGTCCCTATGATAACCAGAAGAGTTGAAGAGTCCATCAAAGAAAGATATTCATACACCCCATACAAATGTTCACTGAATAAATAATGTCTTGCTTAATCATGAAAACTTATGCAGCCATTAAAACTGAAAATTCTAAAAAATACCAACATAAACATGAAAATGTGTGATGTAATATTGATTTTTACGAAAAAGTTATATTCAGAATTAAAAACACATATATACATTTGTGTGTTTGTACACACATTTGACTGCAATCTTGAAAATGCATTGAAAAATATACATGGAGAGAAAATGAATCAAAATGCTGATAGTGACTGTCAAAGTTTAAGACTATATATTATTATTGTTGTTTTCTCTTCGAAAGTTTTTGTAATCCATTTTGTTTATATTTTTAATTAATTAATTAATATTTTTAGGGAGAGAGAGAGAGTGTGTGTGGGGAGAGAGAGGGGCAGAAGGAGAGAGAGACAGAATATTAAGCAGGCTCCATGCCCAGTGTGCAGCACAACATGGGGCTGGATCCCATGACCATGGGATCATGACTTGAACCAAAATCAAGACTCGGTCGCTCAATGGACAGAGCCACCCAGGCACCCTGTTTGTAATCTTTTTAAAAGAAGGGATTTGGAAATCATTTTGCAAACTCTTCAGATATTTTTTTTAACAAATTCAGTATGGTACATAAAACTAGGTATCACTAGAATATATCCACCATTAACAAATCCAATATGGTACATAAAACTACATTGGTAGATATGACTAGAATATATCCACCATGACTCTTTAAAACCAGATGCATACCCCAATTAAAACTGACAACATAAAATCCCTGAATGAAATGAGTTCTTTAGTTTCCAAAAGGCATGCATTCTTTATTTGTGACTAAATTTTAGCCACAAAATGGAAATCCCCATTTTTTTTTTTTTGCAATAAGGGAATACAATTGGAATTTTTATCATACAAAGCAGAGAGGAACAATTTTTAAATTTTAAGAAATTGTGTAATTGTATGTTTTGAGAAATCATGTCATTTCCTGACTTTTCTGTTTTAAGTGTTATTTTACTATTTTTAAAAAATGGGGTCATAATTCCAAAGTGGGGAAGATAAAATGGCTACTTTCTATATAGCTTTTGACTGTTTAAGGATTTCTAACTACTTTATGCTGAAATCTAATAACATATCTCCGGTTCTATCTGAAATATTATTAGCATAATATTCTCTTAGCAGAGCTCTACCAGCTTTTAACCTACCTGACACTTTTCCTGTATTTGTGCTCTGTTTAACACAAGCAAGCCCGCAGCTTCCTGTGTGATGGTGATAACATATGCCTGACTTTGTTGTTGGTTGCTGGAGTGAAAGGGAAGACAATGCCCTTTAACCTGTGTCAAGTAGAATAAAGCTTATCAGATCCTCCCCAGATATCATTAAAGGAAATGGGCTGAGAAGGCTGCCTCTGGTAGGAAACATATATTTTAGAAAACTGTCACTGCTAATCTTTTTTGTTATGGCACTAGAAAATCACCTCTAGAAATTTCAGCCCTTCTAGACAATGAAATCCTACCAAGATAAACTGAAGAAAGTAACAAGAAAAATGTAACAGGCAATAAATTATCTTCTTGCAACCACTATGACAAATTCCCTTCACCAAAAGAATTACCTCACTATGATTATTGGAAATTGAATCTGAAATCCATTAAGTGTTCAAAAGATAAGAAGTAATACAGAATTTTATTAAGATTGCTTATAAAATACAAATGTATAAAATATTACTTACATTTAAGTTGCAAAAGGTTTATTACCAACTAAGTTTATTCAGTCTCTTGGGAAATTCTATCAGGCATAATACCGATAGTCGCACACTCAAATCTCCTTGCCCCCTCCCCGTCTCCACTTTCACATACACAAGAAAACTGTTAGACCTAATAAACAAATGCAGTAAAGTTTCAGGATACAAAACCAACAGACAAAAATCATTATTTTCTACACACTAACAATAAGCAATCTGAAAGAAAATTAAGAAAACAATTCTGTTTATAATAGTATCAAAAGGAATAAAATGTTTAGGAATAAACTTAACCAAGGAGGTAAAAGACTTGTATACTGAAAACTACAAAACATTGCTGAAAGAAATTAAAGGAAACATAAATAAATAGAGATCCATGTTCATGGATGGAAAACATAACATTGTTAAAATTACTATACTACCCAAAGCAATCTACAGAATCAGTGCAATTCCTTTCAAAACTCCAATGGCATTTTAACAGAAATAGAAAACACAATCCTAAAATCATATGGAACCACAAAGAACTGTGAAAAACCAGACTCTTGAGAAAGAATAAAGCTGGAGACCTCATACTTCCTGATTTCAAAACATAAATACTACAAAGCTACAATAATCAAAAGAGCATGGTACTGATATAGAGACCAATGGAACAACAACAAAAAAGCCTAGAAATCAATTCATGCATCAACTGATCTTCAACAAGGGTGAGAAGAGTACACAATGGGGAAAAGATAGAGTCTTCAACAAATGGTGCTGGGAAAACTGGGTATCCACATACAAAAGAATGAAACTGAACTCTTTATCTTATTCCATCCACAAAAATCAACTCCAAATGGATTAAAGACTTAAACATGAGACATGAAATGGTAAAACCCAGAAAACAGAAAGTAACAGATGTTGATAAGGATGTGGAGAGTGAATCCCTTGTGTACCTGTGGTGGGAATGTAAAATGGTGCAGCCATTATGCAGGACAATATGGAAGTCCCTCAAAAAGTTAAAAATGGAATTACCATATGATTCAGATATCCTACTTCTGTGTATTTATCCAAAAAATTGAAATCAATATCAGAAAGAGGCATCTGTACTTCCATTGTTCATTACAGCTATCTATGTTCACAATAGCTAAGAGGTAGAAGCAATCTAAGTGCCTGTCAACAGATGAATGGATAAATAAAATATGGTTTATACACAATATGGAATATTATTCACCCATAAAAAATTCTATGACATGCTACAACATGGATGAACCTTGAGGAAACTATGCTAAGTGAAATAAACCAATCATTGAAGAAAAAATACTGTATCATTCCACTTATATGAAGTATCAAAAATAGTCAAACTCAGGGTGCCTGGGTGGCTCAGTAGGTTAAGTGACTGACTCTTGATTTCAGCTCAGGTCATGATCTCATGGTTCGTGAGTTTGAACCCCACATTGGGCTCTGCACAGTGCAGAGCCTGCTTGGGATTCTCTCTTTGCCCCTCACCTGCTCATGCTCATTCTCGTTCTCTCACTCTCTCTCAAATAAATAAACTTTTAAGGGGCGCCTGGGTGGCGCAGTCGGTTGAGCGTCCGACTTCAGCCAGGTCACGATCTCCCGGTCCGTGGGTTCGAGCCCCGCGTCAGGCTCTGGGCTGATGGCTCAGAGCCTGGAGCCTGTTTCCGATTCTGTGTCTCCCTCTCTCTCTGCCCCTCCCCCATTCATGCTCTGTCTCTCTCTGTCCCAAAAATAAAATAACCGTTGAAAAAAAAAATTAAAAAAAAATAAATAAATAAACTTTTAAAAATAGTAAAAAATAAAATAGTCAAAATCATCAAAGCAGGAAGCAGGATGATGGTTGTCAGGAGCTGAGGGAAAGGAGAAATGTGGAGTTGTTATTTAATGGGTATAAAGTTACAATCACTCAAGATAAAAGAGTTCTAGAGACCTTTTGTTATAACATTGTGCTTATACTTAGCAATACTATACTGTATACTTAAAATTTTTTTAAAGTACAAAAAGTATTATACTTGTACAACACACAAATCACTTCACTTGATATGGTTGCAATCTAAAGATGTAATTCAAAGAATAATCATTATAGTATTTACCAATATGTCCATTTTTTCTTAAGAATTATCCAGGTTTGGACCACCTTACATGTGTCAAATACTAGTGCAGCTCTTACTAAAAATCCCATACAATGGACACATCAGTCCACTCCCATCTCTTAGATTGCAAAACAGTTTAAATTGTGAGCCCAAATCTATCCCACATCCATTCTCAGAATTTCTACATTTTCAACATTATCAGGTTATTTATGGATCCTCATTCTTCCTATCGTGGCACTGTTTCTGTAATCTATACCTCTTACCTCCAGGTAGAGATGGCTTTGCTAAGATACTACCTTGTCTGCTATTTTGCATGCTGTGTAAATAGCTCCAGTACCCTGTTGGTAAACTTCTCTGCAGTCTCTACTCACAGCTCCTAATTTCCCAACAACTAGTAAAACCTTGTTATTTTGTGTAACAAGCAAATAGCTTATGTAAAAAGGTGGAGAAGGAGGTATAAAATGAATATCACAGAATCACAAAGCACAAAGAAAAGCAGACCTAGAAACCAGAAAGTTGTTAATATCAGGTTGCTCTCCATATCTCTGCTTCTCTCACTGCTTGGGACTCTGGGCCCTGAGTCAGACTACCTAAGCCTAAAATCTTGTTCCACCATTTGCTAGCTATATCACTCTGATTAAACCATTTACTATGTCTAAGCCTCATTTTCTCCATCTGAAAAATTGGAACAAAAAAAAGTACCTTTCTAATAAAGATATGGTGACATTAGAGAGTAAAGTTCTTATGCAGTATGTAGTAAGTGCTCCATACATGTAAGCTGTCAAATTATTCTCTTTACTTCTTCGTCTACACTGAATCACTCAGACTCAACATGGCTGCTGCCCAAACTCTGGGCATCATCCTATCTGAGAATGCAACACAGTGATATGGCTAATATGGGGTCAACTGTCCTCTGTGGTTTAAATAATTGTTGCCCACAGCCAGGATTTTGAGACATGAAGGGTAGCACTGTCTAAGAGACCTGAACATGCTAAATTTACACAAGCAATAGAATCTATCTTGGACATTGTATCCTGAATCTATAAACTATATACTCTTGGTTAAGTTACTATTTATAGGTACAGTCATTTTTCTGCTGCTGTTTCCAAAAAAATTGGTGGCACATATAGGGCTAGGTCCAAAGAGGACAAATTCCTGCTGAAGAATTTTTCGCTCTATCTTATGCCTCCAAATAGCTATTTTATGCTAAGCAATTTATTTCACCTCTCTGATCACTCAGTTGAGATCACAGTTGTCTCAACTATAATAATGTAAGTTATATTTGTCAACTGTAATAATGTAAACTATATAGAACAGTGTTTCTCAAAATCTATCCGCATGCAGCTCACAAGCTAACACTCTCCTATGGACTACCACAAATGAGATGGATAGTAGAGTATATGAGAAATTCCTAGAACTTTCTCTGTAACTTCACCTCTTTTCCTCCAAATCAAAAAACATATGTATGTATCAGTGAGTAAATCAGGGTACTTGAAACAGCCTAAATAGATGATCTCTAAAACCTCTTAAGTTCTAAGACTTACAATTCTAAGACAATCTTAAAACTAATTCAAAGAAGATCCTTTAGATAATCTAAAGTAACACAAATTTGCTACATTTCTCCACTAATTCTGTAGCCTTATTATATGAGATGAACAAAGATTTCAGTATGTTATTCTCAAGAATGAGTGTTTCATATGCATTGGAAAAAAAGCAAAAATGGTTGTCCCGT
The DNA here is from genome assembly GCF_022079265.1 of Lynx rufus. Lineage (NCBI taxonomy): Eukaryota > Metazoa > Chordata > Mammalia > Carnivora > Felidae > Lynx > Lynx rufus. Next base: position 47,595,961 of record NW_025814834.1, read on the forward strand.
AGACTGGTTGAAGAGCTTATAAAATTACAAAATCGTTCTTTATCTATTAACATTTGCAGAATGATTTATGAAATATTGATGAAGGCATATGGAGTTTATTATTCAGTTACAAACATAGCCTACTTTCTTATTCTTAGCAATAATTCATGAAATATATAAAAAGAATACTTCATTTCTAACATCTTTCACATTTATTTTGGGTGTGCAGTTAAATATGGGCATTTCCTTCAGTCAAAAACTTTGGCCATATTTGCAAAAGTGTTTGGCATAAAATAGGCTTAAATCTAAAATTATCTTCTAAATTACTAGGATAAAAATATTTTATTAACAACAATATTTCCAAGTTTTACATTATCTTATACCAATATTTCTGCAGGGCCTATTGCCCTCTCAGGTTATTCCCAGTGGTACTTCTCTTCATTAATGGCAGAGAGAACAATTCTTTCAGGATAGGATTTCCCGTTCAGTGGCTATAAAATTACAAGGATGTTAGTTTGGAATAACTTTGATCTAAGTACTTAATAGTAAGTAATAACAGCATATATTTGACAGACCCCAAATGAAGATGTGGGCCTACCTACAGAAATAATTTTCGTTCACATTCTATTTTGTTTTAAAGACATCAATTTGTGTTCCTTTAATTCCCTAAAGTAAATTATGTATTCTATTTTTTGAAGATTAACCTAATATAATAATGTTTACCAGTTGAGCAACTCTCTATCAACTATTATGAGACTACAATAATGGGTAGCATTCCTATCAAAACTCATTAAATTTTCTGGTTAATTCTCTCCTCTTTTTTAGAGAATAATCTGAAAATCATGCTTACATTTTACTCTAGAAGAGTATTGTAATATCGTAATCAATGAACAATATAATTTTCATAATTCTGCAACCATCCAGAAAATATTGGAGCAAGGCTAGTAGTAAGTGGATTCTAAGGTAAATTATAATGGTGTAGAATTGTAATTGTTTAAGTGAATTGATAGGTTGGACTTCTCCAGGAAAATGTTTAGGTGCCAATCTAATTCATGTACAATAGGGAGTTACTATGGAAAGTAGTAGTGGAGATTTACTAACCATAATAGTTAGAATTCTAAAACTGTGAGCCCCAATTCCAACCTGTACCAGCTTCCAGATTGGATGACAGTTTCGCAGCAAGGAATATTATTGACTGGAAACAACATAATAAGATGGCTTAAATAACAAACACATTCAGTCATTACGCATACTAAGAAATCTGAAGGTGGGCAGTTTAAAGGTTTGTTGGCAAGCTAAAAATGACAGGGTTCTGGGATTTTCTCTTTATAGTTCTTTTGGCCTTTCCTTCATGTTTGCAAAATGTGTTCCACAGTTCTAGACATCATTTGTCTAAAGGCAAGGATCGGGAAGGGGGAAAGCTGTGGGACTAGAGTACGATAAATCTGTGTTCCTTCCTCTTTTTTATAAGTAAGGGTTAAATCTTTCCCAAATGTTCTCCAACAGAGTTGTGACAGTTCTGTCAGATAACCATTCCTGGGTGCACAGGATTATAGGAAAGAGACCACTTGGCCAAGGAAAATGTGATTGCCAGACTACAAATGATTGGTTCAGATCACTTTTGAGTCTGCACAAATAGATTTGTGATTCCATTAGCATTAAAAGGAGACCAATCTCAGAAAAAAAAAAAAGGAATAAACTACTCATACATGCAATAACATGGAAGAATCTCGAAAATGTTATCCTAAGTGAAAGCATTATGCCAGACTCAAAAGGCTCCATACTGTATGACTCAATTTATGACATTCTAAAAAAAAAGGCAAACTATAGGGACAGAAAGCAGATCAGTGGTTTCCCAAAGTGAGAAAGGGATTGATTACAAAGAAGCATGAAGGAGATTTTTAGATAATGGAAATCTTTTCTGGCTTGATTGTGGTGTTAAACTACTCTATAAATTTGTCAAAATTCATAGAACTGTACACCTAAAAAAGCATTGCTTTTTATTAAATATTAATTAATTTATTTATTTATATGTAAATAAACAAAAAAGTTAGAGACTTCTCTGGCAAAAGGCAATTAGTAGTATATATTACCACTCCCTCTATTACTGTTTCTCTCTGAGACCTTTAGCATATTCTGAAACTCCTCATGGAGATCTAGAATTAAATCAATTCATTTTAAAACTGTAGCCCAAAAGTAGACTAGACCTGGAAAAATCATTTCAGTAGAGACTAGTTAATTAAGAAAAAAACTCCAGGTGTGCCAGAAAGTTCCTGGAATAATCTTAGCATCTGTTTTGGCAAAAATCTGTTTCCCATGGTCAGCAACAACTTGTGGAGCTGGACTTTGCCAGAAAATATTCCTCTGGCTGCTCTCTATTTGCACAGCATTCAGAACTTTGTGTGCCTGCAGAGGATGGCTAATTAACATAAAAGTGTGATCAATTACACAGAACAGCAGTTACATTTCAGTGTTAAAACTTTTAGGAAATGCTAATCTTATAAAATTTCTTTACATAGAAATTTCTTACATAGAAAACTTTATTTTATCCTCTTTCTACATCTTCACCAATAATCTATTCAAGAGAGTAAAATACAAAACATTAAATATCTTCTACAATAGTTGAGCCCCAGTTCTCAGTGTTGTTAAAAGGGACACTTTAACTTCTCATTTTTAGTGTAGATAATGCCTCTGAATTAACCAAAATTTTATTGGATGAAATTCTAAACATATTTCTAAATGCATATTAGCCATTGGTCTAATGCTTAAATAAAAACAGTATTGGCACTATGAGAATTGAACAGAACAATCACTAAAACTAGGCAACAGGCCTAAAAAGCTTATTAATGACTTTCCCTACAACATTACCCACATACATGTGGCCTGGTCCACATGGCAGTGTTTTTTTTTTTACATAGTTACTAACATGCTAAGTATACACAATAGCAAGTTTGAATAAAATGTGAGAAATTCAATCATTTCTATGATTTAAAAAATCCAGATGTTTAAAATCACGTAGATCAAACATTCGAACATTTGAATATTCCTTCTTAATTTTATCCAAATGTTTTGACATTTTAGAGGAGGAAAATTAGGAGTAAGAAATAATGGGACTAAAATGAACCAAGCAGAATTTTTATTTTGAGTAGATCTTGAGGAACAGTTGATAAGCATTTGAGTGAATATTTGTGCTTTTTGAAACAATGGACAATCTCCAGTATCTACTCTAAAATTTGAATAGTGATTTCCTACTACCTTGCCTCCAGTCTTCTAATGTGGTTAATCTTGGGAGGTCATTTAGAGATCAAGAGTACTCTGTTAGTTTAGCTGTAAAATGTATCACAACTCCCACCAAATTTCCCAAGCTTGACTTCAGTGGGATATGTGTTTCCTAGTTGCAGAATCAAACATAATACCCTTATAAACACAGCAGTTCTGCTGAGTAACCAAACTTAACCTCTCAAAACAAAGCATTTCTATTAAAATAACTTGTTTGGCACATCATTAGGGTTGTACTATTATTAGTTCCAGGCAAACAGATGTCTTCCTGGATGAAATCCAAGCCAGGCATCTTTTTTTCTTTTTTTTTTTTTTTTTTGGCAAGTGGGTGATAGGCTAAATTATATTTTTTTCCAGCTCAGTAAGCTTTTAGCATTAGAAAGAAATACAATCTTGCAATTCCATTTGACTTCAATTTTTAATTTATTCTTTTACAGTACATACTACAACAATTTGATTCATTACAAAAGCAAGATAGTAAATTCCATGTTTTCTGAAAATGTAAATATACTACCCAATGACATAGAAAAGTTCAAGATGAAATTCATAATTTTAGAGCATCATCTCTTAAAAGTAAAAAAATGTGTTAATATTATTTCTAAAATATGCATTGTAATATCAAACATTAAACCATCCTTCAATAGTACCGCCATTTGTAAAGGGCTTCTTTTTTTTTTTTTTTTTTCTGCATGGAGCCCAACATGGGGCTTGAACTTATGACCCTGAAACCAAGACCTGAGCTGAGATCAAGAGTCAGATGCTTAACCAACTAAGCCACCCAGGCACCCCCATTTGTAAAGGACTTTAAAATGTACCAAACACTTATCCTGCAACTTTTTCTTTTATTATGAAAGTGAAAATTCTCTTTCCCCTTATGTTTTCCATAGTAAAAGTAGTTTTTAATTTTTCCCCAATATAAGTTTGTACATCTCAAGGTTAAAAGAAGTAACTGTTGCAGAGACAACTACTTTTCCATTTATACATATTCACCTTCTTCTTTTTAGTAATAGAATCCCTGAACACACTGTTACCCAGAAAGATGCCATATTTACTAGATTCCTTTGCCACCACAAATGGTCATTTGACTATGTTTTGGCCAATGGGATATGAGCAGAAGTGATAGGTGCCACTTCTGGATCATTTCCTTAAACAGAAGTTGCTTCCTCTTTTTTTAATTCTTCTATGTCCCCTTTATCCCTTCCTGGGGACTGCTGCCAATGAGCTTGCTTTAGCAATGGGAAACAAAACACAGCAAAATAGAAGGAACTGGAAATTGTAACTGACCTTAAAAGCCACTTTATATTTAATTCTTCCCTACGGATATTTAGCCTATTTGATGCCTCCATTTTTATGATGTGGTTAACTGATACAATATATATGCAAAAAGATTTTAGATGTCATATTATCTTGTCTGGTAACAGTCTGTGGGGATTTTCACTCCATGCAGTTCAGGTAGGGAATACCTCAACACCAATCGTTTCTTTTTATTTATGTTTTTAATTTTTTTAATGTTTATTTTTGAGAGAGACAGAGCACGAGTCAGGGAGGGGCAGAAAGAGAGAGAGACGCAGAATCCTAAGCAGGCTCCAGGCTCTGAGCTGTCAGCACAGAGCCTGATGTGGGGCTTGAACTCACCAACCGTGAGATCATAACCTGAGCCGAAGTTGGACACAACCAACTGAGCCACCCAGGTGCCCCATCACCAGTCTTTTCTACAGGGATACAAAGAATCCAGATCTGATCACTCAGAGTATTACATTGTGCTGACCATCATGAATGCTCCATGGCTGGATTCATGACCTATACCAGGCCCATAAAACCTCTCCCAGCTTTCTTTGCTAAAACTGTCAGCAAAAAGACCCATCTTCTCCTTCAGAACTCAAAAGCACCAAGTGCTAAACAAATTTGGATTATTGATGCTCTCTTGGCCACCCAAGTAGGGAAAATCTGCCTAGAAATAAATGCAACACAAAGAAAACAAAGCCAAGGGAGGAAGAAAGAGGGGGATCTTGATTATATTATTTAAGCTCCTGCATCCAGCTGTGGTAAAGCTATATACATTCTGGGCTTCCCACTTTTCTGGGCCAGTAAATTCCCACTTACTGTTGAAACTAATTAAAGTTGGATTTTTATAATTTGCAATTATATAACTCTAGTTATAGCAATTAATTATAGTCATTTTATTTTTTTTTAATTTTTTTTTCAACGTTTATTTATTTTTGGGATAGAGAGAGACAGAGCATGAACGGGGAAGGGGCAGAGAGAGAGGGAGACACAGAATGGGAAACAGGCTCCAGGCTCTGAGCCATCAGCCCAGAGCCTGACGCGGGGCTCGAACTCACGGACCGCGAGATGGTGACCTGGCTGAAGTCGGACGCTTAACCGACTGCGCCACCCAGGCGCCCCTATAGTCATTTTAATTGACAGAAAATATCAAGACTTTTAATCTAAAAATATTCTTAACTTCAAAGTCATCCCCGTGTTCCTAAGAATATCAGTTGGAGATGTTGCTAGTCTTCTTATTTTACACGATCATTCTGGCTTATTAAAAGCTAAATCTGTGACATTTTCAACTCCATAATACCAAGTCTGATATGAAGTTTTAGCCTATTCTCTGCTGTCAGCCAAACATACAAATACTCTTTAACACATGTTGCCATATATGAATAACTTAATTATGGTATATGTAATGTAATTTAATAATATTACCATTTGAATTATACTTTTTTTAGTGATATGTAGCACCTGTATCCCTCATTTTAGGTAATGAAAGAGATATGAGATTTATTTGGAAGAGAATTTTCAAACTGAATTATATAAACACAAATATATAATTGGTACCTATTTTTGTTCCAATCCAAATGGAGTGAACAAATAATATATAAATTAAAATAGGCTCTATTAGAAATTGGTAAATCAAATTAATTCCACTAAGTTAAGACTTGGGAGTCTTGGCTACCTCCAACCACTGACAATTCATTCAACAGAAAATATTTTAGTACCCTATGCCAGGCAGTGTTCTAAGCATTCAGAATATTGTGAAGAAAATAGTCAAGGGGTGCCAGTCAGTTAGGCGTCCAACTCTTGATCTTGGCTCAGGTCATGATCTTACAGTTCATGAGTTCCAGCCCTGCCTCAAGTTCCATGTAGAGCCCCCTGTAGGGCTCCATGCTGACAATGCAGATCCTGTTTGGGATTCTCTCTCTCCCTGTCTCTCTGCCACTCTCCTGCTCATGCACACACACACACACACACACACACACACACACACTCCCAAAAATAAATAAATAAACTTTAAAAAAAAATAGTCAAGTTCTTATTCCATAAGTGGTGAATTGATTTTTCTTCGGTATATTGAGTCCCCTCATACCATCTGATGGGAGCGTTCTCTTCAGGATCCATCCAATAACAGTCAATGTTGTCTTGAATTTCTAAATCATGAATCCTGAGGAAGAACTAGTGCTTGCTTTGGCAACACATACACTAAAATTGGAACAATACTGAGGAGGAACTAGAGTTAAAGATAGTTGGCCTTGTTGGACCTCATATCACCTGAGGCCTCTGTCAGTCTCTGCTTAGAACCTTCAAACCTGAGAAACTAATCCCATTATGTCACTGTTTTTCCAGTCCAGTATAACATCCATGCCCCTTACTGACCTTTCCTTTCATATGATACCACTCAACACTTCTTAATTTCTAGCTGCCAATGCTCTTGTCTTCCCAATGCTTTCCTTTATATACCCTGGAATTCTTTGTTATTGTTTTGTTTTGTTTTTTAATTAGTTTAAACAACAACACATATTATTTATGGTGGAAGGCAGTGTTAAACATGGATTTAATTCTTTGTTGTTGTTTTTATAAATACTGAGCAAAATTGTTCACATAACAATGTGGTATTGGACAGATGGAATGGAAGTTTTGGTATTAGCAATATAACTCAACTATTTGCCCTCCTTTCAAGTTTATGCCAAAAATTACATGGTGATCTATTATAAAAAAGTATATTTTAATGATCTATTAGTTTCTTCATTTGTTTTGAAAGCAAAGAATTAGAAATGCCTTGACTTTCAAAAGGATTTGTTTCTGAGCCATTAGAGACATTCACTTTCTTATCATCAATACAAATTTTCCTTTTGTTTGGTATACCAAGGACTTTCACATGCTGGGGTGATGAATACCAGATTGGGTGTGAGATATGATTTTGTTTTCTAAAATGAGAAAAGTATGGTTACAAAAGCAAAGTGGGGGAAAAAGACAAGCATGATGTTTTAAGTGAAGGTCTCCTGCCAATTAATATTAGGAAACAGTAAGCATGGGAGTTGAGTATCTGGACACTGAATTTCTTAAAATTCGAAGCCCCATGAACTTTGTAAAAGTCTTTGTGGACTTCAAGAAGTTTGAAAATTGCCAATCCACTGCCCCATAAAGTACCACTTTTACATCAAATGGCTTTAGGAAACACCAAGTGACATGTTCTCTTGCTCCTTTTCTTTTCTTTTTTTTTTTTTTTTTGCATATCCAAAGTCCATCACAATATAGTCTACAGTCTATATTCACTATCTTCACTTTCTTACCTCCCTCTTACCCTCAGTCATACCATAAGTTTAGACAGTAAATTCATTCACATAACTCCACTGAACTAGCTCCTGTAAGAGTCATCAATAATTTCCTAACTTACAAATCCATACACTTCCTTTATTGCTCAAATGGCTGGACTTATTTGCAGTTTCTGACCCTGGTGACCACTCTGTTTTTCTTGAAATTCACTATTCTCTGAGCCTGTTGATTTATTCCTGCTTTTCCAGCCTGCTTTCTAAGACCTCGTTGCACTGTCATCCTAAAATGTTGTTCTGCAAGGTTTCTGCTTTTTCTCTCCTCATTGAACCACTCCACCCAGATGATCTAATCCACCTCTCTGACCCTTCCTACATCATAACTTCTGTATCTCCAGCTCAAACTTCTCCACCAAATGCATGTGTTTTATAGCCAATGCTTTGTCAGACAGCTTTCACTTTGCTGTCTGCTACACTGCCTCAAAATGGCAAATTTTGAACTTTCCTGCCAAATTCGTGTCTCTTCCTAGAGTCTCAAATTTTTTTAAAAAAATTTTTTTTTCCACGTTTTTTTTATTTATTTTTGGGACAGAGAGAGACAGAGCATGAATGGGGGAGGGGCAGAGAGAGAGGGAGACACAGAATGGGAAACAGGCTCCAGGCTCTGAGCCATCAGCCCAGAGCCTGACGCGGGGCTCGAACTCGCGGACCGCGAGATCGTGACCTGGCTGAAGTTGGACGCTTAACCGACTGCGCCACCCAGGCGCCCCTAGAGTCTCAAATTTTAATGAATGCTACCACCAAGCCTTCTAAAACCTTAGAAAACACCAAGACTCCTTCTCAATCCTTCACACTCTGCTTCCATAGAGACCAAGTCTTACTAATCAAATCTTTTACACATGCATCTTCTCTGGTCACATTTCTTAATTTATCCTCCTAACAAATATTTATTATATACCTATTATGTTCCAGGTACTGTTCTAAACATAATGAACAGAATGTAGAGACAGACATATTCCTTGTATTTTTACATGTGTGTATGCATATACACGAGTGGGGAATAAGTTTAAGAATTCTGTACACTTGCACCAATGGGTTAACAAGGCTTAGGGAGGGAAGCCACCACAGGGTGAAAGCGCCCAAGGCCAGTCATTAAGTAAGACAAAGCATAGAGCCAGAAAACCACCACCACCGGAGGAAAGTGCCCAGGGCTAGTCACTAAGTAAAACAAGCCTCATGTCCAAAAGCTGCCTCCACGGGAAAAAAAGCATCAGAGAACAGTTAGAGGTGGAAAGCCACACAGGGCAAACACACCCAAGGTTAGCTAGTGAAAAGGGTGCCTTGTTGGCCTTGAGGCAGCATGCTCCAGCAATCTTAAACTTTGAGATAGCAGCTACTTGGCTGTATCACCTACAGAGAAACACTGTCCATCTGGCGTCTGGCACACCAGTATATCATTGTGCTTTAATCACAACTTCAAACACCACTTGCCCCCCCAACTCTTTGCTTCTTACACACACAAGTTAATGGTCACCATCTTATTGTTTTCTTCTGCATGTTCACCACATACGTAAAATCTTGACAGCTCGATAAATACATCAACAATAAATACATCGACAAAACATCCAGGGCTCTTGTCTCCTCCTGGACATTAGCCTCTCTCGTTTTCATTTCTGCGTCAGCTCTCTTGCTGGACAAGAGAGAACTCCAGACTCATAGTCTGCGACAAAAGCATACACATAATATATATGTGCATATATGTGTACATATTCTCTACTTGAGATTTGTACCATTTAGGGGCACCAAGGTGGCTAAGTCGGTAAAGCGTCTGACTTCTGATCGGTCATGATCTCACAGTTCATGAGTTTGGGCCCCACATCTGGCTCTCTGCTCTCAGCACAGAACCCGCATGGGATCTTCTGTCCCCATCTCTCTCTGCACCTCCCCAGCTCATTCTCTGTCTCAAAATAAATAAATAAACTTATACATATATATGTGTGAGTATATGTATATGTGTGTGTATAAGATTTGTATCATTTGAAACTTTTTCAATCTAAATTTTTAAAAGATTATGTTGCCAAAAAAATAATAGAACAGATCAATGAAACCGGGAGCAGATTCTTTGAAAAAATTAATAAAATTGATAAGCTCCTAGCCAGACTTATCAAAAAGAAAAGAGAAAGGACTCAAACAAATAACATCATAAATGATAGAGGAGAAATAACAATGAACACCACAGAAATAACAACAATTATAAGAGAATATTATGAAAAAGTATACACCAACAAATTGGACAACCTAGAAGAAATAGGTAAATTCCTAGAAATGTTTTAACTACCAAAACTGAAACAGGAAGAAATAGAAAACTTGAACAGACTGATAACCAGCAAAGAAACTGAATTAATAATCAAAATCTCCCAATAAACAAAAATCCAGGACCAGATGGCTTCACAGGGGAATTCTACCAAACATTTTTTTTTTTTTTTGAGAGAGAGAGAGAGACAGCCCATGCTGGGGAGGGGGAGAGAGAGAGGGAGAAAAACGATCCCAAGCAGGCTCTGCACTGGCAGCAGAGCCGGACTCGGGGCTTGACTGACAAAACCATGAGATCATGACCTGAGCTGAAACCGAGAGGCAGAGGCTTAGCCACCTGAGCCACCCAGGCACCCTCTACCAAACATTTAAAGAAGAGTTATACCTATTCTTCTCAAACTATTCCAAAAAACAGAAATGGAAGGAAAACTTCCAAATTCATTCTGTGGGGCCAGCATTACCCTGATATCAAAACCAAGGACTCCACTAAAAAAGAGAGCTACAGACAAATTTCCCTGATGAACATGGATACAAAAATTCTCGATAAAATACTACCAAACTGAATCCAACAGTACATCAAAAGAATCATTCACCATGATCAAGTGGGATTTATTCCTGGGTTGCAAGGGTGGTTCAGTATTTGCAAATCAATCAACATGATACATCACATTAATAAAAGAAAGGATAAGAATCATATAATCCTCTCAATAGATGCAGAAAAGGCATTTGACAAAGTATAATATTCATTCATGATAAAAACTCTCAACAATGTAGAGTTATAGGGAATACACCTCAACAGAGAAAACGTCACATGCAAAAAACCCACAGTTAATATTATCCTCAATGGGGAAAGATAGCTTTTCCTCTATGGTCAGGGACAAGACAGTATGTCCACTCTCACTACTGTTATTTAACATAATACTAGATAGAAGTCCTAGCCCCAGCAATCAGACAACAAAAAGAAATAAAAGGCATCAAATCAGCAAGGAAGAAGTTAATCATTCCCTATTTGCAGATGACATGATACTCTATATAAAAAACCCAAAAGACTCCATCAAAAAATTACTAGAACTGATACGTGAATTCAGTAAAGTAACAGAATACAAAATCAATGTACCAAAGTTTGTTACATTTCTCTACACAAATAATGAAGCAGCAGAAAAAGAAATCAAGGAATGGATTGCATTTACATTTGCACTAAAACCATAAGATACCTAGAAATAAATCTAACCAAAGAGATAAAAGATCTGCACTCTAAAAACTATAAAACACTGATGAAAGAAATTGAAGATGACACAAAGAAATTGAAAGACATTTCATGCTCATGGACTGGAAAAACAAATATTGTTAAAAAGTATATATTACCCAAAACAATCTACACATTTAATGCAATCCCTATCAAAATACCAAAAGCATTTTTCACAGAGCTAAAACAATCCTAAACTTTGTATAGAACCACAAAAGACTCCAAATAGCCAAAGCAATCTTGAAAAAGCAAAGCAAAACTGGAGGCATCACAATTTTGGACTTTAAGCTATATTATAAAACTGTAGTGAGCAAGACAGTAGGGTAACTGGCACAAAAACAGGCACATAGATCAATAGAACAGAATAGAAAACCCAGAAATGAACCTACAACTATATGGTCAATTAATCTTTGACAAAGCAGGAAAGAATATCCAATGGAAAAAAAAAGAGTCTTTTCAACAAATGGTGTTGGGAAAACTGGACAGCAACATGCAAAAGAATGAAACTGGATCACTTTCTTACACCATACACAAAAAATGAATTCTAAATGGTTGAAAGACTGAAATGTGAGATGGGAAACCATCAAAATCCTAGAGGAGAACACAGGCAGCAACTTCTTTGACCTCAGCCATAACAACTTCTTACTAGATATGTTTCCTGAGGCAAGGGAAACAAAAGCAAAAATGAACTATTGGGACTTCATCAAGATAAAAAGCTTCTGCACAGCAAAGGAAACAACCAACAAAACTAAAAGGCAACCTACAGATTAGAAGTTATTTGCAAATGATAATTTGTTAGTGTCCAAAATCTATGAAGAATTTATCAAACTCAACACCCAAAAAACAAATAACCCAGTTTAAAAATGGGCAGAAGACATAAATAGACATTTTTCCAAAAAGGACATCCGGCTGGCTAATAGACACATGAAAAAATGTTCAACATCACTCATCATCAGAGAAATACAAATCAAAACCACAATGAGATATCACCTGTCAGCATGTCTAAAATTAACAACACAGGAAACAACAGGTGTTGGTGAGGATGAGGAGAAAGGGGAACACTCTTACACTGCTGGTGAGAATGCAAATTGGTGCAGCCACTCTGGAAAACAGTATGGAGATTCTTTAAAAAGTTAAAAATAGAATTACCCTACGACCCAGAAATTGCACTACTTGGTATTTACTGATTTGAAGGCACACATGCCTTCCAATGTTTACAGCAGCTTTATCAACAATACTAAATTATGGATAGAGCCCAAATATCCATTGATTGATGAATGGATAAAGAAGATATGTGTGTGTCGTGTGTGTGTGTGTGTGTGTGTGTGTGTGTGTGAATATATAATAGAATATTACTCAGCTATAAAAAAGAATGATATCTGCCCATTTGCAATGATATGGATGGAACTAGAGAGTATTATGCTAAGCAAAATAAGTCAGCCAAAGAAAGAAAAATACCTTATGATTGATCTCACTCTTAAGCATAATTTAAGAAAAAACGAATATGGAGGGAGGAAGAGAGGCTAACCAAGAAATAGACTCTTTACTATAGAGTATTGGTTATGGAGGGGCGATGGGCAGGGAGTTGGGTTAAACGGGTGATAAGGATTAAGGAGGCACTTGTGATGAGGACTAGATGTTGTATGTAAATGAGGAATCACTAAATTCTACACCTGAAACTAATATTACACTGTATGTTAACTAAATGGGATTTAAATAAAAATTTGGAAAAAAAAAATTCTATTTTGCAAAAAAAAAAAAAGAAGGGCTTTAGAGATATCAGTGTACCTAACATTTCTCTGGTCTCTTTCCCTTACAGTATGGAATAATTTAATATCCCTAAATTTCTATATTTTGTAGTGTTGAGTATTAACTTTTTATTATGTAATTAATATTGTGAGTAAATTGACACTGAAAAGAAATCTTTTACTATGAGAAAATAGCATGAAGAAGTGGAACTTCCTGTGAATTCTGAGGAAAAATTGTAAAGAAAAATTTTGAGAGTATAACTGAAAATTAATTAGTGAGAGGCTGATAATACTTCATTCAAATCAGAATACATCGGCACTGAGTATCCCCCTTTCCTCTGTGGCTAAAAACTTATTACAATGTTGACCACATTAAAACTACTACTAAAAATGGCAAATGTTAATGCATTTTTATATACTGTTATTTGAAAAATACTTCAACATGTCCTTTTTTCCTTTAAAATGCTAACAGTTGTCTAAACAAAAAGACAAAAATTTTGCCTACTAAGGAAAACAGAACTCAGTATGAAATAACTCTCAACAATTATTCAGCTATTTCTGGCCTATGAACATCTAACCTAAGACATGTTTTCATTATTTAATATAATAAGTTGAAGCTGATGTTCAAATGAATCAAGGTCAAGCCAACACAAAGCCAAAGCCTCTGATGCCACATTGGGTAGTCAGAGAGGGAAAAATAAGTTAAAAATATCTAACTTATGAATTACCCAACACGTTCTTTTAGCAAGAAAACTTATCAGTCAACATGATATTAAGCTAGTCAAGTATTGCTCATATCCTTTAAAGCATATTTATAAACTAGATAACACAAGGGGGAAATGTTATACTTTTGATCTCTCTATTGGCCAAATGTCTTTCATAACCTATTGAAGAAAAAAAGCCACTGGCTGAAAACCCTAAATAGAGTGCAGGAAACAAAGTCATTGCTGTCATTCCTGTGTGTGATTGTTTTCTTTCTCTATTCTGTTAATGTAGATTAGCACGAAAGCTTAACTAATTTAAGCAGCTGACATTAATTTGAATAGGTGCAATAAAAATGAACATTTGAGTAGACAATAATTATTTTAATACACAAGAGATTACATTATTAGATCTAAATTTCACATCATCATCCTTGGAATGATAAATAAAAATATGTTTGTGAACAAGCAAGGATTTAATAATTGTTCTCCCAACAGCATTCAGATTCACGGACTTATGCTGACACCTAGTGGAATGAAAACAAGATGCATTGCAGCCAAGATCTTCACTCTCAGGCTTTTTGCACTTAGCCTATATGATAAATAATACATATACATACACACTATATACATTTTCTGAATATATGCCCAAAGAAAATACAGCTTTGGAGTCAATTTGGTAAGAGATGACTTGAAAGCAATTGAAAATGGATGCTATTAGATCTCAAGTAATAATACCTCACCAAAATCTATGAAAATTAAATTACTTAAAACTAGCCATGAAATTTATTTTTATTTTAATCAAAGTTTTTTTCACACCAACCACATTTTAAACTTTTTATTTGCATATTTAAAAATTGTGCATTCCGATAATGAAAATCATTTGAAGGAAAAAAATGGCACTCTGATTAAACTGCATTTTACAGTCTGCCTAACACCTGGAGCAACTTACTTTCTACTGGCGGTTCCCACCCGCTTCCTCCTTCACCAGCCTTCAAGTTCTTTTCTTTCCCTGCCAGCCAGACAGGCAGACAGGAGAGGAGGCCCAGTGTTCATGGTCAGTAGTTCAGATTCTTTGATGAGAAAAGGGGCAGAAGTCATTTAAACTCGATCTAACCTCCTTCCAGCTTACAAAGTTAAACAGCTCAAACAAGTAAAATAAGGGAATGCTTGTGGAATATACAGCCCATATTGGCAGCTCAGGCCTCATTACGATTCGCCTGCTTGCTCCTCCTGTTCAGTCGTTTCCTAGGACGGCAGTGGATTTTTTTTCTTGCATCTTTGTCTTCTTTAGTTTCTACGTATCGAATTTCTCAATCTCAGCCATATCATGTTTGTCAGACATGGTTGCAGAGGAAGCAGAACCAGGCGGCCAGCAAGCCATGTATGCGCCATGGCCGCTGCCGAGTCTTAATCAGGGTGCCTGAGTGGCTCAGCAAGTAAAGCCTCCAACTCTGGATTTTGGCTCAGGTCATGATCTCACACTTAGTGATTTCAAGACCCTTGTGGGGCTCTGCACTGAGCACAGAACTTGCTCCTAAGCAGGCAGGCTCTCTCTCTCTCTCTCAGCCCCTCCCCCGCTCGCTATGGTAAGTAAGTAAGCAAATAAATAAATATTTTTTTTTTTTACTTTTAAATGAACATAGTTTAAAGAATTAATGCTTGATAAGACAAAAGAGGTCCCTGGCCCCTCTATACCTGTTCTTCTTCCGCAACAGCTTTGTTTTTTGGGGTTTGTTTTTTTTTGTTTTGTTTTTTTGTCTATTTATTTACTTATTTTTCTTATCTTCAAACAACTTAATTTTTAATTTCCTGCCCACTACAGAAGTTAAGGGTTTGCCTTTTGCTCACCCCTCTCTCACCACACACACTCACCCTTCTTTCATTTTCCCAATTTCCATCATGCTTTCAGTTGGGTTACTACAAAATATATTAAAATATCATCAATATGTAAACACTAATCAGAGTAAAGCCACGCAGTAAGCTATGATTAAATTTCAAATATCTGTACAATATTTTTATTCCTAGAACTGATCATTGTTGAGGAAGTATTTGTTTGTCTCTAAGCCTGGGTTCCCTAGAAAACAGTACCTAAGGTAAAACTTGTATACCAGCATTTTACTGGGTGGTGAAACCCTTAGGAACACAGGAATAAAGGAAAGGAATGCGGGGCAGGAAAATAGTGCAAGCAAATATGAGGGAGTGAATAACTGAACCAGTCTCCATTTGGTATCAGGTGCAGCTGATGCTCCATCTTGCAGGACCATCTTCAGAGTCTATTTCAGGAGGCCTGGAGTAGGGGCAGAGGGCAACTTACCCATCAGTTCCCATCTCCCAGGATTTGCAAGCCCTAGTTGTAATGGTTTGCCTGTGGTTTTACTGGGTTTAATAACTGAAAATCCCCCTTGCCAGAACCATCCTCCCACCCCCCACACCCCATCCCCCCACAACAGGATAACTGATTACCTAAAGGCATCTCAAACATAACAGCCAACAAATCAGCCTGAAGAATGGAAGGCTGAGGTGCTGGCAGGTTGGACCCATGTGAGGAAACAAATCCCAATGGCCGCTAAAAGAGTTGTGACCAAGGTAACCTGAGATGGCATATGAAAGGTCTGTTACAGATTATTTCTTAACTTTCTGTGCCTTAGGACTGATTTCAGCTAGAAACTCTGAACATCATGCAAAAAAAAAAAAAAAAAAAAAAAAAAACAACCTTAAACTTTTCATATTCAGTCTGTCAACTTCACTTTCCTAAAGAAACAAATCTGATGGGGTTTTCTGAACTCCAGTTTGGACCGTTTTTCTTCTCCTTATTATTCTGGAGATTCCTTCCACCTGTATCCTCATTAGATTCCCTGTGTCCTGTAGCCTGTGTCTTTCTCTCTATGGGTTTACTTCTGTGTATTACTAGATCACATACTCTAGTAGCTTCCTGAGGAGGGACAAGTTTGATGGGAGGTAAATTATTTTAAAAACCTTGCATGTCTGAAAATGTTTTCATTCTTTCTGCATGATACTAACTTCAGCTAGGTGTGAAACTCTAGGATTGAAATCACTTTTCCTCAGAATTTTTAAGGCATTGCTGCATGTTTTATAGCTTCAGTGTTGTTGATGAGAAGTAAAAAGCAATTCTTGTTCCAGATCCTTTCGTTTCTCTCTCCCTCTCTTAAAATTCTCTTGTGTCTTATTTTAAGTTCTTTTTTTGTTCTCTTACTATTTCTTTATTGTAGCTTTTTGTTCTTTTTTATTATTTCAGTAGACTTAACTCTCTAAAAAGCTTATGCAAAATTTTTATGTTTTCTTCCACCTGCAGAGTATCTGTTTCTTCCTCAGAGTGTTTTGATTTTGGCTATTTGATATTTATTTTTATGTTAAAGGCCTCCCTTAGGTTTCCTATTTTGTGTTCATATTTACCAGTTCATCATTAAGAGTGGGTGATAGAAAGCCCTAGTTTAAAACTGAGTGTGCAGGTGGGGCTTGTTGACTATAAGTATCACTACAAATGATCTAGCCAGGCCATGTCCTTGTCATCAAGGAGCCCGCATTGTATTGTACTGTATTGTATGTATTGTATTGTATTGTATTGTATTGTATTGTATTGTATTTAGGTCTTTCATCTAGAGCTGATCAGATTCCCTAGAGACGATTCCCTAGAGAAGAGTCCTTTTTCTTCTCTGAAAGTAAATGCCTGAGGACCAGTGATCTAGCTGTAGAGTAAGGTGCTGGGATTCAGCCTCTAATATGCATATGTTTACTTAATACCACAGTTTTCGGTTTGGTGCAAACATCCTTGATTATGCTCAGGGTTCCCCAGTGTTGAGCCCGCTGTGTCACCACCTCTGCTAATTCACCTAGATGGAGGCAGTTGTCTAAGTGTTCAGAAAGAGGAAGGGGACCTGGGGATATAACGCCCTCCTACATAGGTTTCAATCAATTTTTTCTTATTTTAGAGTATCATCCCACTGCACCTGGCAACTGCCAGAAGTAGCTGAGCCCATAAATCCTTCATCTCTTTTGCAGTTCTTTAAGGAAACTGGACTGATTCTTACCTTTTACAACACAAGTTCAGTATATAGCTTTTACCGGTTTGCTACAATGCCTACCTACCACTCGTTGGTCATTTCATTTTCCAATATTACGTTGCTGTTGTCTCCACTTTCATCTTTTGCATTTGTGGGTTCCTGCCTTTTAGAATATTTCCTTACTATAGCCATTGGAGTCTGGAAGTTTAATTAGATTTGTATCTTTAATTCACCAAGCAGCAAACTTATATCTCCGTACAGTTAATAGATTTGTTTTAGGGTTTTTTTGTTTTGTGTGTGTGTGTGTGTATGTGTGTGTGTGTGTGTTTTGTTTTTGTTTGTTTTATTTTGTTTTTGTTTTGTTTTGATTTTTTGCCACTTAGGTCACTAAGAAGAAAAGCCAAAATATAATACACATGTTATAAGTGTTTTAATGCAACAGAACCAAAAAATGATATCTAAAGTCCAACTGTCCACCTCCACACCCAAATTATCTGGGATACATTATAAGTTCATGACAGATTCCTCCAGAAACACAATGTGATTGCTAGCTCATAATTTCTCAGTCCTTTAG
Source organism: Lynx rufus (assembly GCF_022079265.1). NCBI lineage: Eukaryota > Metazoa > Chordata > Mammalia > Carnivora > Felidae > Lynx > Lynx rufus. Next base: position 47,614,379 of record NW_025814834.1, read on the forward strand.
CAACTAGCTCATACTAATAAAAAAAAATGCACAAAGAACTGCTGCATTAAAAAAGCTTTATAATTTATTGACTTAAAGTAAGAAACATACTATCAATTGAATAAAGTATTCAAACTTTATGAATTGCAATTCTATGATCAAAGTACAAAAGGCCACAATAATAATGAGGTTATTTTAAAATAATTAAACATTAAGTATTAATTATATGATGCTATATTAATTTGATGTACTCTTACTATGTCAATTTGCCAGTTAAACCATTCTCAAAATTCTTTTTTTTTTTAATGTTTATTTACTTTTGAGAGGGGAGTGGGCAGAAAGAGAGAGAGACAGAATCTGAAGTAGGCTCCAGGCTTTGACCTGTCAGTACAGACCCTGACGTGTGGCTTGAGCCCGTGGACCGCGAGTTCATGACCTGAGCCAAAGTCTGACGCTTAAGCGACTGAACCACCAAGGTGCCCCTCAAAATTCTTAATTATAAATAATTCAATATGAAAGAAATTCATGGCAATGAAGGTTTACTGGGGGGAGTCTGGATATTGCATCAAGATAAGTCCAAACTGATATATCTAACTGTTTAGTATGCATCTCCACTGAAAGCCCCACAGGCACCACAATCTTAACACATTTAAACCTAGACTCAACATATTCTTGACCAACCCTGCTCTTTCTTCTGTGTTACCTATCCCAGTGAGTTGAGACTCATCTTGGCCTCTTTCCTCTATCATCCAAATCCTACTGATTTCTAAGACATTCTGATTCTATACCTGAGACCCATTATTTCTTGTATATCTCCTCAGCCATTAAGTTAATGCAGAACCTCATTTTAGTTACTCATCTGTGGTCACAAAAAACAAACAAACAAAAAAAACCAGAATCACTGAGGCTAATTCAAGCAAGAGGATTTATTGTAGTAAGTGTTAAAAGATAAACTGAGGCACATCAAAATTTTCAAGAGTTTACTTGAGCATACATTGATTTGAATCAGGCAGCACCAAACCAAAGATAGTTAGGAGTACTCTGAGTATGGGAGCTAGGAGGAAGGCTTTTATAGAAAGGACAAGGAAGCAAAGCAAGGAAATTATTTGATTGATTATAACTTAAGTGGTTATTTATTTGGGAAGGCCTACTTAGCTGTGATTGGTTGTTCATATGTTTCATCTTCTCAGACTTGACTGCATTGACTCTGCTTTAGGTTTTGGTTTGTCTAATGGCCTCCTTGCTTAATTACTTGACATGAGTAAGTGAGGAAATGACAATAATCTGGATGGAGGGACTATAACAGAGATGGTCTGTTAGGGCTAGAGAGTAGTTTAGATTGATGGTAGCTCCGAAGACTTTGGCAGCAGCAACCCACAGAGCTTTACTCTAGTACTCTGTATGACCATGCAGCACCTTAAAGATCTGCTTATTACTATCTTCTCCAGAAATTTCCCTTTGAGTATTATCTCAGTTTCCAAAAAAGGGAACCTAGATCATCTTCATGAGCCAGGCCCCTAAGTTAGACTTGCCTGTGAACCTTTGTCGAATGTAGTGTCCACTCTTGGTCCAAATAGCTATAATGAGATAGTATTCACATGACTATTTGCCCTAGGACATCATCTCACTTTGAGATTTTCCAGAGGTTAGGTCGAAGTATGATTTTTTTTCCTGACTCTGAAAACACACACACACGTGCGCAAACACACACACACACACACACACACACACACACACACATTTCCATTTCCATTCATTTTGCTTAGGGAATGTAATATTTTTCTATTTATAATATTCTTATGGGCTTTACCATGAGAATGTCAGGTGTTGTCATTTGTTACAAAGGCAATTTCCAATAGTATATTCATATAGATCAGCTGAATTCAGTTCCTGTTCTACAGTTAAGAATAGTGCCAAAATGATATCAGAAAAATTACCATCTGGAGGATATAAAGAGAAGAGATAGACTGAATGTATTTTCCAAGTCAACAAATAATTAAGATAAAAGAAGACACTTTTTAAATATTGATTTAATTTTTGATTTACATAGGCCAAAATGTCAAATATTTAGTCTTGTGATATTACACCCCACGAGGTCCACAAGAAATATTCTCCAATGAATAAGATACTTATATTTACATATCAAATATTCAAAGTCAACTATATGTTTAGAGAACTTTCAAAATGTTTTCGTGTTGATTTTCTTTCAGTATGACAACTAAAGTAATATTTCCATATCTCATATTTATAGGAAATAGTCATGAATGGTACTTAAAATTGTATAATAAATCTTAAATTAGACATGGTTTCTATAGCAAGTGAATAGTGAGAGGCAACTATTTCAGATAAGCTTGGGTGGTTTAGTTGGTTAAGTGTAAGACTCTTGATTTTGTTCAAGTCATGATCTCACAGTCATGAGATTGAGCCCCAATTCAGGCTCTGGGCTGGGCATGGAGCCTGTTTGAAATTCTCTCTCTCCCTCTCGCTATGCCCCTCCCCCATTTGCACACACAATCTCTCTCAAAACAAAACAAAACAAAACACCCCACAACGTTAATCTATATAACTATAGACCCTAATAAAGCTAAAATATTTCTTATATGATATTTAGGATAATCTTTCATTTCTGCAAGAAAACCCTCTGCAGTATGCCTAGAATATGCCAATTCAGTATGCCTTTAAAAGTTTTCTGTGATGGGAATCTTCAAGCAACATAAGAGATCCACTTCATTTTTGGACAGGTGAAATTGTCCAAATATTCCTTCTTATAAGGAGCCAGTCTGACTCTCTAATATATCAAGCCCTCTAGAATGACATAGATCAAAGTGGTACCTTTTCATATGCATGCCTTTTAAAAGTATTCCTTCTTAAGTGTTCTAAGAACCTCTCATAAGATGTAATGCCTAGAGACTTCCAGATGCAGTTAGTAACTAAAACAAAGGCATCTGACACTCTTTGACTCCTTTATGGCATAAAGATTAAATAAATGCAAAACAGTAGGAGAAAATCTGGAACACTAATCTGCGCTATTTGCAGAAAATTATACCAGAGGAACCAGGGAGATACACCATGTAGACTACATTGCTAATCAAGGAGCTAGTCTATAAAAATCAATGGCTCTAACCTCGACTATGTGAGCTGCAGCAACAGTAAGGAGAGTAAAATGATTTCAAGAACAGCTGTGTCAGGAGACCAGAAGTAAAGAAAGCACACAAAATAAGTTATTAGTGACATTAGTATAGGAGCTTCTTTTTTTTTTTTTATTTTCTTTTTTTCTTCAACGTTTTTATTTATTTTTGGGACAGACAGAGACAGAGCATGAACAGGGGAGGGGCAGAGAGAGAGGGAGACACAGAATCGGAAACAGGCTCCAGGCTCCGAGCCATCAGCCCAGAGCCTGACGCGGGGCTCGAACTCACGGACCGTGAGATCGTGACCTGGCTGAAGTCGGACGCTTAACCGACTGCGCCACCCAGGCGCCCCAGGAGCTTCTTTTTTTAACATCAATATTCTTTGATGCCGTTGTGAACAAACTTAGAAAGGAGCTTGGACCAATTTTTAGGGTAAAGCCCCTAAAAATTATTTCACAAAACCTGAGAAAAAAAACCTTACAAAGACAAGTACCCCTGGTGTATTGACCACAGTCTTAGCTTCTTCCTATTCCCGTATCACTGAACTATGAACCACCCCACTAGCCTAAAATGTTAACATGAGGATTCTAACAATTCCAAGTAGATGTTGAAACAAAACAAGAAGACTCCATTTGTCCCCTGCTAGAGGAAAATACTAAGACTAGAAGAAATTACCACCATCAAGGATGAATGTGGTAGACTCTGGGTCTGGAGTTCTCTCTTGTCCAGCAAGAGAGCGGACGCAGGATTGAAGCTAACGTCCAGGAGGGGACAAGAGCCCCGAGTAAGGGCCTTGCTCCATTTTTATTCGGATCAGAAGGCTTACAAGCATGATGGACTTGCACAAAGAGACAATGAAATCTTGAACATTAATTAACTCATGGGTGTGGGGGAACAGGGCGGGGGCGGGGGGTGGTTTTGAAGATACAAGGTGTTAGAGGTTTGAGTCAATACAAAACAAAGTCCTTGTGCCGGACAGATGATTGTTTAAGGCAGGCTTGAGGAGCCAAGTCTGTTTACTTAAACTTATCTAGGGGACAAGACAGAGCAGGCTACTTCAGGGTCAACAAGGCACCTTTCTTTTGCTAATTAGTTCCGCTCCAGGCAACTTGCTGCTGCTGTCTATAGCCCTGTATTCAATAACCCTGTATACCTGTTTACCTATTTTGGTCTTTCCTTCCAATGAAAGCGGCTTTCTGCTATTGTACTAAACTTGGCGGGGGTGGAGGGGGGGATGCGCTTCCACCCTGAATACCTAATCTTGTTTACCTAATCTTGGATGTTTTCATCCTGAGATTTCCTATTCCTATACCTTTGTCCTATAGTGGGGGCCTTTGCCTTGTTTACCTAATCCGTTTTACCTAACCTTGTATGCGTTCATCCTGTGGCTTTCTATTTCTTTTTGCCTTGTTAACCCATTGATGCAAACTCAGGGAATTCCTAAGCTTATTCCCCACAGATGAATAAAAAGAAGAAGGCAACTTAGAAAAGATTCTATCAGAATAATAAAAAAGTCACACCTTTCAAGAGGTAGACAAAGGGTGTGCTTTAAAAAAAAGTGTAAATCTTCAGCAGCATCTGTTTTAATGCTTGGTAAAATTCACTAAAACATGGTCTCATGGTTTTATTTTTTAAAAAAAGTAATTTTTTTAAAAAAGGTGATAAGATGTCTGCAATCAAAGGAGAACTGGCTGAGACAAAAGAACTGTATGAAAATTGGCAGAAATAGCAATGAACTAGAATTTTCTAAAGCGTTGTGAAATAAACATTCAATGACATGATTTTTAAATGCCTTAGGATGAAGAGCGAAAATATGAAAAACTCTCACAGACCAAAATGGCAACATAGGTTGTTCCTGACTTCACTCCCCCCTCACAAGAAATAAAGCTCACAACTCTTCAAGAACAAGACACCACTGAGAGAATCCTAGAACATGGGGAATGAAGCTGAAGCACCCCCTGCACCCCGGCGACCAAGACAGATTGCATTAGAAGGGCAAGTGAAGCAGCTACATGTTGATCACAATGCTCCTTCCTCAGGCCAACATCACACCACATGGAGAGGTCTCCCCTAAGCTTCCATTCCCCCAGTGGTAAAAGAGAACCCGGCAACCCCCAGCATTGTGGGTTGCATTGTGAAAGCTTCTACTCTTATCTCATACCATACAGGGGATCTGCCCAACCAATGGGCATATGACTGTGACCGAGAAAGGGGGAGGAGCTTGCAATGGCCAGCACATGGATCTTGGCTGACTGAGTTCACATCTGCAGTGCCCAAGTACTGATCTCAACCAGAGGTTTTACTCATCTGCAGAACAAGCTAGGGGCACACTCTGACCAGAGAACTCAGTGGTGTGCAGATCTGACTGATTCAGAAGAGTTTTGCTAGCCTTAGAGCAGAGTTTGCTCACACCCAGGCAAGAAGCAGAATCATAGTCCCACCCTCAGTGGAGAGTGTCTTCCAGCCCCATCTGACCAGAAAGGTGGTGACAGCTCCTGGGAGCAGTACAGCTCAGCAATGCTTGTGCCAAGAGGCAGGCAGGCAAGCAGAGCTGATCACCCCCAAAGTAAAGCCAGTACTGGGCATGGAGCATTTCCATGCTACACATAGGCAGGGGGATTAACTCATGGCCAAGGCTGAAAGTAGTTCTTGGCCCCTCCACCTGTAGAGCCTGTTTGAGAAATTGAGTAGCCTGGAGCAGCCCTGCCTCCCCCAACCCAAACAAGGGAACTGAGACATAGCCCCACCGGCTCTATAGCGTGCCTTCTATCCTCATCTGATCAGAAAGGCCTGAGACAACTCCTGGAGCTGAGGGGCTGGCAGGCAGAGCCAGTAGTTTGTAGAACAAAGCCAGTGGCCCTGTTCAGTCAGGGGATTTGTGGTGTAGGTCGGCTTGAGTTAAGACAACAAACAAAGAGCCTTACCAGCTTTATAGCTCTTTCTCCCACTATACCTGATCAGGGAGTCAAATTTCTAGCCCCACTCATTAGTGAACACAGTCTTCAGCCTGTTGACCAGAGAACCTACCTGGAGCACACAGGAAGCTGCATAGCCCATCTTGTAAGGGAGAACCTCTGTATACAGTGGCACTCAAACAGAGTGTACAGCCCATGGTTTCCCCTGTCTGCAGAACAAAGCTAGTGGCCTCACCTGACCAGAGAATTCAGTGCACACTCTGGCCTAATTCAGATCCACAAACAATGATCTATACAGGCCTTGGGCCCTGTCCTGCTGCCCTGTCAGGGCAGGGAAGATAATTCACAGCCCTATCTACTACTGAATAGAGTACCCAGTGTGATTATCTATTAAGCCTGACCAGAGAATCTAGGCAACCACAAAGCCAATCCTTCAGCCTCACTTGGGAAAGGAATCAAGCAGCAGTCCTTTCCAACTGTTTTGAGCCAATGACACACCCATCCATCCATGTTCTCAGAGCTGAAACAGTTGCCTCACCCCAAAACAGACCATCATAGCAGGCCCCACCTGCCCAAGGACATTATCAATAAACACACCAGAAACCCAAACTGGGCTGACTAGTAAAGAACTGTCTCTGTCAAAACCTGTAAAGTTTGAAAGAAAAGTCTGATTACTCAAATGTACAGATACTAACATAAGGAATCAAGGATCACAAAAAAAATCAGGTAAGTGTGGCACCACCAAAGGAAACTAATAAAGCTGCAATAACTAACCCTAAAGAAACAGAGATCTATTAACTGTTAGACAAAAAATTCAGAATAATCCTCTTAAGGAAGTTTAGTGAACTACCAAAAAACATAGACAGACAACTAAATGAATTTAGAAAAACAATGCATGAACAAAAGAGAAGCACAAGGAAACAGAAGCCATCTAAAAAAATAAAACAAATCCTATAGTTGAAAAATACAAGAATTGAACTAAAGAATTCAATAGAGAGGTTTAAAAGTAGATTCAATCATAAAGAAGAAACACTCAACTATTTGGAGGATAGGACATTGGAAATTACCTAGACAGAGAAGCAAAACAAAAAAAAAAAAAAAAGAATGAAAAGAATAAAAAAATCCTGTGGAAATTATGGGACACAATGAAAAGAAACAATATTTGCATTATTGGAATTCCAGAAGGAGAAGCAGAAGAGAAAGGGACAGAAACTATATATAAAGCAATAATGGCTAAAAACTTCTTGAACCTGCAGAGAGAAATGAACACCTCAAATAGGTTGAATCCAAATACAGCTAACCTAAGACACATTATAGTTAAATTGCCAAAAGCCCAAGAAAGAATTTTAAGAGCAACAAAAGAAAAGAAAGAAGCTATATACAAGAAAAGCCCTTACAAGACTACTAGTGGATTTCTCAACAGAGACTTTTCAGGCCAGGAGAAAATGGGATGATGTATTCAAAACACTGACAGAAAATAACTGTCAACCAAGAATTCTAAACCTGGTAAAGCTGTCTTTCAGAAACTGAGGGATAGACTTGCTTGAACAAACAAAAGCTGAGGGAGTACTTACAAGAAATGCCATAGAGGTTCTCCCTTACAAGAAATGTTAAAGATGGTTCTTTGAGTGGAAGTAAAAGAATGCTAATTAACATCATAAAAACTTATGGTGCCTGGGTGGCTCAGTGAGTTAAGAGTCAGACTCTTGATTTCAGCTCACAGTTTGTGGGATCAACTCCCCCCCTGTCAGTGCGGAGCCTGCCCGGAATTCTCTGTCTCCCTCCCCCCGTTCATGCTCTCTCTCTCAAAATAAGTAAAATTACAAAAAAAAAAAAAAAAAAAAACCTCAAAAAGGTAGCATAAATCTCACTGATAATAGTAAATATAGTCATAGATTCTACAATATGGTAATAGTGATGCATAATTCATTTACAACTCTAGTTTAAAAAGAAAACAAACCATAACTACAATAATCTGTTATTAGTTACACAATAAGAGTAAGTAAATTATAACAGCAATTACCTAAAATGTGAGGGGGGAGGAGAAGTAACATTATAAAGTTTAAAAATTCTATTAAAGTTAAGTTGTTATCAGTTTAAAATAGGGTGTTATAAACTTAAGATATGTTCTGTAAGCCTTACCAACCACAAGAAACAAACCCTGTAGTAATTACACAAAGAACACAATAAAGAAGTCAAAGCATACTAATACTAAAAGACATCAAAACACACCAAAAAAGACAGGATAAGAAACACAGAAAAACAGATATACAAAACAACCATAAAGCAATTAACAAAATGATAATAGTAAGTTCTTACCTATCAAAAGTCACTTTAAAGATAAACAAATTCTCCAATTAGAAGATATAGAATGACTGAATGAATAAAAATCCAGATCCAACAATATGCTGCCTATAAGACACTCACTTTAGCCTTAAAGACACATAGACTGAGAATGAAGGATGGAAAAAGACACTTCAGGCAAATGGTAAAAAAAAAAAAAAAAGTGCAGTTGTACTATATTTATATCAGATAAAATAGACCTCAATTGAAAAATGGTTAAGGGGCGCCTGGGTGGCTCAGTCGGTTAAGCGTCCGACTTCAGCCAGGTCACGATCTCGCGGTCCGGGAGTTCGAGCCCCGCGTCGGGCTCTGGGCTGATGGCTCAGAGCCTGGAGCCTGTTTCCGATTCTGTGTCTCCCTCTCTCTCTGCCCCTCCCCCGTTCATGCTCTGTCTCTCTCTGTCCCAAAAATAAATAAACGTTGAAAAATGGTTAAAAAAAAAGTCATTATATAATGATAAATGGGTGAATACATCAAAAAGATATAACAATTATAAATATTAATGCACCCAACATCAGAGAACCCAAATGTATAAATCAAAAATTAACAGAGCTAAAAGGAGAAATAAAAAGTAATACAATAACAGTTGAGGACTTTAATTTTTTTTTTAATGTTTATTTTTGAGAAAGAGAGAGAGAGTGAGTGCGGAGGGGCAGAGAGAGAAACACAGAATCTGAAGCAGGCTCCAGGCTCTGAGCTGTCAGCACACAGCTCAATGCGAGGCTGGAACTCACAAGCTGTGAGATCATGACCTGAGTTGAAGTCAGACGCTTAACCAACTGAGCCACCCAGGCACCCCAACAGTTGGGGACTTTAATACCCCGCTCTCAACAATGAATCTCTCATCCAAAGAATCAGTAAGGAAATGGTGGATTTGAATAACACCAGAGACCAAACGGACCTAAAAGACATATATAGAACATTCACTCCAACAGCCACAGAATACACATTCTTTTCAAGTGCACATGAAACATATTCTAGATCGACTCTATGTTAGGCCACAAAACAAGTCTCAGCAAATTCAAGAAGACTGAAATCATACCAAGTATCTTTTCTGAACACAATGGCCTGAAACTAGAAATCAGTAAGTGGATAACTGGAAAATTCATGAACACATGGAAATTTATACAATACTCTCCTGAACAACCAATGGATAAAAAAAGAAAGGAAAAATAAAAAGTTTCTTGAGACAAATGAAAAGGAAAACACAACATACTGGAACTTGTGGGATATAGCAAAAGCAGTTCTAAAAGGAGTTCAAGGCAGTAAATGACTATATTAAGAAGCAAGAAAGATCCTAAATAAACAACCTAGCTCTTTGCCTTAGTGAACTAGAAAAAGGAGAACAATCTGAGTCCAAAGTTAGCAGGAGAAAGGAAATAATAAAAGTTAGAGAAAAAATAAGTTAAATAGGGAACAGAAGATTAGAAAAGACTACCTGACCCAAAAGTTGATTTTTTTGAAAAGGTAAACAAAATGGACAAACACTTAGCTAGACTAAACAAGGCTGACTAAACATTGTAAATGAAAAAGGAGACATTAAAATTGATACCACAGAAATTCAAAGGATCCTAAGAGGCTACCACAAATAACTATACACCAACAAATTAGACAACCTAGAAGATATGGAAAAATTACCAAGACTGAATCAGTAATAAATAGAAAATCTGAATAGAACTGATACCATCACTTTAGAAAATCCTCAGTCAGTATGAAGAATCCACAAAAAATTAAAAGTAGAACTACCATATGACTCACCAATTCACTTCTGGGAATATATCCAAAGATAACAAAAACACTAAATTGAAAAATGCACTTTCACATTCATAGCAGCATTATTTATAATAGCCAAAGCATGGAAACAACCTAAGCATTCACTGATGGATGAACGAAAAAGATGAGGGATATATGTACAATGGACTATTACTCAGCCATAAACAAACAAATAAAAAACAGAAGGAATCCCTACCATTTGTGACAACATGGATGGACCTTGAAGGCATTATGCTAAGTGAAATAAGTCAAACAGAAAAAGAAAAATACTATATGATCTCACTTATATGTGAAATCTAAAACAAAAGAAAACAAACAAAATTAACTCAGAAAAAGACACCAGACTTGTGCGTACCAGAGATGGGGGGAGGAGAATTAGGTGATAGGAGGAAGGTGGTCAAAAGGTACAAACTTCCAGTTACAAATCAGTACTAGGCATGTAATGTACAACATGATGATGATAGCAAACATTGCCATATGACATATAGGAAAATTGTTAAGAGAATAAATCCCAAGAGTTCTCATCACAAAGGGAAATTTTTTTTTCCTTTTTTCTTCCTTTCTTTTTCTTTTATTGTATCTATATGAGAAGACGGATGTTACCTGAACCTATAGTGGCTATTATTTCACAGTGTATATAAATCAAATCATCATGCCATATGCCTGAAACTTATACAGTCATGTATGTCAGGTTTTCTCAATAAAATTGGAAGAGAAAAGCTCTCCCAGAAAGCAGAAGAAAAGGTTGAGAAAAAAATAATGAAACAGTAAATAATAGATAAGAATAACCAAAAAGAAGCAAATAAAATCAGATACAAAATATAGATAATTTGTATTCTTTTTAATGGAACATAAGCAATTATAACATAGACTAAGACACTATGTTGACCAAGTGTTAAAAAAAATATGAAAAACAACTTATGAAATGATCCTGGTTGAAGTCTTAAGTACAAAGAATTTTTTTAATGTTACCAATACATAAAGGATAAAAAAATTAGACTAGTCTCAGAGATATACCCTCTATATCATGGATCACCTACAAAATGTATAGCAATATTTTTAGGGTTAGAGGAGAAAGATTTTTATCCAAGTATTTTATAGCCAGCCAAATTGTCATTCACCTGTGAAAGCAATTTTAAGACAATTTACGTTATTCAAGACTGCAGAAAATATATATTGCACATTCTCTTCCTGCAAAAAGTATTCAAGAAACTATTCGATCAAGAAATGAATCAACTAAATAAAGAAAATAGAGAAGCTGTGTTATAAAAGGGCAGGTGTTGATTAATAGAAACCATTTAAACATAAAATTAAACAACAACAAAATAATAATAAATAAACATAAAATTAAAATGACCCCGGTTTTACTAGTATATATCCTCTAGTTCTTCACTCATTAATCATATGTAGGAGATAAACTCTCCCTATTTAGCTAGATATAAATGCAAATAAAAAATTTGATGCTAATCAAATTTTGCCTTTTTATACCTATTTTTTAATTCTCTTTTTTTAAATGTTTATTTATTTTGAGAGAGAGTAAGCATGAGCAGGAGAGGGAAAGAGAAAGAGGGAGAGAGAGAATCCCAAGAAGGATCCATGCCATCAGCACAGAGCCCAATGTGGGGCTCAATTCCACAACCCTAAGATCATGACCTGAGCCAAAATCAAAAGTCAGACGCTCGACTCAGCGACCCAGACACTCCTGTTTTTTTAATTCTGTAAACAGGTTTTTTCAATGTCTTTAACGTTCTGAAATTTGCTAATCACATATCTAGGTATGGTAGTAATTATTATTCATTTATCCTAATGCTTGATATCCTAAGCTCTTTCCACTTGAAGGTAAGTTCCCTTTGTGGCGGGATTTTTTTTTTTAATTTCACAATCATTTTTAAAACCAAAAAGCTATTTCTGATTCTCTAGTTGTTCCCCAAATTATTTTAACCTCTCCCTCTGGCCCATTTTGTTACTGGTCTAATTTCTTAAAACCACCTTTCCATATTTCTCATATTTTTTTTTCTTTTGGCTTCATATTGTAGTACATTACTAACTTCCACCAAGACCTGAAAGGCAGAAGTGAATGAGAGAGCATGAAGCCCAACTAGCAATTACAGTTATAAAGTCCTTTGGTTTTCTGCAACAATAGTGGAGGTACTGATGTCCAGTCCCTAGCTTCTTGAGTGACTCAGAGGTACTTCTGCTGCAAAAAAAAATCTCATGGTATGAGTAAATAATTTTCCTCAGTGCCTCACTTTAGTATATGATCAAATCTTGATCTCTGTGGCCTTACTAGACATTTTGCAAGCTAGCTTAGATCCTATAATAAATTATTTTGTACCTGGAACCAGCCAGAGTGACTCTCTTGTCCAACCCAATGCTGGCAGGTAAGAAGGAGTAAACTGTTCCACGTTTATGCCTTCACTTATCCCCCCCCCCCCCCCCACCGAGACAGTCAGCACCCTCCATTCATATTTGTTCCTCTAGCGGTTGCTGAAATTTGCCAATGGCTTCATGTATTTATTTTCTATTGGTTTTTAAAAAATTACCACAAACAGTGGCTTAGAACAACACCATTATTAGGTCACAGTTCAGTAGGTCAGTAGTTGAAGCAGGCCCAGCTGCATTCTCTGGTCAGAGTATTAGGAGACTGAAATCAAGATGTCAGCCAGTCTGTACTCTTATCTGAAAGCTCTAAGGAAGAATCTGATTTCAACTTTATTTAGGCTGTGGCAAAGTCCAGTTCCTTAGTGTTATAGGTCTGAGTCCCCATTTCCTCTTTGGCTCTTCTTCCAGAGGCCCCCAGCATTCCTTTAAGGTGGATCCCTCCATCTTCAAGAAAATTATGCTTCATCTCAGACTTCTCCTTCTGCCACCAGCCAGAGAAAACTCTGTGCTTAATTTTATTTTATTTAAAAAAAATTTTTTTTAAGGTTTATTTATTTTTGAGAGAGGGAGAGAGAACGTGAGTGGGGGAAGGGCAGAGAGAGGGAGACACAGAATCTGAAGCAGGCTCCAGGCTCTGAGCTGTCAGCACAGAGCCAGATGTGGGGCTTGAACTCACAGACTGTGAGATCATGATCTGAGCCAAAGTTGGACACTTAACCGACTGAGCCATCCAAGTGCCCCCTGTGCTTAATTTTAAACGAGTTGTATGATTAGATCAGGATGACCCAAATCATCTTCCTTTTAATTAATTCAAAGTCAACTGACAGCAACCTTAATTACATCAGCAAAATCTCTTTGCCATGTAACAGGACATATTCACGGGACAGGGAATTATAGAAGGACAAAGGTCAATGGGGTCATTCTTAGAAGTCTACTACCTCAGTCCTCCCTAGTTTTTTCAGTAGCAGAGGTTGAAACCTTTTTATTTTTTATTTTTTATTATTATTTTCAAAGGCTCTTCAGATGGAAGTCTGGCATCTTAAACTAAAAGTCCCAGTCACACTCACAGTAAGTTGCAAATTTATTTATATTACACTTGGATGTACAAAAAACTGAAGTATGCTTTCTCTCTAAATGATCCAATCACCTTTGCTAGCTACCACTCCACTTGAGCACAAGAAAAAAAAAAAAAAAACCTTTTAGTCTGATTTAATAGCCTTTTTTAGATTAATGAGTATCTATTGCCAAAGAAAAATTGAACTGGACAGGGTTAAACAGTCAAGGAAGACTTGTTCAAAATGATTGCATGGGCACCCAGGTGGCTTGGTCAGTTAAGCATTCAACTCTTAATTTTGGCTCAGGTCATGATCCCAGGATTGTGGGATCGAGCCCCACATGGGGCTCTGAGCTGAGCATGGAGCCTGCTCAAGATTCTCTCTCCAAGATTCTCTCTCTCTCTCTCTCTTCTCCTCTCCCCTGCTCACATTCATTCTCTGTCTCTCAAAAAAAAAAAAAAAAAAAGCTTGCAGTAGAGGAGAGACTGAGAACTCAACTACATTGAAACAAAAGGAGCATTTTGAAGCCTGCAGCAAGCTAGTGGAAAAGTACTAGAGGAGGTTGTTAGGAAGGGGGTTGGTCAATGTATTTAGGCCATCTATGACTGCTAACTGGTGATTACCAAAGTTAGGTTTCATACTGCCACAAAGACCAGGAGATGGGGGCACTATCATTTTTTTTTTTTAGTTTAGTTTATTTACTTTGAGAGAGACAGAGACAGTGCAAGTGGGGGAGGAGCAGAGAGAGGGAGAGAGAGAATCTCAAGCAGGCTCTGCACTGCCAGTGCAGAGGCACTAGGCTCAGACTCATGAAACTGAGAGATCATGACTCCAGCCAATACCAAGAGTCTGGTTGGCTCAACTGACTGAGCTACCCAGGCAGGGGCACTATCATTCTTGATGATTCCATTTCAAAGGGATGGTTCCCAGGTCCTTCAGAAATATACTACCGTGTTGTAAAACTGGCAAGAGGCTGGGAGAAGAGGTACATCTCAAAGGGACAAAGAAAAAAATTACAATTTAATGTTTCCTAGAATAAATGCTCTAAGAAAAGGGAGGTCAGGGACCTACTGGTAACTGGCCCTATTGAACTTTGATTAAAAAAAAAAGAAAGGTATTGTGTTGAAGCACCTGCACTGGAGTCCTCGGTTCTCTTTGCCACTTTCTATTGTCTTGAAATTGCTGAGTTCTGCATCATCTTAGTCAGACACTAGTATACTTCTTCTTGTGCCCATTCTTTATATGTAAACACAGACTCTATATTCAGTGTATGTCTTTAATCCTTGAGGACCAGGACATTACAAGCAGTTCATTTACTCTCTGTCTTCCACTGGCATCTCTGCATATTGCTCACTTCATGTTAGGGGACACTAAACCAAAAGCTGAAGTTCCCCAGTAATCTGCACCTCTCTGACACTATTCCAAAAGTAAACACACCTTCCATAGGTGTTCTCAGTCTTCCCAAACCAATCTCAATGTTTCAATCCATCCCTTGCCTCACCCTCACATCTCCCACCCTCACCCCAACACAAACACACCTATGTTAAGATTAGCAGCTGACTTCTTCCACTGACTTGTTAGTCTTCTTTTCATCCCCCAATGGCATACTCTTCCACTATTCCAAGTCTAATACTCTAGGCCCAGTTTATTCTATCGTACCCTGTAGAGTTAAGATCCATTTATTTATAAAATGTATTAGTTCCTGTCTTTTATGGCTAAGTTGTATTGCTAAAGGGGCTAAAACTCAATTCATGAAACTCAAAGCTTATCAATGACTCATTTCTAGTACCACTTCCCTCATCCTGGGGCAATATGCTTCAAAATGTAACTTGGAAGGGAACATGACAAACTTATGGGAGAAATTTAATTCCCTGATTTAATATTTGCAAATATTACTCATGTCATACTCTCTTAATTGATGAAGGAAACATATGGGATAGTCACCTAGCTATAAGAACGTTTTACAGATATAAAAACAAATGTCTTACATCTAGACTGAAGTTCTAACAATCTGTGCTTTCTCTTTTTAACTTCCATGAAAGTATGAATACTCCTACTTTTATCACCCCCCAAAATGGAATTTATGAACCCACATTTCGCTTACATAAAGTTTATTGTGTCTTAAACATATGTCCTTTCTGAAAATTATGTCTATCACTTACACATAAGTATTATCTAATTACAATAAGTAATTAACAGTTTTAACAATTATTTACTGTTTATTTTTTAAAGTTCTCTTCAAGATAATTCTTAAATAACTATATAATACTTCATATGTATATTATATATAGAAAGAGATATTATATGGATATACATATATATAGTGTATATATACACACACACACTATATATATGGAGAGAGAGAGCAGGAATGGCAATTGAATAAAATGCCTTCACTCTGAAACCCATCTCATCTTGTTAAATAGAAAGTGTAGATTGTCAGTAATTTATACTGAATTTTTAAATTGTGAATATTAATAAATAAACTAATTCAATTTATAATTTCTTTTGGTTTCAATATGAGGTTTTTCCCTAATGTGTGTTTCACTTTAACACCTAGCACCATTAAGTTGACAGTAAAATTGGGATTATGGTCATATGTATGTTAGTTGTTACTAGAATAGAGAAGTAGTAATAAAATTTAGTAAGTTAAGATCTTAGACCTAGGATTGGTGGTGTTTATCTGCACATTTAACATGTGCAAGTTACCATTTCCATCATCTTCTCTCATATCGTGGCCTTTGCCATTTTCTCCTCTCTGCTCTTGACATAGTCTAGTTATGGCCTCCTCCCATGATAAAATAGACAACTATCCTTCATTTTCGCTTATGTTACTGAGCCACCAAGTAGCTATTTCCTGATTTCAATTTCTTAGAAAGATTCCAGTGACATGGCTTCTTTACTTGACTCAACTTTATTACAGCTCTCCCAGTAGAATGCAGTAACACAGTTCGTAGACAATGTGAATTATTTAATCAACATTGCATACCTCAAAAATCTTATTCCTTACAACAGAGATTGTGGATTTGGAGGACAGAGTCAGTGGATTTGGCACTACCCCCCACACCCATCCCTATCTAAATATTCAATTTAGAAATGCTCCTCTGGCTTTAAAACCAAACCCGCCGCACCCTGCACACGTCCCGATTTAAGGATCTAGCTCCCTAGGGGTTAGATTCCTGTCTTTTCTTTCCCCAGCGACTCGCTCAGATTATGCACATAGTGAGCACTCTGGAAATGGTGGAATATTGTTGAACAAAAAGTTACTCTGGGGTTTCTGATAAAGATGATGAATCATCACAGGAAAATTTTAGCACGCAGAGCCCAAACAGTAACCCGCTCGTGCGACTGTCCTAACACACATAATTTACCAGCCCTGCCTGCAGGGAACCAGCAAAAGGAACACGAGAGATTTGACAGCTGTGTCTTTAGCCACCTTTTAAGTTGGGCAGGTCGGCGTATTAGAAACGCTTCCCAGCCAGGAACGTGGCTTCAGGAACGAGCGGAGGCGGCTCTGAGCTGCGGAATCCACTCTCCACCCCTTGCCCTTTGGTTGCCAGCTATAGCTTGGCCGCAAGGCACTCTGGGACATCAGGAAGCTCAACCTTTATCACCAAGGCAACAGGCCGGCACGCGGTTGTCATGGAAACCGGCGGGCACTCGGAGAGTCTCGTAGAGAGGCTGCCTTCGCCCTCACCCAAGCAAGATGCTTCGCCGAGGCTGTAAAGCCTCTGAAAGGCGAAGACACTTGAGCAACCACCTCAGCGGGCAACAGGACCTGGCCCTGAGCGGCAGCATCTACCTCCTACGAGAGATGGGCCCCACCGGCTTCCTGCTGAGGGAGGAGGAGCCGGAAAACAGGGATTTCCGAGTAATTACCACCCCCAACTTGCCTCCACTCCCGCCCGGCCCACCCACCCGGTCCTCCTGAGCCTTCCTTATTTCTAGCCATTTTCACAATCCCTGCGGATTCTCGCTGCCACACCCACCCCACCCGCGCGAGATCCAGACTCTAAAGATGTGCAAATTGCAGAGGGAAGTCGTGTTTTCATAGAAAAGTTTAATTTTGGAAAGTCAGGACTCCAAAATGGCATCCAAATCTTGTAAGATGATGGCACCTGCTTGATGTTTAGGCTTGAAAATGTGAGACGTTTTACTTAAATACATGCTTTGCGTTGCGTGCGTTCTTGGATGCGTTGTTGGCAGTCACGAGCCCTGTAACTAAAACGAAATGAAAATCCTACGACCTATTTCATACTGTAAATACTAAATAAATAAAATCTTTTTCTTTACTCTTTAGTCACTCTAAACCTCCAAGAAGATCCTTTTAAAGTACCGTTTAGGTAGCGATGCCTTGGAAAGGTCTTAATAAAAACCTGAAAAAAAGATATTTTATATTTGCATATCCCACTCTTGCCACTCAAAAATCAGCCACCATCCCACCTCCCGGGTGTTGATTTGGAAAATTTTAATTTAGTGTCCTGCATTCTAAGTACTGAATACAAATTACTAGCCTGTGCTTATTTAAGACATCTTTTTTTTTTTTTTTACTTTGTCCCTTAGAACACTTAGTTAAAAAATTATTTTAGCCAATATAAACTTGGTGAATAAAATTAGTCTTCTCAAGTAAAATTATATACCAATTAGGTGTACAAAACAAACAAAAGATCCAAAATAAGCTAATTTACAAAAAGTCTTTAGCTCCACTGCAAGGCAGAATGAACTTTCATTAAGAAATGTATCGATACAGAGATATTTTTTAGCTTTTTTTTTTTTAATTTTTTTTCCCAACGTTTATTTATTTTGGGACAGAGAGAGACAGAGCATGAACGGGGGAGGGGCAGAGAGAGAGGGAGACACAGAATCGGAAACAGGCTCCAGGCTCTGAGCCATCAGCCCAGAGCCCGACGCGGGGCTCGAACTCACGGACCGCGAGATCGTGACCTGGCCGAAGTCGGACGCTTAACCGACTGCGCCACCCAGGCGCCCCTAGCTTTTAAAATTAGATTTCTTTTCACTTGCCTGAGTCTAGGTCACTGAAGAAGTCTTAAGTGATAATACAAGTTGTTGAGCAAGACAATATGACAGTGAAAAATCAGCCTGGAGACTGGTGTCAAGAGTTAAGATGTCTCCATTGACTATATTCAACGTTTGAAGTCACCTAAACTAAATTACTTCTTGAAATCCCTTTTAATCCTATCGTCTATTAAATTATTTTTATTCTAACTCTAAAAATTAACTGGAGGGTTTTTTTTTTTAAGTATGCATTTTTCTTTTACAGGTTTTCTTAGGAAATCCTCATGTTTGTAACTGTTCCGCATTTCTGAAAGGAGGGGAACTTTGTAAGCATATATGTTGGTAAGTAACTGTAATCCAGATCTGCCACAAAGGAACATCTTGGTATATTGCCTTTTTCATGATTTGAGTACTGAAGGTAATAGAAATTTGTTGTTGGGAGATATAAGGGTAAAATGGCTGTAGTTTTTCAGTATATTTTGGGGTATTTTATTTCATTCTGAAAATTAAATAAAGTTTAACTTGAGAAACATACTACCACCTCTGCAAGTTTTAAAAGTTCATGTTTATAATTTAAAAACTCACTTTTTAAATTCTTACTATCTAAGAATCTTATGTACAAATGTGAAATCTAACTATAAAACAGAAAAAGAAAAACCTCCCTGATTCACATCAATAACAATAATTATGTTCTCACTATAGGATTTCTATTTGCTGTCAGTTAAAAATAAATTCCCAAATACATTTTTATTTTTATTCTTTCTACTGGGTGCATTGTTTGTTTTCTTTGTAAATGCAGTACAACAAACAAATCATTTAATAACAAAAAATTCGTTATGTTTTTTAAATTTTTATTATTTTTATTATTTTCTTCAATTTCTTTAATGCTTATTTATTTTTGAGAGAGAGAGACAGAGTGCAAGCCGGGGAGGTACAGCACGAGAAGGAGATGCAGAATCTGAAGGCTCTGGCTCTGAGCTGTCAGCATAGAGCCAGACACGGGGATCAAACCCACAAACTGTTAGATCATGACCTGAGCCAAAGTCGGCCACTCAACCGACTGAGTCACCCACGTGCCCCTCATTATTTTTTTAATTATGATATTTTCTAATGTATTATTTTTATTTTCAATAAGCATTTTACTATGAATCTTTTAAGATAGTAATAGGACTACACTGAGAATTACTTCTGTTGAATCTGAAAGTTTTCCTTTAGTGACAGAACCTACTTACAGGGAAATCCCAAAAATGAAAATTTTTTAAAAAATTGTTTTAATTTAGTGTTTGGAGTTAGTCTGGAATTCTTTCCCTTCTTTCCATTTTTTCATTCTTTCAACTCATTTTGTTTTACCTATCTGTATTTATATGAACAAATCATGAATTATATTATTATAGAATATTTGTGACTGAAATTGGAGGGTAAAACAAATCTAACAAAAAATTGAGAGAATATGTATCTCACATTTTGAATGCTTTTCTTTATAAGTTAAAAAAAAAAGTCTATACCTTCATTTCCAAAGCTTGTATTACCAAGTTTTTGTTGTTTTGTATTGATCAGTTTTTATTGAGCATTGCTAACACAATTTACTCTAGTTAGCATAGAAGATATAAAATATGGTCCTTTAAAAACTTGCAGTTTGGTTTAATATTAAAAATAATAAATTATGTTTATTAAAATAGTTTTTTTTTCATTTTTTTAATGCCAGCTTCCTCAGGGCAAGGGCCTTCTGTTCTGATTTCTATATAATGTTACTTGTTTTTTACAATATATTAACCAAACTAAATGGAAATATAATTCAAGTATTTAATATACTAAAGTATATTTAATATATTTAAGTAAGAATTTTTTATGTATTTTCAGCTTTTAAAAAAGTCATATTCCATTTCAATTGGCGATATTTGAAGTATTTTTTCTGTCATACATTCAAGTGGTATATGTAGGAAAACAGTATTGGTACTCTCCAGAAAATTACTCCATTTTCAGGACTAAGAAACTTCTAGGGAAGTTTAAAGGAATTACAATGAATATCTCATTCCTTTACTAACCTGTCTCTGTGAATAAATGTATGTTATAAAGAAATACATGGACTCTTTCTGGCAAATCTCTTTATTATAAATGTCTTTTATTTTCATTTATCATACTTTTTTTCACATATGCTTACTTTAAAACATTTATTTAACTACTGTTTTTGTATGAATTTTTTATTTTAATTTCAGTACAGTTAACATTTAACTACTTATTATTATAACAGAAAACTGATGAGAGTGTTAAGTATATTTATAACACCATCAGCAATATAAATTCTATAATGCTACTCCTAATATTAAAATATATCATTTTAGGTTATATCATAAATAAATATTTCTTTTGGTTTTCCACCTGTGAATACTAGGGTCTTGTTGAAAAAATTCAAACTTCCAAGGAATCATGAATGTAAGTTGCATTTCTTCTTTTATTATTTTGAAGTTAACATATTTAATAATTTTTTGTTTAGACATATTCTAAATTTAAACAGTTATTTTCCTAGACAATCTGACAACTATCTGCAGCTCAGTTTGTTGCATTTGAGACACTTGGAACATTTTTCTTCCTTAATAAAAAGTGTAACTTTATATGTCATTTCAAATTCAGGGGCACTTAATAAAAAAAGGGATGAAACAATGGCTAGTTATTCTGAAGGCAAAATTTCCTTCATGTGTGCTAAGCAAAGATTCACAGTGGTTTCTAGGCGTAAAATTATTTTAATTATAAAAAAATCAAATGTAATTTTTTAGATCACAGTAATAGTTGACATGGAACATAATTTCATTCAAAAATATCTACTAACTGAAATTTGTATGTAAAAAATATAAATACATGTTTTTAAGAGTAAGATAGTTTTTATGACAGTACTTAAATTGAGTTTAGAGTCAAGCATATAGGTATGTAACTTTAAGTTCTAGAGTCCTCAAAATTAAAAGAGAAAGAAAATTAATTTTGTTATAGGTCATTTGGATTTATAGATTTTATAAAAAAGATATTGTCATTATGGTAATCACAGTAAACATTTAAAAGTTGTACTAGATAATAAATTAATATTAGTGTTTCACAGACACTTTTTTTTGTACTCTTCTCTCATTTTACACATTCTCTTATCAACAGAGCACTATTTTCAGTTGCCTTCGGGGCAGCTCAGATTTGGAGGTCCCACAGGCATTTTAAAGACCAAATTTCCCCCCCGCATTTGTGCTCCCCTCTTGTATCCCCTACCTCATATATTGGCTTTCCTTTTTCTTTAGTCTCCAAAACTAGAAACCATGGGATTCTCCTTGATTTTTCCTCTCCCAATTTCCTCTCTCCTGTCTAAGGAGTCATTTCATAAATCCCGTTCATATTACATCCTACCTCCTTCTCAACGGTGTTTTCATCTCTCCATCCTCATTCTCACCTTTGTCCAACCTTCATCAGCCCTTCATAGTGTTCTAGAGCCTGTTTCTTTTCGGTGCCTGCACTTGGTTTCTTCCTTCTCCACATTGTAGACAAAAGGTTCTTTCTGGAATGTCACTTAGTTCTCTACTTCATCCTCTCTTCCAATCCCTTCATACACAATGATTGGGTTGTTTGATATTGTATACAATGTTTATTTCTCTATTTCTTCATTTTATCCACCTGAAGTTAAGTGCTCACGCCCTCTCCAAATCTTACTTGTTCTCTACACTGTTTTACATACCATTTTCACAAGCTTCCATACTAGTGCTGTCCAATAGAAATATAATGCAAGCCACATATGTAATTTTCTAGTAGCCATATTACAAAGAGTAAAAAGAAACAAGGAAAGTTAATTTTAATAATATATTTTAATTTAATCTAATACATTAAAATATTACCACATCAACATGTAATCAATATAAAAATATGCAATATTTTTGACACTGTCTTCAAAGTCTTAGTATTTTATACTTACAGAGCATCTCATCTAGACACTATATTTTCAATGGAAATATTTGATCTGCATTTAGATTTTATTTTATTTTATTTTTTCAACGTTTATTTATTTTTGGGACAGAGAGAGACAGAGCATGAACGGGGGAGGGGCAGAGAGAGAGGGAGACACAGAATCGGAAACAGGCTCCAGGCTCCGAGCCATCAGCCCAGAGCCTGACGCGGGGCTCGAACTCACAGACCGCGAGATCGTGACCTGGCTGAAGTCGGCCGCTTAACCGACTGCACCACCCAGGCGCCCCTGCATTTAGATTTTATAAAATAGTCAGTTGAAAAATAGATTCATGTAATACCTAAATTGTTACATATACATACTTACAAATTTTTCAGTAACTATATATTATGAGTTTTCAATTTAAATTTAAGTGAAACAAAATTAGAAATTTAGTTTTTTAGTCACATGAACCATATTTCAAGTGCTCAGTAGTCACATGTGGCTAATGGCTACTCTTATTACAGTGCAGCTCTATACAACCAAATTCAACAAACATCTATTGTACTATGTATTAGCCAGGAGCCTCTGTTAGATACTTCTTTATGAATTGAAAAATGAATACTAACATTTGTGGAGTTTTTCATTTACAAAAGTAGCAATTTCATATGGATCAACCTAATAGTTAATATTCTGTTATCCTTTTTATTTCTTAAAGGCAGAAACTGTGTCTTGTTCTTTTTATAAATATCAGCCTATGGTTGGGAATTTTTTTAAATGTTTTTTAATGTTTAATCCTAAATGTTAATTTTGAAAAATATATACTTCCTACAAAAATAAAAGATCTTTCATATCTCTATATTTAAAAGAAGTTTTGGTCAACATTGAGAGAATCCTATTTGCACAAATATTCAAAAAGTAGAAGTCTTAATCATCTTAAAATTTATCATGTAAATGAAAGCTAGAATGGGGTGCCTGGCTGGCTTAGTCGGTTGAGTAACCGACTTTGCCTCAGGCCATGCTCTCACGGTCCATTGGTTCAAGCTCTGTGTAGGGCTCTGTGCTGACAGCTCAGAGCCTGGAGCCTGCTTTGGATTCTTTGCCTCTCTCTCTTTCTCTGCCCCTCCCCTGCTTGCGCTCTCTCTCTCTCTCTCTCTCTCTCTCTCAGAAATAAATAAACATAAGAAAAAATTTTTTAATGAAAGCTGGAACAAACATACATGATTTAAATTAATTTAAAGAAAGCTATAAATGATTATTCATTTGGATTATGTGAGGGTTTTGAATATCATTCCTAGATTCTTCTAAAACAAATCAGGAAACAAATATTTGCGCTCTAGTGTTGCATATCAAAAACAATTGACTTTTATTTTTGAACATTTACAAAGATGATTACAAAGGAATTTTATTATAAAGACATCAGTTTTTGAACATGGAGCATTATTTTTCCCATCACCCAATAAATGTTTTCCAGCAAAACCTACATTTATCACCTAATAGTTTCTTCTAAAGACAATGTCTATTTTTTTTTATAGTTTACTTTTTAATAGAGAGCTGAGGGACAAAATAGCTAAGAGTCAAAAACGTATCCTTCTCTTTGTTTTATAAAAGTTGGCATTAGAGAAACTTTTAGTTTATCCAACTCCCCTCTCTTCTTTTATAAGGGAGATTCTAAAAGTTCCAATGCTAACAGTAGTCAAAACCCAAAGTATAAACTAGATTTTTTTCCCTCTTCTCCTCCATTTTCTCTTTTTCTTTTTGTCTAGTAAATGCCATCCGTTCCTTTTTTTAATTAAATATTTACAAATAAATTAAGAACCATGTTTAAGAAAAAAAAATTTAAATTCCCACTACAAAGATACAATAAACTTTTTTGCTTCCATTTTCCTTTATTACTTTATATTTATGTATGTCTAATAGTGCATGGGAATTTTGTCCCCTGCTTTTATCACACATTGTTACTTTATACCCATTTTCAATGCTGTGTAATCTCTGTAATTAAAGTCATCAGGGGCTAAATATGGTATATCATAATTTAGTTAACATTATTCTATTGTTACGCATTTAATTTATTTCTAACTGCTTGTCATATTCTTTGTACATGAAGCTTCCTCTTCTTTCAATCATTTGTTTAGCCTAATGTCTCATTAATCAGATTTTGGAGTAAAAGTATTAAAATTTTTATGTCTGCCAACCAGATGTATTGCCAAATTGGTCTTAAAATACTTTTGCTGATTTGCAATTTCAGCTACCTGTCAATTTTCTGCTAGGTTTGGTTTGAGATTCGTGTTTTAGGTACATATTATTACTTAAGCACATAATGAAAGACATGAACAGAATACTTAAGTCCCCAAAGAAAATAATTTAAAAATATGAAGAAATATTTTCAAATGTTAATAACATTTCTATAGTGTAGGGGAAAAAAAAGCCTGTCCTACAAAACACAAAAAAATGCCAGCTACAAGGTTCATTGTAATCTGTTCGTTCCTGGCAAATTAAATAAATTTCCATTCTTCCATACATCTAACATACCCTTAGAACGTCTAAAGTATCTTCATATAACTTTTTTAAATGCAAAAAGAAATGACATAAGGCAAACAAACATAACATTTCATTGATTTACTATTGCTTATTCAATAGGTTTTATTCTGTGTCTGTGTATCATTCTTATTTTAACTAATTTTCTTTTATGTTAATGAAGTTGAACATCTTCCATTGCCCTCTGATATGATTAGCTGTCTTGCTCTTCTCTATAAAAGAATATTCTTTCATAGTCTCATACATTAATTTTTTAAATTAATTTCAGAAGAGTTTGTTTCTGCCTTTCATTTTCCAATTCATGTTATACCACATAAGACATTTATGGCCAGCTCCTCTTATGAACTTTTATGTTTCAATAATTCTGCTGCCCTAGGAAATCTTTATTCCCAAAAGCACAGTTTTTGTTCTTCATTTTCCTCCCTGTCTTTTTTAGAGAGCAGATGTTGCTCTGTCTCTGTGACAAATAGCTCTCATCCTCCAAAGTAATGGTTAATTAAATTATGTTACCCTCTTACATTCCACCTGCCACCCCACCTCATGCAAGGAACAGAGATTTCTATATTGTTCTATGATGTTTTCAGTATTCTTAGTGTTTAATTTGGAAGTCTTTCCAGAAAAAATGAAGGTTTTATTATCTTGCAAGTATTTTAAAATTTATTAAATAATGTATTAAATGTATTAAAGAATGTATAAAATGAATAGAATTCAAGAGGACCAATAACAGATGGCATTTAAATTATGGCATGTTAAGGAGAGAGAAAAGGAAAGGAGCTTGGAATGGAGAAAGGAATAAAGAATCTAGGATTCCCTGATCAAAACTAAATGTATTAGAAACGATTTCTTGTAAGGACAGTAGGATGGAGAAAATTCATAATTCAAAGAATGCACATCCCAAGATTATAAGCAACATAGTTCCAAATAGATTATTCAGAAGAATACTAACCAAATCTGTGAAAGATGTGGCTACCAAGACACTCTTGTAAAAACTGAAAACCAAGACAGGAGAGTAGTTACAATTGAGTCTTGCTTTCCTGTTATCTATTCATTCATTATTCATCTAACAAAGACTAATTTCACTAACTACTCAAATATCCCTGTTTCCCCTTTATGTATTTGTGTCCATTTCTTTTGGTGGTATGTTGATAAAATATTATTTATGGACAAATTGAACAGATTAAAATCTAAGACATGATTATAACACCAATCCAAGGATGAACACTGTCATATAATTAATGCAAAACCTTTACAATGCAACATTTGCACTGACTCTTTTCAGTTATAAGAAAAAAAATATAATTTCCATTCATTTACTTTTATGTTTATTTATTTTTTAGGGAGAGAGAACAAGTCAGGGAGGGGCAGAGAGAGAGGGAGACACAGAATCTGAAGCAGCCTCCAGGCTCTGAGCTATCAGCACAGAGCCTGGCATGGGGCTCAAACCCATGAACTGTGAGGTCATGACCTGATTTGAAGTCAGATGCTTAACCAACTGAGCCACCCGGCACTTCCCATTCTTTTTATCAATGACTCTTTCTTGACCTTTTGGTTCTGAAAAAAAATACAAGAAGTGGTAAATCTCAGTGTAACAATTCAATCAAAACTTTCTGATATTTGAAAGAAAATTCTAACTTTCAGCATAAGTTATTTACATTTCTGTATCTCTAATTTTGCCACTGAATTTTAATAGTTTGGGATTCTTCATAGGTGCTTTGCAGTTAGGTCTTGTGGAAAGAGAAATCAGTGACTTGCTTCGAGGGATACATCGAGTTCAAACTCCACAACAAGGAACAAATGATGAAACTGTGCATATTGAAGAAGATGGGTACATTAAACAGAAGGAAATTGGTTCAGATGATATCTGCTCTATTTGTCAAGAAGTACTTTTAGAGAAAAAACTTCCTGTCACATTTTGCAGGTGACATGTTTTTTCTTTATCTTTGTTATTGAAGTACAATTAAAATACATTATATTAGTTTCAGGTATACAGTATAATGATTCAGCAGTTCTGAGGAATATTTAGTACTCATCAAGATAAGTGTACTCTTAATCTGCATTATCTATTTCACCCATTCCCCTACTCACCTTCCCTCTGACAACCACCAGTATCTTTTCTGTATTTAAGAGTCTGGTATTTTGCTGATCTTTTTATTGTTGTTGTTCATTTGTTTTGTTTCTTAAATTTCACATATGAGTGAAATCATATGGTATTTGTCTTTCTTTGGCTGATTTATTTCACTTAGAATTATACCATCTAGGTTAATCCATGTTGTTGCAAATGACAAGGTCTTATTCTTTTCTGTGGTTGAGTAATATTCCATTCTGTGTGTGTATGACACCTTCTTTATCCATTCATTTGTTGATGGACACTTGGGTTGCTTTCACATCTTGGCTATTGTAAATATGCTGCAATAAGCATAGGGGTACA
Organism: Lynx rufus; assembly: GCF_022079265.1. Taxonomy (NCBI): domain Eukaryota; kingdom Metazoa; phylum Chordata; class Mammalia; order Carnivora; family Felidae; genus Lynx; species Lynx rufus. The sequence goes on from NW_025814834.1 coordinate 47,641,852, forward strand.
TATATCTTTTGAATCCATGTTTTTGTTTTCCTTCAGCAAATTACCTTTAGTGAAATTACTAAATCATGGTAATTCTATTTTTAATTTTTTGAAGAACCACCATACTGCTTTCCATAGTGGTTGCACCAGTTTGCATTTCCACCAACAGTGCATGAAGGTTCCTTTTTCTCCACATCCTTGCCAACACTTGTTATTTGTTGTGTTTTTTGTGTCAGCCATTCTGACAGGTTTAAGGTGATATCTCTTTGTGGTTTTGATATGCATTTCTCTGACGGTTTGTGATGCTGAGCATCTTTTCATGTCTATATCAACCATCTGTATGTCTGCCTTGGAAAATGTCAGTTCAAATCCTCTGCCCATTTTTTGATCAGATTATTTGGGGGTTTTTGGTGTTGAGTTATATAAGTTCTTTATATATTTTGGATATACCAAAATCAGATATATCACTTGAAAATATCTTCCCCCGTTCAGTAGGTTGCCTTTTGGTTTTGTTGATGGTTTCCATTGCTGTGCAAAAGCTTTTAATTTTGATTAGTCCCAAATAGTTTAATTTTGATTTTGTTTTCCCTGACTGAGGAGACATATCTAGAAACATGATTCTATGGCTGCAGTCAAAGAAATTATTGCTTGTATTTTCTTTGGGGATTTTTATGGTTTTGGATCTCACTTTTCTTTAACATTTTAGAGTGAGAAAGAGAGAGCATGAGCAGAAGGAATGGGAGAGAGGAAGAGAGAGAATCCCAAGCAGGCTCCACATTTAGTACAGAGCCAAACACAGGGCTCGATCCCACAACCCTGAGATCATTATCTGAACCAAAATCAAGAATTGGATGCTCAACTGACTGAGCCACCCAGGCACCCCCAGGTCTTACATTTATATCTTTAATCCATTTTGAGCTGATTTTTGTGTGTGGTGTAAGAAAGTGGTCCAATTTTATTCTTTTTGCCTATAGCTATCTAGTTTTCCCAGAACCATTCATTGAAGAAACTGTCTTCTCCTCATTGTAAATTCTTGCCTTCTTTGTTGTAGATTAATTGACCATACAAGTGTGTGTTAATTTTGGGCCCTCTATTCTGTTCTGTTGATCTGTGTGTCTATTTTTGTGCCAGTATTATACTGTTTTCAATTACTACAGCTTTATATATATCTTAAAACTTGGAATTTGAAGTGCCAGCTTTATTTTTCTTTCTCAAGCTGTCTTTGGCTATCTTTGAGGTTCCATACATATTTTAGGATTATTGGTTCTAGTTCTGCCAAAACTGTTGTTTGTCTTCTGATAGAAATTACATTGACTCTGTAGATTGCTTTGGGTAGTGTGGACATTTTCATAGTATTAATTCTTTCAGTCCTAGGGCATGGAATATCTTTCCATTTGTTGTCTCATCTTCAATTTCTTTCATCAATGTTTTATAGTTAGGTTTATTCCTAAGTATTTTGTTCATTTTGATGCAATTATAAATGGGATTTTTTTTCTTTGTTTCTCTTTTTGCTACTTCATTATTAGTATACAGAAATGTAATAGATTTCTGTAAATTGATTTTGTATCCTGTGACCTTACTGAATTCATTTATTAGTTCTAGTGTTTTTTGGTGGTGTTTTAAAGGTTTACAATATGTAGTATTCTGTGATTTGCAAATACTGAATGTTTTACTTCTTACTTACTAATTTGGATGCCATTTATTTATTTTAGCCTGGTTGCTGTGGCTAGGACTCTCAGTATTATATTTAATAAAAACAGTAGGAGCAGACACCCTTATCTTATTATGATCTTAAAGGAAAAGCTCTCAGTACTTCACTGCTGAGTATGATTTTAGTGTGGGTTTTTTATATATAGTCTTTATTATGTTGAAAAATATTCCCTCTAAACCTACTTTGCTGAGAGTTTCTATCATGAATGGATGTTGTACTTTCTCAATGCTTTTTCTACATCTATTGAGATGATCATATGGTTTTTGTCCTTTCTCTTACTAATGTATCATGTTGATTGATTTTTGAAATTTTTCTAGGGATAGAGAGAGAGACAGAGGATGAGCAGGGTAGGGGCAGAGAGAGGGAGACACAGAATTTGAAGCAGGCTCCAGGCTCTGAGCTGTCAGCACAGAGCCCGACACGGGGCTCGAACCCACAAACCACAAGATCATGACCCGAGCCAAAGTCAGATGCTTAACCAACTTAGCCACCCAGGTGCCCCTGTTTTATTTATTTTTTAGAGAGAGACAGACAGAGACAGAGAATGAGCAGGGGAGGGGCAGAGAGAGGGAGACACAGAATCCAAAACAGGCTCCAGGCTCTGTGCTATCAGCACAGAGCCCAACACAGGGCTCGAACTCGTGAACCACGAGATCATGACCTGAGTCGAAGTCAGAAGCCTAACTGATTGAGCCACCCAGGCACCCCTCCTTCTTCATTTCTGATTTTATTTATTGGAGTCCTCTCTCATTTTCGCTTGATGAGTCTGATAAAAGGTTTATCAATTTTATTGATTTTTTCAAAGAACCAGCTACTGGTTTCATTGATCTCTTCTATTGTTGAGGGGCGGGAGTTGTCTCTATTTCATTCATTTCTACTTTAATTTTTATTATTTCCTTCCTTCTACTGTCTTTGGGCTATGTTCTTTTTCTAGCTCCTTTAGGTATAAGGTTAGGTTGTTTATTAGAGATCTTTCTTGCTTCTTGAGGTATATCTGTATTGCTATAAATTTCTCTCTTTGATCAGCTTTTGCTGCATCCCAAAGATTTGGACCATTGTGTTTTCTTTTTTAGTTGTCTCCATGTATTTTGATTTCCTCTTATTTTTTTGATTAACCCATTCATTGTTTAGTAGCATGTTATTTAGCCTCCATATATTTGCATTCTGTTTGATTTCTAGTTTCATAATGTCATGATCAGAAAATGTGCATGATAAGATTTCATTCTTTTTAAATTTATCGATATTTGTTAGTGACCTAATATGCAATCTATTCTGGAGAATGTTCCATGTGCACTTGAAAAGACTGTGTAGTCTGCTGTTTTGGGATATAATGTTCTGAATATCTGTTAGGTCCATCTGGCCAGTCCTGTCATTCAAAGCTACTCCTTCCTTGTTTATTTTCCGTCTGGCAGATGTATCCATTGATGTAAGTGGGGTGTTAAAGTCCCCTACTATTATCGTATCATTGTCAGTTTATTCCTTTATGCCTATTAATAGGTCCTTTCTGGCTTTAGGTGCTTCCATGTTGAGTGCATAAATATATACAGTTGTTATATCCTTTTGTTGGATTGTTCCCTTTATCATTATTAGTGTCCTTCCTTTTCTCTTGTCACAGTCTTTGTTTTCAAGTCTATTTTGTCCAGTATAAGCATTGCTACTTCAGCTTTCTTTTCACTTTCATTTGCATGGTAAGTGGTTTTCTAGCTCTTCATTTTCAATCTGCATATGTCTTTAGGTCTGAAGTGAGTCTCTTGAAGGTGACATATAGATGAGTCTTTTTTTTTTTTGAAAAATATTTGCTAACATTTATTTTGTACGAGATAAAAATGGGTCCCAGAAAGGCTAAATGAATAGACCACAATCATACAGGTTGTTAATAAAAGAACTATAACACATAACTCTCTCATAAAAACGTAATTAAAAATTCTTCAAAAAACCCATTAGCTCTATCTGAGAAAAAGACTAAAGCTAATTTTTCTTTTTTTATTAATATGAAATTTATTGTCAAATTGGTTTCCATACAACACCCAGTGCTCATCCCAATGGGTGCCCTCCTCAATGCCCATCACCCACTTTCCCCTCCCTCTCACCCTGCCCCTCCCCCATCAACCCTCAGTTTGTTCTCAGTTTTTAAGAGTCTCTTATAGTTTGCCTCCTTCCCTCTCTGTAACTTTTTTTCCCCCTTCCCTTCCCCCATGGTCTTCCATTAAGTTTCATAGGATCCACATAAGAGTGAAAACATATGGTATCTGTCTTTCTCTGTATGACTTATTTCACTTAGCATAACACTCTCCAGTTCCATCCATGTTGCTACAAAAGGCCATATTTCATTCTTTCTCACTGCCAAGTAGTATTCATTGTATATATAAACCACAACTTCTTTATCCATTCATCAGTTGATGGACATTTAGGCTCTTTCCATAATTTGGCTATTGTTGAAAGTGCTGCTATAAACATTGGGGTACGAGTGCCCCTATGCATCAGCACTCCTGTATCCCTTGGGTAAAATCCTACCAGTACTATTGCTGGGTCAAAGGGTAGATCTATTTTTAATTTTGTGAGGAACCTCTACTTGTAAGGAACCTCTGTTTTCCAGAGTTTGCATTCCCACCAACAGTGCAAGAGGGTTTCCATTTCTCCACATCCTCGCCAGCATCTATGGTCTCCTGATTTGTTCATTTTAGCCACTCTGACTGGTGTGAGGTGATTTCTCAGTGTGGTTTTGATTTGTATTTCCCTGATGAGGAGTGATGTTGAGCATCTTTTCATGTGCCTGTTGGCCATCTGGATGTCTTCTTTAGAGAAGGGTCTATTCATGTCTTCTGCCTATTTCTTCACTGGATTATTTGTTTTTCAGGTGTGGAGTTTGGTGAGTACTTTATACCTTTTGGATACTAGCCCTTTGTCCAATATGTCATTTGCAAATATCTTTTCCCATTCTGTCGGTTCCCTTTTAGTTTTTTTGATTGTTTCCTTTGCAGTGCAGAATCTTTTTATCTTCATGAGGTCCCAATAGTTCATTTTTGCTTTTAATTCCCTTGCCTTTGGAGATGTGTCAAGTAAGAAATTGCTGCGGCTGAGGTCAGAGAGGTTTTTTCCTGCTTTCTCTAGGGTTTTGATGGTTTCCTGTCACATTCAGGTCCTTCATCCATTTTGAGTTTGTTTTGTGTTTGGTGTAAGAAAGTGGTCTAGTTTCATTCTTCTGCATGTTGCTGTCCAGTTCTCCCAGCACCATTTGGTAAAGAGACTGTCTTTTTTCCATTGGATATTCTTTCCTGCTTTGTCAAAGATTAGTTGGCCATACTTTTGTGGGTCCAATTCTGGAGTCTCTATTCTATTCCATTGATCTATGTGTCTGTTTTTGTGCCAGTACCATGCTGTCTTGATGATTACAGCTTTGTAGTAAAGGCTAAAGTCTGGGATTGTGATACCTCCCACTTTGTTCTTCTTCAATATTACTTTGGCTATTTGGAGTCTTTTGTGGTTCCATACAAATTTTAGGATTGCTTGTTCTAGCTTCGCCAAAAAAGAGAACTACAGGCCAATATCCCTGATGAATATGGATGCAAAAATTCTCAACAAGATACTAGGAAATCGAATTCAACAGCATATAAAAAGAATTATTCACCATGATCAAGTGGGATTCATTCCTGAGCTTCCGGGCTGGTTCAATATAGGCAAATCAATCAATGTGATACATCACATTAATAAAAGAAAAGATAAGAACCATATGATCCTGTCAATAGATACAGGAAAAGTATTTGACAAAATTCAGCATCCTTTCTTAATAAAAACCCTCAAGAATGTCAGAATAGAAGGAACATACTTAAAGATCATAAAAGCCATTTATGAAAAGCCCACAGCTAACATCATCCTCAATGGGGAAAAACTGAGAGCTTTCCCCCTGAGATCAGGAACATGACATGGATGTCCACTCTCACCGCTGTTGTTTAACCTAGAGTTGGAAGTTCTAGCATCAGCAATCAGACAACAAAAGGAAATCAAAGGCATCAAAATTGGCAAAGATGAAGTCAAGCTTTCACTTTTTGCAGATGACATGATATTATACATGGAAAACCCAATAGACTCCACCAAAAGTCTGCTAGAACTGATAATGAATTCAGCAAAGTCACAGGATATAAAATTAATGTACCAAAATCAGTTCCATTCTTATAAACTAATAATGAAGCAACAGAAAGACATAAAGAAACTGATCCCATTCACAATTGCACCAAGAAGCATAAAATACCTAGGAATAAACCTAACCAAAGATGTAAAAGATCTGTATTCTGAAAACTATAGAGAGCTTATGAAAGAAATTGAGGAAGATACAAAGAAATGGAGAAACAGTCCATGCTGATGGATTGGAAGAATAAATATTTTTAAAATGTCAATACTACCCAAAGCAATCTACACATTCAATGCAATCCCAATCAAAATTGCACCAGCATTCTTCTCAAAGCGAGATGAGTCATATATATATATATATATATATATACACACACACACACACACACACACACACACACTCACCCTGTGTCCTTTGATTGGAACATTTAATTCATTTATATTTAAAAGTATTTATTGGTATATATGTACTTATTGCCATTTTGTTATTTGTTTTATGGTTGTTTTTGTAGTTCTCTGTTCTTTCTTCTTTCTTGCTCTCTTCTCTTGTGGTTTGATGGCTTCCTTTTGTGTTGTGCTTGGATTCCTTTCTCTTTACTTTTTCTATATCAATTATAAGGTTGTTTTTATATGGTTGTCATTTTTATGTGTGGTTGCCATTAGGTTCATATATAACATCCTATGAATATAATAGTCTATATACGTTAATGTTGCTTTAATTTGAACCCATCTGAAGCACTAGGCTTGTAGTTGGGCAGCATTAGTAGTCACACCAGATGCCTGCCCTCAGTCTGTCTGTTGGAGCTGCAGTCATGCTGAAGTGCAGAGTGCTCTCCTGTGTTGTCACCTGAGAGGGCTTCATTGGTAAATGGAGCCAGATGTCAGACTAGATGCCTACCTCCAGTCCATCTGTTGGGGCTGTTGTCACACCTGTCTGCAGGTTACTCTCTCTGCCTTGTCTCCTGAGAGGCTTTCATGGGTGGATGGGTCCAGAAGTCAGACCCCATGCCTGCCCCCATTCTGTGTGCCCATGCTACAGTTGCACTGATTGACAGGGCAGTCTCTGAGCTTCCAACTGTAAGATTTGGCTTCTGGGACTGTGGGTGCACTGGTGTGTGTAGTTACCTTCTCCTCTCCCGAGAGCAGGAGTCACTTTAGAGTGGTGCTGGTCCTTGCCAGGGCTGCCTACGGAGCATGTTAGGGCAAGAGCTGCTATGGGGGGACACCTACTGAGTGGGGAAAGTTGGTTGTCAGGGATCCACATGATAATGTGAGGGCCAGAAGCACTGCAATAGCAAGATAGGTGGAAAGTGTTTAGCTGATTACTACAAACATCCAGGTATCTAGCCTATGGGGCTGGGAAGAGGATAGAAATGGCACCCACCGGCTCTTTTGTTCTTGAAGTCTCTTAATGATCCTTGCCCTTCTAGGGCATGTTCTGAAATTGGTAAATAATCTCCTTCGTGTGTACCCCCTGGTGCTTTTCAAACTGCTGCTTTTATTACTATATCTGGGCTGGGTTATTTGTTATGCTGGCTCCTTAACGGCAGGGACTCAGTTTCCTATCACCCTCTGGCTCTCCTGGAGCTAGGCCCTGCTGGCAGTGTTAAGCCCCATTGGTTTTCAAAGCCAAATGTTATGGGGACTTGTCTTCCCAGTGCAGGTTCCCCGTGCCTGAGGTGCCTGGTGTGGGGTCTCATTCTCTCACTTCTCCATGCTTGTGTTGCCCTTCCCATTGTGGTTAACCTCCACATGGGTTTAGTTCTTGACCACGTCTCTGCTCCCCCTACACTTTTGAATGTTGCATTCTGAACTGTGAAAAATATGTTCTGCCAGTCTTTGGTTGTTTCTGAGTTAATTGCACTGATGTAGCTGTTACCTCAGTGTGTCCATAGGACAACGTGACCTCAGGATTCTCCTACTTTGCCATCTTCCCAGCGTTCTACGTGTTTTTTTCCTGTGGTGATTTAAAGCTTATGAAAAAATTCTAAATTAATATGTTTGTAATTTCTTGTTAGGAGACATGTTGATAGAAAAACAATAAAAAGCTTTACCTATTGCTTAATTTATATTTAAATGGCCTTCTTTTGTTTCCTAACATATATGTTGTAACAGGTCCTGTTCTTATTCTAAATATTTCTAGGCTACAATATAAAGGGTGAAAATTAAAATCTAACTCCACTTTATTCCCTTCTCCCTTCTCCACTTTAAGCTATTAAGGTAAGATAATTTTCACATTTTTGTTTTATACCCATTGGCTCAGAGAAGTTACAAAGAATTTTCTGAGTAAAGATAGTACTTTAATATTCTAAAAATTCCTTTCAGTTTCAAATTCTATCTTTCAACCTAAGTAATTCAAATTTTTACCTATACACAAACATTTATTGAGAGCGTCATATTCATACTATTCTTCAAGGCACTGTAAAGTTGGACTTGGATATTTGGGTAACCATTTGCTATTGAATTTTTCATTTTCTTACTCCTGATTATTTGCCAAAATTTTCATCCATGTAGTTTTTCATATAGCAGCTTCTTTTTTTTATTTTTTTAATGTTTATTTATTATTGAGAGAGACAGAGACAGAATGCGAGTGGGTTGGGGCAGAGAGAGAGGGAAGCACAGAATCTGAAGCAGGCTCCAGTCTCTGAGCTGTCAGCACAGAGCCTGACACGGGGCTCAAACTCACAGGCTGTGAGATCATGACCTGAGCCGAAGGCAGACACTCAGCCGACTGAGCCACCCAGGCACCCCTCATATGGCAGCTTCTATTGCATATTTTTAAATTATTAACTGTTTCCCAAAATATTATTTCTCTCAGTAGATATTTTTCAGGTACTATCAAATATTGTGATTTCTAGAAAAATGAGGTGATACCCCTGCTCTCAGTGATGTCTTTCATTTAAAAATAATTACTATTGTTATAATTTTCTTTTTGGTCAAGATTATATTTATCCTGACTTTAAAAATGAAAAATACTGGAGTGCCTGAGTGGCTCTCTTAATCTCAGGGTTGTGGGTTTGAGCCCTAGGTTGGGTGTAGAGATTACTCAAAAATAAAATCTTTAAAAAAAAGAAAATGATGCAAAATTGTTTGCCACCATTTCATTGGAATGGGGGAGAATTTGTTAGGAATTCTGGTGTATAGATTAAAGATGATAGATTAGGTAGGTGAATAAGATAGTGTTTATGTGTATAATCAAGCCATATCTGGAAAATTGGTTCAGAATCTGTTTTTATAGGAAACAAAGATGGTAGCACAGAAAGTTTTATTTATATAAATACATATAACTTTGATGGATACAAATGGTAAACTCATTTTATTTCTAACAGGTTTGGCTGTGGCAATAGCCTTCATATAAAATGCATGAAGATCCTAGCTAATTATCAGGATATGATATCAAATGCTTCCATGTTGAAATGTCCTCTATGTAGGAAAGAGTTTGCACCAATAAAACTTATTTTAGAGGAATTCAAAAACTCTAGCAAACTTGTAACTGCAGCTGAAAAAGAGCGACTGGACAAACACCTTGGAATTCCCTGTAATAACTGTAAACAATTTCCAATTGAGGGGAGATGTTATAAGTAAGTGTCATCAGTAAAATGATAAACATGTTTTCTAACTCTTTTTAACATTAGAAGACTTGAAGCATTAGAGTACTAGTCATTTAGGCTGGGTTCTTCCTTCTGTATGTAGTATGTTTGAGTAAGTGATGGTTGCTTATTTAGGATTTCCAGACTGGTGATCTATGTCAGCCTAGTACCTCAAAAACTCATTGTTTTATTCCTTCACTTACAGAAAGGTATTGGCTTTGCACTCCAGTCTAGATTGAGAGTCTGAAGTAGCATTCTGTCCTGGAAGCTCTGGACACAGGCTTGTTGCTGTGGCCTAAATGAGTTTCCAAATTCAGAACCCTCCACTTCTAGACTTCTCAGCTTCTGTAACTTTCTTTGAACCATCATTGATATTGCCAAAAACTTCTATAATTGAGCTAGAGGGATATTGACTAGATTGACTGAATATTTAATTGAGTTTCCTGAACTCCAAATTTCAACAAGTACATGTGTTTTTTTGTTTCAATCCTATGCTTCAATGGCAATAAGATAATTATTAGAGAAAACAGTTTTTGTTACTTTTGTACTTAATCCCCAAACTTTCCCGCAATTGTCACACTAAAACATCAATTAATTGCTATGCTTAGGAATTGTGTTTTAATTAAAATTTTAGCTTAACTCTATGTGAAGAAAATATTTTTTTCCAGTCTTCCTAGAAGTACATTATGATGAGCCCAATTCATACATTTTTTAGAACCCTCTCATAAAATCATAAAACTGTTTTTAATCACTCCTGTCAGCAAATGGTAACTTTTCTGGTTTATAGTGTTTTAGTTCTTTGTTTTCCTTATGTGTCACATAGAAGAAAATCAACTGGATCACTGTAAGTAAGAGTCTTTACTGGAAAATGACTGGCCTGAGAAGACTCCAAAGGAACATTTTAACTTGAGAAAGAAGGTCAGAATTTTTGTGAAGGTTTAGCAGGTATTCAGCTAGCATCAGGAATGTTAGTTAAATAGGTTCCAGAAAAAGGAAGGACTTGATCTTCGGTATTAGTAACCATTGTTTTCAAGAGGTACAGATCCAAACAGTAAGAAGCTAAGATAACATGTGAAAGAGGGGGTTGGGAGGAACAGCTGTGAGAGATGAGGACATGAAGCAGACATGGTGTAAAATTCTCAGTCCTCGTTGTTGCCTGTTCCTCAAATTATTAGAGTGTGGCTTTTGTAGATAATTTCAAATCTTTCTTTTAAGTATTTTGTTAATGGTAGTGCACTCTTTTCCTCTGAGTTTTCTGACTGCTCTCTCTGTCTTTGTGGATGATTCTTCACACTACCCCTTGTACAGGAGGAAAAAATTTTCTATACCTTTCTAGGTTCTTTCATCTGGTCTATTAATTAAACTGACGTAAGATTAATAGCAGAAAAAGCAAATTTAAATTTGTTCATGCAGGAGCCTCACACTGACATGAAAGTTTCAAAGACAAGCAGTTAAGGCTTAGAAGCCATCCTGGGCTAAGGAGAAAGGGGGTAGGAGTTCGTGTCTTCAAAGGGAAAGAGGACAATTTATGGGAAGATGGGAAAAACAAATGTCAAGCCATGGTGAGACAATAGGACACAGAGAGGAATTTGAACAAAGAGGTCCTGCTGAGCTCCCTCCAGTTTACCATACCTAGTACATACTCTTTGTAGTTATCTCTGGTAATAGCTCTCTTCCTGGACTGGGCCTCTATCTAAATTCCTTTAGGTAGTTGAGGGGGAAATAAAAAGCTCTTCCTGACTCTTTTTGGGCCTTGATTGACTTGAGCTCAAAGTAATCCACATGCCAAAGTGGCACATTCTGGGGAGACTTGTTCCAAATACAGGTCCACTGTTTTGCTCCCTGCTTACTGCCCTACACTAGGAGAATAATTTCTCCACTCTAGGTTTGGCTTACAATTACTTACCTCTATATCAGTCCTCTCTTACAAATTAAAGAATTTATTTCAATATTTGTGATTTCACCTTCATTTCATTCCCTCAGATACTGACATTTTAGTCATTAGCCTGAAAAACTATTCCCAGTAGTTTTAGTAATGTATTGAGTAGGAGACAAACTAGAAAGCTTTTCAGTTCCTTCTTCATTAGAGTTTTACAACAGAGCCACTTCTTTTAAGAAGTTAATTCTAAATATATATATGTGTGTGTGTGTGTGTGTATGTATATATATATATGTGTATATATGTATATGTATATACATATGTATATATGTATACATATGTATATGTATATACATATGTATACATGTATACATATGTATATGTATACACACACACACACACACACATATATATGTTGAAATATAGAGATACTTAATTTTTTCTTGCCTAGCAAAATTTGGTGTATCAAATAAAATGCTCCATTGCTATGATTGGTTAATGTTAAAATAATAACAATAATAAATTAGTGCATGCGCTTCTAAATGTTTAAAGGACATATTTTCCCAGATTTCTCGTGGAAATAGTTTTCTAAAACTTTAATAACTTGCATAAGAAAATAAGTTTGTTTGATTACTGCCCAGAATATTATTTGTTTGGTAAATATTGCTGCAAGTAAATTAAAATTATGTACTTATTGCAAATTTTTTTATAAATGATGTAAGTTTGAGATTAAAGCTTTTGTGGAAAGTGAAGTTTCTGTTTATTTAATAACATTTTATACATATAACTTTTTACATATTGTGAGAAAAAAGGGAATATAATTTTTATTTTTAAGAAGTATTCTGCTAAGCACAACTCTCGCATTCTTGAAACAATTGGAAAACACTGACTAATCAAATGATAGAATATCTAATAGGCTATAAATCCTATAGGAATTTAGATAAAGAAAGAAATGAAAATTAAGGTACTGTGGAAAGAAATCATGGAAGGATTGTGTGGTAGACAAAATAATGCCTTCCCAAATATGTCCACATTCTTATGCCCAGAACTTACCTAACATAGGGGAATTAAGGTTGCAGATGTAATTAAGATTGCTAAACACCTGACCTTGAAGTAAGAAGATTATTCTTGATTGCCTGGGCCAAATGTAATCACAAGTGTTCTTAAAAGTGGAAAGGGAGGCAAAAAAAGAGTCAGAGGGAGATGTGACTTTGGAAGAAAAGCCCAGAGAGACAAAGCATTGCTTGCTTTGAAGATAAAGGAAAGGACAACAAGCTAAGCCAAGGAAGGTAGACACCTTCTAGAAAATGGAAAGACCAAGGAAAGGGGTCCCCTTTAGAACCTCCAGAAACAAATGCAACCCTGTTGACCCTTTGATTTTGGTCCCTTGAGACCTATGTCAGCCTTCTATCCTACAAAACTATAAGATAATTAAGTTGTGTTGTTAAGTTGCTAAATTTGCTGTAATTTTTACAGTAGTGGTAGGAAGATGATAACAGGTGAGAAAAGATGGGCCTTGTCCTATCTGCCTAGTTCCCAGGAAATTTTAGTTGGAATTTTTCACCTAAACCATCAAAATAATTGGTTTTTTTCTTGTATGTCTTAATATTTTGCCTTTTTAGGTGTACCAAATGCATAGAATATCACTTATGCCAGGAATGTTTTGATAGTTGCTGCCATCTTTCTCATCCCTTTACATTTCGTGAGGTACAGTTTCCATCTTGAATTATATGGTGTTTGTATTTATCCTGTTGTAAATCTAAATAAAGTAAATCTAAGAATAATAATACATAACACTTTGGAATAGAGATGATTGTTTTTTAATAAAAACCTAAGACTCGGGGCGCCTGGGTGGCGCAGTGGGTTAAGCGTCCGACTTCAGCCAGGTCACGATCTCGCGGTCCGGGAGTTCGAGCCCCGCGTCAGGCTCTGGGCTGATGGCTCAGAGCCTGGAGCCTGTTTCCGGTTCTGTGTCTCCCTCTCTCTCTGCCCCTCCCCCGTTCATGCTCTGTCTCTCTCTGTCCCAAAAATAAATAAACGTTGAAAAAAAAATTTTTTAAAAAAACCTAAGACTGTATTTTTAGGAGAATTCTTTTTCATAGAGATGTACAGTGCAACTAACTCTCACATTGGTAGTTTATAAAATCTAACAATAACAAACATCTGATGACATTACACATAAATCTTAAGTATAGGAATTACAGCCACTAAACTTGAAAATTCATTTTAAAAAAAGCTCAGCATTTCTAATTGGCATAACTTATTGACAACAACTTATGGTTTTAAATTTTCTTACATCAACAATAATGAAATTTTATTTCAATCCTTTATACTGTATACTTAGAAGTAAATGCCTCCTGATGTTGAATAATAATTCTACCTTCTACCTATTAGACAAGATAAAACATCCACAAAAAAATTACTATTATTCATTAATATTCTTACCTTAAAAAGTAATGTTATTATAGTAGCTGTACAATAGTATATTAGACTCACGAATAATTTATAAATTTTTAATGTTAAAAGTTTTTAAATGAATATTATTCACATTATGTTGTTAATATGTGGCTGATTTTAATCCACAAAATTAAAAATTTCCATGATTTGCAAAGTAACATTTATTTTTACCTATTACAGAAGAGAAATCAAAGATGGAGATCACTAGAAAACAGATCAGATGAAACTGTAAAATATGTAGATATTAAAAATGAAACAGAAGAAAAGATGCCACATTTTCAAGGAAAGCAATGGTAAGATTCTCAGTGAAGCTTACATTTCTTTTTGTGACGTGGGACATTTAAATAATTTTTCAGTTTGAATAAGTTTTATTCATTCCTTTATTCAGTAAATATTAATTATATCCTAGTAACATTATTATGCAAGTAAAAAGGAAGGCTTTAGAGTCAGACTGCTTGAATCTAATCCTTATACAACTATAAGTTGGCAGTGTGACTTTTGGGTTAGTTAACTACTTTGCTTCTCTTCCACATTTTTTTCATCTTTAAAATGTGGATGGGGTGCCTGGGTGGCTCAATCAGTTGAATGTCTGACTTCAACTCAGGTCATCATCTTGTGGCTCGTGAGTTCGAGTCCCACATTAGGCTCTGTGCTGACAACTCAGAGCCTACTATCCTGCTTCAGATTCTGTGTCTCCCTCTCTCTCTGCTCCTGCTCTGCTCGTGCTCTGTCTCTCTCTCTCAAACATTAAAAAATAATAAATAAATAAATAAATAAATAAATAAATAAATAAATAAATAAAATGTGGATAATTATAAAACCAGCCTCATAGGAATTTTGTGAATATAAAATGGTTCAGACACACAGCAAATACTCAAATAATGTCTGTTATTGTTAATACTACCAGAGATTCTACTAGGCATTAGGGATATAGTAGTTTCCTCAGTAAATAATTGATCATCTAAGTAAATGTAAAATTAAAAATGACATAAGTTATTAAAAAAATACAGGGGGATTTGATACTTGTTTTGAAGCGATTGATCTCTAGGGGAAGGAAGTCTTTTCTGCCTCACTCCCCCACTGTTTCTCCCTCATGGAGGAAGAATGCTGAGTGGATTGGTTGTATTTCACAACCTTGATTGAGCTGTTTATTAGTGGACAGGCCTTCAAATTTTTTGTCATATTCCTTATTAAAGAAAATTAAATATACTGTGTATTAACACATTAGCTATAAAAATATACAAAAGAAATAATTTTGAAAGGATATGGGATAAAATTAGTTTTTAAAAATAACTTCAGGGGCACCTGGGTGACTCAGTCAGTTAAGTGTCTGACTCGATTTCGGCTCAGGTCATGATCTCACAGTCATGAGATGGATCCCCATGTTGGGCTCTGCACTTAATGTGGGGCCTGCTTAAGATTCTCTCCCTTCCTCTCCCTCTGCAGCTCCTCCACTTGCACTCTCTCTCTCTGAGTAAATAAATAAATAAATAAATAAATAAATAAATAAATAAAGTCCCTTTATTAGTAATAATAATAATTTTAGTGAATTATCCAAATAAAAATTGTCCTTACTCTCATTAACACAAAAACACACATACATTTCTGTCCAATCCAGTGGATATTTACCCATGTCCTGTGGGTACTTCAGACACTTTGTAGACCACAGCTCTTATGAAGCATAAAATAACTTGTGGGTATATAATAAGCCTATACTAAGGCTCTCCATCTCCATTTCCTCTGGCTCTGGCTAGGTTCCTAGGCTCTGGCTGTTACACTTCAACCTATTTGGATAATAAATTGTATAACTAAATGTGTTGAAGATATTGTAGGTAGAGACAAGAGAACATTAAGGTAGAGAAACATTCTAGGCAGAGAAAGTGGATTAAGTAAAAGGAGAGAGTTTCAAGATAAGGAATACTCACCACATTAAATAATAAAAATACACAGGTATTTTTTTTTTAGTTGACAATCACAGGTATTTTTTTTAGTTGACAATTAGATGATCTTGGTAAAAGCAGTTTCTGCAATATTATGGAAATATATCTGTAGAGTGATAAGAAACACAATAGAACATAGCATGCAACCCATGAATCAATGAGTAATTTTGACTTTCAAGTCTTATTATTTAAGAAATACATTTCTAAATTTTAATTCCAGTATAATTGACATACAGTGTTATATTAGTTTCAGGTACACAATAGAGTGATTCAACAATTCTACATATAACTCAGTTCTCATCCTGATAACTGTACTCAATCCTCTTCACATACTTCATGCATCCCCCACCCACCTCCCCTTTGGTAACCACCAATTTGTTCTCTATAGTTAAGAGTTTTTTGAGGTGCCAGGGTGCCTCAGTTAGTTTAGTGCCCAACTCTTGATTTTGGCTCAGGTCATTATCTCATGGTTCATAAGTTCAAGCCCCATGCTGGGGGAGCCTGCTTGGAACTCTCTCTCTCTCTCCCTGTCTCTCTGCCCTTCCCCTACTCTCATTCTGTCTCTCTCTTTCTCCCTCTCTCTCTCTCTGTCTCTGTCTCTATCTCTCTCTCTCTCAAAATAAGTAAATACTTAAAAAAAAGAGAGTTTTTTGGCTTGTCTCTTTTTTTCTTTGTTTTGTTTCTTAAATTCCACATATGAGTGAAATCATATGGTATTTGTCTTTTCCTGACTGACTTATTTCACTTAACATTATACCCTCTACATCCCATGTTGTCATAAATGGCAAGATTTCTTCATTCGTTTTTATGGCTGAGTAATATTCCAGTGTGTGTGTGTATACTTCTTTTTTGTCCATTCATCTACCTTCTTTGTCCACTCATCTATCAGTGGACATTTGGGTTGTTTCCATAATTTGGCTATTGTGTATAATGCTGCAATAAACATAGGGGCACATATATTCTCTCCAATTAGTGTTTTCATATTCTTTGGGTAGTACCCAGTAGTGTGATTACTGGATCATAGAATACTTCTATTTTTAATTTTTTGAGGAACCTCCATATTGTCTTCAATAATGGGGCCATACCAGTTTGCATTCCCACCAATAGTACAAGAGGGTTCCTTTTTTGTCCACATTCTCACCAACACATGTTGTTGCTTGTATTTTTTATTTTAGCCATTCTGGAAGGTGTGAGGTGATATCTTATTGTGATTCCCTGATGATTAGTGATGTTGAGCATCTTTCCATGTGTCTGTTGACCATCTGTAAGTCTTCACTGAAGAAATGTCTGTTCACGTCCTCTGCCCACTTTTAATTAGATTATTTGATTCGTGTTGAGTTTTGTAAGTTCTTTATACATTTTAGATGCTAACCACTTGTCAGATAAGTCATTTGTAAATATCTTCTCCCATTCAGTAGGTTGGCTTTTAGTTTTGTTTGTTGTTTACTTTGCTGTGCAGAAGTTTTTTTTATTCTTATTTTGATGTAGTTCTAATAGGTTTTTTGTCTTTTTTGCTTTTTTTTTTTTTTTTGCTTTTGCTTCTCTTTCCTCAAGAGACATAGCTAGAAAGATGTTCTTATGGCTGATATTTGAAGAGTTACTGCCTGTGCTCTCTTCTATGATTTTTATGGTTTCAGGTCTCACATTTAGGTCTGCAATCCATTTTGAGTTGATATTTGTATATGATGTAAGAGAGTGGTCCAGTTTCATTCTTTTGCATATAACTGTGCAGCTGTCCACAAACCATTTATTGAAGATACTTTTCTTCCATTGCATATTCTTGCCTCCTTTGTTGACGATTAATTGGCCATATAATTGTGGGTTTATTTTTGGACTTTCTGTTCTGCTCCATTGATCCATATGTCTGTTTTTCTGCCAGTACCATACTGTTTTGATTACTACAGCTTTGTAATACAACTTGAAATCTGGAATTGTGATACCTCCAGTTTTGTTTTTCTTTTTCAAGATGTCTTTGACTATTCAGGGTCTTTTGTGATTCCATACAAATTTTAGGGTTGTTCTAGTTCTGTGAAAAATGCTGTTGGTAGTTTGTTTTTTTTTAAGTTTATTTATTTATTTTGAGAGAGAGAGAGAGAGAGCACCTGCATGAAAGTGGGGGAAGGGCAGAAAGAGAGACAGAGGATCTGAAGCAGGCTCTGTGCTGACAGCAGAGAGCCCAGTGTGGGGCTCAAACCTACGAACCATGAGATCATGACCTTAGCTAAAGTCAGATGCTTAACTGACTGAGCCACCCAGGTGCCCCTGTTAGTATTTTTATAGAGATTGCATTAAAGCTGTAGATTGCTTTGGGTAGTAGGGACATTTTAACAATATTTTTTTTCAATCCATGAGCATGGGATGTTTTCCCATTTGAGTGTTGGCACTGCACTTGTTCCCACACATGTCTGTGTATCTAGACTGGGGGCTAGGGGAGGGAAATGGTGCCCACCAGCTATTTGGTTCTTGGAATTATCTCCCAAAGATTGCTTCCCCTCCAGCACATACTCTGAGATTTGCAAATACATCTCCTTCCTGTATATCCCAGGCGTTTTTTAAACTGCTGTTTCTATGCTGATCTCAGTGGGGCTGTTTGTTTTGCTCTTTTAGGGTGGAGACTCAGTTTCTTATCCCTCTGGCTCTCCCAGAACCAACCCTTTTGATTTTTAAAGTTCCAGTTGTTAAGCCCCACTGATTATAAGAACTCACAAAGTTAGGCCCCTCTAGTTTTCATAGCTAAATGTTATGGGGATTTGTCTTCTCTGTGCAGATTCCCCATGCCTGTAGTGCCTGGTTTGGGGTCTGGTCCTCCCCCCTTTCCACACTAATGGCATCTCTCCCCATTCTGGACAGTACCACAGGTCAGTTTGGCTCCCAACTGCATCTCTACCCTCCTTACCTTCTTTGATGTAGACTCTTCCCTACATTTAGCTGTGAACAGTCTGTTCTTCCAGTCTTCATGTCATTTTTTGGGTTATTTAACCTGATGTGAGTGTTATGTAGGTGTACAAATGGGACAAGGTGATCCTAAGATACTCCTACTCTGCCATCTTCCCCAGAAGTGTGGAAATACATTTTGTAAGGCTATAGTTGTCATACTGACTCCTCTGATGGATCTGGCAAAGTAAATTGAAAACCTTCTGGAAAAAAATTCACCATTCTAGATGCCATTAAGAACATTATTCATGGGGAGAGGTCATAATATTAACATTAACAAGAGTTTGGAAGAAGTTGATTCCAACCCTCATGGATGATTTTGAGGAGTTCACTATTTCAGTGGAGGAAGTAACTGCAGATATGGTGGAAATAGCAAGGGAAATAGAATTAGAAGTGGAGCCTGAATATGTGACTGAATTGCTGCAATCTCATGATAAAACTTAAATAGGTGAGGGGTTGCTTCCTATGGATGAGCAAAGAAAGTGGTTTCTTGAGAGAGAATCTATTCCTGGTGAAGATGCTGTAAAGATTGTTGGAATGACAACAAAGGATTTAGAATATTATATCAACTTAGTTAATAAAGCAGCTGTAGGGTTTAAGAGTATTGATTAATTTTGAAATAAGTTCTTCTGTGGGTAGACTGCAATCAAGCAGCATCACATGCTACAGAAAAATCATCCATGGAAGGAAGTGTCAGTTGATGAGGCAAACTTCATTGTTATCTTGTTTTAAAAAATTGTCTCAGCCATTCCAACCTTCAGCAACCAGCACCCTGATCAGTCAGCAGTCTTTAACATTGAGACAAGACCAGCAAAATATTATAATGCACTGACAGCTCAAATAATGTTAGCATTTTTAACAGTAAGGCATTTTTTAGTTCAAGTATGTACATTGCTTTCTCAAACATAGTATTATCGCACACTTAATAGATTACAGTATAATGTAAACATAACTTTTATGTGTACTGAAAACCAAAAAATTCATTTGACTTGCTTTACTGTGGTACTCACTTTATTGTGGTGGTCTGGAACCAAACCCACAATATCTCCAAGGTATGCCTGTATTTGAACTATGTTCTGAATGACTTTTGAATAATAGAAATGTGTCTAACCTTTAGCTAAGTTGTGTTTTTAAATGTTTATCTGTGTCATCAGTTGGTAATGGCATCAAATAGCAGTTAATTTACATTGATCTGAGTTATGTTGGTTCGTACTTCTGGTACAAAAATGGGTTTGGTACTTTTAGAGTCACATTAACATAGTCTAACAATACTAAAGTAGTAAACATATCCCAAGGGAAAATGAGTTTCCTCCTAGATTCGTATCTACCAATTTATCATAGTAGCCTGAAATATTTAATGTGGCTTACTGTGCCCCTTACTTCCTACCAGATGGCAGAGTGAATTGGATTGTATTTTTCTAAACACAAGGTGTATGTGTTGGCTCAGACTGAAATAATTTGAGTATATGTTTCTTATTAAAATTTTGTTCTTGTTTCATATACATTAAAAAGTGCAAATCAAAAAATTTCAGGTTACGGTTTTTATTTGAAATGACTAAATTAAATTTTGTTATTTATGAAGTTGATGTTGAAGTTGGATCTATCTTGTTCAGCATCAATATAGTAGATTTTTTAACTTTATAGTGTATGAGATTTATTACCTTCAGTTCAAGAAAATACTGGATTCGTTTACATTATTTATATGGAGGAAATTTACCTGTGCTATTGACTACTTCCTGATCTATAATCACATATAAACATTAATATCTTTCTGCTCATTCTCATTCAGCCAAGTTTACACACCAAAACAAGTGGTAAAGTCACTGCCTCTCTTACTGATTACAAAAACTAGTAAGCTGCTTGCTCCAGGCTACCAGTGTCGACTTTGTTTGAAGGCATTTTGTCTTGGTCAACATACAAGATTGCTACCATGTGCTCACAAGGTAGAAGTCACATCATTTTAGTTTGTCTTTCCTTGTAGGGCCAGTGTTTATAAATGAATTGACAGTTTAAGTTTCTCCTGTCACTTTTTAGTTATATCATGTGCAGAGATGTTCATATTGAACAGTGTATGGTAGAAGAGCCCTAGCAGAGACCATTGAGAAGGCAGCTCTGTCCCCTGTGGATGTATTTTTGTTGATTAGGACTCATTTCTGTATATGCTATCCAGAAAAGATAAATGGCTCTTCAAGTTAGATTATTTTATCTTACTTCAGTTACTTGCAGAAAGAAAAAGCTTATAGAATATTAACTTAACGTGTTTTGTGATTCTTTGGATGAAACAGATGCTTAATTTGACATAGTTTTTATTTCAAATGAATTCACTAGAATTAAAGTCTAATGTTGTTTGATCATTATATATTTGGTAACCAGGTTTTTTTCTGAAATAAAGTTACTGTAAATATTTATACCTTTAGAGTCACCTTTATTTAAAATGTCTGATAGGTTGTTTTCTTCCCAAGAATGTGATTTATTTTTATATCTTTTTATATCTTATATTTTACCATTTTATATCTTACCATTACCAGATCTATTTCCAAGTCTAGTTGGTTATGACTATTTTTATTATTTAATACATGTCATTCATTAGAAAGCAACAGTGAAATTGATGACTTAAGTAGTAAGATTTCATGAGATTACAAAAAAAAAATCCATAGAAGGATTTCCATTTTAATGTTGAAAATAGACATCAGTCCATAACCAATTCAGTTTTACTCTTCAAAATATTTCCATAAAACTTGATAAATTATAGTTATCTTCCATTTTGCTAGTTTTAATAATAACATAATAATGAAACCTGGAGAAATTTGCATAGATAATGTACATTATAAACAAGACAATTATATCTCTGATTAATTTGTAATTTTTTTTTAGTTTCATAGGAAATGTATTGACAGTTGGTTATTATACAAGTGCAATTCATGCCCTATTGATGGACAAGTTATATATAACCCTTTAATCTGGAAAGATACAGCAGTAAATGGACACACACATCAGTCCATTTCAAACACAAACATCACTCATCTGTCAAAACAGGAAGAACCAGAACTTTTCATTCCTGGTACTGGATTAGTCTTAAAACAAAATAGACTTGAAATTTTACCTATCATACCTCAACATGATTCTGAAAAGTCGAATACACCTGAAAGTCCAACAGATACCTATCAGAATATAACAATAGATGATCTATTCTCCATCAAGTTAGATGATTCAAACTCAAGAAGATTAATCTATGAATATAAAATTAGCCAACATTTCCCCAAGTATCTTCAAGATTCACTCACTGAACACATTGGAAAAATGTCATCTCAAGCATTTCTTCCTTCCATTACTAACAAGAATATTATATGTCTCACTGCAATGGAAAGTCCATGTATCAGTGAAAAATGGCACACTAGTCAAAGCCAGAAGATGGCCAAGGACTGTAAACATATTAACCACAATCCAAAGAAGACTCTTGGTACTAGAATAAAAGACAAGAAGAGATCAAATACTTCACTACAAGAAGATTTAAATCTTATTGTCAGTTGGGGTACAAGTAAACTTAGTTTGTCTAAAAGGTATAATAATTATATGAGAAAAGTTAGACAAAAATGTAATCTGTCAAGAAGGCCTGTATCTCACCCTTTAAATACAAAAAGTACTGAGCTATCTTTAATATTGGAAGGAGTTCAGTTATGAAAATGCATGTTTTATCAACATCAGAAAATGTTTGAATATTGAACATAAAAATGTTTCATTTGTAGAACATAAACATCGTATACTCTTGACAAATGTGTATAGAATTCTTTGTTGTCATTTTGCCTATTTGTCTGAATGACTAGCTACACTTAAATGACCCCATTCCTTATAAGACTTAAATCATTAGGTGCTTTGATCAATATGTTCAGGATGTTAATTATGAATAATTTTTAAAAATTTTATTTCATACTGATTAAAATAACTATTTTTACTTAAATTAAGGAAATAGATTTTCCTTGCATGGAGCCACTGTTTTTAAACATTGAACTTGATACATGTAACATGGAAGGATTCTTTCTAGGTCTTTGTGTATTTTTTGCATTTTAATATTCATACAAACCTATAGGCATATTCACACAAACCTATAAGAAAATCCAGATGGTAGTTGTCTCTTTCACTTTATATCCATAATGGTATTTTTTTATACATGAAAGTAAAATAAAATATAGTGCTGTAAGTTATGCCACATTTACAATGGTTTCACTTATTTCAAGAAACTTATAAGTACTACCAAATTTCTTGATACAATCAGTATTAAAGGATCTATTTTTTTAAACCAGCCCCATTTCCAAAATAATGAACTATTGTTTCAAAATATTCACTTGAAAAATATAACCCTTAGATTCTTATTTTGCTTATTTTTAAAAAATTTATGGCTCAGTATCTTTTCAAATTTTTGTATTAAAATATTGATATTATTTCATTGACTTTTATTATCTATGACAAGGAAAAAAACCTCACATAATATTTTTGCCACAGTGTTAATGGAATACATAGTTCTATGAAACAGATCTTGAAGACATCAAACAGAAAAAGTTCTTTGAAATAGCATTTGAATTTAAAGAAATGACTAAATTGAAGTTAATCACAGACAGAAATCACTAAAATGTAGTTCAGAAATAGTAACCGAGAGTTCATTAGACCATGAGCTACATTTTTAAATGAATGGAAAATTTGGTTCATTTTTGATATGTAAATGGAGGACCAAATACATTTGTCAGCAATCACAAATTTTATCAGCCTTTTTTTTTTTCCTTTGGTAAATTAAGGTGAAGCAAACTGCAAAATAACTTTCCAATTAATCAAATATTATTTATGTTCTAATTGATATTCTTTTTAAAAGAATTCTTCCAAAAGGAAAAGGAAAGAAAATGCTTTGGAAAGCAAAGTATATGAAAGAGATATAAAAGAACCATAAGAAATTGGGATGTTAGTAAAGAAAAAAAAAGATTTATTATTTAGTTTAAAGAAAGATATACTATGGACACTATTCCTATACTAGTCAAACTTATCATGATCATTCTGCAATTATTTGAGTTTTTATTATTGCAGTAGTATACTATACATAAAATACTACACCCATGATTTTGAAAGGAGAGTAGATAACTACTGGAATAAAAATTTCTTAGATTATGAGCAAGCTTTGCCCTGAAAGAGTTAGGGATATGAATTAGGTGACAAAGCGGAAGAGGATAAATAGTTCTCTGGTTTGTTATTAGACAAAATGAATTTCATAGAAGATGTCTGATTTCTAAGAATAGAGGTAATCCTATTTATGAAGAAGAAGATGTGGCCTGAGATCAAGGGTAGTGATGAATGACCTAACAGCCTGGTCAGGGACCTAGAAGAAGAAACATTGAAAGATTGCAGACAAGCAGGCTAGGTGCAGATGGACATATGGGTGAGGGTCCTGCCGAAAGCTCCACCCACTGGGAGAATTTTCTCTTACCACTGCCTTTAAAGGCTACTCCTAGTGAGGCTACAGGGCAGTTGGCCATCCATTTTCAGTTTTCACCTACATATCCAGCCAACCCATCCAGAAGCCAAGACCACATTTTTTTCTCTGTCAGTCAGTCATAGGTTATTAACCAAAGGAGGGACACTGGTCCAACATTAATACTGATGAATGACATGGCAGTCTGGGCTCTCTGCTGATGCAGCTTGCCTTCTGATACTGCTAAAGTTATCTGGATGTACTGCTTCCACATGATGATAGTTTGCTGCTGCACCCAACCAACTTTATGACATGATGGCTCTAATAGACTCCAGCTCATGATGGGCATTTATGGATACATGATCAATCAAGTGGAATACCATGGTCAGGGGCTCCTCCACCAGAGCATGCCATGAATTGTTTTTCAAAAGGCAAATTTTATGGCCTTGCTCCAAAACCTCAGAAAGCACATGTGATTCCCCTATACATGGGCTTGCCACAAGCTCCACTGGTCATGTTACTTATCATCAATACTTCTAATATTATAGGGCCTTCCAGGTTGTATGGCCAGAGCAGCATTATTGCTTATACCACAATCTAGACCTGTGGCAGAGCTCTTGTGTGTCCCAAGTGCCACCAAACCTAGCAGCCATTAGTGTCAGCCATATGGGCCACAGCAGTATTCCCAGATGTGGGATAATGGAATATACTGCTCCATAACTCAGAGATACCAACCAGGTGTTAAACTTCCTTTTCTGTTGTGGGGAGTGAAAGATGTGATCATTTGTCTTTTATTTTGGAGTGGATATCTGGCATGCCTCTGTCCACAGAAACCCCCAAAATTTTACTAATGAGAAGTCCCTGAATCTCTCTGGAGCACGATGTGTCTACCAAGGGGCAGGGTCAGATTTCCTGGCTACTAGTTTGAAATTTCCACTTGTTACAATGATTTCATCTACCTGGATTTTGACATTTAAGTGCTACCACTTGGCCTTTATTTAGATCCAGTCACCACCACCACCACCCCACCCCCCCACCCCGTGATATCCACGAGCCTATTAGCAAGGGCCTTTCCTACTCTCAGCCCTAGGTTATAGAAGAGACCTACCACTGAACTTTTAGTGATTCTGGTGTTCAAAGCAGAACAGTTTATAACTTTGGTTAATGGTATATTTTGCAGGCCTTTGATGGTGGGGCTTTTGGCCTTACAAAGTGTATTTACTCCAGCATGCTGGCTTCCATGGGTTTTTAAATCCCTTGGCCTACTGTTTGCTATGGTGTTCTGGTATTTCAACTTAGCATTGGGCATTGCTTTTTCCACATCTCTAGGAGTCATCTCCATAGTGAATACACCATCACCTGTATTCCTCACCAAGCTGATTAACCCAATATCCCTAGAAAGTTTGCAAGTTAATAAACTCACCCTGCCCTATCATATATTCTGGTCCCCTTGATTAAGCACTCTCAGATTTCAGACCCACAGATTCTCCTCCAGTACACAATGTCTAGGTCTTACATATTCTTTAGGATATTAGGCCTTATTAGCACCAGCATATTCCTGAGTTCTTCTGTGACTTAACCTTAATTATATGCCTAGTGGCCATAAAAATGTAAGGTCGGATTCTGGAGGGGGTAAAATGATGTTTTGTGGGGAGAGGACTCTGCATTGCCTTCAAGTAAGGGGGGTGGGCAGGCTAGCTCTTTAAGAGAAAGGGTCGGCTTACTTTAGCATTTTCAGAGAGTTCAGAAGATTCAAGTGGTTCCAAATGTACAGGGTCATCCACACAAATGTTCTCTTCCCAAATGTTAGGATCCCATTCTTCCCCAACCAGACCCTGATCTTATCATAATTAACCTGCCTTGATTGGGCATTTAATCTTATCTGGAGTTCTACCACTCCATTAACTCCTGATCCTCAGTATTTCCTCTGCTTCCCTGCAGGAGAGTGTTTTTGTAAGCTACCAGGAAGGTCTGTTGGCTTTCACACTTGGAGTTTCATTGTGAATATCTTTTTCTAGGGTAGCAGTGGGCTTGACATTAGCCATCCATTCTCATTGTCCTAATAATTAGTTTCCCCAGTACTTCTCAAAGGTCTGATTCTTTATGCAAGGAATATTTTCCTACCCCAGGGGTATACTCTCATACCTCACCAACAAAGAGAATTTTAATAATTGGGCATACACCTTCTGCCCAGGATGTCTGTGTTCCCCTTACCAATGACAGGGTCCTCATTGCAAGCTGGGCTGGAAATGATTCATCTCTCAAATCCCAATATTTCACCTAATTTCTCCTACCCCTCCCATTGCCAACTGGCAAAGGTTATTTCTTCCAAAAGCAAATGTTTAAATAGAAATCGGTATGCAAGCTGTTCATTAACTATCAACACCTGTGGAAAGGAGGAACATGAGCCTGTCTTTATTTGAAATTTTGATGTTCATCATCTCTCCTTACCCTGGTCCCTTTTCTGGGGAAAGAAAACCAACTTTGTCAGAGGGAGAAGCAGAACTGTAAAGACTTGTTCATACTCCCGCTACAATCAGTCATGGGATATAGGCCATTATCTTGGGTGTGCTCTTGGCCCAGGTAATGCTCTGCAGCTGAGGCAGATGCTAAAAGAAGCAGCAGCTGCAAGCTGTTAGCAGATTGCACGCTCAGGAGCCAAGACAAGTCCTTTTTTGAAGGCCGATCTGGGCAATGCATCTCCAGTTTACTGTAGGCATAGAGAAAATTACTGAATTAAAGAGACGTTTAGAAGGTGATTGATAAGAAAAAGGAGGAAATAGAAGTCTAAACAAACTTTTTTCTGTGGTAGCTATTACTTGTGCTCAGAGATATCTGGTTCCTTTCTGGCCATTTACTACACTTCCTAGCCCCTTTGTGGTTAGGTTGAGCTCTGTGACCAGTTCAGACTAAGGAAACGTAAGAAAAAGTGAAGGCTGTCACTTCCTGCTAGAGACTGTGAAAAGCTCCTCCGCTGTCCAGTCTCTCTTCTGCAGCCACAGTACTTGCAGAACCACAGAAAATTTGTTCTAGGTGGTACAGCAACAAAAGAGTGGAGCGTCCAACAGCTCGAACCCTGAGGTAAGCACTTAAACATAAGTTTGGAGGTCAGAAGAAGTTTGGGGTGAAAATACAAATTTAAGGGGCATAGGCATGCTGATGGAACCTACATGAATAAATATCAGCTAAGGAGTGAATACAGCGTAAATACATGACACTGGACAGAGCTCTGAAGAATGCTAACATTAAAACTCAGGAGAATAGACTAGCAAAGGAGGCTGAAAAAGTAAGAAATGTTCTAATGTGGTATCTAACAATATAACTATTCTATCTTCATATGACTTTTGGTGACTCTGTGAAATTACTTAATTCCTCCCCCCCTTAAAATATAAGATATTTGGGGCAAGGACCTTGTTGTCTTGCTTACTGCTGTATGCTTAGCATACAGTGCTTGATAAACATGGGTATTCTATAATATTTGTTGAACTACTGAATTATGAAGACAAGTGACCAGATAGGAGGGAGGCAAAAAGAAAAAAAAATATGTGGTATTAGAAAACCAAAGAAGGAAATCTAGTCAATTAGTAGGTATTGGTCAGGTAAGATCAGGACTGAAAAATGTAATTTTGCTTTAGCAATAAGGAGAATGTTAGTGAACTTAGCTAGGAGAGTTTTGGTGGGGTGGTGGGAGCAAAGTCCAGATTAGATTGGGTTGAAGAGAAAACGGCAGGTGTGGGCATGGAAACAGGGAAGGTATACAACTCAAGACAAGAGATTATGAATGAGAGAAGAACAAAAAGTAACTGGAAGGAGGTGTTTGTTTCAAGGTTTTTTTTTTAAGCTATGACTTAAAACTATTTAAATGTCATTAAAAATACATCTGGTGTGTGTGATAATTGATAGCAGACAGATAAAGCTGGTGTGTATGATAGCTGATAAGGACAGAAGGATCTAGAGCATAGATGTCAGGATAGCCTATAGTGGGAT
Source organism: Lynx rufus (assembly GCF_022079265.1). NCBI lineage: Eukaryota > Metazoa > Chordata > Mammalia > Carnivora > Felidae > Lynx > Lynx rufus. The sequence goes on from NW_025814834.1 coordinate 47,669,912, forward strand.
GCAGGGACATATCCACTATAACTGAAGGGAGCAGTGCCTAATATAGATGTAGATAGGTTTAGATGCAAAAGGTGGTGAAATTGCAGTCTAGGTCAGCAGAGAATAAAGAAGTGGTTTAAGGTTATTGGAAAAGAATTAAAGAAACTATTTTATTGAGAGAAATGGAAAGTGAACTGGTGAAGGATGATAGCAATTCAGGCAATTTTAAGGTTCTTTTAAGTTTGCTGGCTATACATTTATACAGTGCTACCAATCTGACTCATTTGGATGATGTTTAGCAAGCACAATGCAGTCTATGTGTAACCAGAGAAGTTGAAGGGTTGAATTCATCATGGTTTGCATCTCAGTAGGCAGTTCCAATTAAAGGAAAAGGGGCAAGCAAGTTTGAAGCCTCAGCAAGGGAGAGATCAAAGAGACTCAAAATCTGAACAAATTAGAAGAGACTGTAGGAAAAGGCTGACTCACAAGACAAGATAAATAAGTGAAATGAATTGGAAGACTAAGACTGGTCAAACAGGAGTTCTTAGGCAGACAAGCTACAAAAACAGGAAGTTTGGGTCAGAGAAAGTGATACCTGAAGAAGAGACTTCAGAAGGAGGCAGGTTTCAGTGAGGTTCCAAGTATGGCCATGGGTTGGTGGAGGCGACAGAAAGAACCTGCAAGAATGAAAACAGGAAGGAAGAATGAGACGCAATGGCAATAACTGGGTCAACCTCCTAGACATTAACATCCTCCTTGATAAGAGGAGTTAGGGAGGAAAGAAAGTTCATAAATCTGTTGCCAAAAATCCTCAGTAGGGGAGTGTCTACAAGGTCTACAAAGGAGGGACTATGTATAAAAGAAGAGAAATCAAGAAATGGTAAACCTTCAAGGGAACTGGCATTTTTTTTCCAATATATGAAATTTATTGTCAAATTGGTTTCCATACAACACCCAGTGCTCATCCCAAAAGGTGCCCTCCTCAATACCCATCACCCACCCTCCCCTCCCTCCCACCCCCATCAACCCTCAGTTTGTTCTCAGTTTTTAACAGTCTCTTATGCTTTGGCTCTCTCCCACTCTAACCTCTTTTTTTTTTTCCTTCCCCTCCCCCATGGGTTTCTGTTAAGTTTCTCAGGATCCACATAAGAGTGAAAACATATGGTATCTGTCTTTCTCTGTATGGCTTATTTCACTTAGCATAACACTTTCCAGTTCCATCCATGTTGCTACAAAGGGCCATATTTCATTCTTTCTCATTGCCACGTAGTACTCCATTGTGTATATAAACCAAAATTTTTCTCCATTCATCAGTTGATGGACATTTAGGCTCTTTCCATAATTTGGCTATTGTTGAGAGTGCTGCTATAAACATTGGGGTACGAGTGTCCCTATGCATCAGTACTCCTGTATCCCTTGGGTAAATTCCTAGCAGTGCTACTGCTGGGTCATAGGGTGGGTCTATTTTAATTTTTTGAGGAACCTCCACACTGTTTTCCAGAGTGGCTGCACCAGTTTGCATTCCCACCAACAGTGCAAGAGGGTTCCCGTTTCTCCACATCCTCGCCAGCATCTATAGTCTCCTGATTGGTTCATTTTGGCCACTCTGACTGGCGTGAGGTGATATCTGAGTGTGGTTTTGATTTGTATTGCCCTGATGAGGAGCGACGTTGAGCATCTTTTCATGTGCCTGTTGGCCATCCGGATGTCTTCTTTAGAGAAGTGTCTATTCATGTTTTCTGCCCATTTCTTCACTGGGTTATTTGTTTTTTGGGTGTGGAGTTTGGTGAGCTCTTTATAGATTTTGGATACTAGCCCTTTGTCCCATATGTCATTTGCAAATATCTTTTCCCATTCCGTTGGTTGCCTTTTAGTTTTGTTGGTTGTTTCCTATGCTGTGCAGAAGCTTTTTATCTTCATGAGGTCCCAGTAGTTCATTTTTGCTTTTAATTCCCTTGCCTTTGGAGATGTGTCAAGTAAGAAATTGCTATGGCTGAGGTCAGAGAGGTCTTTTCCTGCTTTCTCCTCTAGGGTTTTGATGGTTTCCTGTTTCACATTTAGGTCCTTTATCCATTTTGAGTTTATTTTTGTGAATGGTGTGAGAAAGTGGTCTAGTTTCAATCTTCTGCATGTTGCTGTCCAGTTCTCCCAGCACCATTTGTTAAAGAGACTGTCTTTTTTCCATTGGATGTTCTTTCCTGCTTTGTCAAAGATTAGTTGGCCATACATTTGTGGGTCTAGTTCTGGGGATTCTATTCTATTCCATTGGTCTATGTGTCTGTTTTTGTGCTAATACCATGCTGTCTTGATGATGACAGCTTTGTAGTAGAGGCTAAAGTCTGGGATTGTGATGCCTCCTGCTTTGGTCTTCTTCTTCAAAATTACTTTGTCTATTCGGGGCCTTTGGGGTTCCATATGAATTTTAGGATTGCTTGTTCTAGTTTTGAGAAGACTGCTGGTGCAATTTTGATTGGGATTGCATTGAATGTGTAGATAGCTTTGGGTAGTCAATTTCAAAATTGACATTTTGAAAATATTCTTCCAATCCATGAGCATGGAATGTTTTTCCATTTCTTTATATCTTCTTCAATTTCCTTCATAAGCTTTCCATACTTTTCAGCATACAGATCTTTCACATATTTGGTTAGATTTATTCCTAGGTATTTTATGCTTCTTGGTGCAATTGTGAATGGGATCAGTTTCTTTATTTGTCTTTCTGTTGCTTCATTGTTAGTGTATACGAATGCAACTGATTTCTGTACATTGATTTTGTATCCTGCAACTTTGCTAAATTCATGTATCAGTTCTAGCAGACTTTTGGTGGAGTCTATCAGGTTTTCCATGTATACTATCATATCATCTGCAAAAAGTGAAAGCTTGACTTCATCTTTGCCAATTTTGATGCCTTTGATTTCCTTTTGTTGTCTGATTGCTGATGCTAGAACTTCCAACACTATGTTAAACAACAGCGGTGAGAGTGGACATCCCTGTCGTGTTCCTGATCTCAGGGAAAAAGCTCTCAGTTTTTCCTCATTGAGGATGATGTTAGCTGTGGGCTTTTCATAAATGGCTTTTATGATCTTTAAGTATGTTCCTTCTATCCCGACTTTCTTGAGGGTTTTCATTAAGAAACGTTGCTGAATTTTGTTAAAGGCCTTTTCTGCATCGATTGACAGGATCATATGGTTCTTATCTTTTCTTTTATTAATGTGGTATATCACGTTGATTGATTTGCAAATGTTGAACCAGCCCTGCATCCCAGGAATGAATCCCACTTGATCATGGTGAATAATTCTTTTTATATGCTGTTGAATTCGATTTGCTAGTATCTTACTGAGAATTTTTCATCCATATTCATCAGGGATATTGGTCTGTAGTTCTCTTTTTTTACTGGGTCTCTGTCTGGTTTAGGAATCAAAGTAATACTGGCTTCATAGAATGAGTCTGGAAGTTTTCCTTCCCTTTCTATTTTTTGGAATAGCTTGAGAAGGATAGGTATTATCTCTGCTTTAAATGTCTGGTAGAACTCCCCTGGGAAGCCATCTGGTCCTGGACTCTTATTTGTTGGGAGATTTTTGGTAACTGATTCAATATCTTCGCTGGTTATGGGTATGTTCACGCTTTCTATTTCCTCCTGATTGAGTTTGGAAGAGTGTGGGTGTTTAGGAATTTGTCCATTTCTTCCAGGTTGTCCAGTTTGTTGGCATATAATTTTTCATAGTATTCCCTGATAATTGCTTGTATCTCTGAGGGATTGATTGTAATAATTCCATTTTCATTCATGATTTTGTCTATTTAGGTCATCTCCCTTTTCTTTTTGAGAAGCCTGGCTAGAGGTTTATCAATTTTGTTTATTTTTTCAAAAAACCAACTCTTGGTTTCGTTGATCTGCTCTACAGTTTTTTTAGATTCTATATTGTTTATTTCTGCTCTGATCTTTATTATTTCTCTTCTTCTGCTGGGTTTAGGCTGTCTTTGCTGTTCTGCTTCTATTTCCTTTAGGTGTGCTGTTAGATTTTGTATTTGGGATTTTTCTTGTTTCTTGAGATAGGCCTGGATTGCAATGTATTTTCCTCTCAGGACTGCCTTCGCTGCGTCCCAAAGCGTTTGGATTGTTGCATTTTCATTTTCGTTTGTTTCCATATATTTTTTAATTTCTTCTCTAATTGCCTGGTTGACCCACTCATTCTTTAGTAGGGTGCTCTTTAACCTCCATGCTTTTGGAGGTTTTCCAGACTTTTTCCTTTGGTTGATTTCAAGCTTCATAGCATTGTGGTCTGAAAGTATGCATGGTATGATTTCAATTCTTGTGTACTTATGAAGGGCTGTTTTGTGACCCAGTATGTGATCTATCTTGGAGAATGTTCCATGTGCACTCGAGAAGAAAGTATATTCTGTTGCTTTGGGATGCAGAGTTCTAAATATATCTGTCAAGTCCATCTGATCCAATGTATCATTCAGGGCCCTTGTTTCTTTATTGACCATGTGTCTAGATGATCTATCCATTTCTGTAAGTGGAGTGTTAAAGTCCCCTGCAATTACCACATTCTTATCAATAAGGTTGCTTATGTTTGTGAGTAATTGTTTTATATATTTGGGGGCTCCCGTATTCGGCGCATAGACATTTATAATTGTTAGCTCTTGCTGATGGATAGACCCTGTAATTATCATATAATGCCCTTCTTCATCTTTTGTTACAGCCTTTAATTTAAAGTCTAGTTTGTCTGATATAAGTATGGCTACTCCAGCTTTCTTTTGGTTTCCAGTAGCATGATAAATAGTTCTCCATCCCCTCACTCTCAATCTGAAGGTGTCCTCAGGTCTAAAATGAGTCTCTTGTAGACAACAAATAGATGGGTCTTGTTTTTTTATCCATTCTGATACCCTATGTGTTTTGGTTGGCGCATTGAGTCCGTTTACATTCAGTGTTATTATAGAAAGATACGGGTTTAGAGTCATTGTGATGTCTATATGTTTCATGCTTGTAGCGATGTCTCTGGTACTTTGTCTCACAGGATCCCCCTTAGGATCTCTTGTAGGACTGTCTAGTGGTGACGAATTCCTTCAGTTTTTGTTTGTTTGGGAAGACCTTTATCTCTCCTTCTATTCTAAATGACAGACTTGCTGGATAAAGGATTCTCGGCTGCATATTTTTCCTGTTCATCACATTGAAGATCTCCTGCCATTCCTTTCTGGCCTGCCAAGTTTCAGAAGAGAGATCGGTCACGAGTCTTATAGGGCTCCTTTTATATGTTAGTGCATGTTTATCCCTCGCTGCTTTCAGAATTTTCTCTTTATCCTTGTATTTTGCCAGTTTCACTATGATATGTCGTGCAGAAGATCGGTTCAAGTTACGTCTGAAAGGAGTTCTCTGTGCCTCTTGGATTTCAATGCTTTTTTCCTTCCCCAGATCCGGGAAGTTCTCAGCTATTATTTCTTCAAGTACCACTTCAGCACCTTTCCCTCTCTCTTCCTCCTCTGGAATACCAATTATGCATATATTATTTCTTTTTAGTGCATCACTTAGTTCTCTAATTTTCCCCTCATACTCCTGGATTTTTTTATCTCTCTTTTTCTCAGCTTCTTCTTTTTCCATAATTTTATTGTCTAGTTCACCTATTCTCTCCTCTGCCTCTTCAATCCGAGCTGTGGTCGTTTCCATTTTATTTTGTAGCTCATTTATCGCATTTTTTAGGTCCTCCTGACTATTCCTTAGACCCTTGATCTCTGTAGCAATAGATTCTCTGCTGTCCTCTATACTGTTTTCAAGCCCAGCGATTAATTTTATGAATATTATTCTAAATTCACTTTCTGTTACATTGTTTAAATCCTTTTTGATCAGTTTGTTAGCTGTTGTTATTTCCTGGAGATTATTTGAGGGGAATTCTTCCGTTTGTTCATTTTGGATAGTTCCTGGAGTGGTGCGGAACTGCAGGGCACTTCCTCTGTGTGTTGGTGGTTGGGGCCGCAGTCTGACCTGATGTCTGCTCCCAGCCCACCGCTGGGGCCACAGTCAGACTGGTGTGTGCCTTCTCTTTCCCTCTCCTAGGGGCGGGATTCACTGTGGGGTGGCGTGGCCCGTCTGGGCTACTTGCACACTGCCAGGCTTGTGGTGCTGGGGATCTGACGTGTTAGCTGGGGTGGGTAGGCAAGGTGCATGGGGGCGGGAGGGGCAGGCTCAGCTCACTTCTCCTTAGGTGATCCGCTTCGGGAGGGGTCCTGCGGCAGCGGGAAGGAGTCAGACCCGCCGCCGGAGGTGTGGATCCGCAGAAGCATAGCGTTGGGTGTTTGCGTGGTGCCAGCAAGTTCCCTGGCAGGAACTGGTTCCCTTTGGGATTTTGGCTGGGGGATGGGCGAGGGAGATGGCACTGGGGAGCGCCTTTGTTCCGTGCCAAACTGAGCTCTGTCATCCCGGGGCTCAGCAACTCTCCCTCCCGTTGTCCTCCAGCCTTCCTGCTCTCTGAGCAGAGCTGTTAACCTATAACCTTCCAGATGTTAAGTCCCGCTTGCTGTCCGAACACACTCTGTCCGGCCCCTCTGCTTTTGCAAGCCAGACTCAGGGGCTCTGCTTGGTCAGCGGGCCGCCCCTCTACCCCGGCTCCCTCCCGCCAGTCCGTGTAGCGTGCACCGCCTTGCCGCCCTTCCTACCCTCTTCCCTGGGCCTCTTGTCTGCACTTGGCTCCTGAGACTCTGTTCTGCTAGTCTTGTGGCAGTTTACTCGGTTATTTAGGCAGGTGTAGGTGGAATCTAAGTGATCAGCAGGACGCAGTGAGCCCAGCGTCCTCCTACACCGCCATCTTCCAATCGAGCGGAACTGGCATTTTTATGAGAAAGTCTGGAGCTGTGATCTGAAAACATCAACGAGGAGTACAGAGAACTTGACCCCACTCCGTGATCCTGATGCAAGGACAGTGTGAGAAAATAAATGTTTTCTGACAGGGCTTCAGGAAAGAGAATTTCTCAGAAGGAACACACGTTAAAGCAAGAGGGGAGGGAGGAAGGAAATGAAGCATTTTATGAAAAGACCACAGGTGTAGGGAGCTCATGGTAATGGAATCAGAAGTCCAGAGAAAAAAGGTAGGGGTTTGGGTTGGGAAGCGGAGTGTGCTGTTAGGGGAGTGTTGGGAAGAAAGGAAACACAAGGTATTCTAGAAATAAAGGTGAGCATAAGAAGATGGGACTTTTCTTGAGAAGTAACCAACAAATGGAAATTTGAGGCAGAGTTAACAGGTCATTTCTAAGATTGACTTTTAGTTGCCACTCGGTTGTGGACAGGTAGGGAGACTCACAGGTGGATATGACCTTCAGCACTGGATGCTCCTTAAACTCAATATCTCAGTCACAAATTTATAGGCCCAGTCGTGTTGCCAGGTGTTATGGCAATGAAGCATGTAGTGAAGCAGCAGGAGCCTAAATCAATGGAAGGCTGCTGGGCAGTGCAGCTGTGCACTGGTGGGAAGAGTAACCAAGAACCCAGGGGGAACATGGCAGGAGACTTGGGTAAAAGGAAGCTGGCTGGCTAGTTGGCTCAAACCCTTTTCTGTGTCTCTTAATTTCACCTGTCAGAGTGTAAGAGCTGAAAGAATTTGGAGGGGGTCCTGGGTTTTTTTTAATGAGGAAAAATAAAGTTTAAAGGGTTTTAATGTCAAACCCAAGGTGAGAAGCCAAAATGAGAACAAAAAGTCACATTTTCTTCTAGTCTGACACTAGAACATAGTGGTGTTCTTTCTTAGTCTCTTTCTCTGAGTTTCTTTCAGATTTTAATTGAGGGAGTATTATATTATCCCATTTTAAACAATTTTTTTTGATTTTATGTTTTCTGGAGCTTGTAAATAAAAAACATTGTTCTTAACAGTGAAATGTAGTTATAGTCAGTATTATACGGAGCACATACGTTCATGAATATTATCATGTTCAGTTACTCCATATAATGTTTCCTTTACACATGGTAATAAATATTTTATTCAAAGCCATTAAAATGAAATATTCAGAGGTACACATTTGCAACAACATTTCCAAAAGCAATTAGAAGATTACAAACTGATGGAAATATTTTCTAAGTGATGTCTACTGTGAAACAAGTTCTACTTTTAATCTGTTCTTTGAAGAGGATGACCAATTTTTTTTAAGTTGAAATGTCATAATGGTTGGATGAGTGAGCGATCCCTTTGGGCTGGAAGGAGCATTTTTCAAGTTGGAATAGGAAACATTGATTTATATAAGACAATTTGGCATATCCTGGATGTTTAAATCATTGGAGAGGCTCTACTGTTTGAAAGTTAGATTTCAGCTGTTGAATAAATTGTACTGTTTTGTGGCCATCTGTTCCATAATGAAACACATTCGTTAGATGTATACTTGTTCAAATATTTGAAATCCTGAGAGTAAGAACTGGAAGATATAACACTAAAGATAAAATTGTGCTTTCGATGCAACTTAATTAGCATGTTACTCTTATAGTGTAAAGGAGCATGATAGTGAAGAAAATTTAAATATTTTAAGTAGTTGCTTTTATTTGAAAAATGTCAATAATTGACCAGAAGTATTTCAGTGATATTTCAATAATATCTGAAAAAAGAGCACCTGGGTGGCTCAGTTGGTTAAGCATCTGACTCTTGATTTTGGCTCATCATCTCATAGTTATGAGATCAAGCCCTGCATCGGGCTCTGCACTGAGCATGGAGGCTGCTTAAGATTCTCTCTCTCAGAGTGCCTGCGTGGCTCAGTTGGTTAAACATTGGACTCTTGATTTCGGCTCAGGTCATGATTTCACCATTTGTGAGATTGAGCCCCGCGTCAGGCTCTATGCTGATAGCTAGGAGCCTGCTTGGAATTCTCACTCTGTCCCTCTTTCTTTGCCCTTCCCTTGCACTCACTTCCTCTATCTCTCCCCCAACACCCCCAAAAAAAGAATAAATAAACTTAAAAAACACACACACACAAAGTAGTTAGTATTAATTATAGGTAATATCAGCTGTTCACACTGAATATTTTAGAACTTTATACCTTTCCTAAAGTAATAGTTAAAACTGTGATTCAATTAAGAAAATGCATTCAAGAGCATACACAATTACATTTATTTTTCTATTATAGAGATTTTATAAAAATAATTTTTAAAAATGGAGGCATGAATATCCTGTTTGTATAGCATCAAATGATGTGTTTTTGACCTAGCTGAAAATATTGTAAAATATTTTTGAGTTTTAAATATTTTGCATTTGTAAGATAAGTCAGGTGAAGAAATCTGGTCAACAATTACCAATCTTACATAAACATTGCATGTATTAAATATTCTGAATTTTTTTTGTTTATTGATGCTTGAAAGTAATATGTTTTAGACTGAACTTAAAGATGAAGGCCTTCTTATAGTTTTTGCCAATATGTGTAACTTTTATAATTGTTGTAAGTGTTTTGCAGTTACATACAAGACCTAGAAAAATCGCTTTTAAGATTCAATCAAGTAGAACCAGAAAATGGTTTTCAGATTATGTTGTCTTTTTGTTTGGTAGGATTTTGTGAAATGAAAGGGGAATAGAAAAGGAGAAGCAGTAACCTGAAGGAATAGTACTCAGCGTACTGATGTTAGGAGGGAGCACATTTTTTGTACAGGGTAATCTTTTATTTCCTTTGTCCTATTCTGTCCCAATGCCAGGAGTTACACAGCCCCTTGAAATGGAGTGTTTTGATGGTGATGATTGATGCCCAGATAATGCTCTCTGGACCAAGGCTAAGGATGCAGGCACCTTACTATATACATTTCTGGAAAGAATATGAGTTAATGTCCATTAGCCTCCAAATGGTAAATTTCAACAGCTGCTTGGAGAAGATGGTGGGGGAAAAGTTGAGGGTCTGAGAAATCATTTCCTTAAAGCAAGATTTAAGAAGCCTGGAAAGTTTTCAAGATCTATTATGAAAATGAAAGCTAACTTGCTTGGCATCTAACCTGTATTTGCTTGGATTAAAAAAAATAGTTGTTGGGGCGCCTGGGTGGCTCAGTCGGTTGAACGTCCGACTTCAGCTCAGGTCACGATCTCGCGGTCCGTGAGTTCGAGCCCCGCGTCAGGCTCTGGGCTGATGGCTCAGAGCCTGGTGCCTGCTTCCGATTCTGTGTCTCCCTCTCTCTCTGCCCTTCCCCCGTTCATGCTCTGTCTCTCTCTGTCTCAAAAATAAATAAAATGTTAAAAAAAATTTTTTTAAATAAAAAAAAATAGTTGTTTTTATTGAAATATAATTGGCCCAAAATACTGTATTAGTTTCCGGTATACACAATAATGATTTTATATATGTATATATTAAAAATGATTACTACAATAAGTCTAGTTAACATCCATCACCACAGTTATATATTTTTTCTTATGAGAACTTTTAAGATCTACTCTCAGCAAATTTCAAATATGCCACACAATATTATTAACTAAAGCACCATGTTAGTACATTAAACCCTATTGCTTTTATGTAACTGAAACTTTGTATCTTTTGGCCACCTACCTCACAGATAACCCACCCCCACCACTAGCAACCACCAACCTGTTCACTGTCTGTAAGTTTGGTTGGTTGATTGTTTTTAAGATTCAATATATACGTGAGATGATACGGTATTTATCATCCTCTGATTTATTTTACTTAACATAATGCCCGCAAGGTCCAACCATGTTGTCCAAAATTTCAGAATGTGTACACACACACACACACACACACACACACACACACATATACATCACATCACATTACATTTTCGTTGGCTATTTCCATCATGTCTTGGCTATTGTAAATAATGCTGCAGTGAAAATGGGGGTACAGTTTTGGTATATTGTATTTCCATTTTCATTTCTCTCAAGGTGTTTTTTGACTTCTCTTTCAACTTTTAACTTCTTTTTTGACCTATTCGTTGACCATAGCATATTGTTTAGTCTCTGTGTTTTTGTGAATTTTCCAATTTTCTTATAATTTCTAGTTTCATACCATTGTGGTCAGAATAAATGTTTGATATGGTTCAATCTTCTTAAATTTATTAAGAATCATTTGTGATATGATCTAACCTAGAGCATGTTCCATGTATGCTTAAGAAGAATGTGTATTGTGCTGCTGTTCAATGGATTGTTCTGTAAATGTCTGTTAAGTTCATTTTATTTAATGTGTCATTTAGGTCCAATGTTTTCTTATTGATTTTCTGTCTGGGTGATTAATCCATTGATAAAAGTGGACATTAAAGTCCTCTACTATCATATTGCTATCTATTTCTCACTTCAGGTATGATAATACTTCATATATTAGGTGTTCCTATATTGGGTGCACAAATATTTACAAATATTATAACCTTTCATTGGAGGAAGAGTTTTATCATTACATAATAACTTTTTAAATTTTTATGTTGCTTTCTTTTTGAAGTATAGTTGACACACAGTCTTACATTAGTTTCAGGTATATGACACAGTGCTTCACCAACCCATATGTTATATTATGCTCACCACAGTGTAGCTACTATCTGTCACTATGCTAATACCACTTACTATATTCCTTCTGTTGTGCCCTTTATCCCCATGAGTTTATTCCATAAATGAAAGCTTATATCTCCCACTCCCCTTTGCCCATTTTGCCCATTACCTTACCCACTTTTCTTACAATCTTGAGTTTATTCTTTGTATTTATGAACCTGTTTCTGCTTTTGTTTATTCATTTGTTTTTTAGATTCCACATATAAGTAAAATCATATGATATTTGTCTTTCCCTGACATTTTACCCAGCATAATACCTTTAGGTCCATCCATGTTATTGCAAATGGTGAAATCTCATTCTTTTTCATGATATCCCTGTGTGTGTGTGTGTGTGTGTGTGTGTGTGTGTGTGTGTGTGTGTGTATGCATGTGCACACATGCTCACACGCATGTATACTATGTCTTCTTTATCCATTCAACTGTCAGTGGACACTTGGTTTACTTCCATGTCTTAGCTATTGTAAATACTGTGCAATAAACATAGAGGTGCATATATCTTTTGGAATTAATGTTTTCATTTTTTCTGGATAAATACACAATAGTGGAATTACTGGATCATATGGTCATTGTAATTTTAATTTTTTGAGGAAACTCTATACTGTTTTCCATAGTGGCTGTACCAATTACATTCCCACCAACAGTGCATGAGGGTTCCTTTTTCTCCATATCCTCATCAGCACTTGTTATGCCTTGTCTTTTTATTTTAGCCATTCTGACAGGCATGAGGTGATGTCTCATTGTAGTTTTCATTTGAATTTTTCTGATTAGTGATGTTTAGCATCTTTTCATATGTCTGTTGGCCATCTGCCTGTCTTCTTTGGAAAAATGTCTATCCAAGTCCTCTGCACATTTTTAAATCAATTATTTGGTTGTGTTGTTGTTTGTTGTTGTTTGCTGTTGATTTCTATAAGTTCTTTATATATTTTGGATATTAACCCCCCATCAGATATGTTATTTGCAAACATCTTGTCCCATTCAGTAGGTTGCTTTTTCATTTTGTTGATGGTTTTTTTTTCACTGTGCAGAAGCTTTTAATTTTAGTGTACTCCCGATATTTTATTTCTGCTTTTGTTTCCCTGGCCCGAGAGGAGATATCTGGAAAAATGTTACTAAGGTCAATGTGACTAAGGTCAAAGAAATTACTGCCTGTTTTCTTCAGGGATTTTTATGGTTTCAGGTCTCACGTTTAGATCTTGAATCCATTTTGAATTTATTTTTGTGTATGGTGTAAGAAAGTGGTCCAGTTTTATTCTTTTGCGTGTAGATGTCCAGTTTTCCCAATACCTGTTTGTTCAAGAAACTATCTTTTCCCCATTGTATATTCTCTTTTGTCATAGACGGACCATACAAATTTGGGTTTATTTCTGGACTCTCTGTTCTGTTGATCTTTGTGTCTATTTTTGTGCCAGTATTTTACTGTTTTGATTACCACAGCTTTGTATATATCTTCAAATCTGGAATTGTGATACCTCTGGCTTGTTTTTTTTCTATCTCAAGATGTCTTTGGCTCTTCAGCATCTTTTGTGGTTCCATACAAATTTTAAGATTATTTATTCTAGTTCTGTGAAAAATGTTGTTAGTATTTTGATAGAAATTTCATTGACTCTATAGATTGCTTTGCATAGTATAGTCATTTAAATATTAATTCTTTGACTCCTGGAACTTGAAATATCTTTCCATTTGTGTCGTATTCAATTTCTTTCAATGGTGTTTTAAAGTTTTCAGAGTAGAGGTCTTTCATCTCCTTTGCTAAGTTTATTCCTAGGTATTTTATTATGTTTGGTGAAATTGTAAGTGAAATTTTTTTCTAGTTTCTCTGCTATTTCATTATTAGTATATAGAAAAACAACCAATTGCTGTGTATTAATTTTGTATCCTGCAATTTTGCTGAATTAATTTATTACTTAAAGTTGTTTTTTGGTGGGATCTTCAGGGTTTTCTCTGTGTAGTACCATGTTATCCGTGAATAGTGACAATTTAATGTCCTCCATACTAATGTGGATACCTTCATATTTCTTTCTCTTGTCTGATTGATGTGGCTAAGGACTTCTAATATGATGAATAAAAATAGCAAGAGTTTCCATTCTTGTCTCATTCCAGATCTTAGGAAGGAAAGCTCTCAGTTTTTCACCAATGAGTATGATGTTAGCTGTGTCTTTTTTTACAGATGGCCTCTATTACATTGAGGTATATTCTCTCTAAAGCCACTTTGTTGAGTTTTTGTCATCAACATTATAAATTTTATCAAATGCTTTTTATGCACCTATTGAAGAGATAATATGATTTTTATCTTTTGTTAATGTGGTATATATCACTTTGATTGATTTGGAAATATTGAACCACTCTGGTGAATAATACTTTCAATGAATTTTTTAATTCATTTTAATGCAGTTTGCTAACATTTTATTGAAGATTTTTGCATCAGTGTTCATCAGGGATAATAATGACCTTATTTTTAAATATTAATAGGGGGGGACTAGGAAGATGGCGGCGTAGGAGGACGCTGGGCTCACCGCGCGTCCTGCTGATCACTTAGATTCCACCTACACCTGCCTAAATAACCCAGAAAACCGCCAGAGGATTAGCAGAACAGAGTCACCGGACCCAAGTGCAGACGAGAGGCCCACGGAAGAGGGTAGGAAGGGCGGTGAGGCGGTGCGCGCTCCACGGACTGGCGGGAGGGAGCCGGGGCGGAGGGGCGGCTCGCCGGCCAAGCAGAGCCCCCGAGTCCGGCTTGCAAAAGCGGAGGGGCCTGACGGACTGTGTTCCGACAGCAAGCGCGACTTAGCGTCTGGGAGGTCATAAGTTAACAGCTCTGCTCAGAAAGCGGGAAGGCTGGAGGACAAAGGGAGGGTGAGCTGCGGAGCCCCCGGACGACAGAGCTCAGTTTGGCGGGGAACAAAGGCGCTCTCCAGCGCCATCTCCCCCGCCCATCCCCCAGCCAAAATCCCAAAGGGAACCGGCTCCGGCCAGGGAAATTGCTCGCTCCGCGCGAACACCCAACTCTGCGCTTCTGCGGAGCCAAACCTCCGGCAGCGATCTGACTCCCTCCGGCTGCACAGGGCCCCTCCTGAAGTGGATCACCTAAGGAGAAGCGAGCTAAGCCTGCCCCCCCTGCCGCCGTGCACCTTGCCTTCCCACCCCAGCTAATACGCCAGATCCCCAGCATCACAAGCCTGGCAGTGTGCAAGTAGCCCAGACGGGCCACGCCACCCCACAGTGAATCCCGCCCCTAGGAGAGGGGAAGAGAAGGCACACACCAGTCTGACTGTGGCCCCAGCGGTGGGCTGGGGGCAGACATCAGGTCGGACTGCGGCCCCGCCCACCAACTCCAGTTATACACCACAGCACAGGGGAAGTGCCCTGCAGGCCCTCACCACACCAGGGACTATCCAAAATGACCAAGCGGAAGAATTCCCCCCAGAAGAATCTCCAGGAAATAACAACAGCTAATGAGCTGATCAAAAAGGATTTAAATAATATAACAGAAAGTGAATTTAGAATAATAGTCATAAAATTAATCGCTGGGCTGGAAAACAGCATACAGGACAGCAGAGAATCTCTTGCTACAGACATCAGGGGACTAATGAACAGGCACGAGGAGCTGAAAAACGCTTTAAAGGAAATGGAAAACAAAATGCAAACCGCCACAGCTCGGATGGAAGAGGCAGAGGAGAGAATAGGTGAACTAGAAGATAAAGTTATGGAAAAAGAGGAAGCTGAGAAAAAGAGAGATAAAAAAATCCAGGAGTATGAGGGGAAAATTAGAGAACTAAGTGATACACTAAAAAGAAATAATTTACGCATAATTGGTATCCCAGAGGAGGAAGAGAGAGGGAAAGGTGCTGAAGGGGTACTTGAAGAAATCATAGCTGAGAACTTCCCTGAACTGGGGAAGGAAAAAGGCATTGAAATCCAAGAGGCACAGAGAACTCCCTTCAGACGTAACGTGAATCGATCTTCTGCACGACATATCATAGTGAAACTGGCAAAATACAAGGATAAAGAGAAAATTCTGAAAGCAGCAAGGGGTAAACGTGCCCTCACATATAAAGGGAGACCTATAAGACTCGTGACTGATCTCTCTTTTGAAACTTGGCAGGCCAGAAAGAATTGGCACGAGATTTTCAGGGTGCTAGACAGCAAAAATATGCAGCCAAGAATCCTTTATCCAGCAAGTCTGTCATTTAGAATAGAAGGAGAGATAAAGGTCTTCCCAAACAAACAAAAACTGAAGGAATTTGTCACCACTAAACCAGCCCTACAAGAGATCCTAAGGGGGACCCTGTGAGACAAAGTACCAGAGACATCACTACAAGCATAAAACATACAGACATCACAATGACTCTAAACCCGTATCTTTCTATAATAACACTGAATGTAAATGGATTAAATGCGCCAACCAAAAGACATAGGGTATCAGAATGGATAAAAAAACAAGACCCATCTATTTGCTGTCTACAAGAGACTCATTTTAGACCTGAGGACACCTTTAGATTGAGAGTGAGGGGATGGAGAACTATTTATCATGCTACTGGAAGCCAGAAGAAAGCTGGAGTAGCCATACTTATATCAGACAAACTAGACTTTAAATTAAAGGCTGTAACAAGAGATGAAGAAGGACATTATATAATAGTTACAGGGTCTATCCATCAGGAAGAGCTAACAATTATAAATGTCTATGCGCCGAATACCGGAGCCCCCAAATATATAAAACAATTACTCATAAACAGAAGCAACCTTATTGATAAGAATGTGGTAATTGCTGGGGACTTTAACACCCCACTTACAGAAATGGATAGATCATCTAGACACACGGTCAATAAAGAAACAAGGGCCCTGAATGAGACACTGGATCAGATGGACTTGACAGATCTATTTAGAACTCTGCATCCCAAAGCAACAGAATATACTTTCTTCTCGAGTGCACATGGAACATTCTCCAAGATAGATCATATACTGGGTCACAAATCAGCCCTTCATAAGTTTACAAGAATTGAAATTATACCATGCATACTTTCAGACCACAATGCTATGAAGCTTGAAGTCAACCACAGGAAAAAGTCTGGAAAACCTCCAAAAGCATGGAGGTTAAAGAACACCCTACTCACGAATGAGTGGGTCAACCAGGCAATTAGAGAAGAAATCAAAAAATATATGGAAACAAACGAAAATGAAAATACAACAATCCAAACGCTTTGGGACGCAGCGAAGGCAGTCCTGAGAGGAAAATACATCGCAATCCAGGCCTATCTCAAGAAACAAGAAAAATCCCAAATACAAAATCTAACAGCACACCTAAAGGAAATAGAAGCAGAACAGCAAAGGCAGCCTAAACCCAGCAGAAGAAGAGAAATAATAAAGATCAGAGCAGAAATAAACAATATAGAATCTAAAAAAACTGTAGAGCAGATCAACGAAACCAAGAGTTGGTTTTTTGAAAAAATAAACAAAATTGACAAACCTCTAGCCAGGCTTCTCAAAAAGAAAAGGGAGATGACCCAAATAGATAAAATCATGAATGAAAATGGAATTATTACAACCAATCCCTCAGAGATACAAACAATTATCAGGGAATACTATGAAAAATTATATGCCAACAAATTGGACAACCTGGAAGAAATGGACAAATTCCTGAACACCCACACTCTTCCAAAACTCAATCAGGAGGAAATAGAAAGCTTGAACAGACCCATAACCAGCGAAGAAATTGAATCGGTTATCAAAAATCTCCCAACAAATAAGAGTCCAGGACCAGATGGCTTCCCAGGGGAGTTCTACCAGACGTTTAAAGCAGAGATAATACCTATCCTTCTCAAGCTATTCCAAGAAATAGAAAGGGAAGGAAAACTTCCAGACTCATTCTATGAAGCCAGTATTACTTTGATTCCTAAACCAGACAGAGACCCAGTAAAAAAAGAGAACTACAGGCCAATATCCCTGATGAATATGGATGCCAAAATTCTCAATAAGATACTAGCAAATCGAATTCAACAGCATATAAAAAGAATTATTCACCATGATCAAGTGGGATTCATTCCTGGGATGCAGGGCTGGTTCAACATTCGCAAATCAATCAACGTGATACATCACATTAACAAAAAAAAAGAGAAGAACCATATGATCCTGTCAATCGATGCAGAAAAGGCCTTTGATAAAATCCAGCACCCTTTCTTAATAAAAACCCTTGAGAAAGTCGGGATAGAAGGAACATACTTAAAGATCATAAAAGCCATTTATGAAAAGCCCACAGCTAACATCATCCTCAACGGGGAAAAACTGAGAGCTTTTTCCCTGAGATCAGGAACACGACAGGGATGCCCACTCTCACCGTTGTTATTTAACATAGTGCTGGAAGTTCTAGCATCAGCAATCAGACAACAAAAGGAAATCAAAGGCATCAAAATTGGCAAAGATGAAGTCAAGCTTTCGCTTTTTGCAGATGACATGATATTATACATGGAAAATCCGGTAGACTCCACCAAAAGTCTGCTAGAACTGATACATGAATTCAGCAAAGTTGCAGGATACAAAATCAATGTACAGAAATCAGTTGCATTCTTATACACTAACAATGAAGCAACAGAAAGACAAATAAAGAAACTGATCCCATTCACAATTGCACCAAAAAGCATAAAATACCTAGGAATAAATCTAACCAAAGATGTAAAGGATCTGTATGCTGAAAATTATAGAAAGCTTATGAAGGTAATTGAAGAAGATTTAAAGAAATGGAAAGACATTCCCTGCTCATGGATTGGAAAAATAAATATTGTCAAAATGTCAATACTACCCAAAGCTATCTACACATTCAATGCAATCCCAATCAAAATT
The DNA here is from genome assembly GCF_022079265.1 of Lynx rufus. NCBI lineage: Eukaryota > Metazoa > Chordata > Mammalia > Carnivora > Felidae > Lynx > Lynx rufus. The sequence continues at coordinate 47,688,220 of NW_025814834.1, forward strand.
GCACCAGCATTCTTCTCGAAACTAGAACAAGCAATCCTAAAATTCATATGGAACCACAAAAGGCCCCGAATAGCCAAAGGAATTTTGAAGAAGAAGACCAAAGCAGGAGGCATCACAATCCCAGACTTCAGCCTCTACTACAAAGCTGTCATCATCAAGACAGCATGGTATTGGCACAAAAACAGACACACAGACCAATGGAATAGAATAGAAACCCCAGAACTAGACCCACAAACATATGGCCAACTCATCTTTGACAAAGCAGGAAAGAACATCCAATGGAAAAAAGACAGCCTCTTTAACAAATGGTGCTGGGAGAACTGGACAGCAACATGCAGAAGGTTGAAACTAGACCACTTTCTCACACCATTTACAAAAATAAACTCAAAATGGATAAAGGACCTAAATGTGAGACAGGAAACCATCAGAACCTTAGAGGAGAAAGCAGGAAAAGACCTCTCTGACCTCAGCCGTAGCAATCTCTTACTCGACACATCCCCAAAGGCAAGGGAATTAAAAGCAAAAGTGAATTACTGGGACCTTATGAAGATAAAAAGCTTCTGCACAGCAAAGGAAACAACCAACAAAACTAAAAGGCAACCAACGGAATGGGAAAAGATATTTGCAAATGACATATCGGACAAAGGGCTAGTATCTAAAATCTATAAAGAGCTCACCAAACTCCACACCCGAAAAACAAATAACCCAGTGAAGAAATGGGCAGAAAACATGAATAGACACTTCTCTAAAGAAGACATCCAGATGGCCAACAGGCACATGAAAAGATGTTCAGCGTCGCTCCTTATCAGGGAAATACAAATCAAAACCACACTCAGGTATCACCTCACGCCAGTCAGAGTGGCCAAAATGAACAAATCAGGAGACTATAGATGCTGGAGAGGATGTGGAGAAACGGGAACCCTCTTGCACTGTTGGTGGGAATGCAAATTGGTGCAGCCGCTCTGGAAAACAGTGTGGAGGTTCCTCAGAAAATTAAAAATAGACCTACCCTATGACCCAGCAATAGCACTGCTAGGAATCTACCCAAGGGATACAGGAGTACTGATGCATAGGGGCACTTGTACCCCAATGTTCATAGCAGCACTCTCAACAATAGCCAAATTATGGAAAGAGCCTAAATGTCCATCAAATGATGAATGGATAAAGAAATTGTGGTTTATATACACAATGGAATACTACGTGGCAATGAGAAAAAATGAAATATGGCCTTTTGTAGCAACGTGGATGGAACTGGAGAGTGTGATGCTAAGTGAAATAAGCCATACAGAGAAAGACAGATACCATATGGTTTCACTCTTATGTGGATCCTGAGAAACTCAACAGGAACCCATGGGGGAGGGGAAGGGAGAAAAAAAAAAAAAAAGACGTTAGAGTGGGAGAGAGCCAAAGCATAAGAGACTGTTAAAAACTGAGAACAAACTGAGGGTTGATGGGGGGTGGGAGGGAGGGGCGGGTGGGTGATGGGTATTGAGGAGGGCACCTTTTGGGATGAGCACTGGGTGTTGTATGGAAACCAATTTGGCAATAAACTTCAAAAAAAAAAAAAAAAAAAAAAAAAAAAAAAAAAAAAAAAAAAAATAAATATTAATATAATATGATTAATACCATTAGAAATTAATACAGTGATATTATACAAGTTGTCATGGGTCAGTTTACAAGAGAATGATTTACCTAAGGTCACAAAAATTGATTCTTGCCACCATTAAATGTGAAACAGTTTTGACCCTTATTACTAAAGAGAAGCCAATCAATGTTGAGTCAAGGTAAATAATGTAGTATTTTAGGAAGTTCAGCTTGCTGGAGTCTGGGGTTAGGTTGGGGGAAAAAATACAAGAGATAAGAACACCAGTGAGAGATTGTTGCTATACCCCAGGTGACGCAAGAGTCAAGGTACAGCATGGTACAAAAGAACCAGCCCAGGCAATGGCATCAGAGAGTTGAAGATACTGGCTCTACCACTTATCAGCCATGTAGTATGGGGGAGTCATAGAATCAATTATCAATTTTATAATGACATTCTTTTCTATTATCACAGTCTTTCTCCTAAAGTCTATTTTGCCTGAAATAAGTGTACCTCCCCAGCATTCGTTTAGTTTCTATTTGCATATAATATCTATTTCCATTGTGATATTTTTAGTCTATGCATTCTTCTGGTCTATGTATTTGTTTTTGTACCAGCACCTTACTGTTTTGATTACTATAGCTTTATAATATAGCATAAAATCAGGAAGTATGGTGCTTCCTGCTTTGTTTTTCTTTCTCAGAATTGCTTTTGCTATTTAGGTGTTTTGTGTTACATATAAATTTTAGGATTCTTTTCTTCTGTAAAAAATGCCATGGGAATCTAGATAGGAAATTCTACAGGTGGCTTTTCATAGTATGAATATTTTAATACTATTCCTCCAATCCATGAACATGGGGTAATTTATTTGTATCTTCATTTTCTTTTATTAAAATGTCTTACAGTTCTCAGTGTAGAGATCTTTTACCTCCTTGATTAAGTTTATCTCTAAGTATTTTATAGTTTTTGATGCTATTGTAAATGGGATCAATTTCTTTATTTTTAGATAATTTATGGTTAGTGTTTAGAAATGCTACTGATTTCTATTTAACTTTGTATCTTGCAAATTTGCTTAATTAATTTATTTGGTTTAGTGTTTTGGTGGGGTCTTTAAGATTTTATACATATAAAATATATCATCTGCAAATAGAGACAATTTTACTTCAGTTCTTTTTTTTTCCATTAAAAAAATTTTTTTTAATTTATCATCAAGCTACCTAACATACAGTATATACAGTGTGCTTTTGGTTTCAGGGGTGGATTTCTGTGATTCATCGCTTACATACAACACCCAGTGCTCATCCCAACAAGTGCCCTCCTCAATGGCCATCACCCATTTTCCCCTCTCCCCTGCCCTCCCCCAATCAACTCTGTTCTCTATATTTAAGAGTTTCTTATGGGTTTGCCTCCCTCTCTGTTTGAAACTATTTTTTTCCCTTCTCTTCCCCCATGGTCTTCTGTTAAGTTTCTCAAGATCCACAAATGAGTGAAAACATGTGGTATCTGTCTTTCTCTGACTGACTTATTTATTTCATTTAACATAATACCCTCCAGTTCCATCAACGTTTTTGCAAACGGCAGGATTTCATTCTTTCTCATTGCCAAGTAGTATTCCATTGTGTATATAAACCACATCTTTATCCATTTATCAGTTGATGGACATTTGGGCTCTTTCCATGATTTGGCTATTGTTGAAAGCACTGCTATAAACTTTGGGTTACAAGTGCCTCTATTAATCAACACTCCTGTATCCTTTGAATAAATTCCTAGTAGTGGTATTGCTGGGTCGTAGGGTAGTTCTACTTTTAATTTTTTGAGGAACCTCTACACTGTTTCCAGAGCAGCTGCACCAGGTTGCATTTCCACCAACAGTGCAAGAGGTTCACGTTTCTCTACATCCTTGCCAACATCCATTGTTTCCTGAGTTGTTAATTTTAGCCACTCTGACTGGTGTGAGGTGGTATCTCAGTGTGGTTTTGATTTGTATTTCCCTGGTGATGAGTGATGTTGAGCATCTTTTCATGTGTCTGTTGGCCATCTGGATGTCTTCTTTAGAAAAGGATTTATTCATGTCTTCTGCCATGTCTTCACTGGATTATTTGTTTTTCTGGTGTTGAGTTTGGTAATTTATAGATTTTGGATACTAACCTTTATCCAACATGCCATTTGCAAATATCTTCTTCCATTCTGTCCATTGCCTTTTAGTTTTGTTGATTGTTTCCTTTGCTATGCAGAAGCTTATTTTGATGAGGTCCCAATAGTTCATTTTTACTTTTATTTCCGTTGCCTTTAGAGATGTGTCAAGCAAGAAATTGCTGTGTAAGGTCAAAGAGGTTGTTGCCTGTTTTCTCTTCTAGAGTTTTGGTGGTTTCCTGTCTCACATATAGGTCTTTCTTCCATTTTGAGTTTATTTTTGTGTTTGGTGTAATAAAGTGGTCCAGTTTCATTCTTTATGTTGCTGTCCAGTTCTCCCAGCACCATTTGGTAAAGAGACTGTCTTTTTTCCATTGGATACTCTTTCCTGCTTTGTCAGAGATTAGTTGGCCATACATTTGTGGGTCCAATTCTGGGTTCTCTATTCTACTCCACTGGTCTATGTGTCTGTTTTTGTGCCAATACCATATTGTCTTGATGATTACAGCTTTGTAGTAGAAGCTAAAGTCCAGAATTGTGATGCCTCCCACTTTGGTTTTCTTTTTCAACATTACTTTGGCTATTTGGGGTCTTTTGTGGTTCCATACAAAATTTAGGATTGTTAGTTCTAGCTTTAAGAAGAATGTCGGTGCAATTTTGATTGGGATTGCATTGAATGTGTAGATTGCTTTGGGTAATATGGACATTTTAACAATATTTGTTCTTCTAATCCATGAGTATGGAATGTTTTTCCATTTCTTTGTGTATTCTTTAATTTCTTTCATAAGCTTTCTATAGTTGTCAGCATACAGATCTTTTACATCTTTGATTAAGTTTATTCCTAGGTATTTTATGGTTCTTGGTGCAATTGTAAATGTGATCTATTTCTTGATTTCTATTTCTGTTGCTTCATTATTGGTGTATAGAAATGCAACCAATTTCTGTACATTGATTTTGTATCCTGTGACTTTGCTGAATTCATGGATCAGTTCTAGAAGCTATTTGGTGCAAATCTTTCAGGTTTATTATGTAGAGTATCATGTCATCTGCAAAAAGTGAAAGTTTGACTTCTTATTTGCCAATTTGGATGCCTCTTATTTCATTTTGTTGTCTGATTTCTGAGGCTAGGACTTCTAACACTATGTTAAACATCAGTGGTGAGAGTGGACATCCCCGCTATGTTCCTGATCTCAGGGGGAAAGATCTCAGTTTTTCCCCATTGAAGATGATATTAGCTATGAGCTTTCCACATATGGCTTTTATGGTGTTTAAGTATGTTCTTTCTATCCCAACTTTCTTGAGGGTTTTTATTAAGAAAGGATGCGGAATTTTGTCAAATACTTTCCCTGCATCTATTGACGGGATCATATGGTTCTTATTCTTTCTTCTGTTATTGTGATGTATCACATTGATTTGAAAATATTGAACCAGCACTGCAGCCCAGGAATGAATCTCACTTCATTGTGGTGAATAATTCTTTTGATATACTGTTGAATTATATTTGCTAGTCCCTTGTTGAGAATTTTCGCATCCATGTTCATCAGGGATATTGGCCTGTAATTCTCCTTTTTTGTGGGGTCTCTGTCTAGTTTGGGAATCAAAGTAATTCTGGTTTCATAGAATGAGTCCAGAATTTTTCCTTCATCTTCTAGTTTTTAGAACAGCTTGAGAAAGATAGATATTAACTCTACTTTAAATGTCTCGTAGAATTCCCCTGGGAAGCCATCTAGCCCAGGACTCTTATTTGTTGGGAGATTTTTGATAACTGATTCACTTTCTTCACTGGTTATGGGTCTGTTCAAATTTTCTATTTCTTCCCATTTGAGTTTTGGTAGTGTGTGGGTGTCTAGGAATTTGTCTATTTTCTCCAAGTTGTCCAGTTTGTTGGCATATATTTTTTCATAGTATTCTCTGATAATTGTTTGTATTTCTGTGATATTGGTTGGGATCTCTCCTCTTCCATTTGTGATTTTTATCTATTCAGGTCCTCTCTCTTTTGTTTTTGAGAAGTCTGGCTAGGGGTTTATCAATTTTGTTTACTTTTTCAAAAAAAACAGCTCTTAGGTTCAATGGTCTGTTCTACTGTTTGTTTTTTTTAATTCTATATGTTTTATTTCTGTTCTAATCTCTATTATTTCCCTTCTTCTTGCTTTGGGGCTTCTTTGCTGTTCTGCTTCTATTTCCTTTAAGTGTGCAGTTAGGTTTTGTATTTGAGATTTTTCTTGTTTCTTGAGATAGGCCTGGATTGCAATATATTTCCACTTAGGACTAACTTTGCTGCATCCCAAAAGGTTTGGACTGTCATGTTTTCATTTTCATTTTGTTTTCATATATTTTTTAATTTCTTCTTTAACTACCTGGTTGACCCATTAATTCTTTAGTAGGATGTTCTTTAACCTCCATGCATTTGTAGGCTTTCCAAATTTTTTCTTATGGTTGATTTCAAGTTTCATAGCATTATTATCTGAAAGTGTGCATGGTATGATCTCAATTCTTTTGAGGGCTCAAAAGGTTTTGAGCCCTCAATTTATTGAGGGCTGTTATGTGATCTATCTTGGAGAATGTTCCATGTGCACTCGAGAAGAATGTGTATTCTACTGCTTTTGGATGAAAAGTTCTGAATATGTCTGTCAAGTCTATCTGATACAGTGTATCATTCAAGGCCATTGTTTCTTTATTGATTTTCTGCCTAGATGATCTGTCCATTGTTGTAAGTGGAGTATTAAAGTCCCCTGCAATTACCTTATTCTTGCCAATAAGATTGCTTATGTTTGTGATTAATTTATATATTTGGGTATACCAAGTTGGAGGCAAAAACATTTACAATTGTTAGCTCTTCTTGATGGATAGATCCTGTAATTATGATATAATGCCCTTCTCCATCTCTTGTTACAGCCTTTGGTTTAAAATCTAGTTTGTCTGGTAGAAGTATGGCTACTCCAGCTTTCTTTTGACTTCCAGCAGCATGATAGATGGTTCTCCATTCCCTCACTTTCAATCTGAAGGTGTCCTCAGGTCTAAAATGAGTCTCTTGTATGTAGCATACAGATGGATCTTGGGTTTTTTTGTTTTTATTTTTTTTAATTCATTCTGATACCCTGTGTCTTTTGATTGGAACACTCAATCCATTTACATTCAGATTATTATTGAAAGATATGGGTTTAGAGTCATTGTGATGTAGGTTTCATGCTTGTGGTGATGTCTCTGGTTGTTTGTATTCTTTTCAGCATTCTACTCACAGAGTCCCCCTTAGGATTTCTTGCAGGGTTGGTTTAGTGGTCATAAACTCCTTCAGTTTTTATTTGTCTGGGAAAGTCTTTATCTCTCCTTCTATTTTGAATGACAACTTTGCTGGGTAAAGGATTCTTGGCTGAATATTTTTCCTATTCAGCACATTGAATATTTCCTGCCACTCCCTTTGGCCTGCCAAGTTTCAGGTCTGCTACTACCCTTATGTGTGTACCCTTGTAGGTTAAGGCCCGTTTGTCTCTAGCTGCTTTCAGAATTCTCTTTATCTTTGTATTTTGCCAGTTTCACCATGATATGCCATGGAGAATACCTATTGTTGTTAAATCTGAAGATGGGGTTCTCTGTGCCTCCTGGATTTGGATGTTTGTCCCTTCCTCAAATTAGAGAAGTTCTCAACTATAATTTGTTCAAGTAAATCTTCTGCCCCTTTCTCTCTCTCTGAGAGTTCTTCTGGAACTCCTATGATATGGATATTATTACATTTCATTGAATCACTTAATTCTCTAATTCTCCCCTCGTGGTCTAGTATTTTCTTATCTCTTTTTTCTCGGCTTCATTGTTTTCCATAATTTTATCTTCTATTTCATTTATTCTGTCCTCTGCTTCCTCTATCTTTGATGTCACTGCAACTAGTTTATTTTATACCTCATTTACAACATTTCTTAATTCATCGTGGCTATTTCTCAGTTCCTTGACCTCTGTAGCATTAGATTCTCTGCTGTCTTCTATGCTTTATCCAAGCCCAGCTATTAATCTTATGATTATTATTCTAAATTCTTGCTCATATATATTGTTTATATTTTTTTAAGCAATTCTCTGGTTGTCATTTCTTCCTGGAATTTCTTTTGGGGAGAATTCTTCCATTTCATCATTTTGGCTAGTTTTCTGTCCCTTGTGTGTTTTACTAGCTTGTTGTGTGTACTGCACCTGCGAGCACTATTATATTAAAAAGGGGTCATACACTGTCCAGGGCCTGGCCCCTCAAGAGGTGTTTTTGGAGTGTGTTGCATGCTCTCTGATGTTGTGACTCTGGTTCTTTATGTCCCTACTCGTAGTGGTGGTTTGGGCCTTCAACCAGGTGTGCTTTGATTTGTTCTTTGAAGTAACCATTGAAAAAAAATTTTTTAAGTTGGGGGGGAGAGTGGTAGAAGAAGCCTTATCCCGTACAAAGAGAGAAATGACAGGGGTGGGGGAAAAGGGAAGAAAAAAAGTTGACCAGGCAGAAAATCAGAAAATCTATACAGTTTAATCCAGAGAGAGAGTGGGAAAAATAAAGAAGAAGGAGATACAGAAGAGGTATAAAAAGAATAGATTAAAAATATCTGCTCAAACAAACCAACACTCAGAATAACCAGAACATAGAAAGGGAGGAAGAGGAGGAAGAGGAGGAGGAGGAGGAGGAAGAAAATATATATATTTGTATATATATATATATATATATATATATATATATATATATAAGAACTGACCAAGAATCAAATCAGAAAATGCAAAACCACTGGACCGATACCTGATGGTGCCTTGGAACCAGTGGCTGTGCTGGTCTGGAGGAGGGGCTGTCTGGCTTGGTCGGTTTCTATCTTGCTCTGGTAGATATGCAGTTACCAGGTGTGGGGGGCGTGGTTTGGTGTAGTGGGTCCTGCCTGCACCGTAGGCCCTTTGTCCATTCCCTGAAGCCCCACCTTGTTGGTGATGGGGAGAAAAATGGTGACACCCAGTCTCTCCCCCACCAGACCGGGTGTCCCACACCACTGTTCAGGCAGTCAGTCCTCACAGTGCTGTGTGGACACAACTGTGCTGGCTCGTTCTGTTCCACAGTCTATGGTGCCTCCCAGGTACTCAGCTGAGATTCAAACCCTGATGTCTTAAAGGGTCCCACTCCACATGCCCCAGTTCTGGGGAAGTGCCATTCCACACAGCCCACTGACTAAGAGTCTCTGGCTGGTGGGCATCTGCAAGGTCTTCTGTCCTTGAAGGCTATATGCTTCTTCCCACAGCACTCAAGGGAGAGGACTGCTCTTTCCAACTGTACCTCTGAGCTGCCTACCAAGCCCAGAGCTGGCTCCCCTTCTCCCCAGGCATGGGACCAGGGTGGCTGGTCCCAGTCTGGAGAAAGACCCACAACCCTAGAATGAGGTAGAAATTGGTTCTTTCTCCATTTTTTCTGTTCCCCGGTCCATGGTTTTTCTCTTGTCCAAATTCAGTCCTACACTTCCATAGCCTCTCTTTCTTTTCCTTTTTTCTCTCCACAGAAGGGGATCCTTCCCCTCTGTGCCTACACTGCCTGTTTTATCTTTCCCAGTTCACAGTCACACACCTATGGCCCAACAAGTTATCCCCATGGGCCCCTGGAGATGTTTCACTCTGTAGCTGTGATTGCTGAAATTCCAAGTCTTCTGGCCTCAATCCTGCTGTGTTTGAGGGATGAGGGAAATTCAGGTCCCCCTACTTCTCTACCATGTTGACTCCACACCCTTTAGGGTTTTTTTTTTATGTTTATTTATTCTTAAGAGAGAGACAGCATGAGCGAGGGAGGGGCAGAGAGAGAGGGAGACACAGAATCTGAAGCAGGCTCTAGGCTTTGAGCTGTCAGCACAGAGCTTGACATGGGGCTCAAACCCACAAACCATGAGATCATGACCTGAGCTAAAGTCGGATGCTTAACCAGCTGAGCCACCTGGGCACCTGAATTTTACTTCAGTTTTAATTGTGATGCATTTTTTCTTGCCAGATTTCTCTGGATAGGACTTCCAGTACTATGTTAAATAGCAGTGGTGAGAGTAGGCATCTTTGTCTTGTTCCTGATCTTTGAGGGAAACTTTTCAAGCTTTCACCACTGAGTATGTTAGCTGTGGGCTTGTCATATATGACTTCTGTTATATTGAGGTACATTCCTTCTATGTATATTTAAATGTTTTCTCCATGAATTGGTTGGATTTTGTCGAATGCTTTTTTCTGCCTCTATTGAAATGTTCATATGATATTTTCTTTTATTCTATTAATTTTTTTGAGCATTTTTTTTTCAACGTTTTTTTAATTTATTTTTGGGACAGAGAGAGACAGAGCATGAACGGGAGAGGGGCAGAGAGAGAGGGAGACACAGAATCGGAAACAGGCTCCAGGCTCTGAGCCATCAGCCCAGAGCCCGACGCGGGGCTCGAATTCACGGACCGCGAGATCGTGACCTGGCTGAAGTCGGACGCTTAACCGACTGCGCCACCCAGGCGCCCCAATTTTTTTGAGCATTTTTACATCCATATACATCAAGGATATTGGGTGTAGTTTTCTGGTGGTGCTCTTTTCTGGCTTTGGCATCAGAGTAATGCTTGCTTCATAAAATGAGTTTTGAAGTGTTTCTTCCTCTTTGATTTTTTTTGAAAGAGTTTGAGATGGATTGTTGCTAATTCCTTAAATGTTTTATAAAACTCACCAGTAAATCATTGGGAGATTTTTTATTACTAATTCAATCTTCTTACTAGTAATTGGTCTATTCAGAGTTTCTATTTCTTCCTTTTTCAGTCTAAGAATTTTTCCATTTATTCTAAGTTGTTCAATTCATTGTTGTATAGTTTTTCATAGTAGCTTCTTATGATCCTTTATATTTCTGTGATATCAGTTTGTAATGTCTCCATTTTATTTGTAATATTTTTGAGTCCTCTGTTTTTTCCATGGTTAGTGTAGCTAAAAGTCTGTCATTTTTTTTTTATCTTTTCAAAGAATCACATCACATTGTAGTTTTATGCTTTCTATTTTTTTCTTGTTCTTTATATTCTTTTTTGCTCTAATCTGTATTACTTATCTCTGCTAACTTAGGGCTATTTTGTTTTATTTTTACTCTTTTTCTAGTTTCTTAAATGTTGAGTTATGTTGTTTGAAATCTTATTTGTTTCTTAAGTAGGTGTTTATTGCTATAAACCTCCCTCTTAGAACTACTTTTGCTGCATTCCATAGTTTTGGCATGTTGTGTTTTTATTTTCATTTGTCTCAAGATACTTTTTTACTTTTTTTTACATTTCTTTTTTTCTCCATTTGTTATTCATGAGAATGTTATTTAATTACATGTATTTGTGACTTTTCCAGTTTTCCTCCTGTTAGTTTCCAGTTTCTTGTCATTGTGGTCAGAAAAGAGATCTGGTATGATTTCAATCTTCTTTTTTTCCCAGTTTTACTGAAAAACTATTGACACACATCACTATAAATTTAAGGCATACAGCATAATGGTTTGACTTCCATATACTGTGAAATGATAAACACAGTAGCTTCAGCTAACTTCCAATCTCATCTAGAGACAATGAAAAGAAAGAACAAGGAAAAAAATTTCCCTTTGTAATGAGAACTCAGGATTTAATCTCTAAACAACTTTCCTATATATTAGCAATGTTAGCTATAATCATTATGTACATGACATCACAAATACTTATAACTAGGAGTTTGTACTTTTGAGAACCCTCCTCCACCTCCCCCTTTCCCACTGCCTGCCTCTGTCAACCACAAGTCTAATCTTTTCTTCTGTGTTTGGGGTGGGATTTTTTCGGGTTTTTTGTTTGTTTGTTTTTGTTCGTTTTTAGATTCCACATATGAATGAAACCATACAGTATTTGTCTTTCTCTAACTTATTTCACTAAGCATAGTGCCCTCAAGGTCCTTCCATGTGGTTGCCAATGGTAGGAATTTTTCATTTTTGTGGTTGAATAATATTCCATTGTATATATATACAAAAACTTCTTTATCCATTCATTCATTGAGGGAAGCTTAGATTGTTTCCTTGTTTGAGCTATTGTAAATAATGTTTCTATGAACATGGAAGGACAGATATCTTTTTAAATTAGTGTTTTTGTTACATTTGCCTATATTCCCAGAAGTAGAATTGCTTGGATTCTGTTTTTAATTACAGTTCTGTTTTTAATTTTTTGAGGATCCTCCATACTTTTTTTCATATTTTTTCACAAAAATCATTTTTTTTCACATTTTTAATATACATTTCTGCAAACAGAGCACAAGTGTTCCTTCTTCCACAACCATGTAAGCATTTGTCATCTCTTGTCCTTTTGGTGGTGTCCATTCCAACAGGCATAAGGCGATATCTCATAGTAGGTTTTTGGTTTAATTTTGTTTTGTTTTATTTTATTATTAAAGCTTATTTATTTATTTTGATAGAGAATAAGCTGGGGAGGGGTGGGGAGGGGGGGACAAAGGATCCAAAATGGGCTCCATGCTGATAGCAGAGAGCCCAATGTGGGGCTCAGACTCACAAACCCTGAGATCATGACCTGAGCTGAAGTCAGATGCTTAACTGACTGAGCCATCCAGCACCCCGATTTTATTTTATTTATTTATTTTTTAATTTCAGATTGATGACTTTGCTATTGGTATGCTTTAACCTCTTTATCATGTTCTTTTGTGTAATTACTACAAATTTTTTTTTTTCAACGTTTATTTTATTTTTGGGACAGAGAGAGACAGAGCATGAACGGGGGAGGAGCAGAGAGAGAGGGAGACACAGAATCGGAAACAGGCTCCAGGCTCCGAGCCATCAGCCCAGAGCCTGACGCGGGGCTCGAACTCCCGGACCGTGAGATTGTGACCTGGCTGAAGTCGGACGCTTAACCGACTGCGCCACCCAGGCGCCCCGCTACAAATTTTTTCCTTGTCGTTTCCATGAAGACTATATAAAATATCTTAAAATTGGGGGTGCCTGGGTGGCTTATAAGTGCCCAACTTCAGCTCAGGTCATGGTCTCATGGCTCATGAGTTCGAGCCCCACATTGGGCGCTATACTGACAGCTGAGAGCCCTGGAGCCTGCTTTGGATTCTGTGTCTCCCTCTCTTTCTGCTCCTTCCCCACCCCCCTCTCAAAAATAAACATTAAAATTTTTTTTTAATTTAAGAATTTAAAAATATGTATCTTAAAATTGTAACACCCTACTTTAAACTGATAACTTAAATTCAATACAGTGCCTGAATTTGACACTTTTACTTCTCCTCCAGCTCACATTTTAGGTTGTTGATATTACAATTTCTATATTTTTTATATTGTGTAACAACAAATTATTGTAGCTAGGGTTATTTTTACTACATTTGTTCCTTACCTTTTAAACTAGAGTTTTAAGTGAACTGCACACCACCCTTTCTATATTAGAGAATTTAATGTCGACTATATATTTACCATTACCAGTATATTTTGCACTACTTTCTTAAGTTTTTGTGATGTGACTTAGCATACTTTTACTTCCACTCAAAGAAGTTCCTTTAATGTTTCTTATAAGACGAGTCTAGTGGTATAAACTTCTTCAGCTTTTGTTTGTTCAAGAAAGTCTTTATCTCTTCTTCATTCCTGGATAACAGCTTTAATGGTATAGAATCCATATTGATAGGGGCGCCTGGGTGGCTCAGTCAGTTAAGCGTTCAACTTCGGCTCAGGTCTTGATCTCACAATACATGGGTTTGAGCCCTGCCTAGGGCACTATGCTGACAGCTCAGAGCCTGGAACCTGCTTTGGATTCTGTGTCTCCCTCTCTCTCCGCTCCTCCCCTACTCGCAATCTGTCTTTCTCTTTCTCAAAAATAAATAAACATTAAAAAAATTTAGAATCTATATTGATTGTTGTTTTCAAAATTTTGAACTTCTCATCACAATCTCTTCTAGACTGAAACACCTCTGTTGAGAAACCCACTGATTGTCTTATGTGGGTTTCCTTGTGTGTAATTACTTTTTTTCTTACTACTTTCAAAATTCTGTCCTTGTCTTTGACTTTTAACAATTTAATTATAACATGTCTCAGTGTAGCCCTTTTTGGGTACAACATATTTGAGGTCATTTTTGCATCATGGATCCAGACAGATGTCTATCTCTCTCCCTAGGTGCTGTAGGTAGGAATTCAATCTACCAAGATCTGAGTGCTGGTTACTGCAAGCCCCTTCCCTTTCTCCATCACAATCGGTGTTTAAGCCCTGCAGACTCCTCTACATTCTCTGTGGAGGGTTACATTCTCTCTCCTCTACATTCTCTCTCTACATTCTCTCTCCTCTGTGGAGGATCAGAATTGGGGCTCCCAAGAAGTAAACAACAATGCTGAAGGATCTAGTCCACCATGAAATCCCTTTTCTCAGAGGAGATCTCTCAGGGTGTTGCTGCACCAGCCTGGGGAAAAGGAATGTAGTCAGCATGTAGCCACTTCCCTTGCCTTTCTAATGCAGTCTGTCTTGGTCTTTGTGGTACAGGGAGGTGCTTCAGCCTCACCTTTGTGTTCTAAGATTCTCTTGGTGTTTCGTCCATGAATAGTTATTGGTTGTTCTTGTGAGGGTGGATGAAGTTAGGAACAACCTATTTTGCCATCTTGGTGCCAGCACTTTCCTGTTGAGGATTTTTGTATCAATGTTCGTTAGGGATATTGGCCTGTAATTTTCTTTCTTGTGGGATCCTTGACTGGCTTTTGTAACAGGGTATTGCTGGCCTGGTAAAATGAGTTTGGAAGTATTTCTTTCTCCTCTATGTTTTGAAAAAGTTTGAGAAGAATTGGCCTTGTTTCTTCTTTGAATGTTTGGTAGAATTTACCAGTGAAGCTGTCTGATCCTGGATTTTTGTTTGTTTTGGAGGTTTTCAGTTACTAATTAAATCTCCTTACTGGAAATCAGTCTGTTCAGATTTTCTATTATTTCATCATGTAGTCTTATGGCTGTATGTTTCTAATAATTTGTTCATTTCTTTTAGGTTGCCCAGTTAGTTGGTGTATATTTGTTCATTGTAGTCTCTTATGATCCTTTGTATATCTATGTTATCAGTTATAAATTCTTTAACTACTAAATTTATTTATTTCAGTCATCTCTCTCTCTCTTTTTTTTTTTATCTTGGTAAGAGTAGCTAAAAATGTTTCTATTTTGTTTATCTTTTCAAAAACCCAGCTCTATTTAGTCTTTTAGTCTATTTCATTTATTTCCACTCTGATATTTGCTGTTTCCTTCCCGCTACTAACATTGGGCTTAGTTGGGTCTTTTTCTAGTTCTTTGAGGTGAAAAGTTGTTTATTTGAGATGCTTCTTGTGTCTTAATGTAGGCATTTATCACTACAAACTTTGCTCTTAGAACTGCTTTTACTGGATCCCATAAGTTTTGGTATGTTGCATTTCCATTTTCATTTCTCTCAAGGTATTTTTTTTTTTCATTTCTCTTGTGATTTTTCTTTGGCCCATTCATTGGTTGTTCAGTGGCATGTTGTTTAATCTCCACATACTTGTGAGTTTTCAATTTTTTTTTCATGCAAGTGATTTCTAGTTTCATACCACTATTGTCAGAAAAGAAGGTTGATATGATTCCAATCTTCTTAAATAATATGTTTTGTGGCCGAACATATGATCTAAGCTGGAGATCCAACCATGTGTACTTGAGAAGAATATATGTTCTGCTCCTGTTGAATAGAATGTTCTATAAATGACTATTAAGTCCATCTGGTCTAATATGTCATTTAAGTCCGATATTTTCTCATTGATTTTTTTGGCTTGTTTGGATAAACTGTCCATTGATAAAAGTATGGAATTAAAGTCCCCTACTATAATTGTATTACTGTCTATTTCTGACTCCTAGTGTGTTAATATTTGCTTAATATATTTAGGTTCTCCTATGTTGGGTGCATAAATGTATATAAGTATTGTATACTTTTATTGGAATGACATGTTTATCATTGTATATTGACCTTCTTTATCTCTTATAAAAATTTTTGACAGGTAGTCTATTGCATCTAATATATATAGCTTTGCTTTCTTTAGGTTCCATTTGCATAAAGTATCTTTTTACTTTTACTTTTTTCTTTTACTTTTTACTTTCACTTGTGTGTTCTTAAAGCTGAAGTGAGTCTCCTGTAGGCAGCAAATAGTTTTGTTTTTTTGTTTTTAATCCATTCAGCTGCTCTATGTCTTTTGATTGGAGAATTTAGTCCAGTTTAACATAATTATTAATAGGTATGGACTTACTATTGTCACTTAAAGTTGTTTTCTGGCTGTTTTATAATTAATTTTTTCATTTTCCTTTCTTGATCTCTTTCTCTGGGATTTAATGATTTTGTGGTTATATGCTTAGATTGATTTCTCTTCACATTTTGTGTATCAATTATAGGTTTTTGCTTTGTGATTGCCATGAGGCTTTTGTAAACATTTTATAACATTTTGTGTGTCTATTATAGGTTTTTGCTTTGTGATTGCCATGAGGCTTATGTAAAACATTTTATAACAGTCAATTTTAAGGGGATAAAAACTAAATTTTAAAGGGATACTAAGGCTCTACATTTTTCACTCCTCACATTTTGTTTTTGATGTCACATTTTACATGTTTTTAGCTTGTTTAACATTAACAAATTATTGTAGTTATTTGTAACGATTTTGTCTTTTAACCTTTATACCTGAGTTATAAGTGATTTATCCGTCATCATTATATCATTGCACTATTCTGAATTTAACTGTATATTTTCTTCTACCAGTGAGATTTATTCTGTTCTATGTTTTCCTGCTACTGATATTCTTCCTTCAGCTTGAAAAACTCCCTTTAACATTTCTTCTAAATCTAGTTTAGTGATGGTGACCTCCTTCTGCTCTTGCTTCTAGAAAACTTCTTATCTCTCCTTCAATTCTGAATGACAGCTTTTCCAGGCAGAATATTCTTGGTTGACAGTTTTTTTTTTCCTTTTAGCACTATGAATATGTCATGTCACTCCTTTTTGCAAAATTTCTGCAGAAAACTCTTCTGATAGTCTTATGGGGTTTTCCCTTGTACATAGGTTTTTCTCTTTGATTTTGATATTCTTTCCTTGCCTTTAATGTTTGACTGTTTAAATATAACATGTTTTGGTATGAGTCTCTAGATTCATCTTTTTGGATTTCTATGGGCTTTATAAATCTGGATATCTGTTTCATCCCAGATTAAGGATGATTTCAGCCACTATTTCTTTAAATAAATTTTCTGCCCCTTTCTCTCATTTCTTCTTCATCTTGGATCCCTATAATGAAAATACTGTTCCTCTTGATGTTGTCCCATAAAGTCCCTCCCTCCCTCCCTTTTATTCTATTTTCTTTTCACTGCTCTGACTGTATGAATTCCACTGCCCTGTATTCAAGTTCACTGACCTCCTTCTTCTGCTTTATCTAGCTTGATGTTGGACACCTCTATTGAATTTTTCAGTTCAATCATTGAATACTTCAGCTGAGTGATTTCTGTTTGGTGCTTGTCTTATATTTGCTTTTTATTGAAATCCTCCTTTTGTTCATGCATTGTTTCCTGAGCTCTGTAAGCATAGCTTTATGACTGTTATTTGAACTCTATCAGATATATTACTGTCTCCATTTCACTAAGGTCTGTTTCTATAGTTTTAGCTTGTTCTCTTGTTTGGAACATATTCCTCTGTTTATTCATTTTCCTTGAATCTCTGTGTGGTTTCTTCACATTAGATAACATAGTCACATTTCCCAGTTTTGAGGAGTAGTCCTGAGTGTAAGATGAAACTTATTGTTCACCTGTGTCTGAGCTCTTGGCTGTCTCTCAATTTTTTTGTGATTGTTCAGGTTGCTTCTTTGTTCTTAGTGGCTCACAGTAGTTGACAGTGTACCAAGACCATCAGTGTCCCAAAGGAGAGGATCACAGCACCTGAATGAAACCTGTTGGCAGCAGGACCCTCACACAGCAGCTGGGAAAGTATGTCATTGGGTGACCTCCATGGAGAAACTGGGGGATGGGTTTTTTATCTGCTCCCTCCCTTATCTATACCTTGAGGTATAGCTGGGGGGGGGGTGGAGAATGCTCCTACACCCATTAAGAACTGTTTCATTGTTTGCTACTGTCCTGTAGGTTTGTGAATGCAACCCCTGGGAGAACAGTCAGTTAATAACTATTTCTTTGCTACAGTCAGGTGTGAATCCTCATGAATATAAGCCTTCTTGGCTACAAGAGTCAGATGATCTAGGTGTCTGTCCCTTGGTTAGCAGCCCCAACAGCTGGGGTACTAGACATGTGTGCAAGTTCCTTCCTTGGAGATATTGGTTACTTGCAGTGGGCTAGAGGAAGAGGTCAGGGGAATTATCCATGGACTTTCCTGGCCTTGGGGGAGGATCACACTGTTATCCTCTATATGAATGTTAAATTAGAAGTCTGAACTTTGACAGCAACTTTCAAGGTTATACAAATAGGCCTCTGTCAGGGAAAGATGGAAGTGGCATTTTTTGCCCACTGCCTCCGTGCTGAGTCCCCGGGGAATAGCCACAGTGAATTCTTGTGAGTTCCTTAAGAACTATTTCTTTGCTTGCTATAGTCTTATTGATCCTTCTGGATGTGTGCCTCATTGGTTTTCAGAGCTAGTTATCTTGGGACCTGTCCCACAGTTGGAACTCTTAAAATTTGGAGCATCATATTTGGAGTCCAAACATTTTGCTTCTCAGAGAGAAGCTGGGAGTTGGGAGTTCCTTCCTGATTGCATGGCTCTATGCTAGCAGTGAAGTTCATGATAAAAGTGTCTCCGCCTTCCCTGCCCATTTCAGTGTAGGTGATGTGGGTATTTTCTTGTTTTCCTGAATATAGGATTCATTCAACAAGTCTCTGGATTTCCTTCAGAGGGACTTGCCCCATGTGTAACTGTTGATTCAGTTGTGTGCTTGGGAGGAGGTTAATTCACAAGGCTTCTATGTTACCATCTTGGATCAAAAATCTAAGAAGTTTTTGTCTCCTTTTTTTAAGACTTTATTTTCTTAGGCAGTTTCAATTTTACAATAAAACTGAGAGACAGATACAGAGTACCATATGCCTCTTGCTCCCATACATGTATAGCCTCCACCATTATCAACATCACTCACCAGAATGGTTCCTGTTTTACCAAAGGTGAATCTATATTGATACATCATAACCACCCAAAGTCCACAAATCACCAAAACCAATAAAGAGTGAACTTTAGGGTTCATTCTTAGTAGTGTATAGTCTTTGGGTTTGGACAAATGTAATAACATATATCCATTATTATCATACAGAATATTTTCACTGCCCTAAAATCTTCTGTGCTCTGCATGTTTATCCCCCCCACCACAACTGATATTTTTACTGTCTCCATAGTTTTGCCTTTTCTAGAATGCCATGTTGTTGGAATCGTATGTAGCCTTTTTAGATTGGAATCTCATTTAGTAATGTGTATTTAAGTTTCTGTCATGTCTTTTCATGTCCTGATAGCTCCTTTCATTTTCGCTCTGAATAATATTCGATTGTATGGATATACCACAAGTTTATCCATTCCCCTACTGAAGCCATGTAGGATATCTTGGTTGCTTCCCAAACTTCCACTTTATGGGAGGAGATATTTCCAAGGATTATTTTAATTACAAAATGGGTTATGTATATTTACTTTGTTTCTTTTAATTTTACAAAATTTTTGTTGTGGTTAGACCCCTACTATAAATTCTGAAAGTTTAAAGAGTTCCTCTACTACAAATATTATTCCATTGAGGATCTATTCTCTTTTTCTTTTGAAAAGTCAACTTAAATAAGAAGAAATATTTCTTTTCAAGAATAATTCTTATTCAATATATCTCCCTGAGATTCTATGCTTTTGACACTGAGAACCCAAAAGACTGTGTGTGTGTGTGGGTGTGTGTGTGTACACAGATATGTATCTTTTGAAAACTTTACTTTGAGCTCTCAGGAAATTATTAATTTCAAAAAGTAAATGAATACAGAACAATTCAAATTTGACATAATTGTTCAGAAAATAAATAAACTACTCGCCATATTATGGAATCTCTATTTCAAGGGACAGAACAGGTCCTTATCCTCCAGAAGCTTAATATCTACCAGGGAAGGGAGAGAAGTATGATGAGGAGCATAAGGCAGACTGAGGGAAACGTATAAGCTAGCACCCCCCCCCAGCAGGTGGGATATATATGATATTCCTTGGACACTCCAGGCTCCCCCAAAACAGAAAGGGACCAAAAAAAATGGTTAAGTTGATAAGAGTCTCCACCAGTTTACAAGAAAAAGCCAATCCCATCAATAGCCTAAGTCCAGGAACTCCCTACTGTCTTAATGTTAATGACTTGCAAAAGAGAAAAACAACTTTAGCTTGACAATAGCTAGGCCTCCAGTAATCTATGAGTCTTTAGCATTTGAAAATCTCTTTGGAAACTTCCCTTTTGACTTTACCTCTTCCAAGTCCATGGTATATAACCAGTCACTCTTCACAACCCCAGTGCCCATGGGTCCTATCCCCATGCTTTAATAAAATCACCTTTTTTTGCACCAAAGATGTCTTCAAGAATTCTTTCTTGGCCATCAGCTCCAAACCCCACCATCACACCAAAACTTCATCAAGTAGACAACCTAGGTAATTTCAAACAGTGAGAATGAACAGAAAGCATAAGAGCAAGATAATATGATAGGGAGTATCTAGGGATTAGGGTTCAGAAGCCAATTTAGATGGGGTGGGAGGAGGTCTAAGGAATTCATCAGAGACCTTAATAACAACAATCAGAAATAGGCAGGAGCATTCCAAAGAGAGAAGGGCAAATGCAACATCCCAAGGCTAGAAATATCTTAGAAATTTCAAGGACTTAGAAAAATAAAAACAAAAACCAGTGGGTTTAGAATGCACTGTTCCAGTAGAAAGAAATGTTTTTGTATATGGGCCAAAGAAAGAATGGACCAGGGGATTTTCCTGATAGTCTGTGAGATTTCCATAGCATGTAAGTCAGATCCTAAAAGACTTTACTTGCAGAGATGAGGATTAGAGTTGTGCTTCTCAAACTGTATTGCCCACAAATCACTTGGGAGATCTTATTAAAATGTGAATGTGAATGAAATGTGTGTGGGAGCAGCCCCTAAGAGTCTGCATTTGTAACAAGTTCACAGGTGATGCTGATATTGCTGGTCTAAGGACCACATTTACATTAGAAAAGTATTAGGTATTAGATTTACAAATCTTGCTCATCATCAAAATCACCTGTTTATCTTCTAGTAAATATATTTTGTTGTGGGCCGACCTACTTGGAATTTCTGGAAATAGGACCCAAGAATGTTAAAACAAAAACAAAGCACTTTAGGTGGCCCAGCTACCAAGTTTGAAGAGTACTGACAAAACACTACAGGCCAGGGAAATAAAATATGGGAAGTAGGAAGGTGTAATCTGTAAATATAAGTTAGCTACTCTTTCTTGTTTAGAAAGATATTTTACTTTTATGAACTTCAGAAAATATTGTGTAGTTGGAATCAATTAAAGATTACTTTAAAGTGAGAAAACATAATGATCTCTGGATTAAAAGATCAAGAGAGAAAGAGTTCAAGTTGCTGGGAGAAAGAAAGAATAAAGTAGGACTGAAACTAGGGACTTTTGATCCCTATAAGATTTCAGCTTCTAATGGGTTTTGTGGCCTGGTGTGAACCACTGGAACTCTCTAACTCACACTTCTCATAAATAAGATCTCTGAAGTTTTTTTTAGTCCTTACACTCTAGGCCTCTTTGGTAAAGGAGTAATTCTTCCCACCTGATCAGAATCACAATGCCATCTCCCCTAATGCTCTTTCCCCACTTGTACTAGGACAGGGCAGGAATCCTTTTGTCATCAAACTAATCTGGGTTTACTCCTTGGTGAGCTACTGTCAGGGAGTAGGAATTCCTGTCCCCTCAAAGATCCTTCTAGCTGGACTAAGAATCAAGTTGACATGAGACAGATTAACAGGAGAAAATCAAATTTAATACCATATGTACAGGCAATCTGCACAGACATGGGAATTCCAAAAATAGGCAAAAGGAGGTATATATGTCATCCTGAACTAAGGAGAAGAGGGTGGGGGTCTGGGACTTCAGAGGAAAGGAATGCAATTCACAGGGTGATAGGAAGAGCAAATGTTTGGTAATTAGATGTTTGCCCTGCCATACACATGGGTCATTCAGATAAAATTTATCTCTGTTAATAACCCTTATTCTGGGGAAGGCCACCAGTTTAGCTGTTTCTGTATGGTTAAGGGAGGGACAAAAGTTTCTTTTGAGCCCATAGAGATTCAACTGCTTTCAGCTCAAAATACTTCATATGCCAAAGTGGAACATTCGCAGCAGGGGGAGGGAGGAGATGGGAAGAGGAAGGGAGAGCTGTCCTGAACCCAGTAATTACAGATGGAGATTGCACCAGATGGAGGTGTCAAACAAAGGAAACTTTATTTGCAGCAAATAAGGCGATCACAGGGAATAACTTCCAAAGCCATGACTCCCCATGTGGGAATGAGTGGATTTCTTTTATTTAGGTAGGATGAATATTCAGAAAGGGGAGTTTTGTCATCATATGTAGAGGTGGGCATAAGGTTGCACAGGCATACTTAGAAAACATACCTAGGCATGCATCCTATGTTAACGAAGCTTGTGTCTCTCATTGGGTGGAGATTCTAACATTATAAAGAGGTAGAAGTAACTGCTAGACACTCCAGGGTCCATCTGCATAGTTGTGAATTGCTGGTCAGGCTCAAACTGGTTTAGGCCAGCAGGGGCTCTTCCTGTTTGCCTCTAAAAGATAAGGTTAATATTCCTGTGAAGAAAAAGGGAGATCAGGGGAGTTCTTGCTGGTGATTGTTTTAGTCTCATTAACCCTCTGGGGCACATTTTCACTATCACGGGAAAAGGTATCTATGTCCCCTTATTGTGGAAACCCCCAAACTTCACCAGTGACCTTCTTATTCCCCACCCAAGGTTCTGGAAGAAATACCAGTAAGGTGTTCTCTTCACCACCATAGAAGGTGAGGTGAAGGTCACGCCAGTCAGAGTGGCCAAAATGAACAAATCAGGAGACTATAGATGCTGGAGAGGATGTGGAGAAACGGGAACCCTCTTGCACTGTTGGTGGGAATGCAAATTGGTGCAGCCGCTCTGGAAAGCAGTGTGGAGGTTCCTCAGAAAATTAAAAATAGACCTACCCTAGGACCCAGCAATAGCACTGCTAGGAATCTACCCAAGGGATACAGGAGTACTGATGCATAGGGGCACTTGTACCCCAATGTTCATAGCAGCACTCTCAACAATAGCCAAATTATGGAAAGAGCCTAAATGTCCATCAACTGATGAATGGATAAAGAAATTGTGGTTTATATACACAATGGAATACTACGTGGCAATGAGAAAAAATGAAATATGGCCTTTTGTAGCAACGTGGATGGAACTGGAGAGTGTGATGCTAAGTGAAATAAGCCATACAGAGAAAGACAGATACCATATGGTTTCACTCTTATGTGGATCCTGAGAAACTTAACAGGAACCCATGGGGGAGGGGAAGGAAAAAAAAAAAAAAGGACGTTAGAGTGGGAGAGAGCCAAAGCATAAGAGACTGTTAAAAACTGAGAACAAACTGAGGGTTGATGGGGGGTGGGAGGGAGGGGCGGGTGGGTGATGGGTATTGAGGAGGGCACCTTTTGGGATGAGCACTGGGTGATGTATGGAAACCAATTTGTCAATAAACTTCATATAAAAAAAAAAAAAAAAAAAAAAAGAAGACAACCGATGCTTGCCCACAAAAAAAAAAAAAAAAAAAAAAAAAAAAAAAAGAAGGTGAGGTGAAGGGGATAGCTCCCTTTATAAACACGCCTCTCCAGAAAAGGTACTTCTCAGCTTCCTGGTGTTCCTCCTACATTAATAAGATGGGGTAGGAAATGTGAAGTGAGTACCAGATCTGCAAAAGGGTAGGTCTCAATAAACACTTTGAAGAAATGGTTGGCCTGATAACTGAGCATTCTCTATACTTAAAACATGTTTTTCTTCTATGGACTTGAGTCTTCAGGCTAAGGGGAAATTTCCTATATTTTGGTACGGTCTCTTAAAAGTTTAGAATATATTCAAACTATGAGTGAAAAGATCAAGAAAAAAACTTTTCTAGAAGCATTTTTTTTCTGAAGAAACTGTATAATTAAATACTTTAAAATTGTGTAACTTATACTTTGACTTAATAAAAAATTACAAAAAAAATAGTGGGGTGGCAGATGTTAAAAATAAGCCATTTTCCTTCGATTCATGAATCACTGAATAACAGGCCCATTAAAACATTCTTCGTAATGCCTTTTCAACAGTTATTGCTAAATCATTCTAGATAGCTGAGCAATTATTTCAGTTATATGAGATTTAGTATGAAGTATGAGAAGCAAACTATGCATGAGAGCATCTGAGCTGTATTACCCCATCCTATTAAATCCCCTAATTGACCTACAATATTATATTAGTTTCAGGTATGTAACACAGTGATTCATATTTTTATACATTATGAAATGATCACCACCACAGGCCCAGTTACTATCTGCCACTATACAAAGTTGCTACAATATTATTGACTATATTCCCTATGCTATATATTACATCCATGAGACTTAATTTATTTTGTAACTGGAAGTTTGTACCTATAATCCTCTTCACCTATTTTGCCCATTCCCTGAACCCCCCTCCCCTCTGGCAACTGTAAGTTTATTCTCTGTATCTATGAACTGCTTCTATTCTGTTTGTTTTATTTTTTAGATTCCAAGTATAAATCAAAGCATACGGTATTTGTCTTTATCTTATTTCACTTAGTATAATACCCTTTAGGTTCATTCGTGTTATCACAAATGGCAAGATTTGATTCTTTTTTATGGCTGAGTAATATATCTCTCTCTCTCTCTCACACACACACACACACACACACACACACACACATACACACACACATATGTCTCACATATTCTTTATCCATTCACCTATTGATGGACAAAGATTGCTTTCATGTCATGGCTATTGAAAAAAAAATGCTGCAAAGAACATGGGGTGCATATATCTTTTTGAATTATCATTTTCATTTTTGTTGAATAAACACCCAAAAGTAGAATTTCTGGATCATATGGTATTTCTATTTTAAAATTTTGAGGATCCTCCATACCGTTTTCCAAGTGAGTACACCAATTTACATTCCCACCAACAGTGCACAAGTGTTCCATTTTCTGCACATCCTCATCAGCACTTGTTATATCTTGTTCTTTTGATAATAGCCATTTTGATTGGTATGAGGTAATATCTCATTATAGTTTTGATTTGCATTTCTGTGATAATTATTGATGTTGAGCATCTTTTCATGTGCCTATTGGCCATCCATATGTCTACTTTGGAAAATGCCTATTCAGGTCTTCTGCCCGTGTTTTAATTGTGTTCATTTTTTGTTGTTATTGAAGTGTATGAGTTCTTTATATATTTTGGATATTGACCCTTATTGGATATATCATTTGCAAATATCTCTTCCCATTCCATAGGTTGCTTTTTAAGTTTGTTGATTTTTTTTCCTCTGCTCTTTATTTTTGGCATAGTCCCATTTGTTTATTTTTGCTATTGTTGCACTTGCCTGAGAAGACCTGTCCAAAAAAAATATTGCTGTGAACAGTGTTCTATAGCTTACCCTCTATGTTTTCTTCTAGGAGGTTTATGTCTCATATTTAGGTCTTTAATCCATTTTGAGTTTATTTTTGTGTATAGTATAAGAAAGTGGTCCAGTTTCATTCTTTTCTAGGTAGCTGTCCAGTTTTCCCAGCCTCACTTGCAGAGACTGTCTTTTCCCCATTTTATATTCTTGCCTCCTCTGTCATAGATTAATTGACCATATAAGTGGGGGGTTATTTCTGGTCTCTCTATTCTGTTTTATTGGTCTGTGTGTCTGTTTTTGTGCCAATACCGTGATTAGTACAGCTAATTTGATCAGTGCAGCTTTTATAGTATACCTTGAAATCTGTGATGGTAATACTTCCAGCTTTGTTTTTTTCATCAAGATTGCTTTGTCTATTTGGGATCTTTTGTGGTTCCATGTAAACTTTAGGATTATATGTTCTAATTCTGTAAAACATGTTGGCACTTTGACAGGGATTATGTTAAATCTGTAGATTACCTTGGGTATTGTAAACATTTAAAAATATTTTTTCCAAACTGTGAGTATAGAATATCTTTCCATTCACTCGTGTTGTCTTCAATTTCTTTCATCAGTATCTTATGGATTTCAGAGTACAGGTCTTTCACCTCTTTGGTTAAATGTATTCATAAGTATTCTATTCTTTATGATTCAATTGTAAATTGGATTGTTTTCTTAATTTCTTTCTCATAGTTGATTATTGGTGTATAAAAACAGATTCCTATGTATTAATTTTATATCCTGAAATTTTATTGAATTCATTTATTCTGACAGTTTTTTGGTAGGATCTTTAGGGTTTTCTATATATAGTATCATGTCATCTGCAAATAGTGACAGCTTTACTACCTTTTTTTTCAAATTGGATGGCTTTTGTTTTTTTTGTTGTTTGGGGATTTTTTTGTTTCATTTTGTTTTGGTTTGCTTTTGGCTTTGGTTTTGGGTTTTGTTTGTTTGTTGTGTTTGTTTTTGTTTTTGCCTAATTGCTCTGGTTAGGACTTCCAATACTATGTTGAATAAAAGTGGCAAGAGTGGGCATCCTTTTCTTATTCCTTATCTTAGAGGAAACACTTTCAGATTTTCACCATTGCATATGATATTAGCTGTGGGTTTGTCCTATACAACCTTCATTATGTTGAGATATATTCTCTCTAAATGCTCTTTGTTGAGAGTTTTTATCATAAGTGGATGCTGAATTTTGTCAAATATTTTTTCTGCATCTACTGAAATGATCATATGACTTTTATTTCTCATTGTGGTATGTGGTACATTGTGTTGATTGATTTGTGGTGTTAAACCATTCTTGCATCCTTGAAGTGAATCCCACTTGGTCATGGTATATGATGTTCTTTAATGTTTTGTTGAGGATTTGTATTTATGTTTATCGGGGATAACTGCCTGTAATTTTCTTTTTTTCTTTTTGGAGTGTCTTTGTCTGATTTTAATCATAGGGTAATGTTGGCCTTGTAAAATGAATTTGGTAGCATTCCTTCCTCTTCAATTTTTGGAATAATTTGAGGAGTTTAGGTATTAACTAATCTTTATTTTATATATATATATATATATATATATATATATATGAAATTTATTGACAAATTGGTTTCCATACAACACCCAGTGCTCATCCCAAAAGGTGCCCTCCTCAATACCCATCACCCACCCTCCCCTCCCTCCCAACCCCCATCAACCCTCAGTTTGTTCTCAGTTTTTTTTTTTTTATTTTTATTTTTTTAAATTTTTTTTTTCAACGTTTATTTATTTTTTGGGACAGAGAGAGACAGAGCATGAGCGGGGGAGGGGCAGAGAGAGAGGGAGACACAGAATCGGAAACAGGCTCCAGGCTCCGAGCCATCAGCCCAGAGCCCGACGCGGGGCTCGAACTCACGGACCGCGAGATCGTGACCTGGCTGAAGTCGGACGCTTAACCGACTGCGCCACCCAGGCGCCCCTGTTCTCAGTTTTTAACAGTCTCTTATGCTTTGGCTCTCTCCCACTCTAACCTCTTTTTTTTTTTTTTTCCTTCCCCTCCCCCATGGGTTCCTGTTAAGTTTCTCAGGATCCACATAAGAGTGAAACCATATGGTATCTGTCTTTCTCTGTATGGCTTATTTCACTTAGCATCACACTCTCCAGTTCCATCCACGTTGCTACAAAAGGCCATATTTCATTTTTTCTCATTGCCACGTAGTATTCCATTGTGTATATATACCACAATTTCTTTATCCATTCATCAGTTGATGGACATTTAGGCTCTTTCCATAATTTGGCTATTGTTGAGAGTGCTGCTATGAACATTGGGGTACAAGTGCCCCTATGCATCAGTACTCCTGTATCCCTTGGATAAATTCCTAGCAGTGCTATTGCTGGGTCCTAGGGTAGGTCTATTTTTAATTTTCTGAGGAACCTCCACACTGCTTTCCAGAGCGGCTGCACCAATTTGCATTCCCACCAACAGTGCAAGAGGGTTCCCGTTTCTCCACATCCTCTCCAGCATCTATAGTCTCCTGATTTGTTCATTTTGGCCACTCTGACTGGCGTGAGGTGATACCTGAGTGTGGTTTTGATTTGTATTTCCCTGATAAGGAGCGACGCTGAACATCTTTTCATGTGCCTGTTGGCCATCTGGATGTTAACTAATCTTTAAATATTTGGTAGAAATCACTTGTGAAGCCACCTGGACCTGGACTTTTGTCTGGGGGAAGTTTTTATTAATGTCTCAATTCCATTACTAGTAGTCAGTCTGTTCAGATTTTCTATTTCTTCATGATTCAGTCTTTGAAGACTGTATGTTTCTAGGGATTTATCCATTTTTTTCTAGATTGTCTAATTTGTTATCATATAATTATTTATAATATTTTTATGATTTGTATTTCTGTGGTATTGGTTGTAATTTCTCCTTTTTTGTTTCTGATTTTATTTACTTGACTCCATTCTCATTTTTTTGTGAGGAGTCTAGCTAAAGGTTTGTCAATTTTAATTTTTTATTTTAACGTTTATTTATTTTTGAGACAGAGAGAGACAGAGCATGAACAGGGGAGGGGCAGAAAGAGAGGGAGACACAGAATCTGAAACAGGCTCCAGGCTCTGAGCTGTCAGCACAGAGCCCAACGCGGGGCTCGAACTCACGGACCGTGAGATCATGACCTGAGCGGAAGTCGGACGCTTAACCGACCAAGCCACCCAGGCGCCCCAGGTTTGTCAATTTTAGAACCAGCCCTTGGTTTCACTGATCTTTTCTATTTTATTTTTTAGTCTCTATTTATTTCGGTTCTGATCTTTATTATTTTCTTCCTTCTACTCACCTTGGGTTTTCTTCGTTCTTTTTTTTAGACCCTTTTGGCATAAGGTTAGATTGAAATTTTTCTTATTTCTTGAGGTAGGCCTATATCACTATATAATTTACCTCTTACAAACTGCTTTAACTGCCTCCTACAGATTTGGACCACTGTTTCATTTTCATTCATTTCTACATATTTTTTTAAATTTCCTCTTCGATTTCTTCATTGACCCATTGGTTGTTCAGTAGCATGTTGTTTATCCTCCATATGTTTGTGTTTTTGCCAGTCTTTTTTCTTATGATTGATTTCTAGTTTCATAATGTTATAGTTAGAAAAGATGCATGATAGGGATTCCTGGATAGCTCAGCCAGTTAAGCAACCAACTTTGGCCCAGGTCATGATCTCATGGTTCATGAGTTCGAGCCCCATGCCAGGCTCTGTGCTAACAGCTCAGATCCTGGAGCCTGCTTCAGATTCTGTGTCTCCCTGTCTCTCTGCCCCTCCCCCTGCTCACACTCTGACACTCTCTCTTTCAAAAATAAATAACTTAAAAAAATTTTTTTAAGGTAAACATTTTTTTAAAAATTTAAAAAAAGATGAATGATATTATTTCAGTTTTCTTAAATTTATTGAGAATTGTTTTGTGGCCTAACATATGATCTACGCTGGAGAATGTTTCATGTGCACTTGAAAAGAATGTATATTCTGCTGATTTTGAATGGAATGTTCTGCATATATGTTAAGTCTATCTAGTCTAATGGAGTGTTCAAAGACACTGTTTTCTTTAATTTTTTTAATGTTTTTATTTATTTTTGAGACAGAGAGAGACAGAGCATGAGCAGGGGAGGGACAGAGAGAGAGGGAGACACAGAATCTGAAGCAGGCTCCAGACTCTGAGCTGTCAGCACAGAGCCCGGCGTGGGGCTCGAACTCATGGAGTGTGAGATTATGACCTGAGCTGAAGTTGGATGCTCAACTGACTGAGCTACCCAGGGTCCCCAAAGACACTGTTTTCTTACTGATTTTCTGCCTAGATGATTTATCCGTTGATGTAAGTGGGGTGTTAAAGTCCCCTACTACTATTTTATAACTGTCAATTTCTCCCTTTATGTCTGTTAATATTTACTTTATGTATTTAGATGCTTTCATGTTGGGTGCATAGATATTTACAATTGTTATACCTTCTTGTTGAATTGATACCTTCGTTTTCTCATATTACAGCCTGCTTTAAAGTCTATTTTTTTCTGATATGAGTATTGCTACCCAGCTTTTTTTTTTCCTTCCATTTTTATGGAATATCTTTTTCCCTCATTTATTTTCAGTCTGTGAGTCTGAAGTGAGTCTCTTGTAGGCAGCATATAGATGGGTCTTGTTTATTTATTCATTCACCAACCTATATTTTTTGATTAGAGTATTTAGATCATTTATTGATTACTGATAGATATACAGTTATTGCCAGTTTTAAAATTTGTTTTCTGGTTGTTTCTGTAGTTCTTCTCTGTTCTTTTCTTCTTGCCCTCTTTTTTTGTAATTGATGACTTTCTGTAATGTTATGTTTTTCTTTCTTTCTTTTTTTGTATATTTGTTAAAAGTTTTGGGTTTGTGGTTACCATGAGGTGCATATATAACATCCTAAGTGTATAATGGTCTATATTGTCTATATTATGATCACTTATGTTTGAGCACATTCTTAAAAATCTTCTTTATTCCCTCCATCATGTTTTATATATATGTTGTCATATTTTACATCTTTTTATTCATAATTTTCTTCTAATTATGTTCTTTTCGACTTAAGGAAGTCCTTTTAACATTTCTTATAAGACTGTTTAGTAATGATGGCCTCCTTTAACTTTTGTTTGCCTGGGAAACTATCTCTCCTTCCATTTTGAATGACAGTCTTTAAATAGAGTATTCTCAGTTGTGGGCCTTTTTCTTTTAGCACTTTGAATGGATTATGGTATTCCCTTTTGGACTGTAAAGTTTCTGATGAAAAATCAGGTGATAGCCTTATGGGGTTTCCTATGTATAAAATTTTGCTTCTCTCTTGCTTCTTTTAAACTCTATCTTAAATCTTTGACATATTAATTATGTGTCACAGTGTGGACCTCCTTGGTTCACCTTGTTTGGAGCTCTATCTGCTTCCTGAATCTGGATTTCTGTTTTCTTCCCCATGTTAGAGAAGTTTTCAATTATTATTTTTTCAAATAAGTTTTCTGCTTCTTTCTCTCTTTATCATTTCAGTTGTGTTCTTCAACTCTAATTGCTTCTTTTTTATATTTTCTATCTCTCTGTTGAAGTTCTCACTGAGTTCTTCTATTCTTCTCTCCAGCCCAGTAAGCATCATTATGATCATTACTTTAAACTATCTATCAGGCATATTTCTTATCTCCATTTCATTTAGTTACTTTTCTAACATTTTATCTTTTTCTTTTATTTGCAGCATATTCCTCTGTCTCATTTTTCTTGACTTTCTGTGTTTATTTCTATGAATTAGGTAAAAGAGCTACTTCTCCTAAATTTGAAGAAATGGTTTTCTGTATGGTCACCCCTGTGTGTAGAGTGTGTGCCTGGGGACTTTGGCTGGCTGGCTGGTGCTGTGGCTGATGTGGACAGGAGGTCCAGAGCACTCCATGCTGGGGTTGCTGTGGCAGGATGGCTGGAGCTGAAGTAGACATGTCCCAGGTGATGCTGGGGCTCTTTGCATAGAAAATGCCCTATTAGGACAGCTAAAGCTAAATTGGGGGGCAAAATTTTGGTGCAAGCCAGAGGGTCTTAGGGTGTTCCACACAGGGAGTAGACTGGCAGAGTGGCAGGAGCCAAGCTGGGGTGTAGGCCAGGAGGTGACAGAGTGCTCTGTGCAGGGGTTGTTCCGGTATGATAGCTGGAGCCTAGGTGGGGCTCTGGTAAGACAGCTCTAGCTGAAGTGGGTGCAAGGCAGGGTATCCCAGGGTACTCTGTGCAAGGGGTGCCTTGACACAGCAGCTGGAGCCAAGGTGTAGTGTGAACCAGGCTGTCCCAAAATGCTCTATGCAGGGCATGCTCTGGTGGGACAGTTGGAACAGAGCACAGGCTGTGGTTCATGGGGTGATCCATCCAAGAAGCACCCTGGCAAGGTAGCTGGATCCCAAACACACATGAACTAGAAGGGCTCAAAGGACTCTGCACTGGGGGTGCCCTAGGAGCCAAATTGGGGTGGGCCTGGAGTGTTCCAGGGTGATTGGCACCCGTGTCACCTTGGCAAGATGGCTGGAGCTGTATTGTCCCAGTGAATGCCATGCCGAAGTCACCTTGTGGGGCTCACCAAGGCAGCAAGCCAGCTCGAACATCTGGACCCAGTTCCTGTCCATACTATCAAGGTAGAGAGGGAACATAAACTATGGTATTTGCCAGCCCCTCTGACCTGGAAAGAGTTCCAGCAACTCCCTTACCATTTGAGAGGGTTCTAGGGGCTAGTTCCTTTATATTCTAGGTGTTTAAACCATGGCTTTTTTTTTTTTCCTGTATCCAGGGCATCCAGGGCCAGAGTAGACTAGGGTCCCGAGGCTCACTGAGGCACCAGGCCAGCTATGGTTCCTATCTGTGCTATCAAGATGGAGGGGGCGTATAAACCATGGCTCACCAGCCCCTTGAACCTGGAGAGTTCTAGAAGCAACCCCACTGTTTGGCAGGGTTTTAGAGCTGGTTTCTTTATATTCTAGTTGCCTTTTTAGGCCATTGCTTTTTTTCTGTGCTCCAAAGCAAATCAATCTGTTCATGGTCCTGTAGTACTATTTCTCCCCACTGTAGTTCACAGCAGGAGGTTGGTTTTTTCCCTTACTGTGTCTTTGTCTTTCTTGCCATTCTCTATCTCTGTGTGGTCTGTCTTTTGTTGCGCAGAAACTGTCCAGTCAGTCCTCAGTTGTTCTTCAAGAGGAATTATTCTATAAACAGGTATAGATTTGGTATGTCTCGTGGGGAGGTGAGTTCAGGGTCTTCCTACATCACCATCTTGGATTGGAACCCACATCTTGCATCTTTTATTTTATGGACTTCATATATTCCTTAATTATTATACAGTAAAACCTTGGATTGTGAGTAACTTGTTCTGCAAGTGTTCCACAAGACAAACATTTCTAATAAATTGTAACATGATAAACGAGTGATGTCTTTCAATACAAGTAGAATGTGATGCTCATTGTCACATGATCACAAGTAAGCCAATGGTTTTGAAATTCGCTTTGATATATGAGTCCTTTGAATTTCAAGCATGTTTCCAGAACAAATTGTGCTTGCAAACCAAGTTTTTAGCTTTTACTGCATTTTTTTAAATTAATTTTACTACTTCTATCTTTTATCCTTCATACTTTTATAAGTAGTTGATCTACCACCTTTATTTATAAATCTCTTCTGGTGACACATCTACTCTCCTATATTTTCTTATTATTAATTAGTGCATTTTCTTTTTAGCTCAGAGAGGTCCTTTTAACATTTCTTGCAAGGCTGGTTTAGTGGTGAAGAACTTTGGCTTTTGCTTGTCTGGAGAATTCTTAATCTCTCCTTCAATTCTGAATGATAAACTTGCCTCCGTAGAGATTTCTTGGTTGGTGGTTATTCCCTCTCAACACTTTGGATATCTCATGCCACTCCCTTCTGGCCTGTAAATTTTCTGAGACATCTGCTGACACCCATATGAAAATTCTTTTATCCATATGTTGCTTATCTCTTGCTGATTTTAAGATTCTCTTTATCCTTAAATTTTATCATTTTAACTACAATGTGTTTCAGTGTGTTTCTCTTTGGATTCATCTTGTTTGGAATTCTCTGGGCTTCCTGGATCTGGATGTCTGTTTCCTTCCCCAGGTTAGGGAAATTTTCAGGTATTATTTCTTCAAATAATTTTTCTGGCACTTTTTTTCTCTCTCTTCCTTCTGAGATATATATAATGTGAAAGTTATTTCCCTTTGATGTTGTCCCCGAGCTCCCTTAAGGTATCCTCACTTTTTTTTTAACTCCTTTTTTCATTCTGCTGCTCTGTGTGGATGTTTTCTGTTGCTTTGTCTTCCAGCTTGTTGATTTGTGCTTCTATTTCATCAGTAATGCTGCTGTACCCCAATAGTGTATTTTTCAGTCCAGTTATGACTTTTGTTTGGTACTTGCTTTTATTTTCTAACTCGTTGTTGAAGTTCTTGCTGTCTGTGTTCATCTAATTCTCCCAAGTTCAGTGAGTGTCTTCATGACCATTACTTTGAATTCTGTATTACATAGGTTGCTTGTCTCCATTTTATTACAGTCTTTTTCTGGGGATTTGCCATGTTTTTATCTTGGAACATTTTCCTCTGTCTCATTTTGCCTGTTTCTGTTTGTCTATGTGTATTAGGCAAAACAGCTACCTCCCTTAGTCTTGAAGGACTGGTCTTGTATAGGAGCTGTTCCATGTGGGCCAGAAGTACAATCTCCCTTGGTAACCAGAACTAGGCTTGGTCACCAGAGCCAGGAACTATATGAGCATCCCTCATATAGGCTATTGCCCAGCAGCTGTGATAGGGCTACAGCTGCTGTGCAAAGCCCAGGGCACTCATCCATTCCACTTCTGTGCAGAATAGCCATGGTTCAGGGTGCTCACCTAACCCAGTTGTATCTTAGGTGCTGAATAGGGAGGGAAGGGCTCAGGGTACTCCCTTGGCCAGTTGTAGCTTGGTATCTGTGAGGGCTGGGCAGGACCTGATGCTCTAACTCAGTCTGTTTGTCTCTCCACTGCTGAGCAAGGGGCATGGGGCTCAGAACTCTGACTTGACCTTGTTGGGGGTTGGGTGTTATGTTTTATGAGTGGGGTCTTTATTCTCACCCAGTTCAGTTATGGCACAGGGTAGGCAGATCATTCCCTCTGGTGCTCGCAGGTTAGAGGGAGGGCACCAAAAATTGTGCCTTTTGGCTCTGTTACTAGCACGTTAAGAATGAGATTGTAAAAATAGTGTCTGTGAGGACTTCCATCCCTGGATAAAGTCCCTGAAGATTTCTGCCTCTCCAGAAACTGCTTTAAAATTAGTAAGTGTGTAGGGATGCCTGGGTGGCTCAGTCAGCTGAGCGTCCAACTTCAGCTCAGGTCATGATCTCACACTCCATGAGTTCGAGCCCTGCGTCAGGCTCTGGGCTGACAGCTTGGAGCCTGGAGCCTGCTTCAGATTCTGTGTCTCCCTCTTTCTCTGCCCCTCACCTGCTCATGCTCTGACTCTCTGTCAAAAATTAATAAACATTTAAAAAATTTTTTAAAATAAAATTAGTAAGTGTGTCTCCCTTGCTTATGGCTTAGTCTTAGATCTCAGGGCAAATGGGTTTGTGTGCAAGCCCTATGAGAGTGGGATTTCTGTTCCCTATAGCTCTGTGATTCTACTGATTTTTATTGCCCTGATTTTCAATGCCAGACATTTTGGGAGTTCATCTTTCTAGTGCCAGCTCCAAGTATTGTGATGCCTAGTGTGGGAATAGTCCCTTCACTTCTCAAAAGAGAGTCCCATATTTTGGAGATCCTTCCTGATTGTGGGGTCACCACATCTTCAGTGGGATCCATAACAAGGTCATGTCTTTGCCTCTTTTATTCTTCTCAGTGCATCTCTTTGTTGTGAATATGTTGAATTGTTGTGAATACATTGTTCATCTAACTCTCTGGTTCCTCCCTTTCAGAGGAAAATTATTCTATATATAGCTGTAAGTTTGTTGTGTTCCTGAGAGGAGGGTCTTCCTACACCACCATCTTGGATCCCCTTCCCCCTAATTTTAGTGATTCTCTTTTTTTCCCCCAATATCTAGTGGTCCTGATGAAAAACACAATAATGGCTGTAAGAACTCAGTCAATTATCAAAGTGTAGCCTTCAAATACCAATTAGTTTGCAGTGATGCTAATGAAACCTTAAATGAGATAATGTTGGTTAACAAGGTTGAACCACAAAAAGCAGCCCCTTATAATTTGAATTCATCAAATGTAGTGTCAAAAAACAATAACCAAGAGTACCTAGGTGGCTCAGTCAGGTAAGCGTCAGGCTCTTGATTTCGGCTCAGGTCATGATCTCACAGTTCATGAAATAGAGCCCCATGTTGGGCTCTGTGCTAGGCATGGAGCCTGCTTAAGATTCTCTCTCCCTCTCCTCTGTCCCATCCCCCACCACGTGCACATGTCCTTGCTCTCTTGCAAAACAAACAAACAATAACTAATATTTGCTTAGCCTGTGCTTTTCCTCTATACCACCTTATTTAAGTTTTCCATCAGCCATGTAAAGGAGGTATTACCATTGTGGGCATAGCTAGATGGCTATAACATGAGGAAATTGAAATTTGCTAGAAATGTGAATCACCATGATTTGAACCCAGATCCTCCTGACTTTTGTTCCTATGTTTGTCAAATGTTTACTGAAAATCTACATTGTGAAAATGCTATACAGAAAAAAATTTCAGTGAAGAGGATAGAAATTAACATAAAAATAGTTATTCATCACTTTTTCTTAAAGTTTATTTTCAGAGAGAGAGAGAAAGAGAGCGTGCACATGAGTGGGAGAGGGACAGAAAGGAAGGGAGAAAGAGAGCTCTGCACTGTCAGTAAGGAAGGAGCTCAATTTGTGGCTCAGTCTCACAAACCATGGGACCATGACCTGAGCCAAGACCAAGAGTCAGACACTTAACTGACTGAGCCACCTAAGCTCCCCGCCACTTATTTTTAAATAAAATTCTACTTACAAAAATTGAATTTATACCCAATGAGATATGAAGTGAAAGTCACATTCATAAAATTTCATAAAAAAGTCACATTCATAAAAATTCATAAAATTTAATGACTGAAGTCACTCTTTTTTCCAACTTAAATACATGTTTATTTATAAAAGTTAATATTATTGATATTTTATTTATATTTTTAAGTTATTTATTACACAAATAATTTAATGATTTCAGTGGAAATCTTTTCTCACCTTAACACACTCTTTCTGAGACATCTCCCCTTCACCTTTAATTCCAAACAATCATCTGGAATTTTCCAAGTCTCTACTATCTGCATAAGAACTAACATCTGATGTTACCTGAGTAGCTAACCCAAGATGGATTCAAAGATGCAGTGGAAATCTAGATGCCCCACCAAACCTTATAACTCAGAACATCTGAAAGAAAAGGACTAATCTCCCCCAGACACCCCCAAAAATCAGTAATAAACACTAAATGAAAAAAAATTAGTAACAAGAACTAAGTATCTATAAAAGTACATGTTAATAATGAAACATTTCTGTATCTAATTTACACAAATCTTTCAGAAGTTATCTAAATTAGAAATCAGGGTTTCAAAATAGCATTTATAACAGAAAGCTGGATATTGGAGGCAAACTTAAGCTGAATAAATATACTTGAAAGAAGTATTTCCTATGTAAAACAAAATTCTACACTTTCTGGACTGAACTATAGAAATATATAAAATAAAAATTATTTTCAGCCAATTACTCTATGTTGCTTAATAGCCACAATTATGCTTTTCAATACAGTATTTAGGAAAGGTTTTTAACAAAGCTGTTCAAGTGTAATAAGCCCAGAGACTCCTGGGAATGTAATTATCTGGTTTGTTTTGAATGAGACTGTCTGCGGTTAGTCGAGGGTTTTAATAAGGTCTATAAGGATTAGAATCAGTCAACATATGAATTATGAAACTTCTAGTTTCAGGCTGAAGTACAGACAAAAAAAAAAAACTAAATCATGTGGGAAATTGGGTATCCCTACAGGACTATGAAGTATTATTTGCAACCATAGCAAGTATAGGTTTGAAAACCAGGAAATAAAAGCTTCAATCAAGAAAGGTTTTGTCAAAGGGAAAAAAAAATATCATATATTTCTCAACATGTAAACTTTCCCAACAGAAGCAGGTAGGTATTTATCTACTATAGCTAACAAAGTGAAACGAAGTGTTATTGCAATGTTTTGATAAACAACTCAAGTAATTTTAAAATATGATCCTTAAGTTTATCTAATTTAGAAAGAAAATAATTATCACAACTTTTTCCCTAAGAAAATTGCCATATATATTAAGTGAAAATGTTTTTCTATCATTTGAATTGATTTTATTACCTTTTTGGTATTTAACATTATAAATTGATTAAAATCAATATGGTTTATTTCTAGATGACTTTTTTTCTAGTCAAATTCTGAAAATGTTTTTATAAAAAAAAAAACAAACAATGGACATAAGTCCATAATCCTAAAATAAGCAGAGGTTCAAAATAAAGGATAAAGAAAGTAAGCAAATCAAGGATTTTGATGGAGCAAATGAATCCAAATCTAGGGACAATAGAGCAGAGTTCTTGAATTAACCCCACAATTGATTCAGAGAGAGCTTACTGATAGAATTAGTTTATTTCACTGTAAACCATAATAGAGAAATCTACCTATAAAAAGAAGGCCAAAAAGTGATTTTAAGCAGTCTGGATAAAAGAACACTGTGGTATAATTTTAACGGGCACTATATTAACAGCATGTAGTTTAGGGAAACGTCCTTAATTAGCTGTCACGATTATCAAGTACTGATAGATTTTTTTTTAATGTTTATTTATTTTTGACAGAGACAGAGCATTAGCAGGGGAGAGGAAGAGAGAGAGGGAAACACAGAATCCGAAGCAGTCTCCAGGCTCTGAGCTGTCAGCACAGAGCCCAACGCAGGGCTCGAACTCACAGACAGCGAGATCATGACCTGAGCCAAAGTCGGACTCTCAACCGACTGAGCCACCCAGGCACCTGTGATAGGAGATTTTAGTGAATTTATCAGAAGTGATTAACCTAACTTCGCCCAACTACCTCTCCTATAGTTCTTACATACTAGTCGTCCCATATTAATTTCCCTTCTGAGATGAGCCTGTGATGACCAGCTCATGAACATCATCTGTTTGGCAGCTATGTTTGTGATTTATGAAATCTATTTTCTATTACAATCCATTCCCTGTGAGCTTGGGTCTTCCATGACTCCTCCAGAAACTGCATTATTTCTGTTAAGACTCTATACTATCCAGTGGGAGATCAGGCCTTGGAAAAAAGGTAATCACAGCCTAGCTTATACTCTGCAGGGATCCAAATGGAAGTGTCTACCTCAAACAATAGTGCTGGGTCATAATCTCCACTATAAATGTAAATGGATTCAGAGCCCAATTCCCATTAGAACTAACCAAAGGTATTTCTACTACAATATTAATTTATACAAGTTATACAAAATGTCTGAAAACATGGCAGCCAAGATAAGGATTCTAAAAGATATTCTAGGTGTCCCTGGCTGACTCAGTAAGTAGAGAATTTGCCTCTTGATCTCAGGGTTGTAAATTTGAGCCCCATGCTGGGTGTAGAGTTATATAAAAAAATCATACATACTAAAACCCCGAAGTGCAAACTGCCTGAACTTAAGTATGGTTCAACTAGGTGAGCAGAAGACCTCTTGAAGTTCTAACACTCTTAATTGTGAACAACCTTTGTGTTAGTATCTTGTATCTGCTCTTACGTTTAAAGTCCAAATAATTTTTTAAGTGGAGAGGTGATATTGTATCTTGTTCTCACTTAGGAATTTTGGGTACTGCAATTTAGTTTATATTCTATCACACAATCTTAAGAACTCTTCTCATTGAATGGAAAAATAATTTCTCTATACTTAGCTTTAACAGTAAAAACGTGAACTTTGGAAAACATGAAATATAAGGAGAAATCAAGTTCATTATATAACCAAATGGTATTCAAATATATAATATTTATTGTTCCATAGGGAGTGTAATAATGGGTGAAGTAATAACTGAATTATTATTCATTATTAAATGACAGTTTAGGGAGAAATGTTTTGTAGTTTACCCAAAATTAAAGAATGAATCAAGTACATTTTTATATTTATTATCTTTAATGAACTATGTTTAACATTTTACAAATCTTCAGATTGTTACAGTTTTCAGCAGTAAATATAGTAATAATGGCAATAAACACAGTGAAATGTGAGATTTCTCTGTTGAAATACAAAAGATAGAAATACTTGGAAACAAGAGGGCAAAATGTCAACTTAAGGTTTGAGATGGAAATTAAAATGGTCAAATTCTTTACAATGTCAATACATTTTGAGGGACATTACTTGACCCACAGATCCCTAAAATTCTATATGTATTGATATCAGAGGATTCAAACACAGAGAGTGATCTGAAAATGATTGCCAAAGCAAAGAAGTGCTTTTATTCCTCAACATTTGTGACCTTCGTGGTATACTGTGTATTATATAAAAGGGCATAAACCCTAAACTGCATAAATGTCATAAAAATTGATTTTATAAAGTCTCAAGATCATAATATGTATTCAAAAATACACACAGCTGTGCTTTCATAAACGAATCCATCAGTTAATTGAGGGATAATTTTGCTTTTAAGATATAGCCAAAGTATATACAAAGGATACACAAATGTTAACAATTTGTGATCAAAATTCTCTAGAGTTACATTTGCAAAAAACTGTGTTGGTTTTCAATTTAAAAATTTAAGAAAGATGTGAATATTGTAGGCTTATTATTACTTGGGTTAAGAAAAAGTAGATGGCTTCAGCTTTTTTAACAGGAAATTTGTGAACTACTCAAAATGAGAAGTTACACATTTTTGATCATTAGAAAAGGTAAATTGCCTATACTTCCCCACTGAGAACAGAATGTGCAGTGTATTAAAAAAAAAAAATAAGGTTTTATTCTGAAACCAAAGAAAAGGTATTTCTAGAAAAGCCCCTGGGGATACGTTTTCTCATTTCCTTTACATAAGAATGAATAAGTGGCATACTTCAATGGTGTACCATTATGTCAACATGTGTATTCCATTACCAAACTAAAAGATGAAATATTTTTATTTAAAGGTAGAGAAAATATAAACTTAAGATATTGAAGTGCAACATCTTACTATATAGTTTCTAACTTCATTCCGGCACAACATAATTTATCAATATAACCTGGATTCAAAGAAACACACAAAAGAGAGAAATGTTACTTGCATGCAAAATTCATTGTTCCAACATGAAACACTAGGTCTATATTTTTTAATTAAAACCTGCACATCTGTTTAATTTGGCTAACAAAGAAAATGCACATTAAAGAAAGATGTTCTCATATCCTTCCAATAAAGCAAGTCTATATCAAAGGCACTTCAGCAGAGCACTAACTCCTTAACCTTTTCCAAGTCCTTTTCATTTATGCCGCTTTTAATGCATCTTTCTGTAGACCAAGAAACCTCCTCCTCAAAAAACTAGACCTAGGTATTACCCCAAATATTTAGCTCTTCTGTGGATTGGGTAAAAAATGGGTTTTTAAGTTCTTTGGGTTAATACAGAATGGGAGGAGTGTGACCTGACAGGTTAGGTGTTATAGGAAAAACTGAAGTAATTGTAGGAAAAAACTGGCTGAAGTCTATCTTGGGGAAAAAAAGCTGTTGTCTTTCACTGGATATCCATCTATAATTTGACTACAGCTAATATGGCTAATTTTGCTTCTTTCAACTTGTTTATGTGCCTTGCGTGTCTATGTTGCTCCCATGTTGAGTAGACGCGAATGAGAAATAAAGCAATTTAGTTTTATTCTTCCCCCAAGGGACAGGGGAAGCTGCTTCAGACATTTGCCTTCATGGGGATTTTTAGAAAATTGGATGAGTTGATTTTAATTAACAAGGAGCTTTATTTTTAGGACATATGAATGATAATTCAGAGTTGAAGACACTTATAATTAAAAACAGCTGTTCAGTGTGTTCATACTGAACTCTTTGCTATGATGAAAATAATATGGATATATTACTTCCAAAACTAGAAAAAGAATTGTAAATTCTATAAGTGATTTAAGAAGAGACCATGTGGATATATACCTAAATTCTGGAGATAGTTTTGAGTCTTAGGGAAATAGAATTTCTTCTCCTGTTTATCAACATTTCAGAAAAAAATTAAATATTTTAATAAGTTAATATTTAGGTGTTCATAAGAAACTTTATTTTTTAACCAAGTTTAAAAGGTTTAAGTGAATGAATTAAAAAATACCTTAAAGCTGCCTACATGTATCAATGAGTCTTAAACTAAAGATATGGGTTGTTTTTTTGTTTTGTTTTGTTTTGTTTTGTTTTATGTTCAGACTGGTAAGAAGTTTTCCTTGACAGCTAAGCTCATTTCTCTTTAGAAACAGGGGGAAATTTTTTTAAATAAAAATGAAAGTATCAGAGCATTCATTTTCCATATTTCTAAATAACAAATTAACACCTTATTATTCTGTGAGGTTATATCTAAAAACAACCAAAGAGCTGGCATTTTCCTCTCTAACCACCAAGTAGCTTCTTGCCCATCTTAAAAGTAAGATTTATTTTTGGGTTGACACAGTACACATGCTGTTGACTGCAAAAAAAAGAAAATATTGTTTGGCCTTTATGTTCTAGAATAACATCAATTCCCAATATTTGTCCTTATTTTCAGGGACAGGCAGAGGAGAACATAATAGTAACATTTCACAAGACTATGATGCCTGAAGAATACAGTTTCATTCCTAAATGTTTCACAGGGGCAGTCATCAAAGCAGAAACAACATTTTTTGAAAGCAACTTTAGGAGTACACATTTCACAGTTGTTCTTTAGAGAGGGCTAAAGTGGCTGAGCATTTTCAGATAACTTACATCTTGAAACTATTTTACCTTTTGAACTCTTGGATACTTCAAATTCATCACCCAAAAATAAATGAAAAGAATAGGCCAGAAAAAGCATTCCTTGGTATCTTTCTCTTTTGTTAGTGAATTGCCATTTTACTATTTACTCTGCTTGAGACATGTCCAGGGACCATGAGATTGCTCAGTCTCAACTTCTTAGAAAGTTCATACAGCAATTTACACGAAGCAAGAATAAACAACACGAGAGAGCAGAGACACAACCACCCTTGATGTTAATTTATGGGAATCAGTGGACGTTCCTCTCGCTTCTTCCAGATAT
Organism: Lynx rufus; assembly: GCF_022079265.1. NCBI lineage: Eukaryota > Metazoa > Chordata > Mammalia > Carnivora > Felidae > Lynx > Lynx rufus. The sequence continues at coordinate 47,730,824 of NW_025814834.1, forward strand.
TAGTCTTGCTATCTTTTTTGGCTAGTGGTGGTCTGCCCCTTTTTTTAGTGGGGGACATATTGGCTTCAAAATCTTCAACAGTGCTTTTTCTTCCTGGAGACTCTTCCCCAGGGTGTTCCATGATAGCTCCACTCCCTCCATCTAGAATGTGTCTTAAAGCTGGGTCCTCGGGGGAGCAGACAGTGGTTCCACTCTCACTGCTGCTCAGGTCTAAATCTTCTAAGTAAAGGATCTTAGGCTGATGCATGCTTTTGATGAAAGTTTTCTCCCTCTCGAGTTTTCTACTTGAGTGGTGCTCATTCATGTCCACCCCAGAGTCCAAACTCGTGTCATTGCTCTGGGCTCTCTTGCCCTTTTTCAGGTCTATGAAGGAATGTCTCACTTGTGCGACTGGTTTTCCATCAAGAGATACAAACCATGCTCTGGGATGGGGGGAAGGCTTTCCTTTGGACAACTCCAGGAGGGTCTGTTCTGAAATTCCTTGAAGCTCTGATGAAAAGGGAGTCATTACAACAGCTTCATTTAGTGTTCCAGGAACAGAAACAGATTCTAGTAAGCTGTTTGAATACCGGCTCCAGTCTGAAGTTTGGGATGGCAGGCTCTGTTGACCTTCGAGTGGAATATTCTCTTCCCTCGCATCTGGGGGCTGTGTGTGAGAATGCACTGGCATTTTGGGCAACGTCTGTGTAAAGTTCTCTCTACTAACTGGTTCCATCAATTGGCCATAGACTAACTGTCCCTTTCTTGGCAAAGTAGCTGACTTAGCAGTATGTAACTGCTCTGGAGTGGAGAAAAGGTCAGATGTTTGAAGGATGGCGATGGGCTGGCTGTAGATGTGCATAAGCTGTTCAGGAATGTGGGAATGTCCATATACCTCTTCGTTACCTGTGAGATACCGCTTTTCCTCTTGTGCATCACCTAGAGATGAAGATGGTTTGTTGTTAATGTGTTTAGGTTGTTTGGACCCTACATTGGGCTCCAAAGACTGTGTTGGGTTTCTTGAGTAATTATTTGGATTGGCTGATAGAAATGAAACCTCTTCATTGTAGACTTTAAAATTGTCCCGAGTTTTTACCATGGAAACTCTTTCTTCTGCTTCTGCCTTTGATGGTTCCTTTTTCTGAGGGCTATATGAGGAGTTTTTGGCATTAAATAACTGTGACTTGTCCTCGGCTTTTAATGCAACTTTGACTGAACTGATGTGATTTATGTGTGTTGTTGAAGTTGTCTGGTCTCTCTTGAGGACCTCGAGTTTAGTGATATTTCTTTCTCTCTTCTGCGGAGTACCACACTTGTCCCTACAGGAGAAGAGATAGCAGAAAGTGTTCAAAACTTATGACCTAGAAAATTCATTTTTAAAAACCATCCATGATATATTATATATATATGTAATTATATATATTATATATGCAGTGCTCTTAGACTGTATCCAGTTTTATTTTAATCAACATATTTTAAAGGTCACACTGCTGATTTTTATAAATAAACTGTCATACCCAGAACACATTGACATGATACTATGATCAGATAGTTTTCTGTGTTTATACATATTAATGTTCTTCTTACCTGCAATAACAAAGAAGCACAGCAAAAAATCCAATGACAATGACTATTGTTCCTCCTAATATGGCTGTAAGAAACACTGTGTGGTAGGCAGTTATATCCCTTGAGTCTCCATTTATACCTGAACCTAAATGGTTCAATATAAACAAGTAAAACAGAGAATATATTATTTTAGGTAGATCAGATTTTCAATCATGTCCTATCCTGGGTAAAGCAGATTAAGTGTGTGTACACAGCTATAATGGTGGCTTCCCTGTGGGTAGAACATAACTCCCTATGTGTTGGGCTTAATCAGTTCTTGTTCTGTTCAATTAAATGTGAGCACCTTAAATGAAGTGGCATGAAATGGCCCTGCCCTCTTGCTAAGATTTTCTAGTATCCAGACAGAATATCCAAAAGTGCTGCTATTCCTTCAACCTAGGTTCTGGAATGAAAACAAATGCTGAACTGAACCAAGCCAGGCCCAAAAGTCATGAAGCCCTGCTGCTGGGCCAGTGAGGAAATCTGCTTCAAGAGGCAGTAAAACTGACTCCTGTTGTGTGGTAGCAAGATATGTAGTGGAATAAACTAGGGGAAAATATTTCTGTGCAGAGAGGTTTGGGGATAGAATGTTGGTAGTGAGGGTTGACTTAGTAGCTATATTCAATTATAAACGAAAATCTAAAGATAAATTCAAAAAGGAATTTGCCAAGGTAAATAGGTATGAAAGGTTTTCTAGAGAGAATCTAAAAATTGGGCACTCGAAGGATTCAGAGTTGCAACTTTCAGTCTGGCCTTTAGAATAAGACACCATGCAGAGGCACAAGATACCCACCGTCTTTCTTTATGAGAGCACAGATATACACTGCTGTTGTAATCACCTTAACTGCAGTAAAAGTAGATTAATGCACTAGGATGATCAGTGTAGGCTATTAAGATTCTACATGAGGGGTGCCTGGGTGGCTCAGTTGGTTGAGCCCCCAACTCTTGACTTCAGCTCAGGTCATGATCCCACAGTTGTGGGATTAAACCCCACACTGGGCTCCACACTGAGCATGGAGCCCGCTGAAGATTCTCTCTCTCTCCCCTGCATGTACTCTCTCTCAAAAAAAAAAAAGGAAAAAAAGATTCTGCATGAGCGTAAATGCAATTAATGTTGAGGTAATCTGTTTTAATATCACTAAGATTTCACTTTGTTAAAAAATGCATATAGGGGCACCTAGGTGGCTCAGTTGGTTAATCGTCCGACTATGGCTCAAGTCACGATCTCGTGGTTCAAGAGTTTGAGCCCCTCATCAGGCTCTGTGCTGCCAGCTCAGATCCTGGAGCCTGCTTTGGATTCTGTGTCTCCCTCTCTCTCTGCCCTTCCCCTGCTAGTACTCTGTCTCTGTCTCTCTCAAAAATAAACAAAATGTTTAAAAAACTTTTTTAAATACATATAACAAGTCTACTGATCATTATCGACTAGAGTCTAATATGAATTCAGGGTGATAAAGTGATAAGACTGGTCAGACAGGTGCTTCTCTGGCAATCTCTACCACGAGAAACATCCAGAATGAGGCTTTCAGCTTCCCCAAGGACCCTAGAAAAGACTGAGGATGACAGACTTTAGATCCTTTAACTTTTGCATCTTATTTGATAAAAATAAAATAATAATGGTAGTAAGAAAGGTTTTGGAGAAGTAGTATTGTGGTTATGCATACAAACTTTGGAGCCAGAGTGCCTCAATTAGAATCCCAGTCTATTTCTTTTTTCTTTTCAGAGAAACTTATTATCAAAATGTAATTTCTTGGGGTGCTTGGGTGGCTCAGTCAGTTAAGCATCCCAGTTCAGCTCAGGTCAAGATCTCACGGTTCATGGGTTCAATGATTCTGTGCTGACAGCTCAGAGCCTGGAGCCTGCTTTGGATTCTGTGTCTCCCTCTCTCTCTCTCTCTGCCTCTCCCCTACTCACGCCCTGTCTCTTTCTCTCAAAAATAAAATAAACATTAAAAAAACTTTATTAATGCAATTTCTTTAAATATATACCCTTCTCCCACCCTCTACCCTCTCTGGGGAGGAACAGAATATCCCCAGGAGATTCCATGTATAAAGTCTTATATGGTGAGGATGAAGTATAAAAATACTAAGGGAAGAAGGTACCTATTGCTACCTTAACCTTCGGAAACCCCCAGCCTCCATTACCACATGCCCCTTTTGCTCCTTTAGATTTGAGTGTAGAATAAGCCCTTTCTCTAGAGGAGGACTCAAACCCAACATCATCATTTATTTCTTTGTAACATTCTCATTTAGTTTTGGGGCAAGTTTCATTACTTTGTGTCTCATTTCATATCTATAAGATCTCACCTATATGGCTTGTTATGAGGAGTAAGAGAGTTAATACTTATTAGGGGCATCTGGTTAAGTATCCGACTCTTGATTTGGGTTCAGGTCATGATCTCATGGTTCCTGGGTTTGAGCCCTGAGTCGGGCTCTATGCTGACAGCACGGAATCTGCTAGGGATTCTCTCTCTCCCTCTCTCTCTCTGCCCCTTCCCCACTTGCCCTTTCTCTCAGAAAAAATAAACTTAAAAAAAAAAAGAGTAAGTACTTATTAAAACACTTAGTGCTTGGCACATGATAAGCACTCAGTGTACAACATCATTGTTATTAAATGAAACTTCACTGGCACTCCAGTATTAGCCACACTTTCCTATATATATGGTAAGTATTAACAAAGTGTTTATCATATCTGATAGGCAACCAAGTACAGCACTCACAATACGAAATTTCTTCAAAAAGAAAAGAAATAAAAGTAACATTTCTATCTGCAGATTCTTATTTAGGATCCAGGGTTGCAATGGAGTAGTTTGATTATAACTGGGTGAAATTCAACTTCTCTAAAAGTCTATGTTTCCACAATAGAGTAACACTTTTCATAGTACACAATTCCAACAGAACTCCCTTTTGGACACACGAGGCTGATAGTTTTGGGTTTCTCCCAAATTTTATATACATGACAACACCAAAAAGTATGCATCTGTGTGTTTGTGTGTATGCCTAAAAAGAGTCAAAAAGGCAGGAAATTATATTTTCATTTAAATATATTTGAAAGTGCATATTTAAAAACTGTCATAAGTACTTGTTTATTAAACTCTACTCAGCTGTCTACTTGCCTATAGCAGTCACTTGATTTTAATTTCTTGCACTTATTTTCCAAGGCATTCTAGAATTCCATTCAAAATGTATTTAAAAAACAGATTTAGTATGTTATTAGCTAAACTTTAAGTAGCCAGCACCTAGTCCATCAGAAGACCAATGTTGATTTTACAACATGTGATTTTACTCACAATCTAAAATTTTAGGGGGCATTAAGGATCATCATATCCAACTCCTACCATTTAGAAATACGAAAACTAACACTCAGATAGGCAAGTACATATTTCAAACTCAGCCGGATAAATTATCGGCAAAGCCAGAGCTACAATCAAGCTATCCATATTTCTAGTATAGTGTTCCTCTGTGATAGGCTCGCCGAATGGATTTTTCAAAAGCATCACTAGAAGGTATCTAATTCAAACTAAATGGGAATCCCACATTTCTATTTTCATACTCTGATTCACACAAAATCTTCTCTGAACTATAAGCTAAAACAAAACTTCCACCTACTTTGGAAAATTTGGCTTTTGTAATTCATAGTCATCTTCTATAAATTGATTTCAGGTATATTTTTAATGGAAAGTACACTTCTCTATAAAACTCAAGTGTTCCCTGGGTTATTTTTATTGGAAATGAAATAACTGGGATTTAGTTGAGCTGAGTATTAAATATTAATTGTTCTTTTTCATCAATATTTCATTATATTTGCAAATCTAGAATGAAATATGGCCAGACAGCTGGCAAGACTGCAGGATATTTTGCATCATGAAGAACAAAAGTAACCACCCTCTGGTTTCTGAATAAATAATCTCATAAGTACTAAGTTCAAACAAAAACAGAGAGAACATCCCCCTTGATCATAATGGTTAAATGGCTCATATTTCTTCTATTGGAATATTACATGTTAGCTTCATTGAAAAAAAAGTCTTGTTACCTTGCATGGTTTAAAATTCAAAGGCTGTCAATATAAAATGATAAAAATTAAACTATCGAAAAAGACATCTTCAGAAAGAACTGAGAGCCTTCGAATTATTAACAGGCCGCCATAACAAAGTTAGGTGATAGAAGGCTGCGGAGAAATGTATGTGCAATGTCATCCACATCCTGGGTCAGGGTGTGCACTGGGGCTGTGCCTGACTAGCATGAAATAGCCAGGTTGCAGCTGCCTCTCAGCTGGGAGCCAAAACACTCAACAAACCAAAAGAATTCTCTGACACATGATTAAAGATGTAGGAACAACATATGCATTCAACCTTCACACTCCCCCAAAGCTTCACTAAAATGACCCTGATGGTTTTGCTTGGTTTTGTTTTTATAAACAAACCCACAGGTTAAAGGAGAATGTCGTAAGAGACCAGAGCAAGAAGATGATGAAGGCTGGAAGCTGACTTAGCAAAGCTGGTGACAGGCAAAGCCACGAAGCAATTCAATTGATACAGTGAGCATCCAAAAGGCCCAGAAAATGATACTAAGCCCGTGGTGCAATCAGACTACACTACCGCAGGTTAGAAGACTGTAAGAAGATTTAATGGATAAAACATGCAATGTTTGAGTATTTTGAGAGATTTACACAACTCAAGATGCATGTATAGGATTTCCTTACTTTAAATCATATAAATAATCTGATAGCATGTCCAATCTAGGAAAAATAAAATACTCGTTTGACCCAGAACATGAATAGATCATTCCTAGTGGACAAGACTTAGTTTTTGTCCACCCTCAGCTCCTATGTCAGGCCAACCTTCATTTGTGGTATCACATGTCTTATACTGAGAAAATCTGGGGACACTATTTTTCAATAGTCCTCACCCCAGGGGTGTGCTCATGACCCATGTCCGGGCAAACCAAGCTCTTTATCTCTAGAATGAAGGAACAGTGTGAGGAAAAGATCACAAAGGGTTGGAGTCAGCTGTACATGGAGCAGCAATTCTGCAAAGACAGTCAAGTAGGCCTGGTAACCGGGTGCCCTAGGATTCCTGCCTTTTAGAACCTAGTTCTTCAGCCTTCCCTGGGATCCTATGAACTCCCTGCATCCTAATACATTTTATGTAATTATCTAAGATCTGTTCCTGTTGCTTGCAACCCAACGCTTTAACTGATCTGGGTAAAATTTATCGTGAAAAGTAAACGCTTTATTGAACAAACTTTACACTTTACAGATTTATCAGACATCATGCTATAAAAACCTCAGAGTTCACAGAGCTTAATCTTTTCTTATACACATGAAAAAAATTAAAGCGGAGATCAACAGACTAGAAGCTTTTTCCAACATCATACAGTCTGTAAGTGGCAAAGTTTAGAATAAAATCGAGATCTAGTGATATCAATTCCAGTTTGACTATTTGGATTTTTTCAAATGCCTTTTGTTTCATTTTTACAATACCTCTAGTTCCTGGAAGTGGAGCAGCTATCCAGTAGCCCAAACGTGGTGCATCATATGTCCAGACGAAGTGATTGTTATGTTCCTGGACCATTCCCTGGCCATGATTTACCCAAGCACCTAAAAAGGTAAGTAAAAAATCCCAATCAGTTAGTGTATAGATCTTTAGGGCTGATAGGAGTTTGCTGATAGTCATGTATAGACGTTTTTGCAGAACTCTTTCAAAAATTATGAAGACTCTGGCAATATATTATCATGAGATAATACATATTATATCAAAATATAGTTTATATTGTAATATATACAATGGGATGATTTGAATGATTGTTATGACTAAAGGAAAGAAAATCATTATAAATAAACTAAGAATGTACACATTATTTAGAGAAATCACAACTTTCCGAATAATGTTTAAATTGTACATATTGAGATAGGTTTTAAGGATGTGAATAGTGAAATTCAAATTTATCAATAGGTGGCTATTTGTCACCTGTTCCAGGATTCTGATTAAACACTTGTAATATATGTTTTATGGCCTCATTAATTTTTTTATTAAATACTGTTTTGGTCTATTACTGTTGGCATAGCTCTTTTAGAATGAAATTTTTAAGAATGTTTTTAAAAATACTATCTAGGGGCGCCTGGGTGGCGCAGTCGGTTAAGCGTCCGACTTCAGCCAGGTCACGATCTCGCGGTCCGTGAGTTCGAGCCCCGCGTCAGGCTCTGGGCTGATGGCTCAGAGCCTGGAGCCTGTTTCCGATTCTGTGTCTCCCTCTCTCTCTGCCCCTCCCCCGTTCATGCTCTGTCTCTCTCTGTCCCAAAAATAAATAAAAAACATTGAAAAAAAAATTAAAAAAAAAAAAATACTATCTAATAAAATGCCATCCATAGAAAAAAATTCAGTAAAACCCAGATCTTTTATAAAGTTCAGCATAACAAAGTTTTTTATAAGTTCAATGTATATTTGTACTTGGTTTATTAATTCACTGTAATGATATACCTACAACATGTAAAACAGTATTTAATAAGGTAGACAAACTTGAAATGACAGAAATGGATCAACTTACTGGTTTTTAAATAGTCATACAATTAAGCATTATATATCGAATATATGAATTTAAAAATTTTGTTACTGGAGGGTACAAAGCCTCTGTCAGGACGAATAATCAGAAATCAGAACTCCAAACAGATATTCTTTAAAATGTTGTTTTAAAACAATTCTTTCATTCAACAAATTAGGAAATTCAGGCCCAAATAAGTGATTTGTTCAAAATCACATGGCTGGTGGGGTGCCTGGGTGGCTCAGTTGGTTAAGCACTGGACTCTTGATTTCGGCTCAGGTCATTATCTCATGGGTTCGTGATCGAGCCCCGCCTTAGGTTCTGTGCTGACGTACAGAGTCTGCTTGGGATTCTCTCTCTCTACCCCTCCCCTGCTTGTGCTCTCTTTCTCTCGCTCACGCTCATAGTAAATAAATCTCTCTCGCTCTCATAATAAACATTTTTTTAAAAAAATCACACTGCTGGTGAATGGACTAGAATCTAGGGCTTAGAGCTCTTAATTCAATGATTACAATATATTATATTTGGTTTTAGTCCCCAGTCCTTACACAGAGCTTTGGAAATCCTTGGAGTTATCTATGTAATAAAATGCAATGTTACCTATGGAAAGAGTACCTCTTGTAGTTCCTAACAAGCCACTTTCAACCACACCTGAGTTCATGTTAATGAGGTGATTTTTGGAAAGTCCCTGTGGATTGGGCTGGTTGCCAGGGAAACCCACCAAGTGATTAGAAGGTTGGAATTTTCAGCTTCACCCTACTCCTGCAGAAAGGGGAGATGGGCTGAAGATTAAGTTCAATCACCAATGGTCAATGACAATCATGCCTACATAAAAATACCTGAACTACAGGGTTCGAAGAACAGAGCTGGTGAACACATGGAGGTGGTGGGAGGGGATGCACCCAGAGGAGAGGATATTCTTCTATAATAAACTGATAATATAGTAAGTAAACTGTTTTCCTGTGAGCTGTTCTAGCAACTATCAAGGTTGAGGAGAAGATCATGGGAACCTCCAGTTTATAGCCAGTTGGTCAGAAGCACAGATGATAAACTGGACTTGTAATTGGCCTCTGAGGTGGGGGTTAGGGGACACTCTTGGAAGACTGAGCCTTTAACCTGTGGAATCTGATGCTAATTCTAGGTAGGTAGTGTCTGAATTGAATTTTAGGATACCCAGCTGGTAGAGAACTGCTTGGTGTGAGAAAAACACCCTCACATTTGATGACAGAAGTGCAGTACTGAGTATAGAATCACATTGAGAGACTTTCTCTTACAACTATCCTTTTTACTTATATACATGTTTTTAAAAACAGTGGCAACTATATATTATTGTTTACATTTTGTAGTAAACAGGTATTTGGATTTTTTTTTTTTTTTTTTTTTTTGCGCCTAACTACCCTTCCAATCCAACTGCAGTGAAATCTCATTCCAAATCTCTTTTGAAGGTTAACTCCTCCATATTCTCAGTCCACATGATTAGTTTGGGCCTCCAACACAGAATCTTAAGCCTAAATAAATCTGTACATTCTATTTGCAGACCACAAAGGCTGGTTCGGAGATGGGCATGAAAATTCTATAACTGCAGTGAATCCAAGAGCTTGTGCAATTGCTACTGGGAAAAGAATCTCTTTCCATTGGACTTCAACCTGTGTGTCAAGTCAGAACACCTACACTCTCTTCTTGCCACTCTGAAGGTAAATCTTATCCCAGAAAGGTATTAACACAGAGAAAACATGAGAGAAATCAAATCCTGTGAAACCATCTAGGCTCTGTATCTGGACTCATCCAAAACAATTGTGGATCATATCCCCCGCCCCCTCCCCCCTTTTTTAGTAATTTAAAGACACTCCTCTTATTTACATGGAAACACAAGAACAAAACCAAGGGAAGCAGAGAAGGAAAAAGTACTTCTACTTAGGAGACTAAATTCAGGACCAAAATTGGTACCTGAGATTTTTTTTTTTTAATAACCACTCTGTATCTTAATAGCAGAATGTCGTTTATTTTCATGAAATTAACATACATTTCTTAATTGCCTTAACCAACCTTTTAGATATAAGTTCATATTGCTTATCAAAACAAAAACCTAGAAGAGTAGAAATAGTTTTTAAAAAATTTATTTATACTTTTCTGTTAAAGATCTTGGGAAATATAAAAGGCAAGGGAGGGGTGACTGGGTGCTTCAGCCAGTAGAGCACACGACTCTTGATCTCGGTTATGAGTTCAAGCCCTATGTTGGGCATAGTGCTTACTTTAATAAAAAAGGAATGTGAATAAATAATACCATGCTTTACATGTAACATATTGGCCTCATTTTCCCCACAATTGTATTATATTAATCAAAGTGGGGCCAAATTCTGGTCATTGATAAAGTGCTTAAAATTGTAACATTACTGATTTAGTGCTCTACTAAAGATAAATCATTCAAATATAAATGATATATTTTAATGTTTTAAATAAAACACATTAATTTTTAATTATTCTATAGTCAGCATATAAAAATTTGCCAATTATACCTCAATAAAGCTGAAAAAGTCTTTAATAGTAATATGGAAACCTATCTTTAAGATCATTCAAACACCCAAAAGGAAAATATTCAGAGTATTTTCACATAGCTCACATACCTATGTTCATATCAAATGTCCAGGCAGGTATCTGATCCCCTGCACTTACATCATTTGTATGTATAAGGGGGAGAGAAACTTGAATAGAGCCATCCACCTTTAATTCTTTTCCTCCAGAATATATTTTCACGCATATTGCAGCAAGAGGAGTCAATTCAGTACTTTCAAAACCTAAAAAAGAAGACAGTTTATTAAAACCATATGTAAAATACACGTTGTAGTTACATATTAATAACAAAGTAATATGGGCCTAAAATAACTAATTCATTTATTTCACCTATGGTTATCCACTTTAATATTAAATAGATACTGGGTCCTCATGAAAGAATTGTAAAATATATCATAAATATAGGTTATACTCATGTAACTTGACAAATCAACATGAGCCCAGAGATCTAATTCTTTCAGAGTCATGTGATTTAGGGTCACCAGAACCTAATTCAATGTTTTAAAAACCTACAAAACAACAGCAAAAAAATACAGTTCACAAGTGTCCTACCCAAATAAAGGTTCTACCACCTCAAGTCATCAGTGCAGATTTGGGTCTATAAGCCAGTCTCTCCTGTCCCCAAGAGTGTCTGTTTCAAGTACAAGAACCAACAGACTGAGCTGTGTTCCTTGAAGTTACCTCGTGGAAAAAACATTCTGATTCAAAATGCAAATTTTCACAGGTTTGACAAACATGAAACAAAATCAGCAATATTGTTTGCTGATAAAAATAATAAGCTTTGATATATATTTGATTAATAGCATAACTGAAGGAATATAAACAGACTAAATATTAATAATACAATATTACTTAGACTTCAAAGCTTGAAAGTAGGGAAATGAGATTAAGAGAAGAATTGGTTATAGTGTTTTGCCTAAGGTTTTAAAGTATAATTATACATACAATTTATAATATGCCTTCTTAAACATCAGGAGCTACCTATATTTCTCTATTACTGACAGGAAAAGAGTAGAAAATGCCTTTGTTTTGTTTTTAAATATTAGCGATGCCAAAAATAATCTATACCAGAATATTTATAATGAATAAAGTAATATGGTTACAGATGTTAAAATTTAATATAAATTTTCTACAAATAATTTGATAATTTTAGATTTTCCAAGTAATTTACTAACACATTAGAAAGAGTTGACTCTAGTGTATTTATTATATATAATTTGCTCTTTGTAGATAAACCTGAATCTTTGAATTAAAAGCTAGAGTTTTGTTCATCATGTAACAAATATTTATAACAGAGCCCCTATTGGCACCACCTACTCATCTTGGTTCCAAAGACACAGTGAGTACATGATCTCTTGAGATATGTTTTTCACAATCTGCATTACCATCAAGAATGCTTTTTTCCATTTCTTTGCTCATTGTCAATTTTTCCTCCACCGGAATGTAAATGTATGGTAGAAGCTGCTTTATCAGTGCTTTAAGGAAAATCTGGAAAGGCAATGTAATTGCATGGTCATAAAAGTTGCCTCTCTAAGGAGGGGATGTTTGAGCTGCGGCCAAATGATAAGATGCCATCCATACAAAGACCTCAGAGAAGAGCTTTCCAGGAAGAAGAAACAAGTGAAAACCCCCCAAATCAGAGGTGATCTCGGCATGTTTAAGAATGAAAGAAGGTTGGAGGGCAGAGAGGTAGAAATAACAGAGGGCCTTCCAGGCCCTGGAAAGGAATTCGCATTATCACTACCACTATATCTGGTGTGTATCTTCACCTGTCAGAGCAATTAGTGGCTTAATGAAAAACTTCAATGAGGGGCGCCTGGGTGGCGCAGTCGGTTGGGCGTCCGACTTCAGCCAGGTCACGATCTCGCGGTCTGGGAGTTCGAGCCCCGCGTCGGGCTCTGGGCTGATGGCTCGGAGCCTGGAGCCTGTTTCCAATTCTGTGTCTCCCTCTCTCTCTGCCCCTCCCCCGTTCATGCTCTGTCTCTCTCTGTCCCAAAAATAAATAAACGTTGAAAAAAAAAAAAATTTAAAAAAAAAAAAAAAAAAGAAAAACTTCAATGAAATAGAAGACAATTAGCCTTGGTAAACTTCCTGAAACACTAATATAAGATAAGCAAAGTAATGGCATACGTATTTTGTAGACCAGTTACACTAGTACAAATCCAATGTAAGCACAAATAAATTATTATGTAACCTGTAAGTAGTTATAATTTCTTATGTCAAACTGTTTAGTAAAGCCAGCTGGCTTTCTGAGGTGCCTGCTCTTCACTCCACTCCCACCCCTCGGTTCTGTGTATCAGTGGCTTTACATCCTAAATGCAGCTGAAATTATGAGATCAACTCCCCACCATGTGAGATAAGGCCAACTCAACTCAAAAAAGAAGGAAAAGAGAATGGTACCAGAGAAAAAGAGACTGAAAGATAATGATAAGGACACAACTTGAAAAAAACTTACTCACAGACCACTAGAACTATCCAATACAATAGCCAATCCAATACAGTAGCCACCAGCAACATGTTGCAATTTAAAGGACGTTAGTGCTTTAGTTCCTCAGTGTACTAGTTATATTTCAAGAGCTCAACAGACACATGTGGCTAGTAGCTACCATATTAGATAGAGCAGAAGAACATGGCCATTGGTGGCACTGCTCTAGAACTTTTAAAATGTTAGCAGCACTCTCAGGATAACTGAAACAGTGAATGAATAGTCTCAAAAGCAGGTGGTAGAGGAATGCTGGAAGGAAGCACCCATTATGTCCCCTTCCCACTGGGCCTAATTAATCTTGACCATAAAAAGTCCTCAGGACCACATGAGCTTCATTTGTGATACGGTAGACTGGTCCCATCCTTGTAAATGTTTTTATTTTGAGCATCCTATAACTTCCATCTGGAAAATTTTGGCAGGTGTCTTAGATTGGCTTCTTCAAGAAGCTAAGCCTGAGATATCAATTTGGGAGGAAGTACCCACCATTGAGGGAGTGGAGACATATAAAGAAGAAGGAAGACAAAAAAAGATGTATTAAGGATTAGATATGTACTCTCTTTGTACTCTTGTCTATTAGTTGAGAGCTTGCCCTAGTGAGGGCCTCGCCTGCTTGCTGGACCACGGAATGCCTTTAGGCAGAGTCACAGATGTGTGCAGCAGGAAACACAGGCCCATAACAGAGGAGGGACAGTCATCTTGCTGGAGCACCAATAGCATCGGCTACAATAGGTAAGAAAAAAAACCAAAACTAACCAAAACATCTATACGCTTATTACTCTAATTTCTGGTTGTTCCCCAAATGAAATGGAACAAAATTTGACCTAAATGAAATCATCAAAATTATAGACTGAGGTGATTTTTAAAAACAGTGGCGTTTCAGTTATACGTTGCCACAGGTGGTAGAAATAGTGGAACAAAGGTGGATGTACAGAGAAGAGAGATTTTACGGGGTTTATTCATGGGTATATTAAATAAAATGTAAAAGCCCATCATCCTCTTACCCGTTAGGTTGTGACAGCCCTATACTGTGTGTATATATATAGAGAGAGAAATATATATATATGCTGCTGAATCTGGAATACAGCTGACCCTTGAATAACATGGGTTTGAACTGCACAGGTGCACTTACGTGCATTGTTTTTGATAAATGCAGTATTGTAAATGTATTTTCTCTTTCTTAGGATTTTCTTAACACTTTCCTTCCTCTAGCTTATTGTAAGAATACAGTAAATAACACATATAATATACAAACTATGTGTTAATTGACAGTTATTGGTAAGGCTTCTGGTCAACAGTAGGCAATCAGTAGTTACATTTCTGGAGAATCAAAAAGTTATATGAGTTTTTTAACTGGGGGGAGGCAATCTCTACATTGTTCAAGGGTCAACTGTATATGTTTTTTAAAAACTTATAATTTTACTAACTTAGAATATCAAATTTATTTAAGAAAAACTTCCAGTTGGTTACTCACATCTATAAACTTTTTATGTCTAACAATTATTGACAGTTCTGATTAATTTGATAACAATAATTGAAGGTCAAATTCTAAAAACACGTATAAACTTCTTTAAGTCAAATTTTCATTTTTATGTATTTTTTTAACCTGCAAAGTTATACAGTATCATTACTATTTTCTTTGGGTAGAAATATCCTGTACATTAAATTTTTCATTAATATAATGTATGCAGAAGATTATGGTATAATTTTTCTTTCACTGGATGAAAGGAAATTGCCTTATAACATTTTAATAACTAGCTTTATATACTGTTTCTTTTAAGTATTATTTATATAAAAGCTAGATAGTACCTGATTTATTGAGCATAATTCCAGTTGTATACAGGAAATTGTCCACTTTCAAAAATTGTTGTAGAACTGTAAGATAGCCTGTTACGTTGCTAATATGATGGTTGTCAGGTAGTTTAATTAAGGCTTTTGAAAACTGAACACTTGGTTGAGATTTGGCATCTGGAAAAAGGAAACTTCATTAACAAATGGACAAAACAAATGCATATTAGGCATAACATCATTGCTCAGGACATGTTACATTAACATCTCCTTATAATTAATATTTTAAATTCTGAATTGAAATAAGAAATCTTCCTTTCTTTAGGTCACACAAGGCACCTTTATCCTGGAGACCACTTGATTCTACTGCCCAGAATTTCTTCATCCTTTTTGGGTTTTACTCTAGGAAACCGCATACCGACCATTTTAGCCCATTTGATTCACTTGGGGTTTCATTTCTGTAACACAAGCTAACGGTGCATGCCAGAATGGGCTACAACCAATCCAAATGTCAGGTATTCAATTGATAAGTGTTATCTCATGTTAATAACTTTGAATTGACTAGCCTTTAATATAACTTACAAAGTGAAAATTCAGTGATAGTATTGATATTTCTGTAATCAATGTATTTTTAACAATTTAAGGGTCAACTCTTAAATCCTTGAAACTTGTCAGAAATATCAGCTATTGCTTTGGACTTTAAGGTTGCTGACAAAGACAAAAGCAATCAGTTCAATTATTAGAATTTTTAAAGTGTCAGTTTCTAAATAGTTACATCACAAAACATGACAAAAATGTAACATAATTTTCAAAATTAGTGTATTGTTTACATATGAAGCTAGAAAAACTAATACCTGGAAAGTAAGAGATATAACTAAAAACAACACATTTATATTATTCTTCTTTGGTTAAATTGAGGGTATAATCTAATACCTTCTGATCACTTTACAAGTACTATCTACACCTTACTCTGTTAAAATACCTGCCTTAAAAAAGTGCTGTGGAAATATTTCACATTAATAGAGGCTGAGACATGAAAACTGAATGTAACATTTGACCCTAAACTGGAGTGACCAAAAAAAAAAAAAAAAGCGCCAGTGGTCAAAATTGGAATTTGGATGGTAAGTTATCCTATCAACATTAAATTGGCTGAACTGTGTTGTGGCCACTTAATATCCCAAATCTTAGCAAGTGCATGCTTAAGTATTTAGAGGTAAAAGGCCATGATGCATGTAACTTACCTTCAAATGGTTCAGAAAAAAAGTATGCATACCCAGAGCACAAATACACATGTAGTAAAGCAAATGGAATAAAATGTTATCAATAGCTAAATTTGAGTAGAGGGTATACAGGAGTTGTCTCTTATCCTTGCAACTTTTCTATATTTTGAAATTATTTTTGCATTTGAAGTTATTTTCAAATATAAAGTTAAAAATATACATGTGCCTTAATTATGCTGAAGCCCCAAATTTCTTATAACTGAAAACATGTACACTAAGTAAAATGTCTGTCTGAGCCTCTCTAAGGTTTTGTACATTCCTGAAGTTTCTAATTTCTCCTGCTCCCTTTTTATCACAAACACACACAAACCTAACACATTTTCATTGTACAAACTAACACCTTTCTGATCAAATCCTGGAAGAAAAAATATCAATGTTTTATGGAAGTTGAGAAGTGAGGATGTGTATCTTCCAAGGAAGGATTTATCATCTGCAGAAACACCCCTCCTTTCCTGCTTAGCTTTTCAATGAGTGAACTCTTAGGACACTGAGGTAGTAAAAGGAAGCTATCTGAGAACTCAAGCGAGCCCACAGTGTTCTCATGGAGATATAGACAGTATCTCCCAGATAAATGAGTGCTCACCATTGCTTGGTAAAATGCAAAGGAGTGGCATATGGACATGTTCACACTAATCTATTTCATATATTCTGGAGGAAATTACAATTTGTAATGGGGTTTGAAGAAGACAGTATGAAGTAGGAATGTGTCAAAACACAACCTTAACAAGAAGGTGCTGCTGAAGAGGGACTGTTTTTACTAAGGTCCCAGCAGCATAACGTGTAGCCTTTCTCTATGGTAAATGGTTCCTGTTTACTTTTCATCCTTCTGCACACCATGCCACATGCACCCATCCTGCCAGGCAGAGCAAACTTGCAATTCAAAATTCTATTAAATCTATTAGATTTCAAGAGTAAGATTCTGGTAATTTCCTCAGTAAATTAATCACACACTGGTTTAATTTTTTTTCCAAATATTTTCGAAATAAGATAACTTCTGAGGGGTGCCTGGGTGGCTCAGTCGATTATCAGACTTTGGCTCAGGTTGTGATCTCACGGTGAGTTCAAGCCCCGCATTGGTCTGTGTGCTGACAGCTCAGAGCCTGGAGCCTGATTTGGATTCTCTTTCTCTCTCTCTTTCTGTTCCCTCTCCCACTTGTACTCTCTCTCTCTCTGCCCCTCCTCCTGTCAAAAATAAACATTAAAAAAAAGATAGCTTCTGAAAATGAACTCTCACAAACAATTTCTTTTTACCATGATTCTTATTGGACTCTTTGAGGATTTTCTGCCTTTACCAGTCATTACTATTATGCTTTAGTCTTAAACATCGATTCCCCAATACAAAAAAATAATTTTTTTGTCATCGATAGAGGTTTTATATAACATGCAGTAAAAGAGTGCAAAATGTGGGGGTTCCCCTAAGAACTAGTTAAGGAAGATGGCAGGGGGGTAAAGGTCATGCTGGAACTGTCATTCTCAGGGTTGGTAAAGCAGAACTAGAGGTCATAGTTTAAATCAGACTCCAAATAAAGCTTCCTGTATCTGGCCCATGGGATATGCAAGTGGGGTAAATCCCACCTGCTATGGAAAGACCTTACCCACTCTCAGGCTGCAAGTTAGAGAGTCCCAAAGTTCCAACCTTTTCCTAATTTCACTGACCACTAAAGCTCCGTTGAGAGATGTGATTTGGAAAGAAGCTCAGAATCTCAGTGCAGTCTTTCGGAAACTCAAATGTTCCTACTGGGGCCAGGATGCTAAAATAGTACAGAATGATTCCCACTATACAAACCCCCATATTGTTGTTTGACAGTGAAATAAGAATCAGTTAAGATCAACTTACAGCAGTACTAATCATCCTTGAGCAATTTAGACTTTTCTCCAAGTTACAACTAACATGAATTCATTAGTGAAGAACTACAGTAACATAATTAAAGTGATTATCACTAAGTTTTTACCTACAAGTTGAGAAGAAGTGTTGTACTTACCAGCTAATTTTCCAGTAATTAAAACAGTGTCTTCAAATAGCCATATATTTGCTTGGCTTTGCGGGAACAGTGAAAGTGTAACTGATGAATATACTGTGAAATATAGAACAATTAAAATATTTTATTAAACGTGGGGAAAAACTAGGTTAAATATAGTCTGCTCCAGCAGGCCCTAAAAAGTGGGAAGGGGTGGGGTGGGGGGGAAATTGTGGAACAAAGGAAAAATAAATGTAAAATACGATGAAGGGGGAAAAAAGAGTATCACAGTAAAGTCAGGGGGGAAAAGGTCAGGCATCACTATTTTACAAATCCTTTCTATTTCCAATAGTTTGTACCAAAATTACTAATGATGTTCTATAACCCCAGACATGTATTTTCAGATTAAATGCTTGAATAATCCTCTGTTTTCTCCATACAATTGTTACTTGTTATTTCCTTATGATTAAAATAAATAAATAAAACTTTGGCTCTACAATTCAAGGTTCTCTAAGATAGAGACTACATGCACTGATGTTTTTTTAACTTCCTGCATAAGGGCACAACTCTCTTCACCACACAGTATGGTTTGCCAGCTCTAAGTTGGCAGAAGAGGAAACAGTTTAATGCATAACAGAACAAATTATCCACAGTCATTGGCAGCAATGCAGGATGAGGCCAAATCTGCCTACAAGAGTAGGTACCTTAAATAACAGGTGGGATCAGTAAGTGCAGATGGCCTGAAAGATAACAAAATTATTTCAAGATCAGAAGTGTGGGGGGGAGGGGAGACCATTTTATAAGCAAGAACAGATCAAATAAACTTACTAAAAATGAGTTCTCATTTGATAGCTCTCTTCTATTTGATACAAGCACTTAACAGAAATAACAAAATCCTAAATCACTTAGGACAGGATAAAATACATTTGCATGGAAATATGTTTTGAGATATTTCAAAGAGCTGTAAAGACTGATAAGAGGATAAAACACAAAAATATATGAATGGGTATAAAATGAAATACACCATTTTCCTACAATAGGAAAAGAAATGCCAAACAAAAGTGTAATTTCAATTCAGAATACATTGATAGCTAGACTAATTAGTGGCTTTATGAAATTAGAAAGTGTCAGGGTAGTAGCTTGGACCTTGAGATGATTAGGGCACTTTCCCACATTTGGATACTTTGTTAAAAGGGGGGGGCAGCCCTCACAGCTGAAGGTTATTAAACCCGAGGAGAATCTTTTGAACTTCACTAAAACTTATATGTGGATTTCCTTTCACTTAAAAAAAAGGTTTCTCATTATAAAAGGGATGAATATCCACTCTAGAAAAGTTGAGAAATACAGAAAAAAGTAAGAATAAAGTGATGGCCCTCCCAATCCCATGACAAAGACAATCACTATTAATATTTCAGTATATTCTTCCTGGCTTTTTCCTATGATTTTTTTAAAATAGGGAGTACAATATTATATGCGGAATATTTTTACCCTGTTTTTTTCATTTAAGATAAAATAAGCATTTCCATCCCTCATTAGAAACTCTTCCTAACATTGTCAAGGTCACTTATGTCCTTTCTTGAAATATCAAGACTTACTTAACCACTGTACTAGTATCACATATTTAGATTGTTTTCATTTTTACCATTATTGCAAAAATAACATCTGAATCAACATTATTATGTACAAAGATCTGTCAACTTTAGTTATTTATATATCTATTTTTAGGATAGACTCTTAGCAGTGGAATACTGGGTCAAAGGTGAAGATTTTGAAGACTTTTGACACACATATTTCAAAATTGCTAACCAGATAATTTTGCTGACTTGTACACCCACCAACCATGTTCGAGAAAGCTCACTATACCTCACTCTCTCATCACTTTTAAAAAACTTTTCCAAGGTGAAAAATGTAAGAAATGTGTATGTCTTTGGTACAGAAAATCTGAGACTATTAGGAAAATAAAAGAGTTTGTCACATCTAGTAATCTTTTGTTTTTCTGGTTTTGAAAAATTCCAGGTAAGGATTTTGCCCATTTACCTTATTTAGTTAGGACCTGAGTGTTTTCTAACTAATTTGTATGAATTATTTACATATTGAGGCTACTACTCTTTATTGTCTAATATTTTCCTATTTTTAGACATTTTTTGAAATATAATTGATGTATGACTTATTAGCTGCAGGTGTCAACATAATGATTCAATATTTATATATATTGCAAAATGATTACCACAGTAAGTCTGGTTAATATCCACCACCTTACATACATTTTTCCCCCTGTGATAAGAAATTTTAAGATACACTCTTAGCAACTTTCAAATATAGAATACAGTATTATTACCTATAGTCACATGCTGTATAATACCTTTGTTAAAAATAGTGCAATCTACATTTTACGACATCTTTCATTGCTTTCAGGTTTAAACAGGCCTTCCTCATAAAAAAAATCATTTTTGGGGCACCTGGGTGGCTCAGTCAAACGTCTAACTTCAGCTCAGGTCATGGTTTCACAGCTTGTGGGTTCGAGCCCCATGTCGGGCTCTGTGCTGACAGCTCAGAGCCTGGAGCCTGCTTTGGATTCTGTGTCTCCCTCTCTCTCTTCCTTCCCCTCCCCCCCTACACACTGTCTCTCTCTCAAAAATAAACATTAAAAAATTTTTTTTAATCATTTTTATTTTCTTGTATTTAACATAATTTGATTTTCCACATTTGACCTCTATGAGCAATATATCTGGAATATGAATCCAAAATATCCTAATACTACTTTTTTTCAGCCTTTTCTTAATGATTTATACTGGTACCTTATCATAGATTACATTTTCTTTACATGCTACTTAGTATCTAATTTGTATCACAGTATTACAGAATTTTAATTGTGTAGCTACATATTATTTTAGTTATATGAAATGGCAAATCACCTCTAGTAAATCTTCTTTTAAAATGATTTCCAGGTTTTTATTCTCCAAGAATTATTTTGCCAAGTTTTTTAATGCATTAAATCTATAAATTAGAAAGAAGTGAAATCTTTACAATATTCAGGCTTTCTAAAGAAATACAATGCATTCCATTTATCCAGGGTTTTAGTTTTTTTTTTTTTTTAAGGTCAATCAGTAACATTTGTAGTTCTATTTTCCCCAATATATGGTTATTTCACACTTTTTGTAGGTTTCCTGCATATTTTGTTTGTCCTTATTGTTTTGAAAGGGATTTATTTTCATTATTTTTCATAACTGGTCACTACTTCTGGTATATAAGAATATGTATTGACTTGTACCAATGCTAATTCTATACTTAGTAGTTCTGTCAAATTCCATTAATTCCATTAATTTTGAGATTTTTAAGATTCATGCTTTGTAATTTTCCAGGGATATGATAACTGGAAATAGTAATGTCTTTGATTCTTTCTTATACTTCTCCTCTTTTTTGGTCTGTTGATATATTTTTGCTCTGATAAGAATCTATAATGTAAAATAATATGGACATCTGTGTTCCATTTCTTATTTTCATAGGATCACCTCTACTATTTTATAGTCAAGTATGAATTTGAGATATTTACCATGTTAAGGATATCTTTATGGTCCTAGTTTTTATTTATTTTTTTTTTTTTTTTTTTTTAAATTTTTTTTTTTTCAACGTTTATTTTTTTATTTTTGGGACAGAGAGAGACAGAGCATGAACCGGGGAGGGGCAGAGAGAGAGGGAGACACAGAATCGGAAACAGGCTCCAGGCTCTGAGCCATCAGCCCAGAGCCCGACGCGGGGCTCGAACTCACGGAGCGCGAGATCGTGACCTGGCTGAAGTCGGACGCTTAACCGACTGCGCCACCTAGGCGCCCCTATGGTCCTAGTTTTTAAAGAGCTTGTTCTTAGTTGGGCATGGATGGTCAACTTGTAACATGCATTTCAGGAAATTATTGATGCTATCTGATACTTCTAAAGTGTTCCACTAATATGATATGTAAAATTGACAGACACATTTCACA
Source organism: Lynx rufus (assembly GCF_022079265.1). NCBI lineage: Eukaryota > Metazoa > Chordata > Mammalia > Carnivora > Felidae > Lynx > Lynx rufus. The sequence goes on from NW_025814834.1 coordinate 47,753,003, forward strand.
TCCTTATAATCCTGCAAAGAAGAAAAATCCTACTTGGTCTTAACAGAATGCTATATTTAAACAATGGTGAAACTCTTTTGTATTATTCTGTTTAGGATTTTTGTATTTAGAGTTATAAGTAAGATTGGTCTATAAAGGAGTACATGTGTATATGAGAGAGAGCACATATGAAGGCATTTAATTTTTCATTACCTTTGTTAGATCTCAGAATCAAGGCTGCCCTGGTTTTATAAAATGATTTGGAGTGTCTTTTTTTAAAATAGCCTTTTGCGGGGGCACTTGGGTGACTCAGCCAGTTGGGCGTCTGACGGGCTCAGGTCACAATCTTCCAGTTCATGGGTTCAGGCCCTGCATCGGGCTCTGTGCTAACAACTCATAGCCCAGAGCCTGTTTCAGATTCTGTGTCTCCCTCTCTCTGCCCCTCGCCTGCTCACACCCTGACTCTCTCAAAACTAAACATTAAAAAAATTTTAAATAGCCTTTGAATCAAGCTATTTTTATTCAGAACATTTATCCATGGTTATGGTCTACCTCATCTAAAATCAATATAGTCATTTATATTATCACAAAATTATTAGATTTTTTAAGATTATTGCTTTGATACAGAACATTTGATTTTTTAAAGATTTTATATATTTTTTCTTGTCTTTTATTTCCTTATTTGTTTAGATTACAGATGCATGTATAATTTCTTTTGAAGAACTAGCATTTTGTCAATTCTCTCTACATTTTCTAATTAATGTCCATCTACTTTCATCTTTATTTCCTTTTTCCCATCTTTTAGTTTCTTTCATTATTTTTCTAATTCTAATTTAATGAATAAGTGTGCTTCATCTCCGTCTTCTAAAAAAAAACTAAAGTGGGGCGCCTGGGTGGCTCAGTCAGTTAAGCGGCCGACTTCGGCTCAGGTCATGATTTCACCGTCCGTGAGTTCGAGCCCCGCGTCGGGCTCTGTGCTGACAGCTCAGAGCCTGGAGCCTGTTTCAGATTCTGTGTCTCCCTCTCTCTGACCCTCCCCCGTTCATGCTCTGTCTCAAAAATAAATAAACGTTAAAAAAATTTTTTTTATAAAAAAAACTAAAGTATATAAGACCAAGAATTCACCTCAGACTTTTATATCCCTAGTCAGATTTTTGAGTCATGATTTTATTAAATCTCATTCACATGAGTCCTAATTTATCTAATTCATTTTTCATTTTCTTTCTCATTCTAAACTTGAATAAGAGTTCAAGAATTCAAATGTTTCCAGTATGAAACCAAATTAAGTATCTAAATTCTAATAAACATCACACACACACAAAAAAAAGATTGATTACCTAAGTATCATCCTTCCAATCAGACTTGCATTCTAGTATCTTCTATGGCCTGTACTTCTCAATATCCAATTAGTCACACTAAGTCTTATCCATTCTTATTTTTTTTCCTCAGATTTATTGAGCTATACCTGATATAACTGTAAGTTTAAGGTGTATATGATGATTGGCACAGTAATTACCAATTCTTCCTTCAGTATGCCTCTTATATTTACCTCCTCCCTTTCATTCCCTCGCTTACATCAGACTGTTACTGTCCACCAGGAGCACAACCACAGCTTTGGAGCAAGGCTCCCTGAATCCATTCTAGCCCTGTTTTGGGCCTAAACATCATACACTGTTAAGTAAATTCAGTTTCCAAACAACTTACAGTTATGGTACTCAAGAATCTGCACTGCCTTATGATTCCCATAAATCTAAACTTTTTGCCTCTACTTTCAAGAACGTCCTTGCACCATCTGGCCCACCCTGCTCCTCACTAATCCTCTGGGCATGCCAAGCCTCTCACCGCCACCTGCAGACAAGCTCTGTACCAGAGCAGAGCTCTTGCTCAGGACACTTTCAAGCCTCTGTGAGGAAAAAAAAAAAAAAAAGACTTTCATGTTTTCTTCCAACTGGCACTCCTTTCTAACCTCTCTGTATTGACTTCACATGGGTTGTCTCATTGTCAGTTTACCAGAACAAGAGATTCCCAAAGCAGGAAAAAAAAAAAAAAAAAAAAAAAAAAAGTCATGTACATTTAAGTAAAGGCTTTTACACTGTTGTTGAGTGCTTACTTGGCATTTTTCCAGTCTTCCAAGGCAGAGGTGTCAACACGTAGCCATCCTTGTAAGCAACAATGGTTAAGCTGAGCCCTAATTTATAGGGTACTTTTATCAACACTGCTCCATTGTTCTTAGTTACTGTGGAATTTGTTTTCGTGTAGTTTACAAACACTTCTACAACTGCTTGACTCAGGTACTGACGACTGATGATGTCATTCACCTGTACTTTCAGCATAAATACGGACACTGGAAGAGAAAGAAGCCAGAAATAACAGCATGTCAGATCCTAGGGTGCATATGTCACTATACCTTAAAATGTCATTCAAGACATCTGAATAACCATACAAAACTGATAAAATCTGGAAACACATATGTATGGATGCATTGACACAGGGGGAGAAACATTCCAACAAATTCATTATTCTTTCTAAAACTGAATAAATTTTTATTATTAATAAGGCACAGTGTTATTATCCCAATTTTTTTTCTGCCAGTAAAAAGGAGAAGAAAAGGAAGCAGTGAATAAGGGGAAGACAGAGGTTCTGTCTTCAGAAAAACCCATTTTCACTTGGCCTCACTAATTCTAATGCTATCAAGTAACTAATTCAAAATATAGTCAAAGTTCCTAGAATAAAATGCAATCTCACTAAACCTTAGTGCATGACTAGCTCCTTTATTTTGTTCTGTTGTCTGGAAAGCATGGGATGTGTTTCAGTTCCAAATTACCAAATATCAAAATAAAATCTTTAAAATACCAAGAAGTATATTATCTGTTAAATATGTAAGAAAGCACAGTAAGATAATAAATTGAGGAAAATAAGAATTAACTGGTTTCTAACTTAAACCTACAGCTTTATAGATCTTTGACAATATGTTCATGGATATACCAATGTTAATGTCTCATAAAAAAAAACTTGTATCACCATGGAAATGCCTTTGTAAAGCCTGTATCACAACTTTACCACCTTTGCCAAAGAGGCCTTCTCTTCTGCTATTAATGGGCTTTGGAGTCAGTCGATGCCCATCTCTGCCATTCCCTAGATGTGTGACTTTGGGGAAGTTACCTCTCAAAGTCCATTTGCTCATCTGTAAAATTAGAATAGTAACTACTTTGAGGTAATAAAATGAAATAATGCAAATAATGTGTTCAGCACAGAGGTTAGCTGTCACTTAATAGCATTAATAATAAAAATTATTTCTCCACAGTTGGAGACCATTTCACAAACATTAGTGTCATCTGTAAGAAATAACTCATGAGGACTGATGTTGCGGGTATACGTTTGCAAAAACCCATTTCACTCCAAATATTTTTTCACAAGAATAGCAGGTCAGGTAAAAAATCCTTGTCACCATTGCCTGAGCTGCAATATTACTACCAAACTATTCTTACACCTTATATACTCTAACTTTGTTAAAAATAAACTAGATTTTAAATTGCTTTTGGACCATAACAAAGACATTTTAAATACAAATCGAACTACTGCAGTAATCATCCAGTCCTAGAAAAGATGCAATCTAGCAGGCTAGAAAAGAGCTCTGATCCTTTCAAGACTCTAAAATTCAAGTTAAATGTTATTCAAACACTATTATCTATTTAGACACAAAGATTTTTTAGTATGTTTCCTCTTCTGTATGATAATAAAATGTTAATAATATATAGAATAATAATTATAACCACAAGAACTAAAATGTGTTGAGGGTTGATGAGTCAGGGATTGTGTTCATTTTTAAGTGCATCATTCCATTTACTCTTCAAAATCCTAATTACAGAGACATGATTGTTTCCTTCATCATATATATTGGTAACTGTGGGTTAGGTTTGTAAATCATCCATGGCCAACCCGCAGTAGATGGAAGTAACGGGACACAAACTTGGGACCATCTCTCCTCAAAGTGTGTGCTCTTAAGCCACTGCATTACAACTGCCTGATTTAACTCTTTTCTTTTTAAGTTTATTTATTAAGTGTGAGAGAGAGCACAAGCAGGGGAGGTGCCGAGAGAGAGGGGGGGAGACAGAGAGACAGAGAGAGATTCCCAAGCAGGCTCTGCACAGCAGTGCAGTGTGGAGCCTGATGCAGGGCTCGAACTCACAAAGCTAGAGATCATGAGCCAAAACCAAGAGTCCGATGCTTAACCGACTGAGCCACCCAGGCACCCTGCCTGATTCAGCTCTTAAAAGCAATCCTAACCCCAGTTTAGAGTGAAGAGATGGGAAGAATGAATTGGGAAAAAGGAAAGAAAAGGGAGGATTATATTCTGGATAGCTATACCTTAAAATGAGGTTCCATTAGTCTGTCTAAAAAACTGTTAATTTCCAGGACAACAATCTCTATATATTCAAATGTATATATGGAGAATAGAAAACAAAGCAAAATATATATTACTGATATTTATCCATACCTATGCCCTCTCAGCATTTTTAATAATAGGCAGCTTTGTGGGAGGTTAAATTATTTGTGATTAGTCATTACTATCATTGCTTTTAATAAATTCAGGAGCATCAGGTACTAAAAGGTCAACGAAGCCTTGATTTTTAGCACCTACTGTTCCTCAAATTATTTATTTTCCCATCATTTTATAAGTTCAGCCCATTACTCTAAAATCAAAAAAAAAATCATGTAACATTTAAAATCAAAATGTGAAGAAGGGCTGTGGATAAACACATGTTCCTAATGCCAAGCCTTGCATGTATATTATCACAAAAATCTCAATATACTTTTATAAAATATGTGATATCAAGTCTACTTTACCAATGAAAAAATGAGAATTCATGTAAGTAATGTGAACTGCTCCAAGTCTCACTCATTTTAAGAGGTCTTGTTAGCTGAAACACGTCCCTGTGAATGACTGCAAAGCCATCTTTACACCATGTAACAGGGAGTCTTGGGATCACGCTACTACAATTAATTCAAGGAATATATTGTTGCAATTACTGAGAAATGCTTATATAACATGAACTAAAAAGAAAAAAGGGGGGGGCGTCTGGGTGGCTCAGTCGGTTAAGCGTCCAACTCTTGGCTTCCATCCAGGTCATGATCTCATGACTCATGAATTCATGCCCTGCATCAGGCTCTGTGCTGACAGTGCAAAGCCTGCGTGGGATTCTCTGTGTCCTTCCCTTTCTGCCTCTCCCCCGCTTGCACTCTCTCGGTCTCAAAAATAAATCAATCAATATTAAAAAAAGAAAGAAAGAAAGAAAGAAAAAAGAAAAAAGGGAACTCCCCAACAGACACACACATTAAACCATGGCCTTAAACTCATATGGGAAATATAACTCTTGTGTAAAAAACAAGTAAGACATGTGACATGATGGCCTCCTAAACTAAACATCCTTGAACAGGTCCACCTAGAATAAAAGCTATGTGTAGAAGACAAATAGTTGCCCCATTCAAAATAATTCCTCCAACTGCCCAGCTCCTAATCCCCTAGATGAAATTTACTGAGCCGCTGGCACAAAGTACCTCACTAACGGGGGCCAGAAAGATTCTGTCAGGACCTCAAAATGTGGCTGAAGATACACAGAAGCAAATGGTTGCCGAAGCTGAAACATCTTAGAAAGTCTAGGAGCACCTACCCACTGAGCTTTCCAAAGTCTCCCTGCCCTTTGTCCTTCCAGAGGTGGGTTGTACAGCTCCTCCTGCTGATCTGTGAGCTGTAGCATCATCCCTCCCCAGAGGCCCTTTATTCCTTGTAGCCAGAGGCAGATTCTGTTGCTTCCAAAGCAAGCACCTTGGATGATACAGGATACAACTGTAAACGCAGCATGTGTTATTTAATGGGCTACTCTATCTTTCGTAAGAGAAGGTACAGGAAGGAAGGATAATGTTATGTACCAAAAACAGGATAAAGCATATAAGAGGGAGACTGCACATAACTAAAAGGGAATTAAGATTCGCTAATAAAATTTAATAATGGGTCTTATTCAAATCAAATGTACCCACAATGGCTCCTTCAACAGCATCTTCAGGAGTAGGAATTCTGATTAATTCCTTTGCTATAACGATTAATTTCAGAAATTCTGAGAGCCTTTGATTTATAGACAAACTCCAGTGTGTAGTAAGATCTTAAGCGAAATTCATAAAAAAACCAAACCTGTGTCTTCTGTCTCCTCCTGTCAAAGTACAGTTGTCAAAATAAGACACACTAAAGGCTCCTGACATTCTGAGGCTGGATTTGATTCTTAATGTTTTCCAAAACATTTTTTAATCCAGAATGGATGGTTTTATTTTTCCACATGTAATAATTATGTTAAAGAATAAATTTGGTGAGAAAATGATTATCAAGTTCAGGAAAAAAATGATTTGCAAAGGTCAAATATTGCCGATCAAAATCAGTGTTCCTCTGAAGAGATCCCGTATTTCTGCTCCTTAGAGCTATTAGACTCAGGACATAATGTAGTCCTGACCAGCAGGGTCCTCTCTAGCTCAATTTGGAAAAAAAAACTAATGCTATTTATGACATGCACAGACACACACACACACACACACACACACACACACACACAAGCTGAGTGCGAGAAACTTTATCCGTGTTGTCCAATTTCATCCTAATACAAACCTGCAAGACTTTCCCCCCATTTTAAGGCAAGGAATCTAAGGCTAGAGTTGCACAATTAAGGCAGGATTCACAGACAGGTTCATCTGACTCCAAGTTCTATGCATTCTACTCCCCACATCTCTTCTTGAAAACCAGTAGGGATTTGGTTTTTACCATATTCAGTAGCTTACTTGTTTCCTTCCAACCAGTGCAGAGAAGAAAGTGCAGAGAAGAATTTGCTGGTCCTATGAGCCTTTCACCCCATCCCTAGGCTGGGTTTGTGTGGCCCCAGCATAAGCAACAGCAAAAATAGCATTAAAAAAAAACAAAAAGTCTCAGCTGGAAGCCTGCTTGCTGCTATTAAAGGGGCATAAACAATTCTTTCTCCTACAAATAAAAGGACAAGAATAAAGAATTGCCTGCCCAAGACTTAAATAGGACACTTCTGATTTCCATGGTGTTAACATTTTGATTAAGCAAACAGGGCTGGCAACCAGATGTTATAGATGTATATATAATCTCCATAACAATCCCCCTACTAATTATCCAACAAAAATACTTTGGCATTTAAATGGGACAGATTCCGCGATTAAACATATAATTTTCAACCACAGGTGCTTTTGTCTCCATAATCTATCCACTCTTCTCCGTTGCATTTTTCAGCTTTTCATGCACTTATTATTTTCTCTGTCACTTAATTATAATCATTATGTCTTGCCCACATAATCTTCTTTTCAATATGTCACGATTAGTTTAAAAATGGTTCAATATCAAATGATTTCAACTGCACCCTTAGAAAACATATAATCTAGATGTTGAGAGAAACAAGTAAAAATAAAATACACATCAATGAGCACAGTCCTAAGGTTGCCGGGGAAAAAATTAACTATCATATAATTAAAAGCATTGTTAAGTAATGAGAATAACTAAAATTCAAAAGAGTACTCTATACATAAAGAAGTGCTCTTGAAAAAGCATATTAGAACCAACACTATATTATGATTTTGCTATAAGATATAGATGAGTGAGTCAGTCTAATAGGGGTTTTAGAAAAATAAAGCTAGCTATTTGTTTGGGTGACATCTAGAGCTTGAAGTGGGTGGGCTGATAAATTATAACCCCACTTCTTTTCAAAAGAACTTGACATCATCTTATTATGTTGTTACCATTATGTAGGTTACAACTGTATCCATAGAGTTGTACCTTATTTTCAGATTACTACTGTACAAAAACTAGCCCCCTTCTTTTGTGTTATATTTCAAGCATCTACAATAATTTCATTTAATATGCAACATTTTTCTCTCTATGAATGTAATGCTAAAAACACAGTAGGTTTATAAAGCTTTTATAAATAGATCACAGATCAAATTTTAAGTATAAGATACTCTGACAATAAAATAAATTTTAAAACTTTACTGAGGTTTAAGCATTCAAATGAGAACTAGACTAAAAATGAAGAGCACAAAAATATAGTGGAATAAAATGGTTGGGAACAATTAGAAATATTCACCTACATTAATTCATCAAATGTTTATTGACTGCTCACTTTGGGCCAGATCTGCAGTAGCTAGGTATTAGGGATAAAAACATTAAGAAGAAACAGTCTTGCCTTGAGGATTAATTTAGAATCTATGTAGATGACAATCTGTATGATAAGTATCCACCTCAAAGAGATACCTTCATTCCTAGGTTCACTGCATTATTCACAACAGCCAAGATATGGAAACAACCTAAATGCACATCACTGCATAAATGGATAAAGAAAATGTGGTATATACATACAGTGGGCTACTACTCAACCTTAAAGAAAGAAGGAAATCCTGCCATTTGCAACAGTACGGATGGACCTGGAAGACATTATGCTAAGCGAAATAAGCCAGACACATAAAGACAAATGTTATGATCTCACTTATGTGTGGAATCCAGAATAATCAAACTCACAGAAGCAGAGAATAGAATGGTGATTGCCACGGGGTGAGTGGAGCAGGAGGTGATGGTCAAAGTGTACTAAGCTTCAATTATAAGATAAATAAGTTCTGAAGATCTATACAGCATAGCGCCTATTGCTAATAATATGTATTATATATTTAAAAACTGCTAAAAGGGTAAATCTTTAAGTGCTTGCCACAAAAAAATTCATTGTTAATAGGGATGGGAGGAAACTTTGCAAGGTGATGAGTACATCTATGGTCTTGATGCCTTGATGGTGATGATGGTTTCATGAGTATAACTCCAAACTCATGGAGCATATACATTAAATATGTACAACTTTTTACATGTCAATCATACCTTGATAAAGTAGTTCTAAAAAGTATCGAAAACTGTGGATTTAGTATTTACTTTAGAATCAGTTCACACTATCATTTTTTGAACAGGGAGAATGTTGATATTTTGAGTTCAGATCTCTAAAGGGCCTGCCCATTCATTCTTGCTTGTTTTCCATAATCTGACTTTTTGATCCATTATAATAGAGACTTTGTGGTGAGAACCCAAAAGATGACAAACTTCTGGCTATGACCCAAATCAGGCTTTATTTGTACTTTGCCATTTTCATACAAGATATCCAGTCACAGAAATTTTAATTTAGCGCTAACTATATAAATATCTTAAAATGTACACAGAAAACATCTGGTCCCAAATTTCAATGTCTGGGTATTTAAAACCTTTAGTAGAGACGTAACAATCATGATTTCACTAAAAAGAATATAAATTAATCCCCAACTCTTTAGCCTGGCATTCAAAATCTAAGATCTGGCCATCACCTTCCTTTCGAGCCTTATCTAATTAGGGGTTGACAAATGACAGCCTACAGGCCAACTCTGACCCACCACTTACTACTGTAAATAAAGTTTTCTTGGAATACTGCCACAGTATTCATTTATGTATTGCCTACAGCTGCTTTCGCTACAACAGCTGAGTTGATAGTTGCACCAGAGGCCATATGGCCTAAAATGATCTATCTGGCACATTACAGAAAAACTTTGCAGACCTCTGCTCTACTGTCACATAAATGGGTCAAGGGTCACTATCCAAGACCAACCCACTTTCTTGCTACATTATTCATTTCTTTCTTTCTACTGAAAAGTCTCCCTTTTTTTTTTCCATCTCTCCCTGCCAAAATCCTACTCCATTCTTTAACATTTAGCTCAAACACCCCCTCTTCAAATAAATTTACTCTTATTTCAGTCAGATGGGAACTTCTCTTCTGTACCTGCTAGTCTAACGGCACATGATATATTCTGGCCTTTGCTTTGCTTTCTGTTTATTTGTCTTCCCTGTGAGAATAAGTTTCTCCACAATCAATGCATTTCAAACTCAGCCTTGTGTTTTGCCGGAGTTTAGTAAGGGATTTAGAATATGTATTCTGAATGGAATAAAGGTCAGGAGGAAAAGTGGGGAGAAGGAGAGTAGGAGAAAGAGGAGAAATAAAGGAAGAGAGGTAGAGGGAGGAGGACACAGAAGATCAGAAGTGGCCAAACACCGGGGAAAGAATGATAACTGTAGAATTTCCACAGAGGCCACCTGAAGTTACAGCCAGCTTTCTAACCCCACTATTTGGTAAAATTTTGAGTTTAATCTCAGTTACCCAGTGAGAAATATATTATTGCAACGATCACAGCAACAAATAAATATTAAAATTCCTTTTCCTTTTCCTTTTGGAAACTAATATTTTTCCTTCTTTTTCAAAAGAATATTTGACTGGGAAATTTTGACTAGAGAATAATATAGAAGTAGCAAAACTTGCTTAATAAATATAATGCAACTGTATTACAGCAAAGATTAAAATTAAAATTTTTACTTCTGTTACAGAATACCAACATAGTTTGACAACTCTTTCTCCCAGGGTACCAGCAAAATTTCCCTATTTGAGTTGGAAGGAGGGTTGAAAGTTCAGCAAAAAAGCAAGGACAACAAAGAAGCTCGTAAAGAGAAAGGAGCATATGATTCCACATTCTGCAATGCAGAGTGGAAAGGGCTCCAACAGTTTACTCTTTCTGGCATTTCAAATGTGGACACATAGCCTTCTTTTAAAGGAACAAAAGGGTGCTGAATTAAAAAAAAAAAACTCGCTAAAATAAAAAAGTCTCCTTTTCATTGATTGCTTAAGTACCAGATTGGATCCAAAATTCTTACTGGCTCTGGAGTTTAACAAACAAACAAAAATCTGTTCCTGTTTGAAACAGAAACAAATTTATTTGCAGTAAATTAATATTACAGAGGAAATGTCAAATCTAAAAAGAAATCATAGAGTTAGATTAAGAACATTATCTCCAAAGGTGAAACATGCTATAAAGCAAATAAAATACACATTTTCTTCATTTCAATCAGGGGCTTCAATGAATATGATTCACCAAAACTAATGAAAAGAATGACATAAAAAGAATCCTTATAATTTAAGAATAAGCACATTGCAGATGACTCAATAGGGAACAAATGAGAGGGCTGGGCCATTAGCACTTGGACTCTGTTCCTTCTTACCCATGCAAAAGACCTTTTCCCCAATGCAAATAAGTCAGTCTGACTCCAGCTCCTAAAACATACTGTCCAACTCACTCCACAGGTATTTCTCATCCTGACTTTTATCTTTTCTTCCCAATTTTTCATCCTGCTTCTTAATCACTTACAATGACTCCCTCACTCACTCACAAATTCACTCATAAACTATGGTATACAGGGGTGCCTGCGTGGCTCAGTTAGTTAAGCCTCTTACTGGAGATCAGCTCAGGTCATGATCTTGCAGCCATGAAATCGAGCCTCACATTGGGCTAAGTGTGTAGTCTGCTTGGGATGCTCTCTCTCCCTCTCGCTCTCTGCCCCTCGCCTGCTCACACATGCTGTCTCCCTCTCGCTCTCTCTCTCTCAAAATAAATAAACAGTTAAAAAATTTTTTTAAATAAAGTATGCCATATATGGAGGCACTAAATGTGGAGCAACAGAACCTAGAACCCAGAGAGGAAAGGTTAGGGATCAGTTTTTCACTTGTTTGAAAAGGCATTGGTCCCAGCTGCCACAGAAGTACTGGGTACCTAACACAGACTGAGGTGGAGAAAGGGCTTGCTTGACAAGCTAAAAGAGCATGCCCCATTGCTCCAGGCATATACAGGAGCATTCATCAGTAACACAAACAACATCACAAGGGCCGCATTCCCAGAATCTAGCCAAGGAGCAATCATGGTCGTAGGCCCCACTGGACACATGCAAGGACTGAGCAACCAACTCTGCTGTGTTAACACTCTCCTCGCACCCTATTTTTCCATACTACCTTCTTTACATACTATATAATTTACTCATTATGTTCATTTTGTTTCCCCTACCAGACTGTTAGCTCTATGAGGGGCGCCTGGGTGGCTCAGTTGGTTAAGCACCCAACTTCGGCTCAGGTCATGATCTCACAGTTTGTGAGTTCAAGCCCTGCATCAGGATCCGTGTTGACAGCTCAAAGCCTGGAGCCTGCTTCGGATTCTGTGTCTCCCTCTCTCTCTGCCCCTCCCCAACTTGCACTCTAACTCTCTCTCTCAAAAATAAATTTAGAACATTAGCTCTATAACATGACTTTTTCATTTTATTTACTCCTGTATCCTCAAATAACAATCCTTCTTTTGAATGAATGATTGAGTTAGTGAATGAATTCCTTCCTCTGATACCATTAAGTAAGATCACTGGCTCAGAACTACTTAACTGCAAGGGAGGATGCAAATGTGTAAACTGAGGTAGATAAGCCTTGAAGTAGAGGGCAGGACAAGGAGATGGGTAAGCAATCATTTCTGCATACAGACTATATGTAAGTGATGTACTTCAAGCTAAGTGCACAGTCTTTCATTCATTACCACTTCTTCCTTCGGTAATTTCTTTCAACAGATACATTCATTCTCATGATATTGAGAAAGAACTTCAAAACACAAGTTTTTTGTTAGGGCAACCATTGTTGCTTTAAGCAATTATATGAGGATCAGTTTCCACCAATTATTACTCAACTTTAATTTGTAGGATAATACTCCAGTAGATTACCAAGAAACCAGAATTGAAGTTGGAAGTAAAAATGGAACAAAGTAATTTCCGTGAAAAAAAAAAAGACTACTAGAAAAACCCCATTTGGGAAAATAATAAAATAAATAAGAATATTTTTAATATAAAGTTTTTATTATATATATTTCACAATGACTATGTTTCTTAATACATTGCTACTTAAAAGGAATAACCATTAGGAATCTTTGAGTAGCTCATGTTTTCCCCTAGGTGTTTCAAATATATGGGAGAGACAAGAACAACTTTAGAGAAACATTCATGAGAGGGAAGAGTGATGAAACAATGGAAATCGGGTTGGATGTGTTAGCTTGGGTACAATACCCTGTTGGGGATGATCTAAGTATAAATTGCTTAAATTGAACACAAAGTACTATAGCCTCCTTTGCAATTTAATGATGCAGTGTTCTTCAGTACTCCCAATTAGTATAATTTATGAAATCTAGAGAAGACTATGTCATGCATGCCAAAAAGAAATCAAATTATTGCTATTTATATACCATCCTGAAAAAGGATTTAGTATACCATACCGACAATGTCCCCCAAAAATTACCCCCCCAAGTTTCTGGAAAGGATGTAAAATCTCCAAACTAAATAATTGTAGAGTGTGATTATTATTTTGAACTGCACAACTCTGACTCAGGAGACCTGGAGTAAGAGAGAACTCATCGTTAAAGTCCCTGCTAACACCTTTCTCTAGACTGGGCTTTAAGGTAGGTCAACTGTCTGTACCAACTGGGACAGCCAGCAGCCTTCATCTCCTGCCAGGGGATCTGTCCAGTACTGCCCAAAGACCAGCCTATCTATCCCTCCTGCAAACAGGAAAATTTTCTTTACCATTGTGTATAAAATGAATTAAAACTTTAAAGACAACTCAGAATCAAAGAATACAGTACTGTAAAGTACTTATTAGTACAGTGCCTTGAATCTAAGCACTTTTTTTAAGTACCTCTTTTTAATGGTTCCATATCTTAATGCTACAAAGAAATAGTGTGATTAATCTCCTCTCTTAGAATGTATGCAGAGGTTTAGCAACTGAATATCTAAAGCCAATGACATAATCAACAAATATTTAGGAAACAAATCTTCCGTGATACCTAAAACAAAACAAAAACATCAAAAGCCCGAGATTTGGGGCCACAGTTCCCAAACTGTGCTCAAAGCCAACAGAGGGGACATAAATTCAGAGGGGTAAAATTCCACACAGGCACGATAATAACAACATCCTCTGGACATTGCAGAAACTGGAGACCGCCCACGATTCAATGTACTACACTCAAATCAAGGCCATTCCATTTTGTGAAGTTGGGTGTTCAGTGACTGCTCTGATAAAATGCAAACACTGCATGAAAATGAATGTCAAACAGGAAATGAAGACGCAGTGTTCAGTCTCATTCCAAAATCTGAGAAGTTGTGCCATGTCTAACAAATACATCCCATTAAGTAATCAGCAAGTATTTTTTTCTTGAAATGACTACTAAGTTGTTAGGTCACACACACAAAAAATTACTGAGACACTAAAGGATCTGTGAACAAAGAAAATTTAGGAGTCTTTGTATTTGTTTGCTACACAGTTTTATTAAGTACCTACTATATGTAAGGTCTATACTGGTCACTGTGAGAGATAAAAGGAAATTAGTTGCCCTCAAATAAGTACATGAAAGAGTCAAATGGAAAGAGTGAGGGTACCAAGAAAAGTGCATGCAGAGTGTTTGAGTTCAGAGAACTGTAGAATTACACTATTCTGGTTAACAATGTTATGAAGCAAGAAATGAGTCATATGTGAATTCTGAATGTACATCTTTCTACAAAGTGCCTGTTCACACTTTATTGTCTTACTATAAATATTCCAGGAAACAACTGTTCTTTGAAAACACATGTGTTATTGTAAACACATATGTGTCTACTTAACTCTTTTCTGAATGCCTAATTGTTTAAATGAACAAATAAGTGAAATATTAAATGAAAATCTTACAAAACCTCAAGATTATCAGTTTGCATAAAGTGTCACTATTGTTACCGTTTCTAGGACACTCGACTCCCTTGACCTAGGACATGGTTTCTCAACCTGGGTAAACATTAAAATCATCTGGGGGAACTTTTGCTGTATTCCCAGGCCCCACTCTAGTCCAATTAAGTCAGAATCATTGCAGATGGGGTCCAGGGAGTCACAGTTTTAAAAGGTCCCAGATGATTCTAATGCATAGCCAAGGTTGAAACCACTGACCTAGGATAAAGAATAAGTATATCCCAAAGGAGCAGGGATATGACCTAAAGCCATCCTCTTCAGTTGAATTGTTCTGTCTCTTTTAATATAAAAGAATTTAAGTTACTTATCTTGGATTGAAATGGGCATGCCCATTTACTCCAGGGCTTGCTGGTGGTTCCTCTGTTGCACACCCCTAAAGGCATGAGCACCCCAGAGAATCGGAGATATAGGACACAGATGTGAAAAAAACCTAACCTTAGTGGCTGCGTCTGCTGATAGTTATTGTTACTTGTTTAGGTTTTGTGTGTGTGTTTTTTTTAATCACCGATAGCTGCCATTTTCTAATCCCTTATCTCTGGGTCCTCATATTTATTTATTTAAGTAGACTCCATGTGCATCATGGAACACAACATGGGTTTTGAACTCACGACCCTGAGATCAAGACCTGAGCTGATATCAAGAGTAAGCTGCTTAACTGACTGAGTTACCTCTGTGTCCTCATATTTAAAAGGGTTTGGCACCACTCAATATTTTCCATTAGTTTTCTTCTTTTTTAATGTTGTATATAGAAAATACAGAAAAAACAGAGGAAAATAAGTTATTTCCTAATTCAACCTCTCAGAAGTAACTTGGATTCCATCCAGTACTTTGAAAATACTTAATCCAGTACTTAAAAAAATAGATTTACAAAATTAAGATTACATTGTGTATATGTGTATAACTGTGTATATGGTTATATAAGCATGAAGTAAGGTATGAAGAAAACTCACCACATTAAATATTAACTATATCAATTGGGTCATTGAGGGAACAGAATACCATTTCACTTGCTACAACATGTGACATGACCTACTACAGTGAGCTTGCATTATACGTAGGAAAGAAAAAAAAATAAGCCAATAAAGAATGTTATAGCTGGGTTTTTCAGTTAAGATTGTATTGTGAACATGTATCAATAGTATTAAATATTTTTCAAAATTACCACATTTCACTACTGAAGAACATTCTACAGGTTATTATTCATTTAACTTTCTCCTATTAGTGTATGTTCAGTCATTTCTATTTTTCACATTTGCAAATAATGTTTTAATTAAAGATCCATGTACATAAATGTTCATCTGAATTTTCTATTATTGCCTTGGTAGGAGAAATAATAGGTCAAAGTATAAACTGTTTAAAGCTTCTTGATTTGTATTACTAAAATGCTTTCCAGAAAGTTACATCCATTTATTCTGTAAATGTAGAGTATTCATATTTTATTTTACCATAGTCGATATATCATCAACATGACTGCTCCCTTACCCCAGGGAGTTAAGGTGAAAACCAATATTCAGTAAAGTTTCAAAATCATTCTATTGTCCTTTAAGTTTACCTTTTATTCCCAACATTGTTAGTTGCTTTGTCCTGTTTTTTCTTCATACCTCTTGATAGGGTGAGAGAGCCTCTTATGAAGAAAATTAAATATACGAACAACAGCGGAAGAATAACAGGAACCCATCATACCCTCTTTGGTTGTTTTGGGATTGCATTGGTGAATTCATGGACTTTATTCACAGTAAAATCAAATGAAAAGGATTTAATAAAACATCCATTTTCCCTTTTACAGAGTCTTTCTTTCTTCTTTCTATATGCAAAGTATGTTGAAATCAATAAAGAGAAAATGGAATTTATTTAGAACCTGCCAGACACATGTTTCAGCGTGTCTTTTAGAAAGGGTTTGAAACCTACTATCAGCATTTTGTTAAAGCAGATGAGACCCACCCTGCTGGGAGAGTGGTTAGATTTAAACAGAATGAGTCCAGCATTTTCTCCAATGCTTCTCTGACACTCTAGTAGCCTTTTCCTGGTAATTAGACATCTGAGAGGAATACTGACCAGTAAATGGAAATTCAGGTGCTACACCAAAAACATCGAGTGCCTAAAGCATTAGCACAGCATGAATTCTACAACATATACAAGATGCAGCCTAGTATTAGTAGATAGCCAATATACTGCCAGACCTGGAAATTTTAAGCAAAACGAATCATTCATTAATTTATTTTTTCAGTGAAAAACTAACATGAAATTGAAAGATCTTAAAAGACAAAGCAGATATGACAGTGCGCATGCAGTATGCATTTTGTGTGAAAGAAAGGCCTATAGGTAGCATTGCAATATTTTTGAACTTCAGATATCAATTAAACTCACTTGAGTAAACATTCATTGCATCCTGATCAGGCATCAGATGAAGTGCCAAGTCCAGAGGGAGCATATACCATAACTTCTATTTATTCAACACCTTCTTTGGGCAGAAACTGTGCCAAATTTTTATGTATGTTATTATATTTAATATTACACAGTTTCAAGTCTGAGGTAGTTGAAAATCCAGTGGGAAAAGTGTACAAAAATAATATAAACAAATTATATACAGAAAAGGGAAATATGAATTCTAAATGAGAGATGTTTTCAAGTAGGAATGAATTGAGGCTGAACTTGAAGGAAGAGATAAATTTCATTTTTTTAATGTTGTATTTATTTATTTACAGAGCATGAGCAAGCAGGGGAGGTGCAGACAGAGGGAGACAGAGAATCCCAAGCAGGCTCTGCACTCTCAGTGCAAAGCTCGATGCAGGGCTCAATCCCACAAACTATGAGATTGTGACCTGAGCCAAAACCAAGTCAGACGCTTAACGAAATGAGCCAACAAGGCATCCCGGAAGAGATAAATTTTGAAGTACAGAGTTGAAGTATGGACATGTAAGTAACATGGAACAGCGTGAGAAAGGGCACCCAAGTTTAAAAAAAAAGAAAAAAAGTCAATAAATGCAATGTTAAGGGAATAACAGTCAGTTGTAGCAAGTAAGAAAAAAGGAATCTGGGAACAATGGGAAATGACTGAATCTCATTCTATTCTCTGTCTAATGAAAGGTTGAGAAACATGTGACAAGATCAGGAGAGACATGCACGATCTCCCTGGGAACAATCTGTAAAATGGACTTGGATAGTGAGAAACCGGAGGTAGCTATTGAAATACTTTAGGATCAAATGAAGAAAGTCAAAATTAGAGTAGAGGCAGTATAAAGAAGGATCAGAAGCAAAAACATCATCTGGCAACTGATACGATATTGCAATTGAGGTCAACTTAGAATAATAAACTTTTGAGTTTCAATGACTAAAGGAACAGAAAAAATACTCTTTTATTCAACAATTATTGAGTAGCTGATACTTGTTGATCAAGGTGATAGGCATTGATGGTTAGCCAAATAGCACAAGATCTTGACAGTGTGCCAGGAAGTTCAGTGGGAGGCCACAGGCAAGCCAACAGGCCATTTCAACTGAGCACCCAAAGTGTTCCAATACCTCAAATGCTATGGAAACACAGATCAGGGACACCATGCCAGATCTCGAGGGTCCATTATGGTTCCTGACAGAAGTGAGAGTTAAGCTGATATCAGAAAGCACCTGTGACCTTAACAAAAGAAACCATGCAGACAGGAGAAAATTCTAGGTGGACTGGGCCAAAATGCTGAGTCTTAAGTCAGCAGAGGGCAGGAACTACAGACAAGAGAGCATAGAATGGAACCAAAAAGGGGATGGAGAAGAAAGAGTGGCATTTGAACAGAAGCACCCATTACAGTAGATTCATCTACTGTCCTTCTGGAAAGAAATATAAATTAAATGAGCTTTCAAATTTGCCCATCCTGGTCATTATGATCTAACTCCACTTAAGAGATTTCCCCCTCTTTATACCAGAGCAGCGATTTTTTAATCCCTTTGACAATCTGATGGATCTATGATCTCTCTTTACTACCACCCCCACAACACACACATGCACAAATACATGTACCCATAAATACACAAAAATGTTGCTTGTGATTTCACTGAGCTCAAAGATTCCCATAAACTAAATTTCTAAATGTTGCTAAGGACATCAACAGGTTCCCTGTGTCACATTTTTTGAAAACAGAAATGACTGTTAGAACTATCACTGCTAACTTCAAAACTGTGTTTTAACTTTATGGATACACTTGGGTCATTTTTCCCAGAGAGATAGTACAGTTCATTTTAAGTTTTTTATTTGGGGAGAGAGAGAGAGAGAGAGAGAGAGAGCGCACATGTGGGGTAGAGACAGAGAGAGAGGGGAGAGAGAGAATCCAAGCAGGTTCCATGCTGTCAGCACAGAACCTGATGCAGGGCTCAAACTCACAAACCATGAGATCATGACCTGAGCTGAAATCAAGAGTCAAGACACTTACCCGACTGAGCTACCCAGGTGCCCCAGTATGGTCTGTTTTAAAAGCCAAACAGCCAGAGTACCAATCCTAGCTCCATCTCTTACTACTTAAAGTGATTGTGACAAGTTACACAGCCCATCTGTGCCAATCTCATCTGTGAAATGAGAACAATAACAGCACCTGACTATAGATACGCCTCATTGGGTTAATGGGGGATTGAATGAAATAATATACAGTACTTAAGACAGCACCTGACCATGAACATTATACTAGTGTTTAGTATTATTTGTCCATACTTGTAAATATCTTTTTTAGCTTCTGAAAATATCTCTAAGGAATGCTCTGACTTCACTAAAACCTCCCCAGAAAAGCTAGCACATATTTTGTACACATTTTAGCTTGTATAATTTGGCATTTCTGGACATTTTTCTTTTACTTTAAGAAATTGGTAAGGCTATTTACTTCTGTGAAACTAAACAACCTCAATAAGATACTTTTGGGGGCGCCTGGGTGGCGCAGTCGGTTAAGCGTCCGACTTCAGCCAGGTCACGATCTCGCGGTCCGTGAGTTCGAGCCGCGCGTCGGGCTCTGGGCTGATGGCTCAGAGCCTGGAGCCTGTTTCCGATTCTGTGTCTCCCTCTCTCTCTGCCCCTCCCCCGTTCATGCTCTGTCTCTCTCTGTCCCAAAAATAAATAAACGTTGAAAAAAAAAATTAAAAAAAAAAAATAAGATACTTTTGCATGAAAGACAAATTATATAAGTATAATGCAATAGAATAATTAGTATTTATAAAAATATTAAGTAAATTTTGATAAATGATTCACATTTGTGAATTACCAACGAGAAAAAAGACTTCATTAGTCTTTATTACTTCTGTTAGGCAAAGGTATTAATCATACATTTTAACCTTCATTTAATCTATCTGGAATGAACTGGATAAAAAAGAAGTCTAGTTCAAATAAGAAATGTTATGTATTCAACAAACATTTATTAAGCAAGAAAGGTTAACACTGGGTGGATAAGAACACTTTGCCCAGGGAGTTACATTGTTCTCATTGTGTTGTATCTATTAACTCATCTCAAGTCTCATAAACCCAATTTACAAATGAGGAAACAGGATTCAAAAAGTAAACCACTCACATCTCATTGCTACAAAAGTAGTGAAGATAGTGTGTTGCTCAATTAAAGACATTATTCTTTCTCAAGCAGAAAATTCAGGCATCCAAAAGGTGGTATCAGTCATTATGGAATATTGTAGAACATTAGATGAACTTCTATATAATTCTTTTCCCCATCTCAAGCAATGCCAAAACTGTATATATAGAGAGACATATTTATTACCGAATAAGATACACTCCTTTTTTCCACTCCCAAATCTGAATACAGGTTTCTCTATAGAAGCTATATAATTCAATTTCTGAAGCAGTCAACTCTAGAAACAAATCATATATGCAAGAATAAAAGAAGGCACCCTCACTCCTAAGACAGACTGTCCTGCAACCATGGTAATAGGTAGCCACAAGAACAAGCATTAAATTTCCTTAATCAATATAGAGTTCTATATAGCCTTACAACCACAGAACTGGTGTGAAGCTCCTTTAACCAACAAATCATTGACAACTTGGCTCACTGAACTTATTCCTGTAAGGCAACCAATCAATAACCAACGGTCTCAAACATCAGCCAATGAGGAAAGGACTCACTCCGATAACAGTGCCTCTGTATGCCAACCAAACAGCAAAAATCTCAGAGAAGCCAGCTTCTACTGACATTATCCTATCACCACCTCTGAAAGTTCCCCAACCTCTGAATCCAATACTTCCTCAGAAACATTATGTGAGTTCAGTTTCTTGCTTTGCTGAGAAAATCTGTGCCTGACTAGCATGGCTCCCTCTCTCAGTAAGCAATAAATTTAGCACTTTTTGTTTGTTTGTTTCAGACATCAAAGGGTAGCCTCATCCTTTGACACATAGATGCTGTTTCAGGTCTTAGCAGACACAAAACACAATTATTTCCCACGTGAAAAAATAATTTCACTAACATTCTTCGAAGCCTAATACTGCTTGCTGCATCTTTCACACCAGTACTAGGTATGACATGAGATCATTTTCCGTATCATTTTCACTTTGAAAGCTTGAAAGCAAGATTACTTCATAAATAAAGTAATTTAGGAGAAAATACATATGTAATTCTAATATTTCTTGAAGCTTACTGGGAACTAAAAACAGAATAAAGTATGTAATACATACGGGTTTTGAAGAACTTGAAAGATTTAAATTATTTCATCTTATGCCTGTACACAAGTACACATATCTTATGCCTGTACACAAGTACATTTCATCTTATAATGTACACAATAAGGAATGGAAGGAAGTTTGAAGAAGGTGGTCAAAAGGTAAAAACTGCCAGTGATAAGACACATAAATTCTGAGGATTATAGTTCATTGGTTTTGAAAATTTTTAAAAATATTTTATTCATTTTTGAAAGGGGGGGAGGGGTGGAGAGACAGGGAGACACAGAATATGGAGCAGGCTCCAAGCTCTAAGCTGTCAGCGCAGAGCCTGAACCCACACACAAACCGTGAGATCACGACCAACTGACTGAGCCACCCAGGCACCCCTGAGGATTATAGTTAAAAAGAACAAAAGAATAAAGGAGATTTTTCTATTCTGGAAGTTGTGGTGAAAAATCAAGAGTCTGGTTTTAGACATGCTTAAACTGAAATACCTATGATATATCCACATAAAGATGTCAAAATAATTGGTGGATATATTCAGGAGCGAGCTCTAGGGAGTCTTAGCATATAGATGGTATTTAAAGCATCTTAAGTGGATGAGATCACCTCATGAGAGGCAAGAGTGGGAAGAGAGTCAGAGACTGTTAAATTAAACGAAAAAATAAACTATTTTTCAATTTTTATGTTTTAGAATATAAAGATATTTTAGCTACCTATATATTACAGTATCAAACATTTGATGGTTGGAATATTAATACTTAAGCATAACTTTTTTTAAAAATAACATGATTATTGCATAGCAAACTATTCAAATCTACAGACTTGAGATTGTATTATTTATAAGAAATACTGAAAGGCACCTGGGTGGCTCAGTCAGTTAAGCATCCGACTTTGGCTGAGGTCATGATCTCGCAGTTCGTGAGTTTGAGCCCTGGGTCGGGCTCTGTGCTGACAGCCCAGAGCCTGGAGCCTACTTCAGGTTCTGTGTCTCCCTCTCTTCTCTGTCCCTCCCCTGCTCATGCTCTGTCTCTGTCTCTCAAAAATGACAAATAAAAACATTTTTAAAAAATTAAGAAATATTGAGAGGGAAGAAAGGGGAGTACATTGGGCCAGCAGATTTTCATCTGCCTTTGTTAGATATCTATCTTTAAGCTACTGGATCCATGATGGGCCCCATGTACAGTCCCTGAATAGAGTTCCGGACTGTGAACCAGTCCTTATGTACATGAAGCACAATGATCACAGTAAGACTTGGATTTGTCAGGGGCGCCTATTCCTTTTCTACCTCCGTGTCTGTGCCCCATGCTGTTTTCTGAAGCTACAACATTCCAAGTCACAACACATGCTATTATTTATCTTTGGAACATCAGAATGTGTTGAAATACAAATTTCTCCATTTGGATTTTCAAATGAAAGAATTCTGCAATACAAAGTTATTCCTCAAAACAAAGAAAATTCTTCACTCTGCCATTCATCTTCATAGCATCTAACTCTCCCAATGTAATCAGTTATTAGTGAAACTGGGAAAGGCATGAATCAAAAAAGTGAGTAGAAAAATATGGGTTTCAGTGAGTTTAGAAACAATATTAATTTTCAAAGCCCAGAACAGCACTGGTAATGAAAACAGCAAGTTTAATTGCTAGCAGATTTAAATCACTGTAAGCTGAAATTACTATTTTGACCCCAAAACTGTTTAAAGACCAAGTATTAATGCATGTTTCAGTGGGTGAGGAAAGGCTTAGGTTTTTTATAAATGCCTTCTTGGGGAATTAATAACAACCGGTGTACATCCTCATCTGCTAACACTGATTGAGGTTTATAATCAGACCTGGAGGGATTAGATGACTCACAAAATCATCAGAGCCCTTGTTAACTGAATCTCAGTGACCCTACCCTTCAGGGGAAGAGCCAAGAGCCAAGAGGCAGAGAGTTTCTGTGTTGACTGCCAAAGAATTCTGAACAGAGGGTATTTTCAGGTATAAGGTATCCTACCAGTTCATTATATAATGAAAACTGGATATAAAACAATTCGAAGTCATGTGATTTACCAAAAGATATATGTTGCATATTGGTAGCCATTCTACAAATGGAATGGCAGCCATTCCTCAAATGGAATTGAAAAGCCAGAGAATGAAAGAATTGACCAAGGCACATGCATCCTAAGCAACCAGTTCTTTTAAGGGTTAAAGCCTTTTGTCAGGATTAGTTATGCTGTGGTCACACTTACTAATTTTACCCAACACGTGTGCACAATAACAGAGAAACTCCACATGTTAAGAACATACAAAACTGTTATTTGAGTATGAATGTTGCCTTTGTTCTTTTCTTGAGTCCACTTACAAAGGCCTAATTAACCATAGCAGGTTTTCTTAACATTTCTGGGGTCAAGGATTCCTTTGAAAATCTTACAGATACTCCGAATACAAGATAATTGCAGACTACATAATTAATTTCAGGGTGTTCATAAACACCCCACACCCTTCCACTGGCTGCCTAGAACCTCTATCTTAAAAGGTAAAAAGGACAGTGAGTCCCTTATACACACAGGAAGGAAAAAACATTCACAACTTGTAAGTGCTTTTCACTCCCATGAAATTGCTTACTTGACCCCCTCTCCTACTCGTCACAGCGAGCTCTATTACTTCTGACTTCTTTTCTCTTCAGCCTCAGCCTCCAGGCTTCACTTCCTACATTTTCACATCCCACACCTACAAAGCTTTATTAATTCACAAGACTTCTTCCCTACTTGAAATACTACGATTCAGAAGCGATTTTAAAATACACATCCTTTTGATTCTTCTCATTCACAAACTTGAGTCAGTTGATAGACAAAGTTTAGATTATAACAAGGATCACTCGACTTAGTCATATTTACTATGAAAGAAATCATCAAATCATTAACTATCAGTTTTTATCAGACTTTGTACCTGCCAGGTGGTACCACAACATCTAAGATGTGGAAGTCTTCTAGCTTATGTCATATACTTTTCAAACATTGCCAGGGCAAAGCACTTAGGGCAAGGTCATTTCTACCATTCTAGTTCTAAGAGCATGGGATTTCAAGAAGACTTATTATAATCTACAAAGTGAAAAAAATTTTTAATTATTACATATTTTCATAGATATTAGACACTGCTCCATTATAAACAGCACTGGAAGATCAGATTAGTTGTTTCATACATTACTATCAAATATTTTTCTTGTTTGTGATCATGAATGAGAGTTAAACTCTGATTTAGGAAGTATTAAGCCAAAGCTTTTCTGCTAAAAGTCCAGAGTCTAATAGATATATATCATACACTGTACTTTGGAAAGTACTTGTTTTATGAAGAGAAGTTATCTGTCTTTAAATGTAAATACTTGGAATGCACTAATTCATTTAATATAAATAAGTAGGTGGACTTTTTTTAAACTTCAGGTATATAAATTGAATTGAATATCATCCGTGTTTCATGACACACTCTCATCACTGATCCATGCCTAGTTCATTTTACTTAGTGAAATATTTTTTAAAAATACTACTATACCCATTACCCTTGGAGGCATTTTTCCCCCTTACATAAAAAGCACAGCCTCCCTGTATTTTATTTTTACAATAAATTCATTTTACAATTCTTTTAATTGTAAAGTGTTATTGTAATCATTTTAAATTCTTGTGGTACCTTTGGTAATCTTGTCTCAGTCACCCAGACATTTACAAACAAACTCTAAACATGCTGCATGTTTGTATGAGTAAAGTTCTGAAGAAACATAATCCATTTAACTATATAGAGTCATATTTTGACAACTTAATTTCTACCCTTTCCAAAAACATGAGAGCAAGCATGAGTGGAATGGGTGACAAAATCCAGTAAGTCACAGACCCCAAGACACTTCTATTCAACTCCTGGTTATAGTTAACCTGGTAGGAAAAACAAATCATCCATCTATCCATCCTGTTTCTATTTCTGTTGTAATAAAAGAGAGGAATGGGTAGGTGGGAATAAAACTATGGATGGTGGCTTTATTTTAGTTTAGAAAAGCCAATCGATATAGGATTATACAATATCCCTAGAGGACTTACCCCAGAGATAACCCAGGGCCCTCAACGCATGAGCTCTGGTTTGAGCTGGACATTCTACCAGCTTCCAACTAACTGGTCACCTAAAACCCAACTAGCATTTAAGCCCATAGATATGAATCGGTATTGGCTTGGCTATAGAAGTGTTTTACATTTCAACAGAGCTAACAAGTGAATTAAAACTACATACTTTTTAAGTAATTCTCTACTGAACAGAAACAAAACTGGACTAAGTACAATAACTGATAATGCGAATGAATGTTTAATTTTTCAATTATTTTCTAACTTGTTATGATATAGAAACTTACCTCAGAAAGAAAGCACACTAAATGGAAATTGAAATCTCAGTCATATATAAACGAAATTCATTTTAAATCTTTTTTTTTTTAATGTTTATTTTTGAGATAGAGGGAGACAGAGTGCGAGTGGGGAGGGGCATAGAGAGAGGGAGACACAGAATCCGAAACAGGCTCCGGGCTCTGAGCTGTCAGCACAGAGCCCGATGCGGGGCTCGAACCCACGAACCGTGAGATCATGACCTGAGCCGAAGCCGGACGCTTAACCGACTGAGCCACCCAGGCGCCCCAATTCATTTTAAATCTTAATTTCTGTGCAAGACATAGAACCTTAACATGGAGATCTTAACAGGCATCATCAACTGAAGCTTTCGAGAAGCATAATACAGTATCAAGGCATGACACAGTCTGGGTTCACTAGACCAAAGAAGCAGATTCGACATGTTAGTAATGGTGGCAAATGATTACCACTTCCTTGACACACTCTACCCTACATGAAATGAAATCACACATTTCAGGGGCGCCTGGGTGGCTCAGTCGGTTGGGCGTCCGACTTCGGCTCAGGTCATGATCTCACGGTCCGTGAGTTCGAGCCCCGCGTCGGGCTCTGGGCTGACAGCTCAGGGCCTGGAGCCTGCTTCCGATTCTGTGTCTCCCTCTCTCTCTGACCCTCCCCTGTTCATGCTCTGTCTCTCTCTGTCTCACAAATAAATAAACGTTAAAAAAAAAAAAAAGAAATCACACATTTCAGGCCCAAGTAAAGTGGCCTTTATACTCACAGACATCATCGGCAAGTACTTTAAGAATACTGTCTGGTCCCGATGACACAAACAGTCATAAGAGAATTTAAAAGGCAAAGAATCTTGTATGTTTTAGACATATGGATTATGTGTACACAAAGGCCAATTAAAGAGACCTCTCCAAACAATCTTCAGAGCAAACAGAAGCTATTTCTTAAGCTTATGATGTACTGCATTACAACACATAGTTTTCAAAGTTTTAGAATTTTCCAGGTAACTACTATAAAGTATACTTTTTAACAATAGCAGATGGAACATATTGTATCCATTTCCAAGCTAAGGCAATTTGGACAAAAAGAAATTAAGGCACATTACACTAAGCCAAGTGAATGAATGACAATACTGTAGTTAACCTAGTCAGACAGAACATTGAAAGGGAATCCAGTTCACTATTTATACACTTGGCTGTGGAGGTGTGGCGGGAAGAGAGTTTCGTTTCAGAAAAATATTTGGTAGTTTTTGTTCAGTCACATTAAAAACATTAGAAAACCACCACTAAAACAAACTGGACTCAAATTCAACACAATGGCATGTGTTTTTCAAGCAGTAATCAACACCAAGATATAGCACCCTTTGCTTACTAAAATCCTGGAAAGAAATCATAATTACCCCATCTGGGAACATGGCCTTTAAGGCATGAGTACTTTAGATAGAACAGTCAATTTCTAACCCCATTTCTCCTACTGATTTTTAAATTCATTGGAAGAGAAAAAAGTAAATAAATGCTTTCACGGATAGATTTCCATCAGGTTGTTTAAGTCAATAAGTTTTAAATCAAGTTATTGAATTTAATAAAAAGTATATAGTAACAGTCTATATCAAAGTTCAAAATTTTTAAGTTGATTGTTATTAAGTGTGGGAGTGCCTGGGTGGCTCAGTTGGTTAAGCATCTGACTTCAGGTCAGGTCATGATCTCACGATTTGTGGGTTCGAGCCCTGCATCGGGCTCCGTGCTGACAGCTCAGAGCCTGGAGCCTGCTTTGGATTCTGTGTTTCCCTCTCTCTCTGACCCTCCCCTGCTTGCTCGCTCTCTCTCTCTCTCCTTCAAAAATAAATAAACATTAAAAAAAAGGTTAAGTGTGGTGGGTTCCAGCTATACAGAAGTGTGCTGGGTTTCAGCAATTCCACTCTGAGGCATTTACATAAGTGATATGAAGACTTACCCACACAAAGATTTGTCCAAGAATGTAGCAGCTTCATTTACAATGGCTAAAACTGGAAAAAACCCAAATAGCCATCAATAGAAAGAAGCAATAAACCAAAGTGGAGTAATTCATACAATGGAATAAGGCCCAGCAGTAAAAAGAAATAAGCTATTGAACATTCAACAATATGGATGAAACTGATGGAAATTAGACTGAGCTAAAGAAGCCAGACACAAAAGAGTGCCTGCTATATGACTCTGTTTTATGAAGCTCTAGAAAATGCAGAATTGATCTATAAAAATAAGTAGAACAGTAGTTGTCTTGGGGTGCCTGGGTGGTGCAGTTAGTTAAGCGTCCAACTCTTGGTTTTGGCTCAGGTCATGATCTCCTGATTCATGGATTTGAGCCCTGCTAGGGCTCTGCACTGAGGGTGTGGAATCTGCTTGGAATTCTCTCCCTCTCCCTCTCTCTCTCCCACTCTCCCCACTCGTATTCTCTAAATAAATAAGCAAACAAACAAAAAAAGAACAGTAATTGTCTCTGGATAAGGGGCAGGGATTGCCTGGGAGGTGGGCAGGAGGGAACTTTCTATGGTTATGTCAAGGTTCTATATCTTCAGAGGGGTGATGATGGTTACATGGGCCTATCCATATACCAAAAATACAAAATAGTACAGTTAAGGTATGTACATTTCAATGTATGTACATCCCCCCCCCAAAAAAAATCCCACATAGTGGAAATGGGTGGAGGTGTGGGTGAAACAATAACAGCAGAATTCAATCACTGTTAAAGCTAGGAGACAGGTATGGGCTTTTTTTTAATGCTAGTCTGTTTACTTTCTATATATTTAACATTTTATAAAATAAAAAAAAAGGCTAGAAATATATATCAGTGAAATGTACAATCAAAATTTTATACCATGAAAATATATCTCTCAAGAAGCTTTTTCTGTATGCAGAAGACATTTATAAAAATTCACAGAGGTGCCCTGTGTCTGTGCTTCACGTGGAGAATTTGAAATGGAGCTCATTATTTTCTCCAGCTCACCTCGTCCCCACCCCCAGCATGTCTCCCATCTAATGGACCATCAGAGTGAATATGATATGGTTTCTCAGCTACCACCAGCCCCCAAATTAATTCTCCCCTGGTCTCTCAAATATTTATTTCTAACAAATACTGGTGCAGATGGAGAAATTCGAGCTGCTGCATACACTGGAGAAAACAATGGATGTGACAGACCTCGACCTCAGTCTTTATTCTCACTACTCTCTGAAGATGGTGTTTTAGAAGTTAATGAGAAAATGAAAATTCAGTTTTTTTACATGCTGATTATTTCAATCTCATATTCAACTTCTTTAACCTTACTTCCTAATTTCTCAGCAACACAAAGAGACATACATTTTCAGAATAACAAAATCCAGAGAATACTAATCAAGGACAATGCTTAATTTCTCTATTATGGACTGACAAGGCTCAGTCATATACCAGTCACTAACTATGCCTTATTAGATTTCCAAATTTTGCCTGTAACAAGTTCTATAGTCCCAAGAATCAGAAGCACCAGAGGCAAAGAATAAACTCAAGCTCAATCACAGCTATATAAAGGTATATAAATACCCTCCTAGGTCATAAGAGGATTATAAGTGCACTTGGGTAAAGAATCTTGAGTCCTCTTATTATGTCTTGTCAAGTATTAGTATCAAACAGTTCTCTATGGTCAGAATAAGATAAACACTGAAATTAGCTAAAGATCTAAATTTCATAACCTCTACTTACAAATATTTCTACCTAACATTCCTTTATTTTTACATATTCCCTACTAAATTCCAGTGAAGAATTTCACAAGGAAATTAAATAGCAAACACTCAAAAGATCCTTGATGCCAGCATTTTTGTTTATTCATTCATTCATTCATTCATTCATTCATTCATTCATTCAACAAATTTATCTATGCCTGTGGGCAACAGATGCTCTTCCAGGTACTAGAAATGTCTATAATAATTTAATAGCAAACAAAACAAGGTTGATGCCCTCACAGAACTTATGTTCTAATAAGAGGAGGCAAGCTTATAAGAAGGGTTGAGGGTAATAAGTGCACGGAGAAGGATCAATACAACAGGGCATGCAGATTACTACTTAATATAGCTGGTTAGGAAAGGCTTCTTTGTTACAGCGATGTGCAGCAAACCTGAGGAATGTGAAGTTCCAGAATTCCGGGCAGAGAAAATGGCAAGTGCAAAGGCCCTATCCCAGAGTGGCACTTGGAAAATGAAGAAACAGAGAGCCAGTGTGGCTACAGTGGAGTGAGTTAGGGTCAGAGATGTGAGAGATAGGAGGGGGAGGGGCACCGAGAGGATCTAAGCCTTCCTGGGCCATTTTCAGGGTCTGGGCATCTAGTGTGAAAGAGATGGGAAGCCACTGGAGCACTGTGAGCAGAAACAGTCCTATTTAATGTTTTTAAAAAGATCAGGAGCTGCGAGAGGAGAACAGGCAGTAGCGGAACAAAGGTTGAAACAGGAAGAGCAGTTCGATCCAGAGATCACAACGCGCTCAGAGGAATATTTTAACTCATTTGTTTTTTGGTTGTATTTCGTTATACTCCATATTCCAGTAACTAAAACTGCAATCAACTGGACTGCTCTCTTGTTTGCCACTGGCTTTGGGGAGTTAGTTTTTGAGGGAAAAGCAAAAGTCAAAAGAGACTACTTTTCAGGCTCTCATTTGACCTACTAGTGATTCCTTTATTTCAATGGACCTAACAATAGGTAAGTAAGACAAAAACTGCTAGTTTGCAAAATAACCTTTTTCAAAAATATTTTCACAGTTATCAGGAAACAGATATTTTAATTTGTAGCTACACACAAAAGTTCTCATATTATCGCAGTCTTTCATAACCTTTATCACAACATATATCATAGTAGTCAAAACCCCCTTTAACTAATTAATATTCCTGAAATAAATATATAATTTCAATAAATATATCGAAATAAAAATACGTGTCAAACCACGGAGTCCGTCAACGCTTTCTCAGAATTCTGTTTTGTGGTTAGTTTGTGAAATGACCCTCATAATGAAGACAAGCTCTCAACTGTGCTTCTATGTCTAATTTCTGTAAGTTTAGCAAACAGCATGTTTAACAGCCTCGCCCAAACCCTGTTGGTGGCACTTTCAGTTATAAAAAGCTAGGTAGGAAAACCATCACACAATGCATACCTTTCAGGACTTCTAGCCATGCTTGAGTGTTATTAATTGGTTTAAGAGGGTGTGAGAAACACAAGCTTTCCTGCACACTTCGGTGATTTCATCCTATGTTCCCAGCACTCTGATAAATTAAATCATCCTGTCTGTCATGAATCGCAGCTGGCATGCCTGAGTATTGCTCTTTGATGATGAGCAAGCAGTACAAAATAAGATGCTGATTCCACTCTTCAAAATCTCATTTTCAGCATTTCATAGGTTACCAAGCAGGATTTTAAAAACAAAAACAAATGTCAAAATGCAATTCACTTTGGTTTTGTGGGAACCCAGGCCCACTTGCCAAAAATATCGATAGCTTTTTTCCTTTCTAAATAGCAGGCAGCATCTACAGCAGGGAAGAGCACTGGGGTGGGGGGTGGGGAGAGGCTATTAAAATGGATAATCCAGCTTTCTGTTTACCCATCGAGCTTTAATGGGGGGAAACCAGCCAGGAACTGAGGGATTGTTAGAGCCACACAAACTAGAGTGCATTTCCTCACCCTCATGAATAGTGTCAAGAATCTGCCTCCTTAAGTTCCACTAACAAGTAAGGAGATTCCCCTCTCTGGAGGCAGGCTTTGCTGTAATCACATCACTACTGACTTATCGTATCGTTCCACCTCCCCTTTACCCTTTTCCTTCAACTACAAACTCCGATTCCATTTTGTTTTATTTCATCCTAGTATATTGAAGGCATTCTTGCAAACTGACCTAAACCATTCCTGGGCTAAGAAGAGACAGAAATAATAAAATAAATCAAGATTTCTTTCTCCAGATCTAAATTTAAATAAACCAGGCGGGGCGAGATGATGAAAAGCCGTGTGGGTGTCTATTGCAAGATTTTCCCGTCTCTAGGAAAGAAAAGAATAAAGAACAGAATGCTAAATGGATTTGGGAACGGAGTGTGTGTGTGTGCGTGTGTGTGTGTGTGTGTGTGTGTGTGCGCGCGCGCGCGTGCAGTCATTCTCAGGGCAAAGGGAAGAATTCAGGAAGAAGGAAGAGAAAAGAAAAAAATCAATCGAGGCAGTCATTCACCCCTACCCCCTCCCGACCCCTCCCCACCCTACTGCAGTGCTCTGCGCTTCCCAGAAAGCTCAGCACCCCAAAGGGCAGTTTCCCGAAACCAGAGCACAGCTCGAGTCCTGGACAGACAGTCTGGGGAGATCGGGGAGGTGGGGATGGGTAGGGACAAGCGATTGGAAGTGAGCCGGCCACGGGAGAAGCGAGGAGGCCAGCGACGCCAGCTGAGATCCCCCGCGGCGATGGAAAGGCAGGGCCGGGCTACCGGGACCTACCTGGAACAGTGAGGGTGGAGGATGCCCCCGGCACCTCTGGCCTCTCCTCCTCAGCCTCCTCCCGCTGCCTTTGCTGCTGCTGCTGCTGGATGAGGCTGAGGTCGGATCGGCTGAGCTCGGCTCGAGCGGCCGCGGGGACCAGCCGCGCCTTCAGCAGCACCGCGGCCAGGCCGAGCAGCAGGGTACAAGAGACGCGCCGGCTGAGCCTCGCCATGGCCGAGAGCCAGAGGGCAGCGGCGGCATATTGCGGGGCTCCCGGCGGCGACGGACGCCAGGGCTGCGGGCTCCAGCGGCGCCCGCTCGCTCGCTCCCGCTCGCGCGGTCTGCCTCGCACGCCCTCGCCGGGAGGAGGAGGCCTGGGAGGCGGAGGGGACCGGGGTGGAGGAGGAGGGGAAGTTAGCATCCTCGCGCACGTGATGCGCGGGGCGGGGCGAGCCGGGAGCCGGCGGCCGCGGCTCAGCTGTCACCGGCGGCGGAGCAGCTCGGAGGGCCGGGGCCGCGCGCAGCGCTGGGGCTCGGGGCCGGGCGGCGGCCTCCGAGGGGAAAGGAGCGAGAAGAGCCTTTCTGGGGGCTGGTCGGCCTTCAGATCCTCCAGCCTTACGGAAACATCGGGAAATTTTGCAGAAATGGGAATAAAATTGCCCCCACCTGGCCCCAAAGTAGAGGAAAAGGTGGTGTATTGATTACTCTCCTAAAACACTTAACGCAGCACCCACCCATCAATTAGCCAGGATCTGTGGCCATTCGGACTTTGCCTCATCACAGCCATCATTGGTTATCCAACACTTAAACTACAGTTCTACCAATTTTAACTAAGCTTCCTCTTTCTGCTCAAGTGGGAATTTTTTTCTTTATTACAAAATATTCCTGATTACATTTTGTGTGATTGTAGCCTACACTTCTCGCTTACTCAAAAAACATTTATTAAATAAATGCACACTAGGTGCTTACTATGTGTCAGCATTCACTCAGGTGCTTGAAATAAGCAAGATACAATCTTGCTTGCATTCTAGGGTTCGCTACCTGTTAGGGCAGGGGAAAATACAAGCAAATTATAATCCAAGGTGGTGGTTACCACTGGAGACGTACGTGCAGAAGGTTGCACTGAGTTTGGAAGAAATTAACTATGTGGTATATGGAAGTCGGGTATGAAACACCAGAGGACCTGGGGTTTTAAGAAGAATAAGAGTTCCATTCGTAGATGGGTACAACCAGGTAGTCTTAAAAACAACGGGGCAGAGGCGCCTGAGTGGCTCAGTCTGTTAAGTGTTGGACTTCGGGTCAGGTCTTGATCTCATGGCTTGTGAGTCCAAGACTCCATCCGGCTCTGTGCTGACAGCTCAGAACCTGGAGCCTGCTTCGGATTCTGTGTCTCCCTCACTCTCTGCCTCTCCCCCGTTCATGCTTTGTCTCTGTCTCTCAAAAATAAATAAACGTTAAAAAAAATTTTTTTAATGGAGCACCATCTACGTGTGTGAAGCCCAGAGATGTGTAATAGTACCATGTGTTTGGAAATTTGAGCAATGATTGTGACAGAGTGGCAGTGTTTTAGATTGAAAAGGAGAGTGAAGATCAGGTCATCAAAAAAATAATAGCAGAGACCTCTATAGTAATTACTGTGTCCACGCACTGTTTAAGCACTTCATATGTGCTAACTCCTGTAATAACCCTCCAGATGTACATAAGGACATTGACATACACTGCAAGTAATTACAAAGTAGTGAAAGAAATTAATCAGGGAAGGGACTTGGCACCAGTCTACCTAGCAGGATCACTTTGCTATCAGTATGAAAGTGGGATTACTGAAGGATAGATTGAAGGAGAGGAGGCCAGTTCAGAGGTGTTTCCAAAAGCCGGTGAGGAGATGCAGAAGTCTTGTGACACTGGAAGGGAGAGGGAAGGCATGGGAGATTCAGTTTTTAGGGCTAGAATCAACAGAGATAGTTGATTGGGTGGGGAAGGGAGATATGTTCAGTATGACACCCAAATTGTCAGACTGAGGATCTTGAGTGGCTGCTTATGTCATCATCAAGATTGACTGGTAATATAGGCTACAGAATAGATGATAGGCTGTGTGTTCAGCTGTGGTCTCTTTACATTTGGAGATCTCCTAATATAATACAAATGTTATCTGATCGTGACATCATATCATTTTCCATCATAGTTGATTCAGCTGTTTTGGTTGATTGGATGTCCCTTTCCACCCTCACCATTTTTATGTGTCTTCCTCCTAATGTTTCCAACTTCCTGGAAAAAAAAACAAACTCCTTGGTAGTGGAAAATTATTCTTTGCCCAAGGGCATGAAAATAATACCTGTTTAACCACAAAGATAATAATAATAATAATAATAATAATAATAGGCATGTTATATATATTATCTCACTGTATCTTTAGAGCAATCCTACGAATTAGTTTTCATTATCCTGTTTATCAAATGGAAACACTGAAGATCAGAGAGGCTACTTACCATCTTGCTCAAGGCTGTACTAATAATATGTGACTTTGTCTTTCTGCACTTTTTGAAGCTACATGAGCTGTTTAGTGATTTCTAGACAAAAATAAACTATGTGAGCTATGTAAGTTTTGGAAAACAGATGCCAAATTGAGGTCCCTCACATTAAACACTATTGTTCCACCCCTGCTTTGCCCTGCCTGTGTGAGCAGGAGCTACTGGTGGGGGGTGGGGGGGGGGGAATGCAGGGAGCCTTTATCAGTCTCATCAAGCTGTTTTTGTTGCATTTTCTTCCAAGTTACCTCTGCTCCTGGAGAGAGGAAAGGAGAAAATGGAAACGGCTCCAAAAACCTGACTGGCAGATCAGAAGGGAAGGAAGACTGCCAGGATTTCTGTCATCTGCCTTATGGTGGCCAGATCTTCTTTAATATGTTAAAAGCTGACCTTCCAGAGGCAAAGCCACTGATTTCATGGCCCCAGTAGAGGGTGGACATCAAATCCTTCAATACTGTGGAGTGTTTAAAGAAAAGCTTTGCCTATCAAGATGGTTTTTAGAGGATTTTTAAATGTTCCAATACTCATATAGTTTATGCCTAATTTCTGCGCAATATACAAAAACCATATTATCTCATGCAATCAGGGCTAGTATTTAGCGAATCAAAAAAAGTTGGTCAAGAGACAAATCAATAGATCTTAAATATGTTTTAAACTGTTTTATCTTAAAATAAGTAAATGTACATTTATTTACCACTCTTTTGATATAGGGCCAAGATATTTTTTAAGTATCTAACCACAACCTAGCGTTTGAAGTCATAAACCACAATTATAATGAGCCTCTATGATATGCAGTTTGAGTTTAAGTGGAAGGAGCTCTTAAAGACTCCTGACAAGCAAGCTGAGTGCCAATTCTTTCTATTTAATTTTTTCCCAATTTTTTACAATTTTTTCACCTTCTTTGTGTTAAACTTTGTTTTCATAGAAAAATACACTTTGCTCAAATTTATATTTCACCCATTCCTTAAAATACATAGCAAAAATAAGTTTCAGAAGAGACATAACTGAATTTTTGGCACACACGCAGAAAGCAAAACCAAGCAGACTTTCCGGAAGGTGAATCCTGCTAACTCCATGTGGGTTACTTGTCAGTCAGTGTGTTTTACAGAGGAATGGAAGCTGCCAACTGATGTAGGAAGTTATTTTCAAGTTCATAATCTAGGATACTGTTCATGCTTGATACAATGTAACTATTAGGTTAGAAATTCTTCATTTTTATTTAAAAAAAAATACTGCCAGAGCCATCAAAAAGCAAAGTATACTACCATACATATATTATATAATAACTTTTTACTGCCTAATATCTACTGGTACCTCCCAATTGCTCTTAGCATAAAGTCCATAATCCCTAATAGACTTACAAAGCCATTTACAATCTATCCTCTGACTACCTAGGCTCATCTCTGAATATTTGCTACATAAACACACTTTGCTATGCACACATGCATACACACACAGACACACACACACGCGCACACACACACAGAGCGTGTACAGAGAGAGACAGAGAGCACCAGCGAAGAGACAAAGCATTTCTTTTACCCCCTCAAATTAGACTTATTTGAGTTGCCCCTAGACCTTCACATGTTGATTGCCTCTGCCTGGAACTCTAGTCCTTCACATCTTTAACTGGTAAGCTCCCATAGAGCCCAAAAGGTTAGTTTAGATATTCCTTCCTCCAGAATACATTTCCTTACACCCTTAGCTTTGATTAGGTGCCCCTCATATGAGCTTTCACATCACCTCATATTTCCCCTTAGAATTCTATTATTTACAACGGATTGCTCCTAAGAAGAATAGGGTTAGATTCCTGTGAGTCTCTGGTTCACAACATTTTTATCAACTGATCAATGCATAACTTGTTTTATGTGTGTCTTTGTTTAAAGACACCTTATTTATTACATTTTGTTAGTTCATTAACATTGAGCTCACAGCCAATAATACTATAACTCATGCCTGAAAGAAGTTTTTCTAACACATGTACTTTCTCTGTAAGAAACATCACTGCCTTCTTGGGCTTAGGAACACTAGACAGCACTTCAGCACTGTAATTAAGGGCCATTTTATTTTTTTTTAATATATGAAATTTATTGTCAAATTGGTTTCCATACAACACCCAGTGCTCATCCCAAAAGGTGCCCTCCTCAATACCCATCACCCACCCTCCCCTCCCTCCCACCCCCCATCAACCCTCAGTTTGTTCTCAGTTTTTAACAGTCTCTTATGCTTTGGCTCTCTCCCTGTCTAACCTCTTTTTTTTTTTCCTTCCCCTCCCCCATGGGTTTCTGTTAAGTTTCTCAGGATCCACATAAGAGTGAAACCATATGGTATCTGTCTTTCTCTGTATGGCTTATTTCACTTAGCATCACACTCTCCAGTTCCATCCCTGTTGCTACAAAGAGCCATATTTCATTCTTTCTCATTGCCACGTAGTACTCCATTGTGTATATAAACCACAATTTTTTATCCATTATCAGTTCATGGACATTTAGGCTCTTTCCACAATTTGGCTATTGTTGAGAGTGCTGCTATAAACATTGGGGTACAAGTGCCCCTATGCATCAGTACTCCTGTATCCCTTGGGTAAATTCCTAGCAGTGCTATTGCTGGGTCATAGGGTAGGTCTATTTTTAATTTTCTGAGGAACCTCCACACTGCTTTCCAGAGCGGCTGCACCAATTTGCATTCCCACCAACAGTGCAAGAGGGTTCCCGTTTCTCCACATCCTCTCCAGCATCTATACTCTCCTGATTGGTTCATTTTGGCCACTCTGACTGGCGTGAGGTGATATCTGAGTGTGGTTTTGATTTGTATTTCCCTGATAAGGAGCGACGTTGAGCATCTTTTCATGTGCCTGTTGGCCATCCGGATGTCTTCTTTAGAGAAGTGTCTATTCATGTCTTCTGCCCATTTCTTCACTGGGTTATTTATTTTTGGGGTGTGGAGTTTGGTGAGCTCTTTATAGATTTTGGATACTAGCCCTTTGTCCGATATGTCATTTGCAAATATCTTTTCCCATTCCGTTGTTTGCCTTTTAGTTTTGTTAGTTGTTTCCTTTGCTGTGCAGAAGCTTTTTATCTTCATAAGGAATTAAGGGCCATTTTAAACAACAGAATAAATAATGGAAAGTACAAAACTGAAAAAAAAATGGCACTGAGTAGACCACCAAAGGACACTTATTATGAGAGCAGAAGGAAGAAGGAAGAGCATCACCTTGCTTGACTTCAGCTGGGAATGTGAATGCTGTGTAACTCAAATTTTTCACTGATCTGCACATTTCCGTGAATAACCATGAAAGTACTGATTTGGGGGTGACAAATACATTTCAGCAAACAGGCAAATTCAGAAATATGGAATCATGAATGAGGAGGAACTACTCCTGTGTGTGTGTCATCTATATAATACATTTCTTTTGGTGTAAGTAAGAAAGACTGGATAAAAGAAATTACAGGGAAGTCAAATGATTCTGAAAAAAAGATGAACGCTATCAAGAATTAAGAAAGAATCTGCCCCTGCAGTCCCAGAATCCAGGCATGCCCTAATGCAAGGCTAGCCCCCTATATACCAGGCCAACACCTTCAGACTCAGCGTCCAGTCTAGCTCCTATGGCCCCAAATTCCAGGCCTGCTCCACTGCCTGAATGGCCCCTATGGCCCCAGTCTCTAGGCCCACCACAGCCCTAGACCAGCACCCATGCACCCAGGCTCAAGTGGACTCTGTGTCCAGGACTTCCTCCTCGATTCAGGCACCACGCTTGCCTCCATCAACATCCATCAACGTCCAGAAATCAGTTGTGATACACCACAATAACAAAATGAAGGATAAAAGTTTAATAATTTAAAAGTTCTCAATAGTTTCAGAAAAAGCATTTGACAAAACTTAACACCCTTTCATGATAAAAAACATTCTCAACAAATCAGATTGAAGAAATGTACCTCAACATGAAGGCAGATATGACAAGACCACAGCTAACATCATGCTCAATAGTGAAAACTGAGGAGTACCGGGGTGGCTCAGTCGGTGGAGCATCCGACTTTGGCTCAGGTCATGACCTCACAGTTTGTGGGTTTCAAGCTCTGCTTTAGGCTCTGTGCTGACAGCTCGGAGCCTGGAGCCCGCTTCAGATTCTGTGTCTCCATTTCTCTCTGCCACTCCCCAGCTCGTGCTCTCGCGCTCTCTCTCTCTCGCTCTCTCTCTCAAAAGTAAATAAACTTAAAAAAATCTTTTTTAAAAAGAGTGAAAACTGAAAGCTTTTCCTCCAAGATCAGGAAAAAAACAAAGATTCCCACTGTTACCACTTTTAATAAATATAGTACTAGAAGTTCTAGCCAAAGCAAATAGAGAAGAAAAAGAAATAAAAAGCATCCAAGCCATAGAGGAAGAAGTAAAATTGTTTGCAGATGACATGATCTTATATATAGAAAATCCTTAAGACTCCATCAAAACTATTAGGACTATTAACAAATTTAGTAAGGTTGTAGGATACTAAATTAACATACAAAAATCAGTTGCATTTCTATACACTAATAATGCACGATTCAAAAAAGAAATTAAGAAAACAATTCCCTTTACAATAGCATCAAAAACAAAAGCAAACAAAAAAACCTTAGGAATAAATTTAACCAAGGAGGTGAAAGACCTGTACACTGAAAACTGTAAAACACTGATAAAAGAAATTAAGACACAGAATTAATGAATAGAAATCCCTTGTTCATGAATTGAAAAAAATAATATTGTTAAAATGTCCAACTCCCTACAGCCATCTATAATTCAATGCAATACCTATCAAAATTCTAGTGGCATTTTTCACAGAAATAGAAAAAATAAGACAACATAAATAAAAGGCATCCAAATTGGCAAGGAGGAGGTCAAACTTTCACTCTTAGCAGATGACATGCTACTCTATGTGGAAAACCCAAAAGACTCCATCGAAAAATTGTAGAATTGATCCATGATTTCAGTGAAATAGCAGGATATAAATCAATGTACCGAAATCGGTCACATTTCTATACACCAATAATGAAGCAGCAGAAAGAGAAATCAAGGAATCGATCCCATTTACAATTGCACCAAAAACCATGAAATACCTCGGAATAAACCTAAACAAAGAGGTGAAAAATCTATACGCTGAAAACCATAGGAACCTTCTGACAAAAATTGAAAAGACACAAAAAAATGGAAAAAACAATCCATGTTCATGGATTGAAAGAACAAATATTGTTAAAGTGTTGATACTACCCAAAGCAATCTACATATCCAATGCAACTCCTATCAAAATAACACCAGTATTCTTCACAGAGCTAGAACAAACAATCCTAAAATCTGTATGGAACCAGAAAAGACCCTGAATAGCCAAAGCAATCCTGAAAAGGAAAACCAAAGCTGGAGGCATCACAATTCAAACTTCAAGCTTTATTAAAAGTTATAATCATCAAGACAATATGGTACTGGCACAAAAACAGAAACATAGGTCAATGGAACAGAATAGAGAACCCAGAAATGAACCCACATGTATATGGTCAACTGATCTTTAACAAAGAAGGAAAGAATATCCAATGGAAAAAAAGACAGGCCCTTTAGCAAATGGTGTTGGGAAAACTGGACAGTGACATGCAGAAGAATGAATCTGGACCCTTTCTTATTCCATACATAAAAATAAGCCCAAAATGGATGAAAGACCTAAAATAAGACAAGAAACAATCAAAATCCTAGAGGAGAACACAGGCAACAACCTCTTTGACCTTGGCCACAACAACTTCTTACTTGACATGTCTCCAGAGGCAAGGGAAACAAAAGCAAAAATGAACTATTGGGACCTCATCAAGATAAAAAGCTTCTGCTCAGCGAAGGAAACAATCAGCAAAACTAAAAGGCAACCGACAGAATGGGAGAAGATATTTGCAAACGACATATCAGATAAAGGGTTAGTATCCAAAATCTATAAAGAACTTAACAAACTCAACACCCTAAAAACAAATAATCCATGAAGACATAGGCAAAAGACATGAATAAACACTTTTCCAAAGAAGACATCCAGATGGCAAACAGACACATGAAAAAATGCTCAACATCACTCATCATGAGGGAAATACAAATCAAAACCACAATGAGATACCACCTCACACCTGTCAGAATGACTAAAATTAACAACTCAGGCAACAACAGATGTTGGTGAGGATGCAGAGAAAGAGGAACACTTTTGCACTGCTGGTAGGAATGCAAACTGGTGCAGCCACTGTGGAAAACATTATGGAGGTTCCTCAAAAACATAAAATTAGGACTACCCTACGACCCAGCAATTGCACTACTAGGTATATATACAGAGGCTACAGGTGTGCTGTTTTGGAGGGGCACATTGCCTCAATGTTTATAGCAGCACTATTGACAATAACCAAAGTATGGAAAGAGCCCAAATATCCATCAATGGGTGAATGGATAAAGAAAATGTGGTGTATATACATATATATATATATATATATATATATATATACACATATATATGTATATATATGTGTGTGTGTGTATATATATATATATACACACACACAATGGAGTATTACTCGGCAATCAAAAAAAATGAAATCTTGCCATTTGCAACAACGTGAATAGAACTTGAGTGTATTATGCTAAGCAAAATAAGTCAGAGAAAGACAAATGTCATATGATTTCACTCATATGAGGAACTTAAAATACAAAACAGATGAACATAAGGGGAGGGAAACAAAAATAATATAAAAATAGAGAGGGAGACAAACCATAAGATACTCTTAAACACGGAGAACAAACTGAGGGTTGCTGGCAGGATGTTGGGTGGAGGCAAGGGCCAAAGGGGTGAGGGGCATGAAGGAGGACACTTGTTGGGCTGAGCACTGACTGTTATATGTAAGTGATGAATCACTAAATTCTATTCCTGAAATTATTATTACACTCTATGTTAACTAACTTGGATTTAAATTAAAAATAAAAATGAATAAGCAAGTAAAATTTAGAAAAAGAAATAGAAAAAATAATCCTATAATTCATATGGAACCACAAAAGAATGTGAATTAGCCAAAACAATCCTGAGGGGGAGAAAAAAAAAAGCTGGAGACATTACATTGCCTGATTTCAAAATGTGCTATGAAGCTATAGTAGTCAGAACAGCACAGAACTGGTGTAAAAAGAGACATATGGATGAATGGAACAGAATAAAGAGCCCAGATATAACTCTAAACATTTATGGTCAACTAATCTTTGACAAATTGCCAAGAACACAACAATGGAGAAGGACAGTTTCTTCAAAAAATGGTATTGGGGAAATTAGTTATCCACATATAAAAGAATGAAATCAGACCCTTATCTCATTCAATAAATAAAAATCAACTCAAAATAGGCTAAAGACTTAACTGTAATACCTGAAACTATACAACTACTTGAAGAAAACAAAGAGGAACACTTCTTGATATTAATCTTGTCAATGATTTTGCACATGACTCCAGAAGCACCATCATTAGGAGCAGAAGAGTGAGACTACATCATTCGTAAAAGCTTCTGCACAACAAAGGAAACAACCAACAGAGACAACCTATGGAATGGGAGAAAATATTTACAAACCATACATACCATACAAACCATACAAACCATCTTATAAGGAATTTAAGCAACTCAATCGCAAGAAAACAAACCAATTTTAAAATCGGCAAGTAGAATAGAGAGCCCAGGAATAAACCCATGCAAAAACTATTTATGACAAAGAGGCAAAAATATACAATGGGGAAATGACAGTCTCTTCAATAAACGGTGCTGGGAGAACTGAACAGCCACATGCATAAGGAATGAAACAACTACTATTTTACACCAAATACAAAAAATAACTCAAAATGGATTAAAGGCTTGAGGAGCAGCTGGCTGGCTCAGTAGGCGAAGCATACAACTCCTGACCTTGGGGTTGTGAGTTCAAGCCCCACATTGGGTGTAGAGATTCCTTAAAAATAAAATCTAAAAAAAAAAAAAATGGATTAAAAACATGAGTGGAAGATTTAATCTATAAACTTTTAGAAGAAAACATAAGCAATAATCCTTGACATCCACCTTGACAGTGAGTTCTTATTTTTATTTATTTTTCTCTAGAATTTTTTACTTTTGTACATTTGCCTAATTATTAATTTCCCATAATAGACTCTTAAAGACAGTGAGTTCTTAGATCAGACTCTAAAAGCAAAGGCGACAAAAGCAAAAACAAAGAAGTGCAACTACATCAAATTAAAGAACATCAGCATAACAAAGGAAACCATCAGCAAAATGAAAAGGCAAGCCAGGGCATCTGGGTGGCTCAGTCAGTTAAGTGTCCGACTTCAGCTCAGGTCACGATGTCACTGTTTGGTTTGTGGGTTCCAGCCCCGCGTGGGGCTCTGGGTTGACAGCTCAGAGCCTGGAGCTTGGAGCCTGCTTCAGATTCTCTGTCTCCCTCTCTGTCTCTCTCTCTGCCCCTCCCCTGCTTGTGCTCTGTCTCCTTCTCTCAAAAATAAATAAACATTAAAAAAATTTTTTTTCAAAAAAAATGAAAAGGCAATCCATGGAATGGGAGAAAATATTTTTAAATAATATATCTGACAAGAGGTTAATATCCAAAATATATAAAGGACTCACACAACTGGGCAATCCGATTAAAAACTGGGCAAAGGACTTTTGTGGGCATCTGATTGGTTCAGTCAGTTAACCATTCGACTTTTGGTTTTGACTAAGGTCATGACCTCATAGTTCATGAGATTGAGCCCCAAGTCCGGCTCCGTGCTGAGAGCATGGAACCTATTTGGGATTCTCTCTCCCCCTCTCTCTCTGCCCCTCTCTCTCTCTGCCCCTCTCTGTTCATGCTCCCTTTCTCTCTCTCTAAATAGCTAAGCTTATTTTTTAAATAAACTTTTTTAAAAAATTGGGCAGAGGACCTGAAATAGACATTTTTCCAAAGAAGACATGCCAATGGTCAACAGACACATGAAAAGATGCTCAACATCACTCATCATCAGGGAAATGCAAATCAAAACCACAATGAGATACCACCTCACTCACACCTGTTACAATGACCAGAATCCAAAAACAAGAAATAACAAATGTCGATGAAGATGTGGAGAAAAGGGAACCCTTGAGTCCTGTGGTGGGAATGTAACTCTCAGCAAGGAAAACAGTATGGAGGTTCTTCAAATAATAAAAAATATAAATTCCATACAATTTAACAATTCTTCTTCTGGATATTTATCCAAAGAAAATGAATAAACTAATTTAAAAAGATATCTGTACTCCCTTGTTCTTTGAAGCGATTTTTTAAATAGCTAAGATATAAAAACAACATAAGTGTCCTTCAGTGGATGAATGGACAAAGAAAATGTGTTACACAGACACACAGACACACACACACACACACACACACACACTGGAATATTATTTAGCCGCAAAAAAGAATGAAATCTTGCCATTAGTGACAACATGGATGGAATTGAGGGCATTATGCTAAATGAAATAAGTCACACAGAGAAAAAAAAATACCTATGATCTCGTTTATATGTGAAATTAAACAACAACAATAACAACAAACCAAGCTCAGATACAGAGAATGGATCGGTGGTTTGCCAGAGGCAGGGAGTGAAGGGTGGGAGAAATAGGCAAAGGGTGTCAAAAGTTATAAACCTCCAGTTATAAAATAAATAAGATACAATGTGCAGCATGGTAACTAATATGAAATGCTGTATTGTATAATTAAAAGTTGCTGAAGAGACCTTAAAAGTCCTTAAAATATATATATTATGTAAGTAAAATATATAATATTTATGTAAATTACATATATATACATATATATATATAGTAACTGTGTATGGTGACAGAAGTTAACTAGACTTAGCGTGATGATCATTTTGCAATATATACAAATATCCAATCATTATATTTTACACCTGAAACTAATATAATGTTAAATGTTAATTACACCATAATTAAAAATATATATTTTTGAATGTTTATTTATTTTTGAGAGAGAGAGAGAGAAGGGCAGAGAGGGAGACACAGAATCTGAAGCTGGCTCTAGGCTCTGAAGTGTCAGCACAGATGACTTCTTTGTAGAAATTGACACACTAATTCTAAAATTCATATGAAATTGCATGGGACCGCATATAGCCAAAACAATCTTGAAAAATAAGAACA
The DNA here is from genome assembly GCF_022079265.1 of Lynx rufus. Taxonomy (NCBI): domain Eukaryota; kingdom Metazoa; phylum Chordata; class Mammalia; order Carnivora; family Felidae; genus Lynx; species Lynx rufus. The sequence goes on from NW_025814834.1 coordinate 47,797,813, forward strand.
AAGTAGATGGCCCTCACTGGTATCCCAGCTGGCTACTTCTCTGTAGAAAGCACAGATTTGGCCACAGCTAAGAAGGGTTTGCATAAACTTAATGGGATACTTCTCCAGGAGCCACACTTGCAAAACGTTTTAAACTAAACTATGCCACTTATGGGAAATAACCAGATAATAGCCCTGAGTACTCCCTTTTTTGAGGGCGGAGGGCTGACTCCAGATGTTGATTTTGGCAAGTTGTATGTATATGGTTGACTGTCAACATCTGCCCCTCCTGTTGAGGAGGCAAGGTGGTTTTGGACCAGGCAGGCAGGTGTGACTAAGGGTTTTGGTTTTATGGAATTCACAGATGAACAGGAACAGAAGCAAACCCTGATAGAATGCCAGGAAACAGTGAGACTGGGGTCTAAACCAGTGCTTTTGAGCATGGCAATGGCTAAAGTGAGCCATATGAAGCCAGTGGAATATAATCAGATGTGTCTTCATAGCTACAGCCAGTGTTACTAGCAGTACCAGAATTACCATGCCTAGTGGAGCTATGACCAGAGAACCCAGGCAACAACAGCTATAGTTACTCCCAATATGGCTACACCCAGAGCACCACACAGACCTATGAAGAAGTTGGAGATAGTGCACTGAATGATCCCTCGCCATAGCTGGATGTGACTAAGGCCAACAAGGAGTTCATGGAGCAGAGGAAGGAGCTGTATGATGCACTAATGAACTGTCACTGGCAACCTCTGTACATAGTGTCTTCAGAGACCCCCCCCCCCCATGACACAGCCAAGACAAAGGAATAGCCAGAATGAACTATGTGAGGGAGAAGACAGAATATTTTGCTTATTTATTTTTTTTTTCTTCCAAGATTTTATTTAAATTCAAGTTAGTTAACATATAGTGTAGTACTGGTTTCAGGAGCAGAATTTAGTGATTCATCACTTATATATAACACCCAGTGCTCATCCCAACAAGTGCCCTTCTTAATGCCCATCACCCATTTTAGCCCATCCCCCCATCCACCTCCTCTCCAGCCAACCCTCAGTTTGTTCTCTGTAGTTATGAGTCTCTCATGGCTTGCCTTCCTCTCTGTTTTTATCTTATTTTAATTTTCCTTCCCTTCCCCTATGTTCATCTCTTGTGTTTCTTAAATTCCACATAGGAGTGAAATCATATGGTATTTGTCTTTCTCTGACTTATTTCATTTAGCATAATGCACTCTAGTTCCATCCACATCACTGTAAAAGGCAAGATTCCATTGTTTTGATGGCTGAGTAATATATATATATAATCACTTCTTTATCCATTCATCAGTCGATGAACATTTGGGCTCTTTCCATAATTTGGCTGTTGTTGTTAATAGTGTGGCTATATATGTTAGGGTGTATATGCCCCTTCAAATCAGTATTTTTGTATCCTTTAGATAAATGCCTACTAGTACAATTGCTGGATCATAGGGTAGTTCTAGTTTCAACTTTCTGAGGAACCTCCATATTGTTTTTCCAGAGTGGCTGTACCAGTTTGCATTTCTATCAACATTGTTAAGAGTGTTCCCCTTCCTTCTCATCCTCACCAACATCTGTTATTTCCTGAGTTGTTAATTTTAGTCATTCTGATGGGTGTGAAATGGTATCTCATTGTGGTTTTGATTTATATTTCCCTGATATTGAGTGAAGTTGAGCATTTTTTCATATGTCTGTTGGCCTTTTGTATGTTTTCTTTGGAGAAATGTCTGTTTATGTCTTCTGTCCATTTCTTCTTAACTGGATTATTTTTTTGGTGTTGAGTTTGAGAAGTTCTTTATAAATTCTGGATACTAACCCCTTATCTGATATGTCATTTACAAATATCTTCTCCTGTTCCCTAAGGTGTTTTTTAGTTTTGTTGATTGTTTCCTTTGCTGTGCAGAAGCTTTTTATTTTGATGAAGTCCCAATAGTTCATGTTTGCTTGTGTTTACTAGACGTGTCTAGTAAGAAGTTGCTACAGCCAAGGTCGAATAAGTTGTTTCTGTGTTCTCCTCTAGGAATTTTGATGGTTTCCTGTCTCACATTTCAGTCATTCCTCCATTTTAAGTTTATTTTTGTGTATGTTGTAAAAAAGTGGTTCAGTTTCATTTCTCTGCATGTTGCCATCCAGTTTTCCCAACACCATTTATTGAAGAGACTTTTTTCCATTGGATATTCTTTCCTGCTTTGTCAAAGATTAGTTGTAGATGTGGATTCATTTCTGGGTTTTCCATTCTGTTCCATTATTCTATGTGACAGTTTTTGTGTCAGTACCAAACTGTCTCAATGACTATAGACTTTTAAAATAGTTTGAAGTCAGGATGACTACAGGTTTGCTGTTCTTTTTCAAGATTGCTTTGGCTATTCAGGGTCTTTTCTGGTTCCATACAAATTTTAGAATTGTTTGTCCTAGCTCTGTGAAGAATGCTGGTGATATTTTGATAGGGATTGCATTAAATGTGTAGGTTGCTTTGGGTGGTATAGACATTTTAACAATATTTGTTCTTCCAATCCATGAGCATAGAATGTCTTTCCTTTTCTTTGTGTCATCTTCAATCTCCTTCATAAGTGTTCTACCATTTTCAGAGTACAGATCTTTTACTTCTTTGGTTAGGTTTATTCCTAGGTATCTTATGGTTTTGGGTGCAATTATAAATGGGATCAATTCTTTGATTCAGAAAGAATCCTTGGGTACCTGGGTGGCTCAGTCAGTTAAGTGTCCGACTCTTGGTTTCAGCTCAGGTCATGATCTCACGGTTCATGAGTTTGAGACCTACATCTGGCTCTATGCTAACAGCACGGAGCCTGCTTGAGATTCTCTCTGTTTCTCTCTCTGCTCCTCTCTTGCTCACTTATGCATGTGATCTCTCTCTCTCTCAAAATAAATAAATAAACTTTTAAAAATTTTTAGTTAAAAAAGACAGAATCCCTTTTAAACAAATTATTGCAAGAACTTTTACTTTTGGAAATATGATTTTTAAGATTTAGTAATCGACTATTTCCTTACATTATGAATATTCCTGCAATACTGCTGTCTTCATTTGACGGTGAACCATTTCATTTGAGTTTTAAAACCAAGGGACCAACTGTTGAAGAGGGCTGAACAAGGTTAACATTTGTATTTCTTTGAACAAAAATCATTTACTCAGGTAGGTCTATCCACACTCCTGGAGATAAGGACAGTTTGGGATTATTAACCAAAGCGGATCATATGATTCAAACAGTTACTAAATCCCAGTTTTAGAGGTCTTCTTAGGTAACAGGCATGTAAGTCACTGAGATTATAGTCAGAATATGTAGATTACCTGCTGTAGGTCAAAGAGTGGGCAATTTCATCTATGGCATTTCAGGTAACCCTCTCCACCCAACAAAGTCTTCCCAAGTCTGGTGGCTAGGTAGAAGAGAATTCATTAGCCATTCTAGCTGGGATGGCCCAATGTGTGGTAGGAAGTGATGGAGCCAGATAAATATAGACCAAAGTCTTAAGATAATGGAGTTTGTTAAAAGACCGGGTCCAGATTTTCAAAAGCTTGCATTGTTTTAGGGGCAAACCTGTTGAAGAGCATTACCGGCCATCTATGTGAAAGCGCTCCAACCTTGACCTTAATTATATAAATTCCATTAAATAGGTATACATTTTTTAAAAAGAGAACCCAGGAAACTAGGACTTTATGGTTTGGAAAATTGTCAACATATCTAGATTGCAAAAGATGCAAAAATTAAGAGATTCACCGTCAAAAGAGTTTGCAGTAAGGAGAACAAAGAGATTGTGCAAACTTCTGCTAGTATCTCAGAAAGTTTTCTTTGAAGAGATTAAGCATGCGACTCATTGATCCCCTCAAACATCTCAAAAGTAGCCAAAAATAGAGATAGGATCATTCAGCGAAGATATGTAGAGTAGCATCTGGTATGATGGAGTGAGTCTTCCTGATGTACACAGGAGATCCACAAGGTTCTTGAAAATTTTACATCAGCAGAAGCACTGCCAGATTTGTGTAAAAGGGCTGAAGTACAGAGTGAAAAAACATATGGGGCCCACAAAGTGTTCCCAGCAGAAATAGGCTGATAACAATACAGTACTCAGCTGCAAATATGTGCTACATTTCATGGTGGTGGTTGGAGGGTGGGGCAGGGGATGGTAAGGACCACTCAGGGTGTTGGGGCCATGAGCCACAGAGAATTATTCACAGACTTTGAAACCAAATGGAGTTTCCCAGCTGGATTTTTAAGTTGCTTGGGACCAGTGACTTCTTGTTTTTCCTTCTACTTTTTTTCTTTTTTGAACCAAAATATCTCTGTTAGATGCTTGTTCCACCATGATATGTTGGGAACAGATAACTTTATTTCCTTAGTTTCACAGGCCCACACATGGGAGAAATTGTATCCCAGGATGGACCATAACTCAAGCCTCATTCATACCTAATTTAGATGATTTAGATGACAAGATTCCGGACATTCAGGCTAATGAGATTAAGGAGGGACTTTGAGTTGCTGCTGTGCCAGTTTGGCTTTGGGTGACTTTGAGATGGGTTTAATGTATTTTGCATGTGAGACTGAAGTAAATCTTTGAGGGCCAGAGGTGGACTGTTGACGTAATGCAGCACTCCTCCCCCCACCCACAAAAGATGTCCGTGGCCTAATCCCTGGATGCTGTGGATATATTACCCTTCATGGCAGAAGGGCTTCACAGTAATTTAAAGCTAATTTATTGTCTAGGGCATGATAAAGGATTGATGCTCATCCAATGACCAAGATTGCATAGACCTATGAGAGGATACGGAGTGGGTAGGGTGAAGAACTAGATTTGGAAAATTAGAGGTGAGAAGAAGAGACCATCTCTCCCATGGTGTGCAAACCAGATTCACAGGTCTGTTATTGAACCACTGCTATACTGCATGCAGCTGCTTTACGGTTCTCTCGAGAGACTAGGACTGTCCAATGGGAATAAGGTGAAATTAGTTACTGCTATGTCATGTCTGTTACTAGGAGTCACTGAGTACCTGTAAGATGATTGAGAAAAGAGGTTCATTTTTTGCTAGTAATTTAATACCACTTGGTGGTGAAATGCTTGGCTTTGGTTCAGGGGTAAAGTCAAAATCAAAAAGTCAAAGCCAAAATTGGTATTACTACAAAGTAGGAAATTTGCATATTCTTTAATAAACTCTTCCCTTTCGTTCCCTCACTAAAGTACACTGAGAAGTTCAAACTCATTTACTTGTCTTCTAATTAGGTGATAATATCTCTGAATTTTGAAGGTGTTTGTGTCACTTTTAATCTCAAAAACAACTTTAACTGCACTGTTCAAAAATGAGAAAATTTATAAACCATCAACTTTTTATCTCTCATGGGAAATTTAACACGTATCCTACACAAGATCAAGAATAATTTCTATTACCCAGGTGGAGACCATAATTCTCCAAATTAAGTACTAATAATTACATACAGCATTTAGTACTTTTTATGAATAACTTTGTAGTAACTAATTAATATTCTAACTACAAAATTGGCTAAAAAGTAATCCCTAAAGATCCCATTTTGATACCCTAATTTCTGAGAACTGGAACAGAAGAACTTTGAAAGAAATTAGGGTTTTGTTTTTTTTTTTTTTTTTTAGTAACATGAAGGTAAATCACTAAGCTCAATTCCAAAATCTAAATGCTCCTTTTATTAAAACAACACCAATATATGTTTGTTACTTTTCAGGAAATAGGGCTGATAAGGGAAGTGAAGCAGGGTGCAAAAGGAAATCTAACCATATAACTCTCTAGGCAAGTCAGAACAGTTGAGAAAGTGAATAAAAATATTACTTGGAAAAGTATTGGTGTTGCACCAACTAGCATGCAGGCATCTCAGCCTATTCACTAGATAGTAACAAATCTGTTTATAAATGGTGACTAGTATCTAGGCATTGTGGCACAGCAGAAAGCATAGGGAACTAGGAGTCTGAATATATTAACTGTAGCCCCAATCCTGCCAGTAAAAATTTGGACATGAAATCAACTCTGGGCATCGTTAACAGTACGAAAGGGTGAGGTAAACCCACTCCAACTTGTGATTTTTAGCTGTTTGACCATGATGCACATAGATAGTGTTTTTTTGTGATTGTACTGTTTTGGGTTCATTGAGCTTCCAGACTGCAGGTTGCTACATTTCATCAAATTTGGCAACTTTTTGGTTTCAAGTTAGTCTACCCCATTTGCTCTCCTGACTCCTTTTCTTTTATGCCTAGATTGACTCATGGGTCAGGAAGGCTATTTATTTTGTAATCCCTCCTCCCACCCACTGTCCACCTGCAGTGCTTCAGTTTAGATGAATTCTATTCATCTCCAAATTCAAGGAGTCTTTCTTCTCTTTTGTCCACTTTTAATCCCCCTGATTAAAAAATCCCCCTGAAATTGATTTCAGATATTGCATTTTTTAGTCCTAAGATTTCCACTTGAATCTCTTGTTAATTTCCAAATCTATTTTGAAATGCCCATAAACTTTTACATTTTTCTAGAGTTTTTAACATATTTTTTATAGTTATTTAGTCATGTCTGCTAAACTGTTTGTGGGTCTCTTTCTACCGACCCATTTTTTTTTCCTTCAAACCATGGGTACATTTTCCTTTCTTCTCATTTACACACACATGTGACATTGCAGATAAGACATGGCAGTCTTTATAGGTTATCTTCCTCTCAAAGAAACTGCCTAAATGAGCAAATAACTCACAAGTGAGTCACCTCAAATTTGTGGAAGCTTGATTTTTATGCTTTGTTAGGGTCGGCCATTGGCTTTGCTCTTCCTCCTAGGGCCAATTAATCAATCTTGGGATGTAGTATTTATTCCTAAGGCATAGGAGTTTTCAATGGAAAGAATGGGTGTTTCAAAGCTCCTGTCACTGGGTAAGACATGAACTCCAATCTTGTTTCTCCTACAGCAGACAGAGCTAAAATAACTGTGCAGCTCTTTCAACCTTTTGTTTGCTGTTTCCTTTTGGGCTCCTTGGAGTTTCACTAGAGGAGGGTCAGAGTCAGGGTCGGAAAAGGATTTGAAGCATGGCTCCTTCTTTTCCTGGATTTCCCCCTGCACCTTTTAGCCATGATGGCAATACCATAATTGCAGGAAATGAGAGGGCCCTTTTCTGCTTGCATTCTACCCACACAACAGAAAGTAACTTCCAGGAAAAAGGTGGTTCCCCACTTTAAGAGTCAAATCCGTCAAATCCCCTTCACTTTCTGCCAGCATTTGGTAACTTCAGTGTTTTCAAAAAGTTTTTTTTTTCCTTTTTCCTTTGTTCATCGTTTACCATTGTTATCTGATAAAAGCCACCCTGCCATTATTGGAATTTGAAACCCATTTTAAATGTTCAATGTCTATGATTCTGTGATTTGTAATAGGTGTCTTTTAACATTCAGTTCCTTTTGCTCTTCTGTGTTACTTTTCTTCAAATAAATAGCACTCTTATAGAATTCAGACTTTTAGAGATGTACCTCTTTGACGTCATCTTTTTAGTGCATTATTACTGGCTTATGTGATTAAAAAACAAAACATCACAGAAGGAAAATATAAAGTCCATACACAAAAGTGGCACCATATGCTCAAGTTTATTGAACAGACACAAGTTACACATTGGAAACTAAGCAGAACACTGTACCAGTTTTCACTAACTCAAATCAAGTCAGCAAATGACAAATTTTAGAAGACGCTCATTTTATGTCTCACCCAATGTGGGTGATCATAAGAGAAGCTTAACAAAGAAAATTACATTCTATGTTATTAGATAGCAAGTTAATTTGATATACATAGCTTCCAAGTTACTTTGAGATATTTCAAAGAATTTCAAAACCAGTAGGGAATAGCTCATGCCCAGCTTGAAATAAAATGTAGCATGTACCTTTTAGGGGTAAATAACTTCATTTGTATATCCATAGCAGAATCACTCCTTCCTACTAATCAAAAAATTACTGAGTCTCTATTTAGATTAGGTTTACTAAATTAACAATGACTCTGAAATTATCTAGGTTTGGTTACATTGTTATATTGCACTTGAGATCAATAATTCAAAAATCCAGGACTTGGTACCTCTCCCAAGAAGTTCATTATCTATCAGAAATTACAATGAAATATACGCATATACGCATGCTACATGTCCACAGGTTCGCTGTTCAACCTAGCCTACCAACAAGTTAAAAGGGATACTCTCCAAAAACCAGAGTGTTAAGTTATTTCATTGGCCATTTTTGATCCTTTATTCAATTTCTGAATTTTGCATTTTTTAATTTACCAAACTACCCCATATACACACTACCTAAGAGCACTTACAAAGTGGCATTAAGATCGGCAATGGTCCTACACATGTATTCCAAGAATGACTTATTCTTCTCCAAGCTTGGTGTTACACTCTGCAACACAGAAATCTCTATCAACTTACAGATCGTTTGCTTTATAAAAAGCAGCTGAGGAATTACATACTGTACTTTTGCCACTTACATCTCTCTTAGGGTCATCATTAACCATCAAAAATCGTCCATAGTCCTCTTAAGGAAGCCATTATACTAAGTATAGTCTCTTTTCCTAACACTTTAATTTTCTCTTTATATGAAGTATTGATGAGAATTTACTATGAAGTAGTAGTTTCATAACACAGGTAAAATTGTGGCACTAATGTTTTAGTTGTTTTACACTTCAGAATTATTAAGAAATGTATCAGAATTATTACCATAATAATTCAGCACAAGAGAAAGGGAAAGGGGAAAAAAGGAAAGGGGAAAAGAAAAAAGGAAAGAATGTCCCCCACGCAAATGTTTCTCAAAGTATCAGTTCTAAAATAAATGCCTAAATAAGAAATCAACAACAGTATCAGTATTTCTCACCAATATGAAATGCTTTAAATATCCTCTACCTCACTCATGTTTTTAAAAACTGATCGGATTATAAAAAATTTACACTCAAGATGGAAATCACAAACATAGCAGTATTTAAAATGTTTGCAAATTAAAACGGCTTTCATAGAACTATTGTTTGACACTTTAACCAAATACATTCACATGCTGCTTTAGGGTAAAAAGAATCCCAACATTTTCCCAAACATTTTCCTCGAAGAGTAAGCTTCCCAATTATACTTCTACCATGTTTGTAAAGATATACATTTTCATTTTTTAAAATACTATTGCTTAAAACTACAATTCATAAAGGGAATTTAAAACATCACACTTCCAACAACATCCTTCAAGCTCCCATACAAGATTATACCTTGAGAAAGAGGCCATAAAAGGAACAGAATGTGCAAAAGTAAACAGTAACATTTTTTTTTTTAAGAGTGAATTTCTATCCAACATATACTTTCAGGGATGACTATTATAAGGTGGGAAAACAGGTAAAGTGAAAGTTGTCACAGACCAACTTAGTGACTGGTGGCAGACCCTAGGATAAAAATATTTTTTTTCTTAAAAAACTTTAGACTTACTGGCAATAAAAATACTTACTGAATATGACTATGACCTTTTAAGCTACTAATGAAATCTATACTACAAAACCTATTAATTTTGAAATTCATTAAAGCTAAATACAGGGTCTTGTCATGTTCTAACATATATAACTCACGTACCTCTGTTTTATGAATATATTCTGGCTTAGCCACTTGTGTAGGGAATTGAACACAAGATAGGGCAAAGTAAACCTCAATTATATTTAAAGCATAGAAAAATATTCAATTATTTAAGGGAAATATTTATTATTGCCTAATGAAGACAGCAGTTAAAAACTTATTAAACTCACAATTTCTAAAGCACAACATGATGTAATTGCACAAAATAGGTAAAATTAAGAGTCATTCCCAGACCTTGAGGAACTGTGAATAAATCACATATTCCTCTAGAAGAAATCATCACCCTAGAGGCATATAAAACTATAACATGCCACCTGTGCAGCTTTTATATAAAAATTCCTAGAAAAGTAATTTATGTTAATAAAACTACAAAAGTTTTAAAAGGCTCCCAATAATTTGAATTGCTTATAAAAGTAACTTTTAGAAGTCATTTCGATAGCGGAGACTGCTTTTACCCGTGATACCTTGCTTACATAAGGTAGTATCCACAGGAGTAGAATCATGCTGTTGCTAAAAGCGAACTAGTAAACTACTTTAAGAATTTCAACTCCAAGCATTTCTCACGGGGTTGGGAGTTTAGATGCAGGTTCCTGCAAACTGTAAAAATCTCTCATTAATCTCAACCTATTCTTAGCAACAGTTTGGGAAATATAAGGAAAAATACATATACAGGAAGAAAATAAATTAATCCCAACTAAAAATTCTTGCTCTAAAAGCGTACCATTAATAAGTAACTCTACCAGAGAACTACAAACAGAATCTTATAATTTAAATGCTTTCTTTTGTTGTTGCATTGTAAATATCCAGGCATATACATTGGAACACATGTACTTTGGAAAGGATTCCCAACTGCATATGGCTTTAAGCATCATTAGATCAGGGACAATTAAACTATTACACAAAAGAGGCATTTTTGATTATAAACTTTTTAGTATAGATTGGCTTAAAGGATCTGAAATAGAACCTAAACTTCAACAAATTCAAATGTACTGAAATGGACTGTGGAATAAAACAAAAATAAAAATGTAATAGCATCTACCCAACTGTCATATTAAAATACTATACTTTTGCTATTCCAGGAAAGAATTTTGATGGATCTGCTTTTTTTTTATTAAAGTTTATCATGTAGGTTTAATATTTTAAAATCCAAGTTCATGCAGTTATAAAGTTAGAAGCTTAAAAACTCAACTGTAGTGTAATGTATATTAACATTAAGTTCCTGCACAAAAGATGTGGATCCGAAGGTCCAAATATGGATTGCTTTGAAACAACAAAAACAACAACAAACAAAACCCAACATACAAAATCAGAAACAGTAATTGTAGGAGGTACTATTTTGTATAAAGTGGTAACTCAGGCACTACCTGTCTTATGTACACAGAAGAACTATCACTTGAAATTTTATTATTTAAATACCTAAAAAACACAAGTCAGTGGATGTGCATTAAATGTATGTCTGAACTTAATTATTAGAAAAAGGTTGACAAATATTGCTCTTGTTTTGTGCTTAATACCAACAGGCACCATCAGCAGTACAGTCTTGGAATTTTATTCCTTGTGAAGGAAACTGAAACCTATGATGAAGGTGGTAATTCTCATGGGTCAGGATGTAGCATAACTTAAAAATCACTGTTAAGTTTCTGAGTTTCCTTCACCATTTTCATGAGGTTGAAGCTGTTCCCTTTCTTGCTCTTCCTGAGGTGGCCGGACACGTTTAAAAAAGCCCATCTGTCAGTTGAGGAAAAACTAACATTACTGCCACATCAGTGAAGAATATTACAAGTATTCTGAGTGACTATATTATCACCAAGAAAACTTAAATGGCACGTCGTACAACTTCCTTAAGATATGCGGTGCTCCTCTCAACAATAGCCAAATTATGGAAAGAGCCTAAATATCCATCAACTGATGAATGGATAAAGAAACTGTGGTTTATATACACAATGGAGTACTACATGGCAATGAGAAAGAACGAAATATGGCCCTTTGTAGCAACGTGGATGGAACTGGAGAGTGTGATGCTAAGTGAAATAAGCCATACAGAGAAAGACAGATACCATATGGTTTCACTCTTATGCGGATCCTGAGAAACTTAACAGAAACCCATGGGGGAGGGGAAGGGAAAAAAAAAAAGAGGTTAGAGTGGGAGAGAGCCAAAGCATAAGAGACTGTTAAAAACTGAGAACAAACTGAGGGTTGATGGGGGGTGGGAGGGAGGGGAGGGTGGGTGATGGGTATTGAGGAGGGCACCTTTTGGGATGAGCACTGGGTGTTGTATGGAAACAAATTTGACAATAAATTTCATATATTGAAAAAAAAAAAGACATGCGGTGCTCCTTATGTATCATTAAAGTTCCTTCTCTATTCTTCCTTCTTTCCCTTCTCCCTTGCCCTTTTCTTCTGCTTCTCCCCGCTCCTGCTCTTCCTAAGTCCATTACTTACCCTGTACATTACAAACACCAAAACAGCCAGCAACAGCAATCCTGCTAACACTGCTAAAATGATCACCCACACAGGCACGGGCATGGGTGCGGGCTGAATGCCCCACGTGACGTTAGTGGTAACCTGGTGGGGGCAAAAAGGTTTTGAGTTTTAAAAATAATTCACCGAATCATTGAACAAATGTCTAAATGCCTGCTACATTTTGTTTTAATGATACTCACATTATTTTCTTTTGTTGTATATGATAATTTGTGATTGATTACACATTTGGTATCAATAGCATGCACATACACACATAAAATTCCCAACAACAGGTTAACTTCAGAAGTGATAAAGTGATTTTTAAATAGTTAAATCCATCTTTGATACATTAGTCCCATTTTTAATCCTTAAAGATCTTTATAATCTTTAGCCTTCACCTATTATAGTTAATTTCCGACTTTCTAACTTTGTGGGGAAAAATTCCCCAAATTTCCACCCATGAGATTTGTATAAGCTAAGAATCTCTTACACAGGACAAGATGCTAAAGTAAAAGGTCGACCTTTAATATTCTGGGGTGAGGGAGTAAAATAATATTTAACTAGGTTATAGACCTATCAACCAACTTTTAAGTCACCAAAACAGTGAAGGTGCCAATATTTAAAATAAAATAAAAAATATCTATGGCATTGGACTGGGTGCACTCACTTATTGCATTTCCCCAAATCGATGACTTACTAATGTGGAGTTGAAGATATCCTCAATTGGAAGGTTCTTATAAGGAAACTCAATGACATTAAAAGAAGCAGATGACTTCAGAGAGTATGAATGATTCTGGTTTTCTTTCTGTATGGAAATAACAATGAAATGATTTCCTAGACGGGAGGCCTTTTTCATGTCTTTGAGAAAATGGATAAGCTGGCTGAATGCTGCATCTGTCCACTTACATTCATAAAGGTCTCAGTCCACAGCAGGGACTTTACATACAGGATTGCACTCTTTCCTCTGTCTAGTCGTCCAACCTGGCAGACAATCTTCAAGCACTCAGCAATTCCACAGCCCTGCCAAAACAAATTCTTTACTTATAAAAAAATTGTCTATCATTTCTTCAGCATATGAAAATTGGACATTTTAGTTGTTTTATGTGAAAGCCAAAGAGATGATCCAGATTCTTTTGCATTATAAGAAAAATGTTTAAAATGCATAGGCTAATAGTGGAGTCTATGAATGCTTTTGCCAAAAGGGGTTGGTTTACAGGATGCCTGGGTGGCTTAGTCAGTTAAGCGACCAACTCTTGATTTCAGCTCAGGTCATGATCTCATGGTTTGTGAGTCTGAGCCCTGCATCGGTTTCTGCGCTGACAGCATGGAGCCTGCTTGGGATTCTCCCTCTCCCTCTCTGTCTGTTCCTCCCCTGCTCCTTCTTGCTCTCTCTCTCCTTCTCAAAAATAAATAATAAACAAACAAACACAAACAAACAAACAAATACAGGGGTTGGTTTTAATGCGATGTGGTATAAAAGGATAAGACCTACAGTATTAAAATATATATATTTTTATGGCTAGTATTCAACATCCTTTAGGTAAACCCAGAGCATGATCATTTTAGTAAGACATGAAAATCAGATTAACAATACACCTGTAGAAAAGAAAAAGAAACGGAATGAATCTTGAGCAGCCCTTCCACGTTTCTGCTACATTCAGTGTTTTTATCAGTAACTTGAAGGCAGGCAGTCAAAGATAGCAAATATTCACCACCTTCCATGTGCTGGTCAAATTGCATTAGACATGTCACACTCATAGTCACAACGCTACCCAGCAAGTGAACTTGCAGTCTATGACAAGGAATAGCTTCTTTGACCTGAGGAAGGGCATCCGTGAAAAGCCTGTAACTCACATCACACTTAATGGGGAAAGAACAAATGCTTTCCCCTGAAGGTGACAAATAAGACAACAATGCCCACTCATTGACACTTTTATGAAAGTTGTTCAGAAGGTTCTAGCCAGTATAATTAAGCAAGAAAACAATCAAGTAAAAGGCATCCAAATTGGAAAAAAAGAAGTAAACCTCTCTTTTTTCAAGATGACAGGATCTTGTATACAGAAAACACTAAAGAATTGACAATAAAACGATTATAGCTAATAAACAAGTACAGAAAAAGAACAGAATACAAGATTGACAAACAATTAAGTTGCATTTCTATATACCGGTAATGAAAAATCTTAAAATGAAATGAAGAAAACAATTTTATTCAAAAGACCACCCCAAAAGAATAAAATACACAAAAGTAATTTAACCAGGAAAGTGCAACACTTAAACACTTACAAGTACAAAGTATTTTTGAAAGAAATTAAACACTTAACTAAATGGAAAGATATCTCATGTCCAAGAACTGAGAGACTTAATATTATTAACATGGCAATACTCCTATATTGATACAGATCCAATAAAATTGCTATCAAAATTCCAACTACCTTTTCTGTAGAAATGATCAAACTGATCTTAAAATTTATATGGAATTATAGAGGACCCTACATAGCTAAAACAATCTTGAAAAAGAAGAAAATGTTGGAGGGCTCACACTTTCCAATTTCAAAACTTACTGAAGAGCTATAATAAACAATTTGGTACCGGCATAATAATATGTATACAGACCAATATTAAGAGTCGAGAGTATAAAATTTAGAAAACCAAAAAACTTAGGTGTAAATTTTCAGGATGTCAGGTTTGGCAATGGTTTCTTGACTGTGACAGCAAAAGCACAGGTAATAAAAGAAGAAAGACTTGACAAATCTGACCTTCTTCAAATTTGAATACTTTCACATCACAGGGATACTATCAAGAAAGTGAAAAGACAACTAACAGAACGAGAAAATATGTGCAATAACAGCTCTGAAAAGGGAAGTATCCTGAATGTATAACGAACTCTTCATGACCTAACAACAAAGGCAAACAACCCAATTTAAAAATGGGCAAAGGATTTGAATAGATATCTCTCGAAAGAAGATATACAACAGAAAAGATGCTTGACATCATTAGTGATTATTGGGAAGTACAAATAAAACCACGATGAGATACCTTAACATTGACAAGGATGATCATAAATTAAAAAAAAAAAAAATTAAGGCAATAGTAAGTGATGGCAAACGTGGAGAAGTTGAAAAATTCATATGTTGCTGGTTGGGAATGTAAAATGGCACAACCACTTTGGAAAAGTTTGGTAGTTTCTGAAAAGTTAAACAGAGTCCCCATATGACCCAGTAATGGCATCTCTAGATTTACTCCCACGAGAACTAAAAATATATGTTCACACAAAAATGTGTACAAGAATGTGCACAATGGCACTATTCAAAATAAACAAAAGGTAGAAATAATCTAAATGTTCATCAACTAATGAGGAAACAAACAAAATGCCATATACCCATAGAACGGAGTATTATTCAGGCATAAAAAATGACTGAAGTATTACTGCATGCCGTACCATGGCGAAACTTAAAAACATTATGCTGAGTCAAAGAAGCCAGACACCAAGGCCACATATTTTATGACTGTCCAGAACAGACAAATCTTTAGACACAGAAAGCAGATTAGTGGTTTCCAGAGACTGATAGCAGGGAAGAATACGTAGTGACTGTATAATGGGTACAGTATTTCTTTCTGAAAGTGATGAAAATGTTCTGGAATTAGATAATGGTGGTGGTTGCACAATGTTGTGAGTATACCAAAAATCACTCTGTTGCATACTTTAAAATGGTTAAAATGGTGACTTTTATGGAAGTTTTATCATAAAGTTTTTTAATGTCATTCTGTAGGAGGATAGAGCACACAGGATCAAAAGTAGGGTGGGGGTTAAAAGTAATTTCTATTTCCAATGGGTTGGTCAGGGAAGTCCTGTCATAATCTGACATTTAAAGACATAGAAGGAGATGGGGAAATAAGCCACAGGGAAATCTGGACAAGGAGCATTCCAGGAAGATGGGAGAACAATTTTCAAAGCTTGGATGTAGAAACATACTTGGGGATGTCTATTCAATGAAAAGCAAGGTAGCAAAAACAGGAGGTAGAGAATAAGGAGAGGAAATACAAATAGCAAGGTAGAAGGGCCTACATTTTGTTGGGCCTAAAGGCTTTGCATGCTCAGGCTTCCTCTCTGACTTAGCTGGGAAGGCACCGGAGTAACATGACCTGATCTCCATTTAAAAGGATCACTATGGCTCCTGTGTGGCTAACTGTAGTGGTGGAAAAGGCAGAAATATGGAGTCCAGCTAGAGGTTTGGCAACAGTCCACGTGAGACACAAAGGTGGCCTGCGTGAGGCTGTGGCAGAGGTAAAGTTGCTGAGAAGGGACCAAATTCAGGGTCTTTTGAAAATAGATACTGAAAGAATTTGCTGATACCCAGGATGTGAGGTTTGAGAGAAAAAGAGGAGTCAAGGTGTCCAGGTTTGGGACAAAGAAGGGAGTTGATACGTCTTTTGAAAATAGATACTGAAAGAATTTGCTGATACCCAGGATGTGAAGTTTGAGAGAAAAAGAGGAGTCAAGGTGTCCAGGTTTGGGACAAAGAAGGGAGTTGATATTTACTAAAATGTGGAACACTGTAGAAAGAGTAGAGTTGGGAAAACATTCTTAGAATTAAGTTTAAGATTCTTACTAAATATTTAAGAGAAATTCCAGTAGGCAGTTGGATAATGGAGCTTGGAGTTCAATGCATAGGATCAGCTTCGAAATGTAAATCAAAGTCATCCAGAGATAGTATTTATAGCCACGAGAGTGAATAACATCTCTCGTATAGCACTATCTGATTCGAACTTCCTACAATGATAGAAATGAGCAGTAATGGACATATCTCTACTTCCCAAAGTAGAGTAAAATGTGGCTGATGTCTACAATATTAGACAGCACAGATCTAATCAATGAATACATGCAGAGCAGGCAAGAAATTTGAGGTGTGAGCCCTGGAATACTCTACAGACGTAAAGGTCTGGAAACAGAGATTAGGAAGTAGCCAGTTGATGTAAGTGAAGTAGTAAGAGAGTAGAGTCCTAGAAGAGAATGAGGAGTGTTTCACAAAGGAGGAAGTGATAAATTATGCCAAAAGCCACTGAACAGTTGAGGCGAATGAGAACTAAGAAGAACTACGGAATTTGCTGATGTAAAAGTAACTGGTGTTCGCTAAATGAACATAAACACTATACCAGGTTCTCTGCTAGTGGATGGTTTGAAGATCTGTTAAACTTCAAAAATTTAAATGATTAGCCTTTATAACCTTATAGTCATTACACTGGCTGACTCAACAAAAGTTAATCATAGCGCTAATTATTCTTGTAATATATTTTTATTGATGCCTCCTGGGTTCTTCTTCCAATATTGCATGAAAGCCTCCGAGATCAGGATGAGGTCAAGAAGGAGGTCAGTTAAAGGAGTAAGCCAGAAAAATAAGCTGGAACATGAAATATTTTTATTAGCAATTTATAAAGATAGATCATTTGAAGAAACTCTGGTGTTAATTTGAATAGGAACATGGAAAGTAAGAGGAGTGAATAGTATAAAAATATATGTAGTTCTTCCAAGCACAGCTGTTGTTATTTTTGAAATGTTCTTTGGCATCAGTTCTATAATCACATATTTTTAAATGTTTAAAGTGCTTGTTGTTGAAATGGCGCTTACCAAAGTGTGAACATCTCCTTCACTGAGGGTGAGATCCCGCTTAGTGATGAGATGGTTCCGGTCACCTTGCCCAGCAATTGTGTCATTCTTTTCAGTTTGTGAACTTGAGATCTAGGGTTACAGAGAAACTGGTGGTACATAATAGTGGAAAACATTCTGCACTGACATTTTGGCATAAACTGCTACATGTGATTAAAACATGATGACTGAAAATGTGGCATGACAAATTCACCACTTAATATATGGTGGAAAGTAAGCACAAAGAATAAAAATCAGAGATTCCCTAATATGTGGGAAAACGTTATCTCCACCGAGCAGTGATTTTCTCCCTTGCACAGCTAGAGGGGAAACTGATAAGACACATGGAAACAGCCTGAAATGTCACGGTACATATCTGTGATAAGTGTCAATCATGAGTATATATTTTTTTGTTCTGTTTTCTAGTTAAGAAAAGAGCCACGTTAAGTAAAATGTTAGATCTTTCTCCAAAGACAAAAATTTCAACAACAAAACACCCCTGACACAATATTGTATGTGGATAAACCACAGTGCAATGGAACCACAGTCAAATTAGGTCACTACATAAATAGATGACTCATTAGGACTTCACAGAGGAATGAATCAATCCTTTCTCATTATACAAATAAACAATTTAATCCTTAGTATACTGGTTATGAAGTAAATTATTTCTGTAGAGTAGGTGTGTGTATTAAAATGGTTGTTTTATTTCATGCATTTCTTTCACAGATTTAGAAAGGAAAGCTTTAAATATCATCATAATAAAGAGTTGCTATTAAGCACATTACCTTAATTCTCAAAGGGTTGATCTCCATATCTGAAGTACAGTTCATAGGTCCATCAATATCATATTGAAGGATGTATAACAGAGTGTTATTGTTATATTTGTAAGGCCACTGAAGATTTAGCATTGCCTTGCTGAATGAACTTGGACCATTGTTTCTCAGCTAATGGGGAAAAGAAAATGTAAATACTTTGAGCAAAAATCAATTCCATAATCCCCCTCCTACATCAACCTTAGGAATCATTAGTGATAGGATTTGAATAACGGCAGAGTTTCCAGTTATTCTGACGTTACAACATGATCATTAAGAGGCAAAGGAGATCAAACTCAACATTTATCTCTAGTGTAGTGCAGTATGTGTCAGAATGAAAATATAAACAAAAGAGGAACGTATGGAAAAGTTTTTGATGAAAGATGGCACAGAAAATCTTGATGATCTGCTACAGGCACTTTCAATTTTTAGGTAGAGCTGCAAACCGTCCATATGCAAATACTCAGCAATGACCTAACGGCTGTTATTCAAGTAGAACTAATTGGTTTTGGACAACAATTTGTATGAAGTGCATTCTTTTACCACTTGAAGCTACTTGTCTTAAAAAGAGGAACTTCTGAATAGGGAAAAAATTCAAATAAATCTCTGGTACATCCTTAAACTATGCAGAGTTTACATAAACACTAAACAAACTTGTTTTGTTTTGTTTTGTTTTAACAAGTAGCCTATCTGTTCTTCTCTTTAAAGGCTCTCCACCAGGTATCAGTTAAAGTCAACAACCGCAAACCTCATAGATGTGCTGAACAACTGGCCCAACATCTTCTTCAGTCTCCGGGTTCTCCTTATGCTCCCAGTTTGGAATTGGAAGAAAGATATGATCGGGACTTGAAACTCTAAACAATGACCAAAGAAAACCTACCATGAATACCAAAATGATATGGTCAGTTCATTTTCAAAAGTACCCTGTATCCACATGAATAAAATCAGAATTAACAAAATATATATATATTTAAAAGGATGGGGCGCCTGGGTGGCACAGTCGGTTAAGCGTCACGATCTCGCGGTCCGTGAGTTCGAGCCCCGCGTCAGGCTCTGGGCTGATGGCTCGGAGCCTGGAGCCTGTTTCCGATTCTGTGTCTCCCTCTCTCTCTGTCCCTCCCCCGTTCATGCTCTGTCTCTCTCTGTCCCAAAAATAAATAAAAAACGTTGAAAAAAAAATAAAAAAAATAAATAAATAAAAGGAAGAAAAAGCTATATGTATGTGAACACGCACATCCACCTACACATAAACTTCTCTGTATTGAATCTAATTGTAACGGGTGTATTGATAAGTCAATCTGCATGAAAGTTCAATACACTTATTTTGTGCCTGCTGTTGCCATGTCTGATTTATTTCCAGAGGGTTATCAAGTAAATATTTGGAGCTTTGGAATAATATAGCTAGGTCCTTCTTTCTACAGAAGCTCCAGCTCTAGTAAAAGTATCATGAAATATGAGTGCTACTCCCCAAAAGAAGTTACTGGGCCTACTAGTTGCTTTTTAAAAGTAACTGCATTTTAAAGCAGTTTAGGGGCACCTGGGTGGCTAAGTCGCTTAAGTGTCTGACTTCAGCTCAGGTCATGATCCCACAGTTTGGGGGTTTGAGCCCCGCATAGGGCTCTGTGCTGAGAGCTCAGAACCGGGAGCCTTCTTCAGATTCTGTGTCTCTCACTCTCTCTGCCCCTCCCCGGCTGTGCTCTGTCTCTGTCTCTCTCTCAAAAAATAAATAAACATAAAAAGAAATTTAAGGCAGTTTAAATCTCATAAGAATGTGACACTCAACTTGGTAATCATACTGACCCTCTTATCTCAACAGCAGCTAAGACAGCGAGGTCAACCTTGTAAGATACAACTGGGCTTACTTTGTCAAAGAGATTGGAGCTGAAAAAGAAAAAATATAGATATATTTAGGCCTGAACTGAGCATAATTTTTATCTAAGACGTACAGGGGAAAATGCAGTGAAACTAAAAATGAACAAATTAAAAGAAAGAAAAAAACGTACAAAAATAATTTTCATTAGCATTTAATTCCAAAAAGATGATCAAATTTTACTTCTTTTACTTTTGTTTCACAAGCTCAAAACTAACAAAATTATTCTTGTTATAGGAATATTTATTTAAAAAATGGTATAGTCAAGTACTGGAATTTTAGCCAGTTTTATTCCATAACATTTAGAATATCTTACATAATATATTTATGACAAAGAATATTTCCTCAATAGTTAATATGAACTGAAAACAAGTTGTTTTCATACCTTTGGATTTGTAAATCAAATTTCACAGAAGTATCCATCTCTGATTGCTGGTGTACATTGAAACGAAGACCAGCTAGGAGCTGGAGGGGGAGGAAGGGATAGTAATGTTAATCAAAACAATGTCTCATCAGTGAAATTTAAATTCCAACGTCCAAATCAACGAGTTTTTCTAAAATACGGTTTTTCTGAGCTTATAATAAAACTGAAAGTACTCTAACAAAGATAATTAAATCTGATCTTCTATTAAATCTTTTATTTCATATACATGGGCCAATCCACAAAGGAGCCTATTAAACAATTATTAACATAATTCTATCTCCTCATAATACCTGATAGTAACTTCATAAAAATGCCAAAGTAAATATCTGTTGATTCAATGAAAATACACTGATTTGGTGACAGGAAGTTAACAACTGAACTTGTAATGGATCAGGAAGCAAGAAGTGAATGGGTTTTAAAGAGCAAGAAAACCTGGCCACCAAAGGCATGAGGGGCAGGGCCGGACCCAGAATTTCCCCACCTCTCTCACAACTCCATTGCAACCATTATCCTAAGTTTCGCAGGGGGGAAGCTGTTACCTTAAAGAAAACAACGGAGCTAATAAGGTAAGAGAAAGCAGACTTCTTAGGGAATCATTTATCATACATAAAAACAAGACTGGGGACTTCCATCAAGCTGCCTTTCACTTTACAAAGCCTGACGCTGGCCACCTGAAATAACCTGAACTTATCCACACTGGATGAGCTGTGAGTGAGAAGGCCAGAGAGCATGAGAACATAGAAAAATAAACACAGAAAGCACAGAAATAAACATAGAAAAATAAGCAAAGAAAAATAAAAAGCATTTCACTTGTTAAAACATCATTATATACATGTGGAAAAATGCAACTCAGTGTACTTTGTTCAAGGCGTCTTCCCTAAGAGACCATATATTTAGAAATAATAATGACTTAATGTTAAATATTCTTAAAGAAATGTGGAACTTTTATTGAAATATATTTGACATATAACATTGTGTAAATGTAAGGTGTACAACATGTTGACTTGATACATTTATAAACTGTAATATGATTGCCACTGTAGCTATAGTTAGCATCTCTCCATGTCCCATAATTCCCATTCCTATTTTATGGTTATAAGGATCTAGTCTCTTAGCAAGGTTGATGATTATAATACAATATTGGGTTTTTTGGTTTTTTTTTTTTAATGTTTATTTATTTTTGAGAAAGAGAGTGAGTGCACGAGTTGGGGAGGGACAGAGAGAGGGAGATAGAGGACTGGAAGCAAGCTCTGCACTGACAGCAGAGAGCCCCATGCGGGGCTCGAACTCATGAACCTGCAAGATCAAGACCTGAGCCAAAGTTGGACACTTAACTGACTGAGCCACCCAGCATTGTTTATACAATATTGTTTATATTCGCTATGCTGTGCATTAGATCTCTAAGACTTATTTACCACTAGTTGCACGTCTGTACCCTTAAACAACATCTCTCCTGTTAGATGTTGTTTAAGGATAAATGTGGAATATGTAGCCCCATATTATCAGAGATCTCAAATTACCAAAGTCTTCGTGCTATTAAAGTAAATCCTATTGAAAAAGTAACATGAAATACACTCCCATTTTCCTTTGATACTAAGAATTCTACAAGACACATTTTTGTTTACTTTTTAGAGCATTTGGGAAGCGACCCATTGAGCACGTCTTTTCAAGCTCCTGGGCTCCCTTCTCTACCACTTCAAGGGGAGCCTGATCCAACACTAAGGGCCTCTTTGATTCTATTCAGTTCAAAGATATAGGCTTCCAAATTCATGAGATAATTCTATCTCACGTAATAATGACAGTCTTACTATTTGTCAGAGTAGGTCTAAAGATTCATTAGGTTATGGGGGCGCCTGAGTGGCTCAGTCGGTTAAGCATCCGACTTCAGCTCAAGTCATGATCTGACAGTTCATGAGTTTGAGCCCCGCATCGGGCTCTGGGCTGACAGCTCAGAGCCTGGAGCCTGCTTCAGATTTTGTCTTCAGATTTTGTCCCTCTGTCTGCCCCTCCGTTGCTTGCACTCTGTCTCTCGCATTGTCTCAAAAATAAATAAACATTAAAAAAAAAAATTAAAGATCCGTTAGGTTAAAATACCAGAGTTACAATTTGAGTCCTTAGTTATTAACCCATGTTCTCATCCATTTAGCAAACTGGAGGCACTGTAAACACGGCTTACTGACTACAGTGTAGCAGCACAATCCATTATTTCATTATCTTACTCAAAACCCGACAAAACTCTGCTAATCATTACATTCTAAATCAAAACCAATTTAAAGATATTATTCTGAAATATTTATTAAAAATTTACTATGAACAAACCCATAGAAAATTTTGCTATTTTCTTTAAAGGAAAATAAAATCCATTTAGCTAAATCATCTTACTTGAGTTCCAGCCTTCATTGGGTTTCCAAGGTCACATACCACCTGGCGGGTTTGGTTTTCTGTTTTAAATGCACAGGAAAGTCTAGCTAAGGCCTTTGATAGGTCAAAGGAAAAAAAAAGAAAAAGATTGGAAAGATTATAAATTGATGACCAAAACAAACAACAAAAAAAGCAGAAGCCATAGACTATGAAGTTCCTAGATGACATCATACAATTGGATAGTTAAGTTTCTTGTTTCAAAAATATATCCATTTGAGCAAATGGGGGGTGGGTATTGTGTACAATTGCCACAGATGAATGTAAAGATGTTTCTGAAGGATCCCTAGAGGATTTAGATACATAACCTTATTATCCCTAACAAATTATTTGATGAACAGTCTTAGACACTTTATCTATCTGACCTTGTTTCAGGCATTTCGCTAGCAATTCTAAAAATGTCCTATCAGTGCAAAGTATTGGGCTTGAAAGGAATTATGTAAGACAGGCACTCTATTGCCTAGCAATGTAGCCTTAAGTAGAATGGCTAAGCTCGTACTACACTAAATAGGGGAGTAACTTATTAATGTTAATGAGACCTATGAGTGCATTTCGATTTTTAAAGAGGCAGTTTGCTTACTTCACTATTACGGACAACCCCGATGAAATCAGCCTGGGGTGGGATGGAAACGATGAGCTCAGCTTCATAGGCACCTTCTCCTTGATTCTGAGCCTTAACAATCAATGTCAGAGGATTGTCGTCTCCAATATAGATCTTCTTTTGATCACTACAAGTTAATACAAATATAGACAATGAAAAAAGACTGCACGGGAAGAATATGATTGTTCCAAGAAACAAGAGAAACACAAGACAGCACTGACATGTTCAACAGTGTCTCAAGATATTTTAAGACTCTTTCACAACTCAATAGGAAACTGGAAATAGCACATTGGGTGCAAATCCAATGCTTCTCTCAGTAAAAGAAAGCATTAATGTCACTAGCATCTTGCTACCAGTCATATCTATTACTGAGGTAACTTTGTTTCTCTTTGTATTATTTTTTAATTCCCTGATTTTTTTTTTTTCCTTAAAAGCTGAATAAGGGCCACTTGGATGGCTCAGTCAGCTAAGCATCCAATTCTTGATCTCCACCCAGGTCATGATCTCACGGTTCATGAGGTTGAACCCTGTGTTGGGCCTGAGCTGACAGCACAAAGCCTGTCTGGGATTCTCTTCCTCTCTCTCTGCCCCTCCTCAGCTCACTCACACACACGCTCTCAAAATAAATAAACTTTATAAATAAATAAATAAATAAATAAATAAATAAATAAAGCCGAATTAATCACTGTCATGATTCTCACAATATTCTTTAAAATTTTGGGGCGCCTGGGTGGCTCAGTCGGTTAAACGTCCGACTTCGGCTCAGGTCGTGATCTCGCGGTCCATGAGTTCGAGCCCCGCATCGGGCTCTGTGCTGACAGCTCAGAGCCTGGAGCCTGTTTCAGATTCTGTGTCTCCCTCTCTCTGACCCTCCCCCGTTCATGCTCTGTCTCTCTCTGTCTCAAAAATAAATAAACATTAAAAAAAAATAAAATTTATATATCATTGGGGTGCCTGGGTGGTTCATTCAGTTGGCCATCTGACTTCTGCTCAGGTCATGATCTCATAGCTTATGGGTTTGAGCCCCGCATCAGGCTCTGTGCTGACAGCTCAGGGCCTGGAGCTGCTTCAGATTACGTGTCTCCCTCTCTCTCTGCCCCTCTCCCACTTGCACTCTGTCTCTCTCAAAAATAAACATTAAAAAATTAAAATATAATAATAAAAAAATAAAATTTATATATCATTTAAAATACTAATCAGAGGGGCATCTGGGTGCTCAGTTGGTTGAGCATCTGACTTCGGCTCAGGTAGATCTCATGGTTCGTGAGTTCGAACCCCGCATCAATTGGGCTCACTGCTGTCAGTGCAGAGCCTCCTCAGATCCTCTGTCCTCCTCTCTCTCTACCCCTCCCCTGCTCACACTCTCAGTCTCTTTCTCTCTCTCTCTCAAAAATAAAATAAAACTTTTTTTAATGTTTGTTTACTTTTGAGAGAGATACACAGAGTGCAAGTGGGGGAGGGGCAGAGAGAGGGAAGGAGATACAGAATCTGAAACAGGCTCCAGGCTCTGAGCTGTCAGTATGAACTGAGAGATCATGACCTGAGTTGAAGTCAGATGCTTAACCTACTGAGCCACCCAGGTGCCCCCAAAATAAAATAAAACATTTAGAAATGTAATAATTTTTTTTTTTACTAATAATCAGAATCCTTTAGTTAACAGGGTATTTACAATGAAATATATGTTTAAGAAGATATACTGCTACCTTGTAACACTTCTCATGCTGAATGGAAATACATCTGTCAACCAAGGCAAGTAGTGAAAACAGTGCATATCTTTTTAAAGTTCAATACTGATAGTTTTACTATAAAAGAAAATCATGAATTATCCTTCAACATAACTAGTTCATGTTAAAATATAGAATAGGATATTCTATATTTGGATGGAAGAGTGTGTCTTCCATTTAAATTTCTTGTTAGGCTCTTTATTGTTTGGAGTAACACTTACCTATCTACAGAAACTTCCAACTTGGGTTTGCAGACATTGTCTTCCCCACAGTCAAGCAAAATATGGGCCTAGAAAAAAGCATTTTATTTTTTCTATGTGAAAAAACACCAATACAGGATACATCTGCAGTGTAGATCAATATACGTGGATGTATGTGAATATACACATACACACATATATTTATATACACTCATCAAGTTATTTGCATAAAAGGTGTCATGGCTGCTTATTTTTAAACAGGTCGGTGTAGGTAGTCAAAAATGAAAAAGAAGAAAAACATTCATAGGATATAATACAATTAGTTGGAACCTTTCAGTTCTATCTCAACTTAAGCTGTTATGGTGTGGGAATGAAGTGTCGTGTAGAGAGAAAGTAACAGTCAAGAAGTGAGGATTCAAAAAAATGAGAAAGAAATGAAGATTCAGCGTGAACCTGCTGCTACTAGCTAACTTGTGTGATCGTGGGCAAAACAAATTTCCCTTTTAGAACTTCTTATTGCAGACTATGCCTCTGCCAGCATCCTGGAAATATGGGGGCAGAGTGTCAAAGAATAAGGAGCTACGGGTGCATGGCAGCAATTCTGACAGGCAGATCAAAGGGAACAGAAACTGGACAAAATGAGGCCAGAATATGTGTGGCCACTTGGAAGGAGGTGAAGGAGAAGGGACTAGAAGCACTGAAGCCAATCCAGAGGGGTGACATAAGCAAAAACTGAATTTTCTCCTTTCAGATCTGGCTGTGAGAGTGTGGAGGCTAGAGCGGTACGGAACGGTACGGAACACCCAAAAGACAAAAACAGTGGGAAGTAGCAGAAGAGACTGGGTAGAGTGTGAATGAAGGAAATACAAAAACTGTAAAAAGAAGAAAGAGAAAAAGATGAAGCCATTCTTGGTTTGTCTAGTGTTAATATTCAAAGAGCTTCAAGCCCAGGGGCAGACAAAAAGAAGAGAGAAAATGACTTAAAGGGGGAAAATAAGGAGAGGCTTCCTCTTCCAAGTCACAAGGGATAAACAGCCACACAGAATAAAATTACATGATACAGATCTTAACTGCCAATTTAATTGGAATGAAACAACAATATACGTGAATTAATTAAATGACACAGACGTAAGCAACTGCTATGCGCTTCAACAAAGGGGAAAAAGGGGAAGGGCTGGGACTATTACAAGAACTTTGTGGTGATTCCATAAGTCATACCAGATACAGTCATTGCCAAACTCGTTTAGGAATAAAAAGTAGATTTTGTAGATAATAACAGTAACTAGTGATATGGTGAGTATTAAGAGACCCAGTCAAAATGATGAGTATGTTAGGTTTGGAATAAGAAATATGTATGAAATATTAATAATACTGTGGCAAAGGGATATTTGCCTAACTGCTACCATACACTGAAGAGAAAGGATTTAGCTGGCATTGGTGTAACCACAGTATTAAAGCTATTAGAAAAATAAGTTTCAGAAATGGAAAAGCACACAGCAATGTCTTCCATTCATAGGGAACTAAATCTCTCTATATTTAACATCTTGCACAGGGTAAGAACTTAATCTACATTTGCACAAATAAATGGAGGGCAGGAAAAAAAAAGCCACTCTTCCTACAGAAAGCACCCTGGTCTCTTAACTGCAAAGGATTAGGCTACAGAGAGGGAAACTCAACAGCTGCCCTGTCCATTTCAATAGCCACCAGTGAGCCACATGTGGCCTCTGAGCACTTGAAAGGGGTCTCGGGGTAGCTGAGAATTGATTTTCAAATTTTATTCAATTTTAATTAATTTAAATTTAAATTTAAAAACTGATACTTAATTCCATTACTGTTAGTAATGTTAAACTGGAAAACTGTTAGTATGTTAAAACAACTTGGGTATGTGAATCTACTTCTTCAACTATAAACCATATGAATTCCAAATACAGAAAAAATATTTAGCATCCGAATTGAGATGTGCTATAATCATATAATACATTCTGGATTTTGAAGACAGCAAAAAATAGAATATAAAATATTTCACTAACAATTTTTAAATGGATTATGTGCTGGAATGACAATAACTTGGATATTGTTATGGGCTGATCTGTGTCCCCCCCCAAAATTCACATGCTGAAGTCCTGAATGTGATTTTACCTGGAGATACGGTATTTAAAGAGGTAATTAACATAAAATGATACCATCAGGGTGGACCCTAATGCAACACAATGTATAAGGAGATTGGGACAAGACACACGCAGAGGGAAGACCGTGTAAAGACGAAAGGAGAAGGTAACCATTTATAAGCTGATGAGAGAGGCCTCAGAAGAAACCAACCCTGCCAGACACCTTGGTCTCAGACTTTAAGCCTCTAGAACCATCAGAAAATAAATTTCTATTGTTTAAAACAAGCCACCCAATCTGTGGTTTTTCATGACAGCAGTGCTAGCAAACTTTATATTACTAAGTTTAATTGCACCTGTTTTCTACCTTAAGAAAATGTTGCCAACTAGCAAATTTAAAACCACAAATGTGGCTCATGTTAATATTTGTATGGAACAGCAGTACTCTATGGAGAAAGTGTGGTAAAACAAGTCTGTAATATGACCAGTGAAATGAAGGACCCATCTTAGAAAGAAGTAAATAATGGGAACAAAGGATGGATAATTAACATAGAAACAAGATTATATAATAAAGCTAAGCATGCATAGAGAGCACGCCTCTCTTGTATATACAGGCACTGTTGAAACATACGGAGGACGCAAAGGACACAACAATGAAGGAGAGCAGGAAGAGAAGGAAAGGAAGCTAACTATTATTATTAAAGTTATTATTTCCCTCCAAGGGTTTTCAAAAGTTATCCTACTTACTTAGGTAACTTTAAAACTGGATTGGTACTAAAGAGACTGGTGATCTCAGTAAGCTACTCAAAAGTAATGTTAACGCTAACAATTCTATAATTATAAAGAGAAAATAATCATAACTCCTATATCAAAACACATAATGTAAAAGGTCAAGTCACAACTTTTTCAAAAAGTATAAAACGGAATGACAGATCCTAAAAGGCTCAGATGTTCATTATTAAATTGTTAATTAACAAAATACTGTATATCCATTAAAAATAAGAAATATACACAATATGAACTAATAAAGAACTACATTTTCAAGTTCTATTATTGCTGGTGGCAGAAAGTATATATATACATTATATATGATACAATGTGTACAAAGTAAAAAATATAAATTGTTAAAATATAAAAATAATTGTTAAAATATAAAATATAATAAAAATAAATATAAATATATAAAAATTGTTAAATAATAAAGACTTAAAATATATTTTAATTCGCTTTATGTTGCCTTACACAGTCTTCTCAAATTACAAATAAAAAAAAAGCATGAGACCTTAGTAACTTAGACAAAGAAGATATAACAATCTAAATTTAGGGTAAAGTATTCTGTGGGAGTAGAACTACTAATCTAACAGTATAAACATGCAATAAAAAAAGCGGAAGAAATAGGAAATGCAATATCTGAATACATGGGTTTTACACAGGACTTTCTTAAAAATATTGTAATATAGTCTTTAAGAAATTTTGTTTGATTTGATGAAAAGAATGACTTCCATACTACATATACATATGTGTATACATATGCTATTTTTCACAATTAAAATGTAAATCAGAGAAAACATAGATATAAAACTTATTCAGCAAAATACTAAAATAGTATGTAAATACATTGGCACTTTGTTTTCCTTGAACTATTTTACTGTTTTATGAATATGACCCTGTCTTTCTCTACATATAACTAAGTTCTGAGTGGCTTGAAATATCTCTGACCTGAAAATTCAGGTAACTTCCCCTCTGACTTTGACTAGAAACCAACATTTAAAAAGCAATCCCTTATGATATTTAAAAATATGAAGTGTAAGACTTTAAAAAAATTAAAGTATAAAATTAGTGATAAGTGGAGATAGTACATACAGTACCTGTCGACTAATGTTGGCAGGAGTGAACTGGTTAAGGATAGGTTGCAAGCCTGTCACATCAGCAGCTGTTCTGTAATCCAACCGATACTCCATAAAAACAGTAATCGGAGTGAGTTTGTCTCTAAATTCAGATTCATCCTAGAAACAGAAAAGCTTCCAATCAATGATAACATCAGTCTACGACATCAAAGTATCTGGAAAAATCTGTAAGTGTACAGTACAAAGGCAGCCATGTTCGACCTTGATCCAGTTCTACCAAAACTCTGAAAAACTAAAATTATATAAAAGTAAGAATAGAATGTCCAAAAAGACTGGTTATTCAGCAAGGATGCTTAATCAATTTTTGTTTATAATACTTGATTCATACAAAAATATACGAGGGCATGTTAATAAAATAGGCACTCCACAGCCAACAGAATTAGAACATTACTAATAATTTTTCTAAGTTTATTTACTTATTTTGAGACAGAGAGGATGAGAAAGGAGGGAGAGAATCCCAGGCAGGCTCCACATGGCCAGTGCAGAGCCCAACACAGGGATCAAATCCATAAACCAGGAGATCATGACCTGAGCCGAAACGAAGGGTCGCATGCTTAACTGCCTGAGCCACCCAAGGTGCCCGAAATATTACCAATAATTTTTAAGTTACCCATGTACTCCCTTCTCATTTCTTCCCTCGGCCTTTCTTCTCAGAGGTAACCACCATTCTAAATTTTAAGTACACCATTCTCGTTTATTTTCAGTAGTTTTACTACACTGTATATGTCCTTAAACAGGATGTTCTTCTGTTTGCTTTTCCTTTTTTGTTCATTTAAAAGTGAGGTCATGTGCATTTTTCTGTAACTTGCTTTCTTTTTCATAATTTTTTTTAATGTTTTTATTTATTTTTGACAGAGAGAGAGAGACAGAGCATGAGCGGGGGAGGAGCAGAGAGAGGAGGAGATACAGAATTCGAAGCAGGCTCCAGGCTCTAAGCTGTCAGCACAGAGCCTGACACGGGGCTTGAACTCACGAACCGTGAGATCATGACCTGGGCCGAAGTCGGACATTTAACTGACTGAGCCACCCAGGCACCCCTCTGTAATGTGCTTTCTATTCAACATTCTTGTTAAGGTTTATCCATCCTGTTGCAAGTAGCTGAGGTTAATTTTTACTGTTGAGTAATATTCATCATATGATAATAAAACCATAATGTAGTTATCTATTCTCCTATCAAAGGTTATTTGGATTGTTTTTGGTTTTGCTTTTACCAAAAAAACAATGAATATATATAGATATATTCACATATACGTGTGTGTGTGTGTGTGTGTGTGTGTGTGTGTGTGTGTGTGTGGGTGTGCGTGTGTGTATTCTTCTATATAATGGCAAGTAGGAGGCTCAAGTCAGACCCCTGGCTTGCAAAAGTCCCAGGTGAGTCTGAATTCCTGTGCCAGTGGTATCCGCAATTACTGTTCATCCTTCCCCAGACACTCTGGCTCACGTATTTGCACACAAGTCACAAGTCAAATTTTGCCAATGTAGTTTTTTAACTGATTTTTTATTTTTATTTTTTTGGACCGTGGAGATTTATTTTATGTTTTGAGAGTCTAGCAACATTTAAGAAATAGGTTTGCTATAATTTATTCCGTAGCAATGTCGCAGAAAGACCAGTTGAAATATCCAGTTTGTCAGGAACAAAAATCCATTACTCAGGTTTGATACATTAAAAAGCTAAACTTCCTCAAGTGTATTCTTCTGTGTTTTCCTTTTGATTTAATACCCAAAAATTCACACAAAGTGAGAGTCATTTAGATGAAAAGGAAAAAAATTAGTAAAAAGTAAAAGACGATGAAGGAGAAAAGTATCTCTTACCCGCAGATATGCTATTAGTTCCTCACACTGCATCTGTCCCCCCCTTGAAATAGTCATGTTCTTGGAGTGACCTGGGGACCGGTTATGGAGAAATAGTGCTCGTCGAATTGCTCCTTTTTGCTTGAGTTTATCCAAAAGAAGCTCCACCTGGAAATCTATACAAAGGATTTATAACTAATATAATCGTTATGAACACCTATCTGTCCTAGATAGCTAGAGTTTTCATGTAAACAAAGATATTTATTCCTGAAGAAGCAATTTCCTTGTAATTCACTAAAAATGTGTATACATTGTAGTGAGACTACAACATATTAATCCTGAATATTTGCTAATTAATAATCCAACTATCCCCAAAGTAAAGCCACATATTAATTCATACAATAGATAATGATGGTAGTAAAATAACTATCAGATGCAAGGGGAATTTTTTCTTTTAATTTAGGCCGAGAGGAAGAAGTTCAGAGCACGAAATATATGTGAATTACGACTCCCGCCATTAACACAAGTAGCAGCAATTTCCCACTGACTGCGATTAATATTTACTAATATGCACCCATATTATTCTATTAAACACTATGACAAATAAACAGTTTGAATTACCTGCAACTACTACTTTTAATGAAGCTACCATATCAGACTGTCAGATAAATATGTCCCTCGTGAAGCAGGTGACCTAATATAGTTGACTAGATCAAGAATTCTATTAAAGCAAACATGCAACCAATAGTCTGAAGCACGGTGTTAGGGTGACTTCCTTCTAAGATTCAGCTCTTCTTTAAGTAGTTTTTTCAACGTTAAAACCAAGTTTCTAAGTTTCTCTAAATGTTGAACCTCATGTTAACTTTGGGTTAAAACGCAGGGTGATTTTGCTTCCAATTCTGTTCTACCCACCCACACCACTCTCCTTGTGTCTCTCAAACACACTAAGCATGCTCTTGACTCAGGCCTCTTGAAATTGCCATTTCCTCTGTGCAAAATACCCCTCCAGACATTCCCTACAGGTCTTTAGTCATCTTCCAGGGACCCCACCTTGCCACTCTATGTGAACTTCCATGCACACACACACCCAGCAAACTCAGTCCTCTTCCTCTGCTTTGCGGTGGCTTCTCAGCACTTGTCACTAACAATGACCAATCTTGGCTACAATTACTTAGCTCTCCTGCCTTGCTCTCTGGACCATATAAACCATATGTTGGAAAGGAAGAGTCAAGTTAGGTATTTGCCGTGTGGGTAAATTGGATGGCCCAAACTTTTTCTCTGTCTTCCACTATATCTAAAGCATTTCTGCTGTTTAGATTGCTGGGGGTTTCTCTGAGACATAAAATATGAACTTTTCAGTAGATCATCTATTTATAAACAATGATACCTATTTCCCCTAGAATTCATTTATCT
Source organism: Lynx rufus (assembly GCF_022079265.1). Lineage (NCBI taxonomy): Eukaryota > Metazoa > Chordata > Mammalia > Carnivora > Felidae > Lynx > Lynx rufus. The sequence continues at coordinate 47,830,775 of NW_025814834.1, forward strand.
CTCATTGGTAAGTGTTTAACTTTCTGAAGGCCATCTTTACCATTCAATGGGCTATTCTGTTCACAATGTCAACAAATAAATATGTATTTATATCTGAATTAAGAGTCAACAAGGTAATCATGTTGCAATGCTAGGTGCCTTTAAGCATACATATCCAAATAAAGAACAACGATAACAACTATTTGAGTAACTATTCAAATATCCTGAAACATTTTTAAGTGCTGTATATGCAGAATCATTCTGTAATTTTTCCATAGAATACTTACTAATTTTCGTGGGAAGTGCTCCTTTGCCATCTGCCTTTAAGCAGAACTTGACATTAAAACTGTAGAGAAATAAAAATATATACAAATCCTGTAATCCAGTTTAAACATATTGCTGAGTATCACCCCCAAATCTCATATTTCTAATGCACAGTTTATATAGTGAAGCCTTTTATATCTTTCTTCATGTCATAATAACATTCTTGAAACATGAAACACAAAATACACAGAATGTCCTAACTCATCCTTCAGTAATTTAAGCACCTTTCCTTTCATGGTATCTTCATTTCAAAAAAAAAAAAAAAAGAATCTCTGAACTTCCTCTCAAGTTTATAGAACCTGTTGATAAATCTAAGTGAGAGAAAGGATGGGCCAGACGTAAAATAATCTCATTTTTTTTTTTTTTTAAAAGCCCGCACCAAGCTTCCTTTAATTAGAAAGCTCCTCTAGAACAGTGTTCTTCATGATTTCTTAATGGGTCATGAAATCAGTTCAGTGGGTTGTGTCAACCAATATCTTAAAAAAATAAATCAAATAAATAAAGCTGACTGAAGGGTTTCATGGAACTTTTGTTTTAATTACACACATGTATTTACTGGATTATGATGCAAAATGTATTTCATACAATGTGCCATAACCAAAAAGATACAAAAGCTACTGCTCTGGTTAGTATATTCAAAGCTTTACAGTTATTAGCATACTTTTAAATATATTACTAGCAATTTCACAGGGGCAGGCAGGGTGATTGAAGGGAAGGCCATAAAACTTAAAGCTAAAATCTTGAAAACTTCACTGCCAATCAATATAAGATAAAATGTTACTAAATTTTTAATGCAATCCAATGAAAGAAATAAAATTTTGAAAAATGTTTTCTAATAACTATAACAATTTGAAGACAAAATCAGAATTATTTTTTCATTAGCCTCTTAGAAGTAAAATTTTCCCAGCTTCTAATCATTCCTCACTGCATCTGTAAAAGTTGTTTGATTTTTGAGTAACCAAGGAAGTTAAAGAACAGTGTTCCCCAAAGTGAGGTACTCTTGGTGATTTTACTAGTATATGGGCCAAGGTTTTTCTTAATTTTATATTTATTTTGACATGTATGAGAAAGGTACTGGGGTTTCTCCATATTATTTTAAATATTTTTAAGTAAAACATGAATTGATTTAAAGAAAAAAATTATTTTAATTATAAATACAGGTAGAATGAAAGTATAGCAAAAATCATACACTAGCAAAAAATAGCATACAAATAATGAAGACTTGAGAAACACTGGACTAGAGAAGAATTCTGATATTAAACTTACAAAAAATTATATTTTTCTTTAGAAACTAGTTAGGGGACAAGTAGAAGAACAAGAAGAATATTATATTGGTAATATACTACTTATAGATTTAATATTATTTAACATTTAATAATATTTCATAATAATAATTAAATAATGTATTTTTCATACAACTATTCACAGATATTAAATCTGGAAAAGATCATCTCCTTTAAAAATAAAAATGTTCATGGGTCTGTTTAGAATCAAATAATAAATGAGTTCCGAGATCTTATTAGCTTTTTCGTCTTTTTTAAATATATTCATTGAGCATGCATCATTTTTTTTAATGAAGTTTATAGTAGTTTGTAGCATATTTTTAGAGCCTTCTACATATCTACTCTGGAACAACATTTCTATAATCCAATCTATGAAAAGAGAGTAATACACATAGAAACTGTTCTGCAATATTTCAGCCCCCCCTTCATTTTCAATTGTTTTCATAATGACTGTACCAATAATCACAATAGTAAATATTATTAAACTAATGCCCTTACCAGGAAACTTTGAGATCTGTCCCAGGCAATGGGCAGGTTTTATTGTCTTGATTTAAAATGCTAGGGTACACTTCAAGGCCAGCATTTACAGTTATAACTGGTCTGGCCCTGGTTTAAAAAAAAAAAGAAGAAAGAAAGAAAAAGAAAAGAAAGCAAAAAGTTATTTACAATATTAGATTGATCTAGGCATTTTAGGTTTACATTTTTTGTATATATAACAACGTTTTCTAAAGCATTGTTTATAACAGCAAAAGGAATAAAAACAATCTAAACACAGAATGACAAACTGTCCCTGTTTGCTGAAGACCATCCTGACTTTAGCAGTGACAGTCCCACATCCTGGTAAATCCCGCAGTTCCAGGCAAAGCGGGACAAGTGGCCATCCTATCTGAACTCAGTCCACGAAAGCAGAATGGTTAACCACGTTGTGGGGTATCTACCTAACGCAATGCAATACAGTAGGGGAAATGAGTGACATAAATCCATCTGTGTGGATACGAGATGATCTCTAAGATATATCCAATATAATTTTTATATGACAGGAAAAAAACCCACCATGTACAAAGGATGCATACGCAAACACATACACATAATTTTTTAATGTACAGAATAATTCTGGTAGGGTATACTCATAAACTAGTAACTGGCATGAAAGGAAGTATGTTATTTTTGTTTATGTCCTTTCTGATTGAGTTTTTACTACATGCATTTTATTATATGTATTACCTTTTAATAGCAATTTTAAAAACTGAAATAATAAATTAAAATAAATAGTTTTCCAAAGTTCAGATGTACAGGTTTAAGCCCTGTATAAAAATATAGTAGGCTCACGGCACTGTGCCTACTCAGTCATGATAAATGATTGGGCACAAGTGGCCCCAAGAGCCACAATCAAGTTGACCCAACATAAATTCCATTACACAGAACTCAGGTTAGTTATTCTGGCATGTATAAACATAGCCCATAAAAGTGTAAGCATCTTCATCTACTTGGGATGCCAGATGATAGTCTAAAGCATGAGGAATTGATTAAATATAGAGAATAACTGAGAATATGGATGAAGCTGAGAAATACAGGTTATGTGGATTTATATATATTGCTCTAATAAAAATATTGATTTGGGAAGTCATTACATACTGCCCTGTGGTCACAGAATGCTGTGGCATAAACATCAAGTTAACTTCTTGCCTTTTAGAGGAAAATGTAAACTCATATAAATTTTAAAGAGAGAATTAAAACACAGAAGAACATCTTTGAACATAATTTAAAGAACAAAGAGAGAAAATTCTGAATGCGTTTCTAAATTAAAAAATCTACACCTTCTTCTGCTTTGGGATTTCCTTGTATAAATGCTGACTGAGCAAGGCTTGACTAGAAAGAACAAATTTTATCATTACTTCAAGAAAATTAAACTGAAATTCAAACAGTGGTAATATTCCTATATTACAGGATATGGAAACGTGCTCACCTGTATAATACAGCTCTATCTACACCAAAAGCTCCTACAATTAAGTCTTAAAAGAGAGTAGAAAAACATGTAAATAATAATAATAATAATTTTTTTAATTCATATACCATTCTATAAAACTTTCAGTGCATGTGATAAAGATTTAGACATAGTCTCAAAACTATTCTTCATTAAATGGTTGTAAGATAGTATCTCAAAGGCAAAAACATATGAAAACTCTAAATAAGGTATCAAATGGCATACACTCCACATAAAACTAATCTTTCATCCAGGGAGACAAGAATATTTTTAATGGATACTTTGTAAAGATGAGAATCTTTTTAAAGGGTACTTTATAAAAATTAGCAATAATAAGGAACTGTATATCACCCAAATGCATATACCCCTCAAAGGAAAAAGTTTTATAAGTGCCTGTGGATTTTACAATTTCATTGCAAAATTTCATTACAAGTCTAAATTTCATTATAAATTTTTCCCTTTGTTACAAAAACAAAACAAAACAAAGCACATTACATATACATAGAATACTTAGAAGGACAGCAGATAGCATTCAAATTAACAAGAACAGAATGCATTAATTTTTATATGCAGCTGGTACAATGGGTTCGTGATTAAGAAAATATGAAATAAGAGCTCTATTTCACAATATACCCAAGGTAAATCTGAGGAAACCCTTTCTAAGCAGACAAGTACATAAGGAACCATAAAGATGGGTAGATTGGATTACCTAAAAATTAAGAACTTCTTTATGCCCAAAAAGCAAATACTACAAACTGAGATGTGTGTGTGTGTGTGTGTGTGTGTGTGTGTGTGTGCGCGCGCGCGTGTTAAGGGGTTACTATCCACAATATTTAAGACACTGTCCTAAGGAAAAAAAAAAAGAAAGGAAACCAGCATCCCAATAGAAACAGAGCAAAAAAAAAAAAGTAAAAAGGGAATTCACAAAAGTAAATACATATAAACAAAAATGCTTACCCTCCCTGATAATTAAAAACTATAAAGTAGAACAAAGTAACATTTCTACCTATCATATAGTTTAATATTATTTTTACAAAAACAACAGATGACCCTCAGTGTAGGCACCCATGTGGGTAAATGATTGCTCATTCTGGTGAATGCTTAAATAGAGCTGCAAAACCTTCTTTTTGAGGGAATGGGATTATAATTTGATGACATGTATCAACAGATTTTTTTTTTTTTAAAGTGCCGTGTCTTTGACAGAGCAATTCTAGAATTTTGTCCTAAGGAAATAATCAGAGGTATGCACCAGAATTATATGCAAGGATATAAATGCCCAAAAATAAACTTAAGTAAGATCTGATACGAATTTTGATAGAATGGGAAAAATATAATTCATATTTAGAAGAATAATCAGCAATATGGGGAAACATTTCTGATACTTTGAGTGAATAAAAAAATATGCTATTAACAGTGCCTAAAGTATAATTCTGTTTTGTTAAAGAACTATATATGAATGCATTGAAAAAATGATTGAAAGATATTCTTTGCTGTATTTTCTAAAAGTTCTATAACAAATATATTGCATTTATAACCAAAAATCTCCTGAAATAACAGTAACAGACAAGAATCACATTCCTGTCCTATTTCCAAAAGCACTTCAACACACTTGTATATTGGGCTCATACGAACTGTTTCAATAATAAAGGTAAATCAAATCTTCTGCATTATATCTCATTTAAAGAATGGACCCATTATGACCAGATCCGTTATAATACTCCAAAGTATATAATTGCTAGAAAAAGGCCTCTGTTCCTGTCCTGGTTCAAACCAAAAGGCAACCTCAGGCAAATTACCTTTCTCAATCTTTTCTCATCCCTAAAAATGGCATAATAACAACCTAAGCTAGCCTATATGCTTCACCAGCCTTACTGGGAGAATTAAATGAGATAATGTATCTTTTAACAATCACAATGATTAGTCAAGTCCATAAAAATGTTAGATGATTAAAAAATACAGGAGACACTTAAAATGCTAGAATGAACCTTCAAAGTTTTGTCTGACATTTCATTACAGAGTTCAGGACAAAAAAAGAAGAAACTCAGAGTATATGTTTTATATTGGAAGCTCCCAGGAAATACAGCTGTCTTTGTCTCATATCCCCTTCGGTGATGAGAACAGTGCCTTAAAGAACATAGCAGGGGTATGAACAATAACTGAAGTATTGAACTGAAATAACTTATGACGTAAATCAAGAGAGCAATAACAAACTATTCGCTATTAGGACTGAACAACCTAAGAAATATGTATTTCTAGGAAAGCACCTGGATATCCATTTCTGTCTATATCCGTGGCTCCTTTCATTGAATAGCCAAAGCTTGGTGGCATGCTTCGAGCAGCCCACTTCCCTTCAAGGATTTGAGACGGTACTGCATTCAAGCCTGTTAATCTTCCATTGAAAATATAAACAATTCCTTTTTTATCTTCACCCCCATAGGGAGCAGCAATGGCAATATCTGTGGGAAGGAAGGAAGGGAGGGGGAAGATTGGAGAGAAACAAGAAGGAAGAGAAGGAGGAGGAGGAGGAAGGGAGAAGGAAAGGAGAGGAGGAGAGCAAGGGCAGAGAGAGGGAAGTCTTAGTATTACTATTTATATGGCAAAGATCTTAATGCAGTTATCTTCCTTTCAAAAGTTCCCCTTACAGCACTTTGCTTTTAGGGAAGATCTACATTAGTACCTGTTTTTGCCAACTGAAAAAAATCTGAAGAGGATTCGCTTTTACAAAGAAAAGCAAAACTAGCATTCAGCGTTTGTTTTACAATGAACCGATCTAAGAGTTGCCTGCTCCCCGAGCAGCAGGAGGGGCACCCTGAGCTCCTTCCCTGGGAACCACAGCCAACTTCTCAGCATCAAGCTGCCTGTAGCGCTCAACGGTGCCTGTGAGCATCTATGCTTTATCTCAACTTATTCTTTGCATCCATTAGCAAGATGTGTCCTAAGGTATCACAAAACCCTGAGAGTGGTTCCTTTTTGGGTCTGGGAAATTTGGGGGGTTTGGAAAAATTTTCCATATACATCACATTAATGATAATTGCTTCTTCACTTGAATACCACTTCTGCTAATGAAAGTTTTCATGGGAAGACTCCACTTTCGGACAGCAGGGCGAAACCTGTATTCATACAACCCACTTACCACAATAAATACTGATTCAAAGTTTAGCAGAATACTCTTTATTCCAAAGCAACGATCTAATTCAAGGAGATTCAAGCAAAACTATGTCGAAATGACATTAACTTGGAGCCAGATATTCTGGGTATGACCTTGAACAAATCACTTAACCTTTCTGGACCTCAAAATACTTCATCCTTAAAATGGAAGGGGGGGGGACACGTCAAAAGATTCATCTAAGGTTCATTCCAGCTCTCAAAACTCTAATTTAGGTGGGCATGGTTTTTGTTTTTTGAAACTGCAGTCTGGCTCAGAAATTTGAAAGTTATGACTTCATCTCCATCTTGCTCAACTTATATTAAGATAACACAAGCAAATAAGAAGTTTGAAATTCTTCCAAAAAAGAAAAAAGAGAGAAAAATGGTCACTATAACCTTTTGAAACTCTGAAATACATTACAAATATGCTCACTTCCCTGTCTCTGCTGGTACTATCCTAGACAAGCCATTCTCATCCTTTCCCTGGAGCCCTAAAGCAGCCTGAGTGGCTCCCACTTCTGTTCTTGCCCCTAAAATCCACTCTCCTCAAAACGGCCAAAGGTTAATATTGCCACCTTCGTTCTTAAAATCCTTCATTTCCCAAAGCATTTAAACACTACCTGATTTGTGTAGTCATTCCACCAGTGCTCCCCACCCTCCCCTACCACCCCAGTTCTAGCCCTCACTCACCCTTCCTATCAATCCTGACCTTTTCCTCTGTTCCTTAAACACACCAAGCTAGTACCCATGTTTGGATTTACACTTGCTGCTTCCTGTGCCTTAACAGCTCTTGCTCCAGGGCTTTTCAAGCTCTGCTCCTTCTGTTTATCCAAATCATAGATCAAATGTCATCGTATCAGAGAGGTTCTTTTTCCCTGACAACAAAGTCATGCACTCTCCCTTCTCACTTACACTGTCTAGGCACTATCACATTAACCTGCCTTTTTTTGTTTTAACCCACAGCGTTTATCACTACCTGAATTTCCCCCATTATGTATTTACTTTGTGGGTCTTCCATGAAACATAGGCTTCACAAGAGCAAGGATGTGTCCATCTTGCCTGTGACAGCCACTATGAGCCAGTCATTCCAAACTGCCTCACTTATACCTTCCCATACACAAACTGCTTCCAGCCTCCTTGATGCTGCATCTCCTGAGACACCAGACACCTTGATCACTTATCTTTTTTTTTTTTTTTTTTTGCATTTATTTATTTTTGGGACAGAGAGAGACAGAGCATGAACGGGGGAGGGGCAGAGAGAGAGGGAGACACAGAATCGGAAACAGGCTCCAGGCTCTGAGCCATCAGCCCAGAGCCTGACGCGGGGCTCGAACTCACGGACCGTGAGATCGTGACCTGGCTGAAGTCGGACGCTTAACCGACTGCGCCACCCAGGCGCCCCTTGATCACTTATCTTTAATGTAAGAGCATTATGCCCAGCATTATCCCAAACACGGTGCTGATTGCCTTCTAATGTTTACATAAAAGTTGCCCCTATTGATGCTAAATTCCTTAAGGACATGGATGGGCTCTAATTTATCCTGTCATTTTTAGCACTTGGAATAGGGCATGGTGTGCAGTAAGGACCAACTAAGAATTTGTTATTCTTCAAAAAAACAGTAGTATTTAAGTTAAATAAGAGTCCTTCTTTTTTCTTTTTTAAGTTTCAAAGGTCGGCATAACTTCTAAATTGACACAGGCATTAAGAACGCATTTATCAAAGCACCTGGGTGGCTCAGTTGGTTGAGCGTCCGACTTTAGCTCAGGTCATGATCTCACGGCTTGTAAGTTCGAGCCCCGTGTTGGGCTCTGTGCTGACAACTCGGAGCCTGAAGCCTGCTTCGGATTCTGTGTCTCCCTCTCTCTCTGCCCCTCCCCACACATGCTCTGTCTCTGTCTCTCAAAAATAAGTAAACGTCAAAAAAATTTTTTTAAATATATATTTATCAAAATATAATTTCCCAACAGAAGACAACTCTAGTGTTGAAAAGCCATTTAACAAAAATTATCTTTAACTTTTCTAAACTTCTCATTATTTTATATATCCTAATTATCTTCTTGTTTTCTTGGCTGGCATCTGTCCAGTCTGGAAAGCCCTACTTTTTCACACAACTGATTTCTTCCTTTAATCATTTTAGTTGCTCTTTTCTGTGTTTTTTTCCCCTCTTTCTGGAGGAGTATTGACAAAAACTGCACCTTATACATAACGTATACAAAACATAACTTCACTGTTTTGTTTTCAGTGTCCCTCTTAATGATACCTAAGGTTTTCATAGTGGGTGTAGGTAGAAATGGGGGAATATAGGATGAACAGCTTAACAAAGGGTTAATGTCATCAGGCTTACACAAAGAAAAGATCCAGGTTATAACTAACAGTTCATATTATATATATAAAATATAGATACATATAAACTGTAAGTATATATAAATAGTTGCATAAATACAGATCAGATCATTTTCCACTCAAGATACCATCATTCACAAGCCACTATTTGAGGCAATAAGACTCCAGGAGAAACTTGGGGAGAACAAAATCATCCTTTCTGGTATCCATTTCTAGAAGTAAAATCTGTTTGTCAAATCTCTGTAAAACTTCATTATTTTTTTATCTGTTGTTTATAATTATTGTATTCACTGGTAACACAGTTTGATAAAAATGTAGAAAATGGAATGAGTTGTTGGCCAGATCATAATACTAAGGAAACTTCCTTTAAAGTGGCTGGAATACCCTTAAGACAAGGTGATGGCAAACATGCCAGGCTCTCCCTGAAACCCCAGAGGCAGCGGCCCTGCTATAGCAAGGCAGAACCTCAAATTTGGCCCTGTGTTTTCTAAGTCGTTTTGTTATCAATAAGTAATAGCTTGCTCTGTTCTACAGTATTCTTTTCAAGTTCTATCTTAAACTTTATACCAGAGTTCCTTTGATTTAAGTTCTCTTGGTAGTACAAATCTTTAGGACTCTATTTTAGGCAGCAAGATGTTTCTGTGAACAGTTCTTACTAACACTGAAAACATCTAGAGCTAAGGTTAGAAATGGCACTCCCAGTCATGACACAGAACTACCCATGAGGTAGGAGTAGAGTAGTCTTGAAGCCTAAAAGGTGTTTTCTTTTTCCACCACAACTTGGAAGATATAAAATTCAACTGTATTTTTGAAGTTTTCTCTTTAACTTATAACTTTAAATTTTAAGGGGCATACCCCTATATATGATCGATTATTCAAAAAACCAAAAGTTCAACTTTCTATTCTGAGAGTTTTGTACCAGTATTTCTTTTTTTAAGGGGCGCCTGAGTGGCTCAGTCAGTTAAGCGTCCAATTTCAGCTCAGGTCATGATCTCACGGTTTGTGAGTTTGAGCCCCATGTCGGGCTCTGGGCTGACAGCTCAGAGCCTGGAGCCCGCTTCAGATTCTGGGTCTCCCTCTGTCTGCCCCTCTGCTGCTTGCACTCTGTCTCTTGCATTGTCTCAAAAATAAATAAACATTAAAAAAAATTTTTTTTTAAATCTTGATAATTTATAATCTATATTTTACTCTAAGTTAAAAGTCACTTTGATTTTTAAAGATATCTACAGATATTGGAGTGCCTGGATGGCTCAGTTGGTTAAGCAACCAACTCTTGATTTCAGCTCAGGTCATGATCTCACGGTTTGTGAGATAGAGCCTTATTTTGGGCTCGGAGCTGACGGCGTGGAGCCTGCTTGGGATTCTTTCTCCCTCTCCCTCTTCCCCTGTCCCATTCTCACACACGCCCATGTGCACACATGTTCTCTCTCTATATATAAATAAACTTAAAAAAATAAAGAAATTATTAAATGGGACTATTATAAAACAATGAGCTTATATTTTTTACTTGCCCTCACGAAGGGAGTTATAACATCCTTCAGAACTCTCAGGACTTCTCAGATAGCCACAACAAAGTTATGGCTTTAAACATATTAAAGGCAAATTGTACCTCTAAGGGATGCAATTAGAGTCAACATTGCCTTGACAATGTGCCTGGGTGCATTTTTTACATTTGTGTCCAAATGGACAGTAGAGGGCACTGCTGCTAAGCAGGACAGAGACAACAAATCACCAGCTTACTCTGGGCTCCCTGGGAATGCAAATTTCCTTCAGAATTTAACCATTCCAAAATTCTAATTTGAGGCTGTATGAATAATAACTTATAAGAATAATTTTTTTTAAAGTTTGCTCAGATTTTTAAGGAAGAAGAGCAACTGTCGTTTAACTTGGAGTCACTATCAATCCAGTGCTTCCTTCCAGGAAGGAGGTTTGCTCGTATGAACAACCACAGAGGAAGGTACAAGACTTTTCCAGGTAGACACAGAAAATTATGGACCCACAATTACTGAACTTTGTTGATCTTACCATTGAAGCCATCCTGGTCCAGATCCCCCAAAGGTGCTATGGCACTGCCGAACCTCGCAAAGACCTCAAACCCATTCAGCTTGGTCGTCTGGAAGTCTCCTGAAGGTCTTTGCAGGGACACTGAAACCTGTCCCACCTCTTGGAGTTTGCCATCTGAGCCACGATCCATGAAGAGAGGGGCTCCAATAAACACATCTGCGTAACTAAAAGAGCAGAACCTCTTTCACCAACGCAAGATCAAATTCCACCTGTTAATAAAAAACTCAATTTCCCTCTTTCCACATCTCTCATAACCAAACTAAAGCAAAAAATCATTTCAAATTCAAATCTTCCTTCAACTCTTTTAAGAAACTATGAGTAATTCATAAAAATTACTTTATTCCTTCATATCATAAAAGCTACTGAAAGAAATTATGAACATCATAGAGGTTTTCTCATATTCACGAGAAACAGATTAGAAAGGGGACAGAGAAACAGAAGAAAAAATGTTTAATTTTGGCAAAGCATTCATAAACATGAGAGGAAAACTGTTTCTGGAAACATCTTTTTAAACTTACTCATCCCCATTAATGTCAGTGGCAGCGACAGAAAATCCAAAATATGCAGCCATCTGGATAACAAAAAGAAAATGAAATGTTTACATTTCATCCAACTAGCTTTGACAGTTAATATTTATTGTATATTTAATCAAACGGAAAAGGTTTTTTTTTTTCTCTGCACATAGTTTCAATCTAAATTTCTTCTCTTTTGGGGGCACCTGGGTGGCTCAGTTGGTTAAGCGTCTGACTTTGGCTCAGGTCATGACCTCACAGTTTGTGAGTTTGATCCGAGTGTCAGGCTCTGTGCTGACAGCTCAGAGCCTGGAGCCTGCCTCACATTCTGTGTCTCCCTCTCTCTGCCCTTCCTCTGCTCATGCGTGCACATGCACGCACTCTCTCTCTCTCTCTCAAAAGTAAACATTAAAAAAAAATTAAAAAATAAATAAGTAAATAAATTTCTTCTCTTTTGTTTATTCTACCAACACAATCAGGTAATGAGGCATTTTTATTTCCCTAGATTTATAGGCAAAACATATCCCGTGTATATCATTTCGGTGTCTTCAACACATGCCGCTTAAGTCTAAGCATAACTAATGCTCCTTCCCAGGCCTAACCTATTATCACCCTTCTTCTCCTCTGCCCCAAAAATGTCATACATACACCATCAGAAAGATACATAGTCACAGACAGAAGTTTTAACTGAGCCCAAGAAGTTATCAGTGGGAGTCTATGCAGTAAAGATAATAGATAATAATTATTAATAGATCATAACTGGCTCTCCCTATGTGACCACTGCTACTCTCAAGAAATTACTGTTGAGAAAGATATTGGAATGACTTTGTTCTTGTCTCACATCTCATCTGATTACTTGCCAATAGCTTTGCTTTTGAGTTATACACAGTACAACTAGTTTTGGGTTTATTACAGGATTATGTGAAGGGAGAAGGAATGTCCTTTCCTCCACTACAGAAGACTGCTAGACATCACAGACAGAGCAGACTGGCTGGAAATAAACCTGAAAAGAAAAGTTCTAAACACAGCCCAACATGCAAAGCAAAACTAGGAGAGATGACATTTTAAAGATGAACTAAGGTGAGGAATGAGTCAACAAACCACAGACAGGAAAGTTAGCAAAAGCTTCCAAATTTTGACTGGTGGAGATATCAGGAAGGAATGATACGGGAGATTCCTACATCATCTATTTTGGGTTGACAGAGTATAAGTGAAGAAAATGAAAGGTGCAGTCTGTATCCGATTGCAAGACCAGAGCATGTGTAATAAAATGTATTGTATTTACAGTGCAATTTAAGAGAATACTATTTTGGGGTCTTAACCTTGCAAGGCGTTCGGCCTGAAAGTGTAAAGAAAGGGCATTTACTTAGACAAGTTTTTTCCTGGGCACTAGGATTAAAATGTTTTCATTTGATTTGTTACTACAACCCCATAAGAAAGTTACCAGTACCCCTATTTTTACAAATAACCCACCAGATTTACAGTGGCATATACCTTGTCCAATGCAGTTAAGACTGAGAATGAAGAGCCCAGGTCTGTCCTAAAGCAAAGCCCATGTTCCTCCCGCCCCACAGCAATAAAGAAAGCATCATGGACTGAGTACGTGATCCAGAGACATACATGGGCATCTGACAGGAGAAGGTGCTTGAGGTCAAGAAGTCAAAACCTCACAAAGGGATAACCACCCCCTGCCATGACTCTAACGGGCTGTCAACTGCGGGCCGTTTGTTCCGTGCTGTGAACCAACACTGACCGCTACACGTGGGATGAGGTTTCTGGGGGCTGAAAGTCTACTTCCTCATCCTATCAATCCTCTTGCAAAGCCCAAAAATCTCTACTGAATAAGAAGTGGGCTTGAATCCCAGATCTGCCACCTGGGATATAATTATTTTTTCTGTAGCTACTGATTTTTCCTTTGCCATTACTAACTGGGCATTTAATTCTCTGAGATATACGAAACAAAATGTTATAAAATGCCTGTACCTGCAGAGAATGTCTAGTGCCTAATAGTACTACTTTTTAACTGAAGAATGTTTTATTTCTTGAACTACGAATGAAGTTTACTGATGACATCTATAATATACACATCTGTGCCATGCTTCGTTTTGCATCGAAAAAAAAAAAAAAATGAAAGGGCATAGATCATTCCTTAAAGGAGAATTTAATGTCATCAGCAAAGAAAAAAGGAAGTTTTTGTGGTTTTGTGTTTTTGACATGTATGTGTGCAGTTTGTGGATTTCCTTAAAAAACAAGCCATCATGTGCAATTACAAAAGGCTTTGTTTACACAAATTACTCTGGTTGAAACAAAGGTGAATTCTTTAAAGCCTATTTTACATTTACAACATTGAATATTAAACCAATATTCATTACATATTCAACGTAAACCATTATGATACTTACAAGAAAAGTTTTAAGACATTGTTACAAAATGCTGATGTGGGAAAAAAAAAAAACATTTTAAAAGCATACCTGCTCACCAGTAAAATTGTGTAAGGAGGACATGTTTTTCCCATCATAAATATAAACCTGTGGAGGAAAAACAAAAGCATATGAAATATAATAAAATATAAGATAACCTAGAGATTTTTTTTTAGATTCCTTTTAATTTTCCTACCATTCCCAAAGTCCTTGCTGCTCTTGGAACGCCTGAAACAAAGTCTGAAACAAAACAAAACAAAATAAAACATAATAACTCATATTCAAGACCAATACTGAAAACTGTAGGAGGAAATGGATATCTCAGAAAGCTTTAAGTTCTGTTTTGTTATTTCAGTAGAAAACAACAACAAAAATTCTTTAATGGTACTCCATAATAAATGACCATAGTATTTTTTAACAAGATCAAATCCTTACAAAATATAGAAAGATTCTTGAGAACTCTCAAAGAAATGCATGTGTGCCCTCAGGAATTTGTAATCTTATTAAAAAGAGAACAGCTAAGATCAAGTGACCTAAGAACAAAGGAAAGGCAGTGACACCGAAATGTGGTCAAAATCAGGTGAAGTCTGTGATTCATAAATTGAGCTCTGAAGGGAGATGGATGGACAGACAGAGGATGAGGTAACAATCTTACATACAGAGCCCAGAAAGTTACAAGTTATGTCTACAGGAAGAAGGAACTAAGACCCTCCAAGAGGACCAAATCTGCTGAAAAGCAAGAAGGAAGGAGCTGAAGAAAAACTGAAACCCCAAGGGCAGGAAAGGAGTGGATGGGGAAAAACAAAGGGGCACTCAGCAACTGGCTGGTTCAACTTTCAGCAGCTGCAGATAAAGTTTAATGTAGACCAACCTTACATCAATGTACTAACATCTCCCCATTTCTGTTACATTCTATAACAATGGTTTCAAAACCCTTTAACTGCTGAGGTTTTGCAATGTTACCTGTTTTGAATGTTTAGTCTATATTTTTTAAGAAGGGGTAAATATAATTCAAGTGTATCATACCATCGATGCCATCACCATTGAAATCTCCGACAGCCACGGAATAACCTGAATAGGAAGAACAAAATGTGAAACTCCATCAAGGCACAGTCACCTACGGCATACTTGCTGAGTAGGCTTCCCTTGAAAATATTTTCAAGAAGGATTGACCCTTGAACAATGGGTTTGAGCTACACAGGTATACTAATACACAGGTTTTTTTTCAATAAATATAGTGCAGTACTGTAAATGTATATTCTCTTCCTTATGGTTTTCTTAACATTTTCTTTTCTCTAGCTTACTTTGTTGTAAGAATACAGTATATAATACACATGACATACAAAATATGTCTTAATTCACTATGTCATTACTAAGGCTTCCAGTCAACAGTAGGCTATTAGATTTTGGGGGAGTCAAAAGTTATACGTGGGGCTCCTGAATGGCTCAGTTGGTTAAGCATCTGACTCTTGGTTTTGGCTCAGGTCATGATCTCATGATTTGTGAGATCAAGCTCCACATCAAGCTCTGTGCTGACAACACGGAGCCTGCTTGGGATTCTCTCCTCCCCTGCCCCACGCTCCTCCCTTGCTTGGTCTCACTCTCAAAATAAATAAATACATAAACATTTTTTAAAAAGTTACATGCAGATTGTCAACTGTGCAAGGGATTGGTGCACCTAAGTCATACACTGCTCAAGGGTCAACACAATTCCTTTAGTTATGCAGTATTTTGTTCTCTAGAGGTAACAGATGCATATGTACATGCTAAATGAATCTAAAGGAAATAGTTAAACCCTAAAATAGTATTTTTCTATTAGAAAATAAGACGTTAATCAACTTCACAAAGGAGTCAGTTAAAAATGGTAAATTTCTCATAGATACAGAGTAGAGATTAGAGGTTAGCAGAGGCAGGGGATAAAAGGTGGGCAAAATGCATGAAGGTGGTCAAAAGGTACAAATGTGCACTTATAAATAAGTCATGTGATATAACCTAGAGGATGGTGACTAACTAATACAACTATGTTGTATATTGAAAGAGTAGAATTTAAACGTTCCCATTACAAGAAAAACATCTGTAGCTGTGTATGATAATGAATATTAACTACACTTATTGTGAGCATCATTTCACAGTATATAAAAATATCAAATCATTATGTTGTATACCTAAAAGTAATATAATATTACAAGTCAACTGTATCTCAATTTTAGAAAAACAGGGTAAATCTGTAATTTATCTTAAAGGAGCAAAAAATAACATATTTTTTTCAATCAGCAAAGTACTACTGCTGTCCTAAGTCCTTGGTTTAAAAAGTAAGAGAAACCTAAAGGGAGAAAACAAAACTCAATAAACTTTAAAGACCAAAGTTTAACACAGTGAATAACAGAGAATAGAAGCTTAGGAGTCAGACTGCCTGGGTTTGAATATTAGAACAGCAAGTTACTAAGTGAGTGACTTCAGGCAAGTTATTTTGCCTTTTTGTGCCTGAATTTCTTTACCTACAAAATAGGGATAATAGCAGTACACTGTCACAGACCTGTTGTAAGGATTAAATAAATTAATACAGATAAAGCATACTTAGAACAATGCCTAGAATACATAAGCATACTTTAAAAGTTATCTATTACTATTAATTGTAGTATAAATAATCACTCCTAAATTTCAACTACTTAAATATAACATAACCTAAGTATTCATTAACAATTTGAAGTTATGTTCCTGTTCCTTATATTTAAAAAAAATTCAACATAAAAGATTGTCCTGCTTAAAGCAGCATATGCAAATACAGGGCAAATACACTGCAACTCCATATAATGAATCCATATTTTGGTTTTACTTACCCAAGTAACTGTCATCAAAAATAGCTTGAGCAGTCCGAGTTGCCAACTGGTTATTATACTGGATGCTGTAAACTTTGGGGTCATATTTAGACACAATTTCTGCCACTTGATCCGAAATGAGCTGACCTGAAAAATATATATAATAACTTTCTAATGGGAATTTATGATGCAGATGATGGATGGTACCAGCACAAGAGTAAACAGCATTCAAGGGGTGCCCAGCTGGCTCAGTCGGTGGAGCATGTGACCCTTGGTCTCAGGGTCGTGAGTTTGAGCCCCACACTGGGTGTAGAGATTACTTAAATATACAATCTTTAAAAAAAGAGAGATTGGTATTTCTAATTATTAGCCTTAAATAACTCTTCATAATGCTCAATCGGAAAGTTGATGTTCTGTTCAAGCTAGTTCTTAAAATTAGTCACTGCTAGGAGTGCCTGGGTGGCTCAGTGGGTTAAGCATCCAACTTCAGTTCAGGTCATAATCTCAAGGTCTGAGAGTTCAAGCTCAGCGTCAGGCTCTATGCTGACAGCTCAGAACTCGGAGCCTACTTCAGATTCTGTCTCCCTCTCTCTGCCCCTCCCCCACTCACCCTCTGTCTCTCTCTCAAAAATAAATAAACATTAAAAAAATGTTTAAAAAAAGAGTTTGAAAATCTACTGAAATAATTACCTTTACTGTTATAAGAAGAATAAATCGATTGTTTTTTTCCACAAATTATTTGGATACCTTTATGAAGAGGCCTGAATGGGTGAGTTCACTTTTCTTCACAACCTTAAGGTAGCCAAGAAATCTAAAGCACTACACAAAAATCAGATTGTTCCCGACCCCAAGAAAAGTTGGCTGACTTATCAAAATGCCATCTCCATACATGAAGAACATAATCTCCTCATTTCTGCTGTTTCAGAAAAAAACCTCATAGCCAACATTTATCAGTCTGTTGCAATCTGTCCAGTCACAAAGGTTTAGTTTAAAGGTAGGAACACTTTCTGTTTGGATCAATAATTTATCCTCTGTGCCTAAACAGACCTAACACATAGCAGGAATTCAATAAATATTTCTTGAATCAAAGAACACAGGAAAATTCTATCATCTCTTTTGAGTAAAACATTACAATTTTCTCTATTCGTATAGAGATAATTCTGAGATCTGTGGAAAAATTCATTCTGACATACCTATTAATTCAGGGTAAAACTGGATGATTTTAATCTCATTAGAACAAAATATTCTCTGCCCAGCTACTGAGTCTTTCAGTTACATTTCCTAGACCATTTACTAATAAAACTCAAATCAACATGGTATTGATTGTATCTGTCCTAATTTTTAAATAGGAATGAATACAGACACTGTATAATACTCAAGGTATTAAAAAAACTCGTCATTTAAACATGTTCACAGCTGTGTCTCTTAAAAAGGCAGAGATAACTATCAGTCCTGACTGAGAATTACAAAATCAGTCTTTGGTTCCCAGGCATCCCAGCAGACACTTCCCTCCCCTCCACCGAATTACATAACTAGCAATGGAGAAGAAAAATAATTCCATGTTTTTTCTCTTACTAGAAAGTATTAATCTCATATGCGATTAGAATTATTTTTGTGTTCATTTTAAAACTCGAAAACTGTTTTAATCTCATATGCGATTAGAATTATTTTTGTGTTCATTTTAAACCTCTAAAACTCAATTAGAATCTTCCTAAATCATTTCATTTTTCAATAAATGTATATAGTTCACAGGAATCCAAATTCTTTCATTTAGTGTGTCTCACATGCTGATCCATCTTTCCCTGATTTTTCTTTTCTTCATTCCCTCCTTTGTCATCCCTTTCAACTTTTCATTTATTGCTATTTCTCATTCCTTCTTATTGTCTTTCTATCCTATTTTCCCCTTCAGTAAATCTCTTTCTTGAGTTTCCCTTTCTGTGAAACAAAAGCAAGTGTGGGTTTTCCTATGGAAAAGCAAGTAAGGAAAGCACAGTGTAGAATACAGAAGTAAAATTCAGAATTAGAAAGTAACTTGCACATCCATGCAGTCACAGGTTTTTCCAGTTCTTCCAAATACTGATAATGCTTAAATGTCAGAATGCCAAGAAACAAAAGTTCTGACTCTGTGAATAGCATTTATTAGCAGAAAACAAACGTGAATAAATTAAATATATAATTGTGTGTATATAATCATAAATGAAACATAAAGCAAGTAAGCAAATTTAGGTACCTGTTTTCAAACTTTCAGCAAATAATGATGTTATCCATTTGTTCAAATAGTAATTTTATTGGGCCTCCCAGAATGACTGAAGAATGCAATGTTTTATCTTTATACTGACACCAGTTTAATTACATTCTTTTGAAATTTCCTAACACCCACTATTTTAAAAGCTCCCCAAAACAAAGAAGTCATTCATGATGTCAATGGTTAATGAGAAAATAACCATTTAAATATTCTAATGAACAAACTGGAAATACTTTAAAACCATGAGCTTTCAGAATACCACAATTTGCCTGAATAGATCCGTTCCACACACTTCCTAATGTTTACACTATAGACTCTAGAGTACAGAGACAAGAAAGCATGTATCACAGACAATAAAAATAAATTGTTTTAAATTACTTTGTAGATTTACTTTATAATTTACTTTAAACATATTGTTTACTTTCTACTAAAAATATATATAATATATATTATGTATTATACTATGCCACAAATTTTCTATATATATTATATATAGGATGTTACAGTGCTTTTTTAAAAAAAAAATACCGTGAAACAGATAGCAATTACACATTTAAATTGTATTTCTCAATTTCTTTCTTTAAAATAATTCGAAAAATCGTATAGGCACATGGTAAGCCAAGCAAGCATTAAACACAATCATTACTGAGTAATTTAAAAAATATTATCCTAGGGGTGCTTGGGTGGCTCAGTCGACTAAGCATATGACTCTTCACTACTGATTTCTGCTCAGGTCATGATCTCATGGTTAGTGAGATCGAGTCCCATGTAGGGCTCTGCATTGACCATATGGAGCCTGCTTGGGATGTTCTCTCTCCTCTCTCTCTGCCCCTCTCCCTACTCATGCTCGCTCCCTCTCTCTCTCTCTCTCTCCCTCTCTCTCTCTCAAAATAAATAAATAACTTTAAAAAAATATATCAACCTACCTTGCCAATAAAAGCTACCAGGACCACCAAGAAGTACTCTGTCAGCCTAGATTAAATCAAACAACAAAAAAACACATATTTAAAAATAGGTAGATTTAAAAACTGAAAGCAATGTAATACCCACAAAAGCCATATATATATATATATGTGATATTTAATACACATAAAAGCTATATAAACATAAAACAAAATCACAAATCTCAAACTCTCCTAACTCATTTTCAGTAAATTTTCATTGTACTTTTCTAAAATACAATAAAAAATGTTTTAAAAGTTATGACTTTTAATATATGAAAATATACAAATATATACACACATTGATTCTATAGATCTGGCTGGTTCGCAACTTGTTAGGAAGTACTACTATAAAATATTTTTGAGTTATAATAAAACAAAAAGTCATTAATTTTGTATCTTACATTTGTGACTATATAGGCAAATTTTCTTTCTAGTAATCATTAAAATTTTTTTGGCTAGAGATGCCTCGGGAAGCTCAGTCAAGTATGTGATGCTTGGTTTTGGCTCGGGTCATGATCCCAGGGTTGTGGGATCGAGCACCATGTTGGGCTCTGTGCTGGGCATGGAGCCTGCTTGGGATTCTCATTCTCTCTCTCTCTCTCTCTCTCTCTCTCTCCCCCCCCCCCCCCCCGCCGCCCTCCCCTGCTCACACACTCTCTCTCTCTAAAATAAAATTAAAAAAAAAAATTTTTTTTAATGCTTTGAGAGCACCTGAGTGGCTCAGTCAGGCATCTGACTATTGATTTCGGCTCAGGTCATGATCTCACAGTTCATGAGTTCGAGCCTCGCATCCAGCTCCGTGCTGACAGTGTGGACCCTGCTTGGGATTCTCTCTCTCTCACTCTCTCTCTGCCCCTTCTCTCAAAATAAATAAACTCAAAAAAAAATACATAAAAGAAAGAACTTTTAAATTCTTTGGCTAATGAAAAATTATTTTTAGTGTCTTGCAGATCTAAACAGGAATGAAGTTAGAAGGTAAATTTTTCAGGGTATATAATATATACAATTTACACTTGACTAGCATTTCTTGTATCTGTAACCAACTATAAGTATCTAATTCAAGATAACTGTATTTAGTGTTTGAGCATAATGTTTTGGACATTTCTTCCCCCCTGGAGACAAAAAACGTAATTCTTCCCCACCAAACATACATATAGCCCTTTCAAGCTTTCAACAGACAATTTCCTGTCCTGGCTATGTAAAAGGTACTTCTAAGTTGTCTGCTGTAAAATGACACCTTTTTTCCAGAAATGAGTTAAAGAAAGTAAATAACTAATTTAGTAGTGAATGGTTGCTATATGAGAATATTTCTGGGGTTATAGTTGCATAAGCATAGGTACAGAAAACATAGGGACTTTTTAAAATATAACACCTCTTTGAAAATATATCATGGAAGTTTAACCTAATATTATTAATATACTTTACCTCTCTTTGTTTTGCTTCCTCAAATTTTGAATTATGAGTAATTATGAGTAAATTTTGAATTATGAGTTTCAAATTGAATGACTTAAATCAATTATGTAATAAGGAAAGTTAACTGTAATTATAGTCCCAGTCTAGAAAAAAATTTTTTTAAATAAAGATAAAATATAAATTAAAAAAAACAAGAAAATGCTTTATTAATTTTCTGAATTACATGATTGTAGTTTATATCATTTTAATAAATTTATGGCATTTGTTGCTCACACTTTCTAAGAAAGCCATATTAAGTTTTCCAAGGAAGCTCTATTTTTAATTAATATATTTGAGATTTCTATCTCAAATAGAGAAATTAATATTCTCAATTTTATATTCAAGATTTTCACATATCTCACCAAAAAAATCCCCACATACACAAAAGAAAATGACATAAGGAAAAGTATTTAAGAAAAATTTCCTTTGAAAACATAAACTGAATTGTTATTTCAGGAAAAAAGATAAAAACTGTCAACTCTGGAGAGCATGCTCGCTTAGTTAAAAATACAGAGTCACGCATCTGAGATGTTTCACAATAATTAAGCTGCTTCAGCTTTACTTGGTGCCTGTAGGCACATAATAGATGGCAAGCATGCATGTTTCTGAGCTTTTATGTAACTAAACTCTAATTCTGTAATCAAGCTCCCAGTGACAGCTTTTGTGAATTTCAATCAAAAAGACAAAACTTTAGTACTATATAAATTTATCTAATTAGAAATTTTAATATAAAGTCATAATAGTTATCTGTCATCTACTGAGATCTTTTAGTGTCCCCCACTCTCATTCTGATGTCTATTTCAAATAGGCAACGTCCACTAGGGAGAGAATATGAGGCAAAGAATATCAAAATGCATGGGACATTTTTATTAGGTGTTTTCATAGAACAGGTAATAATTATAAAGAAGCTGAAGTATTGAGCAAGTAATTTTTAACAATGGTTTAGATAATGAGGTAGATCTGAATCTCATTCAGTCTTAAATGAAAACTTACTTTGGTAAAATCAATGCTGAATCCTCCTTGACAAAATCCCTGTCCATCAGCATCAATATTTTCTAAAATAAAAAGATTGGAAATATACACAAACCCAAAAACAAACAAATGACATAAAACAAAACATGAGAAAAATCTGTATCACTGTAATCATAAGATAATGTATTGTTGAACTGGGAGTGTCCATTCAATGTGGCATTTAATGAATTATTATCACACTCTAAAAAAGTTACTGTGCATTTTTACCAGCACCATTCTCTCAGATAATGGCAATAGAGAGAGATCAATGTATCTGGAATGGTCACCAGGAAATAGAAACATCACCTAAGATGGTAGATTTCAAACTTATTTTTAACCATAACCCACAGCAAGACTATATTTTATATCACAGTCCATATAACCCAACATGTATGTTATTGTATGTGTGTATAACAGATACATGAATAAGACAAAATTTCACAAAACTATCACTATTACCATGGACAATATATTCTGATACTTTCTATTTTATTTCACTCCTTTTAAAAAAGAATTACTGGTTATGATCCACTATTCTGATTTCATGAAACAAAGATGAGTTGTGATCTACAAGTAAAATTCCAGTTTGAATTTGAAATTCCAGTTAACACTCTACAAATTTATTATGAATACCAGTAAAGAGATACATGCACTCCTAATACATACTGACTACACACACATTTTACAGCCAACAACAACAACAACAACAACAACAACAAATCTATTAAAAACGTACTTCAGGATTTTGGGAGAGGGCCAGACCCTAACTTAATATTCAGCAAAGAGCGAAATACAAAACTATCTTCACAACATATTTAGAACTGCAGTCTAATGAAAGTGAACATCTTTAAACACAACACTGACTATTTTCCAAATGATAACAGACTCAACAGTTTGACTCTTTTGTAGTTACCCTTTATTTTGTAGATCTCACAAGGGGACAATTTCTGGACAAGTAGCCAGTTCATTTAGATTAACCCTAATCATGAGTAAAACTGGACCTAGAACACAGGTAAGGATGAATCTGAAGGCTCTCCCTTGTTTTATTTCAAGGATAACAAGGAACAATAAAAATACTACTCTTTAGCTATCAAGCATTTCCTATAGAGAATTACAATATGTAAGTAATTATGCTTTCATATTACTAAACTTGCCACCCAAACACAGGAACCAAAAATATCTATTTTCAGTATAACTGAAAGGACAATTTCCAAATATTCCCATCAAAATTTTTGAACCCATTTTAAAACCTGGGAACTGCCCCAAGATTACACACTTAATAACTAAATTTAGAAGTTGTTTTATTAAAGGCCTCAAGAGTGTAATGCTGCCCCAATGTGAATTTTTTTTAACAGGAGGGAATGGGAGAATGTGGGGCTGGGGTTTCCAGTGTCTAGTGAATCATACTGAGGAAGTCTGCTCCGACCTCAAGTTGGCTCTTTATTTCCTTTCTTCAAGTTGTATTTAGGGAACTATTTCAGGCTATTTTTAGAGACATCCCTTTTTGATTATCATACTGTACAGTTATCTCCTTTATTTGGTTTCTCAGAACATCCCAGCAAGAAAACATGACTGTCCTTTAAAATTTTATTAACAGGTACATATTAAACTGAATGTTTATGACAATGTGAAGAATTTTATGTTAACTACAACTATTTCCGTGAAGGCTTTTGTTTTTATTTCTACAGATGAATAATATTTCTCCCATTCATCAAGCCTGACAGCATTATAAATAATATTACTGATTATGATAGTAAGAGCAGTTAATGTTCACAAAGCCCCTTCTGTGAGCCAGGTACTGTATGAAAGCATTTTCCAAGGTATGATCGTTTAAATCTTACAGCAATCCTATGAGAGATACTAGTATTATTCACAATTTACAGAAAAGGAAACTAATCCTTACAGAAACTTAAGTAACTTGACCACAGTCAACCAGCTAGTAAATAAGAAAGCAAGGATCTGAGCCCAGGTGTGTCCACACCACTAAACTGCACTATCTCAAATCAGCAATGTGCTTGTAATTTCCTGAGTTAACAATCAAGGGGAAAGAAAAGCCAGCTCATTATCATTACTGAGAAAAATCTATGTACAAATGTCATCAGAAAGCGGAAGGAACAAAGGACTCAGTCTGATCACGGAATTAAGAGCATGTAAGTTAAATGATTTGTGGGTCAGGCACTTTTAGAACAGAAAGTCATCTGGCCTATTGTGTAAAGCCATTAGGTCACAGATAGTTATGAAAAGCCAAAAGCAAACATAATCAGGAACAAGGAAAATTTTTCACAGACAATGAAGTTTCATGTCCAGCGTGCCCACACAGGTCATGTTGAAAACAAAAGCAAACAAACAACAACCCCCCACAAACTACCACTACCAAAACAAGCAAAGTTATCAAGAAGTTAGCAACTTAGCCCTTCAAAACTGGCACCCCCATGCAAAATCAATCATTGGTTGAACAATCTATGGAAGCATGAAGAAGATACAAAATACAAAAACTCTATCTCTGAAGTCTTTTAACCAAATCAGTGTTTTACTAATAGTGAAAACAAAGGCCCAGAGTGGTTAAGTGTACCACCAATAGCTATCGCCAGGTTGCTGACAAAATGCTAGAATAAATCCAGGTTCTCAGATTCCCACTCCTGAGCATTTCTTCACCTCTGGTCAAGTTGCTCTTCGTAATTTGGGTCTGTACATAGCTTCATATTTCAAAGTTTGAGCCAAAAAACATGTACAGTGATCAATGGATACTGAAAGCTAGATTTATTAGGATGAAAGGCACTCACTTTGATGTTTTGAGGTTATTCTTTTGCTTTTTCTAAGATTTTAGGTTTTATTATTTGATTAACGATCAGCAAACTTTCTGTGAAGGACCATATGGTAAATATTTCAGACTTAGGGGCCAGCAAGTCTCTGTGGCAACTATTTAACTCTCCCTTTGTAAACAACATGTAAACAAATGGGTGTGGCTGCTTTCCAATAAAATTTTATTTACAAAAAGAGGCTCACAAGCCAGTTTGCTGACCTGATTTGGATGTTAAACAATTTAGAAATAAGGGTTAAAATGAGTTTATAATTTTTGTGCCTATATTTACAATTTCTGTGCCTAAACCAAATAAGCAAAAGCATTATGTAACAGATACATCATGCAAATACTGCCTTCATCCTTTAAATACATGTTGAGAAAAAAAAAAATGGTCATTACAGAAAAGGCAAAATGAAAAAACAACATTAGCCTAATCTAACAGTATATACACATGAATGGATCATTTCTAGAATGCTTGCTTTCAGAAGGGTACCAAGTATTTCACACACCCAGAATTATCCAAACCTGTATTCGTGAAAGCACAATGTATTCTTTAAGGAAAAGCTGTGGTTAACACTGAGGCAATTGAAATGGAAAACATATTCCATTGTTAGTATTTACAAGGGAAGGGCTCCTTTGGAATAAGACAGAACTGGGTTCAAGTCCTCATTAGACACTCATTACTAAAAGATGTAGGAAAAAATTACTTCCAACAATCTGAATCTCAGTTCCCACATCTATCATATGAGAATAGGGTGATTTTTACCTTTATGTCCATCACATAAATGGTAAGTTACAAACCTGGCGGGCAAGAGTTAGCTCATTCCACATAGCTATAAAATTACCTTCTCACAATAGCAACATTTTTGCAATACAGAAATTGCAAACACAAATTGAATCCTCACATTTTCCGCATACCAAAAAGACGACAGGACTCTAACCCAGACAGCAACATAAAGGTGGTGATACAGATGGCATCAAACACGGAGTAGAAACCTGCCAGCCTCCTCTGTCCTGTGATGTGGTGTGCTTTCTGACCAATCCAAATAAACAATGCACTTCTAGGGAGGTATCATTCTTTTGATGTTTACTTCTCACAACATGCAGGGTCAAGTCGGTGGGTGAAGAAATAAGCGTTAATAAAACCGTCTGCAGCTTCTTGGAAGTTCAACTGCTTAAAATTTTAAGGACTGAACAGTTCCTTTGGCCTGGTGTCCCAAGTCACCTAACACGGATGAAAAGAATCTAGCAGTTAACAGTCTTACATGTTCTACTTCTGTTCCTGATTCTCTCTACTAAACTATCTGGTGACCAATGGAACATAAAAAAAGAAACAGCCTAAAAAGTGCTCTGGATATAAATACCATAAGGCACTTCAGTAAGCTATTTTTACATTTCTTGTATAAAGAGGATCTGGAGTGGTGGCCATTGAACAAAGACGGGAAGGCAAAAGAACTGGAATCTCCTTTGGAAAAGCACGATCAAAATTGTAAGGACTCAAAATCACCTTTAGTCACCACATGAATTTCATTTGAAATTTCAAATAGTGTTAGACAACAAAGTGAGATCTTTTGGATCATCAAAAGAAGAGTAAGGTTGATAACAGACTGACAAAGAAACTGACTTAAGAGGAGTGCCTGGCTGGCTCGGTTGGTGGAGTGTGTGATTCTTGATTTCAAGGCTGTGAGTTCAAGCCTCATGTTGGGTGTGGAGATTACTTAAAAATAAAATCTTAAAACAAAATTTGTTTAATTAAAAAAATAATAAAAGGAGGCAAATTCAGACTCAGAGTCCTGAGCTCAATGTTTTACCTTCCTATATAAACTCTGGCTCTTTAAGACATATATATGTCTTAAAGACATACATATATTATACATACATTATAATATATTATATTATATTATACATACATTATATAATATATTATATTATACATACATTATAATATATATTATACATACATTATATCATATTATACATACATTATAATATATTATACTATAATATATATATAATATATTATACATATATTATACATACATTATTAATATAAAGCTCTAGTTCTTAAACTCTGGTATCCATCAAATCGCCTTGAGGAGTTTTCCTAAAAATGCGGGTACACAGGCCTGAGGTAGACCTACTGCATCAGCTTCTTTTGTTTTAGGAAGTCCCACATCTGTGTTAGAGAAGGTCAATGGAACATCTTTTGACTAACACAACATGTCTACAATTTCTAGACACACACGCGCATGCGCGCACACACACACACACACTTTTAACAAATTAGGCTTCCCAACCCTCATTTAAAAGTTGGTACACTTCTTATACATACTTGATCTGCATGGAGCATACTCTACAGTCTTTGCTCCATCCTGAAGAAAGCATGTTCCAACTGGCTCTCTCTCCTGTTTCATTTCAGTCCTCCAGTGGTACAGTGGGGCACAGGCCTGAAATCAAAGGTGGTGGTCCACAACATAAAAATTCCCTGAAAAGATTAGTGTTTCAGACAATCTACACTACCCCAGAATTGAACAACACTTTCTAAGCATTAATAGAAAGTAACCACACCTATCCTATACTATGAATTCCAGATCACAACAGTGATAAGTACCTTTTTCACATATTTCATTTTCAAAATGGCAAAATTATTTCATGTAGCACTTTTTTTGATCAGCACTAAGCTGATCGAATCAACATTGTAACTAAATAACATTCTTACACACGTAGACTACACCCTAAATTATAAAGCAAATAATTTATTATTAAGAAAAAAGTAAAAGACTTTGCAGTGCTCATTTGATCTACTTTCCAAATAAATTGTGACCCTTCTGTTTTCAGAGTTATGGATTTTAACGCCATGCACGAGCAGTAGAATAATGCATGCTTTAATAACGTAGTAATCTACCAAAATATAACAGTTTAACTAGCTGGCAAAAAAGTTCAATGAACTTTCTGTAATATTTTTTGAAGCAAAACATTAACACAAATACTGCAGACTTCAACAGTGGGTTACTCTATATTTATCCTGAAAAAAGTGAAAGGAAATGATTGTTGCTACTTCTCTATATGTACTTGATGTTTCATGTATAAGGACTATTTGCACCTGCTTACTTCTACTTCTTTGCTTTGTGCCTAGAATGACCCACTCTCAACCCCATCCTTGACCTCCAATTAGACACATCCTGTAGAGTTCCTTTGAAATTTCAGCTCCTAAACAAATTCTTCCCTAATGCCCCACCATCATATTTTAAAAAAAGCAATAAATACTATGCAGGTAATTACAACAGGGAAGGGCTTTCTGGGGAAAAGAAATGAAAGCTGAAGTCAGAATGACAAGGAGCTAGCCAAGTGAAAATCAACAAGGTGAGCATAAAACAGGGACAGGGAACAAACACACTAAGGTACTAACTGCAGTGACCTGGCACATGGAAGGGATGAAGATTAGTGTGGCTAAAGCCTGCAAGACGGAGTGAGATGATGCCAAAGAGACAAGAGCCAGTGACCTGGTTGTGGGGATGCTTATCAGCCAGGATAAGTGGGGATTTGAACTCTACGAGTGATGGAAAACCACCTGACGGTTTTAATTAAGAAGATGAAATGCTCTGGTTCACTTTGGGCCTCCTGTGGAAAAAGGATTGCAGAGGAGGAACCGCAGAGAATGGACTGCAGGACAGGAAGCAGAAAGAGGAGATGTGCCACTGCAGGAACCCAGGGAGGTTACAATAGTGGCTGGGTACAGGGTGGAAACAGTGCAGGTGATGATTTCTAGATGGATGTGGGATACATTCTGGAGGCAGAATTGATAGGGCTTGCTGGTGGAGGGGATAGAGAGTCATGGCTGTAAACAGGCTGGGGAAGTTTTATACGGAGAGCATTATCTTTGTGTTTTTTCCTTTCTGATGAAGGGTAAGAAGAGTTCTATTTTGGCTATGTTCATTTTGAGTAACACAGGAGATATCCAAATGGAAATGCCATATAGTTAGTTTGGAAACACTCTGAAAATCCAGGGAGAATTAAGAAATAGAGATATAGCTTTAGGGATTATGACATATAGACTGTATTTACAGCCATGGGACAGGATAGGAACAGCCAGGTAAAAGGTGTAGTTAGAGAAGATGGTGGCTCAGAACCCAGCCTAGGACACTCAACACTTAGAAACTGAGCAGAAGAGGAGCTGCTCAAAAAGACAGTGAGGATCAGGCAGGGAGATGGGAGAAAACCAAGAAAGTACAGTGTTCCAGAAGCCAAGGGAAGAAAAGCAGTTCAAAAAGAATGGGCTAACTGACCTTGTTGAATGGTGCTGAGTGGCAAGAAACATTCAACAAGTACCAGTGATTTCAGTGACCTGAAAGCCAAGGGTGACTTTAGCCATGCCTACCTGAGTTTGACTGTGGTTGGGAAAAGAACAGGCAGTGAAGAAGTAGAGGGGATAACTGAAGAAAACACTGAAAAAGTTTCTGAAAAGAGGAGCAAGGAATGTGGCATAGCAGGGGAAAGAGGCAAAGGGAAGGCTGCTGTGTTTTTAAAAAGAGGTATTAGTGCGTGTGATTAATCACAGGCACACTCATCCTGAACCCGGCTGGACAGAAACACCCTGAGGGGAAGGATCAACAAGAGTGGAGAAGGTAACAAGGCAGGAATGAAGGTGGAAAGTATCAGAAAGCAAGTCTGTGAAGGGCAGGACACAGAAGATCTTTGATAGGATGGCCTTTGATCAGGGCTATCTTTTCTCATCTTGTCCTGTACTCCTGAGCACACTGAGTTTTACTACTAGCTTTCAAGCAGAAACTTTTCTGTGTTTCCACATAAATTGACAAAACTCACCTACAAGTAAATATCCAAAAGACTTACCAAAATTTTGTCTTGTTTTGATCTCACAGATGCTCCAAACCACTGGTGGGACTTAAACTCCAATGGATCATCCTTGGCATAATCTCTGTTGCCTAAGAAAAAAATATATTCTTAGTATAACAGAGTTTATTTCAATCCAGACACACAAAGAGTATGCCTTTGATTAAACAAATTTGATTAATCAAATGCCACATTAGCTATTTATCTCGTGTACTTGATGAATATCAGGAACTTTCAACTAACCAAAGAAATAAAATACAGGATGACTAGAAGTGTCCCAGGGTTGTTATTAACCCCCATTAACTGTAATGCAGATGTGAAAAGGTAATACTAAGTAAAGTTTCCCAGTGGCTAAATTATAAGATAACTATTAAACACTTATAATTACCTACTGTGCTCCTGAAAGTTCTATGATATAAATATATTTATGAAAACAAAAGGCCTTTGTAAAACACGAGTAGTAAAAGACTAAAGTAAAAGACAAAGCGCAAGTGGCATTATAACACGGGAGTTAGAATCTAAGAGACATGATCTGGCTGGTGGGAAAAAGAATCAGATTTGGTACACTACATGCAAATATTTATTTTCAGTTTACATTTTCGAGAAAATTATTCCCAATGTACTAGCCACTCATGTAAAGTATTGCAAATTAAAAAGAAAGAAAAAGAAAGAAAGAAAGAAAGAAAGAAAGAAAGAAAGAAAGAAAGAAAAGAAAGAAAAGAAAAAAGAAAAGAAAAGAAAGGAAAAGAAAGGAAAAGAAAAGAAAAGAAAAGAAAAGAAAAATCCTTTCCATAAGGGGTACCTGGGTAGCTCAGTCAGTTAAACGTCTGACTCTTGATTTTGGCTCAGGTCATGATCTCACTGTCCACAACATTGAGTCCCACATCCAGCTCCATGCTGACAGCACAGAGCCTGCTTGGGATTCTCTCTCTACCTCTCTCTCTGCCTCTCCCTGCTCACACTCTCTTTCACATGCACATCTCTCTCTCTCTCTCTCTCTCTCTCTCTCTCTCTCTCAAAAATAAATAAATAAACATTAAAAAAAATCCTTTCCATGGAAAAGCTCTTAAATTGATCAAGGAAAGAATTATGGAAACATATCCATAAAGCATTTGGGGAAGGAGAGACTACTTTTCTTGAGAGACTAAAGTCTAGTATGTTCCTCTTAAAATCTATTTATAATAACCATTCTTTACAAACATATATTTCAAGAACTATACTGGACAAAATATAGCAGACAAGGATCAATTTTAAGACTGCCAGCCAATATGTAAATAGTCATCACAAGGTTCATGTTAAATCTATTTCCTAAATCTCACTCATCTAAGGTAGTACTTATGGTTATTCAGTTCCATTCTGAAGACTTAAGACCAACTGAAGATTGAGATTAACCTTGAGATTAATTGAGAATTTCAATAATTCTAGATGTAATACAGACAAGGTAAAGGATATAATACTGTTCACTATACTACTCTTCTTTTTCATTATTTTAAAAAAGTTTTCTTTAATGTATGAATCTCCAAAGGCCTCTTTCTGTACTCTTAATACAGCTGATTTTTGTCAGTGGTCACAAAAACACATTTTTACAAGTAGGGGGAAGGAGAAATGGAACTTAGCCAGTATACGCCCTTCACCATGAAAACCAAAGTTTCCCAACAGTATGGTTGGCTTGCCTCTGAAGCCTGTGTTCACCAAGCCATCATCACTGGGAACACTACATGTCAGTGACACACAGGTCACTAATCAGTCCATGGACTCACTTACATTTCCCATCCTCCCACAGTTACGTTAATGCCACGTAACTAGTTCTTGCCACGAAGCTAAGAGCAAAAGTGGCAGATGTTGCTTCCTGTTCAAGTAAAAGTGGATATGAGCTCACTAATCACTAAGCAAATGCAAATCAAAACCACAATAAGATATCATCTCACACCAGTTAGGATGGCAATTATCCAAACAAAACAAAACCCCTAAGATAACAAGTGTTGGTAAGGATGTGGAGAAAAGGGAATCCCTGTACACTGTGGGTAGAAATGTAATTGATACAGCCATTAAATAGTATGGAGGTTACTCAAGAAATTAAATGTGGAACCACTGCATGACCCAGGAATCCAACTTCTGGGTATATATCCAAAGGAATGAAATTATTATCCTCTAAGGGGTATCTGCACTCCCATGTTCACTGCAGCATTACTCATAATAGTCAAGACATGAAAGCAACCTAAATATCTACTGAAAGATGAATAAAAAAGAAAATGCGGCATATTCATACAATAGATTATTCAGCCATAAAGAAGAAGATTATTCAGCCATAAAAGATCCTGCCAGTTGAGACAACCTGGATGGATCTAGAGACTTAGGCTAAGTAAAATAAGTTAAGACACAGAAAGACAAATACTTCATTATATAATTCACTTATTTGTGCAATCTAAAATAATCAACTCATTAAAAAACAAAACAAAAAAAATAGATATGAATACTCTGTGTTTTCTCTCTCTCATCCGTAAGTCTGTAATAGATGGTGGAATCACATGATACAAAAAGCTTCAGCCAAAGGTTTTAAAATGTAAGAACAGCCAAATTCCCCATACTCAATGATGACATGAGCAAGAAATAGTCTTCTTTTTAAGTGAGTGAGATGTGGGATTTTGTTTATAAAGCATGTTGTTACTGAAGTATATAGCCTAGCACAGCTTGAGTAATATACATTCTGCTATTTCCAAAAGGGCCTGACCAAAAACTACAAAGAAGCTTAGCCTCTAGGCACACTGGGTTCACCTGATAATTTTTCAAGGATTTAAACCATAAAATGTATGGTTACAAGTTACTTAATATAAACTTTTTATTCCACTGCAAGCTACCTGTTCTCTTACTGTGCTGCAGACTCTATTCTATTCCTTTCTACAAAGGAAATGAAGTCATTTTCCTCCTTATATTAATGAAGCAGGAGAAATACACTACAACTGTGAAAGAAACAGCTGGTGCTCAGAAAGATTCACTTCCACTCACTGTCCCTTGAGACCACAGATAAACTCAGGTAATCTTAGCCTAAGGGAATTGAGTTTATGAGCTAATAATGCATGTGAACTGAAAAGTGCAACATTCTCAGAACTGCTACTTCCTGCTTCTGCTTTCAGGTAAGACAAAGCTTTTTCAGCAAGACCCTAAACTATGTCCAACTAGAACCAAAGCTTTTCTTTTTTTATATATTTTGTTAATGTTTATTTATTTTTGAGAGAGAGAGAGAGAGAGAGAGAGCGCGCACTTGAGCAGGGGAGAGGCAGAGAGAGAAGAAGACACAGAATCCAAAGCAGGCTCCAGGCTCTGAGCTGTCAGCACAGAGCCAGACACAGGGCTCAAACCCATGAAGTGGGAGATCGTGACCTGAGCTAAAGTTGGATGCTTAACCAACTGAGCTACGCAGGCACCCCGCAAAGCTTTCCTTTATTAGAGGAAATCTTAGGCTGTACCACATCAGAAAGATTCAAATTAAGGCTCCATATAATTTCTCATAATCTTTAAAACTGACATTTACAAAAACAAAATGATGCAGAACCAAAATCATGATATTCTTAATGCAATTTTTCCTGCCTACAAGACCTAATACAGATTCCTCAAAAATGTCAATGTCATAAAAGACAAAATAGTAGGGAAGATTCAATATTAAAAGAGAACAATGAGGGGCTAATTGCTAAATTAACATGATGAACCCTCCAGAAAATGGTGTGTAATATATATATTGATTATTTAGTTAGTTGGTAATCATGATCCTGAGATCAAGACCTATGCTGAGATCAAGAACCAGATGCTTAATCAACTGAACCACCCAGGGACCCCTAAGATATATTTATTTTTATATGTAAGAGTTCCCTTCCCCTTAGCCCCCAGTCTCTTGAACAAGTCACATTCATTCCCATTTGCAAGCCTTTGTTACCATGGCCCCCTAACCTTAAAACTTTTATTCCTTTCACTATTGATTCAAACCCTTCAGTTGTGGGGCTCCTGCGTGGCTCAGTGGTTGAGCGTCCAACTTCAGCTTAGGTCATGATCTCACGGTTCGTGAGTTCAAGCCCTGTATCGGGCTCTGTGCTGACAGCTCCGAGCCTGGAACCTGCTTTGGATTCTGTGTCTCCCTCTCTCTCTGCCCCCCCACCCTGCTAGCAGTGCTCTGTCTCTGTCAAACACAAATAAACATTAAAAATTTAAAATTTAAAATTAAAAAAAAAAACCTTCAGTTGTAGCTGTCCATTCATGATGCTAAGGCATGATGAAACAGGGAGTCTGACCCTAAGGAAATACCTAACAAGGAGACAATCATAGGAACAAGCCCTTATGGTAGAACAATGGCAGAGGAATGTGTGAAATATTATGGGAAGAGGGTGGCAGAGTACAAGGAAGAGAAAGCTTTCTGGGCCAAGGGAAAATCTTGTGGCCAGAGATTAAAGAGTGGATATACTTGGATTTTTTACAAAACTGTGCGTTGTTGGCTATGACCAGAAAGAAGGGTCAGGAGGGGAGTGGTTGTCCAGAGCTTTGCTGCCGTGCTAAGAACGGGCTGCATGGGGTTTTTGAACTGCCCTCTATGCCCAGCAGTTGTTCTTTAACTGTATTCCTGAAGGCTGAAGAGAAGTTTCCTCTTTATATAGTATTATCCAGTTTTCCATTGAAAAACTGTCACCATGATTCCTTTTTTTCTGAAGAAATAGACCCTTCTCCAAATCTGCATGTGGTAGCAACATGGTAGGATACTGCTCTGCGCTAACACCATGTGCTTCTCATTCGCTATGTTTTATTTCTTATTTTAAACAATCAAAAACATTCACTGCTATAATGATTAGGATACCTGCCTTTGCAGATAAACAGGTTTAGCTTAAGCTAGAAAAGGTCATGAAACAGAATTACAAATTTTACAATTTTCTGTTTTATTTTCTTTTTTTTTTAAATATTTTTTTTTTCAACGTTTATTTATTTTTTGGGACAGAGAGAGACAGAGTATGAACGGGGGAGGGGCAGAGAGAGAAGGAGACACAGAATTGGAAACAGGCTCCAGGCTCTGAGCCATCAGCCCAGAGCCCGACGCGGGGCTCGAACTCCCGGACCGCGAGATCGTGACCTGGCTGAAGTCGGAAGCTTAACCGACTGCGCCACCCAGGCGCCCCTTCTGTTTTATTTTCATTATCACACATTGTGGAGCACAAAAATCCATAGCTCTCTCCATTTGGCAAGCTATGTCCCCCAATAGTTTTTAATGAGAGTGAAGGACCACCAATCAAATGTGAAAAAAACATCAGGCAATGAGGCTTTTTTTGATAACACAAAATGCATTTGAAACACCTGGAGCTTTACTAAAACTTTGGTACAGCCAAAAACCAAACAGCCATGTCTTAAGTAACATATGATTAAATGTGTTTTCAATTATATTACCAAACAAAAGGAGTAAAATATATTTGGTTATAATGCATTGGCATACATCGGCATCCAAAACTTAGGCAAGAGTCCTCAAGGAAACATGTATTACCCATTGCTTTAAGTGTCTTGAGTTTCAATAGGGTCACAACCTCAGATTACCCAATTTTTGAGAAGTTTCCTAAACAGGAAGTTTTCCTTTATCAATTTTAACTCTTTTCCCAGAGACCAAGTCTTAAAATGCTTGACTCAGGCAGAAGTTTTGCTCAGAGGAAGTGTGAACAAAGAAGGGGGTGAGGAGAAAAAAAAGAAAAGTGTGCTCTCTGAACTGACAAGGAGTTCATTCATAATGTGGCTAAAACTGGCAGCTATTCTGGGGCCTCAGTGAAGTAAACATTTTGAGTCACAGCCCTGAAGTCACCATTTCAAGTGATGCTGGAACATCACAGGCTGCTTGGCCCATGCCACCAACCTCGGAAGGGAAATTAGACCCAGACAACTACAGATACTGCAGTGATAAAAGAAATGTCTCCTCAGGCAACAGTCAAGAAAGCACAAAGATTTCTACCCATAGTTCTGTGAAATACCTTGGAAGACTAGCTTGCTCTCCCAAGTAAATCAAAGGGGAAAAGAGTGTCTCACACATAGTGAAAATGAGAAGAAACCACCCTGAATTAAATAAAGTGGCATGAAACTAACTCTCTATTAGTCACTTTCAAAAATACATAGGGGAAAATGTTGCAGAGAAACTCGACATTATTTAGCAAGTAAATCAGTAGAGGCTTGAAAATTTAATATCTTTTTTTGCCAGCTTTTAAATCTGTCAATGGCATTTTATCAGAGTCCCGTGATTGAAGACTTGAGGACAGAAGCATATTGAGCAGAGCAAACTTTAGACTCTGTCCCCTGATTAATGGTCAGCTCTTCTCATTTTCTCTCATTCCCTCAGGGTGTTTCAGAAGACACTAACATTCAGCTTGCTCTAGAGGGGATGCTTTTTTTTTTTTTTTTAATTTTTTTTTTTTTCAACGTTTATTTACTTTTGGGACAGAGAGAGACAGAGCATGAACGGGGGAGGGGCAGAGAGAGAGGGAGACACAGAATCGGAAACAGGCTCCAGGCTCTGAGCCATCAGCCCAGAGCCTGACGCGGGGCTCGAACTCCCGGACCGCGAGATGGTGACCTGGCTGAAGTCGGACGCTTAACCGACTGCGCCACCCAGGCGCCCCGAGGGGATGCTTTTTTAAGACAAAGTTACCTTATCACCCTGGAGTCAATTTTGTTTGTTTTTTGTTTCTTCCTTTCACACCTAAAGAATACCCTTTGGAGCAACAAGATTATGTCATCTTTCGTGAAAAGGCCAAAGTGAAAAAGAAGAAAGCCAAAGCATAAGAAAAGCAAGTCAATAAACCTCTATTTGGAAGTTACTTCTGTTTTTAATCATTTGGTTCCTATTTATAATTATAGGACTCTCTGAATAATGAAATTATTTAGGTCCCTCAGAGAGCTTATTCTTTGCTCAAGAAAGTGACTATGAACACACTGTAACACATAGCATCATGGTGCCTATAGTTAATAATACTGTAGTGTACAGAAGTGCTAATCCATAGGGGCACATGTACCCCAATATTTATAGCAGCACTATCAACAATAGCCAAATTATGGAAAGAGCCAAACTGTCCATCAACTGATGAATACATAAAGAAGATGTGGTTTATATATACAATGGAATACTATTTGGCAATGAGAAAGAATGAGATCTGGCCATTTGCGGCAACGTGGATGGAACTGGAGGGTATTATGCTAAGTGAAATAAGTCAGCAGAGAAACACAGATATCATATGTTTTCACTCATATGTGGATCTTGAGAAACTTAACAGAAGACCATGGAGGAAGGGAAGGGGAAAAAAATAGTTTTAAACAGAGACAGAGGGAGGCAAAACCGTTAACAGACTCCTAAATACAGAGAACAAACTGAGGGTTGATGAGGGGTGGGGAGAGGGGAAAATGGGTGATGGGCACTGAGGAGGGCACTTGTTGGGATGAGCACTGGGTATTGTATGTAAGCGGCAAATCATGGGAATCTACTCCCAAAGCTAGGAGCACATTGTATACACTGCATGTTAGCTAACTTACATTAAAATAATAAATAAATAAATAAATAAATAAATAAATAAATAAATAAATAAATAAAAATAAAAATAAAAATAAAAATAAAAATAAAAATAAAAATAAAAATAAAAATAAAAATAAAAATAAAAATAAAAATAAAAATAAAAATAAAAATAAAAATAAAAATAAAAATAAAAATAAAAATAAAAATAAAAATAAAAATAAAATAATACTGTATTGTGGATGTTAAAGTTACTCAGAGAGTAGATCTTAAAAGCTCTCAGAATAAGAAAAAAAGGTTCTGTAACTATGTATGGTGACAGATGTTAATTAATCCTATTGCAGTGATCATTTTGCAATATATACATTATGTTGCATATATTATATTGTATACCTGAAACTAATATATCAATTATACTTCAATAAAAACAAAATGAAACAGTGCCACCCCACTGTCATCCTTTAATAAAATAGACAATTTACAGGCTTCTTTAAGCAGCTTTTTACCTCAACCATCACTTTTTGCTCAGTTGTACTTCATGCAACAAATTTGCCTCAAAGAAAACTCTGCCAATATTGTTTGCTTATTTATGTGAAAATCAACAGGCCAGAGGAATAAATCTCTTTGATCATTCATTTAAATAAATAGATCATGTACCTCTTATGTATACATGCAAGGAATATAGCAGTAAATGAGACAGATAAGGTCCCTGCTTTCAAGGAGAGAAATAATAAACAAATAATTATATAAGATACTTCCAGAAAGTCACAAATGCTATAAAAGAAATCTGAGAGAAAACAATGAAGAGGTGGTCAGACAGTGCTGGTATTTGTAACCTAATGCTATTGTAAAATAATGTCTTGTACTGATTTGGAACTGCAAGTATTAAGATACGATTAACATCTTTGAAATCTGAGTGTGTATTCTAGCCAATGGTGACTTAAAATGAGCAGCGTGTTTTAATAATACATATAGCACTGTTTAACATCAATGGCACTATTACATTTATAGTCAACTGATTTCTTTTAAGGTGCCAAGAAAATTCAATGGGAAAGAAATAGTATTTTTCAACAAATGGTGCTGGGACAATTGGATAGCCTTATATAGGCAAAAAGATTCATGAGGAACCCTATCTTAAACCTTACCAAAGCAAAACAAACACAAATAGATCACAGACTTAAAGAGCTAAACCTATAAAATGCTATAAGAAAACAGGAATAAACCTTCAAATTTACATAAGGCAAGATCTACAAAACCAAAGTCCAAGAGATAAAAGGTTGATAAATTAGACTTAACAAAATTTTAAACTTTTGACCTTCAAAAAATATCACACAGAAAAGTTGAAAAGACAACCCACAGAATGAGAAAATATCAACAAAGCCTATTTTCAAAAGGAGACTTGTATCCACAATGAACACTCATACACACACACACACACACACACACACACACACACACAAACCCCTTCTCCTTGCAACTAAAGGTTTTTTAAAAACCCAGTTAAAAATAGACAAGGAACCTGAATAGATATTTCTCCAAAGGAGATAAACAGATGCCCAACAAGTACCTGAAAAGATGTTCTACATCATTAGCTGTCAGGTCAACACAAATCAAAATCACAATGAAATGCCACTTTCATACTCACTAGGATGGCTGGAATTAAAAAAAGATAAAATAACACGTCCATAAGGATGTGGAGAAACTGGAATCCTCACACACTGCTAGCAGGAATGTAAAATTGGTGTGGTCAATTTTTGAAATAGTTTGGCAGTTTCTTGAAAAGTTAAACACAGAGTTACTATATGACCTAACAATTCCACTCATACGTATTCATCCAAAAGAAACAAAAACATATGCCCAAAGACTCATACGTGAATGTTCACAGCAGCATTGTTTACAGGAACCAAAAAGTAGAAACAACCCAAATGTACATTTACTGGTGACAGGATAAACAAGGAAGGGATCAAGGAATGCTTCCGGGCAATAAAACAGGAAAGGAGCATTTACACATGTGGATGAACCGCCAGACACAAAAGACCACATAGTGTATCATTCTATTTATACAAAATATCCAGAGAAGGGATATATACAGACACAGAAAGTAGATTTGTGACTACTTAGGGTTAGGGGTGCAAATGGGAGAGTGGCTGATAATGAACATGAGGTGTTTCTTTTCAAGGTGAGATACATGCTCTGGAATTACATTGTATCTGTAAAACTATATAGTAAAATTCATTGAATTGTACACTTAAAAATGGTACACAGGTGAATTTTATGGTAAATTATATCTCAATAAAGCTGTTTTAAAAAGCAATGACGGGGGCACCTGGGTGGCTCAGTTGGTTAAGCATCCGGCTTCAGCTCAGGTCATGATCTCACAGTTTGTGAGTTCGAGCCCTGCATCAGGCTCTGTGCTGACAGCTTAGAGCCTGGAGCCTGCTTCGAATTCTGTGTCTCCTTCTCTCTCTGCTCCTACCCCATTCATGCTCTGTCTCTCTCTCTCTCTCTCCTTCAAAAATAAATAAAAACACTTAAAAAAAATTTTTTTAAAAAGCAAATGACAAACTTGTCAAGTGCAAAGACAGCTGCAACACTAAGCAAAAATGTATATATAATAAAGACCTGTTGTCAAAATGGACAGAAATAAACAGATGCATTAGTCGGGTTATAGATCAAGAATAAGAACAGGGGAGACTGGGTGGTTCAGTCAGTTGAGCTACAGACCTCGGCTTAGGTCATGATCTCATGGCTCGTGGATTTGAGCACCACATCGGGCTGTGCTGACAGCTCACAGCCTGGAGCCTGCTTTGGATTCTGTATCTCCTTCTCTTTGCTCTTCTCCGACTCATACTCTCTCTCTCACAAAAGTAAAAAAAAAAAAAAAAAAAAAACATTAAAAAAATTATTTAAAAAAAGAGTAAGAACAGATAATACAAAAAAAATACAAAGAGCTAATAAACATGAGGAAAGACTTAACCTCACTAGAAATCAGAAATATAAATTAAAACAAATGTTTCACCTGTGATACTAAGAAAGCCTAGGAACGTCTGGTTCAGGGATAGGTTGTATCATTTTTTTCCTACTTAGCAAATATGTATCAGAAGTATGTTAAAAAACACATTTCATTGGCTTCTAAGTCTCATTTCTAAAAATCCTAAATAAATAAAAATACGAACAAGCCTTAATAAGCATGTTTGCTTTGTTAACAATAGTTTTCAAAAACAGCAAAATGTCCAATAGGAGACTGACAAATTATAATTTTATGTATTTGTGTACACACATACACACACACACACACACACACACACACACACAAAGTATATACATAGGCCACAAGATACATACACAAACATGCTATACACACACATACGAATATATCTTATGGACACTAGTTTCCAGGGCGGTTGGGATTTTTTTACCTCTTGATGTTTTCTTAATTATTCAATCAATGAATATGAATTATTTGTATGTTTCAAAGGTGACAAAAAAAGTAGTGTGGATATATATCCACTAATGTTCACATATAAAGCTTTAGTTATGAGCTTCTACATCCCCTCCTAATCGACTTTATGGTCACACTTTCATCTCCCACACATTAAAGCAGTTTTAGCTCACAAAATTCAAGAAAATTTAGTAAACTGAATAAACATTACTATTCTTATTCCTCTATTGGTTTAG
Source organism: Lynx rufus (assembly GCF_022079265.1). Taxonomy (NCBI): domain Eukaryota; kingdom Metazoa; phylum Chordata; class Mammalia; order Carnivora; family Felidae; genus Lynx; species Lynx rufus. The sequence goes on from NW_025814834.1 coordinate 47,872,151, forward strand.
AGTCAAACTATACAGCAGAATATTGCAAAATATAATTCATCAAAAAAAATAAAAATCAAAATTCTAGAAATTACTGAAGACCAAAATGGAGGTTAATGATTTGACTTAGTAACAAAATACAGTTTCTTTTTTTTTTTTTAATGTTTATTTATTTTTTGAGAGAGAAAGAGACAGAGTGCGAGTGGAGGAGGGCAGAGAGAGAGGGAGAAACAGAATCCAAAGCAGGCTCCAGGCGTCAATCTGTCAGCACAGAGCCTGACACGGGGCTCGAACTCAAGAACTGCAAAATCATGACCTGAGTCAAAGTCAGGTGCTTAACCAACTGAGCTACCCAGGTGTCCCTACAGTTTCTTAATTTAAGAAATTCTGATAGATAATATGTAGCAGTTAGATATTAGTATTAATGGAAGGGTGATTTGCTTTATAAACTTCAAAATGTCTTTAAAAGTCTCTAGAAGCATAATTGTATTGACTCAAAACACGAGAGAAAAATCCCTAACCTCAAAGTGTTTGGAGTTACAGACAACTGAAAAACTATTTGTGAACATAAAAATAAGTTCTGGGGGCGCCTGGGTGGCTCAGTTGGTTAAACATCCGGCTTCAGCTCAGGTCATGATCTCACAGTTCGTGAGTTCGAGCCCCGCATCGGGCTCTGTGCTGACAGTTCAGAGCCTGGAGCCTGTTTCAGATTCTGTTGTCTCCCTCTCTCTCTGCCCCTACCCTGCTCATGCTGTGTCTCTCTCTGTCTCAAAAATAAATAAACATTAAAAAAAATTAAAAAATAATAAAATAATTTAAAAAAAATAAGTTCTGAAATCACAATCTATGAACATGAGAAACTGTTACTAATTCTAACACAGAGGTGTCGAGAAACATCTTTTGCATAAAATTAAATGTAATTGTTTTCCAAAAGCAAACAAGAAGAGAGTCAAAAGTAGAGCCAGAAGAAAACATGATGAAGCTTGTTTCTCTGGGGTTGGTATTTATTTATTTACTGAGTTACGACTACCACAAGGAACAGAGAATCAAAATCTCCTTCCCCTTCCATGAGTAATTCTGATGGCTCTGCTGGAGCCAGCACAAAGAATACAGGCCCTTTGAAAACATCCATTGCTTTCTCAATGCTGGTTTGTTTTTTCCTAGAGATGAGAAGGAATGATCCTGAAAGCATTTAACAGTTTTAAACACCAAGTCTTTACTGAAGATTTAAAAAAAAAAAAAAAAAAGCCGAGTCAAGTTAAGTCTTAAAATAATGAGTCAGGTCAAAGCGAGCCAGGGAAAAGATGGATTTTAAGGGATCCTATGAATCTACTTTTGGTGAAACACTTAAAGTATTACTAACTGCATGAGTATTAGTTGACTAGTAATAAAAGAATTAGATTAATTGATTTTTAGGTTGCCTCCGAGCTCTCCCGTTAATAGAATTCTGCACCAACGGATGACAGGTTATACCAAGAGAAACAGTTTCATTCACGAAACACAAATTCCTGAGGGTGTCTGGCTGGCTCAGTGGGCACAACATGCGACCCTTAATATTGGGGTCATGAGTTCAAGCCCCACGTTGGGCCTAGAGCCTACTTCGAAAAAAAAAATTCCTTAGATTTATTTTGTATTAACAAGGGTAGGGGCTCTATTTTTCTTTGTGTTTTTAACTTCCTAATCTGTAGTCCTGTCACAACTGTAGAAAGACCTAGACACAACACTGAAAGAAAATGTACAAAGTCAAACTTAAGCTGTTTTTGAGACGGCCTGATTATTTTTATTGCAATGAATGCGAAATTGAATGGCACAGAGGCCAGAGAGCAGCTGAAAGTTTTCTATTTGCTATTAAATACAAAGTGTAGTAATAACATCTAGAAAATATTCCACAGCGTTTTCTTTACCAGAGAACCAGCAAGGCCAGTTTGTGGGTTTGCCCACAGCCTGCAGCCAGGCCCTTCTGGGAATAAGTGCTGAGTGTGCCAGCAAACTGTTTTGGGTAGACAGGGGAGTAACCTGACTTGTGACCTTCTCTAGGACAGATACCGTTAGTGAGAGGTGACACTCATTCACTGAATTTGGAACACAAATGTAGAAGCTTCTCCTGTTTTTAAGAGATATGTTTAACAATCATGCAGGGAAGCCGTATTTCTAAACGGAGACTTTGGCCAGGTTTTCCTCTGTCAGTGCTGATCATCAGTGCAATCTTTTCGGAAAAGACTCATCACTGAGGAAACGGGGCAGTAGTCAGTCTCTTCATAACATCCGCTTCACAGAAAAGGAAAGCAAGAAGAGGATTTTCCCAAATGTCACCATAACAGGTTAAAATGCAAACCCAGATATAACCCACTTAAGAATATCTACAATTATCTTTATTTCTTTCATTTTCCATAATTACTCACTTCCCCACAACTGTTGTCTGGGCACGATATAAACAACCTTTTCTTTACTTGTATACCTCTTTCTTTAAAATACCTTCAGGCATCTCATTTGCTCTCCATGACAACCCTTAGGGGTAGGTATTACCCCTGGCAAACTTAAGTCACTTGCCCAAGGTCATATCTAATGAGTGTCAGAGCCAGACTCTGGGCTTACCTCTTCTAAGTCAAATTTGCATTCCTTATACCCACAGAGCCAACACAAAAAAGGATAAGAGGGAACGAGACCTACTTACGTAAGCATGCCCCTTGCCCCAAAGCAGCTTGCAGTGTAACCAGTATCAAACAACAAAATATATAAAAGGGCACTGTGGTAACAGAATAATGCTCCCATGCCCAAAGATGTCCGTGTCCTAATCCCCAGAACTTTACATGTGAACGTGTCCTTGCATGGCAAAAGGGACTTTGCAGATGTGATTAAATTAAGGAACTCGGAAGTGGAAGGTTACCCTGGATTATTTTAGCAGGCCCAATGTAATCACAAGAGGAGGCAGAAGAGTCAGTGTCAGACGATGTAGCCTGAGAAAGACCAGATTAGCCACTGCTGGCATTTACGACGGAGGAAGGAACCACAAACCAAGGATGCAGGAGGCCTCTAGCAGCTAGAAAGGTACCAAAACAGATTCTTCCCTAGAGCCTCTAGAAGGAACGCAGCACTGATAAAAACATTGATTTAACGCAAATCCCACTTGGACATCTGACCTCCAGAACTAAAGATAATAAAATTGTGCTATTTTAAGCCACCAAGTTTAATGTAAGTTGTTACGACAACAAGAAATTAATTCAGGCATGAAGACAAGATGGAGAAAACAGACCACATCTATCCTGCTACATGAATATTCTTGATGTTGTTTTGCATCTGAATATAATACATTTTAGAATATTTTTACTTCTAAAATATATTAAAGTATACCTTAATTTTTTCTTAAGTCTTAGTTTTCCACATCCCTATTCAGATAAATTAACTGTGTTTTCTACGTTATCAGTCATCTTCATACCCTAAATGACCTTTTGTTTCATTAATTCCACAATGGTTCAAAGTTCATACTATTCTGTCAAATAGGGAAAAATCAGTTTCAGCCATTATGCAGACCTTGGTTAAAACCTACTAATGATGTGCAGTCACTAGATCAAAGGATTTAAAAAATTCAAGAGGGCAGGGTGCCGGGGCAGCTTAGTCGGTTGAGCATCTGACTCTTGATTTTAGCTCAGACCCAGGGTTGGGGGATGGAGCCCCACATTGATCTTAAACCCTGCTTAAGATTTGCTCTCTCTCTCCCTCTACCCCTCTCCCCCGCTTGTGTTCTGTCTCAAAAAAACAAACAAAAAAATTAGTTTAAAAAAATCCAATTGTACTATTTCAATCACTACACAAGTATGTAAAATATTTGAAAGACACTAGGCTTTCCCTTTTACATTCTAGCTTTGGCTCCGTTTACATATAAAGTCAAGAAAACCAGCAGGAAAAAGAAAAATAAAAAGTCACACAAAAAAATACAACTAGAAATGAAATGAAGGTTATGTTTAAAGTTAACAACAACAACAAAAAGATGAGAAGCACAAGTCAATAGCTTGAAAGAGTGTCCTCAACAACATATGTGAGAGCAAAACTTCACAAATCTAAGAAATAAGAAATTTTAGACTGAGGTTTCCTTTTGTTCCTGCAGGCTCTGTAATACATAAATATCATTCAAAAATCAATTAAGCTTGCCACCTTGCACTGAATTTTCTACTAAATTAAACTTTTAATCACAGAACCCTCCATTTTCCCTTATTGTTTGAAAGGCATATGTATAATATTTTGAAGATATTCAGGGCAATATTCATTATTTCATATAACATAAAATTCTACTGAAAATAATGACTAGTAAAATTAATAGAATAGGTACTGAAAATGTTATTTTTTAGGTAACGTTCATGTCAAGTGGTCTTAGTTGGGCAAGGAACCAAGGTCTACCCACTGAGATCTAGACCTTTTCATTTTTTTTTTTTTTAATTTTTTTTTTTCAACGTTTATTTATTTTTGGGACAGAGAGAGACAGAGCACGAACGGGGGAGGGGCAGAGAGAGAGGGAGACACAGAATCGGAAACAGGCTCCAGGCTCTGAGCCATCAGCCCAGAGCCTGACGCGGGGCTCGAACTCACGGACCGCGAGATCGTGACCTGGCTGAAGTCGGACGTTTAACCGACTGCGCCACCCAGGCGCCCCTAGACCTTTTCATTTTTAATACAGTGTTCTACGTGTGTTAGGCTTTACAGTCAATGGATTTGGGTTGACTGCTAGGGTACTTTTTTAAAGTTTTTATATTTATTTTGAGAGAGAGAGGGAGCGAGGGGGAGGGACAGAGAGCATGGGAGAGAGAGAATCCCAAGCACGCTCCGCACAGTCAGTGCAGAGCCCAATGCAGTACTTGAACTCAAGAACCATGAGATCATGACCTGAACCAAAATCAGATGTTTAACTGACTGAGACACCCAGGTGCCCCTAGAGTGCCTTCATTTAGATGTCTCCTCAGCTTACTTCCACTTTCATTTCTCATCATGCCCTCAATGCCCTCACACTACACATAGAAACTTTATACTCACATGCAGATTCCACGTATGTGGGTCACACAGAATTACTTTTCATTCATAAACATCTTTTACTCATCTATGCACATACTGTTTCCTCTACTTGGAACCCTCTTCTATATGTAGTGAATTCCATTTCCTTTTTCATTAGCTAGATCATATGTCACCAAGTGACCTGGGAAGCCTTCCTCAAAGGCACCAGGCAGAGTTCAATACTTCCCAGTTACGCCTTCTTTATTCGGTATAAATGTATTTGTGTCTACCACTCAGAATTCAAATAAAATAAATGTAGATTGGTCTTCCAAAAATATTTTTGAAATCTTCCCTCCTCTCCACCTACCCAAAATCATGCCCTGGAGTAGGAAGGAAAGCACACTAAGCATATTTATCTTTTTGTTTAAGAGCTTCTTTAGTTTCTTTAAGTGCTATGCTGCCTTTAAGACAAAATCCAGACGTCCTTCCTTAGCTACTACTATGTGTCTTAATGTATGTGACCAGCTACAGTGAAATCACCTTCCAACAAATTTATACACTAAGCATCCAGTTACATCTTTGGTAAACACTGAAAATAAAATTAGCCCATAAATTATTTATCACTCAGTAATAGATACACCATGTATTCTTTAATTTATTTATTTTTTAATTTACATCCAAGTTAGTTAGAATATAGTGCAACAGTGATTTCGGAAGTAGATTCCTTAATGCCCCTTACCCATTTAGCCCCTCCCCCTCCCACAACCCCTCCAACCACCCTCTGTTTGCTCTCCATATTTAAGAGTCTCTTAGATTTTTGTCCCCCTCCCTGTTTTTATATTATTTCTGCTTTCCTTCCCTTATATCCATCTGTTTTGTATCTTAAAGTCCTCATATGAGTGAAGTCATATGCTATTTGTCTTTCTCTGACTAATTTCACTTAGCATAATACCCTCTAGTTCCATCCATGTAGTTGCAAATGGCAAGATTTCATTCTTTTGATTGCCGAGTAATATGTACAAACACACACACACACACACACGCACACACACACACACATATATATACCACATCATCTTTATCCATTCATCCATTGATGGACATTTGGGCTCTTTCCATACTTTGGCTATTGTTGATAGTGCTGCTACAAACATTGGGGTGCATGTGCTCCTTCAAAACAGCATACTGGTATCCCTTAGATAAATACCTAGTAGTGCAATTGCTGGTTTGTAGGGTAGTTCTATTTTTAATTTTTTGAGGAACCTCCATACTGTTTTCCAGAGTGGCTGCACCAGTTTGCTTTCCCACCAGCAGTGCAAAAGAGATCCTCTTTCTCCATATCCTTGCCAACATCTGTTGTTGCCTGAGTTGTTACTGTTAGCCATTCTGACAGGTGTGAGATGGTACTGATTTGCATTTCCCTGATGATGAGTGATGTTGAACATTTTTTCATGTGTCAGCTGGCCATTTGGATGTCTTCTTTGGAGAAGTGTCTATTCACGTCTTTTGCCCATTTCTTCACTGGATGATTTGTTTTTTGGGTGTTGAGTTTTGTAAGTTCTTTATAGATTTTGGATACTAACCTTTTATCTGATATGTCATTTGCAAGTATCTTCTCCCATTCTGTCGGTTGCCTTTTAGTTTTGCTGATTGTTTCCTTCACTGTGTAGAAGCTTTTCATCTTGATGAGATCCCAATAGTTCATTTTTGCTTTTGTTTCCTTGCCTCCAAAGACGTGTTGAGTAAGAAGTTGCTGTGGCCAACGTCAAAGAGGTTTCTGCCTGCTTTCTCCTCAAGGATTTTCATGGCTTCCTGTCTCACGTTTAGGTCTTTCATCCATTTTGAGTTTATTTTTGTGAAGATACACTATTTATTCTTAAACGATGTTTTCTTTCTATTACCTTCTTTTCCAACCAAAAAGAAAAAAAGGCACCCTCTTGCTTCTATACTTTTTCTTCTTTTGAAGGACGCTAAGTTTTGTTTCCTGACACAAGCTTATAATCTATCTTTTCTTAGTTGTGTGAGAGAAGCCAGGCTTTTCCTGACTTTCACAGGCAGGAGACAGAGACTCAGGCCTTCAGATACTACCACAAAAGCTTTGAATCTCTAGCAAGTGATGCATAGAGACAGGGATGTGTAAGAAATTATTCTCCTGCTGCTGTTCCATGCTCAGCAACAGTGGTTCCAGCAGCAGTAAAACACAGGACCAATGGTTCCTCTGCTAGCTTCTGTGGCCCATTTTTTAGAAAACTAGTGAGTTATCAATATCCTTCTAATAACTTCCTGTTCAGCTAAATTTAGCCAAAGTCAATTTTTATTGCTTTTCACAAAGAACCCAAACCTATATGCAAAATACACACACGTGCATTCTACCATATATACCTGTATCTATATACCCTACCTCTCCATACACTACTGGCATACAATGGTGAGCAGAAATAAATTTGTTCCCTGCTTTGAAGAGCTTAGTCTAGCCAGGAAAACAACCACATCATAACATAACCAGGAAAAAAAAATCAATGTAAATTTTAGCTCAATGAAGAAAAAGAGCTTCAGTTAGGGCACTAAGACTGTCTGTATAGCAGAACCTGATGAAACAGAGGAGGAGGGAAATTGGTAAAGGCTGTTCACAATATACTATTTAACACCGAGCATTTCTAGATCGGCAAAAAGCACCCTATTGTGGAGCTGGCTGATGTCTGTTCTTTTTACAGGAAGGGCTAAAAGTCACTATTGTTTTCTTAAACAGTCCATGAAACAAAGGAGCCTAAAATACTTCATGCAGTTAGTTACCAACGTCAAATGTTGTGGCAAAAATCATCAGGGAGGCTTCTCAAGGCTCAACTGAAGTTTCAGACTCACAAAACTGCCAAAGGCCACACATAGCACCAGTCTATTTAGAGGATAGGGCAGAAGCAGACGTCCCTCCCTGATCAGAGTGCTTACGTGACTTTCCCTGTGCAGCAGTGCATACATACGGATATTCAGAGCTCTTCTCTTAGCCTCACTAGGTAACAGCTCACACAGGAAGAAACAAGATATGGTGGGCAGAGAGGACCTACCCCAGCTTCAAAGCTTCATGCCCCAAAGAAATGGTACCTCTTATACTAACTTCACAGCCATTGCTTTCAGAATTCCCACAAAGGACATGCCATTTATAAATCATTGTACTCAGGGAACCCTAGAGCTGCGTACAGCATCCCTATCATGTATTTTCAGTCTATTTACAATTTCTCCCAGTCTAAATGCAGTTACTGACCCAGGACCATTTTTAATATAAGCAATGATATCTAGTCACTTAACCACTCAGGATCCAGTAAAATAGAACAAAAAGACAAGATCAAATTGGCATGCAGATAGGAAAGGGTTTCAGTAACCATTTTCCAACAGCCAACTACTGATAACATTCAATGTCACTGTCCCTATATGTATTAATTCAGTTAGGCTGCATTATGCTGTAATAACAAGCGTCCCTAAAATCCATTAGTTGAAAATAACAAAAAATTATTTTGTACATGTACATCATAGATGAGTAAAGCGTCTATGCTTCACGTCTTCCTCACTCAGCGACCCAGGCTGATGGAGGCTCTATCATTTAAACTATCACTACTTACTATGGCATCTGGTAAGAGGAGAGGAAGAATAACTCCTAATCCTTCTACCCACAATTGATACACTTCTACTCATGTTTAATTGGCTAGAAAAAAAGTCACATGGGCATATTTAAATTCAAGGTTTTCCCAGTTTTAGAAACACGATACTGATAGACAGTCATGATATCTACCACATCATATAAACCAGATATAATTTAAAAAAATGATTTTATGGATTTTATTTCCAAAATATTAGAATCAGCATGGAGCCCTTTTAAGCATTAAAGTCTCTTCTGCACCCAGAAACACAATAAAGTAGCAGATAAACTACCTAATTTAAATTCTTCATGATCACCCCAGCAATGTATTACAGAATGTAGAAAGGTAGGTAATTTTCCCAACTAACATTGGAAAAATGACAAAGCTGGACAAGCCTGTCTGACTCCAAGGCCTATTTCCTTTTCAAGACATCACAATGTACAGCAAATATAAAGTCAGTGAAGAGAGAAGAGTCACAGGGCAAACTGTACCACAGCATTAAGAAGGTTAGGAACAATAAGGGGACATGAGAGTTCCAGTCAAAGAGCAGAGACTTTAAAATAAGGAAGGAATGGTCAGTGGAGCAAACTGTAAAAAGTCCAATAAGATGAGGGGTCCAAAGTGTCCACTGAAGTAGGTGGCTACTAATGATTTCAGTTAGAGCCACTGCTGAGTTGCCAGACTGAAGTGACTAAACATGGAAAGTGATGAAGTGGATTCAATTATCCTGGATGTGAAGAGACAGAGAAAGGAAAATGACTGAGAGGAGATAATGTTCGAGGGGAAGCTGTTTTGATTAGTTTTTCAGGTAGAAACAATTTAAACATGTTTGAAAGTCAGGGAAAGGAAAAGTCAGAGGAAGGGAAGGGAACAGAAGGGAGAAAAGAGAAGGAAAGAAAAGGAAATGAAAGAAAAGGAAAGGAAAAAAGAAAAAAATAGGGGCTCCCGGGTGGCTAGGTCGGTTACGCATCTGATTCTTAGGCTCAGGTCATGATCTCACAGTTCAGGTTTATGAGATTAAGCCCTGCGTTGGGCTCTGTGTTGACAGCAAGGACCCACCTTGGGATTCTTTCTCTCTCTCTCTCTCTCTCTCTCTCTCTCTGTCCCTCCCCAGCTTGTACTTTCTCCCTCATTCTCTCTCTCAAGTAAATATTAAAAAATAAAAAGAGAAAGAGAGAGAGAATGAAAGAAAAAGGGCAAATGCAGAGCAGGGACAGAGAGAAATGAAAGAACAGGCAGTGTCCATGAGAAAGCAGAGGGAGTAAGTGGTAACAATACAAAGCAGCTTGTATTTACTGAGCCACCACAATGTGCCAGTCCCTGTACTAAGCACATTACATGTCTGAACTCACACACATATTAACTCATTCAGCTGAACACATACCCAGGAGCAAGTCTGATGAGGACAATGCATCGGGCAGCTGGCAGTAACAGTGCAAGTTAAATAGCTGTAAGTGCAGAACCAGGGTTTGAGCCCAGGTAGTTCGCCTCCACAAACCACACTAATATGCTCAGCTATTATCTCCCTTGACATGCGACTGAGATGAGGGAAAGATAGACAGAAAAGCCACTACCTCCCTTGAGATGCTGAAAAAGATAAAAAAGGTATTTGTGGTGCAGAGATGTTTATGTGTTTGGGCTTGGATGGAATGAGCTCCTCAGGAGAGGTGTAAGACAAGTTTGGGGGATGCTTAAACGTAAGCATTTCTTCCACAGTCAAGACACAGTCTGACAGTGTCTTTCTAGATACACGTTATTCTGACTAGCTTATTGCAATCTATATTATCGTCTTTTCTTAAAAAACAAAACAAAACAAAACAAAACCTATTTGGACAAAAATTCTAATTGTTAAAAAATGAAGTTTTAATTTATATATTCCTTTTATGAGGGAAGTCTCAGAAGTTATACAACATGATTACAAAAATATCTTCAGGAAAAAAGAGAACAGACCAAAAAATACTTATCTGTACACCTATAACTAAAACTTTATTTCTTCACTATAGGAAAGGATCTTATGATCCATTCATTCACTCACCTATTCAATTTGCTGACCACCAACTTGTACTAGGCACCAGGCATTGCTGTAGGCCCTAGGGCTACAGCAGTGAACAAAACAGATTAAAACACACACACACACGCAACTGTTCTCATAGAACATACAAACTAACTGAAAGAAGGAGACATTAACTACCTTACATAAATACCTTATGTAGCAATGTGAGTATTCCAGGGAAAAAAAAAAGCAGAAAAGAGGACAGAGCACAAAGTGGGAAAGGGGCAAATGCAATTTTAAATAAGATGGTCAGGGAATGACTGAGAAGATGGTATTTGAGCTATTCTTGAAGGTAGGGGTGGAGGGGGCACCCAATGAACATTTGAGAAAACAATGTTCCAGGCAGAGAGAAGAGCCCAAGGGTGAGGTGGAAATGTGTCTTTTGTTTATGAGCCACTGCAAAGAGACCCAATGAGGCTGGAAAAGAATGGAGAGGAGAATAGCAGAAGATGAAGTTAAAGATACAAATAGTGGACTGAAACTCAGGGACCTCTCGGCTACTATAAGACAGATGGTAAGGTATTAGTGGAATATGAACAGGAGTGTTATAATCGGAATGTTTTAAAAGAATCACTCTGGCTGCTGTAGAGAACAGTCTGGGAGTATCCAGGGCAGAAGTGGGGAAAACAGTGACACATAGCAGCTCTCTTCCAACTGCTCCTCCAGGTTTCCTATCCACCCTGCTCTTGGCCCAGGATGTTGACCAGGATGAACTCACGGACTGCCGTGTCCCCTGGCTCCCATGTGGATTCCACCAGTGGGGAGCACACACAGGATCAAAGGGAGGGAAGAGAGTGAGTCAGGGTGGTTTTTTCCCCCTGCTCCTCCCTTCCAGTTACTCTGGACTGGCTACTGCCCTTGGACAAAAGCCACAGCTCCTGTCCTGTGGCTTTCTCCACCTAATCCTCTGAATTCTAGTAACCACTCCCTTCCCGATCTACCTTCAGGCCAAGGGGCCCAATTGTAATGAGACCTTGCACAGTACTCTTTTAAAATAGTTCTTTTACTAAAAGCTCCTCAAACTATCCCAATTTAAGCATACCATCCTGGCAGTACCCTTGCTAACTCAGGAGTCCACGGCAACAGTGCAGGTGGGAGACAATGGTGGCTTAGACCAGGATGTTAGCAGCAAAATGACAAGAAGCAGTTAGATTTTGATTTTCTGATAGATGTAATGTCACGCATAACTCCAGATTTTGACATAAGCAACTAAAAGGATAGCATGCCATCAACTGAAATTAATTTCTTAAAATCACAAATCAATAGAAAATATAAGTAAATATAGTAAATAGTGGTGCACAAGAAAAGGAATGCTATGGCTTACAAACAAATGCAAAGATGATTAATCTTACCATTAAAGGAATATAAATTAACATAATCATATAAAATATACATAAATAGATACATAATATGGATAGGATAATTACAATATAAAGTTGACAAAGATAAATGTATGATGATAAATGGTGTTGTCATGGATGTCAGAAAAGGAGGAATGGTAAAATTCTTCCCATTGTAAAATTGGGGGAATATAAACCTCTGTGAAGAATAATTTGCCACACCTATCAAAACTTCAAATGTACATATTTAAAAATCCTCTGCTAGGACTTTATCCTACACACATACTCACACATTTGCATAAATACATACATATAAGATTTTTCCCTACTGCAGTGTTCATAATTACAAAAGATTAGAAACAATCTAAATGTCCAGCAACAGGAAATACAAGTTAAATAAATTAGGTTATATACACTAAAGAATAAATACCATCAGTATTTTGCAAAGAACAAGATAAACTCTTGCTTATATATACATATGGAAAGGAAAACTACAAAAGATTTATATTGTTGGGAGGGGTGGGGAGGAGTCAAGTGCTTAACAGAAATATTGAGTGTATTCTTATTTGTGAGTCTTTTTTTTTTAAATTTTTTTTTTTTAACATTTATCTATTTTTGAGAAGGAGAGAGACAGAGCATGAACAGGGGAGGGGCAGAAAGAGAGGGAGACACAGAATCTGAAACAGGCTCCAGGCTCTGAGCGGTCAGCACAGAGCCCGACGCGGGGCTAGAACTCACGGACCGCGAGATCATGACCTGAGCCGAAGTCAGACACTTAACCGACCGAGCCACTCAGGCGCCCCTTGTGAGTCTTTTTTTTTAAGGATATACACATATGTGGGAGTAAGAAAATTCTAAAAAGA